>NC_071388.1:154687668-156090308 GCF_022682495.2 Desmodus rotundus
AAAATTCTAATAAGATCTGATTACTTCCTGGTTTCAAAATCATACTATGGTTCAACAGAATGTTGAGGGAGAGCTGGAAAAATGGCGTATGGGGATTCTCCGTATAATTTTTGCAACTCTTTGTTAAGTATAAAGTTATTGCAAAATAAAAAGTTAAATAATTGTTATCATTGTTGAGGCTTCAGCACTGGGTAATAGAGCATTATGGGTTTTTTTATTTTGATTTTTCCAGAAATAATATTAAAACTGTTTTTAGATATTAATTTTTTATTTGCAGATATCTCACTGCTTTAATTAATTTCAGAACATTTTGATTTTGTTTGACATTTAAAAGACAGATACATAAAAAATACATCCAAAAAGCAAAATTTATAATATTTAGTGTTTTTAAGCTAAAATTTAAGAGAAATGATACATTTTCTGTATCTGTCATAGAAATCTCTGTAGTATAGTGTCCCTAAGATTCCGAAGTGAGATAGTCTGAGCTTGATTCCAACCTCACCACTATTAGAGGTTAAGCTTGGGCCCATTTTTAACCTCTCAATATTCTCAATTTTAGAATATGTGTAACAAAAGCACAGCATAGTCATTTAAAAACCTGGAAATAATTGACTAATGATGTGTAACATCATTACAAATAACAGCAAACTGCTGCCCCACGTGGCTCATCCAACAAGGGAATTAACCCGCTCACTAACCAGCAACTGATTAGGACACTCCATCTCCCACCGAAGGTCCACCCACAACAGTACGGAGTCTGCATCACAGCAGGTCAGGGTATTCAAGGAGCGGGCAGCCAGTGGAGATGGTGGCCTGTTGCAGCCAGGCCTGGCCAAGCTTGTAGCTGCCAGCCAACCTTGTAGCTGTCAGCCAAGAAGGGCTGGCCTGGAGGTGGAACTGGCAGGCAGCAGGGCCAGGCGCTGGAATTGTGCCTTTTGACTTGGATATGGAAAGTGCCTTGGGCCATAATCTTGGAGGTAACAGGGTGGGTTTTACCTGGAGCAGCTGAACTCCTGACCTGCATGCAATCAATACTGGGGGAGGATCCGCAACAGTAGTGCGGGTTTGCTGTGGCTCTGCTCCATGCCCCACCAGAGGTGGACTGCTGCACACGGCTGTGCCCGGGGCGGAGATTTTTATGTTAGAATATTAGGTGATCTTTAGATCCTCACTCTTAAACTTCTAATCTTGGAAGTTTCAGCCATTGAATGTTTGCCTGTAATGAGAGGATGTCTGCAATTAATTCTTCTCCTAGCAAAGAGAATTTAAGAAGCCTAATTATTAGTCCAGAAGCTGAGCTGTGGACAGCTTTATGGTTAGATCTGCCTTATATTTATATTCCATTTCCACTCACTGAGTTTCACTACATTTTCAGTAGAGACCTGATCTTGTTTTTACTGTTGTAGTACTTTGTTGTTGTTATTGTTACTGTTTAGACCCTTGGTTCTGCCTTGACTATAGTCCTTCCTAATCACTGCCTCAAATTCAAGGAACGCAAATAACCGCTTATCTCAAACTCAAACTCCAGTACCTATAACTATGGCCTTTCTGATGCTGATTTGACAGCAAACTTCAATCTCTGTAATACATTGCCAGCCTTCCAAAATGCTCACCCTCTTTTGGGGAGGATATAATGTATTGTCTTTTGATGGATTTCCCAATTGCTCCTAAAGTGTTTTCCTTTTGTTTTGGGCTAGGTCCTCTCAGAAACAAATGCCTTAACTCTGTAGGGTCTCCTGCCTGGTTTTCCTCACAGTGACGTAAACCCAGCCCCAGGGGGATGGAGTAAAACCTTTAATGTAGTTGCTTTTTTAAAAATTCAGACAAAGTCCTTTATCTGAACTTAAAAGTCTGGCATCTTTTGCCAGGGTTGAAATTGAAAATATTTAATATGGAGTGCAGTGCGGCCTCTGACACTTCAGAAGGGATGTGGCTGAAACAATAGGTACCCTCTTGGTGCCCTCTTTATGGAAATGAACCTACCTTTGGGCACCGAACTGTGTTCCTGTGTAGCATCTGTTTAGCACTCACTATGCTGTGTATAGAAAACACATGGTTAACACATTTTCTTGGAAAAATATTCCCTATCTGTTTAATGTGTAGTGGGGGAGAGACTGCAAGGAGTTCCAAACACCTGAAACAAATTCAAGCTCCATTAATGTTTCCTATCTATACCAACTACCAAATATTGTGATTTATGATACTTAATAGTATACTAACTTGTTTTATGTCAATGTAAATCATTTATTGGACGCCATGAGACAAATTGCTCTTAAGAGTAGTAATGCATCATAATGCAGGCAGCTCTCTTTCTCACCCCCTCCCAGCTTGTGGAAATGTGTCAGGAGCATGCATTTAAATTAATCAAAATGTACTGATTTCAACACTGAAATCACATTATTTTATTAATGATAAATATATAAAATATTTGTAGTTCTGATCATAATGATTTAATATTCTAAGATCTAATCTCTTTCCCACTTACCTTTATTTTGTTAGGAGCAATTGTTTTCTTGTTTGAAATATGTTTGAAATTCTCATAGAACAGGAAATTCAAACTATGAAACAACAAACCAAAACCAGGAGTTCCACAGACAAACCTCTCTCTCTCTCTCTCTCTGTCTTTCTCTCTCTCTCTCTCTCTTCCCCTCACACACACACACACACACACACACATGCACTAGTACATAGGCTTTTAAAAATATTTCATATTCGAAAGTAAATTTGAGAGCTTGAGACACATGTGTCATTGTTTCTAAGACTTATTCCTTCAGGACCAGCAGTTGTATCTTCAACCAGGTATGTTTTCAGGTTGCTGTTTACTTTACAGCTATAGGCTTTTTTTTTGGCAGGGCCCATACATTGTTATCCCTGAATGCCTCACCTCACCCTGACAGTGGCCTGCCCCTAGACCACTAGAGGAGGTCCAAGGGGTGGCAGGTGGCAATCGTTGAGCACTGAGTATGTGCCAGGCACTGGCTGAGGGCTTCATGGACATTGCTGCCATCTAATACAGCCATTGTAGGAGTCAGAATTATCATGATTCCCATTTCACAGCAACAGGGTGGAGAAGTTAAACAACTTGCCCAGGGGTACACCATTAGTGAGTAACAGAGCAGGGATTCAATCCAATCAAGACCCTACAATATCAAAGATACTGCTCTCTGACTGATCTCCGTACTCACGCTGTCTTGTTAATGCAGGGTCTCACAGCCGTGTTTCTGGTATGAATGGATCCTAGAGAGCCATAGAAATCACCGCAACTTTTACACTTTCAGTGCCACAAACACTAAATATCCTCGATTCTTAAGATACATGTTTTTTAACATGTGAACATCTTTGAAATTGACATTCTTCTTATAGTCGATGGCATCTCATTGTTCATCAGGATTTTCCCCCGTTCTTAGAAATACATAAAACAATGATGTCATTTTAGTTTTAATAAAACATAATATAAATATAATACATATTTTGACTACATATAATAAAAACTATTGAACATTTATTATGTGCCAAAAATGTACCATGCACTTCCCATACATTTTCTCTCTTAGTTTTCATAACTACCCTATAAGTTAAGCCAGATCGACATCACCATTATGCAGATGAGAAAATAGAGGCTTAGTGTACCTTTTTTGGCTATGAAGTATATCCTACCTCTGTGAGTAGGTAATTGAAAAAGAAATCTAATCCAAACAGGCAGTGTCCTTATTCTTAAATTCTGTGGAAGCTAGTTTTTGCATTATGCCTATTTGGCTAATAGAGTTTAGAGTAAGCTGAAATTTTCTCGTTTAATGGACAAGTAACTGTGCAAAATAACTTGCGTGCTAATAAGGAGCTTTATGAGGAAGTGAAAGTAATCAATAATGACTTATTTGGTCGGAAGAATAAGCTTTATATGTATTTCTTTCTTCTTTCAGGAACTAGGACTAAAAGCAGAAATGACTTTAGTGCAGCCTGGCCTGAAGAAAGCTATTTGGAGATATTTGAAGGAAAAGAGAAAGAGAGATTTGGGGGGGAGAAATTTTTGAAGTTTATTTTAATATTTATTTCAAGGCAGAGTTAATTCTCTAACTGATAAAACCAAAATCTAGAAAAAAAGCCTAACTATAGGGATTTTTTGAAACTTAACAGCTGTGGGGGAGGGCCACCAGATAGGAGGGAGATAGCAGGCCAAAACCACATCTAAAAATTTAAAATTTAATAAACAGGAATGTAGGCTGCTTTTTCTGGTTTGGGTGCTTCTTTTTAACTCTATGAATTTCTTACTATGGAAACTCGGTTACTTAGTCTTCTCTTTTTTTAATTTCAACTTTTGATTCAGTGTAGATAATTCTGACATATTTATCTCAACTCTTACCCCTTTACCTAAGTTCTGTCTCCAAATTTTCAACTAAAGTCTTCCACCTGGATATTTTTGAAGTATCTCAAGATGCCCGAGTCTGAGCTCACCCTCCAAGTAAGTCAACTTCTTCAGCAAAGCCCGCATATTTTTGGTAACAACACCTTGTGCACCACAACCAAGAGTCCTCTCTGTGGCGGTAAAGCCACAGCTCCTGTAGTCCCCGCAGCTGTGGGCCTTGTGTACCGTGTTGTATACTTCCGTACATCATCCACGTGTGTTCTATTTTATAATGTTGCATTGTCAATTACGGAGTCTCTAGCCACATATAGTTACTTTCATTTCAATTAATTAAAATTAAATTAAAAATCTGTTTCCTTAGGTATACTAGCCACATTCCAAGCTACATGCGGCTCGTGGACACTACACTCAACAGCGTGGGTATAGACATTTCCATCATTGCAGAAACTTTTATGGACTATTCTGCTCTAGTGGCTCCTATGCAGGGCTCCAACTCCCCCACTTAGAATGCATCTAGAGGTTCTAGGTATTCTAGAGTTCTTCAGTCTGTATCTCTGCCTTTTTGCTTAGTAATAATAGCTCCTTAGGAGGACTATGCCTAACTTCCTCTTTTTTATTTGGCTCCTGAATGCAGACGTGCACTGTATTGTTGGAATCTGCCCAAACAGCAATGCCAGGGGATGGAGAAGGCAATGCAACACAAATCTACTTTTAGTAACTTGTCATGAATGCCAAGCATGTTATTGGGACTAATTGTAGCCCGTATAAGTTCCAAAAAGAAGTTTCTCAAGCAAGCTTTGTTGGGTTTTGTTATTTAATAAAACTTTTTTTTAATCTACTTTTTTCTCTTCAGCTCCTTCTTCCATGCAGACGCATGTCCAGTGGTGCTGTCTTGGGCCCCATTAGGCCTGTAGGCAGATTTTTTGGTTTCTTCCAACTATCATGTCATTATAATATTTCAGAGCTTGATATCCCCTTTTTAAACATTAATAAACTTTCTTTATAGAGCAGTTTCAGGTCTAGAGAAAAATTGATCGGAAAGTCCAGAGTTCTCATATGCCCTCTCCCTCCAACCCCCAGTTTCCCCTCTTATTAACATCTTGCATGAGTGTGGTACATTTCTTAAAGTTGATGAGCCATTATTGACACATTATTATTAATTAAGGTTCTTAGTCTACATTAGGTTTCACTCCTCGTGTTGAATATTCTATGGTTTTAACAAATGCATAATGACATGTATCCACCATTACAGAATCACACAGAATTGTTTCATTGCCCTAAAAATCCTTATGCTCTGCCTATTCACCCCTCCTTCTCTCTCCCTTGATGCCCTGGCAACCCCTGATCTTTTTACTGTCTCCATAGTTTTGCCTTTTCCAGATGTCATAGAGTTGGAATCGGACAGTATGTAGCCTTTTCAGGTTGGCTCTTTTCACTTAGCCAATTCCCCAGGTTTTTTTTTTTTAATCATTTAAACATGGATTACATGTATCTGATTTATATGTCAACCATATGGCAACTGTCTTGCTTTGTGGAAATAGTCCTATTTGAGTATGTTGCCCCACAATAATTATCAGTAGTATCCTTTCCATTCTCAAAAGTGTCCCAGTTTTAGTGATACATTATTTTATTATTCTGCTTGAATATTACCTGGATTATAGGGTGCAAACACATCTCCTCTTTATCTTCCCTCCCATGGCCTTTAACAGAGTGCTAATATATTGTGAGTGTACATTAAGTACCTTGACAATGGGTGGATGGAAGACCCTTGTTAAAATGAATTGGATCTTTCAGTGTCTATTTTCCAGGTCATGTGTTTTAGCATTACACCCTTGGGACTCAGCTGCAAGGTAAGCTTACAGCAGCTTTTCAGCCTGCATTGCCTGTCGTAGCACTACTTCTGCTCATTTGACAGCAGGTGTTTGATAACCTGACATCATTCTTCTGTTGCATATGGTCAACCCAGTATAAGCAATCTTTTTGGTGGCTGTGTGCCAGCCTCTCTGGGTTAGATACCCTATCTTACCACTCTATGTTTTTATAGATGACACTGGTAAAATTGTTGCCTTTTTAATGTCTGGAGTCTAATGTTAGTTTGACATCAAGCTAAGTCTGCCAGCCTCCCAAAGGATAAACAGCCTTCATGATTCATATTTACTCCATTTTCAACTGTGGTCTGAATATGCAGCCACTTTCAGAAAGAGCATCCATCTCCGTGTCACATAGACCCTCCTGGTAAACTCTGCCTCATGAATTGCCAACCTACAACCAACCCACTCCAGTGCCAGCTAAAGCAGTTCTTTAATAATGTACGGAGATGTGGGGTCTCCTTTTCCTACTCTAGAAATTAATTAAAAATCAATTATTACCAATACTTTAAAATTATGAAATATGTCTGCCATAGAGAAATATATGAAAATATATTCTGCATCTTCTTGCAGCTCTGTATCCAAGGCACAGGGGTGAACACTTAGAGGCTCTGAGATAGTGATACTTTTTAGGTATATGCTACCATAGAGGTGAAAGATTTTTTTTTTTTTTTTGGCTAGCAACAGCTTTGCCTTATGCAAATTTCCAAATTTCCTTTTTTCCATAATATTTGAAAATTTCTACATAAGAGAAGAGAAAATAAACTGGGAAGATATACAAGACTCATAGTAAATACTAAACATACTGTGCCCCATACACATACATATACATACACAACATTAAAAATAAGCCAACAAGAAAACCAGTGTTTTTTTCTATTTTTTGAAGGAAGTTAACAAAGGGTCTATGGCACATATACATATGTAAGTGAAATGATGTATAAGATTCAACATGGCATAAGAGCAGACTCATAGATCAATTGAGTAGGATAGAGAGCCAAGAAATAAACCCATGGCTTTATGATCAATTAATATTTGACCAAGGAACCTTGACTGGTGTGGCTCAGTGGATTGAGCACTGGCCTGCAAACCAAAGGGTCACCAGTTTGATTCCCAATCAGGGCACATGCTTGGGTTGCAGGCAAGATCCCCAGTAGGAGGCATACCAGAGGCAACCACACATTGATGTATCTCTCCCTCTCTTTCTCCCTCCCTTCCCCTCTCTCTAAAAATAAGTAAATAAAATCTTAAAAAAGTATTTGACCAAGGAGGCATGAACACACAATGAAGTAAAGACAGTCTCTATAAAAAATGGTGTTGGGAGAATTGGACTGGTATATGCAAAAAAAAAAAAAAAAGTGAAACTAGACCACCAACTTATACCATACACCAGAATAAACTCAACATGGATAAAAGATTTTAAATATAAGTTGTGATACCATAAAAATCCTAGAGTAGGGTTGTCAAACTCATTTTCACCAGAGGCCACATCAGCCTCATGGTTGCCTTCAAAGGGCTGAATGTAATTTCAACTCCTTAACAGTTAAGGAGTAGTTACATTTATACAGTCCTAAAATTATTTCAGCCCTTTGAAGGCAACCATGAGGCTGATGTGGCCCCTGGTGAAAATGAGTTTGATACCCCTGTCCTAGAGGAAAACATAGGCAGTAAAATTTCAGATATCTTATGCAGCAATATTTTTGCTGATGTGTCTCCTAGGGTTAGAGAAACAAAGGAAAAAAATAAATGGATGGGGTTCTATCAAAGTAAAAATGCTTCTACACAGCTGAAGAAACCATTAACAGTATGAAAAGGGAACCAATTTGGGAGAATGTGTGTGCCAATGATACATTAGACAAGGGTTTAATCTACAAAATATATAAAGAACTTATGTGGCTGAACACCAAGAAGACAAACAATCCAATTAAAAAATGGGTGAAGGACCTGAATAGGCACTTCTTCAAGGACATACAGATGGCCCATAGACATATGAAAAAGTGCTAAACATCACTAGTCATCACAGATGCAAATTAAAACCACAATGAGATATCATCTCATACCTGTCAGAACGGCTGCCATCAATAAATCAACAAACAACAAGAGCTGGTGAGAATGTGGAGAAAGGGGAATCATTTTACACTGTTGGTAGGAATGCAGATGGATGCAGCCACTATGGAAAACAGTATGGGATTTGCTCAAAAAATTAAAAATGGAACTGCCTCTTGACCCAGTGATTCCACTGCTGGGAATAGAGCCTAAGAATCCTGAAACAACATTTCAAAAGAATCTATGCAGCCCTGTGTTCATAGCAGAGCTATTTACAATAGCTAAGATTTGGAAACAGCCTAAATACTTATAGTAGATGAGTGGATTAAAAAAAACCCCACAACTGTGTTACATTTACACAATGGAATACTACACAGCAATAAAAATACCACATTCCTACCTTTGTGAGAGCATGGATGAAACTGGAGGCTTTTTTGGAGACTAAGTGAAATACGCTAGTCAGTGAGAGACAATTACCACATGATCTCACTTATAAGTGGAATCCAATGGACATAATAAACTAATGAGCAAAATAGAACCAGAGGCATAGAATCAAGGACTAGACTGACAGCTATTAGAGGAGAGTGGGGAGGCAGGGACTGATTGAAAGAAGGTGAAGGGATTGGTCAAAGAACATGTATGAAGGACCCATGGACATGGACAATGGTGAGGGGATTGACTATGGAAGCAGGTGGTAGGCTGGGTGGAGGGGTCTGAAAGGGGAAAATTGGGACAACTATATTAGCATGAATAATAAAATATTAAAAACACTAGAATAAAAGTGAGACGTTCATAGACAGAGTTGTACTGAATCATAATACGTTCTTTTCTATTCATCAGTGAACAAAAACAAGGTTTTAGTCCCCAAGGGTGTTCAGCATCTTAGTTTCTTTGCTGTTAAAAGAAAAATGGTATAGGTGACATGTCTACCATTTCAAAGAGAATGAGGAGGTAGAAATGGAGAGAGAATGCATTACTAAGAAGCACAGATCCTATTTTCTTATAATGCCACTAATAATAACTTAGAAGGAGTAGCTAAAGTATAGATGCTATACCAGCAGAAATAAATCTATGCTAAATGGTTTTTAATGTTTGAAAGGTAAAAGTAACTGCAAAAGTTAAAATCATGTCACTATAAACACCTTCTCTATAGCAGTTTATTTTACCAGAATCTTCCCTGGAGTTTCTTTGGCATATTGCTCAGAGATGCCTCAACAGAATATATCTAGTGAGATATTTTTCATTCTTATTTTCTACAGAGAGATGCTTTCCCAAGTGTAGAAATTAAAAACTGTAAATTGTTGTATTTCTCTTTGTGTTGAACTTTACTAATAAGTCTTCCAGCATGAGATTACACTGGTTTTTAACTAGCAAATGCAGTTTTAAAATAGATAATCATAAAAATAAGAGGCAATCCAGTTTCCATAAATATATGACAATTAAAGTGACTGAAGTAGAATGTTAAGAATCATAAAGGAAAGAACTGACCTCAGATGACATTGAGTCAAACTCCCTCCCAAGGTTGAAATCCATTTTATATTCTGGACAGATGGCAGCCCAGCTTCCCCTTATATACGTCCAGTTTCAAGGAGTTCATGCTTTTGCAAAGCAGTCCTTTCTAGTGTCAGATGGCTCTCTTTCTTGGAAGGTTAATCCTCATATTGAGTAGAATGCGTCTCCTGGGAACATCCACATTTTGACTAAAGTTTTGCCCTTTTAAACAGCACAAAATATCGTCCCTGTGTCACTGGGGGAAATGACAGGCTATGTCTAACCTTGAGAGCTCAGGATACAGCCCAGCAGTAGGAGGTGAGGTTGAGGTACTCCTGAGTGACTCAGTAAGAGTCAGGGCCAAACCTGTGCATGACAGGGGCATGACATGACTCAGCAGGTTCAGACTAAGGAAAGGCAGATACCCTGAACACAACACAGCACAAAACAAAACATCGGCAATTAAGAAATCTGTACTACACAGTACAGTATATGAGAGTATCTTCTTTTGCAGATGTTTTTAAAATCTTTGTTTGGGGGTTTTATATGATTTTTTTTTTTGGTAGACGTCAGAAACATATCAGTAGACCCATTTCAGAGGGCCAGCAACTATGACAGAGATAGCTGCCATTGCCCGTGTTTTTCCAAGTGTTACAGTAAGCACTTGGGTTAGAAAGGTATAGGATTTGACAACTGTGGCTTGCATCCAAAATTTTTATTATCTTTCTTGAGTGCAGTTGCTACTCTTCAGAACTGTTAGCACCCTGTAGTGCTGATACAATATGTCCCTTTTGAGGCTTTGCTTTTTCTGGCTAGGCTTCAAACTGAGGACTTATAGAAGCTTTATTTGCATAAATAGATAACAAATGTGTCATTTGTGTCTTTTTTACTGCCTTCTTTAAAAAACACCCTTCAATTATAACTCCAGTCACAGACATATGTATGCTAATTTTTTGATTGATTATGCTTGCACACAGCCTCTTCCTCCCATGACAATGATCTCCTCTGTCATTACAAGCACGTTGAGGACCAGAGTCGAAGGAGAAGTGGCTTTCTAAGTGTGTCTGCTGCTAGAACCCTCTTTTGCAGGATGCCAAATAATAGAACAGAATATTCCCTCCAACCCACCCCAGCCACCCCACACAACCCCAACTCTGCCTCTCAGTGTCCAGCTCTGTGACACTTTTTTCCAGCTTTACAGAAGTAAAATTGACAAATAAAATTATAAGATATTTAAAGTATAAAATGTGATGGTTTGAAATGTTTACATGGTGAAAGGATTCCCCTCATCAACTTAATTAACACAGTCATCACTTTACATATTTATCACCCCCTTTTTAATAACACAAGTTCTACTCTCTGAGCAAATTGCAATTATACAGAGCAGTGTAATTAACTGTAGTCACCATGTCAGGCATTATATCCCCAGCCCTTAGTCATTCTATAACTGAAAGGTTCACCAATCTCTTCCTACTTTCCCCACCCCCAGCCCCTGTCAACCACTTCTCTACTCTTTGTTTCTGAGTTCACCTTTCTGTAGATTGCTCATATAAGTTATACCATGCAGTATTTGTCTTTGTCTGGCTGATTTCACTTAACATAACGCCCCAAGTTTCATCCATGTTGTCACAAATGACAGAATTTCCTTATTTTTAAAGCTGAATAATTTTTAGCATGTATGTATCACATTTTCATATATAGTCATATATACCACGTGCATGCATATATACCGTATATACATATATCACATGTGTGCATATGCATCATACACACACACATCATATATGTATCACATCTTCTCGATATATTCACCCATTGGTGGATACTTAGATGGTTTCCATACTTTGACGATTGTGATAATGCTGTAGTGAACGTGGCAGTACAGATAACTCTTAAGATCATGATTTTGTTTCCTTTGATACATGCCCAGAAGTGGGATTGCTGGGCTATATGGCAGTTCTATTTTTAATTTCCTGAGGAACTTCCATACTCTTTTCCATAGTGGCTGTACTAATTACATTCCCACCAGCAATGTACAGGGGTCCCCTTCTCTCCACATACTCTCCAATGTTTGTTATCTCTTCCCTTTTTTATAATAGCCATTCTAACATGTGAATAATGTCTTGTGATTTTGATTTGTGTTTCTCTGATTATTAGTGATATTGAGCACCTTTTCATGTCCCTGTTGTCCATTTGTACGTCTTCTTTGAAAAAATGGCTATACAGGTCCTTTGCCCATTGTTATTTGGGTTATTTGCTTTTTGCTATTGAGTTGCATGAATATCTTGTATATTTTGGATATTAACCTCTTATCAGATATAGGATTTGCATATTTTCTCCATTCCATAGGTTGCCTTTTCATTTTGTTCAGCATATATTTTTTTACTTTGATGTAGTTCCACTTGTTTATTTTTGCTTTTGTTGCCTTTGCTTGTGCGGGCTTATTCAAGAAATCTTTGCCAAGATCAATGTCACAGAACTTACTCTTAGGTTTTCTTTAAGAAGTTTTATGGTTTCAGGCCTTACATTCAACCCTTAATCCATTTTGAGTTTATTTTTATGTATGTTGTAAGAGAATGTTCCAGTCTCATTCTTTTGCATAGCAATCTGATTTTCCCGACACCATTTATTGAAGAAACTGTTCTTTCCCCATTGTTTATTCTTGGCTCCTTTTTCAAAAAGTAATTGACTGTATACAAATTGAATTATTTCTACACTATTTATTCTGTTCCATTGATCTGTGTGTCTGTTTTTATGCTAATATCATACTAATTTGATTACCATAGCTTTGTAATATAGTTGAAATCAGGAAATGCTATGCGTCTGGTTTTGTTCTTTCTCAAGATTGCTTTTGCTATTTGGGGTCTTTTGTGATTTCATACATATTTGGGGGTTGTTTTTTCAATGTCTATGGAAAAATGTTATTGGAATTTTGATAGGAACTGCACTGAATCCATAGATTACTTTTGATCTTTATTGTGGCTTCTGATGCCAAGTTTAACACTTATGGGAGAATAATATTGCTGCAAGAGTTAAATGAATCATTTAAATTAAAACATTATTGAGGGTTCCATAGAGCTAACATTTAAATGCTGATTTTTTTCATCTTTATGGAAAGACAAGAAGAGAATTTATATTTTGTTTCTTGATCAGAAAGTGAATCTTATGTCTGTTTAATATTAAGAACTGTTCCAACTTTAATAGCACATAGGCTTTTCTCCCCTCTTTTCTGGTCCCCAGCACCTTGTGCCGAGTCTGCCCTACTGCATACATTTTTATCTGTATTAAAAGTATTACAGGCTATACTTTTAATCTAGCAGTGGCTATATTTATCAAAATCTCAGCAACTCTGAAGTAAGACAGCTGTAAGCCTACATGCGGCATTGTTCTGTGGAACACCTGAAGGAGGGCTCAACATTAGTATAAAAGATTTATGCAGTTTTTATTGAGACACATAACTCAGTTTCTAAATTAGAATGTTACTTTTTTAAGATCACAAATTCTTCAAACTCCTGTCATTACTGAATGAATGGATACCCATTCAGGAATATTATTCTGACCATTGCTAGGTATATTTGGGGGGCTACAATAAAAAAGAACACCAAATTTATATTTAAATTTAAACTTTTCATCTATTTGATTTAATAGATGCTCCAAGCACCATAATCAACACACTTGCTACAACTTTCTTTAAATAAACACATATATTCCAATGTTCCCACCAAAAATATGCATGTATATTCCTCCCCACTGTTCTCATGGGGAAAGACTCTGTCAAAATTCCAGTTGGTATCCCTGTTGACTAGCAGGATGATAAAAACAAGGCAATATGCAATCAATGTTTGTTGAATAGCAATACTATGCCTTTGACAATTACATATGTAATATTTGAAGTACCTGAACTTACTTGATTTTCCAAAGCACTCTTCTATTATCTCATTTATTCAGGGGGGTTAAGGGTGGGGTGGGGTATATATTTGTGCATTGTATGTTGAAACACAAGTCTCAAATTTCTTTGTAAAGTGTTTTCCTCTCTACTTACCTTACTTCATTATTACAATTTTAAGTCTATGATTGTAGAAATCTGGCCAGAATGATAATCTATACATTCATTCCCACCTAAAATATAGAAAGCCATCTGTCTTGATTTAAAATAGCTACCATTCTAATCTGTAGCCACCTATTATTTCATCATTGCCATTTAAGAGAATCTTTGAGTACTAGAGTCTATTTTATTGTGGATTCAAAAGGAGCAAGAGGCCAATGGTAATAATCTCTTGCTTTGATAACAAATAGCCAGATTGGTCTGCCTTGCATAACAAAATCCTTTCACTCAGAGGCAACCGTTTGTCTTCCATATGGATCCACATTAAGCCTAGTGTTTCTGACAGGACAGAGTCATATTTTCAGCTGGCATCAATTTACTGTTCAAGCTTTGTGCAGAATTTTTTCCTGATATCAGTTATCTTGAATGTTTACTTCCTGCCAAATAAATAGAGTCTCATTGTCTAAGAGTTTACTCAGTGGGCAGACTATAGAGCAAAGGAAACATCAGCCCTACACTATGTCTTTCAAGCATAAAATATAGTCCAGGAGTCTACAGATAAATAAAACAGCAGCTGTCTACTGACCCAGCAGGCACAGTGCACCAGTCATAATATAGTCAGCAATAGCTCAAAATTCTGAGAACATTTTGCTTATTAACACATTGCTTATTTTAAATAGTCAGCTCTCAGTGGTTCTGGGTAATGGGAAGCAAAGATGAGCGTGGCTCATTGAGTTGAGAATACAATTTTAAAAGACTCGTGTTTACCATTAGTTTGAAATGGTTTCCTACTCAATATTATTTTTCTGGAGTTATTTTCAAATAGGAAAACTAATATTTTAGTCTTTGTGTTTCTCTTCACATGTATAGATTTTAAATCTAGGGCTTATAATGAGTAATTAAAGAAATGATCAAAGTAGAAATCACATGGGCAAAATAAAAATGGAGGGATAAGATGAGCTTCACCTTAGATTTATCAAGCCACTTTCCAATTTAAATCATGGCATTAGTGTCCCATTGGTGCTATAATAAATCACCGCAAACTCTGTGGCTTAAACAATATAAGTTTATTAGCTTACAGCTCTAGAGATCACAAGTCTTACATGAGTCTCATTGAGATAAATTCAAAGTGTTGGAAGTTCTACATTTCTTAGTGAGGCTCCAGGGGGGAGAGTCTGTTTCTTTTTCTTTTGCAGCCTCCAGAGGTGGCCCTTTTGCTCATGGCTCCTTTTTCCATCTTTAAAGCTAGGAATAGCAGACTGAATTTTTCTCACATAGCATCACTGTGATCTCTTCTTCTGCCCCCTTTTCCAGTTTTAAGAACTCTTAATTATATGGGGACAACCCAGATAATACAATACAGGAGAGTCTCCATATTTAAGGTCAGATGATTAGCAGCCTTAATTCCATCTGCAACCTTGACTTCCCTTCCTGACGTAGCCTGTGAGGTTCTAAGGATTAAGATATGGACAAGCTTGGAATCCATTATTCTACCTGCCACAATAATATAATAAAATCATATTAAATCATGAATACATGTCTTTGCTTTTATCATTTCCAACATATTATATTTCAGTAGTTGGCTCCTATCATTCATCTAGCTGTAGAGGAGATTAGAAATTTCAAAGAATGTTAAAGAAAGTCTTTTTTAAAAAAATTACCTTCTGGCATTTAAGTATGGAACTGTTGAAAATAATTTTAAAATAAATTTTTGCTCTGCTTTTAGTATATCAATGTGTAAGGCTAAAAGAACTAGCCAGAAGAGTTCCCTTATAAGTAAATATTACTTCTGCCAATGACAGGAAAGCCACGGGTTTTTTGCTATAGAGTAGACATATATGAAATTGGAGTCATTAAAAAACAGTTAGCCATTCCCCAGACCCAAGTGAGGCTGGAAAGAAGAAAGGAAAAGAGGGTATGTAAATGTGGAGAGAAGGTGGCGTGGAAGTCACAGAGCAGGCTGTAGGGAGCCAAGTCAAAAGCTGCCAGCAAGCACCATTGACCTCTGGAAAAGTTTTGAGGACAATAACTTGTATCACACCTACCCTGGTATTCATGAGACATGACCTATTGGCAAGAGCGCCCAGGGCACACTGTGCTGAAAGCTTCTGTTCTGATTGGAAACTTTGTAAGATGCATCCTTCCTGTAGCTTTACAGTGAAAGAGACTAAGGCAAGAGGGGGCCAAAGAGACTGAGCATTTTATCCAGAAGAAACTGGGCATTTACACAGAAGGATTCATTGTATTGTTCTAACAGACTATGTTTTAAATTAAACCTTGCTAAAGAACATGCAGAGCTTGTCACAAAACCTGAAATTAGCTAGGGACAAAACGAAAAGAAGATTTCTGGTCACATTATGTGCAGAGAGGCAGAGAAAAACGTATCTTCTTTAATTTTCCATAACTGATATAAATCTTCATCCCAAGTTCTTATCTACTGGTCGTTAGGAAAAGAAGTAGAAAGAGGAAGGGAAATTTTAATTCTATAACTATTTGTTAAAACCTATCCTGTTCTGATAATGTAAGCAATATTTCTCCTTGGAGAATAAAATTCAGGCTGTCTGGGTTCTTACTTCATAATCTTCTAATTTCCTTCTTAACTTTGTTTTAAAATGACATCTATATCAGAGGCAGAGGAACAGCTTACCACGTTTGCTCCTCTGTTCTCCTGAAAAACATCCCATATGCCCCAAATGCCATGTAACCTCCTGGCCTCTGATGCCATAGTCTATGCTTGGTTACTGCACAGTCCATAGCTTTGGCTAACATAACACTTAAGGGAAGCAATGGGCATATGTCTCTGTTTGAGTCCACACCCCCCTCAGATTCTACTGACCACGGGTAACTGAGCCTCTCCCTGTCTTCCATTGCAGGCTCTGTGCCCAGAACCGCAGTATCTATGACGGAATTGTGTTTTTCTCATTGCAGTGGGCCCATGGCCAGTCCATTGCCTTCCAGCTAAATGATGGCAATGATTTTGAGTTAACTTCTCTCATAGTTATTGCCCCTTCCCTGGGAATGGCTGGAACTAAGGGAATTTCAGGAATGCTAACTAAAGCCCTCTGTCTGTGGTCATACTGTTCTGCTTCTTAGCTAGTTGGATGTGTACCCAGTGGGTGCTCAATGCACTACACAGAAGTCTTCTCAAAATTCCTAAATACAGAGCAGGAAAGGGCCCTCTGCTCTTGGGTTTTTCCCTTACTCACTCCCAGATGGAGAAAAATAGGAACCCAAATCTCCACGTCCTCTTCTTGTTACCTTTCTTCTCTCCCCACTGTCTCATAGAGCTTTAACTTAAATGGTTTTCTTTTTATAAGTAGCATCCTCTTGACTTAAAGCTTAATAACAAGAAGAGTCTCTTGAGTGAAATTGCAGGTGATAGCAACCAACTCAAAACCTCAGCAAATTGGGTGCCCAGAGAAGGGTCAAACCTTAACCTAATAGGATAGCAACATACACAATTGAACAAAATGAACCACTCTACATAGAGCATTGAACTCCATGGGGTCTTCTTTCTCATTTCCTCCCCCTCTCTACTCACATATTTTTCCTGTGCAATAAGGTCAATTCAGTCCTTTATCAGGGTGAGCCATCTTCTCCCACGTGCTGGGAGTATGGCGTTAATTCCACTAGTCTTGATCATCATGCCGGGGAGACAAAACATGCTTCCTTTAGCATCCAAGTGTGATTCAATGGCCATCCCAGGACTAATGAAATGTGGCTAGGAGAAGGGTCAGATAAGAGCACAGCTAGCAAGGATCCCTTCCTGTTTACTGTGGAGCCATTTCCAGAGAAGGGGATATCACTATCAGAGACGTTAGTCCAAGATTATTGCCATTATTTAAGAATCAGGGTGCTCTTGGTCCCATTTCCCTCATGGAATTAAAATAACATTCTGAAACTTGTATTCACCCATTATGTTGAACTGGTATTCTATTTATAGAAGAAAAGAAACAGCGGATGCAGTAGAATTCTAGTAAACTTTCCTCACCTTATCCTCCAAGCAAATAGGGTTACAGGTCAGGAGGGACAGTCACGTATGAGAATTGCTCTGGATGGTCAGCATGCAGCAGACGGCCCGTAGCGGAATCACCCTTGAGATACTTTATTATCTTGCCACAAATGCCTTAGAATTGTAGAATCAGAATCGTGGAAATTCCGTAGAATTTTCACTCTTCAGTGTAGCAGACAGTGGGGAGAATATCTGCAATTCTCAAATACTAGACATCACTATACTTTTGGCTACTTATTTCAAATGAATCTCTTAGTTATTTTTAAAATCTTCTGAATTGATTGTTTTTGTATGGATAAATGATTCTCAGTCCTAGGAGTGTTTTAAAAATATAGAGAGACTGATCCTCACCCAAGACCAGAGTACATTAAAATCGTAGTTGAGATAGAGAGTTATTGTCATTTTACAATGCAAATTATGAAACAAATGATGACAATATACAACTAAGGTTGAAAATCACTCGTAGGATTTTCCTTTAGATCCCAGCTTTTCAGAACATAGTTTTAGAGCTATTATACTAGATCCTATTTTTTTGTGCATGTGTGTTGCTAATGGAAATTTTCCAGTGCTGGCGGGACATTAGCAGTACGGTTGATGTCTAGATTATGTACAACATAAGGTGCCTTCGTTATTTTTACGTGATGCATAATGATACCTAAAAATTTCTCATACGGCATGTTTCAGAAGTTGGGGCAATCTGCCTGCGACATGAAACACCCCATACCACCAGCCTTGAATCTGCTCATTAGCTGGCCGCATTCCCTTCCTCCCTCACTGTTCTATGAAGAAACCCTCCTGAAACAGAGTGCTGATCACAAGTAGTTTTTCTCTTTTGATTGTAATTGCTAATGCTATGTTATATCCACTACTGAGAATTTCCATTTTGCACCGGCACACATTTTGGATTTTTATTTACAACATACATTTCAATGGGCTCATGGAAGACATAGTGCGTAGTACATTGTTGAATGAGTAGTTTAATAACTGACGTGTGAATATTAAAATTATTTTGAAATAAACAAGTTTGATTGCATGCAAGTAATTTTGAGTGTATTATTTTGTTGTTTGGATAGATCCATTTGAATTAGAAACATGGAAAAGTAATATCTGAATACACTTTGTGACTGACATTAATAAAATTTACTGATGATGCTAGTAATTGATTTTAATTTCTAAATATCAGTTTTTATGCCTCTAAAACAATGATCCCCAAAAATTGCAGTAGAAACTCTTCTACTTTTCTTGTACTATTTCTGCTCTCTTTTCTTCTGCTCTAGACTTTATAAACAAAATTGTATCATCTCAGAACTTCCCTGTCGGAAAAAGACGTGAGAAGGAGTTGTGGGTGTTAATATACAATTTGAGGTTCGTTAACTTTGTTACTTTGTACTGGTTACCTAAGCTCTTTAGACTTCAGTTTCCTTAGTTGTTACCGAGGAATAATGGGCAAGGTGAATGGATTTGGTACAGCCAGGATCAAAATACAACTCAGTGTTTCTTTGCAAGGGAGGGAAAGGCTAATCACAGTATCATGTCATAAAGCCATTGAGAAGAGACAAAAATTCAGAAACCATCAGAATATTAAAAGAGAAGGTTTTGAACCAAAAATAGAACTAGCACATATGAAATAAGATTAAATATTAAGATTGAGATTAAGAAAAGGCCCTGGAACTTGTAATTGTAATGTAGTGAGATCTGGGGGCAGATATGAATGGACAAGGTTTTGCCCTTGGTTTGTGCCTCTTATTTTGACATGATTAATTTACATGTAGTAAAGTGTACAAACGTCATGTACGGCTCTGTTTACTTTTAAATGTATGTTTCCATTCACCCACTTAAGCATCACTCAGCCCCAGATTTTACCTCAAGAGCTTCCCTTATGCTCTTTAGCAGTTAATATTACACCCTTCTCAGAGACCCAGAGTCAAAGGCTATTCTGACTTCCACCATGATGTATTAGTTAACTTTATGCAGATGAAAGCATACAGCATGCTTTCTTTTGTGTCTGGCTGTTTCCCCTCAGTGTAATTTTTCTGGGCTTTGTTCATATTGCTGTGTCTGATGAGAGTATATTTTTATTTCTGAGTTGTATTTGTTGAATGAGTATCATGCAATTTGGTTATCTGTTCTTTTATTGGTATAGATTTAAGTTGTTTTCATTGTTTGACTAAGTTTTGAATAAAAGTACTGTGACTATTTTAAAATCATTTTGGTAGGTATATGCATTATTTCTCTTGGATAGGAATGGAAATACTATGCTAAGGAATGGCACAATTGCTGGCATATGTTTATCTTCAATAAATTCAGCCAAATCATTTTCCAAAGTGACTGAACTAATTTACATTCCACTATCAATATATGAGGGTTCTAGTTACCCAATATCCTTTCCATTATTTGTACTTTTTAGTATTTTTTGTGGTAGACATTCCAGCGGATGTGTAATGCGTTAATTATGGTTTTATTTGCAGTTCCCTGGGGACTAATGATGTTGACCACTTTGTCGAAGTTCACAAGCCATATGAAAGTTTTATTTTGTGTATTTTTCAGTTCAATTTTTCTCCCCATCATTTAAAATTGGTATTTGTAATTTTGATTTGTAGGGTTTTTCATATATGCTAGATACAAATCATTTGCAGATTACCATCTTCCTGTTTGTGTCTTGCATATTTTCATCCATAATGATGTCTTTTGCTCATCAGAAGTGCTTTGATGAAGACTAAATTATAAATTCTTACTTTAATGATCTGTTTCAGAAATATTCGCCTACCCTAGTTTTCTGATATTCCTATGTTTTATAAGCCTTCTATAAGCTTTATTATTTTCACTTTTAGACCCATGGTTCAGTGTGAATTAATTTTTGTGTGCGGTATGTGGTAGAGGTCAAGACATTGCTTTTGCATGCAGGCATCTATTTGCCCCAGCACCCTTGCTTGAAAAGACCACCACTGCTCCCTGACCCACGCTGAAGTGTTGTGGACATTGGTCAAAAATCAAGTTATCCTCTGCATGTGGGTCTATTTATTGACGCACTCTTCCACGCCTTGGGTCTCTTTGTCCATCCATATGCCAATACCACACTCTCTTCCTTATTACAGCTTTATAATCAATATTAGAACCTAGGGAATTTCCTCCACCTAGTTCTTCTTCTTCAAGATTATCTGGGCTATACTATTCCTTTATGTCTGCATTTAAGTTTATAGAATAAGTTTAACACGCACACACACACGACTTCTATAATTTAAATTGGTTTACTTTAAAACTATACATTAATTTGGGGAGAAATGAAATCTAAAACATTAAATCTTTAAATCCTTTTTTCTTTGTTGAGGTATAATTGACACATAAGATTGTCAGTTTCAGGGGCACAGCGTAGTGACTTGGTAGCTGTGTGTGTTGTGAGGTGATCACCACCCTCTTTGGTATCATCTGTCATCACACATATTGACCAAACATTTCTTCCCTGGTGCTGAGAACATTAAAGATTTAAGAAGTCTCTTAGCAACTTTTAAATATGTGATAGAGTTCATGTATGACAGTCACCATGCGGTATAGTACCTCCCCATGACTCAATTATTTTATAAATAAAAATATATGCCTCCTTTAGACATTTTGCCACCTTCCATGCCCCTACCCCACCTCTGGCAACCACTAATGTATTATTCCTTGTATCTATGAGCATGGGGATTTTTGGTTTTGGTTTTTGTTATTTAGATTCTACATTTAAATGAGATCATTTGGTATTTGTGTTTCTCTGACTTATTTCTCTGCTTATTTCACTTAGCATAAAATCCTCAAGTTTCATCCATGTGGTCACAAATGGCAAGATTTCATTCTTTTTATGTCTGAATAATATTCCATTATGTGATATATATATCTATGTATATGTGTGTGTGTGTGTGTATATATATATATATACTCACAATTTCTTTATCCATTCATCCATCCATGAATACTTGAGTCATTTCCATATTTTGACTCTTGTAAATAATGCTGCAATGATCATAACAACCATGGGGGTACATGTATCTGTATTAATGTTCTCATTGTCTTATGAAAAATACCCACAGGTGGAATCACTGGGTCATATAGTAGTTAGATTTTTAATTTCCTGAGGAACCTCCATACTGTTTTCCACAGTGGTTGCTCCAATTTGCAGTCCCATCAAGAGGGTTCCCTTCTCTTCCCAGTCTCTGCCAGCACTTGTTATTTCTAGTCTTTTTGATAAATAGTCCTTGTAACAGTTGTGAGATGATATTTTATGTGGTTTTGAATTGCATCTCCCAGATGATTGATGATTTTGAGGGTTTTTTTTTCATGGTCATATCTATTGGCCATTTGTGTGTCTTCTTCAAAAAACATGTCTATTTAGGTCTTTTGCTCATTTTTAGTAAATTTTTTTGCTATTGAGTTGAATGAGATCTTTATATATTCTGGATATTAACCCCTTATCAGATAAATAATTTGTAATTATTTTTTTCCATTCGGTAAGATGCTTTTGCATTTTGTGAATGGTTTCTTTTGCTGAGCAGAAGATTCTGAGTTTGGCATAGTTCTACTTGTTTATTTTTGCGTTTGTTACTTTTAATTTTGGTGTCAGATTTAAAAACCATCACCAAGGTCTATGTCAAGGAGCTTATCGCCTGTGTTTTCTTCTGGGAGTGTCATGGTTTGGGGTGTCCCAGTCAAGGCTCTAACTCATTCTGAGTTCATTTTTGTGTATGGTAGAAGTGGTCCAGTTTCATTCGTTTGCATGGGACTGTCCAGTTTTCCCCACACCATTTATTGCAGAGACTGTCTTTTCCCTCAATTCTTTAACATAAAACATCTCTAGCTATTTAGGCCTTTAAAATTTCTCTCAGTAATATTTTATATTTTTCAGTTTAGGGATCTAACATATCATTTGTCACATTTATTCTTATGTGCTGGATATTTCTGAAGCTAATATAAATGCCAATTTTAAAATTGCATTATGTTAACTATTTTAGTTGTTTTAAAGATACACACCCCTTTGTTAAAAATAAAAAAAAATTACCTTTTGTCTTTATTGCAAATAATACATGTTTATTGCAGAAACTTTGAAAATCACAGAAATGTGAGGACAGATCTTAAGGTGACCCCCAATAATCTCTGCCTTCTAGAATTCAAGCTCTTGAGTGAGGGCACAAGTTCAGGTTTACTGCTGCCACTGCTGCCTCCTCTCTTTTTTTCCTCATTATCTGACTTATTTTATTGTTTACTTTCTTTTCTTAAATGCATCCAAAATTCCCTCCTGTGAACATCCCTATGAATGGTAATGGAAGGCTGTTCAAGCAAATACTCTCTAAATATTAGCTCAACCTTTAATTTGTGTTGACATAGAGAACCTAACATACATACATTTTTTACTTTTATTTATTTTTAATTTTTAAAATTACAGTTAACATACAATATAATATTAGTTTCATGTGTTCAACATAGTGATTAGACATTTATGTAACGTACAAAGTGATCACCCTAATAAGTAGTACCCATGTGACATCACGCATAATAACTTGTTTCTCATCAATAGAATGTGGCAAAAGTGAAGGATGTCAGTCCCATGATTATGTGAGTTATGTAGAGTCTATCTTGCTTGAAAATTAGAGTCTCTGTTTCTTTCTTTGGAGAAGCAAGCTACCGTTAAATAAGTGCTTATATTGGAGAAGCCCATGAGGCAAGGACTGCAGGCAACCTCAAAGAGCTGAGGATGGTCTCCAGTAAAAACTAATATCTTCAGTTTTGATGCCAGAAAATCAATTTTGTTAACAAGCTAAAGAGTCTTGGAAGCAGATTTTTCCCAGTTGAACCTGTGATGAGGACTCAGCACTGGCTGACATCCTGATTACAGCCTGCTAAAACCCTGAAGCAAAGGACCTAGTTAAGTCACACCCAGACTTCTGACCTACAGAAACTGTGAACTATTAAATGTGTGTTGCTTTGAGCTGCTAATTTTGTGGTAATTTATTGTCTAGGAATAGAAAATGAACACATAGAATTTACAAATAAAGTGTAAACATTAGTTTGTTCCCTTATAAGGCCCCAACTTTGTCACCTAAAGCCATACCTTCTCCTACTTTCCTCGTAACAAGGTATGAATCCTATATGGGTGCTTCAAGAGTCAGCATTTGTCAAATATGAGATAATAAATAAACATTTCCTTGATTCAGAGGGTGGATCTGACATTTTTCCTAAATTATGAAGTGTTAACTTAAGATGTTCCCATAGGAGTTTCTTATAATTGAGGACATGAATGACCCTGGAGCTATTATTGTGCTAGTGAAGCTTTTGAAATTTATCATACAAATGTTAGGAAATGTGTAATATGTGGTAACCATGACTATTTTATTTAGGAAATGAGTCTGTGATGTGGGAAAATGGTGATTACGTGATGTTATAAGAAAAAATTACAATATCTAAAATCAAATCTAAATATATTTCCAATTATGCAAAATAGATTAATGAGCCAATATAAATAGATTAATAGCAGATAGAAGCACAGGGCTTGAAAGAGAAATGAACTAGAAAGAATATTAAGAGTAACAATATTCATACCTGAGTCTTAAAATGTTGGGATTTTAAAAATAATTTTTATGTTATTATTTATGCCTATGTAGCTTTTCAAGAATTTTACATGATTGTTGTATCCCCAAATTAAAATGTGTTCCAAAAAAAAATGATCCACAGAACAAGTATTCTATAGAAAAAAGAGGAACTCTTGAAAACATGGTAGTTTACATTATTGCAGGGCAATTATACATCTTCATTTGAGTAGAGAATTCTGCCAAATATTTTTATCTTTTGATACCAATCTTTACTAGAAGACATTACTAATTACATGGAATTAACATGGCAATAAAGATATAATAAAGGAACAGTAATAAAACATATTTTCTGGTTCTGCTCTTTGCCTTCTCTGTGAAAATTCTAACCCTTTAGGTTCCTCCCAGTTAATTCTGAAAATTTCCATAAAAATCTACTTATTCTCTTCAGTAGTCATTAGGCACTGCCACCCTCAGCCTGCTGTTTCCATGTCAGCCAATGAGGGACCAGTGCTGCTATGGAATTGTTGCAGGCGCCCCTGCTCTGGCCGAGGCTCCCCAAGGAAGCCGCAGAGCTAAACCCCTCTTCATAGTACTTCTGTGCTACCAGAAACTGCCCTGACTCATTCAGGCTTTAAAAACCCAGTTGACCCCATGGGCATTTTTGGAATCCAAGGACAAAGATGACTTTAGGGGTCATGCAAATCCCCTGTAACAATATTGTCTTAAATTTGTATAGCCTTTTGTAAATATACAGCATGCTTTCATAGATCTTCTCTGGCTTTATTTTATGTATAACTTTAAGACACAAAAATGAATTCCCCAATATTATTCCTTCCATCTCATATATAAACAAAATAAGGTCATTTAGAACTGTGGTCAATCCAAGGACACGCACCTAGCTGGTAGCAGAGCCAGGAACATTCATTAAGCTATTTCCATAAAAATATTGTACAGTCTAGCCACAAGCATCCAATTCTATGTATTATTTAAAGACCATTGTGTTATACATATTTCATAAACTGGTACTGATAAACAAATCCTAAGAGGAGGCAGGGATTTTTAAAGTATTACTTTCAAATATAGAGGGGTAGTAAGCGGTGACAGAGGGGACTTGGCTTGGGGTGGTGAACACACAGTACAACACACAGACGGTGTGTCGTAGAGTTGTGCACCTGAAACCTCCGTAGTGTTATTAACCAATGTCATCCAATAAATTCAATAAAAATTCAATGAATAAATAAATGTGAAATCTAAAAAAATATATGTAATTTTTTCATTGAAAAGTTCTGTTTTTCACTGTCAGGTGTTTTTAAAATGCAAAATAAATGCCTTGAAAGGAACTATTTGGAATGTTAAGCTCTACAACATTAACCAAATTGCTGGCATAAGTTAATTAACATCAAAATATTACCAATTAAATTCTAAAATGGAATATCTTGGGTCAGTAATAAAATATCAAAATATAGGTAAATCATCAGGAATAATATCTAAGGAAAGATGAATGAAATTAAAACATCTTTTCACAAATTTGAATTCCATACCATTAAACACAAATAAATGACCATGAGATAGAACAACTAAATACTTTTCATTGAAATAGTCCACTAGAAACTTTGCTTCTTTTGTTATTCAGAGTAAAAATATTTTTTCTTCAGGATTCACTTGAGTAACAAAAACCTACCAACCACAGATCTTTCCCTTAAGACTAATAATAGAATTTAGATATATTTGTATCACCTTCTCTTAATTTATTTTAAAAACTAAAAAATATAATTTAGAAGATACATACTTTTAAAATTTTAATTATAACTCAGTACATAAAAATTTAAAAGATAGCAAAAGCACTCAAAGTGAAATACTTTTTAAAAGATGGTCATAAAATGGCTCTGCTTTCTCTTCACTGTGTCCTTGCTCTGATTTTTTTTTTTTTTTTTTTTTGGTCTCCATTATAGAGCCTATTTGGAAATGTATCGTCTTCCTAGGATCAGGCAAAGTATTGATTCCTTGCAATAGTGAAAAGTTGGAGCTTTGGCTCATTGTGTAGCCATTTGTCCTTATATACACTTGACTTCTGACAAACAATACCCTCCTACCTCAGTTTATGTTAAGCTGGGTGCAGCGCCGCCCCATCGCTGAGGTAGAACAGGTAGGTGGCTCAGTCTGGCCAAAAGAGCATGTTGTCCTGTGCCATAGTGACTGGCTAGTGGTGGGCATATGACTGGCCCTTGTCAGGCCAATCAGAATTCTGTAAGTCCTGTGTGGAAGTAACCCAAATTAGAAATTTTGAGAATCTTTCATTTGAGTCTCTTCCTTTTTTAATCTCTTATTCAGGTGCTACTCCATGAAACGAGCTGGGTCATTGACATGATCTTTAGCCAGGACTTTTCTATCAAGATGATTTTCCTCTAGAGTAAATACTCTTGCTCCAGTGGCTTTGATTTCATGTCCAGTTCAATTATTTACAGCTTAGAAATACCCCTCAGCAGGAACCCTCACACACTAAATTTCCTGCCGTCTGTAATTGGGTGAAATGGCCAATAATGAGAAGTGAAATATAGATGGTGGCAGCCCTTTCATTTGGCCCTCTGATTTTTTTCCAACCAAAAAGTGAATAACTGGTGCAATTACGGTTGCCACGAAACTGAACTGATTTGTAAACCACATTTTTAACCTAATTTTTCTTTATGGGCCTCTTCCACTTACTGATTTTAATGTATACCTATTTTCTCTTTTAGTTCAAATGGACATGTACTTTAATGATTAATTTTTCAAAGTAGATGTATTTTTAAAAACTCATTTGTGCATCCATACCTCCTTTAAAAAAGAAAGAACAGTTGTGGTTTGATATTTAGTTGGTCAGATCTCCAGAGCAAATACTTGTATATTCTGTCCATAAAATTACCTGGGAGAAGTGAATTTGAGGAGGCCTTCTGGGGATCTAAAACAAGGAATACTTCCTGCTGGACCAATGAGAAGAGTTCCTAGCACAACAGCAATTACGAAATCTGGAATGGTGACCAGGGCGCATTCCTCCTCAGAATCAGATGCCCCTCAGGAGAAGGAGTGCAATGGGAGTTACTGTTCATGTCACGGAAGAGGTGGGGGCCAAAGGTGTCTCTGATAATCATGGCAATGTCAACTGCAAGTTACAGAAGCCTAACCCAAACTAGCTTAAGAAAAACAGAGTGTATCTGTTTTTGTAACTGGGATAAAAATAATATTAACATATATTATTCAATATGCACAGCATGGTTTTAAGTACTTTATATGTTTTGACTCATTTTATCTTCACAAAAATCCCACAACCTAGGTGTTGGTACTATTCTCCTCCTCCTCCTCCTTTTTGTTTTGAAGAAATCAAGCCATAGAGACATTTGGCAATGTGAATGGTTGACAGCAGCTAATAAGCGGCTGAGCTGGGATTTCTTTGCAGGCAGCTTGGCTGTAGAGACCGTGTATTGAGTCGGGCTAGAGGGCGGCAAGTGTTGCTGGTTCCTGATGTAGCTTCTCAGGCAGCTATAGGACGTGCAACCCAAGGCTTCACAACAGGACTCCTCTTGGTTCCTCTCACCAACTCGGCCTGTCTCTGCTTCTCTCCCTATGTTGACCATATTCTCTTCTACTTAAACTGGCCTTTCAATCCAGCAAAGACTCTGTCCTCCATCAGACTCAGGTTACTGACCCCGCGCAGTAAAAGACTGGATCGGGGTCACCTGTCCACTTCCACAGCTCGGGGTAAAGTAGATTACCTGAGGAAGGTGTGCTGGAAAGCCTGCTGGGCAGCCTAAAGCAAGCAGCTCCACAATCCCCTGTCGTTCCCACCTGCGAAAGGTAAGAGGTTTTGCTCTCTTTTTATTCAGTGAATGCTGTCATTCCTGAGAAAGCATGAAAATAGGTCTGTATGACTTACATGGGTTTTAAAATCCAGAATAGGACATCTTAAGAATTAGTTACTCTAGGAATGCGGTTTAGGATGTATGCACTTTTCAAGACCCATGGAGAAAGTTCTGAGAGCTTGAAAAAAGTTGGCTAAAAAACACCTTTAAAAATCAAAATATATAAATATCTAACTAAATGTTTATGAAAGTAACATATTGGAAATAGAACTGTCATCTAACTCACAGATGGATTTTAATAGGTTCAGTATAAAGAGGACTAAGTTCTCCAGAAGTACAGGCACCTAGATCCTCTGGAGGACTCGAGACGGCACTGCTGCTCTGATGTGACACCTGGGGGCCAGGGTGCCCGAGGGACTGGATTGAAGTGAATGTTCTGAGCATCCTATGAGTTTCATTTGCCACCTTGGTCCATGTCACCTCAAAACAAGTGGAGCTATTTATACTTTGGTTATCTTTTCTTAGGTCTCTGCCAGAGATCTCACAAATGAGAGGTTCTTCATCTTCTGTTCACTCACAGTATAAAAATGATGGTTCATATTCCTAGAGCTATTAAGTATGTGTATGTATTGTCAATGAAAAGTCTAGAAGAGCTATCCTGATTATTGTAGTTAAACTTAGACTCATGAATGATCTGCACTGCCTAAGTAAACCCTAGTATTACAAATGACTAATTGTTCTTGAGGTGTTGGATAGAAGTAATTTTACAAGGACATTCAGTCCTTAGGCCAATAACCAGACACACCATCCATTTGCCTGTCCTTTGCCATGCTTCACCTGGACAAGGAGAATCTCCTTTTCCTTCTATTGTGATGCTTTACTTTATTACTCAGTTGCAGAGCTTTTCTGTGTGGCCCGGAGAGTTCCTCGTGTGCCTTGGGCATCTACTTCCGAATGTGGTTATGAATACAACCAGATACGCAGCAGTGATATATGAAGGAAGATGATATATATGGCCCATTTTCGGAGAACATCATTTTACCTAAAGGTTTAAGGAGATCTTATAAATATACTAACATAAATATTTATAGAGATAGATTGTTAGATAACGGATATATATTTTTAGAAGCTTTTATTTGTTTACTTTTAGGGAGGAAAAGGGAGGGAGAAAGAGGGAGAGAAACATCAATGCATGGTTGCCTCACAGGTGCCCCCAACTGAGGACCTGGCCTACAACCCAGGCACGTGTCCTGACTGGGAATCAAACCAGTGACCCTTTGGTTCGCAGGCTGGTGCTTAATTCGCTGAGCCAACTCAGCCTGGGTGGAATAATTTTCTTTAAAAGGTAAAATCATGATTCTCATACAAATATAAAAGAGTGTGTGCCAAATATTTTATTTCAGTCATTAATTAATGAGGGAGTCAGTAAGACATTGTGATCAATTCAAAGAAGAATTCAAAGTACCACATATTCCTAGATAGAAAGTGCTTAAATTCATGAATAAATGCAAACTTGGTTGATATTCAAGGGACAATAACCAGATTCCTGAACACAATTTGGGTTTCTATGAAAAACTGTTTTCAGTGCTATCACTTGTCTAAAACGTACGGAGCTATGAAATGGCTTAAACACAGGGAAAGGCACAGCTTCCCCATGGAATCTGCTGACACTGAAGGGTTTGCTGCATATCTTGTTTTCATTGGTCCATTTCAGATCTTTTATAATTGTCATTGAAAAAGGGACTCTATAAATAAATAGGTATAGATAAAGGAATCTATACATTTTAAAGTAAAATGTCAATTGCCAATATCACATTAATTTTAATTCTAAATGGGGTGACGTCTAAAGCATTTCTTATTTTTGGCCATGATTATCACCTCATTTTTGATAATTCCATTAAAACAGTGGTTCTTAATCTGGTATAGGGGGGTAACACTTTTAATTTTTCTTGGGAAGAAATTATTTGCTTTCATCACAGTTTAAAAGTGTTTGTCCCAGTGATTTGAAACCAGTTCTTTAGGAAGCACGCTGGAAGAAAGTTCTGAGATATAAAGTCATTTATTGAGGTATCTCCTCAAATATAGACTCCACAGCAGTTCTACTTCCCTTGGTCTAAATTTTTTCATACACTTGAAAACAGAATCTTATTTTCAAAAAAAAAAAGGAAAATTTCTTTTAATGTTCTCTCATATTATTATTCAGTTTCTACATTTGTGTTGTCCACTTTGGTTACCTTTCTGTTGTCCTTAGTTTTTTCAGATCTGCCCCCACCTGGACACGTACTTAAGTGTGGTGTTCAGACGTCTACTGGGTATTGACAGAACACTGTAATATTCATCTGCCTCAGCTCTAAAACAATGAAAGGAAAGGAGCTGAGGATTTCAGGGAGTATGCGTGAAGCTCAGTTGAGTTGTCTCAGGAATGTCATTTTTTATAATCCTTTCACCAGTCCTTATGTGCTAATAGTTACGACCCTCGTTTCATAGATGGTTTCACTGAGGCTCGAAGGGGTCACGATTTGTCCATATCTATGTGAGTTCCCAGGGTGGTCCAGCTGGTATCTGTACACTTTTAGTACTATGCCACGGAGCCTCTTTATTTCAACCTTTCCATGCCAGTCTGACAAGAGAAAGTGGTAAAAAACATTTTAAAAACCCCATAAAAATGGATAGTGGCCACATGTCAAAGATTCAACTAATTAATAGTAAACCAACAAAAAGATAAAATAGATGGTTTCAAGAGTGTTTGATAATCACAGTTTTCTGTATTCAATGAAAGAAATACCAGTATAAAATTGTTAAATTAAATACAAACCGTTCTGACTGGTTAAGTCTTACTAGGGGATAAATCACACCTCATCAGGTTTTTGTTTTTTAACTGCAGGTGAACCTCCAACTGTACCTGCATGTAACACATCTGGGCCCTTGATGGTGAGATAGAACTACAGCCTAAAAGAGAGTTGGAGGAGAGTTAAACAGGTTTATTAGCAAGTGCTCTAGCATGATATTAAAAAAAATGGAAGATGTATCATTTTACCTAATTTCCAGTTTTGAAATAGATGATTATTTTACACAATAATATAATAATTTGAGAGTAAGGACTCCGGAGCAAACGGCTTTGGCTCACATGCTATCTCCCCCACTAGCTCTGTGTCCTAACTTAGATTACTTATCTGTGCCTTCATTTGCTAATCTTTAAAGTAAGGAAAATGACCATGGAATTTACCTTACAAGATGTTATTGGGCATTAAGGGAGCCCTGCACATGGTTAATAACCAACCTGGCAAGGCTGGTAATTCAAGGCTGGGACTTCATTTTGGCCTTTTCCACTTCAGCCACAAGGTGGGGCTTCAGCAATGACAACTTCGGGGGATTTTGCTTTGCTTTGTTTTGTTTCTCTCTTGTTTCTAGACCTTCTTGCATTACCTTGTTTTTATTGCTCCACACCAAAACCACCTTGCACTTAACACTATTCAGTTTATAAACCATGTTTCCAGTTGGTTAAATGTGTAAATTGCTGTGCTCAGACAAGCTGTCTGTACGTCAGCAAAGTGTGGTTAATTTAATATCACCAAGAACAGGATAAGCATGTTTACGAATCTAGAACTAGGTCATCAGTCAAGGATTACATAAGATTGGCTCCAGAACCATGCACTAACATAATATAAAATTCTTTGAATTTCACATAAAAGTGTGTCTATGACATGTGTCCATGTCACAAACATTGTGTTTATAACTATGACATTCCTATAGTTTCTTTATTGACCTTAAAACTAGGAAATCAGCCCTGGTCAGGTGGCTTAGTTGGTTGGAGCATTGTCTCATACACCAAAAGGTTGGGGGTTTGGTCCTGGTTAGGACACATACGTAGGTTGCGGGTTTGACCCCCTTGGGATCAAACCGAGCACAAGGGAATCAACCAATAGATTGTTATTTCTCTCCCCTCCCTTCCTCTCTTTCTCTAAAAGCAATAAATACATCTTCAGGTGAGGATTTAAAATATAACTAGAAAACTACTTCGTCTAAGGTGTGTACTTCAAAAATCTGAATAACTCAGTCTCGAATCCATGCTTTTTGTTTTTAAATTTTGTTCACGTTTCACAACTTGCTGTCTTTTAAGGAGCAGAAACTGAAGAGCAGACTCCACAGGTGGATATAAAATGATATGCCATCTGTACAAATGATTGTTAGTTCCATACAAATAGTTTTACAAATGGGATGGCTTGCATTCCCTTAAAATTCCAAGGTAGTACGCCACGCTGAATAATTTAAATTAGAAACACAAACCAAATGCGGAAGGTAGCATTTGGCTGTGTTCTTGATTAGAATACCTGCATGTACTATTTGTTTATGCAGCGACTGAAGTGCCCTCCCTGGTTGTTTTGCTATGTGAAGAATCTTCATAGAATCTCAAGCACTTGTTGTCACTGAGGCAAAAACTAATTTGCTTCTCATTATAACATCTGCCTTTCCATTCATGTATTTAATTGTGGTGAGGTCTTGGGAGTAATTTCTGGCTTTAATACAAGGAAAAATAAGAGTAGAGTTGTTACTTTTGACAGCTCACAAATAAAAAAAATAATGAAAAATAGGTTGAAGGCTGAATTAAATGCAAACCATAAAAAGACTTAATTAGTGAAAGCATAATTACAGGGAGCTATTGTAGAAAAAAATCAAAGTTGTATGAAAATATTTTTTTCAACTGATTTGAAGATGGCAAATGCATGTTTTACACCACAAACAACTTTTCTACATTACTGCCCATCACCGAATTTCATAAATTAAAACTGAGTGATAAAATGAAAGCTTGTTGCCACCACCGTTTTCGTTTAATTCAGTTTGGAATAATATCCTAAGGTATTTCATAGCAATAACATTGCTTATTCCTGTTGAATATTATGAAAGCTGTCCAATCATTTTCAGGATCAGGGATATCAATGATTATTAACTATTATATAATACAAAGCTGCACCTTTAAAATTGAATCAATAAATGAACAATTATTATATACATTCACAGCACAAAATGCACTCTCTACATTACTCTTGGTACAACCAGGAATGCTAGGAAGAGCTGAAAATGACGCTTAGGGTTTTTTTTTTCCTCTCTGTTTTTGGTCCCAAACACTCTCCAATGAGACATGAATAAATAGAGATATAACAGTAAAGGAAAGGTTGGTAGTTCAGAGATAACTAAAAATAGTAAGTTATTATTACTACTACAGAAACAATTTTAAATACAAATATCCATATATTTGAGAATTTATAATGTCACAATTAAGCTTGATTCTTTTTAAAAATTATTTTATTAGCTTTCAGAGGTTTTTGTGTGTGGTTGTGGCTCCTAGATTTTCAGGTTCCTTGATGCAGTAAATTAATATATATGCACACACAGCAAGTCCTCCAGTAACTTCATTTTGTTTACAGTCATTTTATTATAAGATTGATGAGAAAAAATAATTGATTCCCAGCTGGGGTCGTGCACACAGTGTTGGGTTTCATACATTCTCCCATGTCTGTGTGGGTTTCCTCCCACTTCAAAAACTGCGCACATTGCATGAGTCTGCGGGTCTAACTTGTCCCAATGAGTGTGCGTGTGTGTGTGCGAGCGCACCCCGTGATGGAAGAGTGTCCTGCCTTCAGCCATGAGCTGCTGTCAGGCAGAGGCTCCGCCCCCTGTGACCCCAAAAGGGAATAAATGGGTTGGAAAATTATCATCTTATGTCTTTATTAATCTTACCTAAGTGTATGTATAGCTTGCATTTGTGTCACTGTTTAATATTAGAAGTTTTCTTCGTCTTTATTTAGAAGTTTGGTGATGTTTTTGTGACAAGAAATATGCCATAGGAATTTAACTCCTTTATATCAATTAGCCTGTGGTAGCTGGTTTCCTTACATGCCGTTTCCTTAAAATCATGGTTTCTGAGAACCTGTGGCTGATGGTTAGGTGAAGACTTCCTCTAAATGCAGAAATGTACACTCATATGCATATATATATCTATATCTATATTATTTGGCCAAGTGGTAACATTAAGAAAGCAACTAAACTACAACTGTATGTTCTCTCCATTATTTTATAAATTAAAGTATATTTTTTAAGTTTAGGAAGGACATTGTTGCAAATGAGTCCTTCCAAGGGGGAAAAATGAATTGGCAACCTGAAGATGTCATGTACTGAATATATTATACTTTTTGATTTTGTTTTCATTTGTCATCGATCGAGCAAATTTCCATCACTGACTAAGGTAGAGGAATCATCAAACCAGAGGTTAAAGGTACAATGTATGGGTCTTTCACAATGTAGCTCCAACCTACCTTCCAACTCTCATCTTCTGTGAAGTTTACCCATGAACTTGAAGCTTCATCTAAACTGAACCACTTATCACACAGAAAAGAGCACACACTTTGGAATGTACAGACTTGAAATCTGACCTCATTGTGAGCTACTTCACTTTCCCTGAGCCTCCGTGTTCTCATATGAGAGGAAGGACCTGACATAAGATCATGTTTTGTACTCAGGCTCCACCAGTTATTAGTGTGACTTTGAGAAAGTCACTTAGCCTCTGTGTACTTCAGTTTCCTCATCTGTAGCATGAGAACAATGACATTACCTTGCCTGTTAGAGTGTATTAAATGAGTTAATACAAGAAAACTTATCAGTGTACTATTGCTGTGTAACAAACCACTTCAAAGTTTAATGACTTAAAACAATAACAATTTAGCATTCTCTACTATCTTTGGGTTGGCCAGGCAGCTCTTCTGCTCCATGTGAGTCCTCTGGGGCACTCATGCAGCTTAATTCTGCTAGTCAACAAGCTGGGCTGGAAGGTGGCAGGTACCTTCTTTCACATGTCTGGAGAGTTGGTACTGATAGTTAAATGGCTTGAGTAGTCTTCACATTACCTGCTCTCCACATCGCCTCTCCTTCACAAGATGTCTTATCCTGCTTTGTGTTTTCACGTGACCTCTCTCTCTTGCGAAAAATCCTGAACTTCCAAAGAGCATGTTGGCGGAGTTTCAGGAGAGTGAAAGCAGAAACATGCAGACATTGTAAAGACTAATTCTGAACTGGCACAGCTTCACCTCTTTCTGTGCCATTCAACTGATCATTGCAAGTCACCTGAGGGAAAGGGAAATCGACTTCACCTCTTGCTAAGAGTATCATGCTCATTCGAGAATGGGAGAAATTGTAGCAGCCCTATGTACAGACAAGATAGCACAGAACCTAATAAAGGTTAGTTACTATTATTTATAAAATGGAGTCAATTATGTTTTCTACCCACTCAGATCAGTATGAGGATTAAATGAAAAAAAAAAAGGTGTAAGACACTTACATTGTCATGGGCATTATTAGTAAGGATTTTCACGTGTAAAAGATGCTCAGTCCAACTATATTTTGGAAGATCTAGTAGCTGGGATTCTGTGGTAGCTGAATCACCCCAGCACATGATTCTCAGGCCTCGGGAACTGCAGCAAGAAAAGACCACATGTCCACTCCTTTCCTGCCTGGGCCCTCGGAATGCTCCAAGTCACAGGTTGTGCTGAATCTTTCTGCCAGTTGGTAGAAAGACCAGTGTAGAAGGGGACTTAGATCTAGAAAAGTGGTTTTATGAAACAATGTCTGCTATAGAAACAAAAATGGCGAGTATGTTCTCTAGAACATAACATGTAAACATGCCTTTGGTATTTATGGGCTTATTTGAGAGATTAAGTTTTCCAGCTTTTTTTTTTTTTACTTGAAAAAACTGAAGTTTTGAACCAAGGCTGTTTCTTAATTGAGAACTTATAGTGTCAAGGAGGTAGGCTTCAGACCTAATTATTATAAAGGCCCAATTTTAATAGTTAAGTATCATTTGCAGTATATAATTCACTGTTTTTCAAAAAGACTAAACCACTAAACCATTTATAAAATCTCCATTCCCTGCCAATATCATATCTTTTTACCCTCTTATCTTCTATACCAAACCTCTTTTACACTGTTAATGTTTAGTCAGTTGAAAATGAACAAAATCCAAATTATAACATATTTTAATTTAAGTAGTATCTGAACTTCTAAGGCTTTCATGTGCCAGTATTTGACTTTATAAAGCAATAGATTTAAGAAATACCCTGCAGAGACATGAGAAAATCCATTCTTCTGGGATTTTTGCAATTAGGACAAGCATGTCTGAAATTATATATATTTCACACCTCTCCACATCCAGGGAGTATGTTTTTATCACCATGACCATTGATTATTTTTGGTGATTAATATTAATATTCTCACATGAATCCTGAAAAAATGAATTATTAGCCTTCCAAAGGTTTAGTGTCTTGATATAGCAACTTTGATCAGTTCATCATATTTAAAAATGTGTAAAAACAATTTATATGTTTAACTTTAACTCTGTGTATTTTTTTATCCAGACTTTGGCTCCCAAAGGCTCATTTCAAATAAAACTTGAATTTTAGACAATAGCAGTGTTTCAACAAATGATATAAATGACTATAATTTTGTACTATCAATAATGTTCACAGCCAGTGTAGATTATAGTAAAACAAATGATTAAGAAAATCTCCAATTTCATTATGGATACCTCAATCCCCAATTATATGGACAATGTCAAATTCAAATTTAAAATTGAATATTTTTATAAATACTATTATTATTGCAGATGTTGGTAGAGATATGCCAAGCAACACATACTCGGTTTCAAAGGAACTTTTTTGTTCTTTAAAATACCCTACTGCTTCTGGGACCAGCTCTGGTACCCCTGTCTCATACTGTAATGTCCCTGACCTGCCGTGCAAATGTAACATGTACCGCATGCTCAGAAGGGCACATGCACAGTGTACATCAGATTGCCACTTGCAGAGCTAAGGCTAATACTATTGCCTCTTTAAAAGAAAAATTCAATATCATATCAGCATGGGTCTAGTTCTCTTGGAGACGCAGGATTCCAACAATGTTATCAGTCGTATGAACATGTCTAAATTTTTTGATTTGCTCAAATTAAAGTTCTGAAACCAAATAGGTTTTGAGAGTGAGGACTCAGAACCACTGCTTCTGATGTAGCACCTCCTCAAAAGACCCTTATTTCACAAACAGCGTCAATCTAGGACAGGACATTCTTACGGCATTCTTACAGTCTCCTTAACATCCACTACTTTCCTTCCTTCCTTCTTCTGTTCTGATTCCTACAAAGTGATCATAAGTCAGTCTCTCCCTCTCCCTTAGCCTACCTTTGTTTTATCAAAGACAAAACATTATTTTAATTACACCGATATGTACAAAAGTACTATAAATGATATCTCCATATCGAGATAAAAAGAAATCAAAGGAATTTTCCCCACATAATTTATTTTTACATTTTATTTTTTAATTGCTTAAGTAATATAATGTTAATATTAGAAAAATGCTTTATAAGCCCATCACCTCTGGTAACTAATACATTTTTGTATGAACATATTAATCTTGTGTGTGTGTGCGCACAGGCAGACCTCACTTTGCATGGTAGTGTGAGGCCGAAACATGACCATTCAAGCCAAACCACACAAAGTGATCTCAATGATCAAAATCTTTACAGATTATGGAACATTTGTAATTTTTCCCATTGATCATTGAGATAAATATATGTTTTGTCCAAATATTAAAAACTCTCCTACTATTAATTATAAATAAACATGGAAATTAAAAAATAATTAAATATATGTTTAGTAAATTATAATTTAAAACATTGAAAATATTGAGAATTAAAGTGTTTATTTCTTTGTAAAACACACAAATGTGTTTTTCAGATATTCTTATGAAAACACGCAAATGTCCTAGTGACACTATTCATAAGAGCCAGAATTTGGAGACAACCTAATGTTCATCAGCTGGTGCACGGATAAACTCATGTGTGTGATGTAGCCAGACAAGTGGATATTACTCAGGAGCAAAAAATGAATGAATTACTGATATATACTACAATGTGGATAAACCTCAAAACCATCGTGCTAGGTAGAGGAAGCCAAACAAAAGAGACTACACATGGTATGACTACACTCACATAAAATGTCCAGGAGAGGAAAATCTATGGAGAAATGAAGGTTATTGTTTGTCTATGGTGGAAATTGAGGGGAACAGGACTAACAGTAAATCAACATGAAAGATTTTATTGGGATGAGGGAAATGTTCTTAAAATTCTGAATAGTGATGGTTGCACAACTTCATAAATTTACAAAAATATATGATTGAATTATACCCTTGAAAGAAGGGCACAAGCTGACCTTAAAATATGCCTTAATGAAGTTATATATTTTTTAAAAACCCTTATTAAGAGTGATTGAATAGTGATTGCCTTCTCCCCATCCATATAACTTATAATATGAAATTAGTCTCTTTTCTGTGCCTTGGTAAAATATTATTTTCCTTTCCAAGTCTGAATCAGCTTCCAGGATTTTAAGCTTTGCAGAATATTGTGAAATATTTCTGAGCATTTATGTAATATGAAGTTGTGTGTGTGTGTGTGTGTGTGTGTGTGTGTGTGTGTGTGTGAGAGAGAGAGAGAGTGTTTTCTGGCATTGTTTCTCCTGGGACATCTTCATTCTTTCCATCACGACCACTTTCCTCATTTATGTTGGTATATTTCTCTTCCCTAAGTTCCCCTGGCATATCTAGAGTCTCTCAAATGGCTGCAGAGTCAACATTCCCATACTTAGCTATTTTTCTATAATTTCATTACATTTGACTGGAAGTTTACTTTTCAAATCTGTGCTGCATTTCCCTCTTTGTTGGCAAATTCCCTTTCTATTATCCATTTTTGAAAAATGCCCACTGGACTTCACTGGAGGACAATACCACTATACACTTTGCTGTCTATGTATGAAATGAACAACAGATGTGCAGTAACCAATCACCAACAGACTTTTGAAAAAGTATTATGATTGGTCATTGATCAAAATGAGCATCTGGTTTTTTATGTGGTAATTTGTAAACTGAACAGCTAGTAATGGAGTTTTTACGTAATGCAATAACTCACTGATAATATTTTGTAATGACTGAAATTAGAACTGTGGTTTTGAAAAACTGTTGTGATTTAAACTAAATTATAGTAGCTGAAATATTGTCATAGCGAGACTGTGCGAAGCTAGGATACCTGCATTGTGTGTGTGTGTTTGCAATCATTGTTTCAGATAATTTGTTACGTTAGTTGTAGATTGCATTCAGACCTAAGTAACACATCTTGAGAAATCCAGAGAAACAGTGGTTTAAACATGTTAGTTGTATATTTTCCTTCACATAAAAAAGAAGTACAGGGGCTTCTTCTCTTTACAGTCATATACCCTTACTAGGTAGTTTTTGTTCTCAAACACTGTCTCATGCTTTCAAAATGGCTGCTCTGGGTATAGGATGACAGGACTATTATAAAGGACTATTAGGCATGAAGAAGGGGAAGGACCAATGTCAGAGCATATACAAACAGATAATGTCCTTTTTAAAAAAAGCTTCCCTGGAATATCCTCCCACTGACTTTCACTTATATCTCAATGGCCAGAAATCCGTCCCATGACCTGCTGTGGCTGCATGACAGTCTAGCAAATGTTTCTTTATTTTGAATCTAGTAATATTGTTACTTTTTAGAAATTGGAGATGCATTAATTAAGAAAAAAGGTTAGAATGGGTAATGAATAGGTAACTAGCAATATATGCCACATTAAGTATTTAAAAAATCACTTTATCATGTCATACTAATTTTATACATTGTTACCCATTGTTAAGAGAGCATCTCACTGGAATATTACATAATATCTATCACAGGTAAGTGTCACTAATAATACCTATTTTTATTTTGCTGAATACCCCATAGTTATTTTTGATTTTCCATTTATTTGGATATTTTCCTTAGTTACTGATCAAAGAATATAAACACTTATGTTCTTAAAATTATCACTTTGGAAAAGTCATTCTTTACTTACACTAAATTCTGTAAGGGAAAAAATGTAGGAAAATGTCCCTTCCAAAATTTGTATCTGCCTTTTCTTACTCCTTTGATTAAAACAATTTTCTTTAAACATCTACATTCAAAATAAAAATATCATTTTAATCATGTTTATTGTTCTTATTTGCTAGAATTTGGAAAGTATCATTTTATATATTTTCCTAGGCAAATATACATTAATTTACATTTATGATTCAATAAATGGATTAACCTCCAGCTTAAAACTAATAATTATCTTTGTTTCTTTGAATTTTAAGGATGCTGCATGAAATGCACATACACCAATTTAACTACACCCACTTTCCAAGGGGGAAGTGTGGGTGGGGCTTTTTTATACAATAAGGCCCCTAAACATAAGTCGTGTGTGGTATCTTATGCTCAGCAGAGTAAACTGGTCTATTCCTGCATGGAGGAAACACTAGCATGTGCAGACCCTATCAAGAGACAGCTCTGCTTAAAACAAAAACCATGTAGACAAGCCCATTGTGTGTGATTTAAGATATAATTTTTTTTCTAGCTGATATTCACATTAATCATTGACTTTATAACCTAACCCCATGTAAGATACAATTCTACAGAAAAGTATTCTGCATTATCTAGAGCTGATTTCCTTTTGAAACTGTGTCAGGAACTTCCTGTGTTATCTTAGATCTTTCTCTCTGTGTGGTTGCGAGGTACTTGCTGTGTGTTGCTGTTAGTTGACTATAACTACAAACTAATGAAAAGGAAAAATCTTAAGAATCCAATATAATTGATGATGTTGGACTAAGAGGTGTTTATATTTGCTCTTGAATTAGAAATTTTGCTACTTGTGTTTTTCTTAGATTAAAATAATGATGAAATTCAATTTTCTGCCTGGACATTCCCCAGAAATGCAATGAACACACAAGACCAGGTGACAGTAGGTAAGGTGCCTAGATGCATGTCACACATGGCCTAGAGGGTGGCCATTAAAAATGCTGGAGAACATGTGTAAAATAGATGTATATGCAACAATAACAAAGCTGACTTATTGCACAGGAAAAGCAGTTGGATTTAATAGAGAAACTGAGGGCAGGTTTTATTTTTCTTTGCAAATAGATTTTCAGGTGTTTATTGAAGGGCATGGAAGAGTTTTCCCCATATGAACACAATCAGACTGGTGATTTTCAAGAAAATATTGTTATTTACATACCGCCGTTAGCAGCTGGAGTTTGGAGCCATACTGCTTACATTCTAGTCTTGGCCCCAGTGCTGCCAAGTGTGACTTTGGTGAATTACTAAACCATCTTATGCCTTAGTTTCTCTCTGTGCAAAATAATAATAATAGTAGTAGTTGCCTCATAGGGTTATGCGATTAAATGAAAATATGTAGTAAATACTTAGAATGGTACCATGGTATTAGAAGTTTAATAAGTGTTAGAATTATTATTATCATTATTATTATTGTTTAATTTTATTGGACAAAAGAGGATCAAGAGTATGCCATCCATCTTTCTATGGTAGAATTGCTTCTTTCCACGTCTGTCTCTTTTAATGCACAATGTGTATCCTCTCGTCCTGGTATCTTAAAAATTAAATTATCTGCACCATAATTGTATGACCAGCCAGTCATTCACATTATATGCTCATGGACCTTCAGTGGAAAAGGGATGTTAGAGGAAATCTATTCCAATCCGCTCTTTTTCCCAGGGGGTCAGGACTGCCTCCTCCGCCTTCTACAGTGACTGCCCCACTTTCCCATAATGCTCTGGCAGAAACATCTCTGTTCCTTCCAGCTTCTTAAAGCAGAAACATTCCTGAAAGAAAATGGAGAGTCTCTGTGGCGATTGTCATCCCTCTGGACTCAGGAGAATGTATTTTGTAATGTATTTTTGTACTGGTTGTACTCCTGTTTCTTTTCTTGCTGTTGTCTTTAATGTATATCAAAAACAACTTAAATGCAAAAACGTGCAAATGTCCCTGTTGTAAGAAATAAATCTGAGCCATTTCTCTGATCAAGCCATGAAAAGTTGCCCTTGGAGAGAACCAGCTAAAACAAGGGCTATGGAGACCTTGCATGGACTAGTGTAATAACTCATTTTTGTGCTTTTCCAATGCTGGGCTTTCCTCCACAGTTCTGCAGACACAAGCCAAGAGAAGTAGTGTGATTAGATTTTTAATCCCATTTACTCTAATTGCTTCTCAGAAGCTGTGTACTTACAGTATGTGTCTGGTTTTAGAAAAGCAAGAGAAAGGGAAAGTGATGAAATGTTTCCTTCATTCTGTACAGAAAATAGAAAAGCAAGGAAAAGAGTACACGGGCAACCGGTTGTGGAGAAATGCTGGCAGGGTTTTTAAAGATTCTATTACAATGATTAGATATGCTTTTGGATATAGAAATCCACCTGACTGCTCTGAAATTTTTAGTGTAGCCGCTCATTTCCCTGCTTTTCATTCCTTGGGGTTGGACTCTGACACCCTTATTGTGCTTTTGATAGTTTGCCCACAAATTACTGCACTGAAGAAAATGGGGCTCCAAGGTTAAACATCTATTCCAGAAGATATAATCCCAGTAATATCTTAAGAGTTTCCAAACAAACTCTATTGAACACAAAGCTGACCTAGTGGAACTGATAAACACAATCACTTTAAAGAAATGGAGATGAATTGTAGCTGAGGTTTAGGAAAATAGGAAAGCATAATTGAGTAAATTAAAAATAGTTTAAAATCACAATTACAATAGTGCTTCATTTATTTTCACCCTGCCGGTTTCCCGTCACATGGTCTGTAAGTGGAGACATTTCTGTGCAGCTAAACTTACTGTTTAAAAAATGCAGTTATTAACAAGAAAATCCATTTTGTTTTACACAATATCTATTTATTGGAGAGCACTGGGCTAAAACTAGGGTTGTTTGTAACTAAAAATAGCACATTTTGCAGTGTTCAGCAGCTGGTGAAAAGGAGATATGTTAGTTGAATGATGAGAGAAAAGATGTGAGAAATGAGTGGAAAAGAAAATGCCAACAACAAAATCCACCCTGTCTAGAGCCCAAAGAGTGAGCAAAAGAGGGGAGGGAAGGGAGGAAGGGGAAAATATGTGAATGTGTCGGTTTAGTTTGGACAAAAGAAAGGGGCACTTGAATGTTTCAGAAATAAGGTTCCTGGGTCTCCCCCAAGGTCAGGTTGGACCTGCTCTTGTAGCCCCTGTTTTGATGATCCTAACGCGCATTCTCACAAATGAAAGGAATTTGGGGAAGGAATAGCCCCCTTTGTTCTGACTCTGTACACCACTCTTGAGAGGCCAAATTACAAAGATTCACTCCAAACCTGCTTATGCATCTCGGATTAAACACAGCATGTATTATTGGGGGTAAACTTTGTAAGGGATTTTAGCTTTCTAGAGTTCGTGCACACATATGAATCAGAATTGGGATCAATTTCCCACATCTCAGTACAAGCACACATGAGCGTAATTAATATTAACAAAATACTCGATAATGAATATCTAGTCAGGAGCTTTTTAAGGACTTTACTAAAGAGAATATAATAGGTTTTTTCCCCCCAAACCTACTACTAGGAAGTACTTACTGGCATACTGTAACCATTCCCAACTTTTATCCTCTCCAGGTGTGGATTAAACTCCCTGGGGGGACACCGGCTTGTGCCCTTTGAGACCTGTGGCTGCCGTTAGAAGGTTCAGTTTAACTGCCAGCGTTGCATCAGGGTGCTGTGCCTCCTGCGTTAGCACCACATGGACGTGAAGACAGCCACTGATGTGAAGTGCCACTGCGCACTCCCCTCTCTGGGGCTCTGTGTGGTCTTCCATGGATTTACTGGCAAACCTGTAGCTAAGAAGAGAATGTTTTGCAAAGAGCAGAGTTAACCCCTCTCTTCTGGGTGAGAGATTCACGGCCATTAACAACAATGACTGAGTCATTTTGTATTAATTATCATTTAGAGCTTGTTTTTCCCCTTGAACAGAATGTGACCTGCCCAGCATCAAAAGGAGCTATGTCAGAGGACACTGAAACAGGCCTCCTTTAAATTCATCAGAACAGCATCAAATTACAGCTTTAGAATATTTCTCTGAAGTATTTCTTCATAGACTTCAAAATTGATGTTCAATAAATTTCAAGGCCTTGGGGTTGCTTTAAATTGCCTTAATCACTCTGAGTTTTCATTATTAGTTGCTTAAAAAAAAGAAAATAATCAATTAGAAAAAGCTTCAGATATAACAGCTGAATTTACCTTCCAACAGTTAATATAGCTGTTTATTTAGTTTGTATTCTATTTAGAAAACAAGGAAATGAGATGTGTTATATGCAGCAATAATCTTGATCAAATATGCTTCCCTTTTTGTAAGGAATAGATGTGATGTTTTTACTCCCCAAGTTTAAGCAGTAAGGGCCTGGAAAAGGGACAATACAACCACATAGAAATGCCCTACTTATAAATGTGCCAGATGTTCACCTTTACTCTCCATTTCCCTGAAAAGATCTTCTCTACTTTTCTCCTGTGGAGCAGAACTCTAATTCAGCATACTGGAAATTTCTACCATTAAATTTATTATTTTTTGTATCAGTTAACAAATGTAAATGTGCTATGGCTAAAGGAACACATTTAAATGTGTATAATAATCTGCTTCAAAAAACACATTGAACACTTGCCTGGTAGGGAAAATAAGGATGACTCAAGCATAAATCCAAGAGTCAGTCAATGAATCTTTAGTCTAGCAGAAGGATCACAATATGCACCCGAAGGGTGGCTGAAGCCCAGAAAAGGGTCAGCGGAGGGGAAGGCAACAGGAGTTTACAAGATGGTGAGACCTTTCTCCACCTGTCTCAATGGCGACACACCCACATCTTGGGCAGAATAACATTGTGCTTAGAATTCCTTGCTCCTGTCACCCACCAGTCTTGCAGCAACTTCAAAAGTAAAAATGTCCACATATTTCCCAGAGCCGTCTAAACAGTCTGAATTGCCATTGTTGAAAATCAAGTATTTCTAGAGAATTCAAAGGAGATTGGGAGGAAGAGATATTCTTGGGCTGTGCTTGTGACACTAAAGATGTTCTAAACATGCAAGAATGGGATGGAAAATTCATTTAGGGAATACGTCTAAGGGACAGCACGATCAAAACCACAGAAACTATATGTATGTTTCATATAAAAGCTTGTAGGAGGTTAACAATGAATTGCTATAGGATACACTGAGGGCAAACTTACCTCATTAGGACTGGTTTGTTACACAAAATCTAAATTAAAGGAGAGGCAGAAATAAATGCCTTCATTACCATTTGTCCCCATTATACCCTCTTGCGCTTCCACTCACTCCTGTTTCCCCTGCAGTCACCACACTGTTGTCCATGTCCACAAGTCCTTTTTCTTTTTCACTTGGTATCTCCAACCTCAATCCCCCTTCCATGCTGTCAGGCTGTCAGCCTGCTCTATATCTATGAATCTGTCTGTATTTTGCTTGTTAGTTCAGTTTGTTCATTAGATTCCACATACGAGTGAAATCATATGGTATTTGTCTTTCTCTGGCTGCCTTATTTCACTTAGCACGATGTTCTCCGGGTCCGTCCATGATGTCACATAGGGTAAAATTCTCTTCTTTTTTATGGCCTAGTAGTATTCTATTGTGTAAATGCCCCATAGTTGTTTTATCCACTCATCTACTGATGGACACTCGGGCTGCCTCCAAATCTTGGTGATTGTAAATAACGTTGCACATAATCTTCTGAATTAGTATTTTGGGATTCTTCAGATAAATTCCCAGAAGTGGAATCGCTGGGTCATAAATACAATAAAAATAAATAAATAAAATTTAAAAAAATAAAGGAAGCAATTAGAAAATCAAGAAATACTTGTCTTACCAAAAAGAAAGAAGGAAGGAAGGAGGGAAGCAAGGAAGGAGTGATGGAAGGAAGGAACGAACAAATGAAGAAATGTCTCATTCAACTATAACAGTCATTTCGTTATACAATTATAAACATATGTTTAAAATTTATTCCAGTCTTTCTTCAAAAGCTAAAAATAATCTAAGAAAAACAATACAAAGAATTTTCTTAGACAAGCTGAAGAAGGTAATACAATGAAGAAATGCCTTGTTAAAATTTATTAATTTGTCAGAGGGGTTATCCAGGATCAGTAATTTATGGGAGGGTTGTTCTAACTTCCCAAATGGGATTTTTAATCTCATCAAATTCTACTAAATGTTGCTTAAAATCATATCATGAATATTTGATAGTTTGTAGAAGGGGTTATAATTTAGAACAACTCCCAAATTTCTGCCTCAAAGCAGTTTAGACCAATTTTCTTTCTCACATCTTAATATCCTAATACCATGCTAACTACTCAAAAATAAAACTGCAAAAATATAAATATTTGTTGAGTAACTTATAAGCAACATAGGTCCATGCTAGCACTAAATAACTATTCAGTTATTTATATTTCATTTTGACAGTTTTTCAATTCATCTTCTCATTCGTTCAAGCTACTGCAGATTCATAGATGACAGTTCTGTCACTCTCAATGAGTTATATGATCAGGTAAGAGTAGACTAAAATAAGTAAATAATTAACATAATTTTAAATAAGTAGCATGAGTATTAATAAATGCAGTTTAAAAAAGGAAGTGGTAATGAAGATAAAGATGTGGGAGTTGGGACATTTTACAAGGGATAGTTAGACATGACATGTCTAAAGAAGAGATATTTGAATAGAAGTCTCAAAGATAAGTGAATCATCAATGCAAAGATTTTGACTAAGAGAATTCCAGGTAGAAGGGTAAGTTACAGCAAAGGAACTAGGGCAGGTGTGGAATGGTTTTAGGAACCTTCTAGAAAGAAGTCCAGCTTGGCTAAGCAGAGCAAAGGAGAGTACTCATGGAACAAGAAAGAAGTCAGAGAGGCAAGGGATTTTGTAATTAATGGTACAGAATTTTGACTTTATTTTTAAATCAGTGGGAAGTCCCTGAGAACTATCAAACAAAGGAAGTTTATGGTGATCTAGCTACTCCAAGGAAAATGGAAGCAACAATAATGGGAGGCAATTACAGCTGCCCAGGGGAAGAGATGGTATGTTCAATAGCTCGGGGTATGAGAATAGAGAGATGTGGTTAGAATCAGGACGTATTTTTAAAGTAGATCTGACAGGACTTCTAGATGATGGAAATGTGGGACCTGTAGGAGAGGAAGTACATGTGACTCCTGTGCTTATGTTTGGAAGATGTAAGTAGGTTGGGATTGGAGTGGTCATTGTATTAGGCATTGTAATTTGATTCTACATATATGTTGACTCTAAACATATGGGTGAAAGTAAGCGATGCTTGAATGTTTACCCCAGCAGCTGTTTTAGATCTATCATTTAAAATAATATGCTTAACATTTCCTGATATTTTGTTGCATTAAGTACACTGTCATTCTGTTAGTATAAAGGTGAGTTGTGTGTTAATGTAGAAGAATGTCACAATTAGCAGAAGTTAAAGAGTTGAAATTCTGATTTACATAATGTTAAGGCCATCTAAAGTATATATTTTTTAAAAAAGTCAGTATTGTAAGTTAAAAAATGAATATCTGATATTAATATTATCACTTTAAAATATTTTAAATTTAATTATCACAAATACAAGGTTTTAAGTAACTTTTAATAAAGAGTAAACCATATATGTGTGTATATATACATACACACACACATATATGATTGTTCTGTTGGTATGAAGGTCATAATATGTTTGTCATTCACCAAATATTACTGATATGATATCTATCTATACATCCATTCAGAGAGAGAGGGAGGAGATGCCTGGTCCTGCTTGGCATTGACTGTCTCTCACATGCGCTCTAGTGGTTTGTTGACTTTTACTTCACATGTGCACAAATGGACAAGTTAGGATTCCAGGGAACATCAACATCAAATATACAAGGTAGTACAGAGCTTAATGGATACTCGATAATGACAGATTTGTATAAAATGCTACTACGCTCATAGAAATTATTTTGAATTCCACAGAAAACTACTTAACTTAGCATTACAGGTTAATGCATTGAAGATCTCTGATTATTAATTTGACATTTGTACATTTGAGTGTATCTTTTCATATGTATATTTTAAAACTCTCAACCTCAGGAGTATGATACGCAGAAAAGGGAGATAAGGTACATTCTGCAAGAGACAGATTCTTCTTCCATCTAGTGAGACTAGTCAGTCCTTTACTTACAAGTCAGATGTTATAGTTTATGCAGCACAGAAGAGGTTCAGAGTTGTTACCTTGACCCCAGATCCACTCAGAAATAATTCCTTAATCTTCATGTGTAACTTCTGGCCAAACCCTTAGATAAGCAGATAGCAAAAGTAATGGTGTTCCCACCTGGCTTTCCGTAGGTTTAATCCTTGTTTTTCCTCCATCTTATGATTCCTGTCTGTTCTTAGCCAACCTCTTGAGTGGTTATTGGTCTTTATTTGCTCCATCTGATTCTGCTACTGTGAAAAGATGTGTGGAGCTTTGGATCATGAAGGTGGAGATGGGGAGGGGTTGTAAAGGCTCTCTAAATCTTCTGATGTCAGTGTAAATTATAGATAATAAGACCGTTGGCAAATAGAAGTCAATCTACAGTTTGTGCATATTTAAGTTGTCATATAGCCTAGCAACTTGCTCCTCAAAGTGTGGGTTCAGACCAGCAGCATCGATGTCATTTAAAACCCTGTTAGAATCTCAAGCCCTTCTCAGATCTACTAAATCTGATTCAGCTTTTTGACCAGGTCCTTGGGTGATTTATATGCACCCCAAAGTTTGAGAAGCATTGCTTACAGTCAATAAAGCACTGTGCTCTTTGTCTTTCTCCTTTCCTGCTTTGAGTTACATTGTTACAATGTCACTTTGCATTGCCCTACTTTTGATAGGCTATCAGAATCCTGATCATTAGGGCGGAGGGAAGAAACAATTCATTCCATTACCCTAGTTAAGAAAATATAAAAATGAGTAAAATAAAATATTTTAGAAACCCTGTAGCAAGTTTTTATAAAATTTAGACTCACTGTTAAGAGTCAAACTTTCCCCAGGTTGAGGGAAAAGATTACTTTTATATTTTTAAAGTTTCTTTTGGTTGGGAAGCTCAAGTTCTTTGAAACATATGAAATTACTTTAAAGAAACTTTGATGAGCCATTTACTCCATGTAAAGCCCATAAAGAACAAATGACATATTGCTAAATCATATTGATTCAGATATTGATCCTGTTTTCAGCACAAAGCAGTCTAGGCTCTTCTGAAGGAGTAGTGGAGAGTGCCTTTATCACTTTCTCCAGCACGTTGGCTGCATGACCAGAAAGCCAACATGAAGAAATACACAGTAAAGGGAGACCCCTTTGTCCTCTGCATGGGGGACAAATGCAATATGCTCATACATAAGCATGCATAAGCATGCAATTGTCCGCTAATAACTATATTACCTACTCTCATCAGGACTGTGACTGTTATTAGTAGAACATTTCATTTCCAAAAAGAATGGTTTTACCATTTCAAACATGCCCCACATAACTATATACTAGTAAATACAAAAGAATTTTATTTATGCAACCCTAAAAGACAATAGTGGTAATTCTGAAGTCATTGAATCTATACCAATGAAATATTTGGTTGTAAGCTATTAAACTTCTTTATACAAATGATTGTGTGTCTTAAGGAGATCTGAGAGAAATAAGCACAGTCTGATGATTGAATATAGCAGAGTTCTCCAAAAGAATGTATTTAGCTACAGATAAGTTTATAGAACTTCAAGGAATGTCTGAAGGCTAAATTTATAGATGGAGGTACTAGCCATTATTACTGTATGAAAGTAGAATGTGCTTCTTAGGAGCTAATGAGAACTTCATCAACAAAAGAATTTCAAAAGAGGCTTAACAATGACTTTGTGGACATGCTTTAAGATCTACCCAATATGAGGAAGTCTTTCTAGTTCAGAAACTTTTAAGATTTGAAGTTTTTAAAATCCATATCATCAAATTGTCCTTTTATGCATGTAACTGGATATGCAGAAACACTTGATGAAGAATATCTGATCATGGAAAATTTAAACATCATCAAAGAGTATCTTGAGAAAAAACATGCAAAGAACAGACAGAAAATCTATCCTTTAAGAACTTAAAGTAGGAAAAAAATAAGCCTATTTATAAAGGACTGGAGGATCCCAGCTTCCCTGATGATGTCCAGGAGACACACCTCAGCCACTTTCCCCTCATACCTTTAATTTTTCACTTGCCATAGAATCATAGGGTATGAAACCTGGATGGAAACTTATAAGTCACTTGATGCAAAGTCTGTTTCCATATAAGGAAATATCTCGAAGCTGGTCTTTTGCCACAATGTTCTTTTATATTGAATGTTTTCTGCTTTTAAAAATATATGTAAATCATGCTAGGCAGTTAACTCTTAAAGTTAAGAAATTCGATTTTAGTATTTTCCATTTTTCTACAGAAGCTAGTACATAGCATGTGTGAATATTTTTTACTGACAAAAAGAACACACAAAAGGTGCATACTAGTAACATTTACAAGACTGATTAACATCAAACTTTTAGTAGTTAACAAGGTGGCTTAAAGTTTAAAATATCAGCTTTAAGGGCCTGAGCTATCTAAATAGTTCATTTGAATCTAAAGAGGCAATTAAGTAATTTATGCTTTCAAAATGGATATATGGTTTCAGGGCAATATTTTCCAAAGGCAGTTCATGTCCCTCTGCGATACCATGTTCTTGGTTCCAAAGGAGCTTAAATAATAAACATAATGTACTTCCTCGCATAACAGAAAAGCCACAGGCCAAGGCAAGTGTCAAAAGAGTTTTGTTAAGTTTTGGTTCTTCTCTGCAGTTCTCACAACTACACCCTGCCCTGCGTGTCCTCCTTATCTTTAGTCCTCATGGTGCCGTAATGGTTTCCAGAAGTTCCTGGGCCCACGCTCTTCCTAATTCCCACCCAGGAAGTGAATTAAATCATTGAACAGAAGTCTCGAACATCACTTTGATGAGAACAAATGAGGTATATGTCAACGTCTGAAACAATTGCAGTAGCAAGGAGACGGGATCAATTCCACCCACCCTCAAACCTGTAACAACACTTCGAGGAAGAATTCATAGAGTGCGGAGTCAGCGCAGTGTTTACAATGTAATGTAAATGTATTTATGTGTGGTCAACAGTCACCAATTATAGAGGTTCTTTCCCTGTGTGAAAGTTGCTAAATTTGATAAATAACTGCTTATTAATATGAAATGTAATAATCCATTAAGATAATTCAAAAACCCTGCTGGGTTTTGTAATTTCTTTTGCAATGTGCATGAAAATAAAGCATATTACAATAAAAAAAAATTCTTTTAATCATAGTTCCTTTAAAAATGGTTAAAATTTTAAAGCTTTATATATGAATTCTCTAAAAATATTTTAAAGCATCCCAACTGGGAAAGCAATTTCATGCTTGCCTTTTAAAGAAGCTATTCAAAGCACTCATTAAAACCACTCATTTAAATAATCTCATGTATGTTCATTATGCTCTGTCCTTTGGGAGAAAAAAAGAAAGTATAAGCTGCTGCCAGCAAGCAGTGAGGGGAACAAACGTTAAATGTAAAAGGTTAGCCCTTCATTAAAATTGTTCAAATAAGCAGGAACTCCCTCTGTCCCCTTAGAAACCCTTCCAAGAAACGTTTGTACACATTTAAGATAGCAAATTAAAAGCAGCAACAACGAAAAAAAAAATCTGTAGGTCAGTGTCACGCGCCATTAGCATTAGGATCATTTCTGCTTCTCATTTTGCTTCTAGGTGGTCAAAAGGGACAAAATCTGCCCACACAGTGTGAAGTGTTCATGAGCGTTACGAACCTGAATATTGTGAGGGTCCTGCAAAGGGCAGATCGTGTACACTTCTATTTTAAAAAGCATCTGTATTTTACTTACACCCTTTGCTTGCTCTAAGTGTTTCAGGCTGAATAGTTTTAAAATGGTAAGTCATCCTCACTCTTTCATACGTCTTTAGGATCTGCAAGGGTCTTGATGAGAAAACATGAATAATCTGAAATGGTTTGGTTAACCATTTAGGGTGATAATATGGCCTTTCTTTTACCTTTACTTCTTGCTTAAGTATGGAAATGAATATAACCTGATTGTTACACATGTCTTAAATGATGCAAGTTCGTGGCAAGGAGATTTCTCGTCACATTTATGGATTTTGTTGCTTTCCTCACATGAATTCAGTGGAATGTTGGCAATTGATTGAGTAATAATATGACAGGTTGGACTTAGTATCTGATTCTTTAGTCACTGTTTCTCATTAATGTGGGGAACTATTCTCACTTCTAGATTTCATTGAACTTAAAAAAGAACCCAGTGATTATATTTTCAATGAATGGAGATGCACATGAGCAACTCACAGAAGACATGAATGAATGAAAAGACACATGATTTTAGGAATGTTTAACCTTGGGAGATGTCAATACTCCCAAATTAACATATAAGTCTAAAGGGATCTCAACAAAAATATGAACATTATTTTCCTTCAATAGCATATAAAATTGATTTTGATGTTCATATTTGAAAATAAATATATGATTATATATGCTATTAAAATATCATAAGACTATAATGAAAGTAGTTTATAAATAAGAAATGAAACCAAATACAAAGTCTAGAAACAGAACCAAATACATATACCAAATATATAATAAAGTATCATCCATATTTTTAGGGGACCAAAGATCATTTGTTAGAAATGTTGGAACAATGTAATAGCTAGCTAAGGAATTCAGTAGCCTGAATGAGCAAGGAACTGAGAGAGCATTAAGAGCAGTGTGTCCATTATTTTTTTCTAAATATGTACTTTCTTAATAGTAAATCTCTCCGTCTTAGCATTTAATACAATTGTAATTTTACTTTAATTTTTTTACCGTATCGATTAGTCTCTTTTCCTAGAAAGAGCAGGAATCAGAGCAGGAACCGTGCTAATCAGGGAAGGGGTTGTGGATGATTCGGCTCACTGTTGTTGAGAGCCCAATACACTGCCTGGATTGCAGAGCCCAATACACTGATTGCAGGAGCTCACTAAATGTTGGTTGAATAAATAAAACCTAATATAAATAACCCAAATGCTTCTAGGGAATAGTTTGGAGCAAGGAAAAATAAAGTGTGTAAATTTAAGTAATTTATTGGGCTCTCTGATAATATTAACTTGGGAAATTTCTTTAACTCAAATATTTTGGTTCATTAGAGCAAAACATGGATTAATTAATTGGATATTTTAGACTTCCTACTCAGCCACTCTCTCCCACAAGTTGTGATTTATGAGGTAATAGATTAAAAAATTTACTTGATGAACATAATTAGTTCCCTTTAAAGGTATCACATTATATTCATATCATACTTATTTTTCAAAGTGGCCGTTTTTCTGGGGCTTCTCTAAGCCCTTCTATAAAGTCAGACATTGATCTGCAAGACTGAATGTAGGGTTATGTCAGAAAACTCATGAAAAACATTTTGTAGGTATCTCAGATACCCCTAAAAATTATTTTTAGTGATCAAACTCTGAGTGAGGATATTTGAACAACGTTACAAACATGGTATTACAAAGGCAAAGAATTTGGGTGGAGGGCATTGTTTTTGTACAAAGTAGCAGCCATAGTTAGCTTAACACTTGCATGCTGCTTTTTAAATACAGTAACATGAAAATACATGATGTAAGTGGAAGTAAACATGTAGAACACTCTGAACTGAATGAGTTCTCCCCAAATTCATACATTGCACATGTTGAATCTCTAATCCCCAGTGTGATGTTCTTTGGGAGTGAGGCTTTGAGAGGTAATTCGGTTTAGATGAGGTCACAAGCATGGAGCCTCCACGGTAGAACTAATGTCCTTATAAGAAGAGGGAGAGCCAGAGCCCTCTCTGTCACGGCCACATGAGGATGCAGCAAGAAGATTGTGTCCTAACATGTGATCTGTCCTAGAAAATGTTTCATGTGCACTTTAAAGGAACATGTATTCTGTCTCAATGGGGTAAAATGCTCTGAAGATATCAACTAAATCCATCAAAAAGTGATGTGGATCCTGGCCCGCAGGATCCGTTGTGGCAGCAGTATTCACATACACACGGATTACAGAGATTCTGTGGAGGAAAAGGGACAGCGCAGCCACTCTCTCAAGAGGAGAGCGCCTCTGAGCCCCTTGGCCAATCCCTCAAGAGGGGAGCTTGCTGACCCTTGCCTTGACAGGCTTTTATTGTTTTTCTAGGCCCCTTACATCAAAGAAGGTCCTCCTATACTATGCAAAGGTTTGTTTTGGGTGGTTATCTTTTGCAGACAAAGGAGAGGGTGTCACTGAATACATCAAAGGAGGATATTTGCAATGTAAAGGGAGAAGTGGTCAAAACCTAGGTTCCATACCTGGAAGGTCTAGCTCAGATTTTAGGAAGATAAAGATACTCAGTAAACATTTGCTTGCCTCAGGGTGAGGGAGTTTTAGCAAGAGCAAGTCTCATAGCAGTCTAGGTACAATGCAGGCCTGATTTCCCACTGGAGAACCTATCCATGGACGTGGGTCCTGCCGGCCAACCTCGCTACCCACTGGCTTTTCTGAGTGGGGGCTGAGCCACATTTCCCATGCTTGGAATAGTTCCCCACAAAAAAGAATAAAATACCTAGGAATGAATTTAACCAAGGATTATGACAATGAAGAAAATAACATTGAAGAAGATACAAATAAATGGAAGCTTACACCATGCTCATTTATAGGAAGAATTAACATTATTAAAATGTCCATACTACCCAGAGCAGTCTAGAGATTCAGTGCAATTCCCATCAAGATACCAATGGCATATTTCACAGAACTAGAACAAATATTCCAAAAATTTATATGAAACCACAAAAGACTCTGAATAGCACCAGCAATCTTGAGAAAGAAGAACAAAGTAGGAGGAATCACACAACCTGATATCAAAGTGTATTATAAGATCATAGGTATCAAAACAGTCTGGTACTGGCATAAAAACAGACACATAGATCAATGGAACTGAATAGAGATCTCATAATTAAACCCACAATTTTATAGTCAATTAATATTTGACAAATAAGGCAAAAACATACAATGGGGTAAAAATAGTTATTTCAATAAGTGGTATTTGGAATATTGGACAGATACATGAAAAAAAATGAAACTAGACCACCTTCTTACACCACACACAAAAATAAACTTAAAATGGATAAAAGACTTAAATGTTAGATTCAAAACCATAAAAATCCTAGAAGAAAACATAACCAGTAAAATCTTGGACATTTCTCATAGCAATATTTTTTCTGATATATCTCCTTGGACAAGGGAAACAAAAGAAAAATAAACAAAGGAAACCATCAACAAAATGCAAAGATAAACTTCTGAAGAGGAGAACATATTTACTGATACACCTGATAAGATGTTAATACACAAAATTTATAAAGAACTTATAAAACTCGACACCAAAAGAACAGATAATCCAATTAAACAATGGCCAAAGGGCCTGAATGGACACTTCTCCAAAGAGGACATACAGATGGCCAATGGACACAAAAAGATGCTCAATGTCACTAATCATCAGAAAAATGCAAATTAAAACCACAATGAGATATCACCTCAGACTTGTCAGAATGGCTATCATCAATAAATCAACAAACAAGTGCTGGTGAAATGTGAAGAAAAGGGAACCCTCATGCACTGTTGGTGGGAATGCAGATTGATTTGGCCACTGTGGAAAGCAGTACTGAGTTATCTGAAAAAAATAAAAATGGAACTTATGACCTAGCATTCCACTTCTGGGAATTTATCCCAATAAGCACCAAACACTAATTCAAAAGAATGTAAGCATCCCTATGTTAATTGCAGCATTATTTACACCAGCTAAGGTTAGGAAATAACTCAAGGGTCCATCAGATTAGTGGATAAAAAAGCATGGTACATTTTTACAGTGGAATACTTATACAACCATGAAAAAGAAGGAAATTTTAACCTTCGCAACAGCATGAACAGACCTAGAAAGCATTATGCTAAGTGAAATAAGCCAGTCAGAGAAAGACAAGTACCATATGATTTCACTCATATGTGGAAACTAATGAGCAAAATGAACTAACAAGCAAAACAGAGACAGACTCAGAGATAGAGAGCAGGCTGGCAGCTCTGGGGGAACGTGGGGAGACTGGAGTGATTGAACAAAGAAGAAAAAAAAGAGAATGAACTCATGGACAGGGACAAGAGTGTGGTGATTGCCTATGGAGTGAAAGGGGAGGTTGGAAAGGGTATAACAGGAATAAATGGTGAAAAATAAAATAAAATTAAATTAAAAAATGTAAAAACAAAACAAAACAAAAGGTTGCTGTCTGCAAACCAGGAAGAAGGCTGTCATCAGACACTGAATTTGCTAACATCTTGATCTTGTACGTTTTCACCTTCAGATCCACGATAAATAAATGTTTGCTCTTTAAGCCAACCAGTTTAAAGTATTTTGTTACATCTTCCCAAAATAACTCACACAACTATATTATTATGTACTGCATGTTAGAATGGTAGAATGATCTCCATACACATATGAATAATCAGCAGTTCAGTGGTGTCAACAGGAAACAGCCACCAGCTATTATTTGGCTTAAACTAATCAGGATCTATACTTGTTATTGGATCACCTTCAAAGCTTCCCTGGGAAAAAGATTCTGTTAGGAAAGAAGAGGAAAAATGCGGATTAATGGGCACTGGAAAGTGTGCGCGCTAAAACACACACCATATTTTGCAAGACCAGCATAACATATTTCTTTAAATTAAAAAATACAAGAAGTGGGGACCCCTCAAAAATGGATTTATCTCCTAGAAGGCAGGCCCCTTGTAGTAGAGGCTTCCCCCTGCTAGGTGAGAGTTCTAGGAGCCCTTCTGTATCAGTGCACCAGTTGGCGTTGTTGTGCGAGGCTGTGTTTGGCTTCAGTGAATTTTTTTTTGAAAACTCTTTCAACTCATTTGCCCATTCATGATGGGTGATTTATGAGCATGCCTGCCCACACCACACTGAGTGTTCAGCAGTTTCTGACCAAAAATAGCGTGACCCCAGCACCTCACACTCCCTATTCACCAGATCTTGCCCTGAGCAACTTTTTTGTGTGTCTCTGAATATAAAAGACCTTAAAAGGGAAACCTTTTGCTGATGGGGAAGAGGTGAAACAAAAAATGGCAGAAGCACTAAAAGGCATCACCATCTACAAGTTCAACTGTTTTGAGCACTGCAAAAAGATCTTCATAGGTGTATTGCATCAAATGGAGCATACTTTGAGAGTGACTGAAGTTTAAATGTGTAAGAATAAATACACAATTTGTAATAAATAAATTCTGGGTTTTGGGGGGTTCCCCCTCATAGATGGTATTATTGGGTGTAGAAAGCATAGGAACAGCTGTCTGCAGGGGACTGTTTGAATCTTTATGGCACTCTATTGTTATTCAGATTTAAGGTGTAGTTTGTGATAAAGGGGAGAGATATATTTCTGACTAAAAGGGGCCTTGTCAAAAGAAGGGTGGCAATTTTTGTAATCAAATATTTCATGTTCCAGATATCTTAATAATACTTTCTAAATTTATCATTACTTGCCTGACATGATGTGAATTTTGGAAGTACATTTCATGTTTCAAAAAGACCTTGTACAGTTTTTTTGAGCTTAGGCTTTTCTAACAAATTCTTTAAAGGGCTGAGGCAATCGGGCTTGAATTACTGCTTCATATTACACCATTTACATTTCATTGGCTATTTTTCCTGTGTGTAAGTTGGCCAAGTTTTGGCACATGAAATATTTTTTAAAAGGGAGAAGTTATTATAAATTTGACAGGGAATATAGCATTTTAAGAAATAAGGATTAAGTGAGAAGTAACTGCTTATGTGGAAATTTGATATTTCTTTATTAGAAAATTTCAGAAAATCTGTTTTTTTTAAGCATAACAAGATTTTCTGTTCAACTACTTAGAGCTTCTATGATTCTCTGTTAACTTCGGGCTTTGTTCCAAGGACCTTACAAACATTAGAGATGTAAGTGTGGCAATAGTTGTGTCAGGTGGTGTAATTAGTCCCTCCTATTTAGCTAAGATGGTAAGTTTATTTACCCACAGTCACACAGCTACAAAGGCACAGGTCGGGCTGCCAAACGCAGATCTGTCAGGCCACAGTCTAGGCCATGCCACTGTGAGAGAGAAATCCCCCACTTTTCCCTCTTGATTCTTCTCGCCAGTCAAATAATGTACATGGCGTAAGACAGATTAACAGGAGAAAATCAAGTTTTAAGAGGTATGAATGGAGAATTCACATAAGCATGAAAACTCCAAAGACAGTAAGGCAAAATTAAGTATATATATCATTCTAGACCATGGAAAGGAGGGAGGGGTCTGAGACTTGAAAGGGAAGTAAGCAATTTATAGGGAGATGAAAAGAGTTAATGTTATGTAAACAAATGTTTCTGAGCCATTTAGAGAATGTGGGACACAGAAAAGACTTTGTTCAAAAGATCCCGCCCTGTCTACGACTCCTAGCTCTGATTAAACTCTGGTTATCTACGGTGATAGCTCCTTCCTCGAGGAAGCTTTCTGTGCTAAATTCTTTTAGCCTTCTGGGTCTGAAAATTAACCAGCTTAAATTAATTCATAGCCCAAAGGGGCATATTTGGGGGGAGCAAGCTCCGCGCCCCTTTACCACTCTACTCAGCAGGCCCTCACCAGTGTGTGCCACAGACCCGCGGCCTCAGTGTCCCGTGGGCTGCCGAGCACTGCAGTCTCAGTGCCCACCTGGGAGAACTGGGCAGATCTGGAGCCTGTTAAAGTGCCTTAGGCCATTTGTGTCACTGAAGACACACGTTGGCCCAATGATGCAGCGTCCCACTGGTTTTCCATGTATGGAGTAGGAAGTAAATACGAAAATCCCACGATATGCCTAACCTTATATTCAGATTGTTAGACATGAAATCATTTGGTCGACTCCTTATTTTGCAGAGAAGGAAAAAAGACTGAGAGAGATAAAATGATTTGTCTTGTAATCCACGGACATGTAATCAAAAATGAATCATAGCTACATACTATTTTCTCAACAAATGCTCTTGAAAATGTATTTCTCTATACAGATAGATGACCCCATTAATTTTCCATTAAGTTGTGGATATATTTGTTACTAATGGTTATTAAAATAGAGAAGCCTATAATGTTATAAAACTGATTTTAAAACTGAGCACATGAAGGGGTCTAGTGTCCACAGTGGGAGACTGCCTCAAAACCGATAAACTTGCCCCGCCCATGTGGCCCAGTTGGCTGGGCGTGTCCTGCAAACCTGAAGGTTGTGGTTTCGCTTCTCCAGGCGCATACCTGGGTTGCAGGTTCTGTCCGCGGCCAGCACCAGCATAGAAGGCAGCCAACTGATGTTTCTCTCTCACATTAATGTTCTTCTCCTTCTCTTTCTTTCTCTCTTCCCCTCCCTAAAAGCAAGCAAACAAACAAACAAAAAAACACAGACAACCTTTCAGAGATAAAACTTAGGAATTTAGGATAAAGTACAAGAGACAACTATGTAAAGGACCAGCAGAGCAATCAAATGTAGGCAGAAACTGGAAGGTATTTTTCCACTGAAAAAAGGAATATGTGCTGAGTGCAATATGTATTGATATGGCTCTTCCCCTGAGATCACTCCTCAGTCTACTCAATGCAAGCTGGCTAGATGCAGGCAAAAACTCTGTGGTATTATTGACTTGAGGTTTCAGAGAACAGAGTTGATGGCAGACTCATACTAGAAGAAATAATAAAGGAAACCCTCAGGATGAAGAAAAATGATGCCAAGTGGAAACCCTGCTTAGGGTAGGGCATAAAGAGCCGCAGAATGATAAAGTGTGGATGAAATATAGGGCACTGTAATTTTTTCTGTTTCTTTTCTTTAAAAGATAAAAACCTAAAAAAAACCACCCTTATGTTGTAGAGTTTTATGTATATTTAAATTTATATACATATAAATATGGGGTCCACACTTTCTATAGTTTACATGAAGTGGTACAAAATTAACTCTAAATAGACTTTGATAAGGATAAATATTATAAACAGTAGCACTATCATTAAATAGAAAGTAATAATTAAAAATGTAAAACTAAAAGGAATTAACATATTGCCTATAAGTGATTATATCAAGAGAAAGCAGGATAGGAAGAACAGAGGAATGGCTTGAACAAATATAAAAATATTGCAAATATGATACACTTAAATCCAAATCTCATTAATAACCCAAATAAAAATGGAATGAGCACTCCAAAAGCCTGGAACCCAGAATAGATGAATAAAAAAGATAAACTCCAACAATATACTGTGCAATTGAATTATATTTCAAAATGAAAAAAAAAAGCATATATTGGCAAAGTGCTAAAGAGATTCACCATACAAACATCAGATGCAAGAAAGCTGGTAGAATTTATTAATATCAGAAAAGACTTGAATGCAAGAAGTGCTTTCAGAGATCAAAAGTATAATTCATAATGATAAAAGATCAATACAAAAATGAGACATAAGTCAGTATAAATATACATGTATCTAGCAAAAGAGCTTCCAACTACATGCAGCAAAGACTGACAGAATTAAAGGAAATAGTTGCAGATTTTAACACATTTTTCTCAGAAATTGATAGAAAAACTAGAAAAAATCAGTTAGGGCACAGAAGATGAAAGAGCACTGCTGAACAACTTAACTTAATTGTCATTTGTGGAATACATAAAACGAGCACAGGATGAACATTCCTGTAGAGTGTGTGTGATATGTCCTCTAGCATGTACCATATAGTGAGGCAAAATGTGAGTCTAAATAAATTTCAAATGTGACATCTATTAGAATATGTCCTGTGACCCCAGCTGATTTAAGTAAGAAAACAATGCAAAATAAAATTCCAAAGTATTGCCAAGTATTTAGAGATTAAACCTCTGAATAACATATATATAAGAAGAAATTACAAGAAAAAAAGAGAAATTATTTTCAAACAGAATGAAAATGGAAACATAAATATGAAAAAATTATAAGATATAGATATTATAGTTTTTAGAGGAAACTTTATAGAAATATTTAAAGTTAATTCATATAATGTTCCACTGTAGCAAGCTAGAAGAGGATGAAAAAAATAAAACAAAAGTAAACAGCAGGTAACAAATTCTAAAGTAAGAATAGATATGAATGAAAGAGAAGCCATATAAAGAGGAAAATAAAAAACAAAAGTATTTTTGAAAATATTAATAAAGTTGACACTTTAAGGAGACTGATAAGAAACAAGGGGAGAGAACACAATATCAGGAATGAAAAAATAAATATTATCAGAGATCTACAATATCAAAAAGACAATAAGTATATTATGAGAAATCTTTTACCAATAAATTTGATAATTTTGATAAGATGACAAATTTCTTACATAACCAATATACCAAAACTGACTCAAAAAGATAAGAAAATATGATCACCGTATGTCTATTATACATATTGAATTTTGTTTGTATTAAAAACACTTTCCACAAATAAAACTTGAAGCTGAGATGTTTTCACTTCTGTACTCTCGCCTTTATGTCTTGTTTGTGGAACCCCCAAAGTGTGTACCAGTCTCTTGACCTTAATGTGATTCGCTCCAAATTCTGTCTTCTCCAGGGAACCTTGAAAATTGTCCCAAGACAAAGACCCAGGGCAGACCTGGGATTCATCTCATGAGTTTCCTTCTCACAAACAGTGGAGAGTTTTGCCACATGATGTAGAATGCCCATAATCAACTGTCTTATTTATTGGTACATGTTTACAATCGCGTATGTCAGGAGGGTTGTTCCGCGTTAGTTATTCCCAGATGAGGAAGTCCCCATTCTCCAACTCTACCAGTCTCTCCTATCAACTTTTAAATACTGTCATATCTATTCCAAAAAGAAAATCACTAACACAACCCTTAAAAATGACATGTTTCTTTCTACCTATCACTTTATTTCTCCACTTATTTCTATGGCCAGTCTTGTTAAAGTATTGTCCAATATGGGCACCTAAACTCAATATCCATTTTTTTTTTAATCGCACTGTAACCTGCCCTCCAGCTTCATCAGGAGACTGCATGGGGGTATTTTATGGTTATCAATTATTGCCTTGTTGGAGGAAAATGAAAAAGGAAATTTAAATTAGAGGGAAATTAGAGAGGCAAATTTTAAGAAAGAGATATTTCACTTATGTGTGAATCTTTATAGTCTCTCATATCAGAGAATTCTCGGATTTATTTTATTTCAACAAATATGTTCCCTTTGAAGAAGACATATCAGTCTGAAACAACTACAGTCAGTGCTAGTTTTGAAGGCTCCTAGTGGTCACATGAAATAATCGGTTAAAAAATAAATTAGAAACTTAACACAATTATTAATTATGCTAGTAAAGTAATTATTTCCTGGGATATTTTTAACTTTTAAATATTTAGAGATAAACCTTTTAAATATTGCTATAAGATAATAATATAAGATAAAATATAGGTATCACAAGTATATATCTATAGGACAGGGACCATAAATGTGTACTTACAGAGAAAATGTGTTCATTCAAGACAGGTATTATCCTGAAGTTTTTGTATGGTACTTAAGCATCAAAAACATATTTTTTAAATGTGCTGAGTTCAGAGGGTACTGAGGATAATGTATTAGGGAATTCTGTTTTAAATGAAGCAAAATCTCACTCTGTGATTATGAAAACACTCCTATCAAAGATATCTATATCTATCTATCTATCTATCTATCTATCTATCTATCTATCTATGTATATAGATAGATAGATAGATACAGTACTTAAACAGCACTGTTCCGTGAAATGTCAGAGTTGGGTTTCCATCACTCAGACAGGAGTCCCAGCACTGAGGCTAGAGAGTTGGCCGAGGCCAAGTCACTCTTTTGTTTCTAGGCTGGTGGGGGTAGTCACACTTTAAGACTCAGTTCAAAGTTCACTTTCTCTTTGAAATCAGTTCCAACTGCTGTGCCCTGGCCTCTCCCAGACAAACCAAGTGTTCTCATATAACCTGATTCATTCTGCTCTATCACCTACTCCATTGTGTTGTGATTATTTGTCAAATGTTACCAAATGTGTTATTTATATAGTTCTTCATTTTCATATCTTGCACAAAGTTAGGTTCTTAATAGTGGTTGCATTATTACTGATTACATACTATGACTTTTTTCTCATGTCTTCATAAAAATTGGAAATCAATTAGAATAGCAATAAAAAGCAAGTATGAGTACAGCTAAGTGACCCCAGCTAATAGGCAGGAAAGAGAGAGAGAAAGCAGAAGGGAAGGGGAGAGGGAGGGGGAGGAGGAGGGGAGAAGAGAAATCCATACAGTTAAAAGAGCTTGTAACCATGTGTATCTGCTCAGAAATGTAGTTGTTTTTACTCACTCGCTAACAGTGCCAAAATGTTTTATTTATGAATACTATTTTTAATTAGTCCAATTTCTCTACCTAAATATCTTTTGGAATAGCTAGTTTTAGGGTAGGTCTGGGTGTGAAGAGATGGGAATTTCTGATCACTCAGCTCTGAAAACCATAGTAATAATACTTTCAGCATCCACTTCCCATGAAGGGGAAGCACATTTCCAAGATCAAGTGATGTAGTCATCTGGGAAGAGAAACAGCACGGCAAAGAAGGGCTCTTAATTGAGAAAACCAGTGTAGCCAGGAAGCCATGCCCATCTCTCCTGCAAGGGCAGAAGAAGAGGGGCAAAGTACCAGATTGTACCAGGGAGAAAACACACGTCCTGCAATGCCTCCCAGATCTATCAATAATGTTTCTATCTGATAAAAGAGGTTTTGAGAAAAAGGCACAAGTTCATGTATTTGAATCGACTAGGGCACTTTATACTACTTTGGAAAGGCCAGAGGAGTGCTTTGAGATCCTTCCACAGTGGGACACGTTAAGTGACCCTGTGGTTTTGAATATGTTCTCCCCGTGTCCTCGGACTTTTATCAACATAGAGCGGGGATGGAAATTGCCAGTATCTCAAAAATCCCTGTGTGACTGAACATATTGTTGCCACCTGATGGAGGATTTTTACATTTTCAGTTCCTTCAAGGCATAAAACAGTGATCTTTACAATGTCTTATTTAAAATGATGCCTTCCTTACTTGTGGAGTATTTACACTTTGTGACATTCGTTTTGTTGACAGAGATAGGTAGGTACATGTCAAAAAATGGGGCAATCATCACAGCATTAATGGCCTCAAACAAGTCACATCTGCCTTGAGAGTCTGCTTTCTCTCTAGATGCTCATGTTACCAAATAAGCCCTAGAGAGCAGGAGCTGCTCTTTTTTTGCAACCAATTTTAAACATTTCCTTTATGATATTCTGAATGTAAATTTATGAGACCAGTCACAAGAGATTGTCCTGTTAAATGTTCATCTGAGATTTTTGTATTGAATTAATTTAACTTTTTTGCACTGTGGAATGGTGTTATAAAGCATATGTTTAGATAAATGAGACTTTATACCACAGGCTGCACAGCATAAATATCCTATATGCAGATTCTGACCTTCTTTCTACTCACATACTGAGAAAGAAGTAGGATTATCTGTAGTTGGTATTATGCATTTCGGGGATTTTACAAGAATTGTGATACAATACAAAATACTTCCTCTGCTTCTCAACATATTTTAGTTTACTTTATTACCAGGCCTGGAATTCAGTGAGTTAATAGGCTCATTTAGCATTAAGTAAAACTTGACACTCTAAATGGAGAGTAGATGTCAGTGATATTAAACCTAATACAATCATGTTTAAATCTCCTCCTTTCCTCTCAATATTTAGTCTATGTCAGCAATTCTGAGGATTCAGGAATTTTTACTTGGACAGAAAGAGGAAAAAAGTGGTGTGAAATAAGTCCCCATCAGGCAAGGTAGGCTAATCCGAGTCACCTCCGTGTTACTTCTGAGTAGTCAGGAGGCAGCACAAGGACAGTGTCTGCCTAAGGAGTGGGGCTTGGTATGGAGTAAGTTAAGGATTTAGGCCCAAAGACAGACCTATCATGAACAATGACTAGGAAAAGGTGGATGGCAACCACAGGAAGGTTGTGTAAACTGGGGGAGGAAGACCAAAAACAGTTGCAAGCAACCTGGTTACCACCAACATCCACCCATAGGACATCTCTTCATGGGAGTCTTGGATGCCAGCATCTGTACAAACAGTGAGATGGCTGGGATAATTATGAACAAAATGCTATTCTGTTTTGATGTGTTCATGTGTTCAGTAGTAACATGGGCATTAAAGTCAGACTGTTCACAGCATTAGTGAATAATGACAACCTTGCCAGTGAATAATATAATGAACTTTAGAAATAATAAATCTGTACTCCATAAAAGATTTTAAAAGTATGCATTTAGCTAACATCCAGGTCTTGATTTCTAAGACCTATTTTCCAATGAAAGGAATCAGGGCTTCATGTAGGAATGGTGGGTTCCAGGATTTGGGAAGGGAAAATACAGCATGTACCTGGAATATTTGATGTGCCAGAAAGTGAAGTTGTGTTCAAACATCATGGGGTTGCTGGGTCCTATTTGAAGGAGTTCCCAATGTCCAAATACATGACAACTTGAACAGCAAAATAAGTAACAAAAGTAACAGACTATAGCCAATAGGATGAAGTGAATATCCGTGCATGAGTCCATATTAATATCAGTGAATACATAAGAATGGGGAGGAATATAATCTTCCACACAGCAGATTCCAATTAACATAGAGTACGTGGTGAAAATAGAAAACAACGATTAGGCAAACTCCACAGCAGTTGTGGCAGGGAAGAAACATCAATGGGTTCTAAAGTTAGTGAGCAAAACTATGATGAGAAATACTAGGTTTTCTTAGTCTCAAAGCATCTTCCCACAAGATACTTTTTAATTACAAAGGAGAAAAGGATAGTTTTGCATCAGCAGTCATAAGACACACGGACATCATGTGCTTCCCTCTGTGACTCACCGAAAAATGCACATCACCTCTGTCATGTTCTTGCCAAGTACATGGAAAGTCAATCTAATAACAGGAAAACATCGGGCAAATCCACTTTCAGCTACATTCAACAAAATAATCACCACTGTTCTCCAGAATCGTCAAGGCCCAAAGGACAAAGAACTGCCACATACTGGAGGAGACAAGGGAGACAAGACAACAGAGCACAACGTGGACCCTAGATCGGATCCTGAACTGGAAACAGCATTAATGGGAAAACGGTTCAACTTTTAGTAAGATCTATAGATTGTAACTACTACTCTATCAGTGTTAATTTTCAGGTTGGAATCATTATACTGTGGTTATGTGAATGGTGCTGTTACTATGGGAAACCGATTGAAGAGTTCATAGAAAATTTGTACTATATCTGCAACTTTTTCCTAAGTCTGTAAATGTTACAAAATATAGTTTAAAATGAGAAAAATTTGTGCTTTGATTTTTTTCTATTTTAACAAAAGCTGCATTCGAACTTTTATTTAACTTTAGTACTTTTAAATTTTAAACATTTTTAGTTTCCTAGATTTCTTATTGGTCCTAGAAAACGGCTAGCATATATACAAAGGAGAAATGACTAGCTGGGTGTAGGGATTGCTGCATGGTAAAATTTTATTAAATTTATTTTTTACAGAAAAAAACATTAATAACATCCCTTCTCTAAGTGATGCTTTACCAGAAGTGCTGCCTCTCTAAATTGCTGGCTATACTCTCAGGAAATCTTGGCCAGAATCAATTACAGTTGACAATCAGTTGTGATGTAGTTTTAAGGATGCGTGATCAATAAGAACCTTTTTATCATCTACCAGATTCCTGATAACATGTGTTCTATTACCATGAATCTTAAAGAGATTGACAAAAGGTCTCTTCTGGGTCAACTATAAAATTAAACAGCCACGTCACTTTCTCCACTTCTTACGATAGGGAGATAAAAGAAGAAATAAAAACAATTACCACAGAGCAGTTTTGCCAGGAGTGATTTTCAAATATAAATTTCTTAGCAGGTGAAGCATATTACTACTACCTTTAGAAGTGGTATGAATTTGTAACAGATTGAGAATTTAGGCAAATCCCTTCCTTTGACTGTTTCCTTGGAGAAAACGGGTATTAACCCTCATGCCAAGCCAGCAAATGCCACCTTCTATCTCAGAACCTATGCTTAGTGTCCTGAAGTTTGCTTTCCTCTGTCTTTACCAAACTAACTTGCATCATCCTTTACCTTTCGATTCATCACCTTCATTAACTCTCCTTGATACCCCCCTCCTGTCCCCTCTCCTGCATTCCCTCTGAATAATAGGATCAACGGACCAGTTGCAGTGCTTTAGAATCACTTTGTGTTTCAGACTCCCTCACTACACTGTGAGCTCCTTGAGTCTTATTCAAGGGCTCAGTCTTAATTTTTAATGTTCCTAGTCTTTGGGAGAATACCTGGTACATAACGGGTATGCTGGAATTATTTGCCAGAGAAATAAGAGAGTGAGTGAATGACCTGGGAGAAAGAGGATAACTGGTACCTGAGGTGATGAATGAGTTAATAAGCTTGATTGGGATGGGCATTTCATAATGTATACATATGTCAAAGTGTCACATTGCACACCTTAAATATATGCAAATTTTACTTGTTAATTGTACCTCAAGAAAGCTGTAAAAAACAAAATCTATTCTGCTCTATACAAACACAACTCAACATAAAGAAAGAAAAGACAGAAAATGATTCATTTCAGGAAAGAGTAAAACAAGACTGTTTCAAGCTTATAAAATTTGTCAGCCTAAGCAAAAATTGTAAATGTCCCCTTGGGCATGTTTTTGAGTGTATTTTAGAATTCCAGGTATCTCATGTAATGTGGTAAGATTACAGTCAGCCTGAACCAAAGTGACGCATTGTTGTCCTCAGCTTGGTGCTCCTTCTAACCGCCACCCCAGTTCACAGGAAGGCTCGGATACGGACACAAACAACTCGGCTCTCAAATTTACAAATGCATCCGATCTGCAATTCTGGCCACATCCTAGCTCCATTTCCAAATTAATCTCACAAGCTCCCATTCCCAAAAGACCAAATTACTTTAAGAGGGAGTACTGTTTGTCCTTTCTAGATAAGATTTACATCTTAATAGAGAGGCCTCAAATAATATACCAAAAATGAGAATGCCTAGATATGACAGAAAAATCAATGAAGTTAAGTTTGCTTTGCTCTGCTTATGATAGGAAGGAGGATGTTCACTTGACCTAAATATAGGATAATTTCTACATCTTCGGGGGTAATCAGAACACATTTAGCCCTGGTATATTTCAAGAACATGAAGTTATTTTTACGTAATTTTTGAATAATTTCTAGTTTTTCAAAATGCCTCTTATTCTTTGTCACATTCTTAACCTTATTTTTATCGTAATTCTTTGTAATGTGCCTTGCACCTAGTAGGCATTTTTTTGTTTCATTTAAAAATCTTCAGGTTATAATTATATGCAACTTTCCAGGTCCCAACTTGTTTCTCAAGAGCAAATTAATAACTCATACAGCTTAAAAAAGCTACACACAAAAATGTTCAAATCAGGAAGTAGGTTAGTTGCTAAGAAAATCTGGTTCCATGTGTCATTCACCCAGGGAACGGGTCCCATTTAACTAGTTATTTTCCAGACTTTGTCACTACGTAAATATAAATTACTCAGAAATGACATTTTGAGGTAACGTTTGCAGGTAATGTATGCTTTGACTCTGCACAAAATAAATTTCTACATGAAGTTCAGTTGACTGAAAATTACTGAGACACTTTGGTTTTGATGTTCATTTCTGTAGGTCACATTAAAGAGTTTAAACTTGAGAAATAGGGAGAGAGAATGCGTTTCATTGGGAAGTTCGTAAATGGTTCTATGCGTTGCTTCTTACGCCTTCATCGTACATATCAACTGTACGTGACTGAGCTCCATCCTCTAGAATTAACTCAAAACTTAAAGTATCTTCATAGTTAATTTTGAGAAAACAAACTTTAAAATCTCTAAAGTTTTTAATTTAAATTTCATTTTTAAATTGTTTTTTACTTTTCAGTAAATTTTTGAGAAAACGAGCATGTATTATAGATGTTAAATGTTGATTTTTAACTGATTTCATGGTATAAGAAAAAATATCTAACTAAGCCCACACACAAATACACACCAAAAATATTAAAGCATGACTATTTTTATTACAAACTCAAAGTAAATACCGGTGGATTACTTTACTCAACTCTGGACATAGCAGGTTTATAACAGCTACTCTAAATATGTTTGAGTCCAACTTAAGTACAATATTTGCTTGCTCGGGCAAAGTGAGATGCTCTTTAAAATTAGAGACACAGAAAAGTGTTTTAAAGTATTTATAATAAATTTTAAACATTTAAAACACCTTAAAGTTAATGTGGTTTGCAATCACATATTGCTTTCAAAACACAAGAGTCTCCCATCTCCCCTACCTCCACAATTAAACTAGAAGTAATCCAGAATGGGTACAGATAGAGGAAAATTCCAATCTTCCCTTTAAACTAGAAAAGACAGCCATAAAAATATTCATAAATTTTAGGGATCGCTCTTTGACACATTGTAAATTACACTAGATTATAGAAAGTCATGGTCAATTTATAAATCACCTGTTAGACCATTGTTTATATGAAGGAAATCAGTCAAATCACAAGCCCCTGGAACAATACTGAACTTGCAGGATCGATTGCTACAGTTGGGGTGGGGGTGGTCAGCTGGAAAAAGGTCAACTGAAATCATTTTCATAACAGTAAATTTTGTTAGTGACAAGACAACAGCAGAATTAGTGACAACAGCAATGAGCAAAAAACCTAATGAGCATTATAGTGGCTTTTGATGGATTTTTCCCTGAAAAGTGGTTATTTTTGATACTTCAATTTAGTGCTTAATTTAAACGTTCCAATTGGCCAGGAATTAATGCTGATTTCAAAAACGAATACTGAGCACAGTATTTGTGGCAGTGGGAGGGGTAGCTGGCTGCTGTGATGGCAGAAACTCTGGAGGAACGCTGTCTCAATGCATTGTTCCCTTCTGGTGACACCGTTCATGTGAAACTGGACTTGGATACTGTACATACAGGCCCATTACTTATTGTATCATCTAAACTGGAATGCTTTGGCGAGTTAACGTGGGTGCTGTTGCTATTAGCCAAGGAAGACAGGCATAAACAGGGACCTCTGACAGACCAGATTTCACTGTCACCCCATCATATCTGGCAGTGGGCCCTGGTCTTTGCATAGGTCAAAACATGCCAGCTGCTCTCTCACTGAGCAGCCTCGCAGAGTACTGGAGCCACCTGTTGCTTTGACTCTGACTGTAACGGACAAAATATAGAAAACTACTACTTTTAAAGCATGAAAACTATGTCACATTGTGTTTGGCACTTGGTAGAATGGCTTTACCTAAAGAAGAGAAAAAAATGCAAAAAATAAATTTACTCCTTAAGGATTATTCCTGACCTGCCTTCTGCGTACTGTTTACATTTTGAAAACCTGAGCTCAGAACTAGCAAATGTCCATGGGTCTCAAATGCTGAAAGGAGGGCTCTAAACCATCTTAAACAAAGGGGTGGGGTTTGCCCAATTTCTGTATTGTAGCTATACTTTTAAATATCCCCTCATCCTTTTAGGATGAGGTATCAAAAAACAAAAACAAATAGATGGTAGGCAGATAATGTAACACAGAAATATATATAAAAAGGAAATTTATATATTCAACACAGAATTATACAGAAGTAGGCAAAAGTAAGTTTACAATTTTGAGTACACAAAACACAGTTTATTCTTGTATTGCTATTTATTAATTATTGTATTATTTTTTATAGGTGAGAACTAGGCTTTCTTTTTTTTAAAGATTTTATTTATTTATTTTTAGAGAGAGGGGAAGGGAGGGAGAAAGAGAGGAAGAGAATCATCCATGTGTGGTTGCCTCTCGCATGTCCCCTCCTGGAGACCTGGCCCACAACTCAAGCACGTGCCCTGACTGGGAATCCAACTGCAACCCTATGGTTCACAGGTCAGCACTCAGTCCACTGAGCCACACCAGCCAGGGCTAATTATTGTATTATTTTTTATACAAACAACTGTAAGCCTACTTTTTCCCACCTGTAAATAAAAAGGAAAAGCTACAAATTCTTGGCGTGTCAGTCTCCTAATTTTATGCAACCCAAACTTTGTCTGACTGAGAGAAAAAGATTCGGACTTTTGGAGTTTATCACCTAGTTCACAGAACTTGTAAAAGTGCTGCAGAACTGGTCTAGGAAAATAAGAGCGGTTCTACCTTCCAAAGAGAAGGGAGAGAGAAAATCAAGACATGTAGCTTCATAGGGAGAGGTGGAGGCTTGTCTCAGGTAAGAATAGATGGACTGTTATTTTTGAAGAAGAAAAATAGAAAGCTATATAATCAAATATGTAACAGGTTTATATATACATATATGTTTGGAAAAAAGTGAAGTTAGTGTCTAGAATAAAAACATTGGGCTATGGATCAGGGATCATATTTAATAAGCAGTTATCTTACTTTGATTCAGTGATGTCTGTACTGAACAATCTTCTCAATATATGCCTTCTTACCAATTTTACATACACAATGAATCTTAAGCTCTGAACATAAAATTATTATTTGTATAAGATAAACTATAAAACTAGAAAAATACACTATTGGAAAGAACACATTACCCACTGGTTACCCAAAATGAAATCCTTATCAGTACAAATATTTTCTTTGAAAATATCCCATTATTAGCATAGGAATATGGTCAATAATATTGTAATAATTATGTATAGTGTACAACATTCATCAGTGATCACTTTGTAAGTTATACATACAAATGGCTAGTCATTATGTTGCATACCTGAGACTAATACAATATTGTATGTGAACTATCATTTAAATTTTTAAAAATTATTTTATAAAATTATAGCCTGTTATTATTTAACTGTTTAAAGTAAAAATGAAATATATCCTTCAAAACCTAGGATTTTCTAAGTGCTCTTAGAATGGAAACATATCTTTTGACTTTCAGATTTGTATCTTTGACTTATTGTGTTTGTGATAATTATCTTTTCCTTGAGACTTTTTAAATTCTCAAATGTAATACTAGCTAAAAAGAGTGATGAATGAGAGATGAATAGAGCTGGTGCACTTAAACTGATGTTTGTATTTTCCTCATTTTACCTTTTAGGTCAGAAATTACTCTTTAATTCCAACTGCTTTATTTGTAATATTGTAGTTTACTTAAAATAAAATATTACTTGAAAAATTATTACTCAACTTGCTCACTAAAGTAATATTCTTTCTTTTTTTTTTGCAAAATGACATAAATTCTTAGAAAGCGATACAAATTAACAAAGAATATCCTAGTTTACATGTTTTGTTTCAGGTTGACTGTGACCCAAATATAACCGGATGACTCTATGACAATATTATTTTTCTGGGTTTTTTGTCAGATTTCAGTTACCTGAAATATCCAGATAACAATAACTGAAAGTCCCTACTGGAGAGAATCGGTCATAAGCCTCGGAAAATCTGTTAATAATCTAGTTTTTATAATCCATCATTAGAAAAATCCATTAGACCTAGACTCAACATCTAATATTTACACAGTTACCTTCATTATGATGTGAGATATTATTTTGATCTTATTATAATTTTAGTATGTTTAAAGCAGTTATGGTGTGTTGTTGTTAAGATCTATATACTTTCTTCCCCAAGAATTCAGAAAAAGAGATAAATATTGAAATGGTAAAAGGTTTGTAGTTTTTTTATCATCACGTATCCAGAGACTGTTACTGTCTTAAGGCAGTGATTTTCAACCTTTTTTACCTCATGGCACACATAAACTAATTTCTACAATTCTGCACACACCAAAAATATATATTTCTGTCAAGATGACAAAAATAGGTACAACTTTGCTTTATTCATACTGGACAGCGATTGTTGTGTTGGTTGTTTTCATTTTTTAGTTTGACAGTCTGAGGGAAGAGAGGTCAGCGCCCCTGACTCAATAGTCAGGTATTGCATGTTTTAAAAATTCTGCAAGCATTGGAAAAAAATATCACTTTCTTGAGGTATAATTAAAAAGTTTCTTCTCTGTTTCTAAATGGGGAATTATCTTTCCTTACTTTGAATTTTTATTGTATTTCAATATTACCTCATGTCATTTATCAACATTGGGCTTATTCATATGCATGCCTGGTCTCACCTCCTAGAATTCAAATTTTTTGAGAATAAGAAATACATCCCAGAGCATCAGGTCTAATTTCTTGCACATAGTAATTTTCACTAAGTATTTGTTGAATGAATGAAAAATTAATTAGTGGAATTATGTCAGTAATGCAAAAGATGATAATGTTATTTTTGTCTGGTAAATAGCTCTTTAAATAGTCAAATACAATCAATGCAGCATTAACGGATTTCAGACATATGGCATATCCCTTTTGATGCTTGACTTATCAGATGCTCATGGATTATTCACCCTGTATCTTATAAAACTTGAAAGAGAAGTCACTAGTGTATAGACATGTTTCTCAAAACCATTATTTCTTATGTTTCTCCTATTGAATAATTCATAAAATAAATAAATAGTTTTAAGTAAAAATATCAGGAAAAAATAAAATATGTCTATATTAGAAAGAAAAGAAAATAGAGATTTATTTCAACAATAAAAACGTAATAACCATTAGTTGCAGGTGAACATTGCATACAAAATTGTCTCATTTATTCAGTCAATAAACACTTGTGTAGGACTGGAGTAGGTTTAAAGAAATGGTTTTTAAAAAAGAACATTTTTTTAAGGAATTCACATCATTAAGTTAGAAGATAAAAATATACAACCGTATATATAATATGATGAATTGAATAAGTTCTGTAAAAAGATAACAGAATCTGGGACAGACTAAGTTGTGTGGCTCTGTGGCAGGGGCCACTCCCCAACCTTACCCCAGCCTGACTGGCACCTCCCACTCACGAGATCCACTAGCCCCAGCCTCCTGATTCCTGGTGGCCTCTCCCTGGTGAGATCAAGCTCCTGACAGAATCTGGGACAGACTGAGTTGTGTGTCTCCAGGACAAAGGCCTTTTTTTCCTCACAAGCCCAACTGTTTCAGAGCCCTCCTTTCACATGTCCAAATCTTGGTCTGTTTAGGCCTGATAAACTCTGCTGGCCATTCCCTGATATCTATCTGCCTGAGACCCTGCTCCAACACAAAAGTGTGTGAACACCCAGTGCAGCTAGACTTGGTACACACTGGGACATTCGTGAGTGGCCTCAGACCCATCACTGGCATCGAGTTTGAACCTGTATCAATCTGGTAAACACAACTTGCCTTTACGTTGTGACTTACTGAGAACCTACATCATGCAACTTGAATACAACCAGAGGCTGTTTCACTGACTGAGTCTAACAGACAGCCAGCAGGTAAGAGTCAGGTGGGGGTGAATCTCAGGGTACATTGGTACTTTTGGTGTCCTGCCCCACAGCTTTGCCCTGGCAAAAGCTGGCCTTGGTGTGCAGTTTTGTACTTCCTATGCACACTCAAGCCCAGTAGAGGCAGCCAAAAGCTGTGGGTCACTTTGTACCCCCTCCAAAGAGGTTTCCCAAGGCCAGTAACATGCTGTGCCTGACATTGGTCTACACCAAAGTCCCTCCCAAGAGGCCCCAGAAATAACACACCCAGTGGCCAGCTTCAGCCAACATCAAAGGAGGATCCAGTTAGCTTCACAAGTGGTGTGCCCAAAGGGGATTCTCAGCAAGCACCAGACCCTGCTGATGTGAATTCAGCTTTGGGGGGTCAGCATCTGCTGAGCAGCTTGTAACCTGAGGTATGGGTCAATCCTCAGAGTCAGCCAGCCTGAGGGTTGAATCCACACATGAGCAGGCCAATAGAAATCAACACTCAATTACAACAGGAGGGCCCACATAACCTACATAAGACACATTCCTTGAACACCCAGCTCAGATGGTAGAGTAAACTATGCCACTGTGTCCTACAGGACACCTACTACATAAGGCCACTCTACCAAGACTGGAAGTCATGGCAGATGTACCTAACATGTAGAAACAAACACAAGGAAGCAAACACAATGTGGAGAGAGAGAAGCATGCCCCAAATGAAAGAACAAGAGAAATCTCCAGGTGAACAGCTAAAGGAAATGGAGACAAGCAATTTCCCAAATGTGAAGTTCACAGAAATGATTTTAAGGGTACTCAAGAAACTTAGTGAGAATTTCAACATAAGATAGCAAGCATAAAAAGAACATACAACCCATAAAAAAGAACCAGTCAGAAATAAAAAATACAGTATCTGAAATGAAGAATACACTAGAAAGAAGAAATAGTAGGTTGGATAAAGCAGAGCATAGAATCAGCCATTTGAAAGACAATGTAGAAAAAATCACCCAATCAGAGAAACAAAAAGAAAAAATAATTTTAAAAAATGAGAATAGTTTAAGGGACTTTTGAGAGAACATGAAGCATAACAACATCTGCCTCACAGAGGTACCAGAAGGAAGAAAGAAAGTGAGAGATTGAGAACCTAGTTGAAGAAATAATAACTGAAAAATTTCTACCCTGGTGAAGGAAAAGGATATACAAGACCAGAAAGTTCAGAGAATCCCAAACAAGATGAACCCAAAGAAGCCTACACCAAGACATATCATAATTAAAAGTTTAGATGAGAGAATATTAAAAGAAGCAAGGGAAACACAGTTTCCTACAAGGGAGCTCCCATAAGACTGTCAGTTGATTTCACACAGAAACATCTCTGGTCAAAGGAGATTGGAATGAAGTATTCAAAGTGATTTTTTAAAAAAAGCAAGGACTTACAATCAACAGTACTTTACAGAGCAATGCTATCACTTAAAATTGAAGGAGAAATAAAGAGCTTCCCAGAAAAGAAAAAGCTACAAGAGTTTTGTTTGTTTGTTTTATTTTTTACCACTAAACCAGTGTTAGAAGAAATGTTAAAGGGTCTTGAAAAAGAAGAGGAAGAAAGAAGAAGAAGGAGAAGGAGAAGAAGAAGAAGAGGAAGAAGAAGGAGAAGGAGAAGAGAGAAACACAGTTAAAAGAATAAAATGGCAATAAATATGTAACTATCAAAAACAACTTAAATGTAAATGGCTTAAATCCTCCACTCAAAAGACATAGGGTAACTGAATGGATCAGAAAACAAGATCCATATATATCCTGTCTCCAAGAACCAACCTCAGAATGAAAGATACATACACACTAAAAATAAAAGGATGTAAAAAATATTTAATGCAAATGGAAAGGAAATGAGAAATGGGGGTAATAATACTTATATCTGACACAATAGACTTTAAAATACTGGCTATAGTAAGAGACCAAGGACATTACATAATGATAAAGTGAGCAATCCAACAAGAGGATATAACCCTAGTAAACATTTATGCACCCAACACTGTTACTAAAAATATAAAGCAAATCTTGATGGACATAAAAGGAGGGGTGAACAGAAATACAGACATAAAGGAAATGTTTAACACCCCATTGACATCAGTGAACAGATCTTCCAGACAGAAAATCAACAAGGAAATGGTAGCCTTAAATGACATACTAGGTCAGATTAATTTAATTTATATTTTCAGAGCATTCACCCCCAAAGCAGCAGAATATATTCTTTTCAAGTGCACATGGAACATTTTCTAGGATAGACCACTTGTTAGGACACAAAAGAATCTTGATAAATTTAAGAAAATTAAAATCATATCAAGCATCTTTTCTGACCACAATGTTATGAAACTAAAAATTAATCACAAGAAAAAAATGAAAAAAACACAAAGGCATGAAGGCTAAATAACATGTTACTAAATAATTGCTATATTCTTTCATTCTAATAAAACTGTCAAATTTCTTTATTTCAAAGATTATGTGATATAAAAAAAAGTACATGGAATATTTTTGTTTGTAGGTCACTATAAGGAAAACCAAAACCCTTTTATCTATTAGGGGAGTCAGCAATATAAGAGGCCATTAACATTTATTAAATATGTATTATGTGTCAGTCACATTTTTTACCCGCATTTATATATGTGATTCCATTGATCCTCTTTTAGCCTCTGAGATGAGTAGATACAAAATCCAAGGCCAAGAGCAGTTTAGAACCTTCCTCACAGTCATTGCAATAGTAGTGGCAGAACCTTTGGACCTCAGAAAACAAATCAAGTTAATAAATAAGTTTTAAGTAACAGCTACTCTCAAGATATTCTCTTAGTAAATTTTATCTGTTACATGTAAATGCATTTAAAATATTTAGAATTGCAAGATATCAGACTACAAACTGGATAAGGTGTAGAAGAAAGATGTTCACTATTGTCAACAGACTAAAGGGTTTTGTATCTCTGAGCACATAAAGCACAGCCAAATGCAAACAGAAGTTTGCAGCCATAAAGGAAGGGTTTATTAGTTGAGGAAATAATGCCAAGCCTGGCACTAACTCAAATACCTAGCTCCCCAATATCTTCAAGGGGTTAAGTTATGTAAGAGGAAAAATCATGGGGGCTAAAGGAGTTGGGGTGTTGGACTCTACTGATTTTGGGGGGCTAGGGTAGGGAGTAGTTGACCATTGTATCAAGTCCTGATGTCAGCCACAGCATTGTTCTGTCTGGGTTCCTGAGGGTGTGGTCCATAAGGTCATTAGCTTCCATGGGCCTGGGGTTGAAACACGCTGAAGTCAAGATGTTATCTATAGCCTGGTTGAAACTGTCCCTCGGGTCAACAGACCTGAGGCTTTGTTCTGGTCAATTTGATACTGACTGGAATCTGACGTCCCAAGGGCTGAAAGATTAAGGAAGGGAGTAGGTGTGGACAGAAAGATGAAAGGGTTGTGTTAAAGAAAGGGAGTTTCTGTGTGGTTACACTACCTCAAAATGGGTAGACAGATTCTCACAGAAGTGGGATCATTGAAGGTCCTGGCACTAGTTCTCCATGTATAATCTCCATTTACACCTGACATCTAGTACAATGTCCACTGCTTCCCAGGTGAATTAAGTCACTCCTGCTATTACCTGGTTTTAATAGGGCTCCCGTGTAGGTAATAGTTCAAGTATCCATTGACAAGAAATGATACATTTTTTGAAAAAGCAACTAAAACATTTTAACATAAAAAGCACCACTGGGGGGAAACATTTTTTGTCATAACTGTTTGTTGTGGCACATTTGCAGGTAAAAATTTATAACCAATTTTGGAGCTTGTTTAATTTTTCTAAAAGTCATTCTTCATTTAATATGATAAGGAAGTGAGTTATGTTTCAACCTAAGTACTCATATTCTTCCCACCTGCCCTTTAAAAGAAACAAGAGGGAATTTTATGGCATTCTTGAGAGACCGGATTAGCCTAGGACATAGGCACTACCATTTCTTCTGTTCTGTTTGACACTACAGGTAGTGAGTCATAGAGTGGTCTAGCCAGAGGAAACTGAGATAGTACTGTAGTTCCAGCCCATTATCTACACATGAAGAAACTGAGATGTGAAGAGATTAAGTTCCTCTAATGAGTTAGTGGGTGATGAAAATGTTGAGAATGATTTAGAAAAACTGAGAATGATTTAGAATAATTAAAATTTCCTAGAACAATTATAAAGACTATAGAATGAATGACCACATAAGTAACGTATGGGGATTACTCAGCAGAAGTTATTTAGGTGTACTCGATTTATCCAGAGATTAGCACAGAGCAGGATGAATTTAAATTCTTTGGTGAAAAAGTACAAAGAAGAACATTTGGAAAGTACTGGTCAGATTTTATGTGTGGCAGGAAGAATCTCTCTATTAAAAGAACTGACCAGTTATACAACTGGTTATTTGCTGAACCAAGACTAGAATCAGCTTAAAAATGAAATCTCTGAGGTAGTGCAGGTTTAAGGGTGGTAATGTTAATCTTTCCTTTTTCTGTTGTTGTTTATATTTTATTTTTACATTGTTTTTATTATATTTTTTTCCATTACCACTTATCCTCCCTATACCCTCTTCCATCCCCACCCTTGCCCCCTGCAGTCAACACCGCCCTGCCCCCCATAGTCAACACACAGTTGTCCGAGGTTGGTAATCTTATTCTAAACCAATTTAGTCTGGGGGATACTACATCAGAATCATAAGTGTTGTCTCAGTCATAACTTCAGCAGTATTAATGTGATGATTTAATGTCTGTTGTATTAGTTTACGAGGGCTGTTATCATAAAAAACATAGACTGGGGAGCTTAAGCAATAGACATTTATTTCCTCACAGTTCTGGTGGCTGGAAGTCTAAGATCAAGATATTGTCAGGTTTGCTTTGTTCTGAGGCCTTTTTCCATGGCTTGCAGAGAACCATCTTCTCACTGTGTTCTTTTTTCTTAATATATTTTAATTTGTTTATTTTTGTTTTCAATTTAATCTTTAGTGTATTTTCTTCCATTACCATTTAGTCCCCGTGTATCCTCCCTCCCCCCAGCAATCACCACACTGTTGTCCGTGTCCATGAGTCCTTTTCCCTTTTTGCTCCATCCCTCCACCCCCCTACCCCACCCCCAACTAGCTGTCATCTGCTCTCCATCTATGAGTCTGTCCCCATTTTCCTTGTTAGTTCAGTTTGTTTATTAGATTCCACATATGAGTGAAATTATGTAGTATTTGTCTTTCTCCAACTGGTTATTTCAGTTAGCATAATGTTCTCTAGATCCATCCATACTGTCCCAAAGGGTAAAATTTTCTTCTTTTTTATGGCCAAGTAGTATTCCATTTCATAGCTATCCCATAGTTGTTTTATCCACTCATCTATTGGTGGACATTTGGGCTGCTTCCATATCGGGCAATTATAAATAACACTGCAATGAACATAGGGGTGCTTATGTTCTTTTGAATCAGTGTTTTGGGTTCCTTTGGCTATATTCCCACAAGTGGGATCACTGGGTCAAAAGGCAGATCCATTTTTAATTTTTGAGGTATCTCCATATTGCTTTCCACAGTGCACCAATCTGCACTCCCACCAACAGTGCAAAAGGGTTCCTCTTTCTCCACTTCCTTGCCATCACTTGTTGTTTGTTGATGTATTGATGACAGCCATTCTGACAGGTGTGAGATGATACCTCATTGTGGCTTTAATTTGCATTTCTCTAATGATTCCAGACATTGAGCATCTTTTCATATGTCTATTGGTCATCTGTACATCCTCTTTGAAGAAGTGTCTACATAGGTCCTTTGTCCATTTTTTAATTGAGTTGTTTGTGTTTTAGGGGTTTTTTTGGCACTAATACATCTGATAAGGGGTTAACATCCAAAATTTATAAAGAACTCACTGTGTTCTCAAATTGCTTTTCCTCTGTGTGCACACAATCCTTGTGTCTCTCCATGTGCCCAAATTTCCTCTTCTTGTAAAGACATGGGTCAGATTGAATTAGTGCGCTCTAATGTTCTCCTTTTAACTTAATCACCTCTTTAAAGGTGATGTTCTGAAGTACCAGAAGTTAGAGCTTCAACCTATGAACTTTGGTAGGGACGCGATTCTGCCATAACGTCTGTCTTGCCTTTGGAATGTAGAATTCATGAGGCTAAGTACTATATACTGTAGTAATTTTATTCCAGAACCTAGAACTGTGCCTGGATTGTTTTACATGTTCAATGTTATTTTTGAATGAATGATGAGATTAAGCAGGAGTCACAAAAAAATTTTTTTGAAGCGATGTTACAACTGAAAATAAATGTCTTCAGAAACTTGCTATTTTTGTTTTCCACAGACTATATATAATGTTAGCAGCTATCAAGGACTTCTTTTTTCTGAGAGTTGTAAAGGACAGAGTGGATGGCAAAGGAAAGCACAATTCCAGGAAAATTGGAGTTTGTAGAAAATCCATTCTTTTACGAAAAGAACATCTCATATTCTTTGGAAAAAGCTAAAATCTTGTATATGAAGAGCTGTCAGATTATTATTTTAAGATACTTAACACCTACTTAGAGATGAGAAATATTCTTCTCTGGAAATAGAATGTGTTTTTTGTCATTCTGCTTTTAAGCTATACTGCATGATATTTCCATGTTCATCTAGCTGATGAGCAAAACAGTCCCTTCTGAATTTGAAAATGAGACTGTGGTATTCACAGCCAAATCACATATATCAGTTCTTCGGGTACAAATGAAACCAAGCATCCCAGAAAAATGCACATTGCTTTCCTCTCAATAGCTGGATGAAAAGTCCTTTGGGTGAACTGAAAGCATCATTAAAATCTCATCACATCAGTAAATTTGTTTTTGTTGGAAACATTTTTTTCTTCATTGAATAATATTCTGACCATCATAAAGATTTATACATTTTACCTTTCTCATTTTTCTTTATAGTCTTATCTTTCCATTCTTATCTAAGGTGTTTGTTTTAAAGCTATTCATATTTCACTAATCTAGAAAAGTAATAAAATTAATAGGGACAATGAGTAAATCTTTCATGGATTACAGATATAAATTAATTGGATATACTATACCAAATGGAAAATGCCCAAACAACTTGACTTTTAGTGTGCAGCAATATTTTATTAAAAATAACCCTTTATTTGTCTAATGTATGGATCTTTTGACTGTTCAAAGATGTTGGCAATAATTTCTCTTATAAGAAATATCTAATTACAGCCAAAAAAAAGACTAAATTAATTATACCCTGGAAGCCACACTCAAGACTAGGAGCTAAAATGAGATTAGAAATGATCTAGTCTCAGATTCAGAAATCTCAAAGTTAGAAAAAAATGGCATTACTGGTAATGAGTTGTGAAGCTCATTGGAAAATAATTCTAAATTATTTAAAAATACATAGTCAACATTGCCAGAGAAAAAAAATGAGTTACCATTTTTTTTTAAATAGGTTGGTTGGGGACCATGTCTCTTTTTTAAAAAGATTTTATTTATTTATTTTTAGAGAGAGGGGAAGAGAAGGAGAGAGGGAGAGAAACATCCATGTGTGGTTGTCTCTCATGTGCCCCCTACTGAGGACCTGGTCCACAACCCAGGCATGTGCCCTGACTGGGAATTGAACCAGCAGCTCTCTGATTCTCTGGCCAATGCTCAATCCACTGAGCCACACCAGCCAGGGCAAAATGAGTTATGTTTTTAATACCTAATTGAAAATTATATTACAATATTATTATCTGAAAAACATGTGATAAAATGTATGCAGTCTAAAATATAGGGCAAAAGTATCACATTAGTATATGAGACACTTGGCTAATTAAAATATTAGGATATTTTTTCAATCCTATAATAGTTACTAAATTTGATATCTTTTTAAAATGTGCATTTTATTGTATAATTTCTCATTCTAAATATTTGCTTCAGTACCTATTTTTATAATCCAGTTATATATTTCTATTTATTTTCTTAAAGATGACCCCCCCAAAATTGCAAAACTTCAGCTCCACAAAGCCAGGAGCCATCCTTGGATTAAATTTATCTCCAATGCCATTCCATCATGCCATATTACTGGAATTTTTTCTTCATATTAAACTCAAACTTATCAACCTATATCTTTTACATATAGATCCCCAGAGGCCAAACACAACAAATTAAATTTTTCTTTTTTATTCATATTTTTTAATTGTTGTTCACGTTCGGTTGTCTCCATTTTCTTCCCACACTCTCCCTGACCCCAGATGATGCGGACACTAGTCCGCAGTGTCTGCAGCACTATGGATGAGATGAGACAAACTCACATGGACTACCGAGTCCTGGGGAGGAAAAGGGATGACACGGCTGCTCTCTCAGTGAAAGAGAGGGCCTGCTCCGCACCCCCCCTCCCCCCCCCCCACCCCTTGCTTGGACAGGCTTTTATTGAGCTGAATTTGCATAGGAATACAGGGCATATACATAAAGCTCATCAATCATTATCAGGCAGAAATGATCAAACAATAGATAACACTCAAAGAACTCTGAGGGCTTATTCTGAGTCAGGGTCAGTTAGCTAAAGGGCTATAAAACTTTGGGGCACAAACTCATTTCATGCTTGGACCCTTCTTAGGATTTTATGCATTCTTTCTCAGGCCTGATTGCCTGCCCTTTCCAGCACAGGCCGCACCCACCTCCAGCATTGTTTCAGGCTTAAGTCAGGGAGGGGAAGTAAGGCAGCCAAGAGATTAAGAGACTTCTTGCAGACAGAATGAGGACTCAGGCTATGTCAAAGCCAAGGGGCGAGGGTCCATCACCCCCTTTTTCTGTAGCCCACAAGTCCTTCCCTGAGGGCCCCTTCACAGCCATGCCTGTCTTAGGTCATCCCTCCTTTGAGGAATCTTACCCCTCATTGGCTAACCAGTCATCTGCATGGGGCCAAGCAGGGTGAGGTGAAAGGGGGCAGAGGCAGTGCCCCTACAAGGAAGATAAGGTTTGTCTTGTAAGTGGCTTATGGCCCCAGGGTCTTTTTACTCAGCCTTTGCCATGGGGGTTTACAGCTTCTACCTTTATCCTACCCACCTTTGGTTTTGTCCATGTGTCCTTTACAAATGTTCCTGAAAGAAAATTATCATTCTCTTTATCCTCTGTGTATTTTTGATGGAAAATATCCTAATTTCTTTAGTAGTGTTTCCTCCTTTCTTTTTTTTAGTAGAATTTATTGGGGTGACATTGGTTAATAAAACCATACAGGTTTCAAGCATACAACTCAATAAAATATCATCTGCATGCTACATCGTAGGCTCACCACGCAAAGTCAAGTCTCTCTCTGTCTCCATTTACCCCCCCTTTGCCCACCTCCCACCTGCCCTCACCCTGCTTTCCCTATGGTTATCACCATACTGTTGTCCGTTTCTATGTGCACAGGCTTTTTTTGCTTAATCCCCCTCACCTCTTTTCACCCAGCCCCCAAACCTGCTCCCCTCTCACAGCTGACAGTAAGTTCTATGATCTACACTTCTGTTTCTATCTTGTTTGTTAAATGATTTCATTTATTAGATTACACATATAAGTGAGATCATATGGTATTTGTCTTTCTCTGACTAGCTTATTGCACTTAGGATAGTAATTTACAGGCCCATCCATGCTTTTGCAAAAGCTAAGATTTATTATTTTTTATGGCCAAGCAGTAATCCATTGTGTAAATGTATCACAGCTTTTAATATGGAAGTATTAAACTAGTTTCTCTTTTCTATGCTACATGTCACTCTTAAAGTATGTTGACTAAAACTGTAATAAGATTTAATATGATGAATTTATAATAGTCATAAAATACTGATATAATATACCTGTATTTTTTCTATTTCATTTTAGATGCTATTTAAAATATAACTGAAATAAAATCATCTTTGGTTGATGAGGATATCCTCACTATTAACCTCTCTCCCAGGTTGAACTAATTCAGCAACATTTTTCAAATAATCATTTTATTCTCATTAAATAAGCTTTAAACCCACCATTATAATTTGTATACTGTTCAATTTTCCAAAAGGAAATTTTCTAAACTTCAGATATACTATGCCTGCTAAATATCTCTGCTCTGCAAATAATAAAACCCTTTTTAAGTGGGAACTCTTAGCTCCTTATAGCTTATCTTAGTGAACTGATTTTTATTTTCAGTAATCTTTTTTCAAGTGCTTACAAAATATATTTTAATAATACTATACGTAACTCTATATAGAAATGGCATTATTCCCAGTTTTTGGACATTAATAGAATATGCTTCCTTCATATTTTGAATATCAAAATGACGTTGTTGGGATATACTTCTCCTTGGATCTCTCCAGCTCCTAAACATCGTGTTGAGGATGAGTGTGTAGGAGTGTAAGGTCCTAACGTCCTCTCACTCAGGTCATTTCATAAGATTGTGTCTGCAGCAAACAACTTGTAAGGGTGAAGTAAATACTTCTGGGACAAAGAGCTGGCTTGCTTGCTGATGCGGTAAAGTCATTAGTTTCTTAGACTCCGAGTTCTTCCCATGTAACATGACACACTGTGTGCACTGGCCCACCTAGGCCCTGGGGCGTCCCATCTGTTGGAAAGGCAGTTTGGGAAACTGCCACAGACACACATCTGGATATAGCTTTTGCTGTGAGTAATAAAGTCTTTTGTCTGTGACCTAGGAAACTCATGTCTGGTGGACCCATGCACGACACTATGACAAGTTAACAGTTTTTAAATAGGTTAAATCTCAGACCCTCTAGAGTTTGTGACAGGCATACAGGGGTGTGCAAAAATAGGCTTACGGTTGTGAATATGTGAAGCACAGTTTATTCTTGTCTTGTTGTTTGTTTCTGTATTACTTATTTTTATTATTTGTCTTATTATTGTTGTTATTAGCTCATATCCTTACTTATGATTTATCTTTTAGAAAATGACGGCTGGTAATTCGACCTTCTTTTGCCAAACCCTGTTTTCTTTTGTGTTCTTTTCTCTTTATCCTCGTTTCACAATTTTTCAAACAGGTTAATAGTAGCAATTTGAGAACTTCTAATATGAAACGTCTGTTAGCCAACACTTTCTATTTATCTTGGATATCATCCAAATGCAACAAGAAAAATAAAAAGAAATAAACCTTTAACTTTCACTTTGGGTAAAAGGGGGAGGTACACATCATTACAGCTTCCAAAGTACATGAAAAAACCTGTCCAAATGAGTGAAGAATGCGCAGAAGTCCTATGGGAAGAATTGAAGTCATGGAGAGTGGTAAGAGAGCCCAGCAGCAATACATATAAGCAAAAATCCTCCTCCTGAAAGAGAACAGTGAGGCTCATTAGTGTAAGTTATGCATTTTATTTTTTGAAAACTAGTGCAGAAATGTGGGGATGAGCTGGCAGGGTGACAGAAGTTTCTGTGAACCAGGTTTGGTTTTGAGGAGGTAGAGATACCTAAACAATTATCTGAAAAGGTCTTATGTTCAGGAAGCTCTCTATCTATTTCTAGATTAGAAGTAATAGATGCCCATCAATACAGGATTACTTAAATAAATTATAGTTCATCTATATAATAGAATGGTGTGCATCTGTTTTTTAAAAAGGGCAATGTAGGTGAATGATGAAATACAGGGCAATTAAAACTTTAATTCAAATATGGTCATAGCAAACTTAAATATATAAAAATTCATGAATTCAAAATGAGAAAAAAATATCCCATCAGAGACTCTTGCAGGAGGCTGGAACACCAATTTGTTATTACAAAAAATGACAAATATCTTGTCTTTCCTGTATGTATTTCACAGTACCCCAAAAGTTGGTGAGTAAAAGTTCTTTATCAAAAATTACAGAAAATTAAAGTTGTGGAAAATAAAATTATAAAAGTTATCATTTTGCAACACCTTATGAAATAATCGATCTAGGCAACAATCATCAATGGCTTTCTGAAGCATCTGTGGAGGGTCAAAAGGAATTTACTCAATGATCAGGCTGATACAACCTAAATCCACTGGTTAATCACTACTCCTGTAACTGTCTCATGATATGTGCATCCTGTTGAGATGCATCAGGAGGAAGATCAAATCACTTATGAAGGATACTTGTAAATAATTATAACTGAATCTAATAGAGCACCTGCCTCCAATAACACCTGTAGTTCTAACTATCCCTTTATAGGAAGCAGAGTGGGGAGAGGCCCATGTTAAATACCAGGAGGATACATTCAACCAAATCTTAATGTAGAAATGGCTAAATGTGAATGTGGGACATTGTACAAGACAAATGATTCTTAGATTAAAAAAAATAATAAAGCCAGGATAAAAGAAAGAGAAATGTCATGGGTTAAAATAGATTTAAGAAACATATCAACCAAATGCAATGTGTAGGCGTGTTTAAATAGAAATTCAGGTAAACCAATTGTAAAAATTAATTTTGAGCAAAGATGGGAGGATCTGAACATGATCTGAGTTTTAAATTATATAAATGAGTTATTATTAATTTAGCTGGGCATGATAGTGGCATTGTGGTTATGTAAATAAGTAAGTACCCTTATCTATTATAGATACATAACAAAGTATTCATTGGGGAAATAAATATCAGATTTTTTAATATTCTAAGAAAAATAGAAATGGGTAATAGAAGAAGCAAGAGTGGCAGAATATTAATACTTATTTCTGGAACTTAATTATATGATTCTTTCTATATTTACATGTTTTGAAAGTTTCCATACTAGAAAATGAAAACAGAAGAGAATAAAAAATCTCTTTATGTATGTCTTTCTGTCTGTGGAAAGGTTTCCAAAGCACAGTGAAGTTGGGAGATATCAAGAAATTGTGTATACCATGCTTCCATTTGTATATAAAAAGAGGGAAAGAGGAATAAAAAGGTAGTTTTGTATTTGAATAGTGATATATAGAGAAGTGATGGAAGGTTACATAAAAAAAATAATAGAAGTAGTCAGCTATGGAAGGGAGCAGGGTAAGAATTTCATTTGCATCACAACTAAGCAAAGTAAACAATAAATTGTTAACATATACAATTGTAAAAACTAGAAACTGAACATAATTACCACCAGGGAATTAAATAAGAACAGATTTAGTTATGTACCTTTGTAAATTCTAATATTTTTAACTATGTTTAATGCTGAGAATGGTCTTCATCCTTGTAGTAGATATGGCAAAGAGAGCTAAGGAATATCTATTGAAATATAAGCAAAATGTACAGAAAAGTGTAAATTTAGAGTTTTATTCTTCATGTTTCTCATTCACTTTGTATCCATTTAATCAAGACCAAGGTACTGTACTTCCTGTTTCTCTTCTCTGAGTTCAGTAGACTTTCTTTTCACTTTGAATTTTATAAAACTGTAAAAATATTATGTAGTCATTATAATAATAGTTTTAAATATGTATATTAAATTTAAGAGATTACTTTTGTTTTATAATAGCAGTTTCTGCAATTCCCTATTGCCAATATTTATTCTTCATTCATTCAACAGAGTTGAATGAGTTTGACTGTAATTTCATAAGTTTCTACCTTAATGTAATGAGTTTATAGTATGGTGATATCAGAATGAATCAAATAGATTTCTGTCATAGGTTTAGTAAGGGAGACAGATGTACCAAATAATTATAATGCAAGTAAACAGAAAGAAGCAAAGTAAGTGTTGACTAATTCAGCTTTTTCTCATGGCTATTAAGATTACACCACAATCTCAACATAATTATCTGCATTTTTTGGTCTGTGTAGATTTGAACTTTATTCTCATCATTTTGAGATAATTAAGCCTATGTTCATTCTTTTTGTTTGTTTGTTTTAAAGATTTTCTTCTTTAAAGATTTTATTTATTTATTTAGAAAAAGGGGAAGGGAGGAAGAAAGAGAGGGAGAGAAACATCAATTGGTTGCCCCTCACATGCCCCCAACTTGGGATCTGGCCCACAACCCAGGCATGTGCCCTGACTGGTAATTGAACCAGTGACCCTTTGGTTCACAGGCCAGCAATCAATTCACTGAGCTACACCAGCCGGGGCGCCTATGTTCATTCCATATGTCTCCTCATCTTTATACGTCCATGTCCTTGTAAAGCTTACTGACCAGCGCCAGGGGTTCCAATGGCTACTATAGTGTTCTTCTCTCTCCATTGTAGTCATAAGTGACGAGGTTTTTGAGTGCCTATCCTTCACCTCTGTTCTTTTAGAGTTCCATGCTAAGGGATCATATCTCACATTCTTTCTTTTTCTTTTTGAAATTTACTTCCCACAATCTAGCCTGTCAGTCTAGCTATGCCTACATTTCCCTCATTATCACAGACTCTAAAACAGCTCACTGTAATTCTCCAACGTCCTGTTATTTTCCATTCATCAACTGGCTCTTCCATGATGATGAAATAGGACAACAGCAGTAAAACTTGTCAGTTATTCTTCCCTCTCAGTGGTAAAATCAACATTAAGTCATCCATTAAAGTGAAAAATGGATCAACCATCCTGCTTTTGCACCGAATCATCCAGAAACTGCCTACCTAGTTAAAGCGTCCATCATTGCTATATCTTACCTCTGATTCAGTTTTGTCATCTCTAATATTATCATGTCAGTTATTTTTCTGTTTGCTTTTATTTTCACCAGTTTTTTGGTACATTTCTGTTCCCAAGTACATAGATTTTCGTGCAAATATATAACATGAAATGCTAATCATTGTTCCTCTCTAAGCTTTTGTTTTTGTTCTGAATATATTATACCAAAGCTTCTAGGATTTTGAAGTTTGATTTTCAACATAAAATATATCAAAGGAAAAACCGATTCTGGAATAAAGAATAGTGACTCTCAATTTGATTTTTTCTATGTAGCGGTGCTCACTTTAATAAGAATTATTAATAGAATCAGCTAGGAATCTTGTCAGAATGCAGATTTTAATTCAGAAGGTCTGGAAGGAACTGAGATTCCACATTTCTAACAAGCTCCCAGGTGATAATGACAATCATGGTTAGTTTGGTATACCAAAGCTCTTGTTCATATTAAAAAATGTATAGTAGAAAAGAATGTCGAGAAACGGGGACTCTAATGCACTGCTGACTGGCATATAAATTGGTACAACTACCAGAACTGCCCTTACTGGTGTGACTCAGTTGGTTGGAGCATCGTCCCATACACCAAAATGTTTGGGGTTTGATTCCTGGTGCATATTCCTAGGTTGTGGGGTTAATTCCCAGATGGGGTGCTTATGGGAGGCAACCAATTGATGTTTCTCTCACATCCATGTTTCTCTCTCTCTCTCTCTCTCTCCCCCCTCCCTCCCTCCCTCAAATCAATAAGCATATTTTAAAACTTTTAAAGTATATACTAAATACATTGATTATACAAGGAGTGAAGTTAATATAAAGACTACATATGTGATATTTGCTAAAGACAAATTTGTCTGCCACATACAAATCCTATTGGACAAGAAATGCATATATAGGCCCCTGATTTAATTCATATGTCACATCCTAAATCATCATTTAAAGATGACATTCCGTCTTTTCAGAGTGTTATCTCTAAGCCATTGTTTCCTTTCATCTGTCCATTTAGAAGGCCAGTAGGTGCTCTATAAGTCCCATTGATTCTGGAACTGAGCAATGTATTGCTATTTCTATGGGAGTAACCACTCTTAACCTGTGTTCTTTCATTCTTGCCTTTTTCTTATTGTACATATTCAGTATCTTTTTTAACTGCCTCTCTAGTTGTTTCAAAGACATCTTGCTCTATGAAACACCTCCACAACTTCCTTTGAGTCAAGCCTCACTGGTTTTCTGTTTAAATTTTTACGTTATCACATCCCCTGCATTTCTGGAATCTGGCCCCTGATACTGGGAGGTAGGACTTATCCTCACGGATATTAATGAGCCCAGCTCTCACTGCCTCTCCTAGCATTATCCCCTTCCTAACCTGCAAAGGAGAGTTACCTCTAAACTACTTGGTAATGCTGGTGTCTCCTTCCCCAGTAAATTCCCAATGACCTTGGCGAACACTGTGTCCTCTGAGCCTTCCTGTAGCACATAATCTTCTGGCTTCACGTAATACATTTATTATAACATGCTAAATTCCCTCACCTCTTTATTCGTTCCTTTCCCATCTGCTAATATAACTCCCATTTTTTCCACTTTACTCATCATAGGGCACAGCTTCTTTAGGTATGTAAGGGACTCCCTAGCAGCAACTTTGCTTCATACCCTAGGGTAAGGCCAAGGTGTTAAATCCTGTGCCCCACAAAAGTGCCCCAAAGTGAATTAATGTTTGATTACTTATTTTACATCTCAAGCCATTGATTAGACACATTCACAATTCAATCCCAGATTTGCTCCTCTTGCATCTTTCACTTAACTAATTCTCATGTTTGTTTCAATGTATTCTATCTTTCCTCCCTTAGGCATATGCTCACCGGGATGATGTTGGGATTTGACTCTAGTCACCAGTCTGGCAGCCAGGGGAGGATGTTGGTACAACTTCTGAAGGATGCACTTGTTGCCTCAAAGCCTCAAGCAGGGGTGTCCAGCCTGTGGCCCACAGACCGCACGCATCCCAGGATGGCTATGAGTGTGGCCCGACACAAAATCATAAATTTACTTAATACATTATGAAATCTTTTTGTGATTATGTGTCACAATGTATTTGATGTGTGGCCCAAGACAACTCTTCTTCTTCCAGTGTGGCCCAGAGATGCCAAAAGGTTGGACACCCCTGCAGTATCTTCCAGCACAGCAGATGTCCTACTTCTTACTAGGAAGAGGAGAACCTGCAGGCTGGTTGTTCAGGGGGGTTTTCAGCACCAGCATCCTCAGAGGCATTCATCCAGATGTCCCCACCCCATGTTTCAGAGTCCCAAGGTTTCCCAACCAGAGCCTTGAGTTGAGGATAAAGGACCTACCTTGTTTAAACATTTGGACATCTCTGGAGCTCTATGAATCTACTTATCAAGTCATGAGTTTTTGCCTCAGCCAGGTCCACAGTTTTACTGTCAGAGACAAAATATTCTGTAAACTAACACGAGAATCTCTGGCTCTCACACTTAACCCTTTACTGCTTGCTAACATCACTTAGTCTATCATTGCAAGGAGTCAATTCAATATAGCAATAAAAGGGCAATTCTGAGGTCTTTGTAGGAATTTTTGCCCCCGCATTTTAAAAATGCCTGAATCTTTGCACCCACATGGGGCTTCTCCTGTACCAGAAAGTTTTCCCAGGTTACCTCCAGTGAACTCTTCGGCAATTAGGCCAGCACCTTTGCTGGAGACTACCCGTACACAGACACCGTTCAGGATGGCTCCCTTCCACCTACTGGCAACAAGTGAGCCACCACCCAAACCTCATTTTCCCTGGATGACTCCTGGTACCACCTGTGTGAACTCAGGCTTTTCAAGAAACAACCTCCAGAAAAGGATTAGTGAAAGAGATGTTTGGGGGGAAGCAAATATAAATGATAAAGGAGAGGAAGAAGAAATAGAGATAAATTATTCAGTCCATGGTAAGAGGCCTGACACCTAACAAAAGAGAGGGAAAAGGAAGGAAGACTTAGAAGGAGGATTCTGACTGTAGCACAATTCTAAGGAAGCTACATCAAGCCAAGAGGAATGGAGCCAAAGTCATCCACTGGAAGAATACCACATCCCACAGGAATGGGCCCAAACAAGTACCCTTCGGCTGTCGGTTTTTGGCTCGGAGCAGGGCCAGAGAAGTAGGGCCTCCACGTGAATGGAGTGATGAGCCTGACTGCAGCTGTCAGAGCCCTATGTTGCCTGCAGCAGGAGACCTGAGCGGCGCTTTTTCCTGACCGGCAGGAGCTGAAACATCATTCCCCCCACTTGCTGACATTCACCCGTCATTCAAAATTTAGCTGAGTGTTTATTTCCACTAGGAAAACTTCCCTTCCCACTTCCCTTTCCTTTCTCTGTGTCTTTATAACACGCTAAACTTTCATTCACCCCCCAGGTTCCCTGTGTACAACGAATGTCTGCTTGCTTTGTTCTACCACGTTGAACACCTGAAAGACAGGGATTTTTTTCTTTTTAAGTTCTTAATGCCTAGCCCAGTTCCCAGGATGTGATAAATGCTGCACAAGTGTTTGCTAAACGAATAAATATATGCACAAGAGACCCAAAGAGGTCTGTTTAGGTTAGACATCGAAAAATCTGTACACCACAGCAATGAAAACAAAGTACCAAGAAAACTCTAAAATGTCTTTGTAAATGGTGAAATATTTTTAACTACCAGGGATATTTTGGAGAGTTAAAACTTTGAAGCGATTTAAGAAGTAAATGACTCCTCAAGGTGGCATTTAGTCCCTGCTGTTATCAAAATCTGAGAGTCAGCTTATTGGCGGGGGGAAATAGTTGTCTTTTAATCTAATAGCAAAATGTGACACTCTGATTATAAAAAATAGTGACCCCCAGTAATAACACCATGAATAGGAAAGATTAGCAGATGAAATAAGTTAGCAGAGAGAGGGTAAGGAATGCAAAATATTATTTAAAAGGTTGTGAATTTAGAAGAAATATAGAGGGATTTGATCTCTTTGCTACAAATCTAATCTCCGAGGCAGTTTGGTTGTCAAAAACTTTTGTATTCATTAAAGAAGAAATTCAAAGTGAAAGAGAACAAAGCAATAAAGTAAATGTCAAACATGCCCAATTAGCCAGCTACGATGAAGACTTTGTCTTGAATTTAAACTCTGATTCGCAGTGTTTGCGTTCCTTTTTTACTCAGAAGGGCGATGTGGTCAGATTTTCCCGTTGATTAAAGCAAATTTAATTTTAAAAATATTTTCATAACCTTGAGGTTTTATTAAGACATTTGGCAAAAATATCACAAAGTGAGTTATATACTTCAGGGATTATGAATTTTTAAAGTTATTACCCTTTCTCCATCTGAGAAAAATATCACATTTTTATTAATACATTAGAACTTGGATACATTTTATAGCAGTCATTTGTCTGAGCTCTTCTATTTGTGCAAAGATGACTTTTTAAAAGCTTGTATTTTTATTTTGTAGTTTTCAATAAACTCGGCTTTTAGGGGATAGATGTTAGTATCACTCATCCTTTCAGCATAATCAAGACCGTAATAAAAAAATGTCCACTGATCCACTTGTTTCCATCTATCTTAGGGCATTCATTTCAATTTTCATGTAGATTGCATGCAGCCAAAATTGAAAGTGAAAAGAGAAACCCAGGATGAAAAAATGTGTAGGTGGTCCTGAAAATTAATATTAAACCTTCCTTTTTATCTCATCTACTGGGTCTTTCAGGGGAAAGTTCTTTAATGGATTTTTAGTTACTTAAATAGTAGCTAAAAACATTTTTTTAAATAGTAGCTAAAATATGTTTACATAGTATTTAAATATAATATCCAAATTTAAAAGAAACATAAATAATAACCAAAAATAGATTTAAAAGTTCTAAATCTATAATTTTCTCTACCATTAACAAAGGCCACAGATCATTAGTTAATCCTTTAAAATGAACTTATATATGTACATGTATAGAGAGAATATTGTATATGCTACTATATACACACTATATTGCACATACTGTATAGCACATGCATTACACAAATTGAGTATATGTGTTCTAACTGGAAAGTTCTTCCTTATTATGATTTCTTTCTTTTTTTCATTTTTTTATTTTATTGTTCAAGTACAGTTGTCTGCCTTTTCCCCTTACCACTCTCCCCCACCCTAGCCTTCCCCACCTCCCTCCCCTGGTTACACCCCTCCCCCTTGGTTTTGTCCATGTGTCCTTTATAATTGTTCCTGCAAACCCTTCACCCTTCTCCCCCCATTATCCCCTCCCACCAAGAATAGGAATGAAGTCTACTCTCAAGTGTTTAACTCCAAGCCTCTCATCCTAACTAAGCAATACATACTGTCAATTCACTGGCTAATGCTTTATTTTTATCTCTAACTGACTCAAATGAAAGGATTTTTCTTAATATCAGGTGGCTTTCTTTCCTATTTCATTCTTTGTCTTATCCCTGTCTGTTATATTTGATGTCATCACACCCTCCTCTGCTCAAAGGACTAGGTAACCTTATTATATTTATTCTCAAACTTACTGTTATAAAAATCTTACTTATTTTAAAATATAATCTGTTAATTAATTGTCAGTTAGGGACAACCTGCCCTTCCAGTAGTCTTCAAAGTCTATTTCTTAGGTTCTGAAGTTGACAGGAGTGATCCAAGTGAATGGGTCCCCAGGCCACCCTCTGATTCCTCCTGAGCCCTGGTCCTCACCCCTACCTGCAGGTTAGAATCACCTGGGAGGATTATTATTTTTAATTGTCTGTGAGGCAGTGTAATTTGCATGCTCTTAACACTTTCCAGATGAACTCATATGCAATAATTTCGGCACCTGTCATTCTAGAGAAGCTATGCTTTCAGATGTGTTTCATAGTGTGATTGCTTGTACAATTTTGTTTCAATAAATGATCCCTCTTCAAAGCAAGTCAAATGTTACACTTTATTGCTCTATTTACACTGTAGTGCTTTTGTCAATAACTTCAATAATTTCTGCAGGAAAACTTGTATGGTGAAAGAACTACTTATTAATTATATTTTGATATCTCTGACCCTAAAGGATACTATTTTAATTATATTGCTATGGTGGGAAAATGTATTAGTACATTGAACTTTATTAAACTTTCATTGAACTTTATTATTGAACATTATTAAATCTCTTACTTTTGGAATCCTACTTTCAAGCTCTATTTTCTTTTTTTAATGAGTGGTTTCTAAAATTTGTTGCAATTTTCTTAAGTTGCTGTTACAGAAATTATTAATTATATGAGTAAATCTTTAAAATTATTTTCAACTCTCTTAACTAGTTTTTAGATTTCTTTTTAAAAAACTTATTTATTTTTTTAGAGAGAGGGAAAGGGAGGGAGAAAGAGAGGGAGAGAAACATCAGTGTGTGGTTGCCTCTTGTGCACCCCTCACTGGAGACCTGGCCCTCAACCCAGGCATGTGCTCTGACTGGGAATTGAACTAGCAACCCTTTGGTTTGCAGGTCGACACTCAATCCACTGAGCCACACCAGCCAGAGCTAGATTTATTTTATATATTTTATCACATTAATGCTTTTTTTACTTTGAAAGTTATTATTTCTAAAAGTAAAGATCCAAAATACACGATTAAAATTAAATGTTAATAACTTGCTTACATCTAATATATTAATGACCACTACAATAGTTTTCAATGCTTGAAGAAATTTTCAAAGCAGCTTTAAAGTTCTATAGTCAAGATTTTAATATAACCTTTTATTTTTTTTCTCCTAGAAAATATAAGCACACATTTAATATTAAGATAGAATATTCTTATAGATAATAGAATAGCAATATATGAAATTGTGAGGGTAGCAGTGTTTTGGGTTCCTGAGACATCAAAACTTTACAAGTAGAATGACTAATCAACACCATAAAAATTGAAAGTCAAACAAAATAAACTGAGAATAATTTTTGCAACATATGTAAAATACATAAGTACTTTATTTAACCAACACTACCTGTATTTTTTGAGTGCATGTTTCCAGGTATGATCCTAATTATTAATTTGTTTAATGTTCTGATGACATCTTGACTCTCATAATGTTATGTATCAATTCTTATAGGTAAGAAACCGCATCTAAAAATGTAAAAAAAACAAAGAGAATCATCAACAAATAAGTGAGAGAGCTCGTGTCTGGACCAACACGTACTGGCTTCAGTTTCATGGGTTCTTTTTTTTTTTTTTTTTTAGTTTTCATTGTTATTCAATTACAGTTGTCTGCATTTTCTCCCCATCCCTCCACCCCACCCCAGCCAAACCCAACTCCCTCCCCCCGCCTCCACCCTCTCCCTTGATTTTGTCCATGTGTCCTTTATAGTAGCTCCTGTAAACCCCTCTCCCCGCTATCCCCTCCCCACTCCCTTCTGGCTATTGTTAGATTATTCTTAACTTCTATGTCTCTGGTTCTTAATTACACCAGAACCCTGCCATTCAGGGGTCACAGATAATCTTCAAAAAACAAAAAACATAAACCATAAACAGCTATTTACTGTGATCAATATGTCTCTTACAAATTGGTTTTTTACTCCTAACCCAAGGATGGATATATACATATATTTTTAGAAAGAGAGGAAGAAAGAGAGAGAGAGAGAGAGAGAGACATCAATCAGTTGCCTCCTGTAAACTCCCCAATCAGGGATCCAACCTGAAACCTAGATGTGTGCCCTGACCGGTTTCAAAACTGCATCCTTTTGGTGTATGGGAAAATGCTCCAACGGACTGAGTCCCTTGGCCAGAGCTCTTACAACTTTTCCTACACTTTCATTATTTTTATTCCACATACTCCATTCAGATTATATTCTATTTCTCTACATTGATATACAAACTGGAAAAGAGTCTTATTTTTGTTTGCCTCCTTTTTCCCCCCATGACTTTGGCATGAAATTCTGGCTGCTTTCATATCCCTGAATTCCAATTTTTTTTGTCCTCGCTAGAATTGTGAGAGCCCTATTAGTCTCTCAGCCTCTCCTCGGCTTCCATCTGTCCAGCTTCTTGGCTGCTTGTCCTCAACTAAGAGTAGGCCAATGCCTGGAAGAGAAAAATAGTATGAAAGTTTTCAGCTTACCTCAGTGAGGTTTTTTTTTTCTTTTTCTGTCTTTGAGGTTTTTCTTCTCTATTTCTGACTTTTTGGAACCTCTAACATATTTTGAAACCAACGTTTAAAAAAAAAATTTGACTTTGCTAGATGCTCTCAGTGTCATTGGTCTGGCGCAAGCTTTGCCAACTAGATCAGAATTTGAAGGGTTTTTAATTTTTTAATTTGTTTTTAAATATATGGCGATGGAAGATAATTTAACTTTGGGTGATAGGCATACAATCTAATATGCAAATCAACTATCACAGAAATGTACACTTGAAATCTATATGATCCTATTAACCAATACCACCCCAATAAATTTAATTAAAAAATGTTTTATATTAAAATTTTGCCTATTTAATTTACTAGAAGGGAAAATTAACATATTAACTGAATAAAAATATTAGATATTCTTTGCTTATGTGTTATAAAAATGAAGTGTTAGAAGAATGGAATGCCATAGTTTGTGTTTCTTAATGACATTTTGTTGTTTGTTTCATAGATATATTTTACAAGTAACGGAGATCTACCCAGAAAATGCACATATTTTAATTAAAAAACTTTAAATTACAGTTAACATACAATATTGTATTAGTTTAAAATGTACAACACAGTGATTAGACACTTATATTACTTAGAAAGTTACCACCCAGCACGTTTAGTACACATCTAACATCACAGACAGTTAAGGCAATACTATTGACTATACTCCCTGTGCTGTGTTTACATCCTGTGACTGTTTTTATAACTATCAATTTCTATATCTTAATTCTTTCCCCCTTTTCACCCGTTTTCCTGACTCCTCTCCCATCTGGGAAGCATCAAAATGTTCTCTTGTCTATTGGTCTGTTTCTGTTGTTTCTATTTATTTAGTTTTTATACATTTCACAGTGTTAAATGAAATCATTAGCTATTTATATCTCTCTGTCTGACTTATTTCACTTAGCATACTACCCTCTGGGTCCACCCATGTTGTCCCAAATGGTGATATTTCATTCTTTGTTATGGCTGAGTCAAATTCTACTGATTAGGAATGTACATCTTCTTTATCTCCACATCTCCACATCTTCTTTATCCATACATCTATTGACGGACCTTTAGGTTGTTCCCACATATTGGCTATGGCAAATAATGCTGCAATAAACCTCTGTTTAAAAGAGTGCATATGTCTTTTCAAGTCAGTGCTTTGGATTTCTTCACATAAATACCCAAAACTGGGATTTGCCAGGTCATATGGTAGATCTATTTTTTAATTTTTTGAGGAAACCTGCATACCATTTGCCATAGTGGCTGTGCCAGTTTACCATCCCACAGTGCACAAGGGTTCCCTTTTGACATATTTTCACCAACACTTGTTTGTTGATTTATTGATGACAGCCATTCTGACAGATGTGAGTCAATATCTCTTTGTGGTTTTAATTTGCATCTTCCTGATGATTAGTGGTATTGATCATCTTCTCATATGTCTGATGGCCACCTGTATGTCTTCTATGGAGAACTGTCTATCCAGGTTGTCTGCCCATTTTTTAATTGGATTAATGTTTTGATAAGTTCTATCAGTTCTTCATTTGTTTGGGATATTAACCCATTATCAGATGTATCATTTGTGAATATCATCTCCTATTTAATAGACTCCTTTTTCATTTTTTATGGTATATGTCACTGTATGAAAAACCTGTAGTTTAATGCAGTCTCATTTATTTTTTCTTTTGTTTTTCCAAAAATGCCCATAACTAGTGTAACTTACTCTTTCCTTAGTTTACAATCTGTTAAAATGTTTTCATGAATCCTAAATTTATTACCTCTGTGCTTATCTAGTGAAAATACTTAGCACAGGAATTATCTTTTTAAAACCACAGTAAAGAACATTAAAATGTTTAAATTAGCTTTTGCTTTTTTATCTGGCATTTCTGCTGGACATTTTTTTTTCTTTGGAAACACTAATTCTTTTCAAAGTACCAATTCATTTTAAAAGAAGATAGTATGGAATTAAAGACAAATGAAAAATGATAGCGTGATAAAAAGTAAGAGTAGAATTGGAAACTATATGGTAGAAAGTTCCCTGCTGGGATCCCCCGATGAACATAATACTCTTTGTTTTGCTTCGGCTACTGCTGCTATTTTCAAGATGAAGGATTTAAGATTCACATTCCCTCAGGCTTTGCTTTGGAAGAAACTACCTCAGGAATGAGTCTGGGATGCTGATAGAGTTGCCACACATTATGGTTATAGGTAACATTTCTTCAACTTCAAAACCCGAAACTTCAACAGCATCTGTTCTCTATGCAGAACAGTATAGTACTGTTCATTTTGAAAGTCAGTTGCTGATTTTCTTGATTTTTTTGCTTTCCTATAGTTCTAATGTGACTAGTGATGGAGGAATAACCCACAAACCTGGACTGTTGTTTTGAGGTACAAGCTGCCTTTCGGCTTTTACATACAGTAGAACATACACCACAGACATCGGTGGGATTTCAGCTGTGACTCAGCCTAAAACTGTGAGAGTCTCCAGACTACTTGGTTATCACGTATTTGCATGATGCTCATAGGAAATCTGTGGACACGGGGGCTCTGATTAACACACATTTGAGAATTAAAGCACTACAAATATAGTTAACTCCATTGATTATCTATTTCATTATCCAAGGGAAACCAAAGTGATACACAAACCCTGAGTTTGCAGAGTGGACTGTATACTGGGAAGCCAGTGTAAAACAAAATGATGTAAATCAAATGATGTTTTGGCATAAAATTGTTGGAATGGGGCTACACAGGATCTGAGGGCACCAAGCAGGAGTGCTGGAGAGGGCGGTCTAAGGGGAGAGGAGTCCTGGGATTGCTCCCTATAGTCCATATCACCAAAGAGAAAATATTGGGAAACTGGGAGAATTGAACCAAAGATAAGAATCTGGCAAAAGAAAGTTATCAGTAGAAGCAGAAGGATGAAACAGGATGAAATAGGAAAAGAAGGAATGGCAACAAGCAGGTGTAAGTGGAAAAAGTGGAACGGGTCGGTTGATATCATGAATATTGAACAGCTGCTAACATATTTTGTACATAATTCTCTGGCTGTCTTGTTAGACAAAGTGGAAAAGGCTTAAAGGAGATGCACAAGGCCACTGAGCTGACACTGTACTGGCTACCGTAATGAGTTCAAACATTCTGTCCTGGAATTCAACCTTCCCCAGTATACACACAAAGCTCTTTCTTCTTACTAAATTCTCACAGTCCCTCTTCAGGCACTCTAGGCATCAGCTGAACTGCACTACTATGTTTGCAGAAAATACCCGGTGCCCTCTCTTAGAGCTGTATTTCACACTGGTCATTCCTCTTCATCCTCCTATGTGCAGGTACCAGACCTCTTTTCAATCCCCATCAAAATCTCACCTCTTCTACCCACTAGCACGAGAATTTCATGAAGCCTTTTGCATCTCACACTAACCAGAAACGATCCCTTAGATCCTAGTACTTGTAAGACACTTATTTGTATCTTTGCACACTTATTCTTTTCTAAATTGCCATACCATTAATAATGTGTCACTTCCCTTAACTTATTGTAGGTTCTTTGATAACAGACAACATGGATTATACATTTTGCAGCATGCACAGTACTTATAAAAGTATCTTAAATGCAGTAAACTCTAAAATGATTCATTTTCAAAAATGAGTAAATGGACAGTTAAACCAAGTAAACATGATTCAGTATTTTATTGTGGGTTTTGAAAGCATACATGTGTGTGTGCATAAAACACACATATATAATACTTTAACTCCTACAATGTTCTTCTTTCACATAACATTTTTAAACTATATCCATTTTTTTCAAAGAAAACTTAAGTTAAAAATATCATATGATTTTACTCATATGTGGAATCGAAGAACAATATAAACAAACAAACCAGAAACAGACTCATAGATACAGAGAACACACTGACGGTTGCCAGAGTGGAGGGGGTTGGGGGATGGGTGAAAAGGTGAAGGGATTGAGAAGCACAAATTGGCTGTTACAGGCTAGTCATGGGGATGTAAAGCACAGCATAGGGAACATAGGCCGTAGTGTTGTAATAACTATGTACTGTGCCAGGTACTACAAATATTTGGGGAAATACTTGGTAAAGTACGTGATTATCTAACCACTATGCTGGGCACCTGAAACTAATACCAAATAATATTGAATGTAAACTGTGATTGAAAAGTCAAATAAAATTTTTAAAAAGAAAACAACTCAATATAGCAGAATATTAGTATTGGAATTAATCATGATGGTACTTGATATATTTGGTCAAAATACTTCATAACACATTTTTAAATGCACATAGAGATGGTCTACTTAAGAAACTTGGGCAGACACCCTTGAAGAAGTTTCTAGTGATGACCATCTAAATCATTGAGTAAATTATAGTCTTACTCTAACTGTGAACTTGCCTTTAGTAAGCAAATGGTGGCATTAAATATGAAACCGAACTATCAGTGTAGAAGTTATTTCTCGAAAAGTTGCATTGTTACTTACTACTATTAAGGGATTTTATCAATTTCTTTTCTTTTTGAGATGAAAACTTTTAGGTTGTTATTTCACTGCTCAGAAAGGGAAACTAGAATGACTACAATAAGCTAAGACTATAAAAGCACTTCAGAAAAAAAGATAACCAAGACATAAACCCCATTTTCAAGGACATTACTTTCAAGTAGGGAAAAAAATAATAAATTGCAGTACATAGTGATAAAGTTCATCCTCAAAACAGAGTAAATGCTCCTGTTATTCTTTTATATAAATACGAAAATTGAAGCCAAGGGGAACTGCTACTTATACTCTACAACAAAATTACTAATATTTAGAGTTTGTTTATATTAAATTATTATTGTTATAGAAAATTTACATGGGCAGTTTTTAAGCAAAGGGGAGACATTAAGTGTAAACTCTGTCTAATCCAATTAAAATCTACTAGTTTCTGATGTTTCATTTTACATAATGCATTGCCCTTGCCTTAAAGAGCAGTGCACGTGATGGTGTAGAAATGAATACAGCTCTTACGCCATTAACTTACCGTGTTACGTAGGTGGTTTACCCTGCATCGGATCCTATCCAGACATACACAAAATCGCACTTGGTATAAACTACCTATGATTTTACTCCATGAAGCTACATAATAATACTTTTTAATTTGTACAATGAGGATTCATTTATTTATGGCTTATAGGGCCAGACAGGAAAATAGAATATATCGGGACAGATGCAGAAAAGTCACATACACCACTATATAATAAAATAAGCCCTCTCATCAAAAAGCCGTTCTTAAGTAATTGACAGTGGAAACATTAGTATCATTGTTTTGTGAGGCCTAAAAGTCAAAATCATTATTTACTCTGACACCCAAAAAACATGACCACCAGAGATAAAGTAATGGGTGAAGCTAGTCGTCTTAAAACACCTGACTTAAAATGTTTCCTTCATGCCAATTTATTCAACTACATGTTGGTTACATGTCCAAAAATAAAGCCAAACTTTCTTTTGGTAATACACTGGCCCTTATATTTAAATACTGAGATCCTGTGTGGAACACCCAGACCCAACAGGGCAGTTAAGGAGTGCTCAGAAGGGTGCGCCCCGATGTTTCTACTCTAGGGGCTTTCTCCCTTCCCTGTTCCTCCATCTCCTGTCTCCATCGATCAGTCATTGTTGTCTTTATATTATCAGAACTTTTTGACACAAATATATGAATTCTGTGTTCTCATTTTCCAAATTTTTTTAAACCTCACCTCCTACTCTGTAGATATAACTGAGAGAATCCATGTCTACCATGTCATACAGGGTATATAGAAAGATTACAAACACTGGTGGTATTTACTTCTATGACTATGTTTACATGCATCTTTGTGCATACACATGTCCAATGTATATGTTGTAAATTTGATGTAACTCATTTTTCTTCATTTGACAAAATATAATGTTTAATTGTGCTTCAGTCTGTCATTTAACATTTGGGTCTTTTCATATTGGCTGTTTTAAGATATCAAATCCCTCGGAGGACATAGCTTGGTAGATTGTTTTAGTAATTTCTCTATGAAAGCATCTTGCACAGAGACAGCTATAAAATGAGTATCTAATAAAAAGTGAGATGATGTATCAGAAAACCAAGTGCCAAATGCTGTTCTTAGGTCCAAATCTATATGCAATGGGAAGAAAAAAATTCTGTACCCAAACACTTTATTTTTTTAATTAGTGGTATTCCATGCCAATTCTGATATCTTACCATGTTTCCTTCTAAGCAACAACTGTATGGTAATAAGGTGATGAAACAGGAATGTGAAACTTCCCAATACTGACCTTTGACATCTTACATTCCTCTTAGTTCTCAAAATGTCAAACAAAAAAGCACATTGCTCCACATGTTCATCATCATAACAATTTGAGAGTCAAAGGCTTTTGGCAAGGCCTGGGCTGAGCAAAGAGACACTTAAAGTCATTTTCAATGGTTTCCTGAAGTAACATTTTAGGGAAGTGATCTATATTATGGCTTAAGGATCACTTTGCTTTAGCCCTTGAAATTTTTCTAAATATATTAAGAATGTAGTTGCAATAGTTTCCACAATTAAAGTTGACAGATTATAATACATAGAAAACCCTAAAGACTCTATCACACCTCTAGATCTATTAAATGAATTTAACAAAATATCAGGATACAAAATTAATATTCAGAATCAGTGGCATTTATACACCAATAGTGAACTCTCAGGAAGAGAAATTAAGAAAACTATCCCATTTACTATTGCAACAACAACAACAAAATAACATACCTAGGAGTAAATTTTACCAAGGAGGTAAAATCCCTTTACTTGAAAAATTATAGAACATTGAAGAAAGAAGTTGGGGAAGATTCAAAGAAGTAGAAGCATACGCTATGTTCCCAGATTGGAAGAATTCACATCATTAAAATATCCATACCACCCAAAGCAACCTATAGATTCAACACAATTTCAATTAAACTAATAACAGCATATTTCACAGATTTAGAACAAATATTCAGAAAATTATATGGAACCAAAAAAGACCCCACATAGCCTCAGCAATCTTGAGAAAGGAGAAGAAAGTTGGAAGTATTACAATACCTGATATCAACCTATACGACAAGGTCATTGTAATTAATACAGCCTGGGATGGGCATAAAAACAGGTATGTAAATCAGTGGAAAAGAACACAGAGCCCTGCAATACACTCATGCCTTTATGGCCAATTAAAATTTGACAAACGAGGCAAAAACATACAATGGAGTAAAGATAGTCTCTTCAGTAAATGATGGTGTTCCCACCGTGGACAGGTACATGTATGGACAGGTATAAGTAAAACAGTGAAACTAGACCACCAACTTAAACCATACCCGAGAATAAACTCAAAATGTATAAAAGAGTTAAATGTAAGTTGTACAACCATAAAAATCCTAGAAGAAAATATAGGCAGTAAAATCTCAGACATCTCTTGTAGCAATAGTTTTGCCAACATATGTCCTCAGATAAAGAAAACAAACAAATGGAACTATCAAACTAAAAGGGTTTTGCACAGAAGAAGAAACTTGGAAAAGTGAAAAGGGAATCTACTGAATGGGAAAACATATTCACCAATGGTACATCTGATAAGGGGTTAATATCCAAAATATATGAAGAACTTCCACAACTCAACACCAGGAAGACAAACAATCCAATTTTTAAAAAAATGGGCAAAGGACTTGAATAAACTCTTATTCAAAAAGGACATTCAGATGGCCAATAGACATATGAAAAACACTTAACATCACTAATTATCAGAGAAATGCAAATTAGAACCACAATGAGAAGTCACCTTACACCTGTCAAAATGGCCATCATTAATAAATCAACAAACAACAAATGCTGGCGAGGATGTGAAGAAAAGGGAACCCTAGTGCACTGTTGGTGGGGATACAGACTGGTGTAGCCACTGTGGGAAAAATTATGGTGTTTCCCCAAAAATCAAAAATTTTATTGACCCAGCAATCCCACTCTTGAAGTATTTTCTAAGAATCCTGAAGCACTAATTTGAAAGAATATATGCAGTCCTATGTTCGCTGCAGCATTATTTACTATAGTCAAGATCTGGAAGCAGCCCAAGTGCCCATCAGTAAGAAGATGAGTGGATAAAGAGCTGTGGTACATTTACACAACGGAATACTATGGGGCCATACAAAAAAAAAAAAAGGAAATTTTATCTTTTGTGAGCATGGATGGACCTGGAGATTATTATGCTAAGTGAAATAAGCCAGTCAGAGAAGGACAGATATCATATGATCTCACTTATATGTAGAATTTGATGAACAAAATAAACTGGTGAACAACATAGAAAGAGAGGCATGAATACATGGAACACAATGACAACTGTGAGAGCAGAAGGAGGAGGGGAAGAATGGATGAAAGATGGTGAAGGAATTAGCCAAAAAACATATACGTAACACTTCGACACAGACAACAGTGTGGTTATAGCCAGGGGGAAAAAGGGGTGGGATAGGTGGAGGTGGGCAAAGGGGGTGAAAGGGGATGTAAAGTGACTTTGCCTGAGGCAATGGGCACACCGGTGTTTTATTAAGTTGTACACCTGAAACCTGTGTGGTTTTGTGAATCAATGTTACCCCAATAAGTTCAATTAAAAAATAAAATACTAATACCTGGACTACAAAAAATTATAAGAATAAAATTCAATAATTGTATGACCTCTTAACATTTGCTCAGATAGCCAGCACAATATTTTGCATTTACTGCATTAAAATATTTACTAGCATAATTTTTATCAGAATTTTAACTAAAAAAATGCAAAGTACCCAAAAAACTATTCTTATTGCACCTTTATTTTCAAGAGTTGATTTCTCATATCAACTATAATAGATGCCTTTCAGTTTTTCATTGTTAACCATCTGTCTGATAGCAGGCACTTAACATCTTTGGTCAATGCTTTAGGAAAAAACCAGTTATTAAGATAGTAACATGGACTCACTAGTGATTAACACATATTCTGACATCTAAGTGATTAGGATCAGGTTTAGTCCTAACATTTATTTACCATGCTTGAAGCAACCCTTGTTGGCAAGATAGTAAATGTGATTTTCCAGAGTTAACTGAAAACTCTTAGTGTCTCTCTTCCCTCCCTTTCCCCTCTCTCTCTGTTTCCTTCCTTTTCTCTCTCTATCCCTCCTTCCTTTCCAATCCATGTGCTCATAGGACCTCAAAGGTGCTACTGGTATTTGGATTTACCTTTCCCAATTAAAATAGATTATTTTCTACCATAATACATTAGTTAATTTTAATTATGTTTAAAAAAACACTTCAAAACTTATTATTTAGCTCAGAATTTTTGTCTGAGCTAGCTGTGGAGTTCTTCTGATGTGTGAGTTCAGCTGGCCTCACTAATGCATCTGTGGTCATGGAAGTGAACTAGTTAGGATAAAGTCAGAAACCCATTCAAGCTTTGTATACTTTCTATTTTAATGTTCTCTTTGTTGTACCTTGGTATTCTGAAAAACCTTTAAAACAGTGCTAACCCCAACAAAGAGAAAAGTTCTGTGTCTCTGCTTGAATAAAAATTGTAAATGCTACTAGCCTAGTACAGTAAAGAAAATATATTGGGAGAAGAAGGAATGCTTTTAATAAAAATAAACAGAAAAGCCGTCAGTGGATATAATCTAAAATTCGCAACCTGACCTCATACTAGATTGTTATCACCTTCCTCCGCCCCATATATGTGCTAGTGTCATAGAATATAGTTGTATCTGCTACCTTAGACTGTAAGTTGGATTCAATTTTTACGAAATTCATTAATATATTAAACTTTTGCAACTTTAAATTAGAACTAATTTTATAATTATGTGGTGTACTACAGGAGTTCCTAACCAAATCAGGTTTGCTAAATACCTTCTATTTCATTTAATTTATTTACTTCCTCACTAATTTTCACTTTGAAAAGTTAAGATGTTCCTTAATAAGTACATAATAAAAATTAAGCCAGTTCTCCTTAGAGAGATCACAAACCTTACCTGGGGTAGAAGCATTTTAATATGAAAAGCAAACAACAGCCAGGGTGGCATTTACTGATGAAATCGAGCATACATGGGGTCTGTTGCTAGGGACAAACTTCTGAGTCACTGGGGAAAATAAAAGTGGGCATTCCTCTCACTTCCTGCTAGACACTTGAAGTTATAAAATTAATGTTGGAGTGAAGTATGGAATTGTGAAATTGCTCTTTTTATGGATACATTTCTGCTGATTGATTTCATTGGTGATCTGTTCATTTCTGCATGTTATCTCTCTATATATTGAAAGTCTCAACACTTTCTCATTATTGAAAGCCCCTCTGTGTGAATTAATAGCATGAAATATGAAGCTTCCTTCTAAATAAATGTTAGAAATTTCCAGTTTATGTAAATTCTGTTTTCTTCATATTTTCACTTTCCTTAAGCCTTTTCCAGGAGATATATTATGATGAATGGATTATTAACTTAGTGTCCACTCCTAATCATTCTGCTCACAATTACATGATACCTTTGTGAGCTTGGACAGATTACTTAACATGCTGAGTTTTAGTTTCCTCGGCTATAAAATAGGAACAAAGCTAACCATCATATATATTTTATTTGTTTAGTATAGCAAAATAATGCTGGTGTAAAGGGCCATTTTTGGCTAATTGAGCTAGATACGCAAGTTAATGCAAATAGCTCCTTCAAATCCTCCTTTTCTCCATATCTGCTTTTATTCTCTTACGTGAGAAAAGCTTTGGTTGAAAATTGAGGAGGTGGAATTGGGGATGGGTTGAAAGTATCTGGTGGCAATTACACCTGGGTGAGCAGCTGGAAATGACATGACATCAACCAAGCTCCCTGAACTGGATTTGTTCTCCTGTGGTTAGAGGAACGACAGACAAATACTAACGTATTTTCTTGGAAACTTGTTTAATTGTGGGCAGTTTAATCTCTTTGTTTAATTTCCATTTCTGAATTGGTGATAATGATATTATTTCATAGAGGTGCTGGTGTATCACATAAAACTGTGGATATAAAGTAAAGTGCTTGGTCAATGATTAATACATATTATTATTAATACTTTTATTATCTGTGAGACTCTGTACAAGCTGACCTTTTTCAGGACCCAGATAACAAGCATGCAAAATAATTGGGTAAGAGGTCATTTTTCCAATCCATGCTCTTACATCCCAAACCAAGGAGTCCCAACTTTTAGGAACATAGGAGGTCTATATTCTTAGTGTAGTCTGAAATTTTCAGGATGGGGAATCACAACTATGAAATTAGAGCAAGTGAATTAGTGAGCAGAGTCATAAGTGCAGCCAGACCAGGGGAAGGATAGTATGGTAGCTTCTAGAATCAGGATGTCAAACTCATTTTCGCTGGGGGCCACATCAGCCTCAAGGTTGTCTTCAAAGGGCCGAATGTAATTTCAACTCCTTAACAGTTAAGGAGTAGTTACATTTATACAGTCCTAAAATTATTTTGGCCCTTTGTATGCAACCACAAGGCTGATGTGGCCCCCGGTGAAAATGAGTTTGACACCCCTGACTAGGTGATGACCATCTTTGGTAAGCACAGAATATGGAGGTTTGGGACACCTGGATTATATGTGTGAAGGCCTCAACATAGTGAGGCAAGCGTTCAAAAAATTGCTGTAGTTATTATCATTGGATCCATTTTCCATCTATTGCAAGAGCCAGATAGCTGAAGAAGGAAATGAACTCCTGAGACAGTTTTAATTGTCTATAATAGCAGTTTTCTTGGCATGTTAGCAGTTTATGATCACTTGGGTTTAAAGTAATGATGGAGTGTTGTAGTTCTGGCTAGTTAATGAAAATAGAGACAACCATAAATCCTGAGGGATTTTCTGCTTTGTGAGAAGTAAAGAAAGATAAGCCAAAACATGTTAAAAATACAGGATACCTTTATCGCTTTGCTCAACACTTAATGTCTCAACATCTTGAAAGATGTGTAGGATTGCAATAGGCAGAGAGGCATACATATTCCAGAAGGAAGTAAAAACATTAGAAAACCATAGGGAGAGCAAAATGAGAAAGAATTTATGGAAAATATAGTAATCCAATTTGTCTGGGCACAGGACTTCCCTTTGTGCATATTTCAGTTACTTATTGCTGCATAACAAAACACCCCAAGACTTTGCCTGAAAACAGAGACTTCTTAGTTTTTGTAATTCTGAGTTGGCTGCTCAGATCTTCTGATCCACGTGGTCTTGGCTGAGGTCACTCACATGGCTGCATTCAGGGGGAAGTCTGGCTGGAGTTCCCCTTGACACATCCTTTCTCTCAGTTCATGAAGTCTCACTCACCAGGGGTTCTCCACGTGACCTCTCTCCAGCAGAACAGCCTGGACTACTTGACAGCATGCTGGCTTCCATGAAGAAATAGTTTGATAGGATAACTCCCAACGTGAAAAGATCTGTATGCTTCTACTTGAACCATGGTTGCTAATACTCCACTGACCAAAGCAAGTCATGTGAACAAGCCCCTGGAGTCAGTGGGAGCACTGGGAAGTATGACTTGTACTATTGTGAATGGGGGAGGCCGGCGGTTCTCACAGAAAAGGATTTAAAGATGAAACTGACTGGAGTCATTTGTCTCCTGACCACAGAACCTTATGATAGGCAGAGTCTACATATCAACTTTAATTCCCACCATGAATCCCAGGAAAAGGATGGAAAAGACATTTGAAAAAAAATAAAAACAAATCCATCACAAAAAAGAAAAATAATTGTAAATCTAAAAGCTGGTAGATATTGCTAGAAGATTTAGCTGTAAGTAGGATTAGGTTGACTTGTTGAGGAAACTGTTCTCAGAAGAGACTTGGAAAATAATCTCTGAAAAAAACAATTATTCCAGGAAAAAAAAAAACAAACCTAGAATTCAAGAGAGAACAAATGCAATTAGTAGAATTCACTTTGGGGAAATTTTCAGAAAAAATATCTCCTTTTCCACCTACACAAAACCCAAATATAATAAGCAGCAGGCAGCAGTGGCAGTCTGATAAGAGAGAACTGTATACTTAGGGCTCTACACGTGTTGCAGACTGACATATTGGAGGTCCCCAATGAAGTGCATCTCCCCGATACAGCTTGTACCCTCCGCTCCAGCACTGCATCTGGCCTTGGATGTGTCAATGAGACATTAGTTAGCATGATACTACAAGAGGCTTTAACATCAGCTTGCTGAATGAGGTGGATCCACATCAGAAGCTTTGATTAGCCTCTTGCTGCCTTATAAAAAACATGGATGACAACTATCAAATGATAAGAGAACACTTCTGGAAGACCCCTGAAGATATAGTGGACATCTTGGACATTTCCATCCCAGCTGAGCTGCCAGCTGAATATACTCACATGAGTGGTCTCTGCTGATGTCACAAGAAGTTGAGACAACCAGTTCCCACCAAATGCCACCCAAATTGCTGAATTTTGAGTAAATAGATACTTATTTTATTAACCACTAAATTTTGGGGTGATTTGTTATGTAGCAATGGAGAAGTGAAAAAAATAGATGACTGTGGAGAAAAAGACCAGAAATGTATGTAATTCCATATGTGTGAAACATTCCTGAGGTGGATTTAAATGAAAAAGAAAGGCAACTTCTATGTATCAAGGAAACAAGCACTCCGTAGTGTGGCAGTTCTGTGGGATGGTGTCTTCATGACCCTCTATTCCACAACTAAAGCAAATTCTTCTCATAAACATGTCTTTTCCACTGAACTAAACCCAGGAAAGAGAAATAAGTTTTATTCTTTTAACTCATGTTTATGATTCATTTTTAGATGCCTTTAGTCTACATAGTGTAAAGTAAGCACTGAGTTTCTTCTGTATCTAAGTGAGCACTTTCGTATCTAAATACCCAATTGATCCAACACCATTTGTTGGAAGTCCTCAACTAACATCCTTGGAACTTTCCATAAATCTTTGATAATAATATATGTGTGGGTTGGTTATGGAATCTATTGTGTTTTATAGATTGATTTGTTTACCTTTATGCTAATATGACACTATCTTAATTATTGTAGTAATTTTATAGTAATTGTAGTAAAATTATAGTAATTTTTGAAATTAGATTAATTATCTTTCAAAATTTATTTTTTTCAAAATTTCCATGGTTATCTAGATTCTTCCCATTTTCATATGAATTTTAGAATAAGCTTATCAATTTTTACAGAAAACTTGAAAGAATTTTGATTGGGATTGCACTAAGTTTTTAGATTACTTTGAGGCAAGTTTATATCTGAACTATATTAAGTCCTCTGACCCATGTTCACATACTCTCTTTATTTATGAAAGTATTCTTTAATTTGTCACAGCAATATTTTACAGTTTTTAAGCATGTAGTGTTAAACTTATATTGTTAAATGTATCCCAATTATTTTTTGTTTTATATAATTTAGACTGCCATGTTTTCTTTTTGTTAAATTTATTGGGGGTGACATTGATTGATAAGATTATATGGGTTTCAGGTGTACATTTCTGTGATACATCATCTGCATCTTTCATTGTGTGCCCACCACCCAAAGTCGAATCATCTTCCGTCACTGTACATGGTGGGGCAAAAGTAGGTTTACAGTTTGTTCCTACAATAACTAATAAATAATAATACAAGAATAAACTGTGTTTCACGTACTCCCAACTGCAAACCTACTATGGCCCTACCCTGTACTGGGGTAGTAAAGAGAAAATGCTATTCTTTTATATCAAGCTTTGTTTGTTGCTTGTGTAAAGAAACACAGTTGACTTTTGTATACTGATCTTATTACTCGTGACAGTATTAACCTCGTATATTAGCTTTAATAGCTAACTTGTATACTAAAGATTTTCTACATGGACAATCAAGTTGTCTATAAATAAATAATATTTTATTATTTTTCTCAATCTGTATTTCTTTTTTTTTAAATATTTATTTGTTTGTCCTATTGCTCAAATTTGAATCTTCAGTAAAATGTATGCCTTTCTGTCTTTAAAGAGAAAGCTTTAGGTCTTTTAAGTGTGATGTTAGTTTTAGAGAATTATAGATGCCATTTGCCCAAGTTTGATCACTATTTTGGCTTGAATTGTGTTTCCCAAAAAGATATACTGAGCTCCCAGTACCGGTGGATGTGACTGTATTTGAAGATTATGTCTATACATATATATATGATCAAGCAAGGTGAAGTTATACTGGGTGAGGGTGCGCCCTGATCCAATATGACCAATGTCCTTGTGAGAAGAGAGACAAAGATAGACACAGGGAAGGCCATTAGATAGAGGCAGAAATCAAAGGGATATCAACCAGCCAAGAGACACCCAGGACTGCTGACAAACACCAAAAGCTAAGAGGAGGCGAGGAAGAGTCTCCCTTAGGGGCTCCAGAGAAAGTTTGACCCCCTACCAACAATTTTATTTTGGATTTCTAGCCTCCAGAACTATATATAAAACAGTAAATATTTGTTGTTTTAAGTCATCCAAGTGTGTGGTAATTAGTTTTGTCAGCCTTAGGGTACTAATCCACTCAGTGTTTTTGATCATTTGTATTGAATATGTTCAAGTGATTTTTTTGCATCTTTAGGATCATCAAGTTTTTTTCTCTTATAGTCTTTCAATATAATGAATTATTTGATTTTTAAAATGCAGTGGCATAATGATTGTGTCTCTTTTTCAACTCTACATTTAGTCAAAGGAATAGTGATAGTTGGAAGAAGTTGTCTGTGGCGGGAATTACGCCAGAAAAATTGAAAAATGCTGCGAATTACTTTTTCTTTTCTCCTCACCCCACGGAGCCTGTTGGTACCTATGTACCCACACACTACGCTCTTAAATCAGTTTAGCAGCGCTGCCATGAATCTGGTCTTCACCCTGCAGTATTCTCTTATTATTCTCTAGACTTTATTTGCTAGAATTTTGTTAAGGAGTTTTATTTATTTATTTATTTTTATTTTACCTGTTTGTGAGGGCCATGGTAGTACAGTATTTCTGTTAGGTTATTCTCTGATTTTAATAATAAGTAATATAGGAATCATAAAATGAGTTGAGAATTATTCCCTTCTCTTCTATTTTTGAAGAACATTGTATAAAATTGGTATTATTTTTGCCTTAACGCTTGGTGGAATTCACTAATGAAGATATCTGGGACCCAAGTTTCCTCTCTGGGAAAGTTTTAGTATTATGTCTATAGCTTTGATAGATAAAAAGTTTTACAGGTTATCTTTCTCTTGGGCAAGTCTGGTGTAGGTGGCATTTCATCATCGAACTGTGCATTTCATCTAGCTTGTTGAGCTTGTGGGCATAAAATGGTTTGAAAGGTTCCTGCATAATGTTCTTAATTCCTAAAGAAGTGATATATTCCCCTTTAAATTTGATATTAATAATTGGCATCCCTTTTTTAAATTCTGGACAGAAGTTTATTAACTTTATTGAACTTTTCAAAAAAACAGCTTTTGGAAATACTAATTTTTACTGATTTCTTGGTTTTCCTTTTATTTATTTCTGTTCTTTATTATTTTCTCATTTTGTTTATTTAAATTTTATTTTCTTTTTTTAACTTTTTAGTTAGAAGCTTCTATTATTGTTTTGAGATCATTCCTGTTTATTATTAAAAGCATTAATTGGTCTAAATTTTCCTCCAAGCACTGTTTTAGCTACCTCCTTCAAATATTGCTTATATTTTCAGTCTTCAAAATATTCTCTAATTTGTCTTGTTCATTTTTCTTTATGTAGAAGTTGTTAATTTCTAAATATTTGATGATTTTTTCAAAAATCTTTTTCATTATTGATTTCCAGTATAATTCCATTGTGTTCACATACTATATTTTGTATAATTTCAAATCCTCTTATATTTATAGAGACTTGGTTAATGACCCTTCATATAGTCCATGTTAGAGAATTTTTGTGTAAGCACATGCTTTAATTTTAATATGTTCTCTTGCTGTGTTTTTAAGTTCACTGATCTTTTATTCTGCAATAATTTGTTAATTCCAACCAGTGTATTTTAAAGTTTATATATTGTATTTTTATGTCTAGAATTTCTAATTTTTCTTCCATTTCTCTTTTTCTTGTACTCATATTTTCTTCTACCTTCTTAAAAACATAGAGATATTTATAATAGGTATTTTGAGGCTATGGGAATATCTGTCATTACTGTTCCAATGCCTGGGAATTGTCCTCCTCCTTTCCAAGAGTTCTAAGTCCTTATGTAGGTTTTAGTGTTCTTTGTTCATACACAGATCATAACTCAGCCAAAACCTTGCCAGATCTTCTTTATATCTCTATTCAGACTACATTCCTTTAATAAATTTGGAAAATTCTTACTGGTTATTTCTTGAAGTGTGCTACTTCCCATTCTTTCTTTACTTTCTCTGGGATTGCAATTGAAGTTAGTTTCATCCTATTAATTCTGCTCTACATTTCTTAAACACTTTTCTACATATTTTACATTTTTCTCTTCTATGGCTCAATATGCTTATTTTCTTTATTTTATCACTATTTTTAATTAAATTTACCAGGGTGACAGTGGCTAGTAAAATGACATGGGTTTCAAGCGTACAGTTCTGTGATACATCATTTGTATATTGCACCACGTGCCCACCACCCAAAGTCAAGTCTTCTGTCACCATGTATTTGACCCCATATACCCTTTCGATAGACGTATTTCCTAATGTCTTATATAATGTATGATTCACTGATCCTGCTGCAATGTGTTGTCAAATTTTTTGTAGAGATTTTCATATTAGATTATTTTTCTGTGACTATCTTCAGTTCACCATTTGTGTTTTCATCTTTTTCTCTAACTTCGTGAGTGTATTAATCATAATTTTAAAATTTTCCTCAGCTAACACCAATGTATGAGTCACTTCCACAACTGTTTTAATTGTTTGTTTTCGTTCTTGGTTTTTAATCATGTGGCCCTTTCTTTTACAAAAAATAAAAAATAACTTACTTAAATGACAAGCTGTATGCATGGAACTCTAGAGAAGGTGACAGCAAATATTTTTGGTTTTGTAGGCCACATATGGTTTCTCTCTCTCATTTTTCTTTCTCTTTCTTTTTAGTAACAACCCATTATAAATGAAAAACATTTTATCTGTCAGCTGTAAAAAAAAGAAGTCTACAGCAAATTTGTCTCAGCAGCCATAGTTTACCACGCCCATGGCGATTGGCAGTATGTTAGTAATTATCTCAGTGCTGTGTAATGTTGAAAGGCTGGACTTAGGAAACGCAAAGTAACTGTGAGCTGGGAAGTAGGGTGTCAATGGTACAGGTGCAGACATCTTGCTGAGGGCAGAGGTAGAAATGGAGGCAGGAAATGAGGTGACAAGTAATCAACTCTTGTGAAAAGTAGATTTCTTTCAAGAGTTTAGAGCAAGGGCAAAGGTAGGGTTGAACAGAATAGGAATCAGGTGTTCTTTTTATTACCTAATTAAATATTACCATATATCTTATAAACTTCTATAGTGTTTATAGTGGGGCAGAAAATCATAGTTTATAAATTTTCATATTACCTAGTAGTAAGTAATGTGTTTGAGACTCTCTTGTGAATACCCGAAATGGTACCAGAATAGTGCGGAGAAAGTAAGCCCTCCTTTGTCATGCAGTGGTACAAAGTCGACCAAATAATGACATGTGCTTTTTGAAAAGGCTGAATGTATACTCACATAGCTGACTATTCAAGGTCATGATATAACAGTAAGCAAGGAATAAAAATTTTAGGGTCTGTAAGTACACATTCATGTAATACATAGCTGTCATTTCAACAGGTTAAATAATCAACTTATCAACCACGGTTCTTGAACCATCAATTGTAACTAATTAAACAGATATTTTTAAACCTAATCTTGAATATGTGTATATATTCAAGATATATATATATATATATATATATATATATATATATATCAAAAAATCTTTACTTTTCTCATGTAGAAGTTGTTGTGGTTAATATTTAGCTATTGTTGGTAAAACATTTTGGTGTTGAATACTGTATGTTGTAAAATATTACTTTATTGCTTTGCTCTGTAGAGTCTTATCTTCTATTACAGCTGATTTACCCTTCCTTCTGTTTAGCTGATAGAGGGTGGTTGATCTCCTTAATATATGCAGGGACTGTGCAGAGGTAAAAGCTAGGTGGAAGCCTGATAACATTCTGTCTATCTCTGCTGTAACTATGGTCCTCCAGCATTTCTTTTTACTAAATACTTTTGAATTTTATTCAAGTACAGTTTTCTGCCTTCTGCCCCACCCCTCCCCACCACCCCAGCCATCCCCACCTCAGTTCCCTGTTTCCATCCTGACTTGTTCTTGTCCATGTGTCCTTTATAGGTGTTCCTATAAACCCTTCACTCTTTTCCCCCCATTATTCCTTCCCCTCTCCCCTCTGGTTACTGTCAGTTTGTTCTTAATTTCAGTGTCTCTGGTTATATTTTGCTTGCTTGTTTGTTTTGTTTATTAGGTTCCACTTAAAGGTGAGATCATATGGTATTTGTCCCTCACCGCCTGGCTTATTTCACTTAGCATAATGCTCTCCAGTTCCATCCATGCTGTCACAAAGGGTAGGAGCTCCTTCCTTCTGCTGCATAGTATTCCATTGTGTAAATGTACCATAGTTTTTGATCCATTCATTTAATGATGGGCACCTAGGTTGCTTCCAGCACTTGGCTATGGTAAATTGTGCTGCTATGAACACTGGGGTGCATAAGTTCTTTTGGATTGGTATTTCAGGGTTCTTAGGGTATAATCCCAGCAGTGGAGTTGCTGGGTAAAAAGGCAGTTCCGTTTTTAGTTTTCTGAGGAAATTCTATAGTGTTTTCCACAGTGGCTGCACCAGTCTGCATTCCCACCAACAGTGTTATAGGGTTACCTTTTCTCCACAACCTCTCCAATACCTGTTTGTTGCTTTATTTATGATGGCCATTCTGACCGGTGTGAAGTGGTATTTCATTGTGGTTTTAATTTGCATCTCTCTGATGGCTAGCGATGCTGAACACCTTTTCATATGTCTCTGGACCCTCTGTATGTCCTCCTTGGAGAAGTGTCTGTTCAAGTCCTTTGCCCATTTTTTAATTGGATTGCTTGTCTTCTTAGAGTGGAGTCGTGTGAGTTCTTTATGTATTTTGGAGATCAGACCCTTGTCTGAGGTATCATTGGCAAATATGGTTTCCCATATGGTTGCTTCTTCTCTTTTCATTTTAATGCTGTTTTCTTTAGCTGTGCAGAGACTTTATATTTTGATGAAGTCCCACTTGTTTATTCTTTCCTTTATGTCCCTTGCTCTAGGGGACATATCAGTAAAAATATTATCATGTGGAATATCTGAGATTTTCCTGCCGATGTTCTCCTGAAGGACTTTCATGGTATCATGACTTATATTTAAGTCTTTATCCACCTTGAATTCATTTTTGTGTATCGTGTAAGTTGGTGATTGAGTTTCATTTTTTTGCATGTATCTGTCCAGTTCTCCCAACACCATTTGTTGAAGAGGCTGTTTTTGCTCCATTTTATGCTGCTGCCCCTTTGTCAAATATTAATTGACCATAGAGACTTGGGTTTATTTCTGGGCTCTCTGTTCTGATCCATTGGTCCATGTGTCTAGATCAAATGCACATGGAACATTTTCAAAGATAGACCACATGATAAGACACAAAACAAGCCTTACAAAATTCAAGAAAATTGAAATCATATCAAGTATTTTCTCTGACCACAGGCATTTTAAATGAAGAACATGGTGTAACCAGCAGACCCCTGCCTGTAGTGTGTGCTACATTTTAATCACTATCTAGTCAGCATTCCAACATTTCCACTCTACTTTTCAGAGGCTCTCTGCTCAGTATTTTAGTCTCTTACCTCACATCCCCAGTATTTGGAAAATATCCTGAGGGGGAAACTGGCCCTGTGCTTGAAGCCTCTCAAGCTTCTGCTGTCCATTCCCTGTCCTCCACCTCATAGTGGCGTTTTTCATAGGTTCTCACCAAACTTTGGGCTGGATTCTGTTTTCTGCCCATGCCCAGAATTGGCATACAAGTTCTGCCCAGAAAGTATTCGGTCATGTAATATGAAAAATAGAGACATTTATTGAAGAAGATACAAGATACAAGAAACCCTGTACATAGGGCAATGATGCCTCAGTCCCCTTCAAACTGGGCACCTTGGGACCTCACCCAGCTCTCCCAGCATCTTTTCCACCATTCAAAACACTCTGCAAAATCCTTTGTTGGAATTGCCATCAGCTACCCTATTGTTATTTCCTGAATCTCATCAATGGTTTGAAATCCTCTTCCCCTTTAAAGATGATTTTAGTTTTGGGAAAAGCCAAAAGTCAGAGGGCACCAAATCTGGGCTGTAGGGGGGCTGAGTCACATGACTGATTTGATGTTTTGCCAAAAAACTCTGCGTGAAACATGATGCATGACTGGGCATGTTGTCATGATGAAGCTGCCAATCACCAGTTGCCCATAGCTGCAGCTATTTTTATAGTATTACATATCTCAACTGATGAAGAACACTGAAGTAGTACTCCTTATTAATTGTTTGGCCTGGAGGGGAGTAGTCATGAATGACAACACCTTCCCAATCAAAAAACACAGTTAACATGGTTGTGATCTTGCTGTGATTTTGCTATACCTTCTTTGGGTGTGGAGAACCAGGCGACTTCCACTGGGACAACTGGGCCTTCTTTTCTGGATCATAGACATAGACCCATGATTCACATCCAGGGATGACCTTCTTAAAGAAATCTGGTTCATTAGTAGTGATTTGAATCAAGCCATTAGCAATTGTAGCATGATGTTCCTTCTGCTTTGGTAGCAGAAGCTGTGAAATGAATTTTGCCATGACACATTTCATGCCAACATCCTGCCTCAAAATGCTGGACACAGTAGTTTTTGGAATTCCCAGATCGTCTGCTAGTTCTCGCATTGTCAGCCGCTGATCTTTGTGGACCACAGCCCATAAGTATTCAACATTCTCAGGTGTTCTGCTTGTTGCAGGCCTTCCAGAATATGGATCACTTTCAACAGATTCTCGACCATCTTTGAAGCATTCTTGCCACACTTTTATTTGCCCTGCACTCACTGTATCATTCCCAAAAGCCTTCTGAATCATCTGAATATTTTCCTCAGAGAAATGTTCGAGCTTAACGCAAAATTTGATGCATATTTGTTGCTCTATTTGTTCAGTCATTTTGAATGTGAGGCAACACAGTACATGTGCTCACTCAACAGTGTCTACTGTCCCCACTGACTAGGACAGTGAAGTCGTCATTGTTCATGCATGCACATTCCAGTCCCCTCTCCTTGGTTGCCAGGCTACATGTATCTTGTGCACAAACCGTTCTCATTAGCTTAGCAACATTTGCACTTATTCCAGAAAGACTTTGTATACCCCTAAAATAAGCTGGCAAGAGCCAGCTCACTTCTCTAGGTTAATTTCCTGTTTATCATCTCAGCCTTTTTATTTCTCACTACTTCTGCAATCCTCTATCTCCTTCAAACAGATGATTTCTGTATTTTATTTGATTTTCCTAATTTTTTCAGGAAGGAGTGCTGTCCTGCCATGAGCTACCCTATTTCACTGGAAGCAGAGCTCTTTCAGATGCTTTTGTATTTAAGCAAAACAAACCAAACCATCAGTTTAGTCTTTCACAGTGTGACCTCCCATATCGCAACTACAATCCTGAGTGTACATTAATGATTCAGTCCTAACTTGCTAAATGCTCCAGATATTTCCTCAACATTTCTGAATGGAATTCCTTAATCTAACCTCTCTGGATCTCTGCTGTAGAAGTTGATCTATTACCTCTACATGCTCCTTAAACTTAGGGACTGACTCTTGCTTGCTTTGAGATTCCCTGATGTCTAATAGCTCAGAGCTTTACACGTAGCAGGAACCTGATAAATATTTGATGATCTTAGTTGACTAGCCTTTGTTTAGTGTTTTGACACTTTTGGCCTTTCTTTCTATGACCTCCTAATTTATGAAAGTTCAGTTTCAATTCTGTCTTTTATTAGCTAAGGTTGTTTTTTTTTCTTTTTTTCCAGTGAGAACATCAAATCTTGAGCTTCAGGTTAGCCACAAAGAACTAAATAAACAGGAAATACCATGTGTAAATCAATTTAAGTAATTAAACAGTCTAGTGAAATCAAAATCTTTATCTGTGACATATTCTGAATTTAATGACTGAATATATTTTGGAATTTTAATTTAGATACATTGTTCTTTAAAATGTTCATAGGACTCCCGGATGGTTATTTCTTGTCATTCAATAAAAATAGCCTTTCTTATCATCATTTTAATCTATTTTTCCTGTTATGAGTTTTTATTATAGGGATAGGCAATGTGTCTGCTTGTGGAAATTCTGCCATTAAGACTTTTAAAGATTTAAGTTTGAGAAAACTAGGCTCAGAGAAAGTTTTTTTTTAAATACATACCATGGTTTTGGCATTTCCCTTTCAAGAACAAGGTTATCTTTTTGCCTTTATGTTAAGTTAATTTAGAAGGGGAAAAAATGACAATATACAATAGCAACAACTATTGCTTTGGAAGTTTCTTATATTGCCAACACTGTATTATTTGTCCAGATTAAATCTCATTTGAATTTCACAGCAACATCACGAGTTGAGTACCTTTTTCATCCTCATGGTGTACCAATGTTTGGAAAATTAAGTAGTTTGCTTCAGACCAAAGATCTAGCTAGTGTCAGGATGAGGGTTTTACCAAGTTTTATCTGAATTCCAAAGATTGTGCACTTAATATTTTGAGTTATTAACTCTCTACCAAGACAGGGAAGGCCACCAATGATGATTTTTTTTAGGGAAAGTGTTATATTAAAATAATAAATCATGAATATGTGTGATTTAAAATGCTGACCTGGAATGGATTAATGGCATAAAAATTAACTTTGACTATAAATTAATGGGAACTGCAACATTTTTACCTAGAAAGTTTATGAATAAAATTGAAATGTTTTCCTGATATTATCTCCATGAAAAAATATCCATTATTAGGGAATAAGTCACAAATTTCAGAATCCCAAGAGAATCTTCTGCTATGCTGTCCCCACATAGGTCCTCAGTGCTTCTGAGCAAGCACTCCTGGGGACCAGGAGAAGATTGTTTTCAGAGTCTATTTTCCTTAGGACCTAAATACTTCTGGATGTGCACTTACAAGAGAGCTTGGTCTCACGTTAAACACGTGATTTTCTAAAGGAGAAAGGGATTCTGAATGTAGGATGGAGACTCTCACCCAGATTCAGTTCCTGGCCCATTTTTTCAACTGTTCTTATCTGTAAGAAAAACAAGTTTTAAAATAACTATTAAACTGTGTAAGGTAGCAGAACAAAAACATGAGAAATGTAAAAGGGGAGAATGTCATTAACCCCATTTGCTCTAGAAGACAGTGGGCCTTCGTGTAGGGGCAGCTCCTGAGAATGAAGCGCATTGCTGGTGACAGGGTCTGACCCATGTGGTGGCCCCTGTGAAAATATGAAGCATCAACTATCTCAGTGGGCACAGGCACATGGGTGGAGAATCAGGAGCCTAGCTGGGGAACATGTCCAACCACTATCAACACCACATTTGTTGAGAGACTTTGCTTGTAAATATATGTGAGGCATTATACTCAGATAATTAACAGGAATTTAGCAGTGAACTACCATATGCCATGCATAGAATACAGAGTTTAAAATAATGGTCATTTAATATAGCAGCACAATGGGGTAAATATTTTTTAAATATATAATGCATATATGTCAGTGGATATATAATATATATATACCTATATAGAGAGACTCCCATATAAGCATATGCATTTAATGTATGTGAGTATATGTGTGTTACGTGTCTCTGTGTATGTGTGAATATATGCATATACATGTATACATCCATACATATTACCTTGTTTATAAAAACTAACATTTTACCTCCATAAAAGAAGGCATTTTATGTATGGGTTATTTTGTGGGAAAATGTATATATAAAACAGTGATTTTTATATCACATGGTTTGCATACTACTATGCAAAAACATTGACAGTAGTTATATTAGTAAATTGTCATCCCTGACTAGATTGCTCCTTTCCCCACTTTCTACCTGGCAAACTCTACTTTTTCTTAAAGTAATAAGGTGACCTTCGCTCTTCAGACTAGGACAGATCCCTCTGCTCTGGGGTGCTCTGGTACTCTGATTTACTTTGTCACAGCACTGATTACTCTTCTTTAATATGATAATACCTGCTTTCTATTATTCAGCATTTGGAGACTAATTATACATACTCCATTTCCTCAACCCAAGTAGACTGCCAGGTACACAATAAATATTTCATTTGAACTATATGTTCTCCCAACTTAAAAGCTTTCCTCAAAGGAGTATTTAACAATGACTTATACACTAACTTGCTTTATTATTGGGTCACTATCCAATCAGTAATTACATTGCAAACCTCACTGTTTATATAAACACACTGTGCTCAAGTTAAAATTTTCCATCCTCCAAAGCACTTAGGAAACATCTAAGGGGCCAAGAGAGTCCTTCCTAACCTCCTAAGTCAAATCAAATAGAAGACCACACACTCTGCATAAATTATATAAAGCACATTTATAGCATAATTTTAAACATAAATTCTTTGAAACATGCATTTTCCAGTTTAGTTTTATGCTATTGCTAAACAAAAAAAGAAAAAAAAACATGATTTTGAAGATGAATTGAAGATCATTGCAATTCATTTTAAACACATTTCAAATGATTATTAATTGACCCTCCCACATTTGAATTATTATTTCAAAAATGGTATAAGTTTTTTCTGAATCATCTTTAATTAGTTACTGATATGAACAATTTCCATTTTTAATTTTTTTAAGTATCTCCATACTGCTTTTCACAGTGGCTGCACCAGTCTGCATTCCCACCAACAGTGCAAAAGGGTCTCCCTTTCTCCACATCCTCATCAGCACTTGTTTGTTGATTTATTGATGACAGCCATTCTGACAGGTGTGAGATGGTATCACATCGTAGATTTAATTTGCATTTCTCTGATGATTAGTGACCTTGAGACCTTTACATATATATTGGCCATCTGTTTGTCTCTTTGTGTGTTTGTGTCAAGTCCTTTGCCCAGTTTTTAATTTGGTTGTTTGTGATCCCACTTCTATGAATATATTCAAAGGAACCCAAACTAATTTGAAAGAACATGAGCACCCCTCTGTTTATTGCAGTGTTATTTACAATCTCCAAGACATGGAAGTAACTGAAGTGTCCATCAATAGATAAGTGGGTGAAACAACTATGGGATATTTACACAATGGAATACTACTTGACCATAAAAAAGGAAGAAAATTTTACCCTTTGTGACAGTATGGAGAACCTTATGCTAAGTGAAATAAGCCAGTCAGAGAAAGACAAGTACTATATGATGTCACTCATACGTGGAATCTAATGAATAAACTGAACTGACAAGCAAAATAGAAACAGACTCATAGGTAGACAGCAGGATGACAGCTAAGGGGAGAAGGTTAGGGGATGGAGGGATTAAGCAGAAAGGAAAAAGGATTCATGGACATGGACAACAGTGTGGTGATTGTGGGAATGGAGGAGGATATAAGGGGTCTAAATGGTAATGGAAAAAGCATAATAAAAAACTTAAAAAATAAAATGTGAACAATTTTCCTTGTAATATAGATAGCAATTATTTATTTCATCCTTTATTAAATAGTGAAGACCTGTTAAATAAAATGAATTGAATCCATGAAGGACCAATGTTTCTGTTTTGTATGATCATCCTACAGTAGGTTCTTGGTAAGTCCTTGGTGTTCTTTTAACCTACTTCACTAGAATTGTCACTTACCATATTTTTCAGACCATAAGACACACCTAGGTTTCAGAGGAGGAAAACAGGAAAAAAAAATTTGAAGCAAAAAATGTGGTAAAATATTTAATAACATAAATAACATAATATTTCACCAATGTAAATGTAAGCTATATTCGGAATATAAGATGCACCCCCATTTTCCTCCCAAATTTTGGGGGGGAAGTGCATCTTATAGTCTGAAAAACATGGTAACTTTGTTTCATTCTTTATCTTGACCTTTCAAGTACTGGCACTCACATTTCATTGTTATCACATTTCGATTCAATTCTTCTTTTGTAGCAAATGTCCACCTGTCTAAATCTACATGTAAAATCAGATGCTTGAGTAAAAAACAAATAGATAAATTAAATTAAAGAAAGAATTTCCTTGAGTGTATCAGGCAAAAGCTCTCTATTTTCATAAGTATGGAACACGTACATTTAGGTTTGTGGCCCTAATTAGAAACCAGTTTTCCACTTCCTATTTCTGAAACTAAATAATGCCATTATGTTAAGCAGGAAAAAAACATAAACACTCAAACAATAGACATCTTAGATTTGAACTTCACCTTTGAATGTCAAAACAAAAATGTAAGATTTTAATTGTATAGTTCAGCTTAGAATTTTTAAATCTTTTCTTCACTTTACACTTGCATTTGGCTATTTATTTAAATGCTTTGTTTTCACTGAAAGTCAGCATGTTTTAGGAATAAAATGAATAGGACCAGACCTAAGAAGTCTTAGTTTGTACTACTATATTTTTCACCATTTAATTAAAGGAATGACCTTAGACATCTAATTGTAAAAGATTCAAAATTATCAACTGTAAAATGAGGATTGGATGAATTATCTTCATGTTTGCTCCCAGCTCTAACATCTACAATTCATTTGTGCGTGTGTGTTTACTCAGTGTAATCTTGTTAATCATTTTTGTGTCTCTAGCACCTAGAACACTGTTTGTCTCTAGTGGTACTGCACATTTGTTCACTTTTTTCTGAAAGAAGGAAGGAAGGAAAGGTAGAATAGAAGTGGGAAACAAGGAAGGAGGAAGAGGAGAAGGAGAGGGAAAGAGAGGGAGAGGAGGAAAGAAAAAGTGTTCAGAAATAATGGTATAAAAAAGACTACTGTCTGTTTAGTAGAACTTCAACCTGGACATACACAATCAAAGAAAGATTTGGGGATCTATTTACTTTGTACAATCTATACCTTTCCTCTCACATTTGGAGCAACAATTCACTCACATTGAGGCTCATTGTTTCTAAAAGTTTCACAGCTGCTGCTCTATCTAGATATTACCAACATTTCTTAGCAATAGCTAATTTTATTAGATTGTTAAAAGTTTTGTTTCTTTGTTTCTGGGTTTTATTTTCTCTGTTCATTTTTCAAACATTATCATTTACATCCAGGAGCAATGTTTTAAAAGAGATTTATGTATATTCTTGTTTCCTTTAATAAGTCTCATCTTTCAACAAGGTCTGAGTGCTCACTTTGCCGATCCAGCAGACTAGGTAGCTCCTCAGTGGAGTTCTCCTTGAAGGAAAAATGTGTTCCTGGAGCGCAAACTGTATAACCTGCAAAGGGTATGGTGATTGTGGACAACAGACAGATGTTTACTAATTATGAAATAAAATGGTGGCTCACTTCTCTAGCTCCTATTTTTCTGAAATGTAAATGATCTAAAATTACTAGGCTTTCAAGTGATAGGTGAAAGTGATTTGCTTCCAAAGAAATTTAGAAGCAATTTGCATGGTATCCAGGCAATTTCTGCCCTAGAGTATACTCAATATTTTAGTTTAATGCTGACACCTCAGCTGAAAGTCTTTCAGTTACTATTGAAGTTAAAATAACACAACAGAGGGAAGTGAATAAGCAGTTATAAAATATATGATGAATGTTCAGAAAACATTGTCTGTTATGTGCAAGAGAAAATCCATAGAAGAGAAAAAAATGAACTTGCAAAATGAATCAAGAAACAAAAGACAGCCAGTATCCAGAAAATGAATACAGACTAGAGAGGGAAAAGATTTTATCAAAGAAAAACAAGGATAGTATCTGCTTTTTAGTTATAGTTTATAAGCTTTGGAAATAGTCCTTTCTACCATTACTTTGTCAGACGTCTGGTTGACTGGTCTAGGTGAGTTGATTACATGTTCATGTTGTAAAAATTACTTTTGAAATGGAAGATTCTCTGTGTTCATAAGCATTGAATGCATATTCATTTTGCAAGAAAGAGGAGTGCTAAGAAAATATTTTTCTATTTTATGGTAACATATATACTATGATTATTTGGTTTTGTTCTGTTTTTCTAAATTATTGAGGGGAAAGAAAAACAATTATTCAATGAAAGAAAACTTTTGTGACAGTGAATAGAGTCAGTAGATGAGCTTTGTCCAATGACATTTAAAAGCTGATAATACAGTCATTTTAATGGAAGTGTGTGTTTCTCTGCTAGCACACTAATTGTCACTCTTTCTTGTTGATATTAAATCATTTACTCAGCAAATATTTATTGAGGTGGTTCTGTGACAGGTGCTAGTCTAAACACTGAAAATGGAGCAGTTAAAAAAAAGACGAAATTTTCTCCATTTAACAGTTGATTTTCAGGTGAGGAGACATAAGTAAATAAATGCATACAGCATGCCCAAATGCCACAGAGGAAGAATAATAAATGATAATGACATAGGAACTACCAAGATGCATAAAGGATTGTGGTTTTAAATAATGTGACTCAAGAAAGTCACGGAAATACCTCTGAGTAAATATCTGAAAGCCATGAAGAAATAAGCCACATGGATACCTAGAGAAAGAGTGGTTCACCCACACAGAACATCAAGTTCTAGGGCCTAAAGGCCAGAGCCTGCCTGAAATGTCAGAGAAAAGACCTACAGACTGATTTTAAGGGTCTGGCTGTTACTCAGAGTGAAATGGGTAGCTGTGGAAGGTTTTAGGCAGAGAAGTCAGAATGTGCTTTAGGTTTCTACAGGATTATTTTGGTTATCCTCTTGAAAATAAACTGTTGGTGTCCAAGGGCAATATAATCAGCGACCAGTTAAAAGGTAATATAATAATCCAACAAAGATATAATAGTGGCTTCAACAAAATTGGTAGTGTAGGGAACAAAGGCACAAAATGATTCAATTTTGGTGATGGTCCTATTGTTGCAATAATGACCTCAATTATTTAACCTAACTGTGCAATAAAGATGCATGAGACAAAAGTAAAAACCATCCTGTTAAAGCTTCAAGGAACTGACCAGATAGCAAGGAATTTCAGAATAAAGCCTCAGAGTATTCTGAATCCCAAATAGATAAAACAGGATGCATAAACTGCATTGGCCCCAAATGCAGTTGCTGACACTGCTCCAGTAGCTGCTATTGTGATGGACTTTCAAGGAGAAGGAGCAGAAATTTATGCGAAGGGTACCAAAGGGCAGAATACAATGGGATAACATGCACAGTAAGGTAGAACCCCAATGAAAAAGGACCTTATTATGGTAAGGATGACATAGAAGTTGAATCAATCTTCTTCACTCCCTAGGGGATTAAGCACAGGAAAAAGATGGACGAAAGAAATCCCAATTTCATTCATGGGTGGCGTATATATATATATATATATATATATATATATATATATATATATATGACTAAATGGATTAACTCATGAATTTCTTTAATGTATAAATATTAGTTTATGCTTTGAAGTTCTGGAATAAAATAATTTTTCTAAGTTAGGATTTCAATGGAATTACATTTCATCTCCCCATGAAACTAGAATTTCAATTTCCCTACATGAAATAAGAATTTCTGGAGAGAAATGTAGCTATTTCATTAATCACAGTTTTTATATAACTCAATTTATATAAAAAGTTTAATAAAGATGACATTTAAGGTCACATTAAGAATTTTATCAAATGCTTTTCTAGCTTCTATTGATATGATCATATGGTTTTTATCCTTCATTTTGTTTATGTGGTATATTACATTTATTGATTGGCAAATATTGTACCATCTTTGCATCCCTAGGATGAATCCCACTTGATCATGGTGTATGGTCTTTTCAATGTATTGCTGAATCCAGCTTGCCGATATTTTTATTGAGGATTTTAGCATCTATGTTCATCAGAGATATTGACCTGCAGATTTCTTTCTTTGTTGTGTCTTTACCTGGTTTTGGAATTAGGATAATACCAACCTCTTAAATAGAATTTGGGAGTTTTCCCTCTTTTTGAGTTTTTTGGAAAAGTTAGAGAAGGATAGGAATTAGCTCTTCCCTAAATATTTGGTTAAGTTTGCCTGTGCGCCCTCTGGTCCATAGCTTTTGTGTGTCGGGAGTTTTTTGATTATTGCTTCAATTTCACTAGTTGTTATTGGTCTATACAGGCTTTCTGCTTCTTCTTGATTCAGTTTTGGAAGATTATATATTTCTAGAAATTTGTCCTTTTTTTCCAGGTTGTCCAATTTCTTGGCATATAATTGTTCATAGTAATATCTTATATTTCTTTGTATTTCTGTGGTATTGGTTGTAACTTTTCTTTCATTTCTGATTTTATTTATTTGGGTTCTCTCTCTTTTCTTCTTGATGAGTCTGGTTAAAGGCTCATCATCGTTGATTGCATTTCTGTTTTTGAAGAACTAGCTCCTGGACTTATTAATCCTTTGAGTTGTTCTTTTAGTCTCTATGTCATTTAATTCTGCTCTGATGTTGATTATTTCCTTCCTTATACTGGCTCTGGGCTTTGTTTGTTGTTGTTCCTCTAGTACTTGTAGATGTAGGGTTAGGTTGTTTATTTGAGATTTTACTATCTTCTTCAGGTAGGCCTGTATCAATATGAACTTCCCTCTCAGTATTGACTTTGTTGTGTCCCATAGGTTTTGGGTTGTTGTGTGTTCATTTTCATTTGTTTCCAGGAACTTTTTGATTTCTTCCTTGATCTCACTTTTAACCCATTCATTATTTAATAATAAGTTATTCAATCTCCATCTATTTCAATGTTTTTGAGTTTTTTCCTTGAGGTTGGTTTCTAGTTTCAAGCCACTGTGATCTGAGAAGATGCTTGATATGATCTCAATTTTCTTGAATTTGCTGAGGCTTGTTTTGTGTCCTACCATGTGGTCTATCTTTGAAAATGTTCCGTGTGCATTTGAAAGGAATGTATATGTTTCTTCTTTGGGGTAAAAGTTTCTATACATATCAACTAAGTCAATTTGATCTAGCAGGGGTGTCTAACCTTTTGGCATCTCTGGGCCACACTGGAAGAAGAAGAATTGTCTTGGGCCACACATGAAATACACAAACACTATTGAAAACTGATGAGAAAAAAAGGTTTTAAGTAAATTTACAATTTTTTGTTTGGCTGCATTTATAGTCATCCTGGGCCAAATGCAGCCTGTGGGCTGTGGGTTGGACACCCCTGACTAGAGTGTCACTCAGTGCCATAATATCATCATTGATTCTTTGTTTGGTACATCTATCCATTGTTGATAGTGGAGTGTTAAAATCCCCTATGATGACTGTGTTGTTGTAAATATCTTTCTTTAAGACCTCCAAGATTTTCTTTATATATTTAAGTGCTCCTATGTTGGGTACATATATGTTTACTAGGGTTATATTGTCCTGTTGGATTACTCCCTTAAGTATTGTGTAGTGACCTTCTTTGTCCCTTTTTATGGCTTTTGTTTTGAAGTCTATTTTTTCCGATGTAAGTATTGCTACCCCAGCTCTCTTTTTGTGTCCATTTGCTTGGAATATTTTTTCCATCCCTTCACTTTCAACCAATGGAGATTGTTTGTTTTGAGGTGGGTCTCCTGTAGACAGCAGGGCTCTCATTTAAAATGGAAGGTGAAATAAAAAGCTTCCCAGGCAAAAGAAAACTTGAAGAGTACATCTCCACCAAACCAGCACTGCAAGAGATTCTAAAGGAACTATATAAAAAGGAAAAGAAATAGAATGAGAGAGAGAGAGAGAAACATAGGCAATGTAAAAGTGACAATGCATAACTATCAATAATAACCTTAAACATAAATGGATTAAATGCTCCAATCAAAAAACATAGGGTAGCTGAATGGATAAGAAAACAACCCACATATATGCTGTCTACAAGAGACCTACCTTAGAACAAAATATCTACTCAGACAACACTATATCAGATAATATAAATTTTAAAATCAAAGCCATCCAGCACCTATTTATGATAAAAATCACTCAGCAAAGTGGGAATAGAGGGAGCATAACTCAACATAATAAAAGCCATACACAGGAAACTTACAGACAACATTATACTCAACAGGCAAAAACTCAAATCTTCCCCCCTAAGATCAGGAACAAGACAAGGGTGTCTGCTTTCATTACTTTTATTCAACATAGTACTGGAGGTTCTAGCCATAACAATCAGACAAGAAAAAGAAATAAAAGGCATCCAATTTGGAAAGGAGGAAGTAAAACTGTCATTATTTGCAGATGACATGATAGTGTACATTGAAAACCCTATATTCTCCAACAAAAAAACTACTCAACCTAATAAATGAATTGGGCAAAATAGTGGGATACAATGTCAATATTCAGAAATCAACACAAGCAATGAAATATCAAAAAGAGAAACTAAGGGAAAAGTCCCATTACTATAGCAACAAGAAAAATAAGGTACCTAGGAATAAATTTAACAAAGGAGGTAAAAGGCCGATACTCATAAAAATATAGAATACTGAGGAAGGAAATTAAGGAAAATACAAATAAATGGAAACATGTACCATGTTCATTGGAAGAATTAACATCATTAAAATGTCCATACTACCCAAACCAATCTATAGATTTAATACAACTGCTATTAAAATACCAAAAGCATATTTCACAGATCTAGAACAAATATTTTCAAAATTTATATGGAACCAAAAGAGACCCCACATAGCCTCAGCAATCTTGAGAAAGAATAATACAATATCTGACATCAAACTATACTACAAAATTACTGTAATCAAAACAGCCTGTTACTGTCATAAGAGCAGACACATAAATCAATGGAACAGACTAGAGAGCCCAGAAATAAACCCATGTCTCTATGGTTACTTAATATTTGACAAAGGGGCAGGAGCATATAATGGAGCAAAAATAACCTCTTCAATAAATGGTGTTGAAAAAAATAGAAAAAAAATTAAAAATGGTGTTGGGAGAACTGGAATGGTATAGGCAAAAAAAAAAACTAGACCACCAACTTATACTATACAGCAGAATAAACTCAAAATGGATAAAAGACTCAAAAGTGACACTGTAAAAGTCCTAGAGGGAAACACAGGCAGGAAAATTTCAGATATCCCACATAGCAATATATACACTAATATATCTCCTAAGGCAAGGGAAATAAAGGAAAAAATTAACAAATGGGACTACAGCAAATTAAAAACCTTTTTCATGGCTAAAGAAACCATCAGCAAAATGAAAAGGGAACTGACCATATGGTAGAACATATTTCTCAATGTTACATCAGACAAAGGTTTGATCTCCAAAATATATAAAGAACTCATACAACTCAACACCAGGAAGATAAACAATCCAATTAAAGGACCTAAAATAGACACTTCTCCAAGGACAACATATAGTTGGTCTTTAGAAACATGAAAAGGTGCTCAACACCACTAGCCAGGGAGATGCAGATTAAAACCACAATGATATGTCACCTTACCTCTGTCAGAATGGCTATCATTAATAAATCAACAAACAGCAAGTGCTGGCACAGATGTGGAGAAAAGGGAACCCTAGTTCACTGTTGGTGGGAATGCAGACTGGTGAAACCACTGTGAAAAACAGTATGGAATTTCCTCAGAAAACTAAAAATGGAACTGCCATTTGACCCAGAGATTCCACTCCTGGGAATATACCCTAAGTATCCTGAATCACCAATTCAAAAGAACTTATGCACCCCTGTGTTAATAGCAGCACAATTTACAATAGCCAAGAGTTAGAAACAGCCTAAGTGCCCATCAGTAAATGAATGGATAAAAAAAAACTGTAGTATATTTCACAATGGAACACTACATAGCAGAAAGAAGGAAGGAGCTCCTACCTTTTGTGACAGCATGGATGGAACTGGAGAATATTATGCTAAGTGAGATAAGCCAGTCAGTGAAAGACAAATATCATATGATCTCACCTATAAGAAGAATCTAATGAACAAAATAGAACCACAGGCATGGAAACATGGCACAGACCAGCAGTGACCAGAGGAGAGGGGAGAAGGGGGAGGGGAGTAACGGTGGAAAGAACGGGAAGGGACTAGTCGAAGAACATGTATGAACAACCCATGGACATGGACAACAGTGTGGGAATTGACTGTGGGGGTGGGGGTTTGGAATGGGTGGAGAAGGGTAAAGGGGGAAAGTTGGAACAATTGTAATAGAAAACCAATTTTAAAAATTATTTTAAAAAAGGTTGCATTAAGAAAATACTTTATACTTTCTTAATCCAAATAGATGTAAAAATCCTGAAGGTTTTGGAACAACAAAATATAATGATAACTTTTTGACCTAAGTAAATAATACTGAATTTAATTGCTATTTGTTAAAATAAAGTGAAGTGATTTGATCAAGATATAGCATAGGATTTGCTTTTGAGTCTTCTCTTTAAATCTACACAGGGGCACAAATGTTTACACTTCTACATAAAATAACATATAACTTAGATAATTTAATACTGTTATAGCCTCAGTGAAAATCCAAAGAAGCTCTATTCCTTTCATTTAAATTGAATTAAATTATATATTACATGGTTACTTTCAGAAAAAATTGTCTTCCATTAGTAAAATAGTCTGGTGAATTGAAGACTGTTCTTGCACAAAGTGCTTTTAGTTTCTGAGAATGTATATCATCTTTTGTTATTTGTTGAAGATGAGTAAAATATGCAATCTCTAATTACTGGGTCAGAATTCAGAAATTATTTACATATAGATCCTTTAACGTATGATTGAAATAAAGCTATTCAAGAACAGAAACAAGTGCCCAAAAAGTGTATATCTGGCTTTGATGTATCATTTGCTTTGAATTTCTTAACAAATATTCAAGGGGTATTGTTTAGTACCCTATATGAGAAAGCATGGATAGCTAGGAGTAGGAAATCATACAATTACACCAATTAACCATGTGTTTTAACTAACTGAATAGAATCACATAAAAGATTATAAATTTGTAAATTATGTGACCTACAAAAATATTTTATTGAGTACTATTACATTTTTGCCCCCCCCTCCAAAAAAAGTTAAAACTTTTCCTTTGGAAAGAATAAAAATTATAGGTGGGCAAAATCTAGGATGTATAAAAGTATCAAACATGTTATAAAATTAGGTTAAAAGTACATTAATTTTGATCTGGAACTTGTTTTACAACATTTTACATGTGCTCACTTCCTGTCTCAACCCCAAAAAGGAAATCTGTCAAAAATTCCTTTTGTCCTTTTTCCTAGCAGATTCTTAAGGATCATTTCAAGTGCCTGAAATAGTTACCATATTTTGCCATGTATAATGCGTACCCAAACTTTCAGGAAAGAAATCTTTCATTTAAATGTTTTAATGCAATTATTTATTTATTTAGTTATTTATATTTAGAAACAAAACAAATTATTGTATTCTAGGGTATTATTTTGCATGTGGATATCGTTATTGCTTTCTGGAGTTACACCTCTAATGTGTAAGGATAAATAAAAGAACTAAAAACATTTTCATAGATATGAAATTTGTACTATCCATGTATAATGCACATCATTATTTTCCCCTCAAAAATCTGGGCAAAGAAATGCACATTATACACAGCAAAATAAGGTGCATTTCCAGGTTTCAGTGCCACTGCCACTGCCCCACTGAAAGCCACTCCATCTCTCCCTTACCTGCTGTGTGCCTCTTTACTGAGGTCTTGGCTTCCAGGTTAGTCCGGATCTAATCCATTCTTCACATCGCAGCCAGAATGATCTTTCTAAAATGCTAATCTGAAAATGTCAAGGGCCAGCTTTAAAACCTCAATAAACTTGTATATGCTTTCGGATAAAGTTGAAAACCTCTGATATGGCCCATGATTTTCTCAGATTGCAGGTGACCAATTACGTCTCCAGCCTCTATGATTGCCACCCCTTGTTCTTTGTGCTGCAGGCACACTGTCCTCCCTTAACTTCCTAGCATGTGTTCTCTGCTCTCTTACACTTTACATACATTAACAAATTTTTTCTGGAAACTCTCTGCTATTCTTTGTTCTAGCCAACTCTTTTTCATCCTTTAAATTTAGCTTACACTTTTCATTCTTTCAGAAAAACATTCATTGCACCGAAGATTAAGTCACATTCCCATTGCACTCTGAATTTTCTGCGTATACCTAATGGTAAGTTCATTCTCTGTTTTCCCTATTAGAACTTATCTTCTAGGAGGTGACAAACTGCCATTTCCCCACCGCTCCCCGCCCAACCTGGCATACAGTAAATGTTTGGGAGGTAAATAGAAAAAGTAATGACCTGATAAAAGTGGAATAGTAAACCTTATATCACAATACTGTCAACTCAGTACTGACGCAGATGCACCAGATGACGCAGATCCCGGCCCACAGGATCTGCTGTTGTGGCCGCAATATACAAATACACACGGACTACAGAGATCCTGTGGAGGAAAAGGGAGGGCGCAGCCACTCTCTCAAGAGGAGAGCACCTCTGAGCCCCTCGGCCACTCCCTCAAGAGGAGAGCTCTCCGACCCTTGCCTGACAGGCTTTTATTGTTTTTCTAGGCCCCTTACATCAAAGAAGGTCCTCCTTTACTACATGCAAAGGTTTGTTTTGGGTGGTTATCTTTTGCAGACAAAGGAGAGACTGTCGCTGAATACATCAAAGGAGGATATTTGCAATGTAAAAGGAGAAATGGTCGAAACCAGGTTATACTCCCTACCTGGAAGGTCTAGCTCAAATTTTAGGAAGATAAAGATACTCAGTAAACATTTGCTGCCTCAGGGTGAGGGAGTTTTAGCAAGAGCAAGTCTCATAGCAGTCTAGGTACAATGCGGGCCTGATTTCCCACTGGAGAACCTATCCATGGACGTGGGTCCTGCCCGCCAACCTCGCTCCCCACTGGGTTTTTCGAGTGGGGGCTGAGCCACATTTCCCACGCCTGGAACAGTTCCCCACACAGTACACCATGTGTCACTTAAGATGTGGTTAGCTTTGTCCTCAGTGAAGCTACTTCCTACCTTACAGGATGGCTGCCGCAGATCTGAGCATCACGTGAAGATAACGTTCAATGGCAGGAGAGCAACTATTCAGGTGTCTTTTTAATAGGAAAGACAAATCCCTTATAAGATTTCCCTTCGTGTTTCATCAGCTAGTCCACCAAATTTCAAAACCTAAATAAATGTAGTCATCTGTTAATTGTTCTTTCAAGTAGCAATGATATTCCATGAAGAAACAATTAGTTCAGCTCACAAATGATACAATCGCATAATTGCATTTCCTCAAGATAATCATCACACTTCAGCATGCCGATGAAATGCTTTATGCTTACATCTCATTATGTCACAAATATTACTGAAAAGTGTATATGCAAGAGTGAAGCTTAAATAAAATTACTAATTTCTACAGCTTCAACAAAGGCATTCTTAAGTAAGCCTTTGTGAGCATGCATGTGTTACATGTTTTTACTTCCAAGGGGCTCCATAGAACGCAGGTCAGCAAACTATGGCCCAGAAGTCAAAGCTTACCCACAGCTACTTTTAAAAAAATAACAGTTTATTGAAATACAGCCATGCCCAGTTTATTAACATATTGTCTACTGATGTTTTTGCATTACAACTGCAGAGTTCAGTAAGTGAGAGAGAGACTGTATGGCCTACAAAGTCTAAAATATTTCCTATCTGGATTTTTAGGGAAAATAAATGCTGACCCCCTAACATAAAAAAATACAATGAAAACTAGTAGTATGGATTCACTGCCTTGATTTGGACTAAGAAGACAGCAGTTTTACACACTATGACATCTGTATATGAGATCAAATGCCAACTCAGTGAAAAAGACAAATAATAAATTATTATGAAAATAATGTTGTTTTTATAGACTCACTGAAAGGGTCTTGTGGACTTCTTAGATCTGCAGGCCACACTTTGAAAATAGCTCTCCAAATTATAACATGCATTCTTATCAAAATCCAATATAAATTAGTAGTTTTACCTCTTCTCAGTCAATGGAAACATTTTAGAGTACTTTAATTCCATTTGCCCCCTTTGTAATTGACATGCTATTGTTTGATATAAACTCTATGTTTTATTCTATAGGACCTTTTTATTTTATGCAGTTAAGATCACTCAGATAGCTTTTCAAATATTACTTCCTGAATCTCTAAACACTTGTGGGGCAACACTAGGCATGTATGTGAAATATATATACATATATATGGCATTTTGTTTGATCTGTCACTGGTGGTGATATTTGTTCTCTGCTTTCATTTATTTGAAAATATTTTTATTTCACTTTCCAATTTGAGGGATATTTTGCTGGATAAGGCATATCTTCAGTATGTTGAAATTAGAGAACTGTTCACTCTACATGTCATTCCATTGCTGGTTGGCTGACATGATGTCTGATGAGAAGTTAACTGATCATCTTACTGTTGATCCTTTGTGATCCAGAATGCTTTTTCTTAGTCTTTGACATACAGTCATTTTTCTATGATGTTTCTTTAATGTTATTCTCCTGGTATCTGTAATCCTCGGCTTCCTGGAAAGTTTTGTACCTTTACTTTGATGTCTTTATCAGTTTGGGAAAATATTTAGTCAATTATTTCTTTAAACTCTTCCTTCTCTCATGCCCTTCTGAGACTCCAGTTATACTTATAGTGGACCTTTTCACAGTATCTCCTTTCTTATGCTCTTCTCTGTGTTGTGTATCCTTGTTTATTTGAATTTCAGTTCGTTTACTTTTTATGACTTACTGTCCTCTAACCCCTTCCTCAACTTTGTCTAATGTCATTTAAACCACTTATTAAATTCTAAATGTTAGGTACTGTATTTTTGTTCTTCTAGAATTTCCATTAAGCTTTGTAAAGATATCTATCTTTCTCTTGAAATTCTTAAACTTGTCTCTTTGTTTCATTGAACATATTAAATTATAGTGTAAATTCTGTATCTGATACTCTTAAGTTTTCTAGTATTTCTATTGTTTGTTGTTCTTTCGGCCTCATGCCTTTGTAGCCTCATGTTCCTGGTTATTTCTGAATTAGTTGAGATTTTGCAAATGAAATCTTGTAGAGTATAATTATTGATGTTTTCTTCCTCTGGAAGGAATTAATAATTACATCTGGAAGGCTACTCTGGGTACTAGACATGTCAGATCATAATAACTCTGTTTGGATTGAGATAATTTGAAAATTGTTCTTCTTCCCTTTTAGTGCTAGTCAACTGTCAGTTTATCCATTCTTTTAGTTTGTAGTCCTTGGGGTTTAATCTAAAAGCCTGGGACATTTACTGTATCCTCCCTCCTTAGGAGGATTACAGATTCCAATTATTTGTCACTCTAACATCCACCGTTTGTCAACAGCCCTGCTCAACCTCTTAGTTTATCTGCCACCTTTTATGGTATCAGCAGCTAACTCTAGGAGAAAAGCAGCCCCAAAGGTAAAGCTAACCTTTCTCAGTTTCCTTCTTTACCTAGATCCAGACTCTATAAATCTATACCACTTTTAAAGCTTTCCACTGCATTCAGACAACTCAAACATATTGTTCAGCTTTTCTGCTAATTGTACTGTTTGGAAGATCGAACCAAATTACCTAGTCTACCATTATTGGAAGTAAATTCTAGATTGATACATCTCTGTCATGGCCCATTCTGCATATCACACTTCATTAGCTCATTTTGTACATTCTTTGCCTTTGAGCACTACATAGTTCATACTCCATGATATTTTGATGTTTACTTTTTAATATCATAGATATCAACAATATCAAAGTTTTCTTGATTGCTCCATTTGCAAGGGGTATTTTCATGCATGAGGACGGATCTTATCAACTGCACTTCCATCTGTCAAATGTATGCTGATCTTGCTTGCACAGAACTGCATAATATTAACACTGAAAACATAATAGTTTATAAAAGAGGTCCCTCTAAGCAATATGCTTTTTAAAGGAAAGGTATTTTTCCCTATGTGGCACTGCAGTTCTCTGTGATTACACTTTCCCTAGATTACATTTTGAATTTAGTTTCCACGTTGAATCTAAAAAATGAAAAAAAAAAATTCTAAAGGTAGCATTTGTTGAACATTATAATAATTCTTGCCATTTATCTTTAATGACTTTCTTGACTTCTTTACTGCATCATGTACAGATTACACAAGTAAACATGCCAATGTCATGGTTCCACTGTGGTTTATCAAGGGATTGGCTTTAAAAAAGATACCCAGTGGTAGAAACTAGTGAATATTCGTGAGTGGTAGAGAGAAATTTAAGCAAATTACAAACCAGACACAGATCTGATCTAGAAAGAGTGACCCACTGAAGAATGGTGAACCTTAACTGGGGAACAAAAAGACTATAGTAGCAAAAAAATATATATGTGTGTGTGTGTGTGTGTATGTATATATACATACATAAAATCTAAAGTAAAGTAATCAGAATTAAATGCTTTTTTAATCTCATATAATAACATGATTGTACAATGATGTTAAAGCAAAACATATTGTGCAAATAGTTGTAAAAGTGAAAATTGTTTTCTTATTCTGTAGTATCTTAGCTTTAACTTGTACCAGAATTTTTCAACTTAAATTTTTGGAAGTAATAATGTAATACATAACTACTGATATAAATTACTATAGTAATATTATAATATAAATTAATATATTGAATATTTTAAATATTAAATAATTGATATATCAAATATATATTTGATAAATTCATATGTGTATCATTACATATGTTTGTTTTACTTTTTTTAACAAAACTTGTGTATGTTACCTCATTTACTTCTCACAACAACACTGAGAACTGAAGCCAGAATAAACTTTTCAGAAATTACTCCACTAGGGAATTTGACTGGTATATGAACACAGGCTTATCTGATCCCCAAAACATGCTTTTCCTACCAAACTACATTGTGAAATAGAAGAAAAGATGCATATTAGCTTTTACCTACATATATAACTTATAAAATATTATGCAAGGACTTCTGGTTATAGCTAGAATGATTAATAGAAAGTTCCTTGAGAAATTATTACTTCTTTGGAATTTTTCAATAGCCTTATTTTATCAAAGTGCATAAAATCTCTAAATCTCAGGATTTATATGAATAATAAATAATGTAATAGTTGCATAAAAATTATTGAACCATGTGTGACATATCAGCTTGTCTAGATAATTATCCTGAGGAGATATTCTCCAATTTACTAGCACCAAATTCTCCTCCATGGAGGCAGACCACTAAAAACTATTATACTTCTCCTTGGCCTGCGAAAGAAGCCACATGTAGTGTGAATATTTTCACCAGACTCCTTTAGTAATTATAGTCTGTAATCACTCACCTGGGAGTGAGCATATGTTGTGCTGAATTGTCATTTGTCTTTCTGGATTAAAAGCAAGTAAGCATCTTGCCTACAGTAATCACTCAGGAAATATTAGTTGACATGAAATCAAAAAGCTCCCTTTTGTCATGTCTGCATGTGCTATTTTGATCTTCAGACTTCTACCTCCCCCCTTACTCCTTCCATCATTAGTAATTCCTGCTCCGAAGTCCTGGATAGATAGAGTCAGGTTTTAGCTTTTTTCCCTTATTTCTTGCCAGCAAAATAAATTACAGAGAATATAAAACAGAAGTTTATTTCTTAGAGATTCAAATAAAAAAGGATCTCTTTTCTCCTACTTTCTTCTTTGTTTTTACTATTGTTCTTTGTTCTGTTTTCTATAATATCTTTTCACAGATGCTCAATGTCACTTAAGATTAAGGAAAAAACCTGTTAAACATTTGGAGTTAGTCATTTTATAAAACTGAGATTTCCCTTACTCATTTCTTCCCTGTATTCTAATTTTAAAAATAGAACTCAAAAACTGTTATGTATGTCATACATTGAAATACTATCTAGTTGTGAAAAAATGGTGCTATAAATAATTTACAAGATTTATTGTGAAATAAAAATTAAGCTATAAAGCTATAGAACATAATCTCATTTGTAAAAAGAGGTAAAATTGAGTGTGTATATATATGTACTTTGATTATTAGTAAAAAGATATATGAAAGTAGTAGTATCTCAGTTCTGTGGTACAATAGAAAGGAGATTTTTTGTTTACTCATATACTCTTTTCTACCATTCAAAATTTTTATGAAATGCTTAAGGTAAGTTCAATATTTAAAAAGTTAATAAAGTTATACAATTCAAGATTTCTCAAAATGTGATTACATAGGATGTAGTGCTTTCATTCATTCATCCATTTATTCATCCAAAAAACATTGATGAAAACTCCATAATGTGCCACCTATTAAACCTGAGTTACTATCAGGGAGGAGGAAGGGGAGTAGAGGAGTCAGTGTGTTTTCAGGACACAACAAATGGAGAGGGTGCTATCAACATTTCTGGACATTAAAAAATGAATGCTTATCTGGCCAAGATGAATTTCGCATTCTGTGTCCAAGTTGCCCTAGTGTAGATTAATGGTCTCAACTATAAAGTTTAGCTGTCTGTGTAGGGAAGCAAGTGGTTGCCCTTAGAGAGTTTGTTGAATCAGCAATAACTGTTTGATTTGGGCTAGCTGGAACCAGAGATTGCAGAAACAGAATTTTCGGAATCAGAGACATGGAGGGGCACTGCAAGGTGTAGGTGCTAGAGTGAAATAATCAGAATCCTAAAGCAAAGGAATTATCTGGCATTGTGGCTTGTAAAGCTCATCCTTTCTCACTGGTCATCATCATATACCTTAACAAGGCCATGAGTGAATCACTTTCTGTCAAAAATAACTGCAAAAGTGTCAACAAACAACTGTTGATGAGGATGTGGAGAAAAGGGAACCCTGATGCACTGCTGATGGGAATGCAGACTGGTGCAGCTATCATGGAAAATAATACAGATTATCCTCAAAAGATTAAAAATGGAACTCCCTTTTGACCCAATGATTTCACTTCTGGGAATTTATCCTAAGAATCCTGAAACACCAATAGAAAAAAATATATTCACCCCTATGTTCATAGCAGCATTATTTACAATAGCCAAGATCTGTAAACAGCCTAAGTACCCATCAGTAGATGAGTGGATCAAAAGGCTGTGGTACGTTTAAACAATGGAATACTACACAGTAGTAAAAAAGAAGGACCTCTTATCTTTTGTGATGGTGTGGATGGACCTGGAAAATATGCTAAGTGAAGTAAACCAGTCGGTGAAAGACAAATACTGCATGATCTCACTTATATGTTGACTGCAATGAATGAAATAGACTAATGAACAAAATGTAAACAGAAGCATAGATACATGAAACAGACTGACAGCTGCTGGAGGGGATATGCAGGGACTGGAAAAAAGATCGTGAAAGGATTAGCCAAAGAATATGTATGCATGACCCATGGACAGAGACAACAATGTGGGGACTGACTGAGAGAGGGGTGGAAGTGTGCCTGGGTGGAGGTGGGCAAAGGAAGGGAAAGCAGGAAAAACTGCAATAGCAAGAATAATAAAAAATAAAATAAAATATAAAATAAAATAAACGACAAAAGTATGCATATTGGCTTTCATATAAACAACTTTACATACAAGTAAACATTGTAGAGAAGCAATTGGCTTAAGGCAACTAAGAATTATAGCTTGAAAGATTGCTATGTGTGAAAACTATACTTTATTATTAATCTAGATATATTGCTATGAAGAGTTTCATTATAAATCTAGTATTTAAAATGGTGATGATACAATTGTTTTTAGATGAAATAAAATTGTAGTCAATGTTTTCCTGTAATTTCCATGAAAGAACCATCTTCAGAAAGGTCAGAAAGCTAAAGAGACCATCAACTCAGTTTTATTTCACACCTCCTCTGCATTTGAACCTGGTTCCGTCAGTCCACAGTGTTCCATTTATTTCTCAGACTTCCTATCTCTACAGGATATAGCAGACTTTGTTGGTAGCACGTTTTTTGTTGTTGTTGTTGTAACACTATTTGGTTTCAAAAAGAATGAATTTTTCCCCTTGGAGATACAGATATTTTTCTCTATCTCTTAGGCCATTTTATTGAAATATAATTTTCCTATAAGTAGCCTGTCAGACAAAAGGTTAATTCCTGAAAATAAAAATGAATGAAACCCTTTTGGATTTTGCTTACTGCAATCTACCAGATTAAATTTTCATTGCTACTACTTTCACAGGAAGAATTGAATCCTATTTTAGCACAGTTTTTTTAAGAATTGATTTTTTTTTCCTTTTCAAATTAAAAATCATCAGCAATATCTGAAGAACATAATGATCTATCACAGACAAATCTCGCTTTAGGTTTTTTTTTTTTTTTTCTTGTTGCTCTTTGGGATTGTCCTGTTCTGGATTTGCACAGTCAAATCTTTCTGTTTCTTACCCAACCAGGCATTTCCAACAAATCCCAAGATCTAAGGGAGTTACCATCACTTCTAGGAATTTATGGGGCCCAAAGTCAGCAAACAGACTTAGCCAATATTACAGCAATGCTCTAGGCTACAGGAAAACTGTTATTTGACCAGATGTTATTACAGAAAAGAAAAATAGGTTACTTTTTATATTTTGTTTCTACAGAAACCTTTCATAAAGTTGTTATACCTAAGGAAATACAGAAATTTACTTGTCAGAAAACACTTTAGCTAAATGGAGTAAAAATCTAGCTATGTCCTTGCTGAGCCTTGTAAAAACTCATGCTTATGACCTCACTTCATAGGGGAAAAAATAGTACGATAAAATGCCAAGGCCAAACTGAAACTAATTTTAAATGTCGCTACCCTTATCATTAGACTCTATTAAGTCACTGCATTATTACCAGCACCAGGGCTTGTTTTTCTGCTCTAATCTGTATCTCCCCTGTTGGAAAAAGGAGTCAGCTGACACTCCTAGGGAAGCCTTACACATCACGTCATAGTTAAAATTTCTCTCACAAAGTGTTCACTTGGGTCTTGTCTGAGAACAAAAATTAAACTACCAGCACACCAGTTGAAATGACCTGACCCTATTCAATGATTAATTATCATTAATAAGAAATTGTCAATTGTCTTTCATTCTCTTGGATTTTAATATTTTTACTTGGTTGGAATCATCATCTTACTTTTTGCAATAGAGTTTTGCTGAGTATTTTTCACGTTTTATTTTGGTTTTCCAATTTATTCTTTTTAAAATTAGTATTGTAATGAAAAAGCAAACTGGTTAAAATTTCAAAACTACCATCTCATTCATATATAATAAAAATTATATTTCCCTTTACACTTTTACTAACCCCACATAGCAATTTGATTCCTTTCCCAAAGAAGAGTTCTCAATTTGCATTTATATACACTCACAGATTCTAATTTTCCACTTCTAACACATGAAATCACCAAGCTATTTAAAATTTTTTCTGAAGTAAAATTAAATGAATAAAGTAATGAACTAAACCGAATGCTTGTGCTTTATGATATGAACTTACATTTCTTGGCTTCTTAGAAATATTTACTTGTTTTTATGTGCCTTTCTTAATAGTTGTAGCTGTCAAATAAGTAACCTCTGGATAAATATTGTACTTTAGTGACTTTATTTTTTTTTTAATTTTTATTGTTATTCAATTACAGTTGTATGCCTGATTTCTTCCCACACAAAATTGAGATTTGCCAATATTAGCTCTGTTAGACATATATATATATATATATTTTTGGATATATATATATCCAAAAAATCAGCTGGCCCACAGCCACAGTCATGATGGATTTATATCATCAAAACTGCTTTTAATTTGCTCTCTTGATCACTCACAATATCTATGTATAGTAATATTTAATTATCCTTATTCTGCATGTACCTTTTAGCTCATTTAAGCCACTAGTCCACCTGATGAAATGATCCAGTATAAATGTTTACTAAAAACAAAGTTCTTCAATAAAAATTTTCTGCTAACTTGATATAGAAATTGTTAAATTAATATATTCAAAGCAAAATATACTTGATTAATAACTAATTACCACGTTTTTAATCAAGCATCATTTTTGAGGTAATTGTAGGTTCACAGAGTCGTAAGGATTGTTAGAGACCCTGTGCACCCTTAACCCAGTTTCCCACACGGTAACCGCTTACAAAGCTCTAGTGCAACACCACAAGCAGGATATTCACATGATAAAAGGTACAGAATATATTATCAGTACATAGATCCTTCCTGTTCCTTTTTATAGTCACACCTACTTCAATCCCAGCCTCTACATGCTTGGCTACTACTGATCTGTTTTCCACTTCTATAATTTTGTCATTTCAAGAATATTCTATAAATGGAATCATACAGTTTGTGACCTTTTATAATTGGGATTTTCATTCAGCATACTTCGCTGGTGATCCATTCAAGCTGTTGAACATATTGTGTGTTCTGTGTGTGTGTTTGTTTCTTCGCATTGCTGAAAACTCCTTCATGATGTGGATGCACGAATGTGTTTAACCACTGACCCATTAAAGAACATGTTTTTCTATTGCCGTTTTGGGCTATTCCAAATAGAGCCACTATGAACATCATGTACAGGTTTTTGTATGAACATTCGTTTTGCTGTCATAAATTCCCAAAGTGCAATTGTCGGGTTGTACAGTAGTTTCACATACGAGCTCTGTCTAGAGAGTGTCTAGTCACGTAAACTGAAAATTAGAAACATTTACTGAAGAAGATGAAAGATATAAGAAACATTGTACGTAGGACAATAACACTTCAGTCTCCTTCAAAGCAGGCACCTTGGGACCTCACACAATTCTCCCAATCACCATCAGCTGCCCAGTTGTATTTTTCTGAATCTCATTGACGGTCCAAAATCCCTTCCCTTTCAAAGGCAATTTAGTTTTGCAGAAAGCCAGAAGTTTCAGAGCACCAAATCTGGGCTGTAGAGGTGGAACCTGGGTGATTTGATGTTTCTTCAAACAACTCTGCATCAGACATGATGTGTGAGTTGGCACAATGTTGTGACAAAACTGCCAATGAACAATTGCCCACAGCTGTGGCATTCTAAATCATCCAAATAGCTTCTGTGGAAGAATGTTCAAGCGTAATGCAAAATTGGATGCAGACTTGTTGCTCTACTAGTTCAGTCATTTTGAATGGATGGCCACACAGTACACATGCTCACTCAGTGGTGTCTACTGCCCCCACTGACTAGTACAGTGAAGTCATCATTGTTCCTGCATGTGCATTCCAGTCCACTCTCCTTGGCTGCCGGTTTACATCAAAGTCATGCAAACAATTCTCATTATACTAACAATGATTAGATTTTTTTTCAGACAGACCTCATATAGCATTTTTAGAAAACCCCAAACTGTTTTCAAGAGTGGCGGCACCCTTTTACATTCCCACCAACTATATATAAATGATCAGTTTCTCTGCATCTTTGCCAGTATTTCTGTTGTCTCCATTATGAACTCAGCCAGTCCGATAGGTAGGTTGTGATATCTTACCAGGTTTTAGTTTGCATTGCTTTGATGGTTAATGAACATCATTTCATGTGCTTATTACCATCTGTATATCTTCTTATGTGTAAGGTCTCTTCTTGACTTCCGCCCATTTTCTAATTGAATTTTGTTTTGTTTTGCTTTGCTTTTACTGTACATTTCGAGACTTCTTTCTGTACTCTAGACACCAGTCACTTGATGCACACATATTTACAAATACTTTAGTTTGTTGCTTGTTTTTTCACCCTGTTAACAAGGTTGTTTGCTGAGCAAAGGTTTTTTTTTTTTTAATTGATGTATTATAATTATCAATATTCCTTTTATGGATCATTATTTTGATGTCAAATCTAAGAACTATTCACCTAAATCCTGAATAATTTCCCCTATGTTTATTTTATAAGCTTTATAGTTTAACACTTTACATTTAAGTTTATAATCCATTTTGCTTTAATTTTTGTAAGATCTGAGCTTTACCTTTAAGTTTTTTGTTGATTATTTATTTTTGCCTATGGTTATTCAGTTGCTCCAACAATTGCTGAAAAGACTAAAAAGCTATATTTTCTTCATTGAATTGCTTTTGTACCTTTGTCAAAAATCAGTTGGACATACTTGTATGAGTCTTTTTCTATATTTTATATTCTGTTCCATAAATCTCTATGTCTAGCTGCTAATACAGCCCAGCTGTGACCACAGTGCCTATGTAGTAATTCTTAAAATCAGATTGATTGCTTCCTCCCACTGTATTTAGTTTTGTGTACAAAATTGTTTTAGCTATTCTAGTTCCTTTGATTTGTGTATAAATTTTAGAATAAACTCGTCTATGTCTACAAAAAATTTGCTGTTGTGTTTAAAGGAATTTGTTAAACCTGTATACCACTTTTAGCAGAATTGGCATATTTGCTGTCTTCTAATCCCTGAACACAATATGTCTCTCCATTTGTGTAGATCCCCTATTATATCTTTCACAAGTGTTTTATGGTTTTTAACATCTCAATTCTGTTCATGTTTTGTTATATTTACACCTAAATATTTCATTTTTAAACCATTGTCTTATTATGTTTTAGTTATAAAGTCCAAGTGTTCATTGCTATCATAAAGAAATACAATATTTTTATTTGTATATCTTGTATCATGTGTCTTTGCTGAACTCACTGTTTAATTCTAGGAAGTTTTGTAGAGTACTTGGAATTTTCTATGTAGACAGTTATGACATCTGCAAATAGGAACAGTTTTAATTTGTCTTTTCCAATCTGTATGGTTTTGTTTTATTTGCCTTAACGCACTGGTTATAACTTTCAGTACTATATTAAATCAGGCTAGTGAGGAGGCCCTCCTTGCTTTGATCCCAGTCTCAGGGGGAAGACACTCATTCTTTACCGTGAAACATCATGTTAGCTCTAGATGTTTAGTACATGCTTTTGTCAAGTTGAGGAATTTCCTCTCTATCCCTGCTTTTCAGAGATTTTCCTTAATGATGAATTAGTGTTTAGTTTTGTCAAAAATTTTTCTGTGTTAAATCATGTAATCCTGAGATTTTTCTTCTTTCACCTATTAATATGATAGATTTCATGGATTGTTTTCAGAATGTTGAAGCACACTTGCATCTCTGTAATAAATCCCAGTTGTTTGTTGTATAAAATTCTTTATATATGATGAATTCTATTTTTTAATATTTTGTTAAGAATTTTTGTACCTATATTTATTAAGTATATTCATCTGCAGTTTTTTGTTTAGTTTTGATACTATCTTTGTCTGGTTTTGGTATCAGTCTAATATTAACTTATAAAGTAACTTAGGACTTGTTCCCTCATCTTCTGTTTTCTGGAACAAGTTCTGCACAGTTTGTACTAACTCTTCTTGAAAGATTTGGCATATTTCTCCAATGAAATCAGTTTGTGTTTGAGTATTTGAGGAACATTAAAGTAAAATTTACTTAATTAATTGTTATGGGGGTGTACAAGTTATCTATTTCATATTAGGCAAATTTTGGTATTGGTGCATTTCAAGGAATTAGTCATTTTATCTCAACTGTCATATGGTGTGTAGATCGATGAACACACAGTATCCCTTTCTTATCTTTCTGAAGTCTGCTAGGTGTGTAGGGACTTACAAATATATGGACAGAAATCACAAAGAAGTGATTACCTAGAATAAGTGTGTATATTGAGAGAGAGAGAGGAAGGACTATGAAAGAACAAAAAGTAAATTAGGCAAATAGTGGCCAGAGAGATAGGAAGAAAATCAAGAGGCTTTGCTGTTACAGAAGCCCAGGGAAGAAGAAGATTTCAAGGGGAGAAAGGAACTTAAGAGTATTAAGTGAGTTAAAGACTGAGGCAGGTCCATTGATTTAAATAGCAAAGAGGATAGTGATGAGGTTGACACTATGGCAAGATCAATGTAGTGAATCAGTGGAAGCAGAAGCTGGATTCGGATGGGTTAAGAAGCAAATGAGAAGTAATGGAGTAGAGGTGGTGGCAAATGGAGTAGACAATTCCTTCAAGGGTTTGTGAAGAAGAAGGGAAGATAGGGAGTTCCTGAAAGGTAATTAGAAGAGGATTTTGTTTTTGTTATTTTATTTTCAACATTAGATAAGCATTGGCATCTTGGAATGTTCTTTGAGAAGAATCTAAAAACTGAGAAGTTAAATGTATTTAAATATAATTTTCAAAAAGATAAAATCATAATAGACAAATAAAAGTATAAAATCAAACACTTTATATAATTCATTAATTAATGAAGAAAACTGTGGGCTCTTAGACTTTGGGCTTTTGATCAGTAGTGGACATAGAGGTGAACTGAGTGCATTCTCCAAGACAGTCATTACATGGCCTTAGCTCCAACCTAACGTTAACATGTGCTACTCACTTTTTTGGCCCTGCTTTCAAGGTTTAGATAATTTTTCTGAAATGATGCATTAGAGAAGCTAGATACCTATACAGTAAGGTATCCAAGAAGGTAAGAGGACAGTGTTCTGATCTTGCCTGCATGTTGGAATCACCTGGAAAAGTTTTAGAAAGTACTTAAAGTCCGGCCCCCACACTGAGGGATTCCGGTGTAATTAGTGCAGAGTGGGGCCCCAGCAACCGTCAGAGGTGAAAACCATGGCAGCAGGTGTGGTAATAGGGACACAGGTGAGACGATAAGCCTTTAAAAAAAGGAGGATACACTTTGGCTTACAGAAAAGGAGCAAGAGTGAACCATAGATACAATTTAATAGATTTTGAAAAAAATAATGCCTTCCCATTTCACTTCATCTGGTTGTGAAAACCCAGTGAGAACGCAGATACAATTTCTTTGAAATGGAATAATACAGGGTCTGGCAGAAGTAAGGCCTGCCTGAGTGTGTTTGGCAGGGTAATAACATGGGTGTAATAATTTACAGTTTTAATTTTAACATTTCACCTAAAATGTCTATGGTATGTTTGAATGTGATATTGTTATGTTACAGAATTACATACTTCTTATTTTGTAATATAAAAGGGCATTATTTGTGCCAGACCCAGTATTTTAATTTGGTTGAATAGATTTATTTCTATTTATTTGTAGTTTCTTTGCGTGTGTGGACAGAAACAATATTTTAAGGTAGATCTAATGGTCTTCATAAGATTTTAGTTGTTAAATTCACCCTCTTTAGTTTAGCATCTTAGGTGTTTTCCATTTACAAATGTGATTTCTTAAACAAGGGCCAGTTTTGAGAGCAAAAGGTCCACTACAAATGACTATTTCAACTTTTTGATGTGAGACTGAATAGTCTCTGTGGGCTAATTTCCAAATGCCTGTAACAGACACTAATCACAGGAAAAATGCTTTCTCCTGAGGAGACTTGTGGTTTTCTCTTGTTGTGGTTGAATTTGCACTCCTTTCTCAGTTAAGATAATGTTTTGAATTGCAGAGAAACAAAAATAATAAAATACAATGGGGATCACCACGAAGCAGAGGGAAGGGGGCATCTTTGTGACTTGCCTGCAAAGGTCAGCACTTGAGCAGAGGCACAGGACTCACCACCTCTGAGAACCATTGCACCAGCCTGCAGGGGCTTCCGCCAGCCTGAGAGCTCTTGAAGGACAAATTCTTGACTGTTCTTTATTGTAAAATTTTAGTACTGTATCTGATACAGTTCTGGCATTCTATAGGTGCTCAATAATGTTTGCTGAATGAATTGTACTTAAGATACTCACAATTGTTCCAAAAGCTACAGGAATAATAACAATTCAAAACACACAAATTCGGAGTTAAGAAGATTGAATATTTCTTTATATGGCACATGCTAAAGTTCAGCAGTTTATTTATAGGACAATTCTGTTTCTGCGTCTCTCCCTCATTGCAGCAAATGTTAAACATCAGTCTGTCACACATGCTAAGTGCTGATCTAATTAGTGAATAAGAGCCCTCTTTTCCCTTTCAGCTTCATAAGGATGTTATATGGCTAATCCACTTAGAGACTCCCTTCTGTGCTACTATATTTAAAATAGCTTATTGTGTTGTTCATGTGGATTTATAAAATGAGTTTCTAAGAGATGAGAAATCATGACTGCTAGTATGCTTTCCACTTTCACTCAGCTTCTGAAAGGATTTACCTCGATCACGATGGGGCTAATTTCCCTTGACATTTTTTGACCATCTGTAGTCCTGTAACACACAAACAAGAACTCTCTCAGGAAAAGCTGTAGTAAAGATGAGGTCCATTCTCTACTTCTTCAGAGCTACGCCAGGAACTCAGGGGCCATGTCTGGCTTCCTAGAGCACCACATTGCTATTTCCAGCGGAGAGCACAGTCCTCAAGTGGGGAAAGCCTTTACCAAGCTTTCTTTGCCATCTGTTCCTCCATGACATTGTTGTGTTCTCTAGGAACAGCAAATAAATGTGGTAGAGTGAGCAATACCTTTACAGGGCTCCATATATCTACCTCCTATTCATAACAAGTCTAACTTGGAATGAGAGCACACAGCCTCCCAGGCATTTAAGGCATTTAATAGGCACTGTTTTAAATAATTATTCCAACTATCACTCCAGCTGGCCTGTATTATCATTTCCCCCAATTTATGGTAAAGAAAAAGAGTTACAGGGAGTTCGTGACATATCAAAGTTCCCAAAGCTGATAAGAGGTGGAAGATGATCAAAACCCTTTTTGGTGGGAGCAGGATGATTAGAAGACTCTGGCTTCATAAGAGCATTATCTCAGGCTCTTTTATTAACAACATCTCAACATGGCATAATTACCCCATGGATATAAATATTTATAATTTATGAAGATTTTTCTGAATATTCAAATTAGTGTCTATAAGAGCGTTCACAGCCAGAAGTCAAATATACTCCTCTAGAAATTTTAAGTGTCTCCTTGAATTTTGAAATCTCAGTTTTCCTCTTAGTGTTTCATTGATGATTTTAAAATTTTGTTTTGAAATATCTATGGAGTAGCTACCAGCATTGAATGCCTACTCTATCCAGTGCCGTATTTTGTATTCACCTTAAAGTGAGTAATATCATAATCTTACAGAAAAAGAAATAAAAGCTTATAAAGGTGAAATAGTTTTCTAAGCTGAAAAGTGGTGAAGTTTAGTTTGAAACCTGGGTCAATTAGCTTCCGACCATTTTCTACCCTGTTGCCCAAATCAACACAACTATGGAAATGCTCTATCTGTCAAGAATTTTGTGCTCCTCGAATAAGCATAATTGAGTCATTTTTGCCATTGTTAGATCATTCACACAAATATACATTTTTCACTATGTTCTTTTGCATATATTTAGTATATGAATACAGAATACAGAATATAGTTTGGATACAGAAATTTGTTTTTAATGCATTCATGCAATTCTAGAGAATATCCTTGAGTTATCTCATTTTCAAAGAGTTAAGAGGGAATGAAATAACAAATGAATATTAAGAATTAGGAAAAAAAAACACTTTGCATGCTAACACCTAAATCTCAAATGGCACATCAGGTTTAAAATGTGTTAAAGTAGATTAGCTTTAAAAGGTTTAGCCATTAGGGGTTTTTCCATTGCCAGTAATATGGTCAATTGAAACAAGTTAGAATATTTTAATAGAAGTTTCCTTTTCATTAGAATTATTTCAAGCCTGGATATAGTCTCAAACTAATCAGGATAATCATGAAATACTTCAGGGCCCTATTTAAGAAAATGAGAGTGGCTGGGGCAAGTCACAGGATTTTATTCTTCGTTGAGAAGGGAAAGAAGGCAATATTTCTCCTTTTTATGGAGAATTAACTGCCTAAATATGATGCCAGCATGAAAATAAGAATGCATAGCACAAAAAATCTGCATCTCATGGGGAATTTTATTCAGCTCTCCCTGAGCATAAAATGCCACAGGCTTTCTTAGGCACACAGCAAGTCGAATGAACAAGGTCTCTAAGGGAGAGAAAAACAAAGGAAGATAATTATATGTACTGCCACTCAAAGCTCAAGTAGCAACATATTTTCTGATTTGTTTTTTTTTCTTTTGCACATGAGGAACTTCAGTGAACTTTGAAATATACTTCTTTCCATTTTGCAGCATCTTTCTGTTACATCAGTAGCAAACAGCAAAATAATGTTGTACATGCCCAGCTTCCACTGAGATCACTTAATCTAAAGAAATTGGGGAACATACACATGAGTCCTGAATCAACAACTCTCCCCCTCCTTGAAGAGTCTTTCTTCTAAGAATATTATATAAATAGTGCATATACATACGCAACTTTCTTCAAAAAGTTGGGACATAAGAGTTTTAGTTTTTGACCCAACCAAAATAGGGTATAAATCACAATTATAATTGTAATGCTTCTGTGCTTCATTTCCTCCACCTAGAAAATGGGGATAACAGTGTCTACTCATGTAGGGCATAGTAAAGGTTCCACACTCACATGGTGCAAAGTATGCTCAGTTGTTTTATACCCATTTCCACAATCCAGGAGAGGCAAGGAGAAACAGGTTCACTCTGCAGAGAAATCACATAGCAGGCATGGAAAAGGTTGAAGGCCTTAGTTAATAGCAACATTGCTTGTGGCCCCAGAAGTGAAGTACATGTGACAATGTTGACTTGAGTGTCCAGGCTCACTGGCCTCTGGCAGAGCACAGGCCCCACAGACCTGACTGTGTCTTCCGGAGACCTGAGGTCTCTGTGGCTGAACCCTCCTGCATCCAGTGGCTATGTGACTGCCCACTAGTTGCATTTGTCAGCCAAAGCCCTGTTTTGAATGAATATATTTATCAAATTACTTGACAATAGAGTAAGGATTAATAGGTATGTTACATTAGACAATGCAGATATTCAAGTGACTGTCTTTTATTTTGAGTACATTTCCTACTGCACGCCTTCTCCATTCCTAGCCGTACATGGGGCACTAAGAAGAAAAGATAAAAGGTGGAAGAGACATGTTCCAAGAGCTATAACATCCATTTCAGGAATCCTGAAGAAATGTGGAGGAGAATTTTAGTGTGCATGTTAGGTTTAGGGATAATAGGCCAAAATGATAAAATTCAAGTTTTCTTTATATTATTCTAGAACTAAAGTCAAGGTAAAAATGGCCTTAAGTGGTGAATCTAGAATTTAAGAAAAGAATTTAAATGCGACATAAAATAAAACATGGGGAGAATAACCTTGAGGATCAATGCTATTTATGTGTTCATAGTTTTTTGCTTTAGGTCTTTATGCCAGGGAATTCTATGTGATTTTGTGCCTTAGTATGTGCTGGCTTATCAAGACCAGATAGGACTTGCATTCATTTTCTCTGACGACCTAAAAATCTGTCCAAATTTAATAAAATTGACTGGAATACAGGCAGAGTCCCAGTGGGAGCACATTTGAAAAATTTAGCATTTCAGGAATATCCACGTCACTTTGGTCAGAAGGTTGTATACAAGAGCTAGGAAAACTTTTGCCTGTGGTTTGTCTCAGACTCTAGGGCCTGCATGCTTTATATCACACATGATACTTAACACCCAAAGTGATGGGATAAATATGCATTCAAAAACTGTGAGTGCACAGCTACTTTGCTAGTTGTTCTATTAAATTCATCCAATAAGCGTGGCTTAGAATCAGTAGTAGTTATCAAACAGCTTTCTGTCTGATTGCAGAAAAACAGTCAGTTAAATAAACCTGTTGTTTTTAAAGCCACTGAAGAGCTTACTCACCTTTTCAATGTCCAGTTACAACCTGATTCCCCTCGGTCTAAGTACAGTATATTAGTTTTCTAAGGCTGCCATAAAAAAAATACACAGCCCAGATGGCTTAACCAACAGAAATTTATTTTCTCACAGTTCAGAAGGGTGAAGTTCAAGATTAAGTTTCCAGCAGGTTTGGTAATCTCTGAGGCCTCTCTTCTTGGCTTGCAGATGGCTTCCCTCCTGCTGTTTCTTCACTTACTCATTTCTCTGTGCACGCACACCCTGATATCTCTTTGTGTGTCCTCATTTCTTCTTATAGTAAGGGCATCAGTCAGATTGAATTAAAGCACCCCGCCTACTGAATGGCCTCATTTTAACTTACTCACTCCTTCAAAGGCCCTAACTCCAAATACAGTCCCAAATTCAGCCCATGACAGTAGGCAAGTGAAATGAATTAATTAATGTTGCTGGATGTGCTGAGCGAATGAGAGTAGAAATGGAGACTGTAGGACCCCTCGGGAAAGGAGCTCCTGGAGAGCGACATGGATGGCATTGATTTTATGGATGCGCAGTCAATAAAGATGGATAAAAGTAATTTGAAAATCATAAAAATTGTTGCTGCATTTTTTCCTGGAAAAGTGTAACTTCTATTTTGTTATTGGACACATAACCCATTTTGGAAAAAGTAATAGAAATACCACAAGAACTGATGACCCATTGTGTTATTGTATGCATATTTTCTTGCTTATAGACAATAATTATAACACTCTAATTGTTTCTCTTATGTACTGTGGATTTTTAAGTTTAAAGTTATTGAAACTAAGATAAAATAACTTTGCTTTGGATGAGTAGGAAAATTTAGGTGTTGAGTTCTATCTAAGGAAGATTTTAAAATTATTGTAGGGAGTCAGCCTGCTTTCTTTATATCTGCCCCCTTTCACCCTATGAGACATGCCTTTGCCATCTTTGGCCATTTTGTGATTGTATTTTCTTTGAAATCACATTTGAATGCTTTATGTGAATATAAAACTCAAAAATTATTAGAGTCAATTCAACAAACCTTTAGTGAATATCTGCAATGTTGAAGGGAAACAGTGTGTTAGATTCTATGTGGGCTATAAAGATGAATAAAGTAGTCCTGACTGGTGTGGCTCAGTTGGTTGGACATCACCTCACAAAGGAAAAGGTTGCAGGTTTGGTTCCCAGTCAGGGCACATGCCTGGGTTGCAGGTTTAGTCCCCGGATGGTGTGCATACGAGAGGCAACCAATCGATGTTTCTCTCTTACATCACTGTTTCTCTCCTTCTCTTTCTCCCTCCCTTCCTCTCTCTCTAGAAAATAAATAAATAAAATATTTTTTAAAAGATGAATTTTAAAGCATTCCTTAATGATCTGACTGTGGTAATGGGGGAAACACAATGTGTCAAAAATGAATAGAGCACAAATCAGAATGAAAATGTATTAAAGTGAAGGCGAACACAGAAGGATTTCTGACGTGGGAAGGATTGCTTCCTGCTGTGGCATTCATTAACAAGGGGAAAACTTGTTAAAGCAAGTGGCACTTAAACCTCATGTGAAAAGACAATTGGAGTTTCTATAGAAAATTATGGCAAGTGTATGAATACAGGTTTAGAAGGAGAGAGTAAAGAGACGATTCAGGAAACACCAAGTGCTGTCCCTTTGAGCATGGCCAGAAAGACAGCCTCACATACGCTGGAATCGTGTTATTAGGTTCTAAGTGACAACTTACTGGGAAGTCAGTTCACCCGGCTGATACACACGACATGAACATTCTTTATCAAATGTGCTTAACTGGGGGAGCTAGCCGCCTGGTTTCCTTTAACCCTCTTGAGTGATGCGTGCCGTAGAGTATGATAACGTTGTGACAATCATTATGCCTCCCCATCTAATTATTGTATTTGCCTATGTTCTTTACTGCTGTTCCTGGATGCTATGTGAATATCAAATGTCATGAGATTTTGAAAATTCAGCTTAACATTTATTAAATGCCTGCACTGTATAATGCTGTGAGAGGTAGAAGGAGGAATAACACATGTTGATAGCTGTTAAGGACTTGACATTTTATCTGTCATTTCACTCTAACCCATATTATTTCAGTTTCTGAGATTGATAAATAAATTACACTAGGATGACAGGCTGATGTAGCAATTAAAAAATAGTAACTTACAACCAGACAGACCAGCATGTGATGCCTCAGTCTAGCAGTTTCTACTACATGGCCTTGGGCAAGTTACTGAGGCTCTCTCTACCCCTGGTTTCTTTATTGTACAACAGAGGTAACTACCTCATAGTGCTGTTAAAAATATTGAGTAAAAAGAATGCGTGTAGAGCAGGGCATTTGCACAAAGTAATATTAAGAAATGTTGGTCTTTGTGATTTCTTTAAAGAGTATTTCTCTTCTCCAGTTTTCTTATTTCTGAGGAGGAAAATGCGATCCACAGAATCTGAACCATAGGATATATAGTATGGGAAGATAATGTTTTCTGGTTATTTATTATTGCATAACACACCACTCCCAAAATTTGGTGACTTAATACAATTTACTTTTATCCCTCATGGGTCCGTGGGTTGCCTTGACTCAACTGGGCAGTTCTTCTTACTCAGGATTGTTCCTGCAGTGTCGATGTAATGCGGCAAAGGGCTATGGTGTTCTGAAAACTCTCTAAGACTGAACATCCAAGATGGCTCACACACACTGCAGGCAGATGCTCCTGATGCCTGGGAAATCAGCTGGGGCTATAGAATGGAGCACCTACAAATGATTTCTTCAAGGAACTTGAGCTTCTCAAAGCATAGTGTTGGCTTGTGAAAGGGAACATCCAAAAGTAAGCATTCTAAGAGACTTAGCCAGGAGCTGCAAGGCTGGCTTCTTCATTTGAATATCTTATCAGCATGCTGTGTATTCTCTCTCTCTCTCTCTCCCCCTCTCTCCCTTCTCTCTCTCTTTATTTCTCTCTCTCTAATCTCAGTCCCAGAGTCCTTTATCTAGTGGTAGGCTCATTTGTAAGCACACCTGCCATATTCACCAGGAAAACCTGCCACAAGGCTTACACTGATTCACAGAGATTGAGAAATAGACCTTACTTCTTGACAAGGGAGTGGAAGTTGACACTGCACACGAGTATGTGGGTGAGGGATATTGTTGGCATCTTGTGGCAATCATTATAAAAATACTGGAAAAATAGTTAAGGTAGACAGTAGTGGTCTTCATTTTTCTGATGAGAAAACTGTGGGTCAGAGATGTTAAGAGTTAGCCAAAGTAAATTAATTGCTGTATTATAGAGCTTTGCATTGAAATCTGGCCTTCTGAATCCAAATTGGGCCTTTTGGGAAAGTTACCCTTTGCCTGTCCTTACTTAATTGATCATGAGCTCCCTTGAGAAATGGGAAAACCATTGAGACTAAAAGCTGCAATCTCATTCCAGCTCCCTGCACGTCTACGTATCACCCCGCCTTTCTCCATCTGTGCCCTTGTCCATCTCTTATGAGCCCTCAGTTTCATCATCTTTAGAGAAAATAGCATCTTTTTGTAGATTTGAAATGATTACTTGAGTATAATACATGTAAATTTCTTAAAACAGTGCCTAATATGTAATGTGTGTTCAGTACTTTCTAGCTATTGTTTTGCCATTATTATTACCATTCAAATTCTTCAGGATTAGAACAGGAATTTATAGCATTGCCTCTTTCTCCTCATTATCCATCCTTCCTAAACCAACTCTCTTCTACAGGGATGATTTTTGTGTAGGTGAGCCCCTAACTGCTCAAACCAGGGGATTTTTTTCAATGCTATTTTTCTGTGAACTCCCTACTGCATTCAAAATGCCCTATATCCTTGGTGTTCATGGATTTCGCTCTTCCTTGGCTGCTTCTGGCAGCCACATAGAGTTGGGGAGGTTGCAAGTTGCTCAAGGTCATACATCTAAGAGAAAGCAGTGCATGTCAAAAATAAGGTAGACTATTGTATCTATTAAGACAATTTTCCAGCAGATGGCAGTAACATTTTCTTGTCTAACAAAATCAGTATGTTATGACAACTTTTTGAGAGATGGAATACAGTGTCATGAAGGGGAGGTCCCTTTTTCTAATTCACACAATGGCACCAGGCAGACTGGGAGTGACATTACTTCTGACTGTTCCTCCTCTCCTGCCTTTACCAGATAATCTTCCTTTGCCTGTCTCTTAAATGCCACTGATATTCTTTTCTCAGCTATCTGACTAATTCTACACCCTCTCATTGGTTAACTTAGTAGGCTCTTACTGTTTAATTATCACTGCCCTGCTAATGACACCAAAATCTTTCACTCCAGCACAGACTTCTCCTTTGAGTTCTAGAAATCTAGCTACATCCTGGATATTTTCAAATATCCACAAGGAAAACTCATATTCAGCATTTCAAAAACTTAACTCATTACCAGGCCCTCAGAAATGAAACCCAAGCATTATTTTTAAATCAAGACAACCATGTTGTTCTTTATCAATATTTCCATGGAAAAATTCAGTTTTACTTTCATGCATGAATGTGTATCGGGAGAAACAGAAGACAGTATGTTTGTGGGAGTCCCCCTGTAGCTACCATCAAAAGGAATATTGTCCCCAAACTGAGGGTGTGGTATATGCATGGACCTGCAAGGTTTCTTCCAGATCACCTTGCTTTTTGTGGTGAGTCCAGAAGGGAGCAAGAAATTAGCTTTCACCTCTCGGAGGCACTGACCAGTTTGGGGGAGATATTCATCCTGTTTCACCAATTTCACAGATGCATTCAAATTAGAATAGCTAGGGGTTATGCCAGACTTTGCTCCTCCAGCACCTTCATCCTACAAATTACTAAATTAATGCCCAAATATTTTTTAATGTGCTCTCCTCTCTCTACTCCCCTTCTCAGTATCTTAGTGTAGGCTTGTTGTGCCTCTCAGCTGGAAATTTGAATAAACTCCTTACTATTGTTAACTATGTAAGATATTGCCATTTTATCTCATTGTTATGTATTTGTCATACAGCTGACAGATGGATCTGTCTAAAGTACCAATCTAATAGCATCACCCCTTCACTATTTTTTAACATTTTTTATTGTTGTTCAAGTACAGTTTTCTGCCTTTTCCCACCACCCCTCTCACCACCCAGCCCTCCCCACCTCCCTCCCATTTCCACCCCCACCCCTTGTTATTGTCCATATGCCCTTTACAATTCCTCCTGTAAACCCTTCACCATTTTCCTCCATTATCCCCTTCCACTCCCCTCTCGTCACTGTCCCCTTCACTTTTAAGAATTCTTGTTATCTATGGGATAAGTTCAACTCCAGCCCATGATTCATCTCTGACAAAACCTTCTTTGGGTAGCTTTCTGTAACCACACCTTCCAGGAATCCTCTTTTTCAATGTCTAGGGTGCCTACATTTCCTTAGTATTACATTGCATTATAAAGCTCAATTAATGTCTCCTTCTCTGTCACTAGACTATGAGTTTCTTGATGACTCAACATTCCTTCTTTATACTCACAGTGTCTAGAACAGTGCTTAAGACATATTAAGTATTCAAAAATGTTCTGAATGAAATATGAGTGACAAACAGAATGATTGAAGAAGGTTTATAAAGGAGTTTTCACTGAGGTCAGTTATGAGGGAAGATACACTTTTCATACACAAAGGTAGAAGGTAATGCCTACCAGGAAAGGTATTTGGAAAAAAGGATTATAAAACTCCAAAGGCATGAATAAACAAGAGAACTGTTCATTCATGAGTTGTTCAAGTCATGAGTGCAGTTCTCTTTCCTCCGTACAACAGACTTGATTATGAAGAGGTTTCTTCTCTTGTCTCTCAAACTTTGGTAATTTCCCTTTCTAGCCTTCTCTTTACATTAGCATAAAAATTCCTATGTCTGCTTATTCAATATTTTTATTTCTCTAAAGACAATAACCCACTGAGTTTGGAAACTTACATGAGCTAGCTCAGCATTTAAATATAGACAAGTCCACACATTTTATTTCTTATTTACTTATTTTATTGTTCTATTACATTTGTGCCAATTATACCCCATTGCTCTCCCCTGTCCCCCACCCTGCTACCACAGTCAATCCTCACACTGTTGTCCATGTCCATGGGTCATTTATACCAGTTCCTTGACTACACCCTTCCTCTTCTTTCCCCCTTATCCCACTACTCCCTCCCCTCTGTTTGCTGTCAGTCTGTTCCTTGTTTCCATGCCTCTGCTTCTATTGTACTCCTTTGTTTGTTTTGTTCATTAGGTTCCTCTTACAGGTGAGATCATATGGTATTTGTCTTTTGCTGCCTGGCTTATTTCACTTAGCATAATACTCTCCAGTTCCACCCATGCTGTCACAAAGGGTAGGAGCTCCTTCTTTCTTTCTTCTGTGTAGTATTCCACTGTGTAAATATACCATTGTTTTTTGATCCACCCATTTACTGATGGGCACTTAGGTTGCTTCCAGCACTTGGCTATTGTAAATTGTGCTTCTATGAACATTGGGGTACATAGGGTTCTTTTGGATTGGTGTTTCAGGGTTCTTAGGGTACAATCCTAGCAGTGGAATTGCAGGGTCAAAAGGCAGTTCCATTATTAGTTTTCTGAGGCAATTCCATACTGTTGTCCACAGCGGCTGCACCAGTCTGCAGTCCCACCAACAGTGTACTAGGGTTCCTTTTTTTCCACAGCCTTGCCAGTGCTTGTTGTTTGTTGATTTGTTTATGATGGCCATTCTGACCTGTGTGACGTGGTAGCTCTTTGCAGTTTTAATTTGCATCTCTCTGATGGATAGTGAAGTTCAGCAACTTTTCATGTGCATATATGCCCTCCTTATGTCCTCCTCGGAGAAGTGCCTGTTCAGATCTTTTGCCCATCTCTTAATTGGAATGTTTGTCTTCCTGTAGTTGAGTTGTGTGGGTTCTTTATATATTTTGGAGATCAAACCCTTGTCCAAGGTATCATTGGCAAATATGTTTTCCTATATGTTTGGTTCCTTTTTCATTTTGATGATGTTTTCTTTAGCTGTGCAGAAGCTTTTTAATTTGATGTAGTCCCATTTGTTTATTCTTTCCTTTATGTCCCTTGCCCTAGAGGATATATCAGTAAAAATATTGCTGCATGGGATATCTGAAATTTTACTGCCTGTTTTCCTCTAGGACTTTTATGGTATCACAGCTTATATTTAAGTCTTTTATTAATTTTGACTTTATTCTGCTGTATGGTGTAAGTTGGTGTTCTAGTTTCTTTTTTTTTCATTGTCCATTCCAGTTTCACCCAACACCAATTATTGAAGAGCCTATTTTTACTCCATTTGATGCTTCTGTCCCCTTTGTCAAATGTGATTGACCATAGAGACATGGGTTTATTTCTGGGCTCTCTATTCTGTCCTATTGATATATGTGTCTGTTCTTATGCCAGTACCAGACTGCTTGATTACAGTGGCCTTAAAATATAGTTTGATATCAGGTACTGTGATCCCTCCTACTTTGCTCTTCTTTCTCAAAATTGTTGAGGCTATTCATTGTTCTTTTTTATTCCATATACATTTTTGAAATATTTGTTCTAAATCTGTGAAATATATCATTGGCATTTTAAAAGTATTGTGTTTAATCTATGGATTGCTTTGGGTAGTATGGACATTTTAATGATGTCATTTCTTCTAATCTATGAGCATGGCATGTGCTTCCATTTATTTGTATCTTCCCTAATTTCTTTCTTCAGTGTTCTTTATTTTTCTGAGTACTGGTCTTTCACCTCCTTGGTTAAGTTTATTCCTAGGTACTTTATTTTTCTTTTTGTTATAATAAATGGGATTTTTCCCCTAATTTCTGTTTCTGATATTTCATTCTTGGTGTTCAAAAATTCCTTTGATTTCTGAACATTGACTTTGTTTCCTACAGTTTTGCCAATTTCACTTATTAGGTAGAGTAGGTTTTTTGATGGAGAGTTTTCTATGTACATCATCATATCATCTGCAAATAATGACCGTTTTACTTCTTCCTTTCCAATATGGATGCCTTTTATTATTTTTTCTTCTCTGGTCACTGTGGCTTGAACTTCCAATATTATGTTACATAAAAGTGGTGAAAACAGACACCCTCGTCTTATTCCTGATCTTAGGGTGAAAGCTTTTAGTTTTTGCCCCTTAAGTATGATGTTGACTGTAGGTTTCTCATATATGTCCTTTATTATGTTGAGGTATATGCCCTCTCCTCCTAGTTTACTGGGTGTTTTTATCATTAGTACAGCACCCACCTAGTTTGCTGGGTGCTGTACTAATCAAATGCTTTTTCAATATCTATTGGTATGATCATGTGATTTTTATCTTTTTTTAAAAGATTTTTTAAAATTTATTTTTAGAAAGGGGAAGGGAGGCAGAAAAGAGAGGGAGAGAAACATCAATGTGTGGTTGCTCTCACACATCCCCAATTGGGGGCCTGGCCCATAACCCAGGCATGTACCCTGACTGGGAATCAAACCCACGACCTTTGGTTCACAGGCTGGCATTCAAACCACTGAGCCAGAGCTGATATTTGTCTTTCATTTTCTTTGTTTATGTGGTGTATTATGTTTATTGATTTGTGAATATTATACCATCCTTGCATCCCTTGGAGGAATCCCACTTGATCATAGTGTATGATCTTTTTAATGTATTTCTGAATCCAGCTTGCCAATACTTTATTAAAGATTTTAGCATCTATGTTCATCAGAAATATTGGCCAGTCATTTTCTTTCTTTGTTGTATCTTTACCTGGTTTTACAATTAGATAATACTGGCCTCATAGAAAGGGTTTAGGAATCTTCCCTCTTCTTCAATTTTTTTGGAATAGTTTGAGAAGGATAGGAGTTAGCTTTTCCCTAAATGTTGGGTAAAATTTGGCTGTGAAGCTATCCAGTCCAGGGCTTTTGTGTGCCAGGAGGTTTTTGATTACTGCTTCAATTTCACTAGTTGTTATTGGTCTATTCAGGCTTTCTGCTTCTTGATTCCGTTTTGGAAGTTTATATGTTTCTAGAAATTTTTCTTTTTCACCCAGGTTGTCAAATAACTTGGCATGTAATTGTTCATAGTAATATTTTGTACACTAATTTGTATTTCTGTGGTATTGGTTGTTTTTTTCTTCTTTTGTTTATGATTTTATTTCTTTGAGTCCTTTCTCTTTTTTTCTTGATGAGTCTCCTTAAAGGCTTGTTGCTTACATTTATCTTTTCAAAGAACCAGCTCCTGGACTTATTGATCCTTTGAATTGTTCATTTAGTCTCTATGTTATTTAATTCTGCTGTGATCTTGATTATTTCCTTCCTTCTCCTTGGTCTGGGTTTTTTTTACTATTGTTCCTCTAGTTCTTGTAGCTGTACTCTTAGGTTGTTTATTTGAAATTTTTCTATTTTTCTTAGGCAGGCCTGTACTGCTATGAACTTCCCTGTCAGGACTGCCTTCTCTGTGTCGCATAGGTTTTGGACTGTTCTGTGTGCATTTTCATATGTTTCCAGAAACTTTTTGATGCCTTCCTTGATCTCATTGTTGATCCATTCATTATTTAATAGCATATTATTCAGTCTCCATGAATTTGAATGTTTTTGGGTTTTTTCATTGAGGTTGGTTTCTAGTTTCAAGCTATTGTGATCCAAGAAGATGCTTGATGTAATGTCAATGTTTTTTAATTTTGAGGCTTGTTATATGTCCTACTGTGTGGTCTCTCTTTGAAAATGTTCCATGTACATTTGTAAAGAATGTTTATTTTGCTTCTTTAGGGTGAAAGTTTCTATATATATCAACTAAGTCCATTTGATCTGTAGTGTTGTTCAATGCCACAGTATCCTTGTTGATTCTTTGCTTGGAAGATTATCCATTGTTGACAATGGGGTATTAAAATCTCCTACTATGAGCGTGTTGCTGATGATATCTTTTTTTAAGTCCTCCAAGGTTTTCCTTATATATTTGGGTGTTCCTATATTGGGTGCATATATGTTTACAAGAGTTTTGTCTTCTTGATGGATTATTCCCTTAAGAATTGTGAAGTGTCCTTCTTTGTCTCTTTTTATGGCCTCTGTTTTGAAATCTATTTCGTCTGATATAAGTATTGGTACCCCAGTGGTTTTTCATGTCCATTTGCTTACAATATTTTTTCTATCTCTTACCTTTCATTCTGTGTAGATTTTTTATTCTGAGGTGCGTCTCTTGTGGACAGCATATGTGTGGGTCATGTTTTCTTATCCATTCAGCTACCCAATGTCTTTTGATTGGAGCACTTAATCCATTAATATTTATGGTTATTATTGATAGCTACTTATTCATTGCCATTTTCCCCTTTGTACCTTGTTCCTCTGTCTCTCTTTTTCTTCATGTTCTTAAATCAGTCCCTTTATCATCTCTTGCAATGCTGGTTTGGTGAAGGTATATTCTTTTAGCCTTTTATTTTGTCTGGGAAACTCCTTATTTCACCTTCCATTTTAATTGAGAGTCTTGCTGGGTAGAGTAATCCTGGTTGCAGGCTTTTGCTTTTCATTACTTGGTATATTCCTTCCCATTCCCTTCTTGCCATTCCCTTCTGGCTTGTAGCGTTTCTGTTGTGAAATCACTTGATAGCCTTATTGGAGTTCCTTTGTATGTTACTACCTGTTTCTCCCTTGCTGCCTTTAAGACTCTCTCTTTGTCTTTGAATTTTGCCATTGAGATGACTAACTGAAAGAAAAATGATTTTGAAATGGTAGAGGGAGGACTAATAATAAGAGTATGGAATAGGGACAAGGCAATTAGAGAAAGAAAGTAAAATTTACATCATAAATAAAAAAAGGAAGGGAAGAAGGCAGAATGGAATAAGAGAAGGGGAGCATATAGTATTAGACTTAAACAGAAATTTAAAACAATATATAGTGAGAGAGAGAGAAATATAGGAACCAAATTGGAGAAAAAGACCCACCACAGCACTGTCAACAACCCATGTGCAAAGGTTAATATAGGTGGGAAGGGAATAAGTGGGAAATAAGAAAGAAAGAAAAGCTTAAGTGAGGTCTAGAGGAAAGGGAGGTTATTTTGAGATGATAGAGGGAAAAAAAATACTAAGCATGAGGGATGAAAACCAGACTAAGGCAGGGGAAAAATAAAATTTAAAACAACAAAAAAAGAAAGGGCCGGAGGAAGGCAAAATGGGGTAGGAGAGGGGAACAGTAAAATTTGAGATTAAAAGTATAAAAATAGTGAAGGTCTAGGAATAAAATTGAAGAAAGACAACCACCACCACCTTATCCACAAACAATGAGCAAAGATTGATAATGGTGGAAAGAGAATAAGAGTAATTTTAAGAATGGGAAAAAGAATGTGAGATGACTAATGAAAAGAAAAATTGTGTTTGAAAGTCTGGAGCAGGGAGAAATTGTAATAGTGTAGAATGGAAACATGTCATAGCAAGAGAGAAAATAAAATTTAAAACAAAAGTAAGAAGAGGAAATAAGAAGGTAAAATGGAATAAAAAAGGGATGAGCAAAATATGCGATTTGAAATAAACTACAATATAAAAACTAGTGACTTAATATGCACAAACCTGAAGGACAAAAAATGAATGTTAAAAAGCTATGCAGGACAGAAAATGAAACAAATCATGAAGGAGACTGTGGTTGAATTCATCTCAGTAGTATCTAGTGTTTACCACTGTCTTCTCTTTCTGGATCCACCCCTGGTAATGTCAGATCATGTCCCAGTGTGGCCCTGGGCAGCCTGTGCAAGGCTACCAGTGATCCACGGTCTGTGGCTGTCTCGTTAATCTAGTCAATCTGTAATCACCAGTCAGGCTTAAGCAGCACAGGGTGAGGCAGAGTAATTTCTCTGGGCAGGGCTATTGCTTCCTCTCGAGCTGATGCCACTTGGAAGGGAGTGGTCTGCCTAAGTAAAATGGTTCCTGCTATATGGGGAGTGACTCAGCACAGGGATCCTGGTGGCTGGTCCCTCACTTCTCTCCCCACAGCCACCATCCCCAAACTCCCCTCAAGTATCTCTAGTTCACTCTGCCCCCTCCTTTACTGGAACCCAAGGTAAGTGGGTGCAAAGGGAATTTTATGCACTAGCCCTTTAAAAACTATCTATGACTCTAGCTGCCTGTCCCTGGTAGACAGAAACCCCACTGCTTTTCACAGCTGGATGTTATCTAGGTTCCTTTCTGGCTCTGATGCTATAGGCTGTGGAGCCCAGCTTGGAGTTTAGACCCTAAACTTCTAGGGGGATCCCCCCCAGCAACTGAAATTTCCCTCTGGCACTTCAGCTGCCACCATGAGAGCCCAGCCAGCCCTCTCACTTACCTTCCACACTCCGTGCCAGTCATGTCGTGATGAAGTAGTTTCTTCTGTCTGTTGGTGGTCATAAGGCTTCTCTCCAGCTATTGTTCAGTCAGTTATTCTGGATGATTTCTCTACAATTTAGTTGTAATTCCAGACTGGTACTGGGAGGAGATTACTGTAGCTACCACTTATTCCTCCACCATCTTGGATCTCCCAAACATTTTTATTTTATTTGTCTGTGTTCATCTAGTGCCCCCTCCCACCTGATGACCTCTTTATTCTTGGATTCATACTAAGAGTAAAATATGTAAAGTAATAAGGCAAACCACTTTCTTTTGAAATGCCTGGTAAGATTTTTCTGACCATTTTAGGTGGCCCTATAGTTCCATGGTCTCTTGTGAAGTAGATGCTAGTCATGATTAAAAGTTGGCATTATTCATTTTCATATTTTTAAAAATATTTTTTTCTTCTAAGATTATAATTATACATTATGTCAAAGAAAGAAATGTACATAAATAACAAAGACAAATTTTCTCTTTTAAGCTTATTTCCCCTTTTCCATTGCTTTCATGGTTTTAAAGTACTATAAAGTGAGAAAAGATGTAGAGAGGCATTATTGAAGTATTTTATTTACTTAGATATTACTTAAGACAGATTTCACCAGTGCTTCTGGAACTACATCTCCATCGTCAGCAACTCCTCTGTATCCTCAACCTCTTCTCCAAATGCGTCCTCTACCTTCTTGCCTTAACAGAGCCTGGCTCTCACTGAAAATCACCATCTCTGCATCCTTTTCTTGTACTTTAAGACCACTGTTCTTTCTGACCACTTCTCTCCCACTCTTATTAAAACTCTGCTCTTTTGAGGCTTATGGCAGACAGGTGTACTCACCTTGTCCCCCTTTGTCACTGTTATTTATTGAATTTTGATTGTTTCTTTTGTTTATCTGGGATGTTGACAGTTAACTTACAATCTGACTCAGTCTTCCAAGCCCTTCCATCGTCCTGAGACACCATAATAGCCTCTGAGCTCCTAGCCTCCCTCCTATTTAATGACTTTCACCTCTACTCCACTTTGGCTTCCATTTTCATGGTCACAAGTAGCTATTATCAATTTTAACTGTTTTACTTCCCAAATCACTAAAGCAAACATCTTAGTCAACTTTCTTTCCAACTTGCTTTGCCAAGAATTCAGTTACAGGATTCTTTAAAGTCACCAGGATTCCAGTCTGTTGATTCCTATTTTATCTTCCAATCTACCCTTCCTTTGCTTCTTCCTTTTTAATATATTTTGCATTCCATGTGTATCATTTCAATCACTCCTAGTTCTCTTGATGGCAACCTAAATTCCCTTCTACCTGTCCCTTCCCATGCCTTAGCCTACCCTACAACTCACGTTTTATTTTTATTTTTGTCCTCACAAAACCTTTTCTTCACTGAAATCAGCCATCCTCTTTCTCATTGCCTAAAGTAGAACTGTGGAGAATTTTCAGTCCAAGTCACTTGACAGGGTCTATCAGGAGCCCTGAAAATGGGACCCCAGTGCAACACTCAATATGGTCATCTCTGCCTGCTCACCTCACTTTCTTCCCCACAGCAACGAGATTAACTTCATTCTCTTCAAAGGCTCCTCCCACATCCACCAGATTTCACATCCTAACAGAATAAAATAGATTATTTCAGACCAGAATGTTCTTCGAGCTACCAAGCATACAGATCATCTGTATCTACATTAATTTTACCTTCCTTCCCCTCTGTGACAGAAATAGTTTATGTTTTCCACCCTTTGGGTTATATTTCTATCTATACTTTTGATTCTATTTTGTTGCCCCTCTCAAGGGTATTCCCTTCACTGAGTATCACTGAACATCGCTGATAGTCCCTTCTCTCTTCTGTACAACCAGCCTCTATCTCACCGATCCCTGCCAAATGGCTTTTCAAAATATGCAAGTTCCTCCCTTTAAAACAAAATGAATGCCTCTCAAGTTACTGCTCTATTTCTCCCCCTACCATAATGCTAAACTATTAAAGGAGCTCTCTGTACTTGACCTTCCTCACTAGATAATTTCCCCATTGTAAACACTCAGAGATTATGTATCTCTGCTTCCCAATCTGTGTATAGTTGCATATTTATATTGATTTATGTGCTTTATTACTTTTTGTTTCCCTTACTAAGCTGACAGGTACAAAAGATGAATAAATTTCTCTTTTTATTTCAAATAAAATTACACTATAAATTCTTGGCTATAGAATGTTACATGGTCGATGACTAAATCTCTTCACATAACATATGAGAAAATGTTGACCTCCCAGGCAGGTCAAGTGACCTGAGCAAGGCCACACAGTTAATAAGCAGCAAAAGGAGGGCTTCAGTCCACATGCCTTGTCATTAAGTGCTGAATTTTTTCCCCTCTAAACAAACTGGTGTTTTGTGCATTTGTCTAAGCCAGTAGATTTTTACTCAAAGTAAATCTTTTGTAGAAGTATAGTGCATAAAACAGACTAGGAGATTAAAGCAGTTCTCTGATTAGAGACAGCTCAACTCAACTTCATCTAAGAAGTTATTTTAGGTCTCTACACAGGTCCCTCCTCACACCTTGCCAGAGCGCTAAGGAACTTGCCTCAGAATGACTAGGATCGGATGACTGAGACTTGGAAACAGGTCGGCCGACTACATTCATATGTGCGCTGTCTGTGTGGTCTGTTACCGCCTCAATATATGATGCACTCTTGATATCTGTGAATTCAAAATTGAGAATGCCAATATGGTATAAGTTAATGTCATCACTGCCTGAAATGTTTGCTTAAACATCTTCACCAAATCACCTTCCCATGTTTCTACGTGAAACAGACAGATGATCCTTTCACATTATCAGTTGATTCCATGGACCATGTTCAGCCTTCCGTCCTTTGTGAAAGCAAAAATTTTCCAAAGGGAATCACTACTTTTTAAGGGAATAGTTTTTAAACATCTTCATTTTCTCTTTATTCATCTTATTTTATTTCTGCCAGCACTAGGAGTTGGATTAAATTCCTGAAACAAAACAGACAAACATACTGCATTCATTTCATAGCAGTCACTTACATGACAGGGGGAGAGGACACCAGAATGGGTCGAGGGGAGGGTGCTGTGCGCATTCACTGGTTCACTGCCACCTGCTATGGCACCTCGGCCACTGTCTTGACAGCATAAAGCATCGCCACTGTTATGAACCTTTGGGTGTCTGATATTAGCTGGAAACACAAATGTTAAAGGCAATGCACTGAAAAAATTAGAAATACTTTTCTGTGGTTTTCTTCTATAAATGTTTTCAGTTCCAGTTAAAAGTCACAATAATGAAGATAGTATATATTATATATTTGGGAGGGTATTTAAAGGTGAGATTATTAAACAGACACCAATATTTTATAATTATTTATTATTTTCATATATATAGATACTTATACATAAATGGATATGAAAATTAGAAAACATGCCACAAGGTTATTTTTCCAAGAATCTTGCTTCTTGCAACCACATTGTAGACATATAAAATGTACCTGCTCTAAGGAATGTTTTAGAATTTTTAGCTGTCTCTCAGATTGACTCACTTATGCTAGTGTATTTAAAATGTAACAAAAGTGAAGAGTAATTCCTCATGTCATTCTTTAAATGGCTGCTGTTTCAAAAGCACAACCTCATGTACAAAACTCCAAATCTTATAAGTAGCTATTGAAAATATTTCAACACGTTGCTTTATTTAAAAAATATACTATTGCTTGTCAACCTGTTGGCTTATTTACTTAATTTTTATAATTTTTATTCAAAATAATTAGTCTGATTGCCTTGGCTTATTTTATTAGAATATATTATTCACCCTGTAAAATAAGGAACATTAGATTCCCTGTATTTGAAATATCCTTTATACTTTTTTCCTTTGGGAACATTTATCTCTCCAATTTTGAATTAGGTTCTCAACGAAGTAATTTCACAATCTTTATGAATTGCCAAAAATGTACTTATGTATGGTGGCTGAATGGTCTTGTAATTTGGGAGCTCTATAATTACTAAAATTATCATTATGAGGTGAGCATAACATTGAAAAACTCATTTTCTTCTGTCTTAAGCATATAATGTTGGTATATGGCCAGTTTTTAAAATCCCTCATGGATATTTCTCAGGCCTCAGGAGGTTGCATGTATTAACACATTAGGTTGTATTGTGACCCTTATTTACACTTTCTCCCTTTTACTGGAGAAAAAAAAGCCACATGAAAGAAAAGCTAATTCAGAGGTGGAGAAAAGTAAGCTAAGCATCAGATACGTGTTTGCGGTTCTTTCTTAGTTATCATAAATTTTCCTGAAGCATATTGGAAAACATCACTCGTAGGAACCCCCACTCTCTCTCACTGCTGCCTTCTAAACCCCCTGAAAACCACATCTGTTTCCCACCGATAGCTTTTAACACACATCCCTTTCATGTCTTCTAACAGGAAGTGGAAATAGAGAGAAGTTTGTGTTCACCAACATTTAAATGTCACCCTGGGAGCCAGTCCGATGATTCTACAAAAGATTCAGACAAGAAAGGCGAGGAAACACCTTTTGACAAGATGTCACCTGAAAGTGGTCACAGCCACAACTTTGAAGGTTAGCATAATACTTTGAGTTGATTTCTTGGAATCATACATTGTATGACATGAATGGTTATAAATAAAATATATGAGGATTTTATTTTTAAATTGGTAAGAAAAAAGATGGCAAAATAGCTCAAAGAATATAATTCACAAAAAACAGAGGTATATTTAAATACTTTTGTCTCTATTATTTTTGACTTAAATTTTTAAAACTAAATAAAATATATCTTAATTGATTATAAACCAATACAAAAAGCATTTTCAATATTAGACTTATGGAACAATGCATTTGACCACCATCTGCTTTTTCCTTTTGTGAAAAGAAAAGAAACATATTTGTCTTCCTGTCTGTGGGGTAAAAAAAGGGTAAAAGGTAAGTAACTGCCAGGCAAAATAAAAAAATCAAAAGTACCATCAGCACCTTTTTTTTCAGACAGTTAGACCAAGTGTGCTTAATTAATTAGGAATAAAAAGTAACATGATAGTGTCATAATTTATAAGATAACCTCATAAATTTGATTAATGTTTTATAGTATCATTAAACAGTTAATAACTCATATGTTAGAAATTATACTATTAATATATTTTTCAACTATGACAAAAGTGCAAAATATAAATAATTTATTGGAAAATACAGATATCATTTATCATTTCTGATTAGTCAGATTCTGGATTTTTCCATTTTAGTTAAGTAATGCATATTATAGTGTTTGTGATGTTTGTTAAAGGTCATAATTAGTACAACTTAGAACATCATTTTCTGTGTACGTATTTATACATATCCAGCTGTCAAGTTGTCAGTCAACATGAGCAAGGCAGCACAGTCTATGGAATATGACAGGCAGTTCATAATTTTGGAAAGCAAATGATACTCTGCTTCAAAACTTTGCTATTCAAAGTGTCATGTGTGAATCAGAACATGAGCATCTCCTGGAGGCATATTAGAAATGCAGAACCTTGGGCCCCACCCCAGTCCTAATGAATCAGAATCTGCATTTTAACAAGATCCTCAGCTGACTCATGTGCACAATAAAGTGTGAGAAGCTATACAGTGAACACACTGAACCTCAGAGTGATTTGCATATGAGTTAGTGCATTCTGATTCCAGCTAGTTTATGGACATAATTGGGAAATGGGAGGTGGATGTGGGAAGAATAAAGGAGAGTTTGCTGATGATGAATTGGGCGTGAATGTCCAACTACATGTACCTTGGGATCTCAGTCTCTGCCTTTCATTTTCAATCCATTTTGTACACCCAATTGATATCCTAATGTGATTAGTATTAGTCTTGAGGAATTTACTCCATATAATTCTGGCCTGTGATTATGTGCACTTGGCTAAATGCAAAAAAAATAGACTAGCAGGGGCCAAAAACGGGGAGTTGTAGGGAACAGTTTATGTTCGGATGATTCTGGCCGCTGGAGATCTGAGCGTAAGAAAGCAAATATGAGGTTGGCAAACTGATCAGAATCATATGAGAGTAGCCACTCCATTTGTCTCATCTCACTTCTCATCTGTGTTCCCTTTGGTTTCCATGCAAAGATTTTCAAAAGACTTTTCGTGTTATAAGCTTAGAAAATGTATTCTGGAAGATAACCTTTATTTAGTATTAAGATCTAACTTAAATGTATGAGTGACCTCAGAGATAAATTTCCAGGTATTCTGAAAATATCAAGAGCTAAACTTAATAACACAAGAATGCTAAATTGCACTAACGATGAACACAACCTTGTGTAAAAGACATAAATGGAGCCATTTGAAAATGGAGCCAGAGCAGCCATTCCAGAGGAACCGCAGTGCTTGTCTCGTCCTTGAACGTTTGGACTGGGCCAAGCCACAGTTGTCCATAAACAATTGTTTGTAAAAACAGCAGGAAAGTGGCCATCCTGGTCACAAGGACTGACGATCATGAACCCCCTGTCTGAAGCTAGAATCAGTAACCAGTCATGTATAGCCAAGAGTAGTTCAATGTATCAGCACACCAATAGGAAATTTTTTCTTCTTTTCGTGTAATTATTCCTATGCTTCTTATTACAAAAAAACCCTCTCACTTTCACTCTGCAATCAGGACTATTTGGGTTTCTGCCTGAATCTGTGCTTTCAGAATTGATAGCTTCACATATTAAATATTTTAAGTAGCCTCACGAGTTTCATACTTGAAGGCAGTATTAATTTTCATGAAGAGTAGAATTTTAAAAAATAACTGACAATAGACTATGAAATATAGCCCCCGATGGTCTGCATTTTTAGAAATTAATCAAATCTATGTAAATTGCTAATCCCATCGCAGGTCCTGGGTAGCAGCACACAGAGGCACTGGCCTTCCCCCCAGGCTCCTTACTGTGCCTGATGACCCCTCCTAAATTCCACTCCTAAGTGGGGCTTAATTGTTCTCACCGCCCTCCCTGATTAGATCTGTTCAACTTTCCTCATTGATGTATTGGTATCAGGTAAATCACAGGACTTCTGTGCTTGTTGGTGCATTCCATTCACATTTTCTTTGGGATGTGGTCTAACAGTTAGTCATTTCAGAGATTCTAAGAAGATTTAGCTCACTGGAAATGAAAAGCCAAGCCTGACAAATCCACAGTTATACAAATTTGAGTGATGTGATAGATAGGAGAGATAAACAATAAATCCATGTAAATGGTTTTGACTACTGTATTGTAGTTATAAAAAAATCTGATCTATGGAATTTCCTTCAGATATTGTAAAACCAGTAAATTGGAAAGAGATTATCCAGAGTCTTATGTACTGATTTGTATAGTTTGCTCTACCTGTATGTAGAGTAAAAATCTATTTTTTTCTGCTGAAAAATTCTGGATCAAAGGATGCTTCAAATAAGACAGGTGATTGGGTAATATTCTTCAAGTTTAAATTACTTGGGATTTTTTAATATGACTATTACCTGCTTTGCACTTTTATTCTCTCAACCATAATTTTAATATTAATCTAAGTCATCGAAGTGTAAAATACTAACAGGTAAAATATACATTCAAAGTTACTCTTTTAAGACTTTTGTAATAAACCTTAGAAATTACCTGCTGTATTTCTCTTTTTATTCTGCTCCATTAAATCTAAATTCACTTTTTATTCTTATAATGGCTATTCATCCTCTCTGGCAGATTTTACAAAACAAACTGAGGGTTCTGTTCTTTTTTAATTTTCTACTTCTTCAAGTGGTGGGAACCTTTCGGTCATTAATGTTTCTAAAATAATTGATGTATGTGCAGTATATGTGTTTGTATGTGTCTGATTGCTATTTACATCTTGTTTTTCACTTACAATTAGCATTTTAGAGTCATGCTTTATGTGATGTAGAAATGCCCCATATGTGTGCTGTTCGGTGTGCTAATCACTAGTGACTATTAAGCCCTTGAAAAGTTGCTAGTGTGTCTCAGCAACTTCATTCATAATTTTATTGAATTTTCCTTATTTATAAGTAGTCACTGTTTTGGACAGCACAGTATTATCAAATGTCATTTCTCTAAGGAACTTGTCATCCACCCTCCTCATAGGAAAGGGTCCAGATGCTACTTATTCATTTTATGTTATCCTTTCCCTGAAAATTTGCCTTTATTAGAATGTGCATCAATGAGTGTACAGAGAATTCATGTGAGCAAAACAAACAAGTAGCAATAATGCACATACTGAAAAGATTACCTGCAAGAGCTAGTGGTGACCTCTTCTCTAGTATTTCCTAGTGATAAAATTAAGAAAAAATAGTGTTACCTGTGTTCCCTTATCAATGTGCTGAAAAACTATGATTTTATCTTAGGAATAAAAATGTCTACTGTGAGGCTATGTATTTTCCATAACATCTTTTCTCGAGTTTAATTTTCCTGAAAATAGGAATCCTCTCAGGTCAGTAAGCAAACCGTTCTTTAAGTACTTAAGGTCAATAAAAGTTAAATGAAATGCAGTCACAGGATACTTTAAAATTAACAGAACCATTCCCTTAATTTAAAAAAAAGGCTTCACTTGGAAACATAAATACATCACACATTTAGTCACAGAATAGCTCCAGCGAAGGCCATTGGCTCCATTGGTTCTGCTGTGACTGATTTGTTCTCTCTAATGAGCCTCAGAGGACAGGCTTTAAGACATAATCTCCCGTCACACCAGGATGCACCCAAGACTCCCAACACTGGCTCCTGCTCCCGGACTCGCTTCCTTACCCGTCTGTACTTTTCTTTCATGCCCTGGACCATCTCCTGTGAAACAGCCATGTGATTTTAATTCACACAGGAGAGATTTCATTAGTAAAAATACTTTAAATAATCCTGAGGCAACGACCTTTACAAAGTGAAGAATCCTTTTGTTGTATCAGAATTGTTTGATATGTTTGATCTGCTTACTCAGTTTAGGGGTGTTTCTGTCTCTTTCTCAAAGTATCTTTTACCTGCAGCATTTCAATGATCCCCACATGTTCCATTAGTCACTTTTATAGTCAGTGAGTCAAAACAAATTCCAGAGTTACATCATGGGCTCTACTGGAAGGGGCAGCTGGGCGTTTGCTGTTCGGAGGAAATTGCAATGAAAGGTCTATTCATCAGACCTTTCACATGGTTGCTGAAAATCATCAGCACCTTGGAATGCTGGAACATGTCCATTGATTAATATTCAAAGTCCCAGGAACTCATTTTGAGCTTGTGCGCTGTCATACTTAATTTTACAACATGATATCATCAAAGAAAGAGAAAAATAAATATAAATATTCCTCTTGAAAACCATTCATTTAGTTTACTTCCTTGCAATTGGAAAGAACTAAATGTTATTTTTACACATTCTACCTGTAAAATCAGAAATGTATATCTGTCCCTAGAGAATATTTTTGATGTGTTGTCTTCATTTGTCCATTCATTCATTCAGCAAGTATTTATTAAGTGCCTATATGTGCCAAGTACTTTTCTAGGTGCTTTTAGACATCAATGAATAAAGGAGACAAAAGAGAAAAAAAAACCCTGCCCTCGTGCAGCTTGAATTCCAAACAGAGAGGAAGCACACCATGAACAGTAAAAATAGTGAAGAAGTAAAATTCATCTCGGAAGGTAATAAGTGATATAAAAACTACGGACTAGGATAGAGGGTGGGGCATGGTGGGGGTTTGCAGTTTGAATCAGGGTGGTCATGATTAGGCACAACAGAAAGATGACATGTCAGCCAAGACTCGGATAAAATATTTTCTCTTTACCTTTATCCTTAAAAGCATACAAAGTCATATGTTTAATGTGTTCAAGACAAATATATCCAGGAAGATTTGAGACAGAATTCTTCCTGGGTGATGCCAGGCCGCATGATTGGAGCAATTACGTTGCTACTTTCTCTGCAGTTACTTGCAGCAGAGGAAAGATGTCTGTCATAAAGCCCTCATACCTCACCTCTGCCACCAGTACGGAGTGTACAGAACTCCACCTCCCCTCATTCTCAGTATGTGTCCTATACATTTGGGATATTTGTTCCTCTATTCTGGTCTCTGAAAGATAGGCCCAGACAGGAGGGAAGGTGTTTAGGTAGAATCACAGGGTTGGCTGAAGACTTGGCGCCCATACATGGGAACCCAACCAGGAATTGGTTATTCCAGGGAAATGGACATGATAATTGTTAGCTAATAGGGTTAAAGTTAGAATGTCCGTACAAAGATGAAACACAAGAACTGCACATCTTAAATTGAGTTCATGATTCCATGTGTTTATCCAGGTTGGCATAGCTCATATGACTGTCAGTGTTCCCAAATAAAGGCAACATTAGAGGCTCGCCAATGCGGTAGGTCTGCCCTGGACAAATTTGTTAACAGGTGTTGGGTGATGCAATCCTAGCTGGGTTTAAGGAGGAAAAAAATGCAGTCACTAAGGATTAGTGCATGACTAAGAAAACTCATTACCTTGAGGCAGTGATTTTGAATGAAAGGGAAAATGGAAAGAACAGACAGGCAAAGAGGACGAGAAAGTGAGGAAGGAAGAGAAAAGTACTAAGAGAATCAAAAACAGGAATGGAGGAAGAAAGGCAGGAAAAGAAAGGAAAAATAATAAAGCAGTTCTGTGGGGCTTTTGAGAAGCAGCTAGAATCCAGTGATTTAAGAAGTGCTTTTTGGTGTCAGAGACAAGCACAATGGGGAAGCAGTAGCAACACCTGTAAATTCAGTAAATGTCTGTTGAACACACACTATGGACCTGCCCCTGTACTTGATTGGGGAGTGGGATATGTTAAGATACAGACTCTGGTCCTGAGTAGCTTATAGTTTAAGGAGGCAGATACATAAAAACATACCAATATTAAAAGATGAAAAATGCTACAGTAGAAAGACACACAAGAAGTAGCAACTTCAGTCTCTGGGTTCAGCGATGCTTCATAGAAGCGTTGATTTTCTTCTTTTTTTAATTTTTTCCCACTGATTTTGAGCCATAATCTGGAGTGAGCTAGAGCAGAAAGAAGAGATGTGTGAGGAGGAATAGGAGAAAGAGTGGACATCCCAGGTAGGTCCAGCAAAATCATGAATGGGCATTGAAAGTAAGGAATATGGGGGAAATAGGAATGCTTCTATATGTTTGATGCTTAGCAGTGCATTTCAATAAATGTCCTTCTATTTCCATAAGCTGGAGCCCAAGTGGGCTCTACGTTATAAACTGGGGGTGAAAAAATTCAGGTTAATTATACTCAGCTGCCAGGTTAAGAAGGCTGGTTTGACTAAAAAGGAAGATAAAAAGGAAGACTTGATTTTTGTGCTTTCAGTGTTGATTAAAATGTTTTTGACATATTTAAACCATGATTACAAAATTGAAAGAGTAAAGTTTTTGGCTATTTTTCACCATGATAAAAAGCCAACATTCTAGGGAACAATCCTAAGCTCTAGATATCCCCAGACATGGGGAGAGGGGGAAAAAAGCCACTATGTGTATTAGCTAATTGGAAATTTTTTTAAATCCAGTTTTCAAGATATATAAAGATTTTAATTGTATTTACAGATTTTGAGCCAAATACTCTTATTAAAAATGTGTATTTTATCAATAACAGTTTATTATAAACATTTAATACTAGGACTATCTTATATAAATAATTTACTACTTTTTATCATCACCTGAGAACACTTTTTTCATTGATTTTTATAGAGAGAGGAAGGGACAGAGAGAGAAATATCAATGTGAGAGAGAATCATCAATCAGTTGCCAAACAGGTTGCTTCCCATAAACACCCAGACCAGGGGTCAAACGTGCCCAGAGCTGGGACTGAACCTGTAACCTAGGAGTGTGCCCTGACCAGGAATTGAACCCACAACCGTTTGGTTATGCAACATGATCCAACCAACTGAACCACAGGCTGCATATTTAACATTTAAACATAATTTCTTATTTCTGGTTAATGCAGCTTCATATGCCCTTTAATATATATAGTCCATGAGGAACTATACAAATAATAACTTAATAATAAATATGAAAACCCAAGTAATAACACACAGGTCTTTTTCTTTGTGGACTTACATTTATAAAGAGCTAGATGTTTCTATATTTGGCTCTTTTTTCCACATCTATAAATATGAGGATGGGGCTAAAATAATGTTCTATGAATAAGTTCTGCATGTCACAGTCAGAATTCTTTATTTGCAACTTGCAAACTGATGAAATAGTAGATGAGGCCTCAGTTAGAAGGTACACAGAGTCCTAGCCAAAGGGTCTCAGGAACTCTTGAAGAATACCACATAACTTTGTGCTGCCTAAGACAAAAGCCAATTGTTCTATTTTTTGAAGATCGTCTATTAAAAAAAAATCAGTTCTTGCCAAACACAATAGGAAGTTCATTCCATTTAACAGTTTATTTGGTCTAACATTTCAGCACGTAGCATTCTAAATGGCTCCAGAATTATTATTGGATATGTGATCATTCTCTAGTGACATGGTCAGATCATTGTTTTTCATAAACATTAGGGAATAACTTAATATACCACCTCCAAACCTGTTTTCTGTCATCATGTCACAGTACTTTTGGCTCATGCTTAAATATCTTCACTCTCTATCCCTAACAATGACATATTGCCTGATGGGAAGATGGTGTCAGGGCATGGAGCCCATTGCTTCTGGTGATATTATAAACTGAAAACTACTAAGGAGTTTTAATATTAATTTATAATAAATTTAGTTTGACAAACAGCTGGTAGAAGCAAAATATAAATCCTCTCTGGAGGAATACACCTTCAACCAAGGCCTCAAAAATGTGCCAGAGATAAATTTCCAAGGAACATGAACTCATCACCAAAAATCACAATATAGATGAGAAACAGGTCTATGCACAAGTCAACAAGTACAACAAAGCAGAACTATATTTCCATAGACATCAGGTATAAATTAGAGATAATAGCAAGGGAACTCTGTATATTAAAGTACTTAGTTTGTAAAGCGCCAAACATTCAAGTTAATTGGAGACAGATGTACTAGAAGTTGAATAATGCCTATCATCAAAAAAAGTTAGATCCTTTCTGTCTTTATACACAAAATTTCCTCTGGTTGGTTTAAAGAGTGAAACATAAAACTCAAAACTATAACAAATATTAGACAAATTCTAGAAAGACATATTAATGACTTCAGAACAAAAAGGAATTTATAAGAAACACTAAAAGCAGAAACCAGGAAGAGAAAATATGAGATCAAATATTATAAAAACATATAAACTTCTATTCTATGAACAATATAACAACTAGTTAAAACATTAGAAAATAGAAAGAAAATATTATAGCACAAGTAACCAATGAAACACTCATAGCCAGGATATATAGCAATAATCTAAAAAAAAGAGACAACAAGATTTAAAACTGGACAAATTACGTAAACCAAAAAAACACTATAAGTGGGTAATAATAATATGAAAATGTGAATAGCACTACTACTATTGGGAAAATAAAAATTAACATAATTAAGCATAGTATTTCCATCAGAATGGCAAAAAGTTGTGTGACAGGTAGCATTTTTAGGAGGCATAAAGAAATAGATCCGCTCAGATGTTGTTGATGGTAATAATAAATGGCATGGTCTCAGGAGAAACACTTTCACAGTGTTAAAGTTCAAAATGTCACCCAAATAGTCTCCATCAACTTTTATCTGTTCTTCTAAGTGTAATACTGCAAGTGAGTACAATCACCAGTGATAAAGGATATTTATGCAGTAATGGTTTTATGAGAGAGAAATTAAATACAATTACATGCCTATCAATCAGAGAATGATTAGATACATTAGGATTCATGCCCACCATGAAATATCACACAGAACTGAGGAAACTGAGATAGTTCAGTGGGTCCTAACATAGAAAGGTTTCTAAGATATATTTTTAGGTTGTTGTGTTACTTTAATGTTTTACAGCAAGAAAACACTTGTGTATTACTAATTTAAAATAGAAAAAATTAATTTTTATTTTTATTTATTTTTTTATGTTTGTTTAAAGCCTTTTATTTAAGGTTCTTCACTGGCAGAGTATAGGATTGAGCATGGATTGGAAAATAAAATTCTGGTTATGTCTATACCTGAGAATGCTAATAGACAGACAGAGGTGCTGGCAGTGTGAGTTTCCATCGGCTTAAGAATACAGCTGAAATCAATGTCTACATTGCACTTGGTGTACTGTTATTCCTCTTCCTGTCATCGGACCTGCAGTTGCACGGAAGCCTATGGTTCAGTCAGATCTGTAGTTAATACTGGGAAGTACATGAAGAAAGACAACAATTTGTGCAGTGATGTTTGTTAAGGTGTGCTCTTATGTTTTTCTAGATTGTGTGGTAACGTTGTTACTCGTAGAATTGTGAGAAAGTTAAACGTAAAGGTCTCTTTTGAAGTCAGATATCATTAACCTCATGTCTCCTTTTTAAAATTATTTTATTGTTGTTCTAGTACAGTTGTCTGCATTTACCCCCCACCATTCCCCCACCCCAGCCATCCCCACCACCCTCCCCTGCTTCCAACCCCCCCACCTTGATTTTGACATACAGAGGGTCCAGAGACATATGAAAAGATGCTCAGCTTCACTAGCCATCAGAGAGATGCAGACTAAAACCACAATGAGATACCACTTCATACCGGTGAGAATGGCTATCATAAACAAATCAACAAACAAGTGTTGGAGAGGTTGTGGAGAAAAGGGATCCCTAGTCTACTGTTGGTGGGAATACAGACTGGTGCAGCCACTGTGGAAAACAGTATGGAATTTCCTCAGGAAACTGAAAATGGAACTGTCTTTTGACCCAGCAACTCCACTGCTAGGATTGAGCCCTGAAACACCAATCCAAAAGAACCTATGCACCCCAATGTTCATAGAAGCACACTTTACAATAGCCAAGTGCTGGAAGCAATCTAAGTACCCATCAGTAAATGAATGGATCAAAAAACTATGGTACATTTACCCAGTGGAATTCTACGCAGCAGAAAGAAAGAAGGAGCTCCTACCCTTTGCAACAGCATGGATGGAACTGGAGAGCATTATGCTAAGTGAAATAAAAGTGAAATAAGCCAGGTGGTGAGGGACAAATACCATATGATCTCACCTTTAAGTGGAACCTAATCAAAAAAACAAACAAGCAAGCAAAGTATAACCAGAGACATTGAAGTTAAAAACAATCTGACAATAACCAGAGGGGAGGTGGGAGGGGATAATGGGGGGAAAGGAGGGAAGGGTTTTCAGGACCAACTATAAAGGACACATGGAAAAATTTAATTTTTAAAACAAAATTAATTTAAAAATAAAAATAGAATAATTTTTAAATAAAAAATTAAGTAGAATAACTTTAAAAATAGAAAAATCTCTAAATATGTGCCAACTTTTTGATTAAATAGATATTAAAATCCTCATGGTAGTATGATTGCACATTCCTGTGGTTAAGAATTGTAAAATGCTGTAAAAAGTTAAGGTGAAAGACAAATACCATATGATCTAACTTATAAGAGGAATCTAATGAACAAAATAAACTAATGAGCAAAACAGAACCAGAGACATAGGAACATGGAACAGACTGACAGTGGCCAGAGGGGAGGTGGGAGGAGGATCATGGTGGAAAGAAGGGGAAGGAACTAGTCAAAGAACATGCATGAATGACCCATGGACGTGAACAGTGGTGTGGGATTGACTGTGGGAGCTGAGGGGTGGGCCCACGGAGGAGAGAAAAGGGAGAAAAATTGGGACAACTGTAAGAAAATAACAATAAAAAAAGAAATCCTAAAAATCAATAAGAAAAAAACAACTCAACAGAAAAATGAGAAAATGATGTGAGCAAGCACTTAATAAAGAGGATTTTCAAATGGCAAAAAAAGTTGTTTAAACTTTACAATAGCAGTATAAACAAAAAGTATTATATTAAAATGCGGTCATTTGTAAAGTGAAACTGACCTTTTGTTGTTTATTTGATTCCAAATTTTTTAGAGACCACTGTTGTTTCAATTTCTCTTTCATTTGGTGGAAGATTTTCAGAAATTTTAAGTTTAAAAATGTTAGTGAACAAAGTGTTTAAGGAGAGATTAATATAAAACAATATAACTTGAAATAAAATCTATTTTCAATCACAGTTAATTTTATGACATTTCATTGTCTGAAGAACAAAGTCTAGATTCTTCTACAAGTTTGCAAAGTAGTGAATTCAATGTATAGTCATTTATCACTAAGCAATCTGGACTGGGTTCCAGTGGCTCTAGGGCTTTGCTTAAATTGTTTTCATCTAAGCTGGTTCTTAATAAACAATTTAGATATCTTAAGTGATACTGGAATTTGTTAATGGTATAAAAAGGCTCTCATTAAATATAAATCAATAGGCTGAATTCCTGTTGAGGCTAGTACATAGCATCACATAAAAAGTAATAGGAAATAAATTTGAGGGCAGAAGAAGGTTAACAAAAGAAGACAGTTCATGAGAAAACAGTTCTCTAGGGAGCAGAGACATCTACACTTTAAGAGAATGGATGTTAACACCAATTACGTGTTGGGTCTAGGCACTAACGATGCCAGGATGCATGAAACCCCCTCTCTGAACACTCAGCTCTTAGGATCTAGACGTTCATGTGTGAAAACACCTTCCTAGCATGATTGTTAAAATGCAGATTTCTCCATACAGCCTATAATTCAAATCTAAATGTAGCTTAATCTCATTTCAGACTTTCTAAATATTAATGCATTTTAAAAAACTTCCCAACTGATTATTTTGCACTCTATTCTGGTCACCTATGTTATCTTAATATTTTGTTTGCTAAGGAAAATACCACTGAATCTCGTCTGCACCAAGACCTATGCTATGTTTGGAGAGAGGCTGCAGCTGGGCTGGACTGGGATTAAAGTTTCAAGTGTTGGATATGGGCCATTCAACATGGAAATAACTAACAACAAGGCACAAGAACACAAACAAAAATGTACAGTAAAAATTCGGATTAGCAAAAAATCTCTCTAGATGTAGAGAAATAAAACTACTGTCAAGTGGATCCTGGGATCCTCCCTTTCTTTCCGTATAGTCATCCAGGGAAATTATGTGTTGAGGTTTTTTTGTGGGAGTGAAGCAATGTTGCACCATCTAGCTTGAACTAATTCATTTAATAAGCAATGGTTGAGCATCTCTTATAAACTAGACTCAGAAGACATGTATATCTGTTAAGCCTAATTCTACTTTCAAAGAGCTCCCCGTTTGGTGCAGAAGACTGATAAGGAAATAAAAATACTGAGATAAGTGCTAACAGAACTATGGAAATCCATATGCATGTGTGCAAGCAACAGGTTCGTGAAATGACTACTGTGTATCAGTCACCAGATACACCATGCTGAATGAAAACGTGGTCCCTGTGTGCTTAGATTTCAAAAGAATTAGCTCTTTTTTTATTTACTCTTTATAAACAGATTTTATTTACTTGTTTTAGAGAGAGGGAAGGGGAGGAGAGAGAAAGGAAGATAACCATCTATATGTGAAAGAAACATTCATCAGTTGGCTCCTCTCTGCACCTTGACCAGGGACTGAATCCTCAACCTAAGCAGGCGCACCAACCTGAAATCCTTCCCCCTGCTAGAGGATCCCCGAGCATCTGAGCCACGCCACTCAGGGCTGTTTATTTATTTTTCAATAAGCTTAAGTCCTTGATGGCTACAGCATTAAACGGATTCTGTGTCCAATGGCTGAAGCAGGAAAGTTGCTTCAGAATTTAGCATGAGCCACGCCACTGTTTCCATGAGCACGGGTCACTCTGGTTTTGCTCAGTTTGCCGCCAGGAGTCACTGTGTTGTTCTTTGTTTTGTACACATAAACATATTGCTTGCCCAGATAGAATTCAGTTTCATCTTGAGCATAAACACCTTCAATTTTAAGAAGAGCTATGTGCTCCTTCTGGTTCCAGACACCCCGTTTACAGGTGGCAAAAATAACCTTGGACCAGAGCCTTCCACACATTCTTGTCACTATAGAAAGCCTGTTCCCAGCAGGCTCCAAAGTTCAGCCCCAGGAATTCAACTCCCAAAAGAATTAGCTCTGGAGTCTGGCACGCTATTTTCCAAAATGTTTATGTGTTAGTAGGCTGTCAAATGGTTGCACGTTAAAATTAATGCTCTTTTCCTGTTGTCACATTTGTAAACCAATTTACAACAACACCCAAAGTAAACTCCTTGTCAACGACAGTTATTTCTCTGACAGGAATCTTCCAGATACACACTTTCCTTTCATGCAGCTCAAACTCACTTTTTAAACCAGCTAGATATTGTCACGTATGTTTTCATGGCCTCAATTTTACATATGCAATATTTTACTTCCTCACAACAGTAAATTTGATATGATTTTTATGCCCAATATAACCTGGACTGGGAGAGCAAAGAAAGTCAAGTTATGAGTAGAAAAACAGTTCAGTAGAAACCTCAGCCCTAGAGATGTGAATAGCAACTTCAGAAAGAGAAAGCAGGCCATAGAGATTTGTTCACCACTTTGATGCCCCCCATGTAGTCACTTTGAGAAGTACAAGATTCTGCACAATGGAAAATGCTTCAATGTCTTAAGGGGAAGGTGGCATTTTCACCACTGGCATTAGAATAACAGATAAAGTGATTCCAGGTTGTCTTCTCCAGAAGTTCCCTCCAATACAGCCCCTCCCCCAACTGCACAGCCAACCTCTACATATATCTATATGATGATTCTGGCACGTCTCACACTGTTATGCTTTGTATCTTATTCATAATTGTATACCAATACATGCCCTGTGTGGATTATATGTTCAAAATACTTGAATGAATAAATGAATTAATTTTGAAATACCTGAATCATTGAATATAGTTGTCATTTGTGAACATATCAGAATATGCTCTTTCATATACAGACTCATGGTAAAATCATTGAACATGAACTTTAGTGATGATAGGCAAGTACAGGTTAAATCCTATATTTGGCACTTAAAAATTGTGCGACCTTGAGAAAGTTACTTAACTACTCTAAGTTTTAGTTTCCTACTCTTTAAGATAACAAAGCTCATACTAGCTATCTCTTAGCAATATCAAGGACATTGACTGAAATATAACATAAAAATAACAGTCTACTCCATAGCACTTGAAGTGGACTATTTTTCACAGAAATTTAAAGCACAGATGTAGTTTGCCGGCTAGGGATAGTGCATTCTATAAAACTTCTTTATAAGATATACTTAAAATTAGAGTGAACCATTTTAAAGCATCTCTCTAAAATGTCTCCAAGTTCTTTGAATTGATAAATAAGTTCATTGAGTGAAAGGCAAGTGGTACTTGCATTCTCAGTGCCTAGTAGACATTCAATGAATATTATTTGGGTGAAAATATGATTTACCAGTTTTTGATGAGTTGATCAGTTATAGGTTTGCTTTTGAGGCATAAACTTAAATTATAAACTCTGCAATAACATTGTATCAAATAGAGTCTGCCATATCCATATTTTTATGACCTGTGAACAGAACTCTGTTTTTAAAAAAGGAGAGAAACTTAACTGTCAACCTAAAATGATAATTAAAGGAAAATATGAATAGCTTTTTGGTCAGTAGTAACAATGGACAAGGAAACAGGCACTCCTCAGCTAAAACGTCAAAGAAGTGAAACTGACGGTTCTCAGTCTCCTTCTTCCAAAGACCATTGCATTTTTTAGACTTCGATTTTTTCTTGCTTAATATTTTTTTCATTTTACAGTCAAAAAATGCCCATCCTAAACCCTTAGTATTTGTTAGACTTTTATTTTTTCCTGTTTAATATTTTTTCTTTTATTAATATTTATTTTTTCTTTTTAAATATTTTTTCAATATTTTTACAGTCTAAAAATGCCCATCCTAAACTCTTCTTGCATGTTTTCCCAATTCCCAATATAAATAAATCATGTTGTTTTAAAAAGTTTATTATGCTTTTTTACTTACAACAACAAAATGCATCAAGTGCAATAAAGGCATGAAAACAGTATTCATGACAGACACACAAAGCAATTTAAGACATTCAGATGAAATTCTTTCAAAAAGTCATAGGTGTGCCCTGGCTGGTGTAGCCCAGTGCATTGAGTGCAGACCTGCAAACCAAAGGGTTGCTGGTTCAATTCCCAGTCAGGGCACATGCCTGAGTTGCAGGCCAGGTCCCCAGTAGGGGACGCATAGGAGACAACCACACATCGAAGTTTCTCTCCCTCTTTTTCTCCTTCCCTTCCCCTCTCTCTAAAAATAAATAAATAAAAACTTTTTTAAAAAGTGGTAGATATGGGGATGGTTGGGGTGGGGGAGAGTGGTGGAGGTGGAAAATGGAGACAACTGTACTTGAACAACAGTAAAAAAGAGTTTAAAAAATGACTCTGAGCCTAGGTACAGGAAAAAAAAAAAAGTGGTAGATTCTTGAGTGAGCCCAGCATTCCCAGTCACATACAGCTGATCTATTCCTCATATCCTCTGAACTTTCATTCATTCATTCATTCATTCATTTATTCATCTACTTATCTATATGCTTTTTTGTAATTTTATATTTCATAAGACAAATAAATATATGCTTTGGGTATGCCTTTGACTTAAATTTAGTATTCTTGCTTGGGATAACATTTGATGCTACTATGTTCACTGGGATGTTCCCATCTCAAAGTTAGTATCCAATTTATAGAGATGTTGTTCTTCATTTACACGAAGTAAAGGGAAGAAACCTACACATATATCAATCAGTATAACTATACATGAATAATAGCTGGAGGTACCATTTATCTTCATTTTTTTAGAAGCACCAAACAGAGCGAGAGGGAAGTCCACTAAAAGTAAGTATACTTGACTACTTTGGAAAAAAGAGTGTTGAAAATCCAGAATCTTTGCCTCTCTTTCCCCTTACAGTTAAAGGAATTGTGTAGTGTTATTAATGCCGTGCTCTTAAAAAGGAAACAATGAAATTCCTTGACAAGGCTGCTGGAGAACTTAATGAAAATTGCTGCAATAGGAGGAACAGTGTATGAGTATACAAGCCTGTGCACTGATTCAAGAATATAATTGTACTGCTTCATCTTGGCCATAATGACATATTTTAGCTTGATATCTGTCTAGGATTTTTGATGAAAATATGGTAAGAGAGGCTATTAAAGGTTAAAAAACTATGAAAACTATTTTTCATCTCGCTGAAAATAAAAGGCATCAAATGTAAAGTTATTCATCCACTTAATAAATGGTCGAAAACATTTCACCCAGGTTTTCAAACTCCTTGGTGGAGAGTTGTTCATAGTAATTTCTTAAAATCCTTTGTATTTCCATGGTATCCATTGTAATCTCTCCTCTTTCATTTCTGATTTTATTTATTTGGGTCCTCTCTCTTTCTTTCTTGATGAGTCTGGTAAAAGGCTTGTCAATTTTTTTTATCTTTTCAAAGAACCAGCTCCTGCATTGATTCTTTGAATGGTTCTTTTAGCTTGTATGTCATATAATTCTGCTCTGATTTTGGTTATTTCCTTCCTTCTACTCTCTATGAGCTTTGCTTGCTATTGTTCTTCCAGTTCTTGTATATGTAGGGTTAGGTTGTTTATTTGAAATGTTTCTATCTTTTTTAGATAGGCCGTATAGCTATTAAAGCATATACCATGTGCATGGATTGAAAGAATAAATACCATCAAAATGACCATACTATACAAAGCAATGTATAGATTCAACACAATCCCTATTAAAATACCAATGACATATTTCACAGATCCAGAACAAACATTTCAAAAATGTATGTGGAACCATAATGAATCCAAATAGCCTCACAATTTTGAGAAAGAAGAACAAAGTAGGAGGGATCACAATACCTGACATCAAACTATATTACAAGGCCACTGTAATCAAAACAGTCTGGTACTGGCATAAGAACAGACGCATAGATCAATGGAACAGAATAGAGAGCCCAGAAATAAACCATGTCTCTATGGTCAATTAATATTCGATAAAGGGGGCAGAAGCATAAAATGGAGTAAAAAATAGCCTCTTCAAAAGAGGTGCTGGGAGATCTGGACAGCTACATGCAAAAAAATGAAACTTTACCACCAATTTACACCATACACAGAAATAAATTCAAGATGGATAAAAGACTTAACTATAAGTCACAACACCATAAAAGTCCCAGAGGAGAACATAGGCAAGAAAATTTCACGTATTCCATGCAGCAATATTTTCATCGATATGTCCCCTAGAGCAAGGGACATAAAGGAAAGAATAAACAAATGGGATCTCATCAAAATAAAAAGCTTCTGCATGGCTAAAGAAAACATCAGGAAAATGAAAAGGGAATCAAGTGTATGGGAAAACATATTTGCCAATGATACCTCAGACAATGGTCTGATCTCCAGAATATATAAAGAACTCACACAACTACACTTCAGGAAGACAAACAATCCAATTAAAACATCGGCAAAGGACCTGAACAGACACTTCTCCGAAGAGGACATACAGAAGGCTCAGAGACATATAATGAGATGCTCAGCATCACTAGCCATCAGAAAGATGCAAATTAAAACCACAATGAGACACCACCTCACACCAGTCAGAATGGCCATCATAAACAAATCAACAAACAACAAGCACTGGCAAGGCTGCGGAAAAAAAGGAACCCTAGTACACTGTTGGTGGGACTGCAGACTGGTGCAGCCACTGTGGACAACAGTATGGAATTGCCTCAGAAAACTAATAATGGAACTGCCTTTTGACCCTGCAATTCCACTGCTAGGATTGTACCCTAAGAACCCTGAAACACCAATCCAAAAGAACCCTATGTACCCCAATGTTCATAGAAGCTCAATTTACAATAGCCAAGTGCTGGAAGCAATCTAAGTGCCCATCAGTAAATGGGTGGATCAAAAAACAATGGTATATTTACACAGTGGAATACTACACAGCGGAAAGAAAGTTAAGAGCTACTACCCATCATGACAGCATAGATGGAACTGGAGAACATTATGCTAAGTGAAATAACTCAGGCAGTGACAGACAAATACCATGTGATCTCACCTATAAGTGGAACCTAGTCAACAAAACAAGCAAGCAAAATAAAACCAGAGACATTGAAATAAAGAACAAACTAACAGTAACCATAGGGGAGGGGGGAAGGAGATATCAGGGGAAAGAAGGGGAAGGGTCATCAAGGAACATGTATAAAGGGCCCATGGACAATGCCAAAGGGGGATAGGATTGAGGGTGGGAGGTGTGGGTCAGTAGGGGACAGTTGTGGGGGTGGGGGATGGGGACACCTGTATTTGAACAACAATAAAAATAAATGCTTTAAAACAGTGTTCTAATTATGCTGTAACATTAACAGTTGCCATCAGTACCTACAACTGCACATAAAGAGATCAAAAAATGTGTAGTCAACTATATGTCTTATTGGGTTACAAAGTAAATATACTTACAAAATGAACCTTAAAATAGCTAAGTTTTAGCCTCTGAGAGTACATAGTTTTCTCCATGTTTTTCCCTCCATATTTTCTATCCTTGTTGATTACTACAAGTGTGTTTGCAGCAAGATTCTAGAGTATTTTGGGATTCAGTTGCAGGATACTAAGGATATTTTTACCATATGATATTTACCTTTTGCAAAGTTTAAAGAACTAGATTTATGTGACATTTTGAAATTTAACTGAAATGAACTTGAAGAGCATGAGAGGGAGCAATATCAGTGTGTTTATGCATCTGTTCATCAAACCAACATTTATTGAGCGCCCACAGTGTACCAGGCCATGTGAAAGGCACTGGGTGTTCATGAACAGCAGGACAGAAATGGGCCCACCCTCATAGAGTTGACCATCTACTAATAATTTACATTTTTATTGTACTTTCACAATATGTAAAGCATTTTTACAAATACTGCATTATCTACTCAGTTCTTTAGATAAGTGATATTATCAGCATATCAATGAGATTATTAAAACTTGGGGATTTTAAGACTGGGATGTCTGGAGATAACTACAATATGTATATAGATTATTCAACCACCAAAAATAGCCATTTATATTTTATTGCACTTAACCTCTTATCAGTAAGTCTCCAATCAGAAGACAAGAACCACACCGTAATCTGGACAGGGACAGAGAGCAGGCTGGCAGCTGTCAGGGTTGGGGGTGGGAGTTGGGTGAGGGAAGGCGAAGGGATTGAACAAGAAGGGGGAAAAAGGATACAAACACATGGATGTGGACAACAGCATGGTGATTGCTGGGGAGGGTGGTGGGGTGAGTTGGAGGAGGGTACAGGGGAGGTAAATGGTGATGGAAGGAGACTTGACTTGGGGCGGTGGACGCACAATATGATGTACAGATGGTGTAGTATAGAGTTGTACACCTGAAACCTGTATAATTTATTGACCAATGTTTCTCCAATAAATTCAGTAAAAAGGAAAAAAAGTGACAGGAAAGTAGGAATTATTAACTGTAACACTAGATAGGAGCAACAGGGAACCATTAGAAGGACTGGGAACTGAAGGGTAAAGAAAACACTAATGAATATAAATAAAGGAAACAGTCATTACCTCTAGGGGTAACACATAGCACCGGAGAAGGAAACAAGTCAGTCACCCCTACCAGAATGGCTATCACCAAGAAGACAAGAAAAACAAGTGAAGGTGGAGATGTGGAGAATAGGTGACTACTGTGTGCTGTCGTGGGACTGTAAATTGGTGCAGCCACTATGGAAACCAGTGCGGAGGCTCCTCAAAAAATTTAAAATAGAACTGCCCTGAGTGATCCCGCAATTCCACTTCTGAGTACATATCCAGAGAGAATGGAAACAAGATAGTGAGGAGATGTATGCCCTCCCCTATGCCTTGTAGCATAATTCACAACAGCCAAGCTATGGAAACGAGCTGCCTGTTGGTGGATGAATGGATAAAGAAGATATGACAATGGAATATTATTAAGCCAGGAGAAAGAAGGGAATCCTGTCCTTTGCGATAACATGGGTGGGACTTGAATACATTACACTAAGTGACATAATTCAGACAGAAAAAACAAATACTGTATAACATCACTTATATGTGAATCTAAAAAAAACACTCGTGAAAACAGAGTAAAATGGTGGTTACCAGGGACTGGGGGTGGGAGAGTAAGGAGAGAAGTTTAAGGGTACAGACCTGCAGCTAATACATAAATAAGTTCTGCAGATCTCATCATGAGCACTATAGTGATTATAGACAACAATATTGTGTATAAACATCAAATTTGCTAAGAGATGAGATTTTAATTATTCCCACCACAAAAAAGAAATGATGATTATCATAGTACTTGATACAGGTGCCAGCAATGGTGATAGCAATGATTAAAATGGCAATCGCATTGCATATATAACTGCATAAAACCAACATATTATATACCTTAAACTGCCACAATATTGTATGTCAAATATATTTCAATTTAAAAACATCTGGAAAAGGGCCAGACCCTGTAATACTGAGATTCAGACTTTTCTGGAGAAGGACTACTGTTGCCCAGTGTGCACTGGCAGAGAGGTTCATTCAGTGCTGCGCTGCCCTGGGATAGTGACCCAGACATCCCCTGCTGGGGGGCTGTGGGAGGGCCCATGGAGAGTGCCATGCGCTGCTGGCCGCAAGGCGCTACAGGAGCCTTCCAGGAGACTGGATGCACAGAAACCGAGAACTGTTTCTCTTCAGGGGTCCTCCACGGATGAAGTTTACTCTTCTGCAAGCTTGCAAGGGCGAAATGCTCCAGCATTTCTAGTGGGGCCACAGAGAGTAGACTTGGAACTTAGAGGCATAGAATGATCAATGGAACATTAGTTTGTCAAACAATACTTAGATCAATTATATCATCTCATTTACTTGTCACAACCACCCAGTTGGGTCTACATATTTTATTCTTATATCAGGGATGAAGTCATTTAAAAATACATTTTATGTGATTATTTCTAAACGAAAGAATTTTGAAATTAAATGTTTTGCCCATAATTATAAAGATAAGACTTACAAACTAGTAAGTCATTGAATTTGGGACCAGATAGTTTGGATCCACTTCCTGTTACACCTTTTTGGGGGGAAATATTTAACCCTCTGTGTCTCTGTTTCTTCATTAAAAAAGAAACAAACAAAAAACAAGACTTACCTCATATTTCTTATGAAGATTATATTGGATGATGTTTGCAATGTGCTTGGAATATAACTGGCACATACATAATGCTCCTTTTTAAAATACTGTTGTTATTATATTTTATTAAGTTACTACTCTCATTAAAAACAGCTTGAATATCTAGAATAAAGTATAAAAATCTACAAGCATCCTGGGAAGCAAATCATTCACATACAAAAAACAAATATCAAGCCCCACAGAGCATTCAACCTATGCAATCCTAGAAAGCAGGAGAATGATGTGCAGGTTTGAGGGGAAGGAGATTATTAATAAGTAACCCTATAAAAAATCTAGTGGTTTTTCTTATTTGCATATATAGGCAGCAAAAAAATAAAAGTTCATCTACTTTTAAATGTATATTGTCTGATGGAAAATGACAGCATGTTTCTTATTTGAAAAAAATTTAAGGGAAGTTTATCATTTTGTTCTTGTTTTAAATCTAATATGTAATTTTCTATTAGGAAATAGAGAAAGTTTAAATCAAGTAAAAGTCATTGATATTCCTACTCAGAGAAAAATAGGCATATTTCCCTTTAGTTTTTTTCTCTATGAAAAATACATTTTTAAAAACTGATGTTCTGCTAGATGTGCAGTGCTATTCTATGTCATTACTAGATGTGGGTTGGTATTTGATTATAGTTTTATTAGTTATAGTAACTTTGGAGGTTTTCAAATATGTAGTTGTTCTGTCTGTCAATGTTAGTTGTTCTTCTTCCTCTCTAACCAGTAAGTCTCATATCTCTTTTCCTTGCCCCATTACATTGGCAAGGCACGCCAGTATCATAAGTGGAAGGGGTGAGAGTAGACATTTTTGTCTCATTCTTAATAGAGACAAAATGTTCATTTATTACCATTAAATGTAGTGGTAGCATAGGATTTTTTGTACATACTGGTTATAAAGATTAAAAGGTTTCCTTTTATTCTTAGTCTGTTGAAAGTTTTTAATCATGAACGAGTATTCAATGTTGTCAAACATGTTTCTTCAGTTCATTTGTAATAAATGATTTATGGTAAATGATTTTATTTGCTTTGGAGATGGGAATGGATTTGCAATATTAAGTTTCTCAAAAAAAGCAAATGTGGACCACTGAGCATATAACTTTTCCATTGTATAAAAATAAAAAGTATAGTTTCATATATACATATATGTATACATGTGCTTTATGCATATATAAACCCATATATGTGCTTTTATAGAGAGAGAACATTTCAGGATACTGAAAAACTTAACAGCAATCTGTTGCCTCCATGAAAAAGGACTGGGTGTCTGGACTAGCAGAAAGGTTTTATTTATACATACTCTTGTGCTGTGTGAAATGTTGACTATATATAACTTTGAAAAACACATACCTCTGTTTTTTATAGTTATTGCATTTAGACAAGTATTTTACTAGCTTGTAATATATTTTGAAGTATAAAGTGAGCCTTTGAAATAATTTTTTCCAATTATTTGAAGGTGTAAAATTTGGGAAATTTCTTCTATTTTGTTACATTTTCTAAGCACTGTTGTTTGAGTTAGAACAGTTATTTTTATTGCACTTAGAGAAATGTTGATTTTAATGCCAAATTCATAGTCTTTGAATTTATGTAGCTTTGTATATTATAAATTTTTGGTTGGGGCTAGTGTAGCATATTGGTGTATCAAATTTTTCACCTGACTTTTTCTTGTATTTATTCTGATGGAATTTAAAATTTGGTCACACCTTAAAATGCTTACCTTCACATTCAAAGTTTTCTCTCTCTTCTTCACACCACTTATTTCTACCCCTTCATAAACTTATCCCACATATATATATATATATTCATACATATATATGTATATATACACACATATGTATGTATATATACACATATGTATATCTGTGTATTTTCTAGAGCACAGCAATGTTTGGTTTATCCTCAAACATTGTATGTGGCACAGCACTTGAGATACAGGTGCCCTATAAATATTTGATAACTTGCTCACTCAATAAATGAATACCTGAATCACTGATTGAATAAATTCATCAATCTACCACAAGTCCAAACTCAAAAAAAACTCCATTCTTGGCATTTAATGCCACATAGTTTATTTTAGTTCGTGACTAGAACTCTGAACCATTACACTATTAAGATGAGATAAAGTGATATAAGGTAAGGTGGGTGCTAAACTATTATTTCCTATACATATTTTTTCAAAGTTTTTTTTGCATTTACATTCAATTTTGTACTAGTTACAATATTCATTTGGTTTTAATGAATCGTTTCATACAATAAGTTTCTCATTCTTCTATTCTGAATTTTGAACCATCTTTTGTAGGCTTGCACATATATTTTAGTTGCTTCCTCAGTGAGGATATAGTGATCATTATTTTTATCTGAGAAATGTTTACATATTTAAAGTATGTCTCTATATCCCGCATATGTAAATAACAGAAGCTTGTCTATAAAGAGAATTCTTCATTCAAAAACAAACAAAAGAGAAATATCTTATATACAATAGTCCACTCTGTCTTTGTACACAAGGTCTTAGTGAAGAACCCTGGGGCCAGCTTGTCGTTCTCTTTATTCGTTATATTTTATCTTTAAAGTTCAAAAATGTATAAGGGCATATCCAGGTCTCTTAATGAGCCTTAGGTTTTATACTCTCAGATCTTTCTCTAGCTGAAAAACATTTCCTTTTAAATTTAATTATTTATTTCCTTGCTATTTTTCTCTCTCTTTCTTAAACAGTAATGTTTCTTTGATCCTATCTACATCCTTCATATTTATCATTATCTAAGGCATCATTTTTATCTCTTTGCTATTGCTCGAGTACTATGGAAAAAAATTCTCAGAAGTTTCTCCACTTCATTGATAGATTTTATTTCATTTTTTCCTATGTGCTCTTTACAATCTCAAATGCTTTTAATTTTCCTATTGATTTTTGTATTTTCTTGCCACTTATTGTAGCTTTCCCTTTCCCATTCTTTCATTTGATCCTATTCTCTCTTTAATAACACCTACTAGAGTTTTGTAAAAGTTTCTCCTCCTGAATCTTTTGGAACACATGAGGAATATAAGTTGTAACTTTTTTGGCTAGTTCAGAAATAAACTAATTTTCAAAGCTGCCTGATTAGTTAGCCTTGAAAAGTCAGTGCTCCTTACCATCGTAGCAGTGCCTCTTCATGATGTGTGGACTTATTATGTCTGCCATTCTCAATAACTAGGATTGGAAATTCCGCCCAGATCTCAGCATATTTTCTTCTCCTCCTTCTTTTCTCTTTTTCCTCTCCTCTCCCTCATTTTTGTCTTTGTGTTCATCTTCTTTCTCACACAAATACATGCACACACTCCCATTACTACCAGTTTTTGCTATTTTGTGCTGCTTTTTCTTTTTTCTTTTTTAGCATTTTAATTGAAAGTAAGAAGCCTATCAAGAACACCTAGTCCTCTGTCATTTTTTTAACCAGATAGCTCCCTAATTATAACTTATCTCTTTTTTTCAAGATATAATTTCATAGATTCCCTAGAGTTCTTTTATTTTTCCCAGGTTTTTCTTATAAGGGACATGTCTAATCAAAAGTAGTATATTTAAAGAATTGGGATGATGCGCACACTGAGGTACCTAGTGAAGAAATTTTTTTCTTTACTTTTTATATTGAGAGCCAGGTCACTAGAAATCACTCTGAGTGTGTACTCCAATGAGAAAGCAAGAGAATTTTTTCATTTGGTTTATTATCAGGTGATTACACATCCCTATCTGCCTTGGACTATCCCAGATTGTTCGGTTGTGTTAGCATAGTTATAAATAGTGTTCCTTTCACTCTCAAAAGCACCCTGGTTTGCATGATAAATTATATGATCAGTTTACATTATACCATGAGATATGGTTTAAACATGAGTCATATGCCTAAGCACCTTATTCATACTTTCTTAACATCATGATGTAATTCTAATGGAATTCAACTTGAATAGGTAAAAATTATAGTTAATTAGTTCACCTACAATTCAATTACAAATACCCTAAGTCTGCTCGCATGACGACTGAATGGATCATGCCACCAACAATGTTAAAGCAGATCACTAAACCCTAGTTGGGACGCTAGTGCTTTATGTCTGCTAGATAATAATATAGAATTTGAGTATGTATATATTCAAGTACTTTTAAATCTAGAAATTCTAGGATTTTTGTTCTTCCTTTCTAAAAACCTTTGATAAACCCTATTGATCCAGGAATTACATATCAGATGGCTAAAATATAGTGTTTCCAGCTTTAAAGTCCCTGTTCACCCATTCCTCTTGCCTTTCAGGTGACCACTAATAGTTAACTTGGCTGCCATGAACAAGGAGAGCCACAGCCTACCTATCATAGGCTACACTATGCCTTATCCACAGTATTTATAAATATGTGAAAGAGGTGATTCTTCTGAAAGCATGTCATCTCACAGACTAAATAGTGATTGGATGAAATTTTTAGATTCAGGAATGGATAAATAATGTGTCCCAAATAATGCAAAAGTATGAACAGAATTTAGTCTAATCCCTGCTTTTGCTGATTATTATAATAATTTTTTTTATCTTTGGAGCAATTACTAACTTCACTCATCTTCAGTTTCTTTCTCTGAAAAGTTGATAACACCAAAATCTTTGAGTTGCTGTGAGAATAAGAAAAAATAAATGTAAATCACATAATTAAATCCCTGATACAATTCCTTTATAGAGTATACATATTATTAAGGGAAAATTAAAGGAATAAGAAAGATTTATTGCCTTTCATGGAAGCTTTTAATATTAACAAACAAGAAAAAAAGTGAACTAGATGAATTCTTAGGTACATCTATCTTTTATGTCAAGAATAGGCTTTAGCCAACAAATGATAGCACCAGAAAAAGTAGAAAAGGGAATAAATTCAAGATGACTGATGACCTAGTGAAAAAGAACATGGAATTTTGAAAGCCCCTAAGCAGATACATTTTATTTTGGGATATCAAGAACACCAACAAATATGGGTTCATAAGTGGATTTAATTCATATATCAGTTTCATCTAAGAGAGAGGTCTTTATCCATAGTACGACTTAATATGCTAATGACTATGTTTTGTTAAGTGTTCTTTATGATAGACCTAGATAAGAGGTGGGTTTCAGTGTGTGAAGAAAACAGGGCTAGCAGATAACAGAAGCAAACTGGGACCATGGGGTGGCACATGCCACTCAGGCATAAACAGAACAAATATTAAAAATGTAGATGTGGCTTGTCAGCTACATATGCAAAAAAACACTTAGATTTTAATGGACTGAAGCTATATGATTCCAGAGTGTCACATTGTGCAGAAAATCTAGTGAGTACTTTTTGACATTCAATATAAAATATCTAAACCAAAGCTTTCTATTTCTTATCCACCTGTCTTTCAAGTTACTAAACTTGTCTTTTGCTGTCTCCAATCTGCTGTTAAACCTTTCATTGAGGTCTTAATTTCCATGTCGCTATTATTTTATAATTTTAACTTTCTCATGAAAATCTCCACATCTTATACGCTTAGTTATGTCCTGTATTTTCATAAATATATCAGTTGCAAGTATTTTAATGTCTTTGCCTATAATTCAAATATCTACCATATCTGCTACTTTGCTGTTGTTTTCCTCTTGATTGTCAGTGAACATGTTCTCTGCAAACTTAGTATTTTTTTAATTGAAAGTCAAGCATTGTGGTTTTGAAAATGAAGGTGAAAAAGCTCCAGATGATATTACTTTCATCAGAGAAGTTCAGCCTTTTCTCTGCTAGGCAGACAGAGCAGAGGGAAAAAAGTGGCTGGCCACCTTTATTTAGGTTTCTGTTCAGAATCTGTCAAACCCTTTTCTCCACAACAATGAGACTACACAGATCATCTGCTCTACTGTTCAGAGGTCTTCAGATTATATATTTAGTCTTATACCATGTGAAGCCCTAGAATTTGGCAAATATCTTGAGGAGAGACTTGTGTGAGTACCCTGAAGTCACCAATTTTATCACCCTGAGTTTAATCGGGTGCCAAAATCTTTGCTGTTCATCTGCCTTCCATCTTCCAGAGGCCAGGACAAGACTTATTCAGCCTCTAGCCAACTATACACTATCAAGCACCTCCAGGTCATAGCAACTGTTGCAGATTATTTTAGAGTCAATTCTCCTTTCCTTGAGGAATTTTAACTATGACCTATATTCTTAGTGGATCCAGATCTCCTATGTATCATGCAAAAGTGTGAGCAATTTCACTGTACTTTTCCATGTTTGGGCTTATGGTTGTAGACTACTATCCTGTGAAATTTTGAAACTTAGCAAGTGTCAAGGGGAGAAAATTTGAGGTCCTGCTGCTCTCCAGTGTTGTCACTCCAGCCCCACGTAACTGCCCAAAGTTTTCTTTCTGTCCCCCTTCAGCAGTGCTCTTCCGGGGCTGAGCTCATACTCTTAGCCCTAGCTGCATCGGGAATTGGCAGCAAACCTCCAGGGGCAGCCTCAAAGCCTCAGCTCACATTTGCAAGTTTCATGCCTTTCTTGAGTTATACTCCCTCTGGTCCTTACTATTTGGCTGATCTCTGATGACTTACATACCGGTATATTATTTCTGTAATCGATCCAGCTTTTCTAATTGTTCTTAGAGGGAGCATTGGTCTGATGCTAATTACTCCATGTCATTAGAAGCAATAGTCTTAATGTAGGTTTCATTGAGTACAATACAGGTTTTAATAGATAGATGTATCTAGGCACCATGAAAATAATTTAAAATATGTTTATGGATTGGGTAGGGAGCAACATATTCCATTTAATTTTTCTAATATTTTTGATACCAGGAATCACCCTGTGGATCTTTGTGCTCGCCTATCTATCTGTCTATCAACACCCATCCACCAGTTCATCTATCCATCTATCCACCATCCACCCATTGCTTTCATAGTAATTTCATAGTAATTTGTTATATTGCTATTAAATAAAGGATGAAAATCAGTGTCTGAAACAACTAAAATAATGAATGGTAACAATCTAGCTGCTAATGTTTTCATTGTCCTCATAACTTAAATGAATAAATCACATTGTATGATAATGAATTAATTCTATAACTGAATTATTTTCTTTGATCTTAGGTTAGTCAACTTATGTATGCCACTATAGTTCTAAAATGTATTAATTTTAATCCATTATCAACTATTTTATAATGTTCTACCAAGCTTTCATTTTCTATCAATTATTTTTTTCTTTTAGCAATGTATAATTATTGAGTCTTTCGACTATTATAAACATTGGAAAATATATAACATGAAAAATATGAAAGAAAACAATTTATGTGTACTTGTTTAAACCAAACCTATTTCTTTCCTGAAGAGGCAAAAATGGAAAATTTGAGGTAAGGTAATCTTTAATGAACTTTTAAAAAAATGTGTAAAAACCTATCACTGCAATGGAATAAAAAAGCAGGTAGTTTTGAATGAGAGAAAAATGCAGAAGCTAGAAGTCAGACCTTTGAATAAGTAACAACATTTAACCACAATAAGCATCATTAGCATCTATATGCAAATACAAGAGTAATGACTATATTTACCTTGGAGGATCCATGTCCTCATAACTTAAGTTGACTATTACTATTTTAGATGTAGTGTCATTTTCTTAAGTATATAGGAAGGTAGAGTAATAATAATTTTTAAGCAAATATTTATTCTAGATTTAGACTATAATCAGCATTTTATATGTATATTACGTCACTTAATCTTTCTAACAACCACTGTAAGTATGTAAACTTAGTCCTGTTTAGTGACAGAAAAGCAAAGTGAAGCTTAGACAACCCGTGGAGTTTATCAGGTCACAGAGTTTACTTAGTGTGAAAGCTGTGCTGGAATCCCTTGCTATAAATCATCACTGTCTTGTAGAATTTGCTGCAATAATGGAAGTGTCCTGAATGTGCGCTAACAGAGGTGTCCAAGCTTTGGCGTCGCTGGAAGAAGAAGAGTTGTCTTGGGCCACACATTAAATATGCAAACACCAACGGAAACTGATGAGCAAAAAAAGGTGTTAAGTGAATTTATGATGTTGTGTTGGGCTGCATTCGTAGCCACCCTGGGCTGCGTGTGGCCTGCGGACCGTCGGTTAGACACCTGGATACATAGGTACTAGCCGTACTAGTGACTGAGTATTTAAAATGTGGCTAGTGAAACTGAGGAAGTAAACTTTTGATTTTATTTAATTTTCATCCATTAAAATTTACATAGTCGCATGTGTCTAGGAGCTACCCCTGACTAGCACCACTCTAAAAGAGTTAGACTACACGAGCTCCTGGTCCTGAAAACTCTGGAGGAGTGTACGGAAACACCATTTGAGAAATTTTCTTAGAGTTCACCAACCGGAATATCACTGCTGCATAGAAATCAATATTGTACATGGAAAAGAATGTAGTGTATTACTACTGCTCTTATTAGTAAGTAATATGGGAAGCAGCTCATTGGTAAGCCTTTTGTAAGAAATAAACAGTTTACAGCTCAGGTACTTTCCTTAAGTCAGAGGACAATTCCCTCTTATTTGGATTTGTTGTGAGACCATTTGGTACACTTAGCACCCACCTACAAGAATAATAGAAAAGAGGAAAGATGGGAGAAGCTGGTTGGTTTGTATTTCTTTAGAATGTATTAGATATGGGTATCATGGAGCTGAATGGCGATTCCAGGTGAACTCCCCCACTTCTTTCCCGGTCAGTTCGGCAGGGTGTGCTGAGTGAGTACAGTGGCAGCAAAGGACGTTTAATATGATTCCCTCAAGAGCATGTGAGGTGACTCCTTTCCCCGACTGCTCTTCCTCATGTCAAGTGATTAAAACAAATTGATTAAATAACAAGCTAAGTGTACCTTCATTCTCACTAGAGAGAAGCTTCTCATCCCTTCTTCCCCCATTTTTAAAATAAAGAGCAACTCTTCTATTCTATAAACACTCCAATAGTGTTTTGCTTTATATGTGAAGCCTCAAAAAGCAAACTGATGTTTCCCATACCTAAGAATATTTGATAAATAAAAACTATGTTTCCTCTTTCTGAGAACCCAAATCCCACCAAAATAAATTGGAACTTTTTCTACATGTTTTGTTTTCATATTTTAACTCCTAAAAGATTGAAACTATTAAAACAAATGCAAATAATTCCAGGGCTTTCATCCCTCCTTTTCCTCATTGGTACCAGTTCTTTTTCAGGCTTTGTTAAGAAGTCGGGAGTTGGCAGATGGCACTGATGGGAAGAGAGTTTGATTGACTGCACATGTGTTAGAGCCACGCGTGCATACGTACCGAGGACAGTACGAGGCAGAGTGCCCTCAGAGACACACTTCTGAAAAGAGTGGTTGACTCAGGCCCCACCTATACCCAGCTCAGTTCCTAAAAATAGGTGCCAGCTTGCATCCGTTACACACAGAGCTAAAATAAATTCGGCCGGCCGGTCCACTTGCTTGATAGACCATTCAGTGGAGCTGGCCTCCACTCCGCCAATCGCTTTCAGGGGACTGGGAAATTCGCTGTCCATGAAACAAGGGAGGAAACTATTCTGCGAAGAACTGTAAGGATATTTGTAATTCCCACGAACTTGGGGTTAAGACTAAATGCTACAAAAGGTACGTGTAGTATAGGCATGGATGTGTGTCCGCTTCCAGAGTTGTAAAGTGCTCTTGCTGATCGCTCTAAATCAAGGAAGACCGTAGGTCAACTGTACGCGTTACGAAAGGAAATATTCCATCGGATTGTGTTTTCATGGCAATATTTAGTATTACTTTATATTACTGAATTTAGGGCTTCATATATTAAACTCTTTGTAAAATTAGCATTTTTCATGTTTAGTATTGAAGAATAATGAGTCACATTTGATAAACAGTTATGAGTGAAAATTATATTTCAGCTTACAGCTAAAAGGAAACATTTTTTAAATAGTTTATTTTTATGAGCATAAATTGATAATATATGCAATGAATATATTTAAAAATATAAATGGCAATTATTAAAATTTAGTGAGGGAAAGGAAGAGCTTTAAATGTCTTCAACTGTTGCAGCTTGCTCGGAGAGATGTATGAAAATGATTCCTTCACCAGCCTTAGTTCGATCTCGTACTTCTTGCTCCAGCCACAGTCTCATCATCTCCTCTGGGAGTTTTACTGGAGTGAGGATTAAAGAATCAGGTTCTTACAAGTTTTGCAGAATTAATAAAGGCACTGCCAGGTGGATCTGCCAGCCCTGATTATAGTAACTACAAACTTAGAGAAGACTAAGATTTTGCTTTAAAGGTATTATGACCTACATATACTTCAAATAGATTTTTTCAGTCTTCGATTGCCTGTGGACACCTTATTTCGGTCTTGTTCTGTAAGTGTTTAGATGTTACGTGCTAAAGTGACTTGGGGGAGACATTATAACAGAATCTCTTAACACACCAACTGAAAGCAAGGGCACTTTAAGATTACATAATACAGGGTTTAAATTTAGCTGGCTGGTACTGAACAGAAATTTTATTTTTACTAGAGCTCTGTTTGGTCACTGATGAGCTGTAGGCTGTTTGAATTATTTTAAAATTTTATGTGCAGGGTGCCAAAGGATGAGTAAAATATTTACCTCAGCTACATTCAGAGCCATGGATTTTAACATGAAAGAGCATTTGTTTTGAGTTTTAAAGATATGATCACTGAGAGGCAAATATATTGGGTGAGAAATGAGAAAGGCTTGAATTCTATCCTTAAATATTTCTCTGCATGCCTGCCTAATATACAGGTATTTTATCTTCTTGTTGTCCACATGTAAATGAACAATTAAATCCATTGTTTAAAGTCGGTCAGCATTTCAGATGTCCGCCGTATGGCAAAGTACCAGCCATGCGGGAAAGTGGCCTCCGGAGTTTGGAGTAAATGTTTCCGGTTTCATGCAGCGTTGGGCCTCTCTAAGAAACAGCGTCCCTCAACCAACTGAAAAATAAAAGTAGACATTTTTTAATGATTCTGGGTAGTTTTACTACAGAAAATGGTCATGTAAAAATGTCACCCTGGGCTTCGAGTCTTCCTTGATTATAGAGGAAGAGAGGGTCGGCTGTCTTTCCTCAGATTTACTCTTGGGTGAAAGGCTCACAAAATTTATAGGTAATATACTGTTGTTTATCACTGAGAGTGCTGCAGAGGGAGACGGGGTCCAGGTCGTTGGTAGTTGTACACAATGAATTGAATGGACTACACAATCAGAGTTAAGCGAAGCAAGTGAGATTTATTGAGAAAAGTACACTTCCCAAGCAGAGTTAAGCGAAGCAAGTGAGATTTATTAGGAAAAGTACACTTCCTAAGATATGAGAGGGGGCCGCTTCTGCCAGCAGAAAACGGCCCCGTTGCCCGAGAGGGTGCAGGCTTTACAGGGGGCCGGTTCTTTCTGAATCTTTGTTCTGTTTGGCGGGCTTTGTACAACGCACGTGCAAGTGGTTGTATCATGTTTAAGCTTCTGCTCATGTGGTTTCCCACAATCCTCCTTGATTCTCACCCAGGAGTCAAGCTGCGATGCTAATTTATTATAATAGCATAATAATGAAGCAAGGTGAAACAGCGGTCAGCTACTGCTGGGTGCCACAAGGCCTCTCTCCTTAACCAGGACGCTGGCCGCTGGCTGATGACAGCTGGGCAACTCGGGGCTTCCTCATTCCCATCGTCTCCTGCCTCAATTGCTGTCTGCTATTCAACAGTTACAGCATTTTTCTTCTCACTTATGCTTACCACAATTGAAAAACGTCACACATCAATGTTCTTCTTACTTGTCTGGTAAAATATTACTTATGATGAAGCAATTTAGGGTTGGACTCCCCTGTTAACCTTGGTGCTGGAAACTGGTATTCTCTCTCTTTTCTCTCTTTCTGTCTCTCCCTCTCTCTCTCTCTGTCTCTCTCGTACACACACACACACACACACACACAGAGGTCTGACCATTAAGAAAACATTTTGTTATACCTGTTTGACAGCTAGGGGTCGTGCCTAAATTCAGTAATCCATAGTGCAGGGCAGACTATTAATAAGTGTCTGGAAGTGTAATTTCAAGATTTTTGATTGAGCAATCGGTGGGGGACAGAATTTAATTGACATTACATTGTCCTTTTTATTTGCTTCCCACTGCTTTTTTTGAAAGCATCCAAATTACACTTTGAAATTTAATTAAATTGTAATTTGTTTTTCCTGTTTTTGAAACAAATGCTTGCTCATTCAAATTAGAGGTTCATCCCTTGCAGAATGGTGAGTAACTTTAAACTTTTCTGACTCAGAAATGACTCTAAGAACACTGATTTATTCCATATAGGTTCTTGGTCTTTATAAGACTGTGTGATGTGTCTGTTTTTTTCCCGACACTACTTCTAATGCCAAATGAATGGTATTTCTGACACCAGCCAATTTTCCAATTCTCTGACACCAACTGGGTATACAACAATTCAATTCTCGCACTAACTCCCATAGTTAAAGCAGACCCGCAGATTGCCCCCACTTCAGCCTGCAATTCAAGTTCAACTCAGGAACAGCCAAATTCAGCGTGAGGCAGAGTGCAGCAGTGCTTCCCTGCCCTCTCTGAGCTTGCCACCCATCAATGCCTTCGCCAACCTGGTAGTTCACCAAACCCTGTTGTTTAGGGTTTTAATGGAGATCTCATTACAGAGCGGGATTGACTAAATTGTTGGCCACTGGTGACTCCTCTTCTCAGAGGAAATGAGGTTGAATGTTTTAACCCTCTACCCATTCGATTGGTTAGTCTGGCCACAGGCACCCATCCTGAAGTTATCTCCATTCCCATGCGCTGCTCCATGGGGAGGCCAGGAGTCACTCATTAGCATACTAAAGACCTGTCACTCAGAACTTTCCAAGGGGTTTAGGAGCTCTGTGCCAGGAAGAGGGACAAATGCCAAATATCTATTTATTTATTTATTCTTATACCAATGTGTCTCTTCCTTCTTTGAAATGCTGCCTATGAACTGCAGAGTAACAAATTCATAGTTTGTTTTCCTAGTCATTGGAATCTATTTCTTACAAGTTTAACTATCCTGAGCATTTTCATCTGTAAATAGGAATAATGACAGATAGTCAGGCAATGAAAAGAGCAAAGGTTTTATTTTCTTAACAAAAAGTTGAAATCAGAAATTCAATGAGTCATTTGTATCAGTTTTGACACAGCAAGTGACAGTGTGTCTATATTTAATGACTTCTTGAGACTTTATGGGCTTAAATAATGGCATAAAAATAATCTGCCAGTGAGCAGCACAATAGGCAATCCAAATTCCTGGTGGAGTAGCTACTTCTTCAAGTGTCACCAAGGATAAGAGGAATTTATGGCATAGATAACACAAAGAACCTCAGTGAATATTTGGTTCAACAATGTAATTTCTAGATAAGAAAACTGAGGCACAGAAATGTTAAATAATAACTCATAAGATTTAAGCAAAAAGAACTAGTACAAACTACTAAAAGAATTTATTTTGGGAAGTGTCTCTGTTTTTCAAAGATCTAATAGCATCATCCCCCTAAATCTGAAAATATCAGCCTGTGTATCTAAATGCATTAACTAGATAGTTACCAACACAGAAAAGCTTTAAAAAATCACATCACCATAATTTTAAAAGTAAAGTCCAACATTTTAAATAGTTTCCAAACATGTCCTCAATGTTGTTCATTTAAAGTTTAATCTATGCAGACAGAATAGAAAATAATGTTTAAATAACAATGATTTATTTTGTCTTGTAGCTTGTAAGAATGTAATTTCATTGAATAAAATATAGATAGACCTCACATTCCAAAGTAGCTGTGTCTTTTTAAAAAACTACATATATTAAATTTTTGTAAATAAAGTCACTTTCCCCTTGAAATGCATTATAACTCAGTATCTCTGTTGTTGATTATTTTGTTTTTTAGTGATCACTGTCATTCTGAGAATTCAGATTTATTTTATCTAACCAGTAGCACTTTTTGTCAAATAATTAGAAGATTTTGAGTAGCTCTATTAAATAATTGTTTTAGTGAAACAGTGAAAAGTCTTTCTGAAGCTAAGGATTACCCTTCCAATTGATCTGTTTTGTAAGTTAGAATTTTTGACTGTGGACACGAGAGTCATACTGTCGAGGTGGAATATTCTGGGAAAGGGACAGGAGTACAGTGTGTTTTTGGTGTTATTAAAGGGTTGTCAGTTCCAGCTCCGTGCTTTATTTAAAATTCACTGTGTCTGCCTCTGTTGGAGCCGGAGCCATTTCCCGAGGACTGGGTAAGGTAGAAGCAGCTGTTTCGCTATGTAGGAGGGGGAAACCCTGCAGTGGTTTGCAGTCTCCGTGTAGGGGATAGAGCCAGGGTGCCACAGTCAGAGCAAGGGACACAATCAGCTGCTTAATTGGTTCTGTCTGCCTCTGTGCCCTCCCAGGTGATCAGGGTGCGAACAGACCCTCCTTACAGCCCTGACTTCTTCTGTAAGAACTGCGCTCATCCTCTAAGTCCCCAAAGTCTCCGAAACATTAGTTTTTAGGAATGTAACTGTGTTAGTGCATGTCTGCTTCAGTTACTGACTCATTCTGGAATGGGAATAATTTCAGGATTCGTCATCCATCTGTCATCTAGGCTGGGCAACAGCCATACTCTTACACTCTAAAATATCAGAGAAATGAAATTTGAAAAGAAAGCATGTGTTTGTGTTTAGGTTACAATCTTTTTTTTTTTTCCTGAAAAGCTCTAGTCCAGCTACTGTAATTGTCAACTCAAAACTACTCTTTATAGTTTTTAATACTCCACCCTTTAAAGAGAAGCAGTAAATTGTCTCAGATTTCAATTTTTACCTTTTTTCATTTATTTCACCATTTTGAACCAACTGGGCCCAGCTTCTTGACTATGTCATTATGTTATATAACCGTTTCTTTCAATTATGCTCCATTATGCTTATATATGTGTGTGTGTGTGTGTGTGTATATATATATATATATGTATGTGTATATCTATATGTATATATTCTTTTCTGTAAATCATGGTTCACCTGTGCCTGAATATTATTCTGTATTTCTTTCATATTCTCAGTCATTTGGATGTTCAAAGAAAACGAGTAGTCCTCAAACAACAACCAATAACCACGGTGCCATCTATAAATACACCTCATTTTACCCTTTGTGTAACATTGTATAGACAGCCTAACACAGAATTTTGTGAATGCTTGTATTGAGAAAATGCCAAGCTACATCTTTATTACAATAATATAATAATCAACATTTTCTACAGGATTATTCTCCCATAGATAGATATATAAAAGGAGTTCCAGCTGATATATAAAATTTTATTATTGATCTTTACATTTTGATTAATTGAATAGTTCTTGAAATTAGAAGGATTTCAGCAATGATGTGCTAGGTTCTTTCTATCTTCCTTTCTACTTCCTTTATAAAAACATCTCGTTTCTATTAAAGACATCTGGAAGGTCTTTATTATATTCCTTCACCATAGAACTTAAGATATGTGAAGTGGCCTCAGTTTACCAGAATCACAAAAACATCATCTTTTAGGGACAGAAGTATTTCCAAAGGAACCCCACATACACCTTGCTGGGAAACCAGAAAATGCTGTCAGGTTAACTCTAATTAATTGAACACAGACTTTAGAGTCAGACTGATTTTGAACTCTGGATCCTAAACTTTCCTACTGTTTGACCTTGGACAAATTACTTAACATCACTGTGCCAATTTCCTCAACTGAAAATGAAGGTGCTAATAGTATTCACCTCATAGCATTTTTTTAAATTCATATTTGGAAAGTTATTAAAAGAATAGTGCCAGCTACATACTAAGTGTTTCATAAGCTTTTGCTATTATTGTCATTATTATTAGTACTTAACATATGAGGCTAGTATAATATAATAACCATTACCCCTTTTCCAGAGAGCAAGAAAAGAATATAAAGTATAAAGTTATCCTAGATAATATAATGTTCCAAGTAATTCTACTTGTTGAACATTCAAAATAACGGCACACTAAAAAAAATTGTTTAAGAGAGAAAATTGTCTACCTGATTTAATACGTTGTTTTGTTGTTGAAGGATGCCTTTTGCATTCAAATTAAATTTCTGTCCTCTCTGGAGTTGTAGAAAGCTATTAAGTGCCCTCCTTCTATTATAATCATTTCAACACTTGAAACTAATAACCTTCTGCTTATCTTTGGTGATGTCCACATCACATTACTTTAAGAAACTGAATTCTACAACCATCTCAACCCCAATGACTGTCTGCTTCCTGTTGGAGCTGCTCACAGCCACATCATGGACCTTGTCATTACTTTGACTTAGTTCTTGGACTCTCAAAATAGTCTCAGAGCATAGTTTTCTTTCTTTTCAACTAAAACTGATCTTGACCCTCAGCATCATCTCCCCAGCCTCAGCACATCCTGCTCATTGGTCCCTCTGCCTTTACTTGCCTCCTGTCTATCTTGGATCCACTCACAGTGTCTGAGTGAAGATGGAAGGAGAGCTCTCTCTCAGGAGGGAGACACTGAAAGATGGGGCTGTGGGAACCAGACTGTTTATTAAGGGATTCTGCCACAGCAAAGGCAAAGAGAATCCAATCGTGGAAGAGAAAGCAGGAGCCAGTGAAACAGTACAGTCCATCAGGTTGGAGGGATGAAGCTCAGCTTTAAACACGAAAATAAAACACAAGGGCAGAAGTAAGGAGAACTAGGGACAAGACAGGATACTGCCTGTGATGGACTAGGATGTGCATTTTAAAACTAAAGCTAAGAATAATTTAGGAGTATTGGAAGCCTGGTATTAGAGGCCCCTGACTCCAAGAGTCAGGAGTAGGTCTAAGAACTTAAAGAAATCATGTTACACCTAATGCCACTCAGCCTGGGCTCCATTGTCAGCTGTAGTAGCTGCAGCAGAGCTTCCACTGACCCCCTGTTTTGTTTTTCCCCACATGCTTGAGCTAAATCCACCTCACCAAGAGCCAATTCAACATTTTCCCATAAACTGCTCTTTTTCTACCATTTCCAGGCTCATTCTCTCCCTCTATAGACAGGTATAGAGGAGAGATGATAGGTATAGAGGCTGATGATAGATAGATAGATACAGAGATATTTAAGGGGTTATGGTTTCGCACCTGTGCCAATACCCAACTCCCATTTTATTTACCTTTAATTGACTCCATGTCACATTGACCATTAGTCCTGACAAGCACAGATGTTTTCTATTCTAATACACAAATTAAAAATTTGAGAATGGAAATAAGTTTGTGGGTAATATATTTTTTAAACCATGTTGAATTTTAGAAGGTTTGGTAAGGTTAGGGATTAAAAGTTACTAATGTATTTGGGATGCAATACAGATGAAACTGAAGGCTGATGGACTGTGGTAAGACAGAAACAGAAGACTAAGGGCGGAGCCCTTGAGACTATAAATGGTTGGGTGTTAGGAAGTGTGTGTGTGTGTGTGTGTGTGTGTGTTTGAGACTGGTCATGATAGATAATGGTATTTTTGTCTGTTCTAAACCACATATCAACTCCACACTCAAGTTTGAGATTTTATAAAGAACAAGGCAGAAAGTGCTTTAAAGCCCTAGCATTTTTAACTTCTCCTGTTAAGACGTTTTCTGTAATAATGGTAATCAGGCCCGGTGAAGTTCATGATGTTTTTCCCAGGCCCTGTACTGCTGCAGAATGGAACCTAGGGCTTTCTGCCTCCTCTGCTTTTTGGGGAGGCTTCCAACTCAAGAGTGCACTGGGACACCCTGAACACCGCCTTGAGGTCTTCCTCCTAGATCTTGCAAATCAAGAAGGATACTGCTTGTGATTAAATGGTCCTCCCAGGAAGTGTGTGGGTGTGCAGGGGTGTGTGTTGGTGATCGAATGTTCTGCCTAGACTTGGCTTGCTGAGCTGAAGAGGCTAGTTATTTTCTTTTGGGCTGAACTGCGATAAAGACATTAATGTATTTGGATTTTTTTTTTGGCTACAACACTTTTTTAATTGCTTAGTGCAGCTATGTAGAAACAGGAGAATTTCTGGCAGAAATTATTTGGAGGAAAGCCCAAAGTTGACTGGTTTCACTTTCCAAGCAAACATTTTTGTGCAGTTCTAATTTTCACCTGCTCATGTGGCGTATCCTGCTGAGCATTTTTTTGGTGATGAGCTGCATTTGGTTGTGCGAGACTCACAGGTTCACAGGCAAGAATTTTATTTTTGCTCCCACCTGGGAGATTTACCCCCAGATCTCACATAACATCTCTGCATTGTTTAAATAACTCCTTTTGCAGAATTTGGAACTTATTTTCAACTCTTTAAAAAGATGTAGGAGAGAGAAGGTAACAAAATCTGTCAGCAGAACCCATAAAAAGATGGGCATTGGGTTTTGCAATTTCAGTTCAAGACAAATTCAATCAATAAAATGCTTAATGGGCATGTACTGTGTGTAAGTCATAATGTGAAATGTTAAATTCTTGTGAAGTTGGCCATTTTAATCAGAACTGTCAGTTTACTTCTTGGCAGGCCATCTAGGAATTTTAGTTCCAGGTAATAATGAAAATTTAATAACCAGTTCAGCAAAAATGTTGGGAAAGGTTCTGCCACTCATTGTTAGAGAAAGCACATGCATATCATTCATAGAAATGCTTTTATATTTTTCCTACAACTCCTCCCCACATAAGGGCCTGTATGCAGCATTTCTGGATCCTAGCAAGGCTGTCCTTCCTATTCCCAATCTCTGTGTTGCCATTTTGCAAACTGATGAAGCCAAGAGATTCTTTGACTGAAATCATGGTAGATCATGGTTGTGCAAGCTTCTAGATGACTTAAGAGTTGGAAACTGATGTTGAGCCTTGGCTAGTGGTTGATAAGTTGTAGTTATAGTGAAGTGTCTAACACTTTAAAAATAACCTATGAGGACAAAGAAGGAGAAGCCCAACTTTATAGCCTGAGTTCCCTTTCAGGTGGGTTTTCCTAATACGGTGGGCAGTCACAGTAAGTTGAAGTGACTTCTCCAACTGCCAAAGGTTTTTGATGCCTAAAAGGAATAGTCTAGGAAAGTGATTCTATTTGAAAGCTATGAAAGCCTAGCTTCTCATAAAGAAGCCCAATGTGTATGTGTGTGTGTTTATACAGGGTAGGGCAAAAGATGGTTTACAATTGTTCATATGGAAAGTAATATAACAATTAATGAATAATAATACAAGAATAAACTCTGTGTTCTGTGTACTTACAATTTTTTAAATTGCTTTTTACATTTCACTCCCCTCACCTTCCCTCCTCTTACTTTCTACTCTGCTTGAGTTTAAATATAATTGGTCTAGGACAACTTTAGTTTGCAAGTTTTAATTAAATTCTTTGTTGTTCGCAGATGTGACTGTCTTTAACGTGCATGGAAAAGAGCAAGTTTCAATCTGAGTAACATTTCAAGGATGATTCTTACACTTCACCCTTTAAAAACAGGTGTGAAATAAGCAGTCTAAACTGAGTTCCTCCACTTACAATGCACTTATAGGATTAGAAGTTGAATCTGAGGAAAAAGAAACAAATGCCAATGCCAAACTTTTTAAAGAGAAGTAACTATAAATAAATTAAGGGATGATGAGACTGACTAACTATGTAGTCCATGTGTTTCTAAAGCAGAGGAGACTATTAAATTACTTCCACTCTTTGGACTGTTCTGGTGTCATTGGGAATCTGATCTCATCTCCTTCTTTTGAAATTACAGGCTGCTTGTTGTATGCAAAGGGTATTCAGGGCATGTTAATGGTGACAGGGAGAATAAGCCAGCACCTGACTCAAAGTTTTGATACATTAAAAGTTTGATAGCTTTAAATTATTAACATTCCTGTTCTAAATTTAAAAGCCTTCACAATGTAGACAGCATTACCCAGTGACCTCTGCAATTATGGGGCCAGCAATCAGAAAGCAGTTGTGAGAGTGCAAACATTTGAACAAGACGACAGCTACCTTTCATTCTAGAGAACATGAGAGGAACCTATAGCTTTGGTTGGAAAAACAATATACCCAACCTACATGAATTCTTATCATTTTTGCTTAACACTCGCAGTTTTATATTTCCACTGAAGCTTAAGTGATTGGAGACCAGAAAGTTTTGAAAGCATTCAGTTCTTCAGGTGGAATATTTCTAAGGACATCACTGTTCTGAAAAAGTGCATTTACTCCCCGAGGACTCGGTGTTTGCCAAGCAACACGATGCATTATTGAAGCATTTTCACTTCGCTGCTTGATTGCTTAGCTTTTCCAAATAATGTTCAGTAAACAGAGTGTGTGCAATTAATGTGACTTTCCTCCTCTGATCAAGTTTATCTGCCACCAAGTTCAAAAATAAAAGCATGTCTCAGTATGCTGCTGCTTGTGGACCGCGGCAGAAAAGCATTTTAAACAAAGACTTACTTAAGATCGCTGAAAACAGTCTGTGTAAATTCAGACTGAATTTCTCTAAGACAAAAGGCAGATTCAGTTAAATACATTTTATTATGCAAGGGAAAAGAATGATTGGTAGAAAAAAAGCTGCCACAGTAACAATTTAAGTCAGTGGGAGTCAGAATTAGATTTGGGTTTTCTTTTAATATCTTTTGTCAGAATAAATTTCAGATGCTAACCTTAACTGAGAGGTGAAAGTTGGAAAGAGGGTGAAGAATTGGAGAAATCCTAAAAACAGATCCTCAGACCTCTGGCTGTTTCAGAATGCAACTAGTACAGAAATAATTTAAGGTAATAGTCAGTAAGTCATTAACTTTCTTACCCCGCCTATGGTCCAACAACATAAAGGTAGGCATGTCAGGAAGATGTTTTTTGAAGCTGCAAATTACTAAAGGTTCATCTCCATTGCATTACTTTTGTTTTTGATCTGTTAATGCCAAGAGAATACTTGGAACTAGACAAAACAGTTCAGTAAACTTGAACTAGCTCCATATGGAGTTTTACAAAGCCTGTGAGAGACAAAAGTGGATCCTTTTAAGGAAAGACAAATTCTAAGCTAGTGTGTACAAGTCATCTCCATCTATCAACAAATTGCTTTGACCCCAGAATGAAACCACTTTCTGTGTTTCAGAGCCCTGATGGTCGTAGAGGTGCTGCTGGATGTTTTGACTGGTCTGTTTCTGCAAGGCCTTTCAGAGGCATGGTCGTTTGTTCTAATCACAGGCTGAGCTTGATGGCTTTCTCTCTGGCTGAGGAAATGAGTGTGTTTGCTTGCCATTTCTCACGTGCCAGCCTAAGAAAACAGAAATGATATTCTCCTCACAAAAGCACTGGCCACTGGTAACTAAGCCACACATGAAGGAGAATTTAGAGAGGCGGGAATCACAGGGAAGTTTGGAAAAAAGGAAACGTAGCAATGAAGCAGTAGGAATAAAAAAAAAAAAGCTAGGAAATAATAGGTGCAAAAAAGTTATGTCAAAAGATAGCAACTCAGGGAGAGATGGAAGAATGTAAAATGATATGAAATTTGGAGATTTTTCTAGAATAGAGACTTGTGAAGAAACATATGACAATTTAAATAGAATACTCAAATTAAATTGAAAGCATACCTATATTAAAACTAACCAAATATAAACACACCTCTTGATTCTGGGGTGGTCCTCACATTAAATTTTTTAATTGAAAAATTTTATTAAATTTATTGGGGTGACATTGGTTAATAAGATTATATGAGAGTCAAGTGTACAGCATTATAATACATCATCTGTATGTTGTGTAATGTGCTCACCACTCAAAGTTTGCTCTCTTTTTATCATCACATATTTGACTTCCTTTTCCCTCTTCTACCTCCCTACACACTCTTCCCCTCTGGTAACCACCAAACTGTTGTCTGTGTCAGTGAGTTCTTTGTTTGTTTGCTTTGTTCACTTGTTGCTTTCTGTTTAATATCCCAGAGAGGAGTGAAATCATATAATTTTTTACCTTTTCCATGACTTATCTCACTCAGCATGGTACTCTTGAGATCCATCCATGTTGTTGCAGATGGCAGTGTTTCATCTTTTCTTATAGCTGAGTTGTCTTCCATTGTATATGATATATACCAGGTCTGTCCAGAAAAAGTCCAACCATTGTTAACATTACAACAGTTTGCTCCACATTGATGTCACCTGGCATCCAAGGAGAGTGGACTGGAATGCACATGTGTGAACAATGACAACCTCACTGTACTAGTCAGTGGGGGTGGTAGACACCATTGAGTGAGCATGTGTGTACTATGTGGCCTTTGCATTCAAAATGACTGAGCAAGTAGAGCAGCAACGAATCTGCATGAAATTTGGTGTTAAGCTTGAAACCCCTCCATGCAAACTATCTGGATGATTCAGAAGGCTGCAGCTATGGGCAACTGGTGACTGGCAGTTTCATTAGGACAACGCATCTGCTCATGCATCACATTTCCTGCAGTTTTTTGGTGAAAACATCAAATCACCCATGTGACTCAGCCTTCCCTGCAGCCCAGATTTGGCTCTCTGTGTCTTGTGGCTTTTCCCAAGACTAAAATCAGCTTCAAAAGAGAAGAGATTTCAGACTGTCAATGAGATCCACAAAAATACGCCGGGGCAGCTGATGGCAATTGGGAGAACTATGTGAGGTCCGAAGGTGCCTACTTCAAAGGGGACTGAGGCAGCATTGTCTTATGTACAATGTTTCTTGTGTCTTGTATCTTCTTCAATAAATGCCTCTATTTTTCATATTACATGGCTGGATACCTCTGGACAGAATTCATATATATCCCATCCTCACAATGTAGTTGTGGAGCAACAATGGAATAGATCAAAACTGAGGAATCCAAGACCCTTCTCTTTGCTTCTGATAAGGAGCAGCAAGGGCAGTGGAGACCTGACGAGTGGCCCAGTCATCACCACCTGGCCAGTCCAGGCCAGGATTCACTGCGCCAAGCCCACTGCTCAGAGGCCCCATGGGAACATGAGAAATGTGAATAACTTTGAGTGATGGTTTCATGACGTAAAATATATAGTTTAGGGAAAAATGTGAGGAACTTCTTGGGCAGGGGGTGAGCAAATCTTCCCCTCACATATAATACTTCAGGGTGATTTTCATGAATTTTATATTTTCAGAGGATTGCCATGTTGTTGTGTCAAAAATGCAGACAAATCCACTCTTTGACTATCATTTACATTGAGTTTCTAATTTCTTCCATTTTATATACTGAATACTTTCCCCATCCCTATGGCTGTATGAGTAGGTCTATGCCACCTTCTTTGCCCCAATCTCATTGTGTAATTATCCATTCTTTTCTGAGGTTTGTGTTCTCCTTGTGTCAGGGAACATGGTAGATTCTTGGCTTCTAAAGGGGAATGGAACATCCCTATACAAGGCTTTAGATTCAGATAAACCTGAGTCAAGTCCTGTCCTTAGTATCTTGCACATAGGAAATAAATGCTCACCTGTGTATCATTATACACTAGGTATTATTCAGGTAATCTGAGACGATGAAAGTCTGAGAATTTTCATAACTTTTCTAATTCTCAGACTTTCATCATCTCAGATTACCTGAATAATACCTAGTGTATAATAATACGTGGGTGAGCATTTATTTCCTATGTGCAAGATACTATGTAAAACTCTATTTTTACAAGATCTCCTTCAGTCCTCACAGGCCATCATTGGTTCTATTATCATTCTCATTCTACAGGGAAAGAAGAAGGAGGCTTAGAGAGGTTAAACAATCTGTGTCCAGATATGGTGGTTAATCTCCCTGTGAGTCCGCCTCCTCCAGGGTAATGAGCCCAAGATAGAACCTAGTGTAAAACAGGTTTACAAAATTAGTTCAGTTCTGTCCTGTGCTGGAGGAACTTGCATGTTGGTGGAAGAAGAGAGAAGTGGGGAAGACAGAGGGACTCAAATGTACGCTGAGATGTAATAAGTAATACAAATGGAAGTGTGATTTTCAAATGTTGGAAGAGATAGGAGAGGGAGCTACTCACTGCCTGGACTAAGTGGACAACCTGAAAAGAAACTGAGTCACTATGAAGCTACATGTAAGTGCCTTTTCAACTCCATTGAATCTGATTGAGCTTTATCCATTTTAGTCTGACTTCTACCTCTGTATAAATGAATGCAGTTGGGGGGGGCAGGGATGTGGAGTGTGAGCCACCCAGTTCCTCAGTATTCCCCACCCGACTAGAGCTCCCTTTGGGTGTTTCTTCAGCTGAGCCACCTGCTTAGCACAGCCAGCCATCTGGGAACTTGTTCTATTCAGAAGTCAGCCAGTAGAAATGATACAACCTGTTGTATTTTTGTTTGCAGAGATAAGGCCAGATCAATGCTTCTTAGAATACTATTGAGGATCTTTCTGGTGTGTTTTTCTTCTTCTCTTTTCAAGTAGAGCAGGAATGAGTATAACGGGGATTAATTAATGCCCGCTCCTGAGCACTATGCCTGGGCAACAGGAGATGGGCTGTAGATATTTACTGAATGTATGACCACAGCCTCAGAGGAAAGGTTATCAAATACCCCGGGGGTATACCTGGGAGGCAGATTCAAACAAGAGGACACTTTGATGGAAGCCTGACACCACCTTTCATGCCCTGGGGCAAAACAGAGAAATAGAAAATGAGAGCAATGGTCCTTGTTTTGCATTTTCTGTCCTTTATCATAAAGTTCATCCCTATTCCTGGCATTTCGATTAATGCTTAGCCCTATTTCGAGTTTGATCTCCAAAGTAACCAAAAAATGATAACTCAAAAATTTGCTTTGATTTCTAATTTTAAACTCAAGTTTCTAAAGACAAAAAAAATTAGCCAGAGAACATATATGCATATGTGCATAGCCCATGGACACAGGCAACAACATGGTGAATTGTTGTTAATTAATTTTTTTTAAAGGAACCACTAAGAGCCATAAAAATTCAGCTTTTTAGTTTCCCTTTGATTTATTGTGTGTCGATGCTTAAGACACAGAAAAGATGGTTCATACCCTTAAAAAGTTACTTTGTAATAAAATGTTGTATTTTAATGAAAATATACTTACATAAGTGACTATGAAGACTTGAATAGCCTTGTACTAAGAAATTCCTGAGCTGAATTCCAGGCTCAGCTACTTGCTGTATGATTTCTTCTTTGGAATGTTACTTTACTTTTAGTAAAATGTGAGAAGTAAAATGGAAATAACACCCCCTATCAGTAGGTTGTTGGAAGAATTAGTGGGGTCATATGTGTAAAATGATTAACACATGACTGACACGTTAACAGAGCAGCGATTGCCAGCCCTTTCCATCTCACGGCACACACAAACCAATTACCAAAATTCTGTGGCACACCAAAAAATATATTTTTTGCCAATCTGACAAAAAACTAATAGGTGAAATTTTCATTCACTCACACCTGACAGCTATTGTTGGGTTGGCTGTTGCCCTTTTTTTTTTTTTTTGACAATCTAAGGAAAAATAGGTCACTGCCCCTAAATAAATAGTCAGGCACTGCATGGTTTAAAAATTCTTGCAGCACACCAGTTGGAAATCACTGTACTATGGAAACGTCCAACAGGAGACTTATGCTGTAAAATATGCATCATCTACAGCCATTTAATGGCTCTAATTTATTTGACCATTTCAAAGAAATTAAAGTCATTTTTTTTCAATTATTGATTTTAACTGGCCAATTCTTTAAACTGATCAATTAATTCAAAAATATTTAATAGTAATATGATTAAATGTTCAAATGCCCAAACTAGCAATATTAATGAACTAATGATCATCTGATTTCTGACTAAATTCTGCTCATTCATAGCTACTCTATTACTAGGAGCACTTCTTGTGAGATGATAGGAGCTGCAGAAGACAAAAGACCAGGCTATGTAACAAGAAGTTATTGCAGCCTTGACCTTTGTGGCTCAGTTGGTTGGGTGTCATTCTGCAAAGCAGAAGGTCACTGGTTCAATCACCAGTCACTGGTCAGAGCCCATGCCTGGGTTGCGGGTTCAGTCCCAAGTATGGGTACATGAAAGAGGCAATTGATCGACGTTTCTCTCTCACATGATGTTTCTCTTGCTATCTTTCTCCCTCCTTCGCCTTTCCTCTAAAAATAAATAAATGAAATATTTAAAAGAATAAAGAAGTTATTACAATTAGAAATGGCAATTTTATTATTCAGGGAGATTAGAACCCAAGTGGACATTTAAATTGAATTTTATCTAAAAACAGGTGGACGTTTCTTTTTGGGGACACACAGAATAACTTTAAAGATGTTCCCATCACAGAGTAGTTTGCATATGTAAATCTCTGAGATAAGGGGTAGTTAGAATTAAAACGTGCTTTAAAAAGAATTTATTGTGTAGCGATTTCTGACTGGGATGGGTGTAGGTATGTATACAGCAGGTGCTTGTATTAGTTTCCTATTGTTGTTATAACAAATTACCACAAACAATAGTAGTTACAACAGAACAAATCTGTTGTATTATATATAATTCTGAAGTCCAAAGCCCAAAATGAGTTTCACTGGGTGAAAATCAAGGTGTTGGTTGGGCTAAGGTCCTCCCAGCAGCTTGGGGGTGGGAGGAGAGGAAGAGGATCTGTTTTATTGCCTTTCTCAGCTTCTAGGAGCTGCCTGCATTCTTTGATTCAAGGTCCTTTCCTTGAAAACCCGCAGTGTAGAATCTGCATATCTCCCCCACCCCCATCTCCTGTTTCTATCATAGCTTCTCTTTTCTAACTCTGACTCTCTTGCCTCTCTGTTCACTTTCGAGGACCCTTGGGATGACATCGAACCCACCTGGATAATCATACCCTTCACATCTCAATATCCTTAACTTAATCACGTCTGCAAGAGTCCCGTTTGCCATGTACACTGATATATTCACAGATTCTGGGGATAGGAATTCGAACACCTTTGGGCAATTAAGATTTTGTCTACAACAAGCTGAATCTTTTCTTCTTCTTCATAAAGACAATGGGATGTACAAGATCACTTCCGGTATCTGGTTAACTAGGAGAATACAGGTTAGGGAAGGCTCACTAAGGAAGCAAGAATTAATCCTCTTTCTTAACCTCAGAGTTCTGTTTTGGTTAATGTACAAAGGGTGGTGATCAAGTGAATGGATGGATTGCGGGGGAGGTGAGAAGTGTCCACTTAATAACACAATGCGTTTGGGGAGACTAGGGCCATAAGAAAGCTAGTTTTAGAAGCAGAATGTGATTCACTGTGTTCACATGCTGGATGGGTGCCACAGCACAGTCTCCGCACTCTCGTGACTCACACACATCCATTCATTTCACCCTTTGCCCTTCTTCTCCATGGTTTTTAAGGACTGTAAATCAGTGCAAGATTGTGCGGCACACTTGCTCTTTCATTTCATTCTCCAACCATTTCTTCTTGGTTTCATCATTTTCAAACGAGTGTTAAAATATATAAAACTCAAGTTGATTACAAATTTGAATTGGCAGCAGCATTTCTGATGTTTAAAAAAGATGCATTTTATTACTGGCTGAGGGATATGCAAATATTAAGAGTTGTAGAAGATTTATTCATGCTTATGGCTCTGAGCCTAGGATATGTCCATTGGAATGATATCCTGTATACAAATCCAAGCTGGGTTATAGATCATATATTTAGATGTGATAGAATTTAGTTCATCACTCTCCCAATTTAGTTCTAAATCAATTTTCCAATTATGAAGCAGCTGACTTCTTTATAATGCATCCAGAATAAAATAGTGAGGCTACTGGTGTGTCCTGGAAAATGTGCTTACCTTCTCGAAGCTGGAGTCTGTATTTGCATCACCTTTGTGGGCTTGTGTTTGACACCCCTGCTCACTCTCTGCCTGCACTTAGTTATTAAATAGAGCTTCTTGGTAGAAAATTTCAAAGAAAAAAATATTGTTCTTGTTTTTCTGCTCAAGAGTTCAAATGACTATTAAACCTTAGAATTTCTTGTGAGTCATAAATATACACTAGCTTAGCTATCTGGGACTGTTTTATATTTTTTTTACTGGTTATGCAATTATACTTCAGTTTCACAACAGAAAAAGGCATCCCTTTATTGTCTGAATTGTCCTTCACCTGTTTACTGGTAAAGGTGATTTGTTTGGGTTTGTGTTGGTGTTTTGGACACTTGAGAAGTAGCTTAGAATTATTGTAAAGTCACAGAACCTGAAGCGAGAGAGCCTGGCTTCCCCTTCTAGCTCTGAGTTCACCAGCCACTGACCTTGAGCAAGTTTTATAACCTTTCTGTTTTTCTGTTTCCTTATCTGTAAAATGGAGATAAGAAATAAAAATCATCTCTAACTTATAGGGTGGTTTTGAGGCATTAAATAGATAATATCTGACAAACAGAAAGCACTTTATACATATTTGCTATTATTTTTACTGTGGATTATTGTTTTGAGTCATTTATCCATTTTCAATAGTGTTAGTATTTTTTTCTGACCAATGTTCTTTACTAAAAATAGAACTTTAGCCTATTTATCATAATTGTCCCTCTCCAGCTTTCCTTTCATGTTATAAATTTTGTTTAAAAGATTTTTTTACTTTAAATTTTTAATGCTTACAAAGTCCAACTAAAATCATTTTATGAATTACTTAATTTCTCTAAAGATTTTTTATCACTTAAAAATACATTTAAGTCTCTAATCCACCTAATACTCAATGGTAATATACAGTGCGGGGGGGAGGGGATCTCTTTAATGTTTTCCTCAGAAACGTTACCCAATTTTCCCAACATGATTTGTTGGTCATGCTGCTGTTTCACCCCATTTCTGCATCTTTCCTTCCTGTAGTCCATGTCCAGCTCCTTCATGTTCCACTTCTCAGCGTATCTTCCCGGCCGCCTGCCCAGCAGCACACCCAGGAGGATCATACCCTCTCCTGTGGGCTCCCAGCTCACCTGGTGGAAACCCATTAATTCTTGCATTATAACTGCCCATCTCTCTTTCCAACTACACTGAAAGCTCTGTAGCATAGTGGGCATGTCTAATATCTATTGTAGATAATATTTATTTAATGACAATAAGAAAATAAACCTATTGATCAAATTTCAAAATTTTGAAATTTTCTTGGACAAAGATGGAGGGACATATGTTAATATCACCCACAGCATCTACATTCCTATAAACTTCTCCTTTTCTTTTTACTAATGGTCCTTGTGTCTCACTACTGGGCTAGTTAACATACAGAGGCCTATGGTGTTACAGCTTCATAGTGGGATGGTCTTCCATCTATAAAAGAGCTTTATTTGCCTTTAATACTATTTTGCATGAGAGAAATATAGCTATAACAATTTTATTGACTTTTATTTGCCTGGTAATTTTTCCCAATATTTTCTCTTTAAATTGTGTGGTTATTTAGGTTGGTTTGTTGTAAGTGGCCTATAGTTGGACTTACTTATCTCTGTCTTTCAGTGTGAGGTCTGCACTTTGGTATTTAAAATTAATTTTATTTCTGGATTATGGTATTCTTAATCTATACCCAAATTCATTTTCAGCAAATTTTTCTCCTGTTATATCTTGTTTGTTCTGCTCATTCCCCCCCACTGAAATAATGTTATCTTGTAGTTTTGATCTTTCTCTCTGTTCTTTCTCTCATCTTTTTCACATTATTATTAATATGTTAGGATTTTCTTTTCTGCAGCATATATTATTCTACGTGTATTTAATTCTTCTGAAAAACTTCAATAATCTTCATTCTTTTCCAATCTCTGGCAACTTTCTTTTCTTCTAATTTCACCTCAGCCAGATCTCTGCCCTAAATCAGACACAGCTAATATCAGCTTCATGACCCATGAGCAAGTGGTCTCTTCAAGAAATAAAGAGGCCAAATATTTTATACTTTATTCTATAAACTTTCATATTGTTCATATTGAGTAGGCAAAAGGGAAAAGAAATAAGATGACTCACAAAAACTTAAATAATTTGTGTAAGCCAGTTTCCAAGCACCTGCTATTTAATTTTATCTTTCATCCAATAGCATCCATTGTTTTGTTACACAGTCATCTTTCCATAAAATGGTATCTACAACTCCAGGTTGGGAATGTGCATTCCATATTTTGAAATAAGAATAAATATTTACTTTTAGAAAGCATGCTGAGATGGAATCTTGCTTTAGAAGTAAGACCATGACAAAACACTTGGCCTCGTGGACTTTGCCACATTAGACAGCTTGTGAATAAACATTTGTCTGATTTTGATAGTGTTTTTGAACAACACACTGATCCTAGCTCTATGTATCAAGCCATTGACCTTCACTTCCAAACTGTTACTCTGTAAAGGTCTTAGGATCATATCTATAACTTGTTATTTCAGATATTAGACACTGACTTGTTCAGTGGGAAACCAGGATAGATTTGTCTTTTTTTTAATATTATAAGAACATCATTTTTATAAACCACTGGATTCCATATTTGAAATTTCCTGAAAAGCTATTTAGAGGAAGGTTCATAACAACTGTAGCAATGACCTTTTTGAAATCTCTTGATCCTAGTTTCTGCATAGGTCTAAGCATTCTTTCACTGATAATAGTCACTGTAAAATCAGGAGAAAACTCCAGAGTATATTAATTACACTGAGTATTCCTCATTGTTTTCTGTATCCGGCTTCTTACAGCTATTATTGTAATACCTCCAAGCACACTCAGAAGAGAGACTATGCAGGCCCTTCTGTGAGTGACAACGGTGTGTGAATAACTTTCAAGAAGAGTATTCTGCCTTATATCCTGTTACTTTCCTTACTGAAAATGCTTTAAACGTGAACTCTTCATTGAAAGTAAAATTCTAGAAGGCTTAATGAATTGTTTAACCTGAGCAAATTTTATTGATTGATTGATTCAGTTATTTTATTTTTAAAACCTACACAAGAAAAAGAACATGGTGGAGATGAGGGAAATAGATGTCTAGTTACACAATCTCTCGTAGTTTAAGAAAGTACAAAACGGACATGACTTGGATTTATCTGTAGTATATAAATTTTTGTGTTTCAAAAAATTATACATATCTTTTTCCAAAGAACTTCAGAATTCTCATAAAAGACATTCTTGACCTTGCTATCTAACAATTTTCACAACAGCTTGACATTTTTAGTGCTTTATTTTCTTTCAAAGTACTTCCCTACATGTTTTTTTCTGCTTTATAATGTCGACATTAAAAAAATGTCCAAACCTGTAGAGAATTTTTATGAGTTTATTTGAGCCAAACTAACAACATATGCCAAAGAGGAAGATCTCAAATGCTCCAGAAAGTAACAGTTTTGCAGCTTCTTTTATGCATTTGAAATTAAGGAGGAAATATAAAAACATTACATGGAGGTGGGAGAAGCCAGGCAGGTATCGGATTACAGGATAGTAGACAAGATTATGTGCTTTCTTAACATATCATTTCAAAGATATGTTAACTTGGATGCACAGAAACAATGGACAAGGCTTGCTTAAGGCAAACATAAACCTTTTATTAAAAAATTATATGCCTGGGGCATGACTGCCCACCAGGACATGCCCAGTTAAGAATTCATGATCAGATCACCCTGTAAAGTTACTTTTCATAGAACCCCCTTTTTTCCCACGATAGGATTTATTCTATTATACATAGAATTAATATTTTCTATGGATTAGAAGTTATTTTTTTTATCAAGTAAAAGAAAACACTTACTATTTAGGGTGCCATGGATTCTAGGTCTTGCTGTGCCATTAGTTCCAGAGCCCTGGCGGAATTCACTGAACTTCTTTGAGTTTTCATTCATTCATCTGCACAATAAATTACCTCTAAACTTCGGAGACAAATAACTTCGAGTACAATCATTTTACAATAGGAATATTTATGATGCTTTCTAACAGAAATGGTCATCCAAAAGTTTATTTTTCCTTCCTATTTTTCACAGACCACTTCAGCCTTATAGCGTGTTCTTCCACTGTCTGATTTGCATACTTACAGTTCCCTTCATTCCCTATTTTGGCAGGCATTTTATCACAGTATCATTTTTCTTTGTTCTTCTACATATCCTTTCTCTTTGAAGATACCCTGAACTCATTTCACACTGTCCTCTGATCTCAGTTACATTCAAGTCTTTGGAAATAGTGCATTACAAGGTCAGGTAACAATGTTCCCATCTCTTTCCCACACATCCCTAAGAATTGGGCTGCTGTAACAGTCTTAAAAAATTACATTAGGTGCCATCAGCATCAAGATAGGAGCATATAGGTGCGCTGCATTATAGTAGGCTAGGCAGGAAGCATCACCTTGGTTTTCAGTTGAAGAAATCCGTAAGAGATTCTCTTAGAAGGTTAGGAAACAATTATAGACATGGCTTGTTAGCTCAAGGAAAGTTTTCCACTCCATGACCTTACCTGAGTAGGCAAAGTTACTAATGTTACTAATGGGAAAAAGAAAAAAAAGCAGAAAGAGAGAAAGAAAGAGAAAGAGAGAGATTAAAATGTGGTATCTTTACTTGATCAGAATAGAAGGCCACAAAGCAATGGACTCCACATATCTTAATACTCAGGCCACTGAATTCCTGACCATAAATCTTGAGCATTTCTGAGTAAAAGAAAAAAGAAAAAAAAGAATAGTTGAAAAGTAAATACTATCTGTAAATTTTAGGAAATATAAACTCCTGACTTTCTATTAAGATTAATAAAATAATGGCATCATTTTATGAGTAATATAAAAAAACAAAATTTATCTTTTAAGGTGGAAAGTGTTAGGGAGTCATATTCAAGACAATCTCTATAGCAATTGGATTATTCACAACAAAGTAAGAAGAGTAAAGGAATAAAAACTAAACTCATCTGTGCAGATGGGGAATACACAGGGGAAAAATGAAGATATGTTTCTTCAGCATGTGAAGGACTTTCAGTGGTTTGTGGGAGTCTCTGTTATCAGAATCAGTTGGAAGAGTGTCCTTTTGTTTGGAAATGAGGTTTTGGATGAGGGTAAACTTCAAAAATAACTGATATTTATTGTAAACACATCAGTGTTGTATAATCACAGTGTTCATATAATAAACTTCTTATTCCTTTGTATTTTGTATCTTTTTGAAAGCATGTTACATAAAATATATTTACAATTTTACTTAAAATATAGGAAAAGATTTATTTAAATAAGAAGTCCTATGGAAAACCAAAAAATCAAAGAGTCAAAACAGAAATGGTGTTTACTTTTTTTTTCTGGGACATAGTTGTTCTCCACTGTTGTCCTGTACATAAATCTTAAGGAAACTAAGAGAAAAAGCAAGCAGCTAAATAAGATGGTTCAATGTGGGGGCCGGAAGAGGTGGTAGAGGAACAGTGAAGGAAGGAAGCAACTTGGCTATCTGTAACCTGGAGTTCTTGAATCACAGTGATTGAATCAAACCAGTCCAAATAACAAAGTACAATAAGGAGCTCTACTCCACTGTCATTCCTAAGGTGAAAGGCAGAGGGTGTGTGAATGGGTGATGAATAGACATAAATATATACACATATTTCATACACTGATTGGTTCCACAAGATTTGTTAAAAAAAGGTTTTCTAATTACAATATTCCTTAAGAGTAAATAGTAAACTATCAAGCAGAAAGGTAGCAAAAAGCACTAGATTAAATAGAAAAAAACTAGTTTTGAAACCAGCTCTGGCACAATAACTAAAGAACCATGGAGAATCACATGGAGGGTCCTTGTGTTCTTTTCCAACATTCAGACATATTTCCTCATGCCTAGAAGGAGCTGGTTAGACTAAGTGAGACTATATGATCTCTAAGACCTTTCTGCTTCCAACAATGGTTAGTTTGTGGTCAAGCAAACAGTCCTTTGCTCTCTTTCCAAGTATATAAGCCCTACTACCCTCTATTTTTGTCAGGCAAGTGGCTTCAATGGGCAAATAGACTATCTCAAAAGCTTTTTCCAATAGGACTATTATTTCTTTCTTATATAATGTCTTTATGAATAACAGAAAAAACACAGTCTATAATTTCCTTAGCAATCACATATTTTAACTAGATCTGTCTTCTTCAGGGTTGGGGGGTAGAGAGGGAAGAAAAGAACAGTTTTTAGACTTGCTAAAGATTAAGTTCAACCATCAAATCTGCTACTTGTTAATTGTATAATCATAAGAAAATTTTTTTTTAACTTTGGCTCTCTGTTGGCTTATTTATGAATTTTAGAATATAATAGCACCTATCTTATGAGGTTGTTAGAGAAATAAATGACATAATGCTCTTAAAGTATTTAGCATAAATCCAATACATAGTGCTTCAGGAATGTTTATAATTAACATTATTATCTCTTAATAAATAACTATTTCTCATCAGAATAATTGCAGGAGTAGGAGTGGGGACAATATTTTCTTTTAATGTTTGTGTAAGTATATGCTCCTATATTGGCATTTTGTAGCTTTACTTGACACTTGAAGAAAAGAGGGTGACAGTGAAACATTGAAAATACTGTGAAATGTCGCAGTCTGTTTTATGACCAGATATTTTAAATGCCTTCACTGTTCGTGAGGTATGCTATTTTCTTTGCAAAGCCTGACACATAGCTGAGCATGCTACACTTCTTTTCAGTGATTATTGGCCCTAATAAACCTGCGAGTGGATTTGCAGAAGACAGTGCTGCCTTGGCCGAGGGTGTGTCAGACCTGCAGGAGGTGGTGTCTTTGAAGGAGCGGATGGCGAGGTACCAAGCAGCTGTCTCCAGGGGTGACTGCCGCAGCTTCTCTGCCAATGTAAGCTGCTCCTGGTAATCTTGTATTAGGCAAAGTGCTTGTTGTCTGCTGTTTACATGCCCTCTTTATGTTGCAATATAAAAATACTTTGGGACAATGGGATAAAGTAGAAAAGGCACAAAAATAGTGTGACTCAAATTCAGAAGATCTAAATTTAAGCTTCATCTCTGCTACTCATTAACTGTGTAAATTTGGGTTACTCTCTTAACCTGTCTCAGAGCTTCAGTTACCTTAACTGAAAAATGGGAATAACCATCTTCCATGGAGGGGCTTAGCAAGGAGTCCAAGATATAATATATGTGTAAGCCATAAAATACTGTATAAAGGTGCTATTATTCCCATCATTATCATTTAACCTATAGCTATTCTCCTCAGAAAGGTTGGGGATTAATTTCAAATTTTAATAATGTGGACCTGCATGCCTCCCTCCTTGGTCTCATGAATAGTTCATTTAAATTCACTGCCAGTATAATTTTCTTTTGCTTTTCTCATTTCTCTATATGTACTAAATCTATTAGGTGTAGGTTAATCAACATAGAAATGAGGGAGATTAGCAATGCAGGGACTCTGCTAAACCAATTATTATTATAGGAAACAGAAGAATTCAGTAAGACCACTAATTTTTAGAGCCAACACATAATAAAATCAAATTCAAAAGAATTTCTTTTCCATATTCTGTGGTCTTCACTCCACAGGATTTGGTGAGTCATTTTATTAGTAGCAGCTTTATAGCTTAAAGGAATATAAAGATATTATTTTATAATTATGATCACCAAATTAGCAAAATTGTTCATTTAATTAAAAGAGAAAGAATAGCTAAAATGGGTGGAATTCTAAAATAGCTACTCTTACCATTTTTAAAAAATTTTTTAGAAACAAGGCTGACTGTGCCAAACTCATTAACAATGTTGCAATTCTAGATGACATTTAAGTTTTTACATAGTCATTAAAATCCACTTTAGATGCAGAACAGATTTTCAATGAATGTAAAGAAATGACAAGTCCCTAGATCACTTCCAAAACAAATAGTATCACTCCGGCATCTCCTGCCATTCTTCTTAGGTAATGCCCCCTGCTGGATTAGCAAGGAACTTTAGTACAAATTCGTGTTCTAAACTGGTGAAATGATTCTTGATTTTGAGACAAGCTGATTTTGAAAATACCTAGTTAAAGACTGGATATTTAGTAAACTATCTCTTATTTAGTAAAGTATTTATCCTTCCATGAACTAGGAGAATATGCCATAAAACCATAAAAACTTGCATAGGACATAGTTTGCATTTAAAATGTGCAAGAAAGAATATTTAAATTGGACATGAAGAAACTAAATTATCACTAACACAAAAACTTTTAGAAATTTAATCTTTATTGTATTTTTTTCCATTACCATTTAGCCCCTTTTTTTACCGTCTCCCCCCAGCAGTCACCACACTGTTGTCCATGTCCATGATGAGTCCTTTGTCCTTTTTGCTCAATCCCGCCACCCCCTAACCTACCCCACCCCAACTAGCTAATGTAATTCTGTTCCAGAGCTCTTTTACATATAAGAAATTTAATAATACTTCTCTTTCCTGCCAATTTACAAGCAAAATAAATGAAAAAAAGTGATTTGTGGAGATCATACAATTTGTGACGAAGCCATGCTAAATTTCTAGTCTCTTGACTCCAGTACTCTTTTAACTACATTCAGCTGCCCCCTCTTGTGCAAGAGAGTATCTCTGGCCCAGCAAGTGCCCTGTTATCCCATTATTTGCTTAGCCCTAAGTGCATATTGTGAGAGGGGAAAAAAAGAAAACATACTATCTCAGAGAAACCCTGGTAAACATCTAGAGAAAAGTAAAAAAAAGAAGCTCCATTTTTGGTCAGCTGCATCAAATGTTCAATTTTTTTAAATCATGGAAACTGCTTATGACTAAATTTCTGTCCATACAAATATACTGAATAGTTTTTATTTTATTTTACTTATTTTTTATTGTATTTTTCTTTTACTGTTTGGTCCCCTAATCCCCCCCTCCCTCACCACCCTGTTGTCCATGCCCAGGGTCCTTTTTCCTTTTTGGTCAATCCCTGTACCCCCTAATCTCATAGCTCATCCCCCCAAGCTGTCATCCTACTCTTTATCTATGAGTCTGTCCCCATTTTCCTTGTTAGTTCAGTTTGTTCATTAGATTCCACAAATGAGTGCAATCACATGGTACTTATCTTCCTCTGACTGGCTTATTTAACTTAGCATAATGTTCTCCAGGTCCATTCTTATTGTTGCAAAGGGTAAAACTTAAAGCAAATATTTTATATGCAAACTCTGGAAATCACGGATTCAGCCCCAGACTCTATGCATTGCATTTCAGTCACACTGAGGTGGCTGACAGTGATCAGTTTCTCATTGTCCTAGACTCGGCCAGATGGCACTGGGCTGAACCTAAATGAAAGTCGTGCTCGCCAAAAGGCAGCAGACCGCGGAAACCCCCTAGAAGAGAAGGGGAAAGTAACATTTGTCAAGAAACAAATTAAAATGCCAGATTCTGTGCTGTGCAATTTTATTTTCTTTATCTTTTTTAACACTCACAAGAAATCTTTGAGAAATGTATTGTTATTCCCAGTTTATGAGAAATAACACTGAGTTCCAGGAACTCTAGTCCTACGTTTTAAGTGTCAGAACTGGGATTAGAATCACTGCCGGTCCAAACTCCCCAATTATGTTATTTCTATTATGCCCTGGAACCCAAGGATAGTTCTTTGTAAAGGGATTTGGTGATTACATAATATATTTACCTATGTTTCAGTGTAGGGTATTTAAATTAACTTATTATTAAACTAACTTCATATTAGGTTAGGTTCTGTGTTAGGTATTTGAATTCATTTACTAAGATGACTTTATTATTGGCATGCCCATCAGATTCTAAATCTTATTTCTGACTCCAAGAATAAGAAACCTAGAATAAGGATAAACACGAAAAGGTTCAAAACAAAGCAATCTATGTTTCGTGGTTATTTGCAAGAACATGGACTAGTTGGGATGTGTAGTACTTGGGGCCAAACAAGACAAAATCGTGGGCAGTGATCTCCATCTGAGCCAGCTTACGGTACCAGCTGCTCCTGGAATAATTGCTGCCATCTATCCCTACATCCCTACACCTGCATTGACAGTCGACGCTGAACAAGAGGTCCTTAGCACCACCACCAAACTACAGGTTAAAGGACTTACCTCACTGAGGTGGGCGGGCAGCGGCTGGCTTGCCGCGCAGTGCCAGGATTGTCGGAGACGGCAGTAATACTCCTCGGAAAAATTACCAACTGTATGCATTTCTGCTGTGTAATTCGCTCTGTTTACAAAGCACAACGCTAAAGGAAAGAAATGAATATATCTGTTTTTTAGTCCATTCGGTAGATGAGAGGCAACCTCTTCAGTATAGGAACTGACATTTTTGAGAAAAGGCACAGAATAGGAAAGTACCCAGTTATTAGCATAATTACTGGGGTTTACCAGATTAATTTGCACAGGATTTGGATAGTGTTTATACTTGTTGGAAAGGGTAAGGTTCTTCTTAACAATAATTACCTTAATTTCTATAATTTAATATTTATACACAGGGTGGGGGAAAAGTAGGTTTACAGTTGTAATACTAGTAAATAGTACAACAATCAATCAATCAATCAATCAATAATAATATAAGAATAAACTCTGTGTTTCCCGTACTCACAACTGGAAACCTGCTTTTGCCCCTCCCTGTATTTTCTGTATACGATCAACTGAGGAAGGCCTCCTGTGTCAATTAAATGGAAGGGGGATCTGAAAAATTGTAGCCTTAATTCACCCTTCCCCTTCATTATCTTAAATTTGAAAAGGAATGCCCTACTTTCCCTTGACTTTAGCAAGTATCAAATAGCAGTAACGACCAGGACTCACGCATGAAGTGTGTTGCAGAATCTGATAGACTACATGTCCAGTACATGTAAGTGTACAATAGTACCCCTTCTTTCCACAGCGCCGAAGTGCATGTTCCGAACTACTTCACAGTCCATGTAACTGGGAAAGGTTATGAAGTTAATGAAGCAACCACTTGAAAACTTGCTAGAATTTACATAATTTTGAGTATTACCATAGTTTAGTGTCTCATACTTTGGAATATGAGGAACGCCAAGACAGTAGCTATATTTTTAGTCTCTCTTTGAGAGAGAGGCTACACATGGGAGTAAAGATTCCAGGTCCACGGAAGCCCACAGTCCATGGTATGGGAACCTCAGCTCATCAGCATCCTGGGCATCCAGTTACTTTCACCTCTCAAGGCTTCCAAGGTTATGTCAGGACGGGGCCAGACCTCAGGAGACTGACTGGGGTTTGAAGTGTTGCTGAGTCTCCTTCCAGTTTCAAGGAGACCTGGAGGAGGGCGGGTTGGCCTGAGGCCTGCTTGCTTGAGAGTTGCCTTTCCCGTCCGGGCTTGAGTGCCTCCTAGGCTGAGGAGTGTGCTAAATTTTTAAAACCAAAACCCTTGAGTTATAGCACTTCCCATAAAATCTGACAAGACTCTGCAGTGTTTTTCAAGTTGTTCCAAATATTGCCTATTGAAATAGACTCCGTCATCTGTAAACTGCCAGTGATAGACTAAAATCCTTATAATCTTAACCCCACCCCACCCCCCACCTATCTCACAGACCAGCTAAGAGCAGCAGAGCTGCTGTTTTTCCGCCTCTCCTTTAAGGCTTATAAGGATTGACAGACGGCTATGATTAAGGCAGACAGAAGTTCCAATTCCTGCTCCAACCCTCACAACCCCCACTGTGAGAATTTAGCAAACTGCCTTACTTTTCCAAATCTCAATTTCCTCATTTTAAAATCAACATGATAACTGTCCATATCTCACAGAATATGGAGAAGCACCAGATAACAAAATATGTGTAAGTACATAGCAATTCACTGTGGACTATTATTAAGTAGTTGTTATTATTGCTGGTATTAATATTTTTGCATACAAGATACTCTGGGGGTCTTTTGTTTATCCTTGATGATTTAAATACATTTTGGAGTAAGTCAGATGTTTTTAATATTCTGTGTGTTGCCTATAATATTTGGGATTTTAATGACGACCTTATTGGGTTAAAATTGAATCCATTATTCTAATTTCTCCCAGTCTGTGTATTAGTGGATAAATGCATTTTAATAATTCTAATCTCCAGACATCATAATCTGAGAAAAGGAGAATTAATTCAATATTTTGAATATTCTTCTAATTTTAATATCAAAAGACAGATAAATGAGAAAATAACATGAGGGATTATTTTTATTAAGGGATTCTGTAAGGGTCTACTGAAAAAATTGTGTATATTAATATCTTTTTAAATATATCACCCATTGATAATTGTCAATTTATTTGTATTAAAAAATAGCTTGAGAATCTTATCCTGAGAAAAAGGATATAAAGCTGATGTTTCCTTTTTCTTAAATTGTCCTAGATGATGGAGGAATCAGACATGCGCACAATGCCCGGTGGTCTGGCCAGAGTGAAGAAACAATTTGAAAAGGACAAAACTGCTTCTTCCTATAACGCCTTTTCTCAGCACCAGCACCAGCTCCAGAACAGACCTGAGCAGGTACCACCACTGTAGTACATGGGTAAACCATGTGTAATTGAAATGTCCCCCTTTCAGTGCCAATGTGGGCACTGCCACTACCACCCCTCTCCCCGCCCCCCACCTCTTTACTGGGCTTTTATATTAATTCCTCCTGAACAAAAATGGTAAGTTTTAAGTGTTTTAGAAAACCATTTTTAAAGCATGTCGGTGTATTGATTTCCTTGCTTGGAGCATTTTGACACATTTTGGGGACATCATGCTGGAGTATATTTCCTCTCAGCATCTAATGTTTCAAACATAAATGGAAATTAAAAAGCCTAGGTTAGTCAACAGGCAAATAGAAATGCTGCGTACTGTGTTTATATGGAGGCTCTGCTTCTAGGTTGTAATCCCAGTAAACTATCCGCTGGTTGTTGGCACAGATAAAATATGAAGCACTATTCAGCTGTTTATTGTGATGAGTTTCTGTTTTCTTTAAAAATCATCAAAAATTGACTAGTGGAATGCAGATGTTATATACACAACTGTATAATGTTACCTTATATAAAATATTTCTTTTCCATTTTATTCTTCCATTATCATATATCACTAAACATTATCATGGGATATAAGTATTTTTGTATGTATGAATCTAAGTAATAAGACTCATTAGACTGAGCTTGTCACTTTAAAAGAGTGATTGCATTTTAAACAGCTGTACTTAGACCCAGATTTTCCATGAGGAAGGAAGTAACTAGAGTATTTCTGAAATTTTGTAGTGGGAGATAAAAGAGGTATTTTTTTTTAAATTCCTAGGATATTTAGAGTTGCCTAAGTTTTAACAAACAAGGCAACTGGGTGTGTTTAGTAGGGGGAGTATATCAGATTGATTGATTAAAAATCTGATATGTGAAAAAGTATTTGTTTTTTATATGGCTTTGTCTGAAAAATTAAAAATGCACAATATGGATAGCTTAATATTTACATTTATGTAAGATTTATTTTAATCTTACTTAGGAAACATAATGTAAATAAGAAATTAAGACTGAATATATTTGTGATCTAATATATAGCTGTTGCAACATAGGGGCCCTTAAGTGAATCAATTGTGCGTGTTTACTTGAAATTAGTCAACAATATGAAATACAGTTATTATTAATAATTTAAGCAACTGCCCTAACTGATGTAGTTCAGTGGGTTGGGCGTCGTTCTGTGAACCAAAATGTCTGTGGTTCAATTCTGGGTCAGGGCACGTGCCTAGGTTGTGGGCCAGGTCCCTAGTTAGATATGTGCAAGAGGCAACTGATCGATGTTTCTCTGGCACATTGATGTGTCTCTCTCTCTTCCTCTTTTCCTTCCCCTCTCTCTTAAAATAAATAAAATCTTTAAAAAATAAAATAAAAATAAAAAAATAATTTAAGCAACAGATTCTACATAGAAATGTAGGTGTTTACAGAGCCTCCAGTTTGCATGGAAGCACTAAAGTAAAGTGTAAAGCCTACAGGACTTGTAGATCCAAGTTCACAGCCCAGTCCTGTCAGCAGCTGAGTGACACAGACACGGAGCCACATTCAGGGGTGGATGGCTGGGTATTTTACACAGGGCCTCATCCTTAGAAGGACCCTGCACTTAGTTTAATGCTCCACAGTCATCATCTTGAAATTCTTAATAATTTCTTTTCAAGGGACCCACATTTTCATTTTGCATTGGGTCTGGCCAATTATGTGTCCACTACTACATGAACCAAATTCATAACCCACTGAAGCCTCAGCTTCTCATGAGGAAGGTGAAAAACCTATTGAGTGATTTGTGTATCTCATGAGATTATTATATAGGTCTAATATAATAACAAAGGACAATTTCTGTGACAGTATTTCATTATCCATGAAACTTGGAATCAGTTAGGACTCTAATATTACAAAAGACAGAAAACCCAACCAAAAGTGGCTGAAACCAAAAGCTACATGATAGATTCATCAAAAGGCAGTCTTATGGAAGGAGGTTTGATGTAAGCTCTGTGGTATTCTAGAGAGCTGGCTTATACTAACTCTTCAATTATTAAATTTTTAAGAATTTTGCTTTCTAGATGATGTCATGTGAATAGCTTGAAATTAGCCATAGTGAGAATATTTATGCCAGGGAAATTGGCAAATGCAGCAAATCAAGGATTCCTTCCTTCCTTCCTTCTTCTTTCTTCCTTCCTTCCCTCCTTCCTCCTTTTCCTTCTTCTCCTTCTCTTCTTTCTTCTTCTTCTTCTTTTTTGTTTTAAACCCATTTTTAAGTATATATTACCCTACCACTGATGTAAGGGCTCAAAGTATGTGCCTAGCATGGTGGCTAAGCACAGAAACTGAAGTCAGCTCACTTGGGTCCAAATTCCTGCTCCATCACTTATTAGCTGTGTGACATTAGGCAAGTTTCTTAATTTCTCTGTGCATCAATTTCCTCAATTATAAAGTCAAGGTTATAACAGTTCCTCCTTAATAGGTTTATTAAGATTAGATTAGTTATATTTGTAAAGTACTTAAAATTGTGCCTGACCCATTGTAAGCACTGCACAAGTGTTTGTTTAAAAAAATTAAGTATCCCCTTGATTGTATTTCTTCTTTTTTACCTCTCAGCCACGTTTCCTCTGAACTGCCCCCATTCTCACCCAGATTTCCCCCAAATAGTTGTAAAAAAATGCAGAGAAAGAGTAAGAATTCTTTTTTCCAGAAGCCCCAGGAAAAGGCCTTAGCCCATCTAACTGGCTCTAAGTGGAATATACACGCCCTTCCTAGCGCTAACTGCTCATAGCCAAAGGGTGCTGGCTGGCTGAGGCCTCTGTACCTGTTTACCAGAATGGAAACATTCAGCACATGAGCTTATCAATGAAGAAAAATGACTACTAGGTAAAAACAAAGGCAACCAAACAAACTGTATATGTTCACAGTAAACTCCTTACAAATATAGTTTATTACTATAAGATATAGTTGCTGTTCTATGAATATGAAATATTAATGTGTGTAGGAGGAGCAAAAAACCAGCCATGCACTGGAAGTCAAGTCTGCATGTCTCTGGGCCTGTAGCGACCTCTGCGTTTTATTATCCACATTTAAACATGCTAATAACACCCAATAATTTCATGAGCAATAACTAAACCTAATTCATCATGCAATGCAATATAAATAAAATATAAAGGAAACATATGTAAAAATAAACTAGTAAATACCATTTATTGAACTGTATGCTGAAGTCTATGGGAAAATGAAAGAAAAAAGTTACCTGCACCTTAGAAAATTAATAATTTTAGTTTATAATGCTGATTGGAAATTTGAAATGCATGTCCAATATGGTAATAGAGTAGAAAATGGAGAAAAATTGTATCTTAGATATTAACTCAAACTTTTAAGGCCATCAAATGCATTCTAAAAACCACTTCCTTTATCAGCAGAGATTGAGGACAAGAAGTTTACTGGTAGAGACAGTTAATTCTGCTTTACCTAAGCTGTTGTTGGTTCTAATAGTATTTCAGTCTCTTGTTAAAAGTACTTGAGATTTGTCTCTCTGCTAAGTCTTCCCCTGGCCCAAAAAATATATATAAACTTATTTTGTTAACACATAAAATTAATATTAATTTGGAAATCAAGTTTCATTAGAATTAAGAAAAAGAACATTTCTTTTAGATTTCTGACAATTTTAATGTCACCATTAGTAATAATTTCATAAGGTATAATAATTAAGTCCAATCTGCTTCTTCTCTTCCGAATGTATTGAAGTCAGATGTTTCAGGATAATTAGCTGACAATCTGGTAACAGTTTGGGAGATCAGCAATGGGACTAACCAAGTTTTCAAAATTGAACTATCTCTGAGGTTAAAGATTCCTTCTGTTTGCTAACTGATCAGACTGTTTTGTACCTATTATAAAAGGGGGTCTGAAATAGAAAAAACAAGGTACAAGATATGGAAATATTCACTTATGCCAGACATTTTAAATTTGGGATAATATCTCATTTATATGTTCTAGACCAGTCATGCTTTCTGGCTCTGCCTGTGTCACATTGAACAGGGTCACTGCTGGCCTGTGTGGTATCTTTACGGAAATTAGAAAAAGGAGCCGCTCTGGCCCATGGGGCCCCTGCATCTGGGAGGTGCGGGTAGAGGGGTCAGCTTGTTAAAAGAAAATGCAGACAATTGTAACTAAATAACAATAAAAAAAAATTTTAATTAAAAAAAAGAATGCATTATTATTTGGCTGTGGCAGTTAGTACTAACCATTTTTAACATTACCTGTTTAGCTTTTGCTTTTCAAAACAGCCGTTACTGATGTCAGTATTTATGAATGAAACCCAACCCTCCTGAGGGATTAGAAACCACTCAGTTTTTCTCCTCTTGATATTTAGGTTAGAAATATCACACCAGGATTGTTTCTGGCTTTGCCCTAGGACTGAATTCTTGCATTCCATGTCAGTGAAGATATTCGTTATCCTTAAGGGTAGAAAGAAAGGACCATTTTAGAGGGATGTTTTTAATGCACTTATGACAATGTGTTCCATTTGGGAAGAGCATCCACAATAATCCATTCCCTCACTGTTAAGAGGGTGTGTTAAAACATGCTGGAGCAGGTTAGAATAAATGTGTTATTGGCATGAAACTGCCATTGTCTTTTTTCTACATTCATTTTCACGTGCCCATTCTATGGTTTCTGCTTTTTAGACATTCTTCCTCTTTTTTTTTCTTTTTGCACACAGCTTTATTGAGATATGATTTACATGCCTTGAAATTCATCCTACAATTCAGTGACCAGAATACTTACATAGTAGTGCAGTGTCGCCACAATCTAACTTTAGAACATTCCCATTGGCCCAGAATAAACCGCGGACCCACTAGCAGCCTGACTTGTTCGTTCTTTCTGCCGGAATCTCATACCCAGGGTTTGATGTTCACCTTCTCCCGTGGATTTCTTCGTTTCCTTCCCCCCTTATTTTTTCAGTACTGAGTAGCTCTTTGCTTATTAATTGTGAGGTCCTAGAAGCCTCTTCTTTCCTGGAGTTGCTTTTGTATTACTTTTGAGTGGCTTGAGTAGAGAAGAACAGATGGAGCCCCCCAATTTTGGGATGTCATCAGGGCAATACAGAGCTTAGGTAATTGCTTTCATGGGAAAGTGGCTGTACTGAATCCATGTCAAGAGTCGGAAGTATTCCTGACCTTCACTCCCTGCTGCCACATCTGACGTGGACCAGGAGGGAGCTGCAAGAGACAGTGTGTTGCTTGGCACATACGTCTGCTGCTGCAGAAATCCTAATGTCAACATCAGCACTCTCTGAGGTTATTTGGATTTGGAACAATCCCTGGATGATTTGCGGTTGATAGAAATCATTTTTGACAGGTTGTGACAGATATAATCTGATATCTGTGTGTTTTACACTCTTTAAAGGTGACCCATAATTATTTTTTTAGCAAACTGCACATATTTTTATCAGCTAAATGTCCACATCGCAAATCATTTTTCATAAAAGTGCTTTAAACTTACCTTTAGCTTTCTGCCAAATGCATAATTTTTCAAGGTCATAGATTGCTATTAAATGCTCCAGCCTAACCCAGATCTCTATCAACATATAAGGTTGTGACCGAAAGCATGTCTTGTGTTGTCTTTTAATTGCGTGCACCAATTTTAAGTAATTATTACAACTTAAAATAACCTTACTCAGAATAAGACAGCTTAGAGTAATGGTTAGGCCTGTTGGCTCTGGAGTCAGACCTCTCAGGTTGTAATCTTCTGAGTTAGCCATCTAATCTCTTCTGTGAAATGACGATGAAGTAACAGGTATGTTTTAACAATTAAATGAGATGGTCCCTGTAAAACTCTTACTATAATGCTTGGCATATATGAATTGTTCAATAAACACCAGCTATTATCATCAGCATTATTAACAATATAGCCAAGACAGCATCATCCAGTGGTAATTATTCTCAAAGTTGAATATGATTCATAAACATTTTATGCATATGTAAAAAGACAAAGACAGATGACATCGTTCGGCGCCTCACATCTTAGCTTTCTTTTCAGTTCTTTGGACCTGGGCATATGTTGCTCTGGAGTAATCAGTAACTTTAGTGCATATTTTAAAAATTGTAATGGCAGGTATTCCTTTGAGGAAAAAATGCTTAACCCTGATTCTAGGAAACAACAAGATGAGGGGACCTCTGGGAAGGCAGAAGAGAGGAACGGGCACAACTGAGCTTTGCACAGGTGCGCTGCAGCCCCGGGATGCCATCAGGAATCGAAGTCTGCTTTGCACATGGGAGCAAATGAGGAACAGCATTTCGTTTGAAGGCTGCTGCATTCACAGTACTGTGACAAGATGTACCGAGGAGAAAATAATATAATTAACATGTGTATTGAATCGGGCAGGAGAGAAAAGGCCACTACACTGCTGGAATAAATGAGGAAAAGAGGAAGAGTTGAGGGTCTGCCAGTTTCTACGAATGCTGTGGTTTCTCAGCATGTTTTAGCTGATGAATGGAAGGGAAAGAAAAGTACTTGTGAGGGATAAAAACAACGTCATGACATTTTCTGGTTTGCGCAGTTGAAGCAATGAAGATAAATGTATTCCTACAATTGTCTTAATAAAATATAGCAAGTACGTTTTAACCTGAGTGCAAATACGTACAAATGCTAAGAAACAAGGACTCCTGTTTGCTGGAGAACCGTTTCTTTTCCTTTGACACAGGCTGAGGAGTCATCCTGACCTTTTACCAGATAGGCTGATTGACACGCGAACCTTGTGTAGGCTGAGCGACCGCAGCAGAGTCCCCGTGCTGCTGGGTGTAAGCGTGGTCTCAGGGAAGCTCACAGGCCTTGGCCCCCAGAGGCTTGCAAGTAAGGTTAAGAGGGAGGTTAGACTGAACAGTTTTCCTTTGTTAAAAATTAAAACTTTAACAACAAATCTTTCACCTCTTTTCCCTTCCAAATGCAGACCCTTGAATCTATTTATCTTCTACAACTCTTTCTCAGTGACTGTTTCTGAGTGGGCTTTGGTGAGGGACATAAAATTAACTTCTGAATGCTGACTCAGACTCAGAAGACCAACTGTTTGCTAAGTAAATCAAACAAAACAATGGCCTCAACCAACTAAGGCAGGGCTGTCAAACTCATTTTCACCACCGGGGGCCACGTCAGCCTCGACGTTGCCTTCAAAGGGCCTAAATAATTTTAGGACTGTAGAAATGTAACTACTCCTTAACTGTAAAGGAGTTGAAATTACATTCAGCCCTTTGAAGGCAACCGTGAGGCTGATGTAGCCCCTGGCGAAATGAGTTTGACACCCCTGATAAGGTCTATAATCCACTTGAGGCCCAATCTGCACAAGCTGGTTTATGCGGAATTCGGTCGATTGGTAGTATCTATTAACCAAAACCGACCAGTTCCTGACTCCCACACAGCACTCCAGCTATGCTTTACACTAATCACTCGGTTTTTCTCTCAATTCAGCAAGAACTAGAAGTACAAACTGATCCAGCTGTGGGTTTCTAGATGCATATTTAATGAATTGACTGTTTATTTGGGGGTTTGTATTTTGTCGTGGGTTTTTTTGCCTTCACTCTTGTGTTCAAACTTATCTCTGTCATGCTCATGTTTGCCCACTTTATCACTGCTTTTCACACCTGTGTCCTGGCCACTGCTGCCTTGCCACTTTGCAGCTGACGACCTCCTAGGCCCTATGCCCCTCTGCATCTCCTCTCTTCCTACCTATGGCCACCTTCCTATAGTGTTAGAGGTTGGTCATGGTGGAATCCTATACTTTTTTGTATACAAATTGAATAGTGAAGAATTATATTTTGGGGACAGTTCTTTTCTCAAGTTGTCAAATCAATTAGCTGCATTTAGTACTGCTTGCACCAATGTGAGGAAAACAAAGGCAAAACCAAAACTAAACTCCGTGACAACTTGTATTTCTCAGGGTGGAAGTAAGACAGGCTTTTTCTACAAGCCCCAACAAACCACTAAGTGTCCCCCTAGTTCTGTTAAGGCTCTCATGAGTAAGGTCTGTCAAAGCCCCTACTATGTGCCTCTACCCCAGGCCCCCCTGAGCTAGGGTATAAGAATGTAGTGGTGGTGGGTTTCAATGAGACCCCTGTCTGCTGGTCTCTTTATCACTCCAGACCTGAAACAGGACATGTTTTCAGAGCCTCTGACACATCATTTCCTACCTCTTCCCTGGCTGGATATGGAATCACAATCAAATCACTGTCCCTGTTAGGGTGCAACATGGAAACTGAGTGGGAGCTCTGGTCACCTAACTCATCTAAGCCCTCAGTGGTCCTTAACTCTGGTAGTACCCAACACTCCCCAGGAAGCCCAGGTAATTCTGATTTAATCATTCTGGCAAGTAATCAGGGATCAGGGAATTTTATATTTCTCTAGGTGACTCCAATGTTTGACAGTACAAGCCAGGACCTGTTACTACAGAAATGATCACTCTCTTCTTAGATTCTCATCTGAAACTTGTCATCTGCCTACCTCATTCTTCACCCTGAGAGCGGGGCTCTTCTGTCTATTCCGACATTTCTCTTCAGATGCCTATTGCCATCAAAGAGTAGAACAACAGGCTGAGGAGAATAGAAAAAGCTGGAGCTTAAACAAATCATGGTGATTATAATAAATGTCAATCAGCCAAACAACTAATTTACTAGTACCCTAAATCCAGTTAACTCCCTCATTAATGGCAGAAAGTATTGAAATAGTTTCTGCATATGAACAAAGATGTATTTGAATGCTAAAAATAAACTAAATCAGGGTGTCAAACACATTTTCACCAGGGGCCATATCAGCTCATGGTTGACCTCAAAGGGCTGAATGTAATTTCTACTCTTTAACAGTTAAGGAGTGGTTACATTTACAAGACTTTAGTAGTCCTAAAATTACATCCGGCCCTTTGAAGGCAACCACGAGGCTGATGTAGCCCCTGGTGAAAATGAGTTTGACACCCCTGAACTAAATAATAGAACGATATAAATGAACTAAAGAAAAACATTAAAACACTCAAAATAAACCAATTAGAAAAAAAATAAACTAAAAAAATGTAATGAAACTATTACCTTAGGCCACACACTAATACACCAATAATTACTAATTAAAACTGAGATTTAACTTCTTATGGGTTATTGTAATCATTCATTAAAAAAACCTTTAATTGTATGAGATTATACAATCTATACACCTAATGCCTCTTGAGTTTGTATCTTTGATATTTCTATACAAAAAATATTATTTTCTGAAAGACACAGAACTTAATTATAAAGTGATGAACTTTATTAAATAATGCAAACATGCTCATAGTCATTTGACTCTTTAGGAAACTAAGCCAGTGTGTGGCCTCCCCCCAGGGCTACGCGGTGTGCCCATAAAGTGCAATAAAACTGCTTTCCACGATCTACCGACATTAATAATATTCCTTAAGAGCCACACACTATAACTCTCAACTGCTGCTCTCCCCAGATGGAAATGATGGTAATTGCTGAGTGTCTGCTGAGATGTGACCATAAAGTCTCAGTCACAGGCCCTTTGCAGCTTCCAATTTCAGCTTCTCTCTGCAGAGCCTGTTGGTGTGTGAGCTCTCCTACCCTCCCTATGGCAGCACGGCAGGCCATCCCAGGGCAGCGTTATTAAGGGAGACGCATTCCAACCCCACACTGGGAAGACACCCACAAAATGTTTGCCTGGGCTTTTTGTGAAAACTCCACTTTCTTGGTAAAATAGTGCAGTCTGTCCAGTGCATGCTTTCAGCCTGCAGTCTTTTACTGTGCCATTAATAACTAAACAAATGAATCTTCCTGGTGACTGCGGGTGGTTTAGAAATAGCACCAGATGAAGGGTGCCCTGACAGTTTCTCAGGCAGGCAGGCAGTGCCTTACTGGATAGGACAGATGCCCCTAAGTGAGACTGAGATGCAAGTACAGATTCAAGGGCTTCCACAAAACCCGAACTGGTTACTTTTCTTTCCACGACTCATCTTACACGTCCTCTGAAATAGGGTTTGTAGGAGCAATCTTTACCCCAATTATTGGACAACCACAAGTGTAGCTTCTCTGCCTCTCAATGGCATTGTGGGATTCCTTTTTCTGTAAACCTATTTGTTCTTATAGAACCCATTTTCAATTTCCCTGCAGAGGACAAGCCCATGCACAGATATACCTTTTATGTCTTTAAAGTAAAATGAATTGGGATTGCTTTAGGGAAAAAAAAGAGTGGTATTGTTCTTAGCTCAGGGCCAAGAATTGTTGAGGGTGTATCACCTGGACCCTTTCCCCGAAAACTCATAGGCACAACACAGAGTTTCATGCTCTCAGCATCGGAACATATGCTCTCAAAAAGTATTTGATGTTGACAAAGATGCAAAACACAGATATTTTGTCGTTATGCAATTTTATGTTTTTTTATGGGAGGGAATAGACATTTACGGAAGGCTGGAACAGAAGAAATATATTTGTATAGCCTCTTCTTCAATGGGAAGTCTCATATTCATTCAAAAATATAAATGTACTCTTTGTATAATTACACTTAAAAGAATATATACAATAGGTTATAATATACTAATGATTTATTTTTTAAATTGTTATCATAGAATAGTAAGCTACAGAATTTTAAGCTCTTGGATTTTCCTCATTTTGGAGGAGCAAAGAAAATCATTAGTGATGAAAGAAATCATTAATGTTGCAGAATCATTATGTTTGTAGAACTTAGTAAAATCTGCAACATATTTTCCCACATAGTTACTTTTATGAACATGGGTGTTTTCTGTAAGCACTTTACATAAGAAGATATTATTAGCTCTTTCTGCTACTTTTGGGTCTGGTATTTTCTCAGAATAAATTTATCCTCATGGGCCTTTGAAAATGATCTGATTGAGTCAGGCTTGTCTAATCTTTGGGATGATCATTTGTTTATTAGTTTGCATAATTACAAATGCATTATCATGCTAAACAACACAAGGAAAACACAAAACCTGAGAAAAGGAAGCGACATTAAGAAATTCTGTCTGCTGCCCTGGCCCGGTCGCTCAGTAGGTTGGAACATTGTGCTGTATACCAAAACGTTGTGAGTTCAAGTCCCAGTCAGGGCACATACCTAGGTTGCAGCTTTGTTCCTCAGTTGTGGTACCTATGGGAGGCAACTGATGATGTTTCTCTCTCACATCGATGTCTCTCTTTCTCACTCTCTCCCTTCCTCTCTCTGTAAAATCAATAAACATATCCTCAGGTGGGGATTAAAAAAACAGATTCTGTTGCTATTGCAGAGATATTGTTTAGGATATTCTTTTTTTTTCTAGTGTCTATGCAAATGTCAGCATCACAGAACACAGAGTAAGATTATATCTTCTTCTAACAGGCTTTTCTTGTGCTTGTTCTTTCTCTCTCTCTGTGCTGAGTGACCTACACAGGTATGGTAAGCAACAAGTTATTTGTTCATCTGGTTAGGAATCAGTGGTGGCTGCTTCATTTCTAACCCTTCAATGGGACAGGGCACATTATACACCAGCCACTAGATTTTTACCAGTAGGGAGAGCCAAGCACTCAATCCACCTCCCTTACTCTTAGGTAAATACCAGAGCCTCCTAGAGACATTGACCTTGAGTGGCATTTGAAATTCATCTCTTTTCTTCAGAGGACAAATTATAGTAATTGAATACTATAATTCATCATATCGTGCAATATTCAGAAACATTTGGGGGAGATTTTGGAGATTTTGATGAAGTCTACTTTAGGCTGGGGTTCAGTTTATGAGCCTAATATAAACATTTGTATCACTAATCCAAAAAATCAGCCAAGTCTCTCCAAATCATATTTTCTTTGTTTTTATTTTTCTTTTGGAGAATCGAAAAACATTTTACTTTTGTCTCTTAACTCCCTGTCTTTATTTTTTCTAAGTCTTTCGTTACTTCATAAGGTATTATGATAATGAGAAAGTATACCACAAGTCTGGGTGTAGAAAATAGAGAAGAAAAGCAATAATTTGTGAGAAGTAAAGTGTATGAAAATATATGGAGAGAATTACAGACACATATGAAACTACTATTTCTATGTCATAATTAAGTGCATGTGGATTTCCCCCTATAAAATCACTGGTGAGACAGACAATATCATTTTGCACAAAATGCAGATGAAATTACATAAACAAAATGATCATGGGCTCTGTGTTTGACATCTATGCTCACTATAATATCTCTTTATAATTTTGAGATACGTGGTCAAATATTTATCTTTTAGTGTTTAATAAACCACTTCCTTCTTATTAAAGCCTTTTTGAATCTCATCTGCTCTGACCCATTTTTATAGAACAAATTTGGGCTTCGGTCCTGAGTTTCCAGCCGGTGGGTGAGTGCTCTCTCCTTTCCCATCACTGGTGTCGGTAACCTGCACTGGTGCCAGTACAGGTCAAAGAGCATGTCCTCAAATTTCATCCGATTTATTCCTATTAATCCGTCGGAGTTAACTGGCTCAATTTTTATTACTTGCTGATGTATGTTTTTATGTGAGATGGAACTATTTAAGCATCTACTTAAAGCAAATAATTCTTTGTCCTTTTTTTCTAAGAACCTCTTTTCAATTTTAAGAGCACTTTAAATTCTGATATTGATTTTTCTATTTGTTGAACCTTTGCACTTGATGGCCAATATTATACTGATAAAAACAATGTTTTCACTGAATCACCAGCCCTAAAAGAATGAAAGCAAAATGTGTAGTTACCTGATATAGTAGTGAAAAGGATATTATGATAAAAGATCCAGTGATATTTTAAGGATTAATATGCAATAAAAATTATTGCATTGATTATTAATTTGGGGATTCATTGAAGACATTTTGTAACTGTGCAATTCTTTACCATGTTTAGTTACTTAAGGATAATGACTCTCCTTTCTTGTCCCTCCTTTATTTTATTCTTTAAATTAAATTTATTGGGAAATATTGGTTATATAATTTTCCAGTGTACAATTTTATAACACATCATCTGTATATTCCATCATGTGCTCACCACCTAAAGTCTAGTTTCCTTCAATCCCCATATTTATGACCTCCTTTACCCTCTTCACCTCTCCCCACTCCGCTTCCTCTCTGGTTACCACCATACTGCTGTCTGTGTCTGTGAGTTACACTGTCCACCCCAGCAAACCAATGTCTCTTTACCACATTACCTTTCTTGTTTAAATCAGACTCTGATGCTTGAAATTGGAAGCAAATAGTAGGTTAAATCACTACTGATTTAAACTGATACAAATGGTGTTATCAGTTCATGAACGATTTAAAAAGATCACAAAGCCACTCTCTCGTCATGTCTTTATAAAAATACTTTTATGTCCTAGGGACCAGAATGATTTGGAAGAGTTAATATGCACAGGCACCTTTTTGCTTATCTCTCTCTGAATAACCCCCACCACCACACACACCCAAAATCCACTTCTAGTGGTGGGAAATATATGTATAGGAAACTGCTTCCTTTTTAGTGTTTAGGTTTCATTCTATAATGAAAAATTCATGGTAAAATTCATTGACATAGCCACGGACAATCTACTTTAATTCCATCTTTTTTCTTTTTTGGGCCTTGTTTACTATGTATACTGAGTTACTGGGAACATAGCAGTCACAAAGCAAGCGTGCAATGCGTGTCTGTTACGTAAAGATAGCAGATACTAATATAGCACTTATGAACCAGGATTTTGCATATATTAACCGACTTACTCTTCACTATAACCTTCTGAACTAGGTACTGTTATTATTACTTTTTTTTTGTACAATAAATGGACACATTCAATGTCTAAGTAACATCCAAAGAAAATGAACAAATGTGATCATAACCAGGAAGGCTGACTCCAGAGTCTGTGCCTTCATTTTTTTATTCAGCTGATAGTCGTTCAGCATCCACCATATGTCAAGTACAAAAGATTCAGTGATGAGTATGATATTATTTTGCCCTCAAGAAGCTCACTCTGTCAGAGAGACAGCCATATAACAAATAATTACAACTGAAATATGGTAGATTCTATGAGAAAATATAAATGAAGTTTGTTAGGGCACAAAGAGGTTGTGATAAACTTTACTCCGGATAAAGGATTGTCAAGAAAGACATCTGAGGGCAGAGCATGCTTCAGCTGAGACTTAAAATAATTTTTCATGAATATAGAATTTCATTATAGGCTAAAGGAACAACTCATGCAAAAGGTAAAATAGCATGATATTGAGGCACAAAGCTTGAGACGTGGGCAAAAGCCAGATAATAGAGAACATTATAAGCTATGCTAAATTTTCTTTTACTTTATTCTAAGATAATCAAGAACCATTGAAGAAACATACACAGGGGAGTAATATGAATAGACATGCATTTAAGAAAGACTGTTATGGCTGTATAGGATTGATATAAAGGGGGTCAAGTTTAGACAGAAGACTATATGTTAGGAGACTACTAAAATAGCAGATTAAATATATACATGAGGACTTAAATGGGTCAGAAGTTCTAGAATAAAGAGGGCATAGCCTCAAGAGATAATTAAAGATAGAATTGGCAGGGCTTATAAATCAACTGGAATTTGGTGAGGGAAGGGCAGTAATGAAGAGGTATAATAATTTGGTCTCTCTATTTGGGTTTGCATTAATTAGCAAGAGATACATGTTACCTGTGATTTTCCTTTTCTTCAGAATATTTTCAATCTTTGTGCAGGCTCTTTATTTCCAATCTCACTTCTCCTTGAGACTCTAAGTTTTAACCTCTCTGATTGTATTTTATGTTTATTTATATCCTAGTTCCTCTCTGCTTTTAAGATGCTTTATGTCTATGTTTTATATGTGTGTGTGTGTGTGTGCGCGCGCACACACATATATGTCATGTTACATATATATTTATATATGTGAAATGCATATATATTTAACATACATCTAGGTAAAACTTCTAGATGACATTCTTTAATGAAAATTGAATGTTTTTATATAATTCTGTTTCTTAGTTTGTAAATTAAATATCACTTATATAACTAATATGTTTAATGGCCCTGTTGAAAGTGCATCTTCTATATATTCTTTTTTTCAATCTTCAGCATTTTTGAACACTAGAATCTGGCTCTATAAATAATACTTTTCAAAAAGAAGAGGACATCCAGAATTCTAGGAGTCAAAGCTGGGATTGTCTACTCAGAAACCTACTTTTTTGAAGTCAAATATTTCTACTTTTAAATTAAGTGTAGAAATTTTCACTGTGAAAAAGTGATAGGTTTTGCTCTTTATGGCTAAATATGACCAAAGCATAATTGCCTTGAGTTGAGAAACAGTTGAAATTAATTGAATGATGACACTTCTCTCAGATGTATATAATAAACCTGCATAATTCATGCATCTGTAGGTATAATAAATATTCTCTCAAGAGAATTTTAAGCTCACTGAATCCTCTTATTCTATTAAATAGAAATGTGCATATTTTTATATTTTATGCAGATATAGACAGAGATGGAAAGATAAATGACTGGTAGGCAGGTAGATAGATAGCTAGATAACAGATAGTTAGAGATATAACCACAGAAAATTCTATTAAAACAATACTGACAATGCCTAGCACAATGTTATGGAGATGGTTGATGCTCAGTAGCTGTTGGTTGAATAAGTAAATGCATATGTGAAACTATATAAGATTGCTCATGTGTAGGGATTCAGTAATTTTAAAGGAAAAGTCACTGTCCTAATTTTTGTAATGTTTTTCATCATCAGTCCCTTAGGACGCCAACAGTCCAACTTGCACGCACTCACAGTTTTAGGCAGGATTACAACCAAACCATGTAAAACTGGGGGCTTTATTTCTGAGTATATTGAGTTATACAAGGAATCAAGACTAGAGGGGCTTTGGTCAAGGTGGTGGCACAGGTAAATGTAGTAGTAGGAACCTCTTCGATGACATCAAAATTACAACAAAGCTACAAAACAACTATTGTTCAAAACTGCCTGAAATTTAGCTGAACAGAAGTCTTATAACTAAGATACAAGTATATATATATATATATATATATGGTCTGTCCAGAAATATCCAGCCATATGAAATGAAAAATAGAGACATTTATTGAATAAGATACCAAATACAAAAAAAACATTGTAAATAGGACAATGATACCTCAGTTCCCTTCAAAGTTGGCACCTTGAGACCTCACACAGTTCTCCCAATCACCATCAGCTGCCCCATCATATTTTCCTGAATCTCATTGAAAGTCTGAAATTTCTTCCCTTTCAAAAGTGATTTTAGTTTTGGAAAAACTCAGAGGTCACAAGGCACCAAATCTGGGCAGTAGAGGGGCTGAGTCATCTGGGTGATTGGATGTTTTGCCAAAAAGCTCTGCATGAGACATGATTCATGAGTGGGCATATTGTTGTGATAAAGCTGCCAATCACCAGTTGCCCATAGCTGTGGCCTTCTGAATCATCCAAATAGTTTTTGTGGAGGAATGTTTAAACTAAATGCAAAATGTGATGCAGATTTGTTGTTCTGCTGGCTCAGTCATTTTGAATGTGACGACCACACGTGCTCATTCAATGTCATCTACCACCTTCACTGACTAGTACAGTGAAGATGTCATTGTTCATACCTACACACCCCAGTCCACTCACCTTGGCTACAGGGTTACATCAATGTCACACAAACCATTCTCATTATATTAGCAATGGCTGGACTTTTTCCAGACAGACTTCATATAAAGAAGAAGCCACATTGAGACTGGTAGGAGAGGCAGACACAGAACGGACTGGTCTCACACCCACATGTGGTGGTTAAACACCAGGAAGGGTATCTCGGCTGTGGCAGTATTCCCTGATGAGCAAGGGAATACTTGCTCATCACTAAGTGCCACACTATGTCACACTAAGTGCCCCCAGCTCAGGGTTCCAGTGCCAGGAAGAGAAGTCCCCGTAACTTTTGGCTGACAAAACCAGCAGAGATTGCGGCTGTGTGAGATAAAGGGCTACTGAAGTCCCAGGAATTCCTCTTAAAGGACTAGCACACAGATTTACTCAGACTCACTCACTCTGAGCTCTAGCACTGCCTCAGAATTTCAAAAGGTACTAGAGATATACCAGGAGGAACTGAATTGTCTGGCTTCAGGATGAGGGCTGGAGGGGGCAGCATTCTCCCAGGCAAAAGAGCTAGCAGAGGCCATTGTTCCATTGCTTGCTCCCCCTCCCCCAGCAGAGGCAATAGGCAGGTGCCATATCTAAGTCTCCATCAACCTGGCTAACACTGTTAGCCTACCCTGGTGATTCCCTAAAACCTTGTCTCACCCAACTGCAGGCCCATCCAAGCATTTACAGTGGTTTTTCCATACAAACTTCCTGTTGGCTTATGCTGCAGGCCTCCCTATAACCTCTCAAAGATTCACAGACCACAAACAAGGAACATCTGGCCTCGGCAGGCCCCCTGCCTCTTGGTAAGTGGCTCCAGGCCTGGTACTAGCTGCAGCTGGACTTTGTTCACAGCCTGACCCCTCCCAGGCACCTCTAGCCCAGAACAAGTAGCATCCATCTGCAGATCATTTTGTAGATCATGCTGGGTGTCCTGGGCAGGGCACAGGAAGGAGCTGAACTTTGCCTGCACCTCTAGTGAGGCCCCAAAGCCAGCATACCCAGCGGAGTGCTTCAGACTATGCCAAAGCATCACCCAACCACCTCCACCATTGACATGCACTCAAGGGGCAGACTCAGGGGGCACTAAAACCCCAATGAATAGAGTTCTGCTCCGTGTGATCATTGCCAGTCCTCGCAGCCAATCAACCTCAGGGTAAATCTCTTCCACTGATAGCAGTCCAGGCTCAACTATGACAGGTGGGTGCACACGGCCCACACAGGGATTGCAGCTGTAATGCCCGGTTCAGGTGACTGGGGAGCCTGTGCCACTGGGCCCTACAGGACACTTAATACATAAGACCATTCTACCAAGACTGGGAGATGTAGCAGCTCTACTAAATACATAGAAACAAACACAGGGAGGCTGCCAAAATGAGGAGATAAAGAATCATGTCCCAAATGAAAGAACAGAAAAAAAATCCAGGAAAAAAACTATACAAAATGGAAACAAGCAATCTACCAGATTCAGAGTTCAAAACACTGGTTATAAAGATGATCAATAATCTCAGTGAGAACTTCAACAAAGAAATAGGTAACATAAAAAAGAACCACTGAAATGAATAATGTATTACAGGGAAACAAAATAGAATTGATGAAAAAGAGAATCAAACCAGCATTTTGGAAGATAAGGAAGCAGAAAATACCCAATCAGCACATGAAAAAGAAAAAAGAATCAAAAAAAGTGAAAATAGTTTAAGGAGCCTCTGGGACAATTCCAAGTGTACCAATATTCACATTATGAGGGTTCCAGAAGAGAGAGAACAAGGAATTGAAAACCCATTTGAAAAAAATAATGACTAAAAACTTCCCTAACCTGGTGAAGGAAATAGACATGCAAGTCCAGAAAGTGCAGAGAATCCCAAACAATATGAACCCAAAGAGGCCCACACCAAGTCACATCATAATTTAAATGCCAAAGGTTAAAGGCAAAGGGAGAACCTTAAAAGCAGCAAGAGAAAAGCAGTTAGTTACCTACAAGGGAGCTCCCATAATGCTGTCAGCTGATTTCTCAAGTCACTTTGCAGGCCAGAGGGGATTGGCACAAAATATTTAAAGTGATGAAAAGCAAGGACCTACAACCAAGATTATTTTACCTAGCAAAGCTATCATTTAGAACTGAAGGACAGACGAAGAGCTTCCCAAACATGAAAAAGCTGAAGGAGTTCATGTAATTATCACGAAACTGGTATTACAAAAATGTTACAGGGTCTTCCAAAAGAAGAAGGAGGAGGAAGAGGAGTAGGAGGACAAATGAATTTAAAAAATGGCAATAAATGCATATCTATCATCCATATGTTCATTGCAGCATTATTTATAATAGCCAAGATATGGAAGCAATCTAAGTATTCATCAATAGATGAGTGAATAAAGAAGTGGTACATGTATATATATACAATGTAATATTTCTCAGCCTCAAAAAAAGAATAAAACTTCCATCTGCAACAGGAAGAATAGACTTAGAGACTATTGTGCCGAGTGAAATAAGTCAGACAGAGAAAGACAAATACCAAATGATTTAATTTACATATGGAATCTAAGAAACAAGGTAAATGAACAAGCAGAACAGAAACAGACTCATAGATGCACAGAATATTTTGATGGTTGATGGGGGAGGGGTTTCAGGGAATGGATGAAAAAGATGAGGGGATCAAGAAGTACAAATTGGTACCAAATAGTAATGGGGATGTGAAGTACAGCATAGGGAACAAAACCAATTATATTGTAATACCTTTGTATGCTGCGAGGTGGTTACTAGATTAATCTTGGTGATCATAAGTTATATAATGTCTAATCACTGGGTTGTGCACATGAAATTACTATAATATTGTATACCAACTGTAATTAAACAATAAAAAATAATAATAGATTTGTAAAAGAATTGCAATTGCCTTTTTCTTCTTTCTCCTTGGTATTTTTGCTTTTTGTATAAATTAAAAGGAAGGGTAAAGTATTGTTTTTCATCATCCTCATAAGTATCTCCACTTCATTTTTTGACGCCATGGTAACTCTGCCCAGTGCACTTGGATGCTGTTTCCACAAGGTGCGTGGCGGCACATCAGACCCATCAGCACAGCGAACAATTCACTAAAAATAATAACATGTGAACTACACCATGAAAATCATTTTATTAAACAGCTATCTGATAATATATTTTCTTATTTGAAAGGTTCTACGTTTGCGTATGTGATTGCTGCCTTTGTGTATATTTTGGTTTCTGGGTACAGACTCCTCCCCCTGCTGGTGAGGCGGACCACTCTTTCCGCATCACAGCGCTCCCCAGATTTTTCACAGAAGTTCTGATCACTTGCAATGTTATCAGGAGGCTTCTTTCTAACTACACTTTGTGAAGTGATTGACATATGATTGTTTTACACCTTAGCTTCAGTGACTCCATCTACCAATTATGAAATGTTCAGGATCAAAGATTATCATTCAAAATACCAAAAAATAAAATTGTAGAATTATGTGGAAACACTTTAGAATGAACTTTTAAAGTTGATTTTTATAAAATCATAAATTGTTCACATTCCTAGGGGGGAAATGTGACTATTTGCCCATACAATCACTGCTTGATATTTTGGGGGGTATCTACTACCTACCAGGAAGCTAAACATTGGGATTTGAGGATCCATGAGTTCAGTTAAGGAGAGTTTCACATTATCAAATAATGCCTGTGAAATGTAAGAGGTAGATAATAGGCTTGTGTACTGACTGTACAGAAATACAAAAAAAAAGCAGAAATAGATAACTCTGTCTAGAAGAGTTGGGGAAAGTTTCAAAGAGAATATAATATTTGAGCCAAGACTTCAAAAGTGTGTAAGTGACTGTGGAAAAAGCCTTAACCTGAAGCTCAAATCCTAGGGATGTCAAATTTTATGCTGTAAGTTTTTAAAGTAAACTTAAAAAAAAACATGTTTGAATTTGAATATATCCAACTCTAGACAAACACAGTATACCAACCACAAATTTTTATGCTCATAACTTAAAAGAAAAAACTGGTTATTCTTTCAAACCTTGAATCCATTGACAATTTTGCTAAGATAAATAGCACATTTTTGGTATTGTTTATATCTGTTTGACAAAGATGAGAGGAATATTAATATATCATAACTCTAGTTTTATTAAAAATGAGATTGCTGATGGGTAAAATTACTTAATTACTAGCATTGAGCATGAAATGCTTTTTCCACTCTAGTGAGGCAGTTATCATTAACTATTCTGCCAGTCTTTCATCACACTTTTTTCTATTGGCTATACTTCTAGGAATCAAAATAATACTGAGTCACCATAAAAAAGTCTGTCCTGTTCTTTCCTTACTCATTATACTAGGATGAGTTTGCATTTTTTTAGCAGAGATGTATAATGCCTTTTTCTATAATGGTAATAACAGTGGCAAGGTGAATAGGCAGAATGTGAACTCTTTCCTGTGCTGTAGAAATCTCCTTAGAAGAAGTATCTCTCAAGCATAGATTTTTGTAATATACTTGGCTAATACATGAGTTGACATCAGATTAGCATGAGCTATAGAAACATCATGGTATTGTTTTTTAATTGTGCCCATTTTCTCTTTTAGATTCCAAAATTAGAGTACATATATCATCTGGTTTTCTTTTTTTTTTAATGGATGAGTTGGAGGAATAAACCAAATTGAACTGTGATTTTAGTGACTTCCCTAAGTTTAGGAAATACCTAGTGGAGGAGGGAGTTGGTACTAATCCACCATTTCTGGATCTTGGTTAATTCACTCGTGACAAAAACTGCATTTTGTCTCTTGCAGCCTTATCTATATTTGAATTTAACTTTAGAGAACCAATTTCATGAATTGTTTTGTATGAATTTATATATGGTGCTCTGGTCAGAGTTTTTTATTATACTTCATTTGATTAATTCGATTTCTTCCTGAGCAGTACGATGGTTCGTCCTTTCACCTAACCTGGTACTCTATAGATACCAGCCATTGGGAAGAATGAAAGTCAGAGTTAAAATCCAAACAAAATAGTTGCAAAATGATGGAAACAAAATCTTTCTGTATTTTAAAACACACTTTATGTAAATCACACTAACCAGGGGTCAGTAAAATTGATGCATTGAAACAAATATACCAAACTAATGTAGCAATGACAGTCTATTTAGTAATAGCACTTAAGTGCTGAAGTAAAAATTACAACTCTAAACTTGTACTGTTTATGCTGTGTCATCTCTTACAAGAATATATGTTTGAAGATGATAGGCATCGAGTACTTTTACTCAAGTAGATGCATATTAAGTATACAATGTTTGCCCCAGAAAATGATATTTTTTAAAATGTGTCAAACAGCTGACAATGACTAGAAGGGAGGAGGAAGATGGATTAAGGGGGAAAGAAGGAGAGGGGGCAAGCAAAAGAACACGAATAGAGGACTCATGGGCACGGACAGTGTGGGGTATTGGCTGTAGGAGTTGGGGAGGGCCGGGTAGGGGTGAGCAATGGGGAAGAAGGCAGGACAACTCTAACTGAACAACAACAAAAAAATAAAATGTGTCTAAGATACATTTATTTACTCCCAATGTTTGGCATTTGTCTTTCTCAACACACAGATTCACATCACTGACTTCATTCTTTCAGCAGGATGATTAGCAACAAGTATCAGACTCTAAAATTTCTATTTTAGGGTTCCAGGCAGATTTATAAAATGTCACCTTGGTGTTAAATATGCGTGAGTGGTGGGAATGGTGACTAACTGAGAAGCACGTGCACAACTAAAAAGTTGGCTGCCATTTTGGAATGTGAACCTAGTGTTGCCAAATCTTTAAAGTGTTCAAAAGCAGGCAGAAATCTTCATTAGGGTGTGTGTGCTAACCAATTCAAAACTTTGAATACACTGAGGGGCCAAATAAGCATGCCTCTAGGCCAGAGCTTGACTCATGGGCTCCTAGGTATAGATGTGATTCAATAGCAATGCCCTTCGGTAAGAATACTGGTCAGATTCCCACTCCTCTTGCTTCTTCACTATCTGTTTAATTTGTACTTCTTATTTCTCGGGGTGTCATATGAAGGCCATAGAATTCTCCCATTATGTCACTATAGATGGGAACACTTGTCACAATTGCGGACAGTTCTCATGCAAAGAGATGATATTTACACCCATGCATTTCTTCTCTCTGCAGTCTTCAATGACTGCTATTGTTCCCTCCAGACTAGTGTATTGAAATCCTTAAGTAAAACTTGATTATGCAAAGCTTCTTATTATATGGGATTATGGTTCTTTCAGTTTAAAGCAAAGACTATGGTTTATTTATTTTCTGTACTTCCTTGAGAAAATAAAATTCACATTTTGTTTATTGTTCTATCCCCCATTTCCAAAACATTCTCTGGCAAACAGAAGTTTGGATAAAATTGAGTGTTTATTCACTAAGTAAACTTTTCCTTAGCACAAACTGTGTGTTAAGCATGTTATTAAGTATCATTTGATACATGTGGATCATTAACTTGGCCTAGAAAACTATTCTGCTTGGAAAAAAAGTCACTGGTCTTCAATTTAGTGAGACATAATCTACATTTTTTTCAGCTTTCTTGGGGTATAATCCAAAAACGTTAAGATATTTAAACTGCGCATTATGATGGTTTGATATAGTATGCACTGGGAAGGGATTCCTCACATCTCTTTAAAGAATGCATCCAATGAAATGTGGTCTACATTTTAAAGTATGAACCTTGTACGTTTTGCTTTCAATTCCCTGTAGAACTTTTGAGAAAGTACCAAATTTCTCCTTAATTCTCCTTCCTAGAAAAGTATAAATAAGATCAGATCATAACGTATATCTCTAACTAAACATCTATTGCTGCTTGGTTAATCAGAACTTTAGCCCTTCTACCAAATACACTGCTGGGGGTGAGGTGAAAGCACACACTAAAAGCACGCTAGCAAATTATACATAAAGTCAAGATCTCATGAACTGATTTTCAATGTATTCTTGGTTTAAATGATTAGAATTTGATAACTTAAAATATTTCCCTCCATGTAAAGTATAAACAAAGCAAAACTTTAGTTTTCCTATTTGAGTAATAGTAATAACAAACATTTTCTCACTTGACTATTCTCCACTAAGTCAAACGTTTAAATTTCAGATCTCAAAATCAATATTTGTTAATGATATTGCTATCAAGATGAAAGTGAACTCCCAACTATAAACAAGTTTAAATACCTGTGTTCTTGAAGTCATCTGTCCTAAGATTTTTAGCAGTATGTCTACTGCCTCATCATATCAATCAATCAATCAATCAATCAATTTTATACCTGTGTCAGACCCCATTCTGTAGTAACAGCAAGGCTGGATGACCAAAGGAGCAGGAGCTTTAAGCTTACAATTCAGCCAGGGTCACCTGTGCTAACCATAATCAAAAGTATGCCTGTGTGTGAAGAGACAGAGATACACACTAGCACAATATGGTCTGTTTATATTGTTTATATTTCATGGTTACATCCTTCATTTGAACTCTGGATGTGTCATGTAACTAGATGGCCAACTTGAAGACTAGATGTCTTTCTGTAATACAAAATGTTAGTTTATAAACAACAAAATATATTTACTTTTCATCAAGGATTTGCATTTTGTTTTTGAGGTTCATATTTCTATTACTGGGTACAAGACACTGCATTAATATTTGTTGCTTACCGTGGGTAAGAGGCAGAATAATGGCTTCCAAACACATCTATGTCCTAATCCCCAGAATTTGTGAAAATGTTAAATTATATGGCAAAAGAAAATTAAGATTGCAGATTAAGTTAAAACTGCTAACCTGTTGACTTTTTGACGGGGTGATAATCCTGGATTATTCAGATTGGTCCAATGTAATTACAAGGTCCTTAAAAATAGAAGGGGGGTCAGATGAGAGGATCGGAGAAATGGCAGTGTGAGAAACTCTCAGTCTGATAGAGAAAGGAGCCACAAACCAAGGAAAATGGGTACCCTCTAGAACTGCAAAAAGCAAGGGAATAGATCCTCCCTTAAAGCTGCAGGAAGGAATGCATACCTTCTGACATCTGCCAAAACCCAGTGAGACCTAGTCAGGGCTTTTGACTCACAGAACTGTAAGATATTTTGTGCAATTTTAAGCCACTAACGTAGTGATAATTTGTTACAGCCAAGCAAACAAATACACCTAGGAAACTTTTTTTTCCCCAGAAACCCCTGTCACTGAAATTGCATTGATAAAAAGTTAAAAATTTCAGACTTTCCTTAAGGTATTGTTTATTCATCTATCCATCTATCTATCTATTCATTCATGCATTTACTCATTCATTCATTCATTTTTCAGGAGGTAATTCACAGCAGCCAGCTTGACATTTCAAGAAGCAGCCAGGAAATGGAAAGAAATGAAAAAGAAGCTTCCAAACTTCACAAAGTGGGTGTTCTTGGAACAGAAATGGTAACTACTTAGAAAGACATCACTTTTTGAATAATTTTCAGAAGTGTGCGGGAATTCTGACCTTGTTGTAAGCAACTGCTTTTATTGTCCTATATGTATCTAATATCAATACATAGCATTGTCTCCTTCCCTACTTTGGAGCTGACATTCTTAGAAAAATAAAGAAGCACCCTAAAAATATGAGTGAACTTTAAGTGTCAATTCATGTACGTTCTGATATAGCATGAGCCCATGCATTAAAATACATGATAATGGTTTTTAATTAGCATCTTCAATGTGCACCAAAGTTTGGGTGAAAATCACTGTGAAATGATGCATCCATGGGCAGTACTGGAATCATTGACATCTTAAAAACAATTATTTATTAAAAATTATCTTTAAACACAGATCTCTCATCTTGAAAAGCATACTGAGGAAATAAACCAAGCTTCTCAGTTCCATCAATATGTTCAAGAAACAGGTAAGGAGCTGGTATTATTTGACCCCAATATACCTTTCTTCTATTCATGTCTGTATTTGAATGGAAGACTTCCAAGGCACAGTCCTCTCACTATGTAAAGTTAGTAACTATGACTCATGTTCCCAAAGGGGACAGAGTAGTATTTCCATATATAATTAGACTCTGCCAGTGGTGATAGATGCAATAAGTTTCTAAAATAGTTCATTGACCATCAACCCAATGATGAACTCATCCTAAAAGCTAGGTAGTAAGCCAACCCCCTCTGAATTACTTTTTGTCTCAGGGAACTGCAGTAAAACTTGATTGTTATCAAGTGTCCTGAGAACAGAAATGTTATTTAGATTGTATTATTTTTAATAACAGATTTAAGCACTTTGAGGCCCACTTCTCCAACCTACAGATACAACATTAGACTACAGGCACACCTGAGCAAGTTTGCATAACAGGGGTGCAGTTTGTCGTGCCTATGCAAGGGGAATGAGAAGTTTCACTGTCCCGAAAAGCTAAAAGGACAGTTGTAAGCTAACTGAATGAAATGTCACTTGACTGTACTTGTATTTGGTTTTATTCTGTTTGTGCTTAAGGAAGTCAGTCTTCCTTTTGTATTCTTTTGCTGTTCTTGTTTTATAACTCTTGTTATCTCTTCCTGAACATAAAAGTAAAACATGCTTATAGAAAATTTGGAAACTATACAAATGAAATAAACAACAGTTTCATCTCTAGAACTTACCATCCAGAGATAATGACCACTATTTTTCTTTGTGTATTTCTTGACGTATACTAACTTACATAATGAAATAGTGCTGTATGTATACATTTGTACCTTGAATCTTTTACTTAACTTAGATTATGAGAAGTTTCCCAGGGTATTTTAATTTATTCTCAAATGTCATGTTTATTAATTATAGAATATTCTTGGTGTTCTTTTCTGTTTGTAGTCATAGATACACCCGAGGATGAAGAAATTCCAAAGGTTTCAACTAAGTTTTTAAAGGAGCAATTTGAAAAGTCTGCCCAGAAAAATTTTCTTTGTTCTGACAAAGAGACAACCCCAGCCAAGCAGATTAAGGTAAGGCAATTTTTCTACACAGAAACATATTAAATGCAAAATCAAATGTAAATGCACAGCATGTTCAAATTATTGAATGCTTGGTGTGGTTTTTCAACAAAGGAAAAATATTCTGAACCATTATTTATTCTGTTCCATAGACGAATGTTATTTTATATGAGAAAAGCAGTGGAGTCAGAACTTTTTTCACTGAAGAAAATAGGGGAAGAAAGGATCATATATTCTCTAAACTTTAACATTAGATAAAATAATAAAGCCAAGTTTAAATGTCAGATAACTAAATAAAACAAAACAACCCTCAAAAGTGCTTTCAGACTTTTATCATTTCCTTCTAGATTACTGTGTGTAGCACATTCAGTAAAGGAGGAAAACTAATCAAGATTATATACATATGTTAAAATACTGAGTAGATGGATTGAATGGGGAATATAACTCTACATGTGCAAATGGATTATAGGAAAGGTAGTCACAAACACTGACTGTTGCTCCTATGACTGTTTCTAAATGGGGTATGTCACCTGTCATTCCCAATGGAGATGTCATAACAGATGGACAGGTGAAAGGCAATGCCTAGAAAGTCTCCACTACTCCACCTATCTTTATAAGATTTGATTTTCTCTCCCTTAAAGATGGAAAGTGAATATGAAGAGATTTTAAAGCCATCATCAATTGTGGGTACCTCTTCTACTTCTTGCTCTTCAACCAGCCAGAGGAAGGAAACATCAGCCACAGGATATAGTGACCACAGTGCCATTTCCTCAACTGTGGCACAAGTTTATGCCAGTCCTCCGGGAAAGACAGAAGAATTTCCTCCTCCCCCACCTGATATACTTCAAACTTCATTAGATGTGACAGCATTTTTCCAGTCCCCTGAATTGCCCAGCCCTCCTAGAATACCACCAGTCCCCAAAGAATTATATTCCAAGCAAAGAAATTTATATGAATTAAACCGTTTATATAAACACATTCATCCTGAGTTAAGAAAAAACTTAGAAAAAGATTATATCAGTGAGGTTTCTGAGATTGTTTCTAGTCAAGTGAACACAGAGAGCTCAGTTTCAGCAGATGTACAACAAGCCCGGTATGTTTTTGAGAATACGAATGACAGTTCTCAAAAAGCTCTTAACTCAGAAAGAGAGCACTTGGAATGGGATGAAATTCTTAAGGGGGAGGTTCAGTCCATCAGATGGATTTTTGAGAATCAGCCATTAGATTCCATCAACAATGGCTCTCCAGATGACGATAACATCTCCAAGGGCATTGCAGATCAAGAAATCATTGCTGGTGGCGATGTGAAATACACCACGTGGATGTTTGAAACCCAGCCCATGGATACACTAGGGGATCGTTCTTCTGGCATTGAAGAAAATGCTGAGAAAATTCCTGAGCTAGCCAGAGGAGATGTGCGCACAGCCCGGTGGATGTTTGAAACAAAGCCGTTAGACTCAATGAATAAAATGCATCAGAGTCAAGAAGCACCCGTGGTAACTGCCATAACAGATATAACTGGGGGAGACGTGAAGACTGTGAGGTACATGTTTGAAAGTCAACATCTGGATCAAATTGGACAGCTTCATTCAGTGGATGAGGTTCACCTACTGCAACTCAGGTCTGAGCTCAAAGAAATTAAGGGAAATGTTAAGAGAAGTATAAAATGTTTTGAAACTCAACCATTGTATGTTATTAGAGATGGTTTAGGTCAAATGCTAGAAATTAAAACTGTTCACAGGGAAGATGTTGAAAAGGGCGATGTGAGAACAGCACGGTGGATGTTTGAAACGCAGCCCTTGGATACAATTAACAAGGATATCACAGAAATTAAAGTTGTCAGAGGAATATCCATGGAAGAAAATGTCAAAGGGGGGGTGAGTAGGGCAAAGTGGTTATTTGAAACTCAACCTTTGGAGAAAATCAAAGAAGATTCACAAGAGGTCATCACTGAAAAGGAAGCAATAATAGGTACAGATGTCTCCAGAAAGTGTTGGATGTTTGAAACACAGCCATTAGACATTTTAAACAAAGCTCCTGGTGCAGATACTCTAAGATCTGAAGAGAAAATGGGGGGTGATGTACAAACTACTAAGCGTCTATTTGAAACACTTCCAATAGAGGCTTTAAAAGATAGCCCTGATGTAGGAAAACTTCAAAAAATCACTGCCTCTGAAGAAGAAAAGGGGGATGTTAGGCACCAAAAATGGATTTTTGAAACCCAACCTCTGGAAGAGATTAGAGAAGATAAAAAAGAATATATACAAACAGTGAAACTTGAAGAAATTGACAGAGGAGATGTAAGGAATTACACACATTTCTTTGAATCAAACAATTTAATTAAATTTGATGCATCACATAAAATAGAGGTGGAAGGAGTCACAAGAGGTGCTGTGGAGTTAAATAAATCACTCTTTGAAACAACACCACTATATGCTATTCAAGATCACCTTGGAAAATATCATCAGGTAAAGACAGTCCAGCAAGAAGAAATCCTAAGAGGTGATGTAAGAAGCTGTAGGTGGCTTTTTGAAACAAGGCCCATTGACCAGTTTGATGAAAGCATTCATAAATTCCAGATAATTAGGGGAATATCTGCCCAAGAAATACAAACTGGAAATGTGAAATCCGCTAAATGGCTGTTTGAAACACAACCACTTGATTCAATTAAATATTTTAGTAATAGAGAAGAACTAGAAAGTAAAACTGAGAAAGCAACAGATATTGTTAAAGGGGATGTCAAAACCTGTAGATGGCTTTTTGAAACCCAGCCAATGGAATCGCTTTATGAAAAAGTTTTATTGATGACTGATAGCGAAGAAATTTGTAAGGGAGATGTCAAAGCTTGCACTTGGCTCTTTGAAACTCAGCCACTTGATACCATAAAAGATGACTCTGAAGCAACAGTCAAATTGCAAACTGTAAAACAGGAGGAGATACAAGGTGGGGATGTTCGTACAGCATGTTTTCTTTTTGAGACAGAAAATTTGGACAGCATTCAAGGAGAAGAAAGGAAGGAAATGAAGGCCATACCAATGGATATCCAAGCTGGGGATGTCTCTGGCATGCGGCATAAATTTGAAAATCAGTCCTTAGATTCTATAAGCTCTGGTTCAGAGGAAGTTTTGAAAAAGATAAAAACCCTAAAGACTGAAGATATTCAGAAGGGCAATGTTCTAAACTGTAGGTGGCTTTTTGAAAACCAACCCATTGATATGATAAAGGAAGGCCAAGAAGGTGATAAATTAGTTAAGACAGTGACTGATATACAAGGTGGGGATGTAAGAAAGGGGTGCTTTATCTTTGAGACTTTTTCTTTAGATGAGATTAAAGAAGAATCTGACTCTGCCAGCACCAAAGAATCAATTACTGAAGAAGTGATAAAGGGTGATGTAAAAAGCTACAGAATGCTCTTCGAAACCCAGCCACTCTATGCCATTCAAGACCGAGAAGGGTATTATCATGAAGTGACAACAGTTAAAAAGGAAGAGGTAATCCATGGAGATGTACGAGGAACAAGATGGCTTTTTGAAACAAAACCATTAGACTCAATTAATAAATCAGAGACTGTGTATGTTATTAAATCTGTCACCCAAGAAGATATTCAGAAGGGAGATGTTAGTTCTGTCAGATACAGATTTGAAACGCAGCCGCTAGATCAGATTTCAGAAGAATCACATCATATTGTACCCACTGTAGACCATATTCAAGGTGGGGATGTAAAGACAAGTAAACAATTTTTTGAGTCTGAAAATTGTCATAAGAATGCTTATATAAGAACAGTAAGTGTCAATGAAATCCAAAAAGGTAATGTTAAAACATCTACTTGGCTATTTGAAACCCACACTATAGATGAGCTGAGAGGAGAAGAGTCAGGATATGAAAATATCAAAACAGTCACCCAGCAAGATGTTCAAAAAGGGGGTGTTAAGCAGGCAGTATGGCTGTTTGAAAATCAAACTTTGGATTCTATGAAGGAGGCAGATGGAAGCATCTCAAAAATCACCAAGGAAGAAATCCCTCCTTCTAATGTCAAGACGACTACTTGGCTATTTGAAACTACACCCCTTCATGAATTTAATGAAAATAGGGTAGAAAAGGTGGAAATTATTGGCAAGAGCATTAAAGAAACCTTAGAAGAACTCTACTCTCAAAAAGTTATTGAGGCTCCTGGAATCATCATTGAGGCTGATGAAGTTGGGGATGTCCGAATGGCAAAATATAAGCTAATGAATCAAACATCTCCTGAGATACAGAAAGAAGAAATTATCAAGGCTGATATCAGAACTATAATGGTGAACCTACTTTCCAAAAGAGACTGTACGAAAAGAGAGATAATGGTTAGTGAAGAAGAGAAGGGAAATATTAGTTTGACCAAAACTCAATTATTAAACAGATCAACAGAATTCCATGCTGAAAAAGAAGAGGTAGTGGGTGGTGACATACAACAAGCAATCAAAAACCTATTCTCCAAAGAAAAGTCTGTAAAGAAAGGCATTTTAATTCAGGAGGATGAAAGAGGGGATATTAACATGACCATCTATTGTCTTCTTCATGAAAACGCTGGTGACACAGTTGAGCGTGAAGCAGTAATAGGGGGTGATGTGAAGTGTACCATTCATAATTTGCTGTCTTCCATATCCAATAATAAAGTATCTGAAAGGGTTAAAATCGATGCCTCTGAGAGGGGAAATGTTCAGCTTTTTACAACATGCATAGAAACTGGAGCTTTGGATTACCTCAAGCAACTCCAGATAGGGTCAAATGAAACACTAACAGCTAGGACAGAAGATACAAAGGACGAAGTAATTGGTGGTGACATAGAGGGCACAAAACTGTTACTAAATAAAAGGCAGTCTCAGGTGGAACGTACTGTTAATGAAACTGATATCATTCCAGGAGACGTGCATAGTACTGTTAAGGTTTTCATGACAGAGCCTCAGAGCACATCTTGTAAGACATCAAAAGAAGAAATTATAAAAGGTGATCTGAAATCAACCCTAAATTCCCTCAGCCAGGCCATAAATCAGAAAACAGTGGCTAAAACAGAAGAAATTATAAGAGGTGACATGTTGGCCACCCTCAAGTCACTTAAGGAATCAAGTCACCCATGGACAGAATTTAAACAGCCTGATGCCATCCATGATGATTTTGAGAAAGCCATTGAATGCCTTGAAAAGACTACAAACACAAGAACGGAAATCCTGAAAAAGGAGCTTATCCGCGATGACCTTGAAGCCTCATTAAAGAACCTGAAAGAAGCACAACGAGCCTTCAAAGAGGTGGATAAAAAACATGGACCCCGAGAAGATGCACAAGCTGTGATAATAGGGTCCTCACAAGAGCAGAAAAGAGAGATTCATCAGATGGCTGCCCCAACAGACAAAAACTGTTTTCTTCAGCCAAGACCAGGACCACTGGAGCCAGCAGCCAGGTGGCAAGGGGAAACAGACATACTCAAACAAACTACAGGCAAATCTTGTCATGAGAATTTAAAAGAAGAAAGAACTGAGGTTAATCTTCCAAAAGCCCCTAAAGGTACCGTAAAGATTGTCATAGATCGTGAACAAAACAATGATGCTCTTGAGAAAAGCCTTAGAAGACTATCTAACCCACATGATAAAGCTATGAAAAATAGCTTTGATACATTTGAAACAGGGGACATAATGGGTGCCTGGACTGAGACCACAACAGGGCAGCATCTTAGAGATGAACATATGAGCAGGCAATTGACTTCAACTGTGTCAATTAAGGAAAATCTAAAAACTAAGGAACTAGAGGCAGTGAGACAACAGAAGAAGGATGCGGTCTTTAACTCTGCCCAATGTCTTGATAAAGCAGTTGGAAAGCAACAGACTCAAACTTGCAGACTGACAAATGACTACCAGAAGCCTGAGTCTTTCCCTGTAAAGAGTTTTAAAAACACCAAGAACACTAAAATGTCAACAAACACCCAAAGCTCTAACCCCAGTCCAACCCAGGGTCCAGTCAACAAGAGAGTCGGAGGAACTTGTGAAGTTTCAGAGCACCTTCAGAAGCAAACTATGTTAAAGCAAGAGTTGCAATATTGTGATAAAGATATAAAGAAAAAGAATGTGAACCCTCAGCCAGTGTGGCCTGTAGATCAAGACATATTGAGTGTAACAGGAGTGAAAGTCTCCCCCAAAAGCCACAATATATTTAAGGCAAATGGCAAAAAGCAGAAGACTGATTTTCATCTGAACAGCCAGGACTTTCTAATGAGGACAAATACTTCCAGAGACTTAAAAATGGCCATGGAAATGTCCTTTAATCCAATCAACTTGAACCCTGAAAATATTGTAAAAGAAAATGAGGGCTCTCTTCCACCTCCATCTCCGCCTCCTCCTCCACCTTCCAATTCATCATCTGAAATAGAATTTCCTCTTCCTCCTCCACCTCCTTTAATGATATGGCCTGAAAAAAATGGGTTTCCTCCCTCACTGTCCACAGAGAAGATAAAGGCTGAATTTGAAAATTTCCCAGGCCTCCCTCTTCCTCCACCACCAGAAGAGGAGAAATCTGAAAGAGAATGTCCATCATTGTTTCCACCACCTCCCCCTCCTCCAACTCCATCTCTAAACCCAGCCCATCTCCTTTCCTCCTCTGTTCAAGAAAAGCACACTGGAGCGTTGGTACAATATTCCCAAGAAGAAGCCTCAAGCTCTCAGCAAACTCATTCTCAGGCTCAAATCACAACAGGAAAATCAGGAGTACGTCTGCCTCCTCCCACATTACCGAAACCCAAATTTTTCAAGCAGACAGAAGATAAAATATACTATGGTTCCCCAAGAGTAGAACTGAAAAGTCCCCTGACAGATATGGAATATAAAATTACTTCCTCAAAGGAACAGAAAAGAGTAATGATGGAGACCAGCAGTGAACACACAGAGACAAAGCAGGACGTATCTAGGAAAAGTGCTCCTGAGAGAAAACAACTATGTATGGACTCTACGAGATCTCTCTCACAGACGGTTCCAGAAACTTTACCGCCCAAGGAAAAACAAGGAAAAACACCTCTTGTAAAATCACATTCATTTCCTGCAGGTTCAGGACAACAGACTCCAAAACCTTATATGAGAAAATTTAAGACACCTTTAATGATTGCTGAAGAAAAATACAAACAACAGAGAGAAGAGCTTGAAAAACAGAAACATAAGAATTTTTGCTACAACATAGCCAAAACGGAATGCCAAAGTCAAAATACATCAGAGTTGGAAAAGGAAGTGTTTTTACAAAAAACAAATGAGGAGTTTCCCAGACCTGGAATGGATTCAGGGGTCACTGTGGCCCAACCCCCCGCAGACCCTCAAAGACATTCCCAAGTTCAAGCAGTGTGTGCTGATGACAAGCTCTCCACAGCACCAGCAGTAACAGTAGCCGCCAAGGGGCTCCAGCATGTCCTAGCAGCCTCAGAAGACAAAGATGTCATGAAAAAGGAAGTTTTACTGAGCTCAAGGGACATGATACAAACTAAATCAGCTTGTGAAATTAAACAGAGTCACCAAGAATGCAGCACACAGCAAACACAACAGAATAAGTATCTAGAGCAGTTACATCTGCCCCAATGCAAACCAGCTTCCCCCAGTTTCAAAGTCAGAACCATCAAGCTTCCAAATCTAGATCACAAATTAAATGAAACACACCACAGCTATGAAAGCCATAAAAAGCAACCTGAAGTTGATGTTCAAATCGTTACCAAAGAACAGCACCAGGAAACTGAGAAACCTGAAGCAAACACTGAATATAGTAATAAGCAATCTGTGGCTGACAAATATTATCAATTACCTGAGAAGGAGAAAAGAGTAGCAATAAAATTGCCTAGAGAACCCTCAGGGAAAAGCCATGAAAGTAAGCACAATATAGTTCCGGAGAAGCAAAGAGAATTCAGAGAATCTGAGAGTGGGAAACTTCTAGAAAGTGAAGCAACAATTCAGGGCCCACCAATGATTAGTCCAAAAGAAGAAAGACTAATGGTTGAAAGAAAACAAGAACTTTTGAATAAATCAGCACAGAAGTTAATCACACCAAAGGTTACTGACGCACATCTTCATTCTCAGACTGAGAATGTCCAGCACACACAAATACAGACTTCTGAAAGTCAAGCTGAACGTAAAAAATTTCCCCAGCCAGACAATAATCTTCAGGAAGAAAAATGGGTTGGTGTAAAGGGCATACAAGAGAAAAAAGTCTTCTCTAATACTAAAGATTCAAAGCAAGAGATTACACAAAACCAATCTTTATTTTCCTCTGTGAAAGAATCCCAGATGGATAATGGAAAATGTTCTATAAATATATTGGAATTTTTGAGAAAACGCGAAGAACTACAACAGATTTTGTCTAGGGTAAAACAGTTTGAAGCAGAGCCAGATACAAATGGCCTTAAAACATTTCAGACCCTGTTAAATATCATTCCGGTATGGCTGTTAAGTGAAGAGAAAAGAGAGTATGGAGTTCGCATTGCTGTGGAGAATAACATAGAAAAAATCAAAGAAGAAATAACATATATTAAAACTCAAGCAGAGGATATGCTTGTGTCTTGTGAAAATATTATTCAAACAGCCATGGTATCCTCTAAAGCAAGCAGGCAGAAAAATAAACCTACTAGCCTTAATGAAACACCTAAAGTGTCTCATGCTAATGTCAGCTGTAACAAAAACACCGAACAGAAAGAGAACACCGTTGTAGAAAAAACACAGCACCACCACGTAGAAACCCATCATGCTGCAACTACTAATAATCATGTGAAAACCCATCGGGAGATTAAATTGGAAGATAGCAAGATTTCCCCTCCCTCTCTAAAGACACGCCCTCCATCACCAACTTTTATAACAATCGAGTCTACGGCCCGGCGACCAGAAACCGCCACTAAGGATGAGCTTCCTCAGTCCCCTAAAAAGGACACTTTTGCTGAACCATCACCAAGAACACCTGTGTCACAAACATCTGGAAATCACAGAGCAAATACTTCCCCTTCCCCACCCAGGAGCCGCTCTGAACAACTTGTCAAACTCAAAGACACCACTGCAAAGTTATCCAGAGGTACTCTCCCGTGTTCACCAGTAACCCCAGGTCCAGTTATAGACAGGAGGTCCGAGATCGTAAAGTCTCCTGCAACTCTACGTCGTCAAATTAAGATAGAAACTCGTGGTAGAGACTCCCCAACAATAACCATACCGATAAATGTAAATCGAGTTGATAGTGGTTCCTTCAGAGAATCCATGGAAGCTCAAGGGGAAGTTAGGAAAGTAGAAAAAAGAGCGACTTATCTTCACAGAGATGGAGTAAATGCCACCAATGGCACACTGCCAGACACTGAAAGTTTTGACTCAGTCGAAGTCATCCACAAAGTGGAAGGGCCTCGCCTGTCAGAGCATGCTCAGAGGTATGAAGCAGCCAACCGAACTGTGCAAATGGCTGAAAATTTCATGAATGACCATGAAAATGAAATAAACAGATGGTTCCAGGAATTTGAGAATGGCCCAGTTTTTGAAGCAAAGTCAAATACAAGAGTTTATGTAAATGGAGAAGCAGACCATAATGTAAAACAAGAAAGTCATATGTTTTGTAAGGAGGAGTTTGGATTAACATCTTTAGAAAACAATAGTTTTACAGGCTTTTCTTGCAATCGTCCTAGAGCACAGCTAGAAAATATGGCTGTTAAGCAGCCCAGTGTACACTCTGAAACAAGATCTCTAAGTGAACATTTCTCAGGTGTGGATGCATTTGAGAGTCAAGTTGTTGGGTCGAAGACCACAGTGTCTTCGACACATAATTCAGAAGCTGGCAAATCTGGCTTTGACTTCAAGCATGCCCCACCAACCTATGAAGATGTCATCGCGGGCCACATTTTAGATATTTCTGATTCACCTAAAGAGCTCAGGAAGAATTTTCAAAAGACGTGGCAGGAGAGTCAAAGAGTTTTTGAAAGTGTGGGGTATGCAACCTCAGATGCTTCTGCAGATGAGATGAGAACCACCTTCCAAGAGCAATCTGCCTTCAGAAGTGGTAAATTAGCTTGCAAAATGTAAACTAAGATTAACCCATTTAAAGGCATGTGCTCCATAGCTAAAAGGATTTTCAGCTAAAAGAGTGCATGAAAGTAACCAAGCAATATAACCTAAGACTAATAGCTTTCCCTGGTTGCCATATCCTTCTCTTTACAATGCTTGTTTTTACTACTTTCTCTTTACAAAAACATCTAATATGACTTGTCTGCAATGTGTGAGAATAACAAATACTATTACACATATAGATTATTGAGACCTCTATTTGTTAAGGTAAATAAGGGTTTGAATAAATTAGCAGATATAATCATCATTATTATAATAGCATTATTATAAGTATTATTATATGTAACTATATACTCGTTAATAATTGTCTACCAGTATAGCACTATTAATATTTTTATTAAAAGTTATTATTTTATCCACATATTTAAGACAATATTAGATAATATCGCCTGACCTACTATTGATGTATTGTTAACTTTCAGGCCTAAGTGGTGTTTGCGTTTGAACTCAATACTGCCTGATAATAGTTCAAGAAGCAATTTACACTCATTATGTGTGCTTTAAGGATTTTTACCGATTGGTGTCACTGACAAAAGTGTAGGTTTGGAATTAGACCTGTATATTTAATTATTGTTATCAAGTCGAAAGTAGTTAACTTTCTCTAATGCCACTGTTTTTTTCTACAACATATTTTTTCACTTTTCTTAAACCCCAAATGATCCTCAGTGAGCCTCAGTCACAGATGGACATAGAAAACACATTTTTTTTAATTTGAATATATCTGGAAGTAAGGAGATTTAAAACATAAGAACTTAGTATATTTTTAACATCAGAGAAAAGCTCATTTATTTATATTTCTCTACATTTTACAATTAATGAGGCTTCACAATAAAAGGATTTGACATAATTAATGTGTATCATTAGTGTAGTCCATTCTTTTAGACAGATTGAAAGAAATAGCAAGCTTAAAAATGAAAATTGCTGAAACTAATAATTATGCCTCTATAATATTTGCAACATATGTGTCTAGTTTATCAGGTTAATATGATTTCTTAATGTGCTTGCTTCAGGCATAGTTAAGCAAAGCTGTCTAATTAATTTCAAATTTTCAGTTTCTGTTATAATAGCTAAAAACATACAGAAAATACACAAAAAGACTGATTTTAAATACAGAAATATGTCCTCTAAGAGAACCAAATAAATAAGAGAACTCTCAGGAGTCCAAATTGAGCCTCGAAGCACTGAAGTACATTCCTTTGTATAAAAAAGTGAGCATGTGTGCTTATGTATGTAACTAGTATGAAAGCTGAGTTATTCTCACTGGGTCATTGTGAGGACCAACACTACTCTGAGGTGAAAGTTCTGTGTCAGATTGGAACCACCATGCAAACACTGGTTAGAAACACAAGCTGCTGTGATTCACAGGAGCTCGCATTCCCGTGAGAGGCAGGGGAACTGTTAAGGCAGGTGTGCAACCCCCGAAACACTGAGACCTGAAGCCATTTAGCCTGAGTACAAACGGCCCCGAACATCTCAGTGTCATCAGTAGAGTCACCATATTGAAGTTAAGAGTTGCTGTCATAGAGTCAACACTGATGTCAAGAAAATATTTAAATGTATACAGTGCTCTCAGGTAGCAAAAGATATGCACGTATTTTAGAAAAATCTCTCCAGAATGCTTTCAAAAACAAAACGTTTGGACCTAGTGAGGTCCAAACCCTAGTATACACGGGGAGTTTAGTCATCCAGAATGAGTGCTCTCAGGGCGCCCATGGCTGAGTTTACCATGTGTTCTGCTCACTGTGTTAGTGCCCAGGTGTTGCTCGTGTATGCCTCCTTCAGTAATGAACGTCAGTTTGTGCGATGTGTAACATGTGGAGATACCGGCGTCAGGCTGATTGTCCCGGAGACTCAGACGCTGGGTTAGAATGGCTTGTGTCCAGAGAAGCAGTCTCACACCACTTTAACTGCATGGCCAGTGAATAAGCTGCTGTTGTTTGTTTGTTTGTTTACAATGTGATTGAAGGTAACACTAAATAAGCCTTTGTACATTTTTAATCTAGAAACTGCTACTCCAAGACAAGGAAATATGTATACTTTGTCAAAAAACAGTCTATCCAATGGAGTGCCTAACCGCCGACAAGCAGAGTTTTCATAAGTCCTGCTTCCGATGCCACCATTGCAGCAGCAAACTGAGGTAAAGGGTTGTGGTCTATAGCTCAAATATTCAACAGCCTGTGGTGTCCTAACAACATCACCTGTCTAGGAAAATGTAGACCCTTCCAGATCTCAGTTATCACAACCGCAGAAGGGATGTGGTCCTTTCTGTTATGCTTTGCTCAGGATGGCTGTGACCATTTCCTTTTGAAATGTTGTGTTCCCACTCAAATCCAGAACGGTTCCTTTTGTGTGAACATGGAGACCATATGGGTAAGAAAAATTAAGAGTCACTGTGCAAATCAGGATTTTTAAGTCACTACTTTAGTCTGAAGTCTAGGCTTTAGATCAGGAGTCAGCAAACTGTTTCTGCAAAGGGCGAGACAGTAGACATTTCCAGCTTTGCAGGCCATGCTGGTCGTGTTGTTACTCCACTTTCCAATGGGGTGGAAAAGCAGCCATAGACAACCTAACACATAGATGCAGCTATAAACCGATGGGACTAGCTGTATTCCAGTAAATCTTCGCATACAAAACCAGGAGGTGGGAGCTGTGTCTGGGCTATTCCATCCAAGTGAAAAAAAAGGAACTTAGAAAAAGTCAATATCAAGTCAGATAAATACTCTGGAAATTCTCTGGTGAAACAGAAGACCTTCCCAAGAGAGTTATAAATGCACTCATTTTCCAAAACTCTTGAAGCAAATGCATTTAAATGAATGCAGCGTTTGGTGTGGCTATGGTCTGAAATGCGGAAGTGTAGTTAATTTGCTAAATCCAATGTGTATCTTTCAGACTATATCCTTCCTGACTTTAATTGCCAATGCCTAACCCTCCTCACTGCAACCTTCTTTTCCCGTGGTTTCCATGACACCAGAGTGCGATGGCTTTCCTCCTACCTTGTAGTGTTCCTTCCCAGACTCCCTCCTGTGTGGGTGGTTCTTTCTCTGTCCATTACTCAAGTATTAGAATTTCTTAGAACTCTGTTATGGGCATTTATTCTTCTCACTGTTTATATTCCCTCTGGTTTATCACATCCATGCTCATAACTGTAATCATCACCCATGTGGCAAAAACTCTGAAATCTGTACCCCTAGCCCAGCACTCTCTTCTGTAAATCAGTCACTTGTATCTCAATGACTAATATATAAGCTCCAGTTGGATTTCTCCTAAGTACAGCAAATTCAATATGCCCCCTTATCTTCTCTCTACCAAAACTGCTCCCTTTACTTCATGGTCTGTATGCTACTCTCTCAGTAAATAACACTAACATTAACTCAGTGATTGAGACATGAAGTTACATTTGACTCCTTTCTCTCCTTCATTTCCTGCCCCCAAGCAATGACCAAGTCGTAGAATTTTTGGCCCATAAATACTTCTTGAGCTGTACACTTTGCTCCACCCCCACAGACCAGGCACCTTTCAAACAAGTGTCATCTCTCATCCGTACTAACGCGACGGCTTTGCTAGCTAGGTGCTCTCCCTAGCTAGATGCCAGTATCTCTCTACCGTCACCACCACCAGCAGCCTAGCAGCCTGCACAGCTCCGTGCTCTGTGATGTGATGAGAATGCTCTTTCTAAAATGCAAATCTGAGGTCACTTCCCTGTTTCAATCATATGCATAGAATGGTTTACTCTATCAAAAAATTAACATCTTAATATGAATTAAAAGGCAATTAAGGATCTTGCTCCCGTTCCTCTCCCAATACCCCTTCCTCCCGTTCCATGTTACTTTTTATGAAGACTTGTCACTTAGTTTTGTTATAAGTTTTATCCAGGGGTTTTAAGTTTTACTATCTAGTTGACATATCTGTTTTTATGTGGAGATTCAGAGATATCCAATAATGTGGCTGCTGCTTTGGACTAAATTTGACTTTAATTTTTAACAGGCATGCTATTTGTTAATTTCCCCAAAAAGGCCAGAAGAACAATTCTATAGGCAAGCTTTCCAATTCGTTCAAAATCCAGTTACCAAGGAAATTCAAATAGTTGATTTTTGTGTGTGTGCTATTTAGGATATACTGAAAATTACAATCCCCTCATATAAATCTCTGTTAGCAAAGATTAGTCTTATCATTTTACACCATCTATAACTATGTAGGCATTACACTATAATACTGTTATTCCAATACCTGGCATACAGCATGCCATTCTAAATACTACAAGAAATGCACTGTATAGGGCATTAGGGGTAACTGTCGTTGAATAGGAATGCTCCATTAACAAGCACATTCCTATTGCCAGTAAACTAATTGTACCAAATCTCTGACTCGTTCATGAAATAATTAACTTCCAAGTTCCCTAAGAATTTGCAGGGTATATATGGAATGCTAATTTTTTTCTTTTTGGTTTTTTTTTTTGGCAGTTTGGGAAATTATGCATCACTTCATGGACACATATATTGTAAACCTCACTTTAAACAACTTTTCAAATCTAAGGGAAATTATGATGAAGGTTTTGGACACAAACAGCATAAAGATCGATGGAATTGCAAAAATCAAAGCAGCTCAATGGGCTTTATTCCTATTGAAGAACCAAATATTTGTAAAAACAAGGCAGAAAACACCCCCATCCTTGGAGATCTTAATCAACCTTTAGACGCCCACAACAGTGAAGGGCAAAGGGACGGTTTGCGGAAATTTGGGGAAAGAGGAAAATTAAAAATCATTTGGCCTCCTTTTAGAGAGATGCCTAAGAAAACCATCCCCCTTGAGGAAGAACTCAAAATGAGTAAACCTAAATGGCCCCCTGAAGTGACAACCCCTTCATCTGCTGAATGTCAAAGGGAACCACTGACAGAGCACATTAAAACCCTGGAAAATAAAAGACAAGAGCACGACGGCATCTCTTTCCGGCAGCCTTATCTGCAGCCCATCCACATGTGCCAGAGAGAAGATGTTATGGGAACCAAAGAAAAGGAAATGTATGAAGCAAGAAAAAATGAGAGAGAAAGAAATAAGAATGTGCAAGATAAGCTGAATGAGGCTGAAGAGACAAAGAACAAGCGGAAAAGTGAAATAGATGGTACTGCCAACGGTAATGCGGTTGTGCAGAGCGCTGGGAAGGAGAAAAATGGAAAAACTAATGAACCTGATGGTGCAGAAGCTTTACAGGTTACGAACACTGATGATGAGGTGGTGCCAGAAAATCATAAAGAGAATTTGAATAAGAATAATAATAACAATTATGTAGCAGTCTCATCTCTGAATAATTGCAGGCAGAAGACAGCTACTTTAGAATTCCCTAATCTATTACCACTGTCAAGCGAAGCAAACTACACTGCAAATGAGTATCAAATTGAAAACTTAGCTAACGCATCTAGAATCTCAGAGTTACTTGGTATATTTGAATCTGAAAAGACTTACTCAAGGAACGTCCTAGCTATGGCTCTCGATAAACAGACTGGCAGAGCCCCTGCCCAGTCTGCCCCCAAATCGGGCCTCAGTGGTGGGTTAGTAGTAAAGGCTAAAAGTTCAATAGCATCTTCTGGTACAAACATTTTAAACATCAAAGGAAACCATTCAAATAACAAAAGTCTACACTTCTTCTTTTCTAACACTGTGAAAATCGCTGCTTTTTCCAAGAAGAATGAGAACATTTTTGAGCGGGATTTGATAGATTCCGTAGATAAAATGAAAACTATGCCATGTTTGTACTTGCGAGAATTTGAGAAGGGCATCGAACATTGGCACGAGGAAACAATAAGCACGGCCCACATCAACAGGAACACGATTCTTCACGCTCTGAGAAGTGACTGTGCCGCTAAACCTCCGTTTCCCAGAGTGGAGGTCCAGTCTGAGCAGCTGACCGTGGAAGAGCAAATTAAAAGGAATCGGTGCTACAGCGATACTGAGTGACACAGCTCTGCCGCTTGTGCCCCGCACGCAGGCGCGGAGACAGAGCAATGTCCTGAAATTAGACTTTTGAGATTTCGATAACCTTTTGTTGAACTTGCAAATGTAATGTTCAGAAATCTCCTGTCTACCACAAAGGGGTATTCATTGTACGACACTATATAATGCTTTATGTAATTGGTTGGAATCTACGTTTATTCTGAACAGAAAGAAGAGATGAAACGATTTGACTATTTTTCTGTCAAATGGCACTCACACATATCACTCTGTTTTTCAACATGCCAGGTAACACCTCCGGTGTGATTCTACACTGCTGATATTTATCACAATACTTACACTTTCCCTATAATTTCTGATGAAATAAAATTAAATTACCTGGGGTGCATACCCAAAAAACTTCTGTTGTTTTGCTCCATATGTGTTGTCATTCTAAGCATACGTCTTCCATGGTTTAGGAAGCATTGGCCTTATGGGCAAGTATCCAATACACTCATGCGCATGCGCGCACATGCACAGGCCTGGGGAGAATGGAATGCTAAACCACAGCCACAGTATCATTAGAAAACATAAGGCTTCCATTCTCATTTTCGCTCTCCTTTTAAAGACAGAAGCATCATTTCGGTTCTTTAGATAATTGCCTATATTAAACTATCATGGAACGTGTCCGTAAACATTTAATGAAAAATACCAATTTTCCTCTAGAATCATGTGGCATCCGCACTCAGAAATGAACTGAAAGGTGTTAGATGTTACTGAAATAAATGATGCACATTGCCTTTTTTCTTACTTCCTGCACGTAATTGATAAATGCACAAACCACACACCATGCGTGGTCAGGATGGGTGCGTCACTTTCCTCAGATGACATGGGGGAGTTAAAAAAAATCAGATATGCTTAAGAAATCCAAATAGTGTCTTATTATGAGCACTGCTTCACTGTAATTATGACAAATCTTCCAGCAAAATAAATAACAGACTTTAGGAATTAAAGTATAACTAAGGACACAAATAAAAAACTTAGTGCATTTTCTTATTGTTTCAGGCAGTGTGCTAGGGCTACCATAACAAAGTACCACATATTGAGCAGCTTAAACAATATATATTTATTCTTCCACAGTTCTGGAGTCTAAAATTCTGAGATCCAGTTGGTGATGCAGTCACCGGCCCACAGTGTCCACGGTGTTGTGGCTGAGACGAGACAAATTCACACAGACTACCGAGTCCTATGGAGGAAAAGGGATGGCACAGCCATTCTCTCAAGGGGAAAGAGTGCCCCAACCCTTGCCTTGACAGGCTTTTATTGGGCTTAATTTTCGTAGGAATACAGGGAGCATACATAAAGCTCATCAATCATTGTCAGGCAGAAATGATCAAATAATAGATAACATTCAAAGAACTCTGAGGGCTTATTTAGAGTCAAGGTCAGATAGCTAAAGGGCTATAAAACTTTGGGGCACAAACTCATTTCATGCTTGGACCCTTATCATTTAAATTGAGGGTATTAGCAAAGCAGGTTTCACAGGATTTTATGCATTCTTTCTTAGGCCCGATTGCCCTGGAGAACCCACCCTTTCCAGCAGAGGGCCGCACCCACCTCTGACATTGTTTCAGGCTTATGTCAGGGAGGGTAAGTAAGGCAGCCAAGAGATTAGGAGACTTCTTGCAGACAGAATGAGGACTTGGGCTATGTCAAAGCTGAGGGGCAAGGGTCCATCACCCCCTTTTTCTGTAGCCCACAAGTCCTTCCCTGAGGGCCCCTTCACAACCATGCCTGTCTTAGGTCATCCCTCCTTTGAGGAATCTTACCTGTCATTGGCTAACCAGTCATCCGGGAGGGGCCAAGCAGGGTGAGGTGAAAGGGGGCAGAGGCAGTGCCCCTACAAGGAAGACAAGGTTTGTCTTGTAAGTGGCTTATGGCCCCAAGGTCTTTTTACTCAGCCTTAGCCATGGGGGTTTACAGCTTCTGAAACCAGGGAGGGCAGTTCCCAATAAGTTGGCAAATTGGTTTCTTCTTCTGAGGCATCTCTACTTGTCTTGTAGATGGCCATCTTCTTTTGGCACATGGTTCTCCTTTTGTATGGATAAGTGTCCAGACTTCTTCCTCTTATGATGACACCAGCCCCATCAGATTAGGGCCCACTTTCATGACCTTGCTCTGCCTTACTTACCTCTTTAAATACCCCGTCTCCCACTGTAGTCATGTTCTGAGGCCCTAAGGGTTAGGACTTGAACATATTAATTTCAGGTGGACACAATGGACACAATTCAACCCTAAAGAGCAGTGATCACACTCCACCTTTAGGGTTTGTTTTTTAATACATGTCTATTAATACTATAATACAAGTTCCCAAGAATTTTTCACTTTGGATTTATAGCAAAGAACGATGTCATACATAGACCTATGCTATAAAAATTGACATTTCCAGGAACATAATTCTTTTTCAAAGAAATCAAGATAAGCTTATGATACGCCATATGCTTTACCAGAGGAGGCTGTGTGATGGGAGAGCTTAGCACGTAGGGGTTATGTATCAAGTATTTACTCAAGATGAGGCCTTCCAGTGAATCTTACAAAAATGTCCTATAGCCCAGAAAATTGTGATGAATTGTCTTCTATAGCTTTCACACAGTTAATCCTTGTGACAAGTTTGGGGCTCCGGGCAGGGCATTCTATGGATTGAGGCAATGGTTTTCCCACAGTGCAATAAAACTGTGGAATACAAAGCAACTGCCAATTTACTGGTGTGCAACCAAATGTGCACCTGGCATATTTTCCCCCAAACTAACAATTTTCTATAACATCTCTCTAGAGTAATTTCTAAAGACACATTAATTTTTAAAAGAACTGGAAGATAGAAAAAAAATACATTTTCTGCTGTTTTTTGATAGTTCCTAACTGCTGGTTACTATCCAATTGAGGAGTAGAAAAGTGTTTCCATTGCTAAGAAAATTAACTTATAGAAAGACAATCACAGACGTAGAAGTGAAAGAGAAGTGCAATGCATGTTTTCTCTCTGAAAATGTTACTGAGAACGAAGGGTGATTTCTAAATCTAATGTAAACGTTTTGAAATCCACAGGTATTAACAGTAATGGGAAATCCTATTTTGGAAAAACTGAATTTACATGGCGATCAGAAGTAGGCCAGGAACATGATACTTAGATTCAAAGTAAGAACCACGAGTGCATATGAGAAGTGCTGAAGAGTGCAGAGTCTCAATCCCTGGAAATTAGCTAGAATAGAACGCAAGAGCAGTTTTGGATAAATATAACCTAAAAGTAATTTAATCTCACATTTGATGGAGTCTCTCAGAAAGGCTAATTTAAGATACATAAAAAAGTCCATTTACTGTGGATGTTTTCCCCTGAATTGCTATGAGAAATTTTAAAACTTTAGGTACTCATATGCAAATGAAGTGGTAGAGAGAAAATGATAGTATTAGAATATCTACAGCGTGGTCATTATCTTTTAATATAATACATTTTTGTAGAAAGTAAACTGATCTATAGAAAGGACAAATAGACATGATGGTGTTGCCTAGTCAACAGCCATTTCATAAACATTATAGAATTCTTGGTACATGTTGGCAGAGTGATTTTTTAAAAAAAGAATAAATCATGTTTTCATATAACTTCTATACTAGAAAGAGAGCCATTCAAAAAAATATACAGTTGATGCTTATGAATATGAAAGGAACCAACCCAAGAAAATGTATAGCCACAAAGCATTCTCTTAAATTGGAATATCTCGGAATAATAGTAAAACAGGTAGAAAGTTTCCAGGTTTGAAAGCTGTCTTCATGTTGCCGCAGTCACGATTTACGTAGATGTGATTATGCGATTGTGGACTCTGTGATGCACAGCCAAGATGCCCCTTCAGGAACGAAGGGTTTACTTCCCCAGGTGCTGGCAGTGCTGCCCACAGAAAGGTCTCAACTTTCAGCTCCCTACCAGGATTGCTTTAGCTGGAGAGAGCTACTTCCCTCAACTTGGACTGTATTCAATAAGTGATCAATGAAAGGACAACTTGGCACAACTCCGAAGAGTCACTCTCATGTCAATCTCCCTGTAAGGTTGGCTGAGGCCTGCCCAGATCCGCATCTCAGCTCATCTTCACCCTCTATCCAGTCCTGCTTCTTCCCTGTCCCTTCACCTCCCTTGGTACCAAGAGCACACTCTGAAAAACCTCCTCTGCTTTCATCTCTGTCTCAGAATCTACCTGAGAACCCAACCTGGACCAGCTGGTGCAAGGAGTAGCCCAAGAAAGCAGACACTAGGATGATATTTTGGAGCTGAACTATTCGCAGCCTGACAGTGGGCACAAGATGGCAGCACAATTGTTAAAATTCTCAGCAGTAGTGAACTAGGATGGTTGTCCTGGTCGAAGCAAATGCATAGCTGGTACCATGTACCAAATGCTTGAGACATGTAGGAGAAATAGCAATGACAATGAAAATGGATTGAATAACCATTGCTAAACCCTATCACTCTGGAAAAAGGTTAACAAAAATCGGAAAGTATTAACAATCAAAGTTTAAATCAGATTTAATTGTAAGAGTATCTGAAGCCCATGGAAAGTTAAAGTTTTTGCCAAGGTCAAGGACTTGTTTGGAAAAGCATGGGATCCAGAACATGGATGGAGATAAATTGGCTGATGCCATCAAAATGTTGAAACTCTTGATTCCTCTGTACCCTCTGAGCATATAGACATGGCCCATTCCTCCCTATTAAGGGTTAGCACCTATACTTTTACTCAAAGATAATGCAGATGCCTCTCTCTAACTCAGCTGAGTGCTTCTGCTGCTCTTGGCTGTCCTCACTCGAGCATCAGCAAGTCTGCTGGAAACTGTGTTCTAGGCTGAGCTTGCTTGGGGCACCTTAGCTGGGACATTTCTGATCTAGGTGATTTTCATCCTCCTCCTATGACCAGCTAATCTGAGCATGTTCTTCTCATGGCGATGGCAGAAGTAACAGAGAAGGAGAGACACTGGTACACAGTTTGTCTGCCTCATTCTACTGGCCGAAGGAAGTCTTGTATTCAAAGAGTCAGTGAGAGCATTGCAAGGCTCCAGTGGTACAGTGTTTACTATAACAAGAGCAGAGGGAGAGTACACAAGATCTAGCCCCCTGCAATGTGTCAGTCCCCCATGGCTGGTGGATCCACCTGACAACAGATGTGGGCAGTGTGGCTGCATACACCTCACTTCCTGCTGCAGTAGAAGGGCCCCAACCCTTGCCAGATGGGTGTCAGAGTACAGAAAGCTGGGGTCATTCCCAAGAGTCATTGACACTCCATAGCTAAGCAATTCCAACAAAAGTTTGCATGTGCCAAGATCAGGCTTAACAGGGATATATATACTGGCTGTGCTCCGAGCTCTTTGCATGCTGTGAGACTTGTGAACTTGCCAGCATGTCCTTTACCAAACACAAGGCTCTTGGGAACAAAGGGGACATGTTCAGCTGTGCTTGGACCCATCTCACACATTATCATTTTAACATCATTTCTGATGAATGAGGATTTAAAAGGGTCAAAGAAACAATACTTGGTATCAACCACTACTGTACCCTCTAATGTAATGTATGTTTTATAAGATGGTGGCAGATGTTTATACATTAATTTTTATGGTGTTCCTTTATCACCATTAAACCATTTCCTTTAGGAGAAGGACAAAAGGATATTTCTGGTGAGCACACCTTTCTACATTGTCTTCATTTGCCTGTACAAAAATTTCCTCAAACAAATTAATTAAAAAGCCAGTTCCAAAATAATTCACTATTTCCTGAACTCTATATAACCTGAAATATTTATTGTTCAATAAAAGTTTCAATGATTTTGTAACTAAGATGATATATAAAATACAATTAACTCTGCCAATGTTTTAGAACAAATAATGAAAAAAATTATTAAACTCCATGCCCTATCATTACATGATCTCTTTGAAATCTTACTCCTTGCATACTGTAAGTATGCATGTTTGCAGATGTAAATGTGAGTGTATGAGTGTTATGTAATATTTAATGTCCAAATTGTGAAAAAATCAATATCAGCAGTTTTCAATGTTATTCAGGATGTTTTTAGCAAACCAACACATTCAATCTCAATGCCAACGACTCTGAAAACCTATTTGTTAAAAGTTAATAACATTATTTGAATAAGTATTATCAAATGCATAACATTTACATTACCAAATGTAATATTCCAATTATTCATTTTACTCTTCTTAATTTTATTAATGCTTGTGTTGGTTTGTTGTTGTTGATACAGTTATAATATGTATAAGCAAATGTATATTCACTAACATAATTTCTTATAACCATATTACAGGTTTTCAAAAGTTTTATTAATCTTTTTTACTTCTTCATTTATACTGTTCCTAGTAATTTTATCCATGCCCAAGTCTTCAATTAATTCCTTCATTCTGATGACTCCCAAATGCATATCGCCTTCCCTGAGCTCTCTTCTGAATGCTAGAATCAGACGGAAAACTGCTTCCTTGACAAAGTCCCTTGGATGTTTCAACACACCTAACATGAACATGTCTGAATCAGAGAATCACCCACTTCCATGTCAAACTTCAAAGCTGGGCCTCTTGGTATTTCCTGTCTCAGGCCCTGCTACCCATCCAGTTGCTAAAAACAGAATCCTAGGAGTCGTATTTTATACCCTTATTTCTTTTATCCATTCTCAATTAAAATCTCTCACCAAATCCAGTTGATTTTTACTACTTAAATAACTCTTCTTGTCTTCCTAGCCTATATCACATTTTTAATTTTACATATTCTTGTCAATTATTTTAGTGCCACGGCACTCCACCCGCCCTCTTGCCCTCTAACACCCCCAAGTTACCCCACCCCCACCCTGCCGTAGTGACTGCAAGCTGTACAAAGACAGGGAGTGGTTCTGATTTTACTCTATGAATTTCCCCAACTCCCAGTACAAAGTTTTGTATGGCATGTATTTGACATATTTTGTTGAAAGAGTCAATCACCATATAAATCTAAAACTTTAACCGCTGTATACCCTGCCTGAGAGTAACATCCAGAAATTGGACACATATAGAATAAGGATACATTCTGGAATAATGTTTGGATTATATACAAAGAATCGACCACAGCTGTGTTGATAACGTGTAAAAATGGTATTTCCAAGGACACTGCGGTTATACTCCCAGACTGCATATCTGACAGCCAAGGCACCCTTGGAATTTTTCTAGAAAAATGGCTGAATGAGTAAGTTCATTATTACTAATAGAGTTCGGTAGATTTTACAGGGAAACATGTTTCTTATCTCGAAGATTCAAAATGTAATCTAGTACCTAAGGACAGACAAGTTCATTTATATAAATATACAAATGCAAATACATACATATGAAATTCATATTAACATTTATGAAAATTACCTCAAAGTGTACATTTTCCTATATACTAGAAGTTAACTTTTTGTCTAAAATAACTTGTATAGAACATTTAGGTTAGATGGTTAAAGATTAGAATGATGGTAAGTCTTCAATTTGGTGATTACATTTTAAAAAATATGCCCACATGTAAATAAAATTCTGTTATAGATGGAACTTTAAAGGAGTGATTCTTTTAGTTACTCAATGTATAAGAATACATGTGGTAATGCCGCTATCATTCTTACCAACTGAAGAAGTGTATGCAGCTCCTTGTAGTTTATAAAGCATGTAGACATGATTTGTCTCCGTCTTCACAACAGTCCTACATTGTACGTCAATTTTTATCTGATTTGACATATGAGAAAACTGGGGCTCAGAGAGGTTAGGTATTTATGCCGAGGCAACCCAGTGAGTTAGAAGTGGAAGAAATTTTAGGATTCTGAGTTTATATTTGAGAAAAACAAGATTTAGATATATTGAGTTGACCAATATCACATATTTAAGTATTGTGATGCAAAGACATGAAAAAGAGTTATTGTTTGAAGTTCCATATCCCTTCCTCCTTCCAAACAGTCTCGGTGAAAGTACTGTAATTTCTCTATCGTGCATTTAGCTTTTGTTCTCTGGCTTATAGTTTGCTCTTGCACTTGTCATTGTACATAACTGTGCCGTTTGCATGCATGTGCGTTTTGTGTGCATGTGCATGGGTATGCAGGCACACCGCTCTTCCAGAGACAAATAAGCACCCATTGCTTGATCGAGATCCCACTCATGGTTTGACTGAGAAGTGCCATAATGTATTAGTTTTTACACAAGCAATTCGTAATTTCAATATATTTATAAATTTGGCATGCCGATCATTTCATTCAACTTAGATAACCTGTGGAGTCCATTGGTCTGGGAATATTTTTAACAAAAATTCAAAAGAAAAATTGTCCTGGATTAACCCTTATTTAATCAGGAATTCCGATAGGAAGGGAACACGTTGCTGCTAGTTGGAGAGTGGATATGCATGCCCAGCAAAACTCCCATCAACCAGTAGAAGGAAGTATTCATCTTTTGCTGGATGCCAAGTTCCCAGCAAGGCAAGCTCTGTGATCTTGATCTTATTTAATCCTTGCAAATATTCCATGGGCACAATATGAGATAAGCTTTTATTATCCCTGAAGAGTCTGTGGATTGTGGAGTTAAAGTTACTTGACACAGCTTGCTGAGTTACCCAGCTTGTAAGCACCAAGACATGTGCTGAAATTAATCCTAATCAAATATGACTTTTGTATGTGTTCACACATATACATGTAAATTTGAATATGCATCAGAAATGAGCCTATGACTATATAAAGGCACACAAGTATATTGCACATGTACATTGAATTTTGTGTATCTATGTGCATATGTGTGTTTATACACACAGGTATATTATACCACAAGTACAGCCAGGTACCTATCTATGCCTGTACATTCAAACACATTTATAATGCAAAATGGATAATCATAAAATAAGCTTACTTATTGAAAATGTCATCAACTTCAGGGAATGGAAGTGAAGGAAATACATCAATCCTCGTGCCTACCTTAAAGGCAAGCAGAAAGCGTGACTGCTCTTTTTAAATCGATGAAATTTATAAGAGCCATTGAATGTGGCGGAGAAGAGTTGTCAGGCAAGAGTCAGCACGTGTGGGGCCTGAGGGTGGTGAATAACTGAGAGAAAGACATCAACGCTTCTGCCGCCAGGGCTCACCTCACTCTCCGCGTGGCTGTAAAACATGGCAGCATTTGTCCCTGTGCCAGGAAATGTCAGGATGTTAAAGGCTCAGCCCTGGTTATATGAAACGGGACAGGAACTCTTTGCCCTAAATACTAAACCTTTTCATTTTCAAAGTTCTGTAATATTTAAGCTAGAAATACTTCCAACATGGGAAGATGTTTAAATGGCTACTTTATAAAGAAGAAAGGAAAGGCATTTTGCCTATTTTTTAATTCATAAGAAAATTAGATCACTAGCATTTCAAAGAGCACGGTTTCAATTACCTATGAAGAGATTGCCTACAGAAAATGTTAAATTCCGGGCTGGTGTCTCCAACCTACCCAGTCCACTGCCTCCCTTCCACCTTCACCTGTGTCCTCAGGGAATAGGAAGGAACTTCAATATCAGCAGAAGTAAAACATAATGGCCACATTTACAGAATAATTTCTTATGATATTTTTATTCCAAAGCAGAAGGAAAGGAATTATGGGCATGAATAGCATACCCTGGATTTCTGCTGCTTCAGCTTTCAAAGGCAATATTCTGCAAGATCCAGCCAAAGGCCGTCCCCGTGGTCCTCCTTTTCATCTTTCTCCTACCCTCAGGGTATGCAGCCACCTACTTCCATGCCAGGTTTTTCAGCTGTTTTCATTGGCTATGGCATCCCACCTCAGTCTCCCTTAACACTAGCTATAATGTGTGCTCAATGACTATTTAATGAATGAATAGACGGATGGATGGATGCATGCATAGATGGATGAAAAATGAATGAATATCATAGGTTCCTGTGCACAGAAAGTAGTACTTTGCATAAGTATATAAAGTCATTTGTCCCCCAAACATAGCTAATAATAGAGGGTAAGGGGATAAGAAAGGAAGGGAGGAAGCTCATATGGAATGCCTACATTTTGCCAAGGTTCAAGTTTTTCAAAATAAAGATCTATCAATATCCAGTTGATAGTTACATTAAAATACATGGCCTATACTTAAGCATCATGATTTTTTAATTGAAGTTACTGATATTCATTTAGTTGGGACAACATACTTCTGAGATAAGATATTATTATCTCTGTGTGGAGAACTTAAGTCTTGAAAAGGTTAAACTGCTTTCCCAAGGTCACCTATCTACAAAGTGACAGATCGTGGTAAATTGTGAGAGACCATAGGAATACTAACCAAAAATTAGCATACCTAAATCAGTCTTGGAGATCTGGAAAGTAGAGATATGTGGGAAGTAGTCAGAGAGAAAGTTATATTGACAAACAGCTTAAAAGGATGTTTTTCATTTTTGCGTTTGTTTTTCACTTAAATGAAGGTGGTAATGAACAGATGAAAAGTAAAGGGTGTAGCAGTGTAACTGGAGTTGCATCAGTGAGGACGGGTACAAAGAGATTGGTTCAAATTCTATGACTGAAACCCCAGAAACAAAGAAGGCAGTGAGATGTAATGTATAGGTTATGGTCAGTAACTCCAGATGTAACAGATAAACCCTCAGAACTCTGTGGACTAAGACAAGAAAATACTAATTCTTGCTTACATCCCAGTGCACTGTGGTGAGGAGGTGGCCCTGCTCCCTAAAGTCCTTCAGGAACTCAGTCCTTCCATGGGGTGGCTCAGCCCTCCTCTGAGACCCTGGAGCTGCCTCAGCTGGAGGCAGAGAGGGAGAAGAGAACGAGGCTCACCAGTGGGCGTTTCCATGGGCCAGGCCAGGATGTAGGGAATACCACTTTGGCCTATATTTTATTGCCCAGGACTCAGAGACATGGCCACATCTTCTTGTATGGGAGCCTGGGAAACGTAGTCAATGTCAGGCCCAAGAAGAAAATGAAAACATGCACATAACTGAATCTCCACCACAGTGAAATAAAAGGAAGTCCAGACTTTCAGATATCCAATCATCTTTAATTTTTGGTACCTTTTTAGTGCATATTTTTCTTTAAAATGTATACTTGTATGGTCTATAGTTTTTCATTTAAAATCTTCTATACATAATTTTTATATGTGTAAATGAATCTAAGTCAAAGCAGACAGTAGAAAATAGCTGGAGGGTTGAACACTAGGCTCAGGGATATCCCAAATGACCAGAAGCACACGGATTCAAAAGTTAGCAACAGACAACGAGGAGGCAAAGCAGGGATGTACTTTACCTCACAGAACTGAAGGGAGGAACACAGGCTGAGGGATTTCAATCAAATCTGAGTCTCTAGAAGACCTGAGTTCAAAGCAGACCACCAGTATAGAAGGGCTAGGAGGATGTCCAGGTGGGAGACATGGCAAGAGAGAGGCTTCAATAATGACTCAGCTATGACAGGTAAGATGCAAAGCAGAGTACGGCTTACCTTGAACAAAGTGAAAAGCCAGGTGTGAACCTGGGGATATGACTGACATGCGTACTGTTATCAGCTTCACTTGCAGAAGGTCTCAAGACACCCTGCCAGAGACAGAATTGCTGTTCAATCCACAAGAATGTGGAAAGTAGAAAGATGACGAGAACAGAGATGGTGAATGGGTTGGTGAAGATATGGGTCCAGCTTCAAATTCTAAAGGAAAAAGGGACAAGTTTTTAGGTAAATGTGCTGGAGGAAAAGCACCCTAAATCCAAACACGAATCTGTTTGGCGTTAGCATTATTTGCCGCTTTGCATTATCTGTGACCGATGCTTTAGTGGAAGTAGATTATGAAAAATTTCTCCGTTTGGGAGGCAGGCACTGGCACAGGACAGACCCGTGGATCACGTGACATGTTAGTGCAGTTGCCGCCGACTGCTGCAGCTCTGCCCCTCCTTCTGCAGGGACACTTCTTGGTATTTTACCATCGAAGTCCATTAAATTCAGCCCTGTAGTTTTCTCTGTGTGTTCTCTGTGTTCCCTCATGTTTTCTCTTGCAATTGTTCGAACTGGGTGCCTAATTAAATTTACAGATGCAAAAATCTGGGAGTACTTTGGTAGGTATGGTATTTATTTTCAATCTAGGTCTTCATATGTGTCAAATAAAGATTCATATTCTGTTCTTGTTAAGAGAATAAAAAGTGGCCTTTTAGAGCCTGGGTTCATGGAGCATAATGTAGATATTTAATATATTAGTGGATAAATATATTTTTCTTTCAAGTATTAAAATGCAGTTATATTTATAGAGATAACTTGCTTAGATGCCTAATCAGACACAGGTGTTTTCTAAAGCCTATTTGAATTATAATTGTCGAAATATACTTCCAACATATTAACTACCAAGTTAATTCAATTATGTTGGATATAAAATGGTTAGCACCTACTATGAGCAATAGGTTGCAAGAATTTAGTGAAAACAAAGGAATAAATTCTGCCTGTGACAGAGGAGTTATTTTCCCCAATCAAGTAAGTAAGTGAATTATGGTGCACTAAATAGGAATATAATTAATAGATTCAAGTGTCACTTTACTATTAGTTTACTTTTTCAATGCAGTTTTAAAAAATCAACTGTTGAACACTCATATAAATGAGCTGATATTTTTTTGGAAAATGTATTGCCCCTGTATCTACAGATATAAATGTATTGTGCTTACACTTCTCTACATGGTGCAACCAGGCTTTCATAGTATGCTTTTAAATGTTACTTAATTTCATCATTATCATGGACAAAACAGGAGCAATTAAAGTTTCTCCTTTTCTCTTTTTCCCCCATATCAAAAGTCTGAGAAGCCAAACATGGCTAAACTTTCCTCCTCTCTTCTGGCTTTCACCTCTTACCTGTTCGAATCTCTTGTTCCATCAATTGTACTTTCTGTCTCCCAGAACTGCTACCTGTCTTTTTTCCATGTTCTGATAACTATGTCTTAAAGAAAAACAACACTTTTTAGATTATGCATCCTTCTCTAGCTACACCATGTCTTTTACACAATGATGCTGCCTGAAAGTGTATTGGTTTTCAGTTGCAGTTGATTCTTCTTCATTTTTCATACACAGCTCAAGCAACTATAACTGTAATTGCCCCACTCTTACTAGGGGCATCCTGGTTGGGGAACCTAATGACCACTTTTCAATCTGTACGACTCTGGACCTTCAAAACCACTCTTGTTTCCCGGTCCAGTGCTTTCCTCTGGACTCAGTCACTGCATTTTCATCACTCTGTTGACCTCCCCGGACCTGGTAAAGTTTTTATTCTTCCCTAGACATTTGGAACCTTTGTATTGTACCTGGTCTTTGGCTTTACCTCTTTTTGTGTCTTAGAGATCTTTTCTTCATGCAGGGATCACTGACCTGGCTCCCCAAACTGTGGAAACCCTTCCCAAAGTTGGTTACTGGGAAGTAGCCCCTGAAATAGAAGGGCTGGTTCAATTCAATTTAATTGTCTGCGATATCTGACACTGCTGATGACACCCTTATTAAAACCACCTTCCAGCTCTCTCTGGAGCACACCCATGCCTTTCTTCTCTGTCAGGCATGTATGTTCACTTTTGTCTCCTAAACTCTAAGGGTTCCTACAAGACTTACAACCAGGGTAGCAGCAGGCGGTGGCAGCTCATCCTGGGCTAACAACCCCCTGAGCCTGTCTCCAAGGCCCCCTTTTCCCTCACTTTCCAGTGAACTAACAGCAGCTCCAAGTTGGCTCACTTCTGATACTGTGACATTTACTTCTCAGTGAACTTGCACAGCCTAGAGTGGCTCACTTTTTTCCTATAAGATTTCTAGTGAGCCAAACAGCCCTGCCTAGGCTCTCCCTTATTGCTTCTTCTACTGTATGCTTTTCCCTTGTTTCACTGTCCCCAGCTTTAACAAACACACTCTGGAAATACATACATACATACATACACACCGTCTTCTACCTTGGCTTCCCTGATACACATCTCTGCTGTTCTAGTCCAACTGTCTAGTTGATTCTCTGCCTTTTCCATGTGCAGTTTCTCCTCTGTCTCTCCCTGGAATGCGTATTCTCCAGACTGTTCAGCTTTCCTCCCTCCTGTCATTACACATGTGCCTGGCAATCTCATCCACATCCATAAGTCACCTTGTATGGACAAATGTCACTGCTGTGTCTCTAGCTCTCAAGACTGGACCCTCCTCCTGAAATCTGGCTCTTTGTTTCCAACTGTTTGCTCTTCCAAAAAGACATTAAACACAGCAGGTTTAAGTGTTCTCTGCAAGCATTGCCCTTCTGTGTATGTATTTTTGTGTCTTTGCATTATGGCTTGTTAATTGAGTGGAATAGCTGCAGACAGCACTCAACTCAGCAAGCTGGGGATTATCCTCAATTTCCTTCTCTTTCTGTCTTTTTTCCTTGCCTTTCTGTCTTCTCTCTGCCCCCACTCCCCCCACCCCCACCCCCCGCTTTCCTCAGGCTGTCTTTCTTTTCCTAGAGGACCTTTCTCTTGCTTTGACTGGGTTAACTATGTCTCATACGTGTCTTTTAAGATCGTTTCAAGTATCACTTCATTTTAAAAATATTCTTACCACCCTAGACTGACTTAGTTACCTATCCTCTATACTTCTTATTGTCTTTATGCATGGAATTATAACAAATTGTCATACATCTTGAGGTTGGAAATGTATATGTTTATCACATCTGTATTCTCAGTTACAGGAAAAATGTCAGTCAAGACCAGAACACTAGAGGCTTCAACTTGGAATTCATCTGCACAAACGGACATGGGTATGGATGAAATTCCCCAGGCACAGTATGTAAGGGTGGTGAACTGAACACACCAGAACTACATGTGAGCATTACAATATGTATACTTTTCACAACAAATGGTTGAACTTTGTATGTAGTACTTTGTATGAGCTCAGGATTTAAGACAAATAACATTTGATGCTGACAAACTAACAAACAACCACAACCAAATACAACGGAAGTATGATCATACCTGCTCCAGGAGTAACATAAGCCAAAGTGAGTAAGAAAAACCCAAAGGGCTTTGGAGGCAACTGCTCTGACTTCACTCTGGCAAAATAAGAAGCAAGGTTTGAGGCAGTATTTGGATAAAACAAGAAGAGAAGTGTTGCATAAGATACCGGAGAGGAGAAATTATGCCAGGAACAGGATGTTGATTATGAAAACTGGACTAGAACAATCAGATAAGGAATAAGTGTACTGAAGTAAAGGCACCCAAGGCATGAGGGACTAGAAGTGAGGGAACAGTAATCAAATTTCCAAGTAATACAGGAAAGAAGATATTGCTTATGACATGATCCCTTTCATTTTTAATGTTTAGACTCTAAATGCTATTAAGATGTATTTGTTTCCTATTGCTACTGTAACAAAAAGCTACAAACTTGTGGCTTAACACATTTATAATCTCACACTTCTGGAGGTCAGAAGTTCCTAAATCAAGACGTGGACAGGATTGTGTTACTTCCAGGGGCTATGGGTGAGGATCAGTTTCCCTGTTTTTCCTGAATTCTTAGAGGCCTCTTGCAATCCTTGACTCACGTGTGCCAGCAGAGTAGCAATCCAGAATAATCACATCATCTCGATATCTCTAATTTAATCACACCTGCTAAGTCCCTTTAGCCATGTAAGAAACATGTTCACAGGGTCTGAAGATGAGGATGTATATATTTTGGGGGGTGGGGATGTACATTATTCTAACACGAGTAGTCATAAGGATATACGATTAAGCAAATATTTGAATTCCATTTCTTTTTTCATTTTAATTGAATTTATTGTGGCGACATTGGTTAATAAAATTATATAGATTTCAAGTGTACAGTTCTATAATATATCATCTGTATATTGTATGTTTATCACCCAAAGTCAAGTTCAAGTCTCTTTTTATCATTATTTATTCCCCCTATACCCTCTTCTTCTTCCCCCATCCCCACTTTTCCTCTGGTAATCACCATGCTATTGTCTGTGTCTATGGGGTTTTTTTTCCCCTTAATTCCTTCACATTTTTCACCCAGCCCCCTAACTTCCATACCCTCTGACAACTGTCAGCCTGTTCTCTGTATCTATGAGTCTGCTTCTATTTTGTTAGTTTGTTTATTTTGTTCGTTAGATTCTACATATAACTGAAAGCACACGGTATTTGTCTTCCTCTGACTGGCTTATTTCACTTAGCCTACTACTCTCCAGGTCTGACTGGCTTATTTCACTTAGCCTACTACTCTCCAGGTCCATCCATGTTGTCTCAAAAGGTAACATTTCCTTCTTTTTTATGGCTGAGTAGTATTCTATTGTGTAAATGTACGGTAGCTTTTTTACCCACTCACCTACTAATGGGCACTTGGGCTACTGACAACTCTTAGCTATTGTAAATAATGCTGCAGTGAACATAGGGGTTAATATATTTTTTGAATTAATGTTTTGAGTTTCTTTGGATATATTCTCAGAAGTGGAATTGCTGGGTCACAAGGCAGTTCCATTTTTAATTTTGGGGGGAAACTCCATACTGCTTTCCACTGTGGCTGCATCAGTCTGCATTCCCACCAACAGTGCACTAAGGTTCCCTTTTCTCCACATCCTCACCAACACTTGTTGTTTGTTGATTTATTGATGATAGCCATTCTGACAGGTGTGAGGTGATATGTCATTGTCTTTTTTAATTTTATTTATTAACATTTGAGAGTCTATTTTCCATTTAAAAACAACCCCTTAACATAAAGAGCTTCATGCTAAGGCATTTTTACACTCATAAAAGCCTTAAAACAATCTTGTGAAAGAGAAAAGGGAGATATTATATCCAATTTATAGATGATTTTAGTCCATGTTCATAAGAATTTAGTGGCTTGCCCAAAGGTACTCAGCTAGCGAATACTAGATTAATTACAATACCAAGTTTCCTAACTATAAGTCTAGTGTTCTTTCCACTACTATATAACTTTTCCTTCTGAATAAAAAATACAGGAATATTCCTGAATTCACCAAATGTTTCACAGCAGAAAGAAACGAAATGGTAATCTGGATGTTGATCCACCATTGTATCTTTCCTAAGTACATTCACATTTCTATCCCTTTCAAACTGGATTTAAGGCTGAAACAGAGTGGTCTAGGAGACACAGGACACAGACACAAGTATAGACTTGGCACACTGCTTGTTTCCGTCCTACAGGTCTGAAAATGCATATGGGTCTCAGAAGCAAACACACATGCCCTTGCAGTCAAGCAGAGCTTTTAAATATTGTAAGCAGACTGCATATGGAATGCAGGCTGAATCATAAGCAGTAACTATCACTCACCTTCCACAACAAGGGACAAAGGAGAGTAGTGGAGTCTGTGGCAAACTGAAGCGTGCTTCGTTCTTCAACAGGGTCCGTGTCTTCTCAATACCAGACTATGGCTGCTTTGGAGAATGTGAACGCAATATTCACAGATAAACATCTTTTAAAAAAGGATAAACCAGAAATTTAAATTTTTATAGCAAATCTCCCAGATTTTAATGGTTAGAAATCTAAGTTGTTTAAAGACACTGAGTGGCTAGAGAAAGTATGTGTAAGGACCAGAAAGAGTCTGCAGTGGATTGCCAGTTTATCATTTCTAGCCTAAGGACATCCGTTGTACTAACCCTATCTGTCCCGAAAGCTTTGGAGACAAAAGGATGAAAGGTTGTTGAGAGGTGGCCAACAGGAGATTGAGTATGGAACATTGTTTAGACTGTCCTTTTCATACTTCTTAAAAAATGACATTTGTTCCTTCATGCCTTCTATTTTAAAATTTATTGATGGAAACCCTAATGGTAGCATTAATAATTATTTCGTAGCATAGAAACAAACAAAAGAAAGAGGATGCCATTGCAGCAATAAGACAAAATTTATTTCTACATTCACACACACACACACACATGACTGAGTCACCAAAAAGAGCTTTTAGCCTAGAAGATGTGCTGAGTGATTTTACAGCTATAGATGCCTAGGTGTAGTGGGAGTCTGTTCTAACATTCCAAGCCCCAAATCTGCATCCTGTTTAAGAGGTAAGAGTAGAATAGAAGAAAAATTAAGTAAATCGTGTAACTGTAAGATAGGAGGACATTTATTCATTTTTTTAAATTTTTATTGTTATTCAATTACAGTTGTATGACTTTTCTCCCCATCCCTCCACCTCACCCCAGCAGAACCCACCTCCCTCCCCCACCACCACCCTCCCCCTTGATTTTGTCCATGTGTCCTTTATAGTAGTTCCTGAAAACCCTTTTCCCACTGTCCGCTCCCCCTTACCCTCTGGCTATTGTTAGATTGTTCTTAACTTCAATGTCTCTGGCTTCTGCATGGCTAAAGAAAACAGCATTAAAATACAAAGAGAACCAACAGTATGGGAAAACATATTTGCCAATGATACCTCAGACAAGGGCCTGATCTCCAAAACATATAAAGAACTCAGACGACTGCACTCCAGGAAGACAAACAACCCAATTAAAAAATGGGCAAAAGACTTGAACAGATAGGAGGACATTTAGTATCAAGTGAGGATCCTCTTTGTCAGAAGCTGCTGAGCAGTCAGGACAAGCAGAGCAGGGAGACACCCAGCAGCCCAGGCACCAAGGACAGCATGGGTGACCTTGGCAACAGCTGTTTGCTCTTACACAGCAGATGCCAGCTGGAAATCTAGCAAGAACTAACTTGGTAGTTCAGGGACAACGTCCTGGTTTGTAATTTTTGAAGATGTGGACAGAATTGAATGCAGTGTGCAGTGGGTCTGATTATGGAAGCTCAGTTTGAGTCTGTTGGCCTTCTTGCTGAGGAAGGTGGGCAAGGTATTATAGTTGAATTTGTGGGGTTGGGAAGGTCTCCACAAGCCTGGATTTTGAGTGGCAAAAGCTGTATAAGCGAAGAAATACCTCAAGCAAGATACAGAATTTGTAACACTCCTACCATTTTGATATAATTGAAATAACTTTCTTTAAAAAGTCCATGTAATTTCATAACTGAGAGATAATCTTTGCTATTTCCAAGTATATATTTATTTATATACCTTTCTTCATGGGATCCACTGAACCCCTCAATTATTTCTTTTTAGTTTCATATATTAAGGTTCGCTCTGTCTGCTCTATAGTTCTATGCGTTCTGAGAAATGCATCATGTTGTGGTCCATCATTGTAGTATAGCACAGAACAGTTTCAACGGCTTAAAACACCCTGTGCTCCAGCTATTCAGCACCCCCAGCTTAAATCCCTGGCAACCGCTGATCTATCTGTTTACGGAGTTTTGCCTTTTCTAGAATGCCGTACGAATGGAATGACAGAGTAGGTAACACCGCAGACTGGCTTTTTTCACTTAGCGTTATGCATTTAAGAGTCATCCATGTCTTTGTCTGTCTTGGTAGATCATTATTTTTACCTTTCTTCTCTGAATAATATTCCTTTGAATGGACTACTATAGTTTATCTATTGAAGGCCATCTTGGTTACTTGCATATTTATTAATATGAATAAAGTTACTTGCAACATTTGTGTGTGGGTATAAACATTTTGTGTGGGCATAACTTTTCAAACCAGGTACATAGATTCATGGAACATAGTTGCTAGATACTGTGGTTTACTACGCCACCTAACTGTAGCAATGTTTAGTTTGGGGAGAAACTGCCAGACTGTTCCAAAGTGGCTGTACCATTCTGGTTTTACACCAGTAATGAATGAGAGTCCCTGTCCTACCACATCTTCATAAGCAGTCTTTTTTTAAAGCCATTTTAACATGTGTTTAGTGGCATCTCTTTATTTTAATTTATTTCCCTAATGGCTTGAGTATATTTTCATTTGCTTGTTTGTCATCTGACTACCATCTGTGGTGAGATGTCTGTGTGGATCCTTTGTCCATTTTTAAGTTGAGTTGTTTGTTTATGTATTGTTGAGTTTTAGGGGTTCTTTGTATATTTTGCACGAGAAAGCACTGTGATAGTCAGTCTGACAACCAAGGTGGCTACTGAATGACTAATGGCGGGAGAAGTAGACAGCACGGATGTGCCGGACAAAGGGCTGATTCATGCTCCAGGCAGAAAGGAGCAGGATGACGTGAGATTTCATCACACTACTCAGAACTGCACACAGTTTCAAATATGAATTGTTTGTTTCCAGAATTTTCTGTTTAGTAGTTTCAGGCCGCTGTTGACTGCTGGTAACTGAAACCACAGATAAGAGGGATTACTGCAGGTTTGTTTAGAACATCGTCTTTGCTCATAAATATACATTTATAGTTTCAAAAAACAGAGAAATATTTTTAGACAGATAAAAGAGAAAAGTAAAAAGGAATGTTTTCTAAGTTCATTAGGCATAAAGTTAATGCAAAAACCTGGTCTCGGTGTTATGAATAGACGTATGCGTTATTTGAAACACAACTTCCATTATATTCCCGGTGTTTTTCTGCAGATTTTTCCTTAATCTAAGTTCTGTTCTGCTGCCACCACTGCCGCACCGTCAAGGGGGTGCTTTCAGAAAATCGGGGTCAGCATCTTCGGGTACAGCTACTTCTAGGTGTAAACTGGTTCTTTGCGATATAAAATAAAAAAATTTAAATCTAAGAATGGGCTTTCAGAGAGGAAAAGCTCAGTTGGAAGTGAATTTTAATCATAGAATCACTGACTTTAAAGATGAAATTTATAAGGAAGGTCAAGATTAGAGGTCCTTTGAGCCCCTTGGAACACCTTTGACTGATAATAATCAGGACATAAAGACATTATAAATTAAATGCTTATATTTAACCTTGCATTCTATAATTTGTACACAAATTGTTTTTCAATTCTGACAATGTTGATCAAGTAAATTAGTACATAACATGTACCTGGGGGGGGATATCTTATGCCATGATATCCTTTAATCTTCACAATTTCTCTGCAAAGTAGCTGTTATTCCTATTGTATAATAAATGAAATTTATTCGTTGAACTAGTAGGAATTAGTAAGCTATCCAACAAACTCATTTCCCTTTTCTTCTGGACAACTAGACTGTATTTATCAACCTATCTTACAGTCAGTCTGGCCCTAACTATACATCACTTCTAGGTCTGGCCCATAAAATCACCTGTGTAATCTTCCTCTCTTTCTTTCCATAGGTTTCCATTAGTCTGAATAGCGGAATGCAGCCAGTACTGCACACCCCCGATAGGGATTTACGACATCAAGGAATAAACTTTCAGCAATCTAAGCCAGTAATATTTCCAGGCTTATCTGTCACAGCATCTAGTGTTACCTTGGCTAACACACACATTGGTATTGGAATTGGGAAGCTACAAAAAAAAAAATAAATGACATAAAATATGTGGCACTGGCTTAGTAGTTGGGAAGCAGGCTGAAGGAAAGTTTGAAAGATGTAGAATATCTCCCTGTACAAGGAAATATTTGGAAAAACTGTTGGCAATAAAGTGAATAGTACCAAATATCCACTGAGCCTAGGACTAGAGAAAGAGGTTGGAAAAGGATTTGTAACAGTATGCATGATTTACTAATAGCTAAATTTAGCAAGGTATTTTTAAAGAAAAGGTGAGGTCAGTCAAGAATTGGTCAGTTTGCAAGCAGAGAGGAAAGGGAATAGTGAAAAACAAAAAAAATGGGGGCAAAGTGTTGGCAAACTTGACAGACACTGGTCCTCGCATATTGGGGACTATAGTTTTAAAAATACATTGAGTAACTTGATCCATTAGGTTGGTTTAAAATATATTCACCCCACCCATTTCACCAGAAATGGGCAAGAATGGACAGAAGGGCAAGAATAAAAAAAAACCAAAATAAATTAGGCTTGAGAATTATGTCTTAGAAAGAATTTCAAGTGTGAACAGTGACATAGAGAGTTGTCTGAGAATAAATAAGGACAAAAGCTTATTATATTTTTGATGAATTGCATTGTCTAAGAAATTAGAAGTTCAGGCTTTCAAAACAACTACAGCAACAGCCAGACTTAGACTCTTTAGGGTTTGAAATAACCATTAAGTTTCCAAGTTTGCACTAGCAAGAGGCAGGTTGCAAAGGAGAGCATATTCCCCATCACCAGCTTCACATGGGATCATGAAGAATAGCTTCAAAGGGAAAACTCCTCCTGCAGGTAGAAGCAAGGCCATGGAGAAATGTGCACAAGATGGTTCCTCCAAGAAATTAGAATCAAAGCCTCATGGAGAAACTCCTGCCCATCCAGACTGGGTGCTTTCACAAGGCACACAGTACCATTTTCTTCATTGCTATGGACCAGCGTCTCCCTGGCATCTCCCATTATTCTCATTTCTGAAGAGATAGTTTAATGGCTATCGTCATTCATTGGGAATGGGGTGGGGTGTTGATAACTAGTCTTTCAGATTATAGTTTATGAGCAAGCACATCAAGTTCTGATGGAGAAGGATGTGCAGCACACTAACACCTTGACTTCGATCCAGATGCAGTATCTGGTGGGAATTGGTTTATCTTTCTGACCCAAGGGGGTGGGGGGATGAGTGAAATTAAAAAAGGGAGACCTGTTGCAGAAACCGATGAGCCGTTCACTGAAAGTATTTTTCTTTCCTCCAACTACACAGTTAGACCTTCATTCCCAGACCTCCTTGCAGTTGATGTAGCCATGACTTTGGCCAATAAAATGTCAGCAGAAATGATACATGCCACTCCTGAACAACCCTTCTTACTCTCATATTTCATCTTACATCGCGATGTTGATCACCAGAACCATTCTGAAAGCATGCATTGAAGGTGAAATGACTGTGTGGAGTAAACCCCCACTTCACTTCCGTATAACACCAATAGAACAAGAATGAGTAAGAAGTAACTCTTTATTTTGTTAAGCCATTGATATATTGGGGTTTATTCCAACAAATACTTTAGGAAAGACTTTTCAGGGAAAAAGACAGCTAAATGGCTCCTGAAATTCACTTGCAAAGTAAAAAGACAACATATTTGCTTTAGTGGAAAAAGCATGAGCAAAAGGTAAGACTGGATTGAGCTTAAAATTTTTTATTTATTGATTTGAGGAGAGGGGGGCGTTGCCTTGTTGTTTCACTTACTGGTGCATTAATTGGTTGTTTCTAGTATGTGCCCTGATCAGAGATCGAACCCACAACAGTGGTATATTATGCTGTAACCAACTAAGCTAGCCAGCCATGGCCTAAATTGTACATTAAAAGAATGAGTGGAAGTTGAGGCAAGTCAACTACCTCACTTTTGAATTGCTTCTGCTCTAATAATATTGATTAATAATAATGATAATTATCTAAATAGCTAATTCATATTGAGCTGTTATATTCCAGATACCGAACTAAGACCTTAGAATCTATTATCTCATTTAAATTTCAAAGCCCCTTTAAGAACTACATATTATCATCATTTTACACAAGTGAAGAAACAGAGGCACAGGGATATAAGTAACTTGACTAGGTCACACATCACATACGAGGAAGATCTAGAATTTTAACTCAGGTTGATCTGTCTCCAGATTCCCATTCTTAATCACTTCATTCTATTGCTTACAAAGCCAAACACTTTTAAAAATTCTTGCCATTACCCACTCAATAGAACTGACAATGTGCATAAAATGATTGAGGTTTTGTAGTTGAATTTTCCAAAATGATCCAAAAGATGCTTCTGTTAAACACATTTTCAGTTGATCACCAGAATTAGCACTCATAATATTGTACCACTGCAACTCAGTTAGTGTCCAGAAAAAGCCAGAAAATATATATCTCACTTGTATTTACGGCATTGTATACTAGCCATTCCATATAGTCATAATGTATTAATGACTTAGTGGTTAATTTTCTTTAGTTTCTCATTAAAAGTCAAGCAGAAAAGGACACTTGCACATTTTTTGGTCTTTCTCTTATTTTCTTCTTTTTGCTGATCTGAAATTATGCTTCATGCAATTATCCTATTACTCTTCAGAAAATTATGATGTTCTTGCCCCTAGAGGCTAAAGCCTAACAAAGAGAATCTATGTTCTGGTGCCAATACCAGCTGTTGGAAATTATCTTCCAGCTCAGATTTGATCTGTTGCTATTATATTCCAGGGTCTTCTCTTCAATTCTCAGAAATAACAATTTTTCAAAGATAAAAGAGTGCTAATTAGTTACATTAAAGTACCTGATTTGAATGTTCTGTTAAGAGATTTCCAAGTTGCTACAACTTCTTGGGACTTTATGTAACAGCTGAGGTGTTGTGCTGTTACCGATTTGGTACACTCGTCTAGGGGATGAAGAAACCCCGGGGTGCTGTTAGAAGGGCTGAGCTGACCTGTGGCTTAGCCCTGGATTTATTCAGGAAGATTTGTACTGAAGACTTAAAAACCACAGGACTGTGGCTTTATGAGAGCCGACCATCCAGAGGGCACTTAACATGTATCATCACCTATTTTTTCTTATACATATTAACATGAAATAGCATATTTCTACTAAACCTAAAAACACAAAATCAAAAACAAACTAAGCAAACAATTAGAATAGGAACTGAATCACAGAAATGTCTGTCACATGGAGGGTTATCAGTGGGGGAGGGGGAGAGGGAGAGAGGGGGAAAAGGTACAAAGAATAAGTACCATAAGTGGTAGGTAGAAAATAGACAAGGGGGAGGTTAAGAATAGTTTAGGAAATGGAGAAGCCGAAGAACTTATATGTATGACCCATGGACATAAACTAAAGGCGGGGAATGTGGGCAGGAGGCAGTGTGCAGGGCAGAGGGGAATAAAAGGGGAGGGGGGAATGGGACAACTGTAATAGTATAATCAATAAAATACATTTTTAAAAAATATAGCATATTTCTAGAACACTTAAGCCTAACAGAGATGTAACAAATATGTTGAGAATCCGATTTATCTTACCCTGTGAGGCCACAGTTTGAAATGTCCTTGTTATAAATATTTATAATTAATGTCTCAATTGAAAAGTGCTTGATAATCAGAATTGCTTTTTAAAAATGAAGTGCTCAAGTCAAGTACTATATAGGTCTAACTTGTGAGTATAATTAAGAAAAAAACTAGATGCAGTGTATACACATAAAATCTCAAACCACTGAGGAATACAAAAATAGAAGTCATTATTATTACGTTTTCAGATTAAATGAAATAATGAGTTTTTAATTTGCAAACATGAACTGTTAAGAATTCACATATTTTGGGGAGAGAAAAATAATCTATAGTGGAATAGAGTTTTAAGTATTTTAGAAAGGATTGTAAACCTGGAACATAGAGATCTAGACTATAAGATTTCTAATATTCTACTTTACATAAGCTAGATTTTAAGAATATTCTGAAACTGTGAAACCAGACTTTCACTTTATGATTAAATGAATGGTAATAAGAAAATCAGGTTTTTCTACCACTGTTTACAGAACTGACTTCCATTTTCTCAATCACATCTAAAAGTCCTTTCTGCTAGCAGCGAACGGCAAATGGGCACCGCTGATATTAAGCTCATAAACACATGCTCTCGACTCCCTGGTTTATTGAAGCCTCGAAAACTCTTGACATGGCAAAGGTATGAAATCTTTCATTGGGTATTTTTATTTAAGGCCTTCAACACAGAGATGTGCAAGTCTATTATATTTTTCCCCACGAATGCAGTGTTCCAAGGTGCTCACTGGGTCTCACTGTAGTCAACATGCAGTAAAACAGAAACAGCAATGGCTTCCATGGTTCATTTACCAACTAAACAACATAGCCCACCTCCCCCTGGCACTGAGGAGTCAACAGCCAGTACACGAGCCTATTGCAAGCAAAGTACTGCAATATGCTTGTGACCTGGCATTATAGACATTCAGAAAAGTGAATTTAAAATATCAATCCTGTTATGAAATATCAGGCCAATGTTAAATAAACAAACCAAAGGTGCCCACATAAACTCTTCATGCAGCCCATCTCCACAGTAACATGACAACAGCGATGAAAAGATTGGTAAAGGAAAACACTGTAGATACAAAGGCAGGCTTTCAGAACAATGCTTTTTAAGGAATAAAAAAGCTTTACAAACTTAATTTTTAGAAAGTAATTATCAAGCTGCATGGTAGCATAAAGTCCTATTGATCCAAATTTCTCTTTCCGTATGAACTTCACAGACTTGCATGACTTGGCATCAGTAAAAGCTAATGATGATTCATACTATAAGCTTCAGCAGCCTCAGTCCCCAGGAACTCCGCTTTGACCTTTCATCAGCACTTCTCTCCCAAGCAGGCGGGGGATCATTCTCCAGGCACACTTCCTAATCTCCTTAAATTACCTGGAGAATTAGTTAAAAACTGGACTGGATGTGGGGGCTGGGGTGCTAAGAGAAAATTAAGATTCAGTCTAAGGAGAGGGTGTATCTGATGGTGTAATCTGACCAGCAATCTTGGGAAACCCTGGAAAATAAAATTACATGGTAAGATTTCATTTATGTAAATTTAAAATAGTCATAATTACAAGAAGCATGTTAAAAGTTATCAATTTGACTTCAACTTTCAACTGCAGTCCCCATCCTTTCTCCCTCCCAAACCCCATGTGACATTTATACACTTTTTTTTTCTTGATCAAACATTTATTGAGCTCCTAGCACTATGCTAGGTATGTAAATAGCATTCTGTTGTGGTAACATAGAAGTCATTCTTTTTTCAAATGAATTTTTTAGTGTCTTCTGCTTAAAGTGGTTTTGAAATAAGTGTTGATTATTGAAGCCATGGAGAATTGCTCTACAAATAACTTGGAAACACTGCTCCTTCTTTCCTTCTTACTTTTCCCATCTCCCACTGCCCCTTCTTCACCTGCCTACCCCAACCCCAAAGTACACACACCCATACACACACCCATGTCTCCTTTCCATTTTCCTACTTGATGCTGGACCAATGTAATATCCAGCTGCTCTTTAGTGTTAAAGCTAAAGGAAAAAGAACCTCACTATTAAAAGAGGTTGGATTCTCTTATTCAGGAAAAAACCCTAATTCTAAATTATAAAACTTGCAGATGGAATATATAAGGTATATTAAGAAATATATTGTCTCCTATTTTGGTAATGGCTTGACTTCTATAGCATACACACTGATTGAAGGATTGCATATTTTTGCAAATAATTTTGTTTTAATAATAACAACAATACTGTCAATAAATTAAGACTCTGAGACTTTGTGCTGGTTAAAGTTCTTCATACAGGTTTCTGCATAAATCATGACTTTATTTCAAAATATTAAACTTATATAAACATAACTCTTTTCTACCATAATAGAAACATACCCCCTTGTCCTATCCTTTTCCCATTCTGTAGGAATCAAATGATTTGCACCCCAATCACATTATCATAATTGTCCTTTCAAAGGAAACCAGAGATTTCACTTAATCCATGATCTCTTGTCAATACTTATAGTCAAGAGTTGATATAATTCACCTTCCACATTTTTAAAGATTTTATTTATTTATTAACAGAGGGAAAGGGAGGGAGAAAAACATCGATGTGTAGTTGCCTCTGGTGCACCCCCTTCTGGGGACCTGGCCCACAACCCAGGCACTTGGCCTGACTGGGAATCGAACCGGTGGCCCTTTGCCTTGCAGGTTGGCGCTCAATCCACTGAGCCCCACTGGCCAGGGCTCACCTTCTACTCTTTTAAAACCCTCATCTTTCCTTGGATTCCACAGTACCACATAGCTTTTTATTGTCTTCCTAGATTCCAGAATGAATTTTTCACCACTCCACAAATAAACACTCCCCTCCTCATTTTTTACTTTCTCTTCATTATAAGTAGTTTTCTAGGTGTGTTGCTCTGTCAACACTTTGTCCCTGGATATCTTTTACGCTCTCTGTTTCCGTGATTCCCTCTCTACTGATAATTCCCAAATCTTGGGAGAAAGTTATGGTATCGTGGGCAAGTATAGGGCGGGGTGCCTGACCATTTGCTGGGTTTGGAGTCCTGTTTCCTGTACAATGTTGATGAGTGACTTTATTCGTTTACTCCTGAGTGTGTGGGGGAGAACACCGGACCTGGTGTGTAGTGTATTTTAAGAAAATCCTCATTATGGTGACCTGAATAGAATCTAATTCTACTCTGGTGGTTTTCATTGCTGTTTTCTGGTCTAGATTTTGCTTCAATCTTTTAACATAAAAGACTTGTATAGTAATCTTTTAACATGAGCATAAATAATACCCATTATTATAGACGTTTTAGAGTTTTAAATTTGAGAACAGAGGTTTTATGTCTTTGAAGTTATCTAATTAATTATATGATTTGGGGAAATAGCTCTATTCGAGGTGCAATTGGCATCCAATATTAAAACGAGTTATCCTTCATTTGAGTTGTGGTGCCAGCATTTAAACTTGCCTATTTCTACTGTATGGGAAGTGGCATTGTAAAGAAAGCATAGGAAAAACATTCTCGCTGGATAACATCAACAAATAGAGTATCTGATGGTCAATTTATTATAAAATTATTAAAAACTTCTTTGGAATTTAATATGTTCATCTGTAGAAATAGGTATTATGTATCCATAATGAACAGGCCTATTGTGAGAATTAAACTAAGTCACATTCGAGAGAGGATAATGTTATCATTCAATTTCAGTGCTTTACCTTTTTGGAAGGACTGTTCTGCAGAAAGCCAATTGCAGCTTGCAGTTCAATTACTAGTTAATCCTCACGTCTTAGAAAGGCAGCTATAGGTTTTGTTTTGTTTTTAATCTTTATTGTACAGACAAGGAATACTGGGAAAGTTGAACTGACCTCTGAGTACTCACCTAGTCAAAACCAGAGCTGGAACTAGACTGATTTCTTTCCTTTTAATTCAGTTTTTGCCTGCTAGATATAGCTTTTTTTTCAGAACTAACAATAAAATACTCAGTTTCTATTCTGGACACAGGGTTTTTTTGGCACCAATTAATATGAAATTATGCCGTTTTGAGATTAGGCAAGTAGTTACTGGTTAAAGTAGTACCTGAGCAAATTTTTTCCTCTACTAAGTTGAGTGAGATCTCTCATTGCATGAGGAGAAAAATAGACATATCTAAGTAGGTTTTTAAAAATCAATTATTTAATTAAATATAATGATCTCATTAAATAGACACATAATTAAATAACAATAGATTTTCTGCCCAGTACATCCCACGAATTTACAACAAGCAAAAAAACTAACATTGGCATGCAATCTTTTCTGTTACTTTTAAATTTTTTCCTTAAATTTCCATTCTCCTTGACTTTAAATATTTCACGATTTTCATTATTAGTAGGTTGTTCACTGTGCAAGTTTATTTTGCTCAGAGATGCTTACGCGCACCTCTAGTGATATGAAACATGGCCGTTATATCTGTATGCATGCTGTTGACTTTAGCTTTTTTGCTTCGGTAATATAGTCATTTAATTATCTTAATTGCTAAAAAATATGGTACATAGGACCCATATATTTTTAGGATTAACTGTTGCAAAGTGCCAGTTAACATAGAAAAAAACTGGAAAAATAGTATATTTGGCAGGACAGGTTGGAGCGGTGAGAAAAATTATGTGGGCATTTGAGTATGCATATGTCTGAAAGTTTCTAAAGACCTTACAACATTCAAAAGTTTGATAACATTCTCATATTTTACATGCTTTCTTTAGTCTAGATTCATCTTTTGAATGAAGAATATTCCAAACTTATCTTTTATCAGAGATATTTCTAAATTGTCATTGCATTTAAATCTTCCAGTTTCAGGATTTAGGTTTTAATATTTCTACCTTTTGAAAACATCAATTCCCTTTCTCCAATGAAGTTTCAGTAAAAGTTCATTTTTCTTTCTCTCCCATATTTAACTCCATTCCTCTATTGATCATTTTATGTAGTAAATGAGGGAATTGATTTTAAGTTACACAATAAAAACAAAATAAATAAACAATAAAATTTAAAAACTAAACAAACAGTAACAGCAAAAACTTTTTCTAGATTAAAAATTCAAAGTGGTATGGTACATATCTCTGTTTGTAGCCTAAAAAATAAACTTCTCATAACTTCCTGTTAGGACAGTTAGCTCCCTAAGAAGAGTTGGTCTAGCTCCCAAACTCGATTGGACAAATGACCTTAGGGGGGAAGAACACAAGAACATTGAGAGGAATGGGGTGACATGCCAACATTTTCTATAGTACTAGAAGATGGCAGCACACAGTCTACTCTGCAATCAAAGTTTTTCTTACAGTGCTCATAACGTTTAGGCAGGGATTCTTTGGGGCATCACAGAATATATGGGCAGCTACCTTACAGGGGAGATAAATGAAGATAGGATCAATTATTGCAAAAAGAAAAGGGTCTCTTAAAATTCACTTAGAAACAGCAGCAGCAGAACTAAGACATATGGAATTCCAACTGTTTGTCAAACGACTATGTAGTTGACTTATACACTAGATTTTTGACCTTCACAATAACCTTGTAAGATAGGCATGACTATTCCCAGCAGAGACAGGTCACTTGGGTGACCCGCATCTATTAAAGCCTCCATGTAAAACCTGATTTACTTTTTAACTGCAACATGGATGAGATATAGTCTTAGGACTCCGGACCGTTCAGGCATAAGTGCATGCACTGAAGGGACTCAAAATGCTTCACAAGGAAAGATCATTACGGTGTGGGGAAGAGAGTGGGGAAGGAAAAGAGCTCGCCACTGTGGTTTTCTAATTCCTTGCCAAAATAACGTCACTTCTTCGGTGTTTGAGTCAAACACCCTCCCCCACCCATCACACACGCAAAAAACAAAACAAACAACCCCCCCCCAAAAACCTGCCCCAAAACCTATTACACATTCAGAAGTGATTCTCCAAAGAAAAAGCAAGGAAAAAAAAAGGCAAAGCAACAAGGTTGCCTGCTTAAGCTTTCTTTTCTCCATTGCTTCTTGGGGTGTTTTGTTTTGTTTTGCTGGGGAGTGTGTGTGAAGATGGGGGGTGTTATTTGGAGGACAGGCAGTGAAGGTCCACTCCACCTACAACTTTGAGGACACTCCCCCAAGTGCCTCTTTCAGAGCTCGGTCACACTTCTGGGCTGATTGCTCTAGGCAAGGTTCGGAGGCTCGGTACCACTCTTCTCGGCTGCCAAAGCTGCCGAAGCTGCCGAAGCTGCCAAAGGGAGAAGGACGGGGGCGCTGTCTGGCGACTACTACGCGTGATTCCTTCAAGGCGGCGACCACCTCCAGGGATTCGCTCTCCAGCAACGGCGTTTGTACTCGGGTCCTACGACCGCTAGGCAGGGATGCGGAGATGCTGAACCGCCGGGGCCGAGCCCCTGGGGACGGAGTCACCCCGGGGCGCCCTTTTCGGCCAGCGCGCGGGACCCCGGCAGTTTGAAAACGCCCCAGGCCCACCTCGGTGGACCGGGCTGTCTCCCGCACCTAAGGCTCCAGAACTAGGAGTCCCGCACACCGAGCCTCTCCCGCGCCGCCCCCCCTCCACCCCGAACCCCAGCAGCATCGCCTCCTCTCCCGGAAACAAGCCTGCCGAGCAAAGGCGGAGGAAAACCTTGGGCCTTCCGCTCTGATTGGTCTCCCCCCACCTTGCGGGGCGAGTCAGCGATTGGCTGCTGGGCGTTGTCAGTCGCCGAGGCCCGAGCCTTCGCCGGGGAAGCGCAGCGGGGCTCGGGTGCTTCGGCAGCCGCCGCGGCTCCTCGAGCTGGTGCAGCTGGGCGAGCTCGCGCGGGCGCCGCCGCTGCCGCCCACCCCGCCGCGCTGCCCGCGCTGCCGGTCTTGCAGTCGGCCGCCGGGGAGGGGCAGCCGAGAGAACAGAGCACTAGGAGGCGGAGGTGGCGGAGAAGTGATGCTGGCGCCGGGCATCCGGGCAGCGGCAGCGGAGCAGCAGCGTCTCTGGGACCCCAGCTGCAGCGTCCCTTTGGCCCGCGGGCCAGCTGAGCGACAGCAGACCACGCGTTCCGCGGGTAGGTCCGGCCTCGCAGTGTCCGTGCGGCTCCTGGGACCACTGATGTTACCTTTGGGGTTAGGAGGCTCATTGTGCCCGGGGCATCCTGACAAAGGTGTTTGGGAGCGGGACAGCGAGTCCGGACGCACGGCTAAGCTGATGCCCGCGCCGGTGCCACTCCAGTTCGTGCGTTCTCCTCTTCTCGCTCACAGACTTTGATAGCGTGAGGTTGGCTTTGTGTGTGTACATGCATGTCTGGGCACGCGGTTTGGGGCACTTTGCAGGGAGTGAGGTGGATTCCCTCTCGCGTGAACCGACGTCCTTCAGGGATCTAGGCTGGGATGGAGTGCATAGCGCTTGGCTCAGCGGGAGGGAGAGCGCACGCAACGCACGGAGAAGTCCACCGTGGCTCTAACGGGCAAATTGAACTTTATTGCCTTAATGAAAACAAGGAGCCGTGGATCCAGCGCGTCAGGGGCACTCACCGAGGCTCCCGAAAGTCCCACTTTGCGCCGGGGATTCAGAGGAGAACGTGGGAGGGGAAAGTAACGGTTGGTGCGCCCTGCTGGAGAAAAGGACGAAAGAGAAGGAGAGTAGAACTAGGCTTGGGGAGTGGCGACTTTTTTGTGTGTCTGATGTCCCCTGCAGGAAGCTCACTACACTTTTAGGGAGCGCAGATTAGGGAATGGAGAGAGTCCCGCTTTGAGTGACTGGCTGAAGCTGCTACTGGCCCGGGCTGGAGTGGGGCTCGGGCGTCAGCGATCCGACTGCGCGGCCGTAGCGGGCGGGGCTCCCCTGCGCGTCCAGGTGGAGCCACTTCTTGGTGGTCTGGATCCAGCCGAGCGAGCTCTGGGCAGCCGCGGACAGCCCAGCGGCTCCACCCTCCGAGAAAGTTCCGGCCGGTAGGGATTTGGACCAGCAGACTTAAAGCACGTAAACCACCAAGTGTAACCAGATTTTCATACCCTGTTTCCTCCGGTGCCTACACTCTTTTTATTTTAATTAAATCATTTCATTTTATAAAGCCGTTGGGCGTTCCATCGTGCTGCAAACCTTTCCGCAGAAGGCGGATTTTTTTTTTTTTTTTGCGCTGCTACAAATGGGTGGTGCAGCCGCCCGTGCCCAAACATCCGTAGCTCAGTGCAGTAGCTTCTCGATCCCTCTTCAGGACGCACAAACTTACTCTTGGCGATTGTTTTGGTTGTGGTCATTGTCTCCTTAGGAGTCTCTGCTTGGAAAAGTTCTTGAAATACCAAGTCACGAAGGAACTGTCCCCACCCAGGTTCAGACGGAGAGGGGCTGTGGTCCTTGTCAGAGGGCATGGGGTTGCAGCGGGGCATGGAAGTGGAGAAGGCAGCTCCCTGCTTGCCAGCTACAATCTTTGCACAAATAAAAATGGGCTCAACACAGGGAGCACTTTACCAGTTATGTAGCTCCTTAATCTCTTTCACTGAAGGAATCTTTTGCCCCCAAACACAGCACGAGAAATATCAAAACCAAAACGAAACCCAAACCTCAGAAACCACTTGGTTAAGCTCATTTCTGATTTGGTAAAACAGAAAAAATGGAAGTCAGACACCTAATAGCAATACTGTGGAAAAATCAGAAGGGAGCTGTCCAAAATGTCAGCTTTTCAGGCGTTTTTTTTTTTTTTAAGTAAAGTTTCCATTTTCTCCCAATTTAGAAATGTACATTATTCTGAAGCAGATGACTAAACTTACTGGTATACCAGAAGTGATGTTAGTTTTGTGTCCGAAGATAGTTGCACTTTTTTCATCAGTTAATTCGTGAGCTGTAAATGGAATTTTTAGCACTATTTTAGTTGAACACTTGTATGTTGCATTTGGGTTAGTAGAAAACTGGTAGTAAATTTATTCTTCGTAGCAGTCATATCTGGTTTAAAAGTCTAGTTTTCTGACCGAATTAGAGTATAGCTTGTAGTGGTGGCTGTTACATTCCCATTCAAAATCTATCTGCTGCCATGTGATTATTTTAATAGTTGCAATAGTTTAGTTGTAACTTTCAGGACTTTATTACGATTATTAAATACATTAAGCAGTTGATTTTAGTTTTGTATTTCACTTATGCAATGCTTGAGCCAGTAAAAATACTGTTTTCCCCAACAGGTTGATAATGGGGAAAATAGGATTAAAATGTGTTACACATTCCTTGACCTGCATGGCTCAGTTGATTGGGCGTCATTCAAGGTGGCCAGTTCGATTCCCTATTAGGGCACATGCCGGGCGTTGGAGGTTCCTACCCCAGCCAGGACCAGCAGGAGAGGCACCTGATTGATGTTTCTCTCGCATCAGTGTTTCTCTCCCCCTCTTTCTCCCTCCCTGCTCTTCTCTCTCAAAATAAATGAAATAAAAATCTTTTAAAAATGTGTTATGCATTATTAACCAATAATTTTCAAATAACTTTAAATTAAAACTCAGTTACCAGTATCAGCCAATAATGTAAGTGGAATATCTAAGGAAGATTTTAATTGCTTGGCTAAGAAGTTGGTTTTTCACATCGCTATCAAGAAACACCTTGCAGATCCACTGTGTTATAGTAAGCCACAAGTCTTCAAGCAGAAACAGGGCCTTTTTACTCACTTATAGATTTATTTTTCTGGAGAAGGAGGGACTTTTACTTTGGGGAATTTTTTTCTCAGATAATTAAATACGTGTTCAAAGCCATCAGGACAAAATAGAATCAAGTGCAGAGAAATGTGTCGATGAGCATGAACATTAGGATAGAGTAGAGCAGTAGGGTTCATGTTTGACTAAAAGCAGGAAAGAGAGCCTATATGCCAGGGGGTGGGGCGCCGGCTTAGGGGAGTAACAGCTAGTGCTAACCACTTAGTTTATGAAAACATTCAAGTTCTGCCAGTTCTGCAGATTTGCTTCAGTTTAGACTTGTTTGCTGCAGGGCAGCCCATGAGCTCAGACTGCCATATTTTCTGGGTGGATTTTAGTAACCCAGGTAAATGTCAACTTGCCAAGACTCCAAACCACTAAATTCACTTTCAGACCTATCCCAGATTTTAATTTCAGTGCCACATAACTTTTGAAAAAATATTCCTTTTTGAGTGGTAATGCAATAAATAACATGATCTTATTAAATAAAGCTTTTATTTTGTCAAGTGGTCATGATTAGAGTTTCTATGTTGTTGGGTAAGATAGTGAAGTTTCTTTTATCTTAATATTAATTTGTTTTCATTTAATCATTGATGAGTTCATTGTGTGTATGTGTATAAACTAACACATTTAGGAGAATTAAAAACCTCAGCCAGTTTATTAAGTCTGCAATTCATTTGCATTCCCCCCTCCTTGATCCCCCACCCAGGAAAGGCTCTCAGAAGGAATAAAACCACTCTGCATTTGAAACAAATTCAACAACCCATCCCAAATGATGACTGCACTTAAAAAGCAAAATCATCATCTTTTTAAGTAATCTATTACTAAATAATTATGGTTTATTCAAGTAAAATTTAACCAATTGTACTGTGTTCCTACCATGTGCAAGACGTTTGCTGTTCTAGTTGTTTTGAGTATATCAAAGAGTAAATCAGCCAAAGAGCCCTGCCCTCATGAAGATTCTATTTTATTGGGGTGGAATATATCATAAACAAAAAGCATAATAAGTAGAGAACTTATGTACTAACCTGTGTTTTGTAATCCCCCCTCACCATCAATCCAATGTTCTCTTTCCATCTCAGTTTTTCTCCAGTTAATACTTATCTATTCACACCACACAAATATACACAAATTAATCTAAAAAGGGAAGGTATTTATGGTGATAATCTAATATTTGTTAGTCCTGAAGCTACCATCCAAACAACAACACCGTATATGATAAGGACCAGAGGCAGGAGAGGGATTCAAAGATGGATTAAGCAATGAAATGACAATATATTGCTTTTTAAAAAAATCTTTAAAACCAAATTATAATATTTTTCAGAGGAACCAAAATTGGAAACATTGATACTCTCAACATATTTGTTTCAAATTAACAATCTTAAAAGGCATTTATGACTACGCAAGGTTGAATCTATATAACCTCATTTAAAGGGGATGAGTGAATTGGAAGTAGTAAGGAAGGGTCTAAAAGCGTCATTTTAATGAGAAACATTCTGCTTTTTCCCCATTCAGAGAGACATATGCATGTACCTCTGTGAAAGCTGATCCAAAACTCTAAGGTCTGAGGTCAAAGTTTCCCTAAAGTTTTCCAGATATGCTCTCCTAATAAAAAAAATGCCAAAACAGTTCCAAAATTTCAAAATAAGTTTGTCTTTAATTAAAAATCAACTTGGTTATCCAGCCAGTCCAATGGTAGATAAAAACTTGTGATATTTTCCCGCATTCTATTCTCTTATGCATAAAACAGTGTGCAATTATGATTCTAGTTTCATTTTCTGTGCTTTCCATTTCATTATTTTCTTCAGGGTCTTTAGCTTACATCTGAAAAGAATTGCAATCTTTTTTACCCTCGTGTGAAGAATGGAAAGTAGCTTCACTTTCAGAAATTTGTTTGTGAAGTATATTTTGAGGAAAGCTAAAATTGGACTCCCAAGAAGCCATGCCACATAATGAATGAATGCCCACTTATTCACAAGTTTTCCTATTGCAAGGTATTAATTCAGGGTACACAGTGCTAACAATTCTGAATGGATTTCCATTTCAGGAAAACTCTTCAAGACTGTTGCTATTCAATCCAGGAGATGGGAAAGTCTTCTGATAATGACCTCTCAATATTTTACTTATCCAGGTTCAAGAATGCATGCACCACCCAATTAAGCCTTAACCTTTTTCTGCCTGGGTTTTCTCCTTTGTACCCCAAATACAAAACTTTAGGAGAACAGAGTTTTTAAAAAACAAGTAAACCAACTGTTACCACCAGCTATTACCATATCCAGTGCACAGAGTCAGCTCTAGCTGATTACGAAACTCTTCGAAGAAGGCTAAATGGGAATCAGATGTTTGGAGCTAGGAAGAACCCAGGTCATTTGTCCAACCTCCTCTTTGTATAAGGAAGAATTTTATTCCAGAAAGTTGATATTAATTATCCAAAGTCAGTTGAAAGGAGGGTCAGGTCTAGTAACATTGTTTATTATCTACTAGGTTAATCCCATGCCAGTAGCCTGTGATTTAGCTATGCATTTTGTAAACTGATAATGTAAAAAGAAATGACTGTATCTACCAATTTGTATACGTACCTGTTTTATTATCTGACATACTCATAATATTGCATTGTATTAATATTATGTTGAGATCAAGAAAATGATAAATTGGGATGCATTTAAGATGTCATGTAAGATTTATAGAGCCAGAGGTAAGTTTGCAAGTAAAATATTTGTACTTAATTCAGTCACAATGTCTATAGAATTTCTTCTAAATATTTACTAGTAACTACAAAACAGGATTATTTATTTTCCAGAGATCTTTGGACTTTAAAGTTCTTTGAACATAATTGGGAAGCCATAGGCATTATTCAGCTACTAGAGAAGTATAAATACCAACAGAAAAATAGAAAAAGAAATAATCTACAAAAACCAGAAATACATGGGGCCAATAAGCATCTAAAATTTTAAATTAATGATAAAGAATAAAGGAAATATTTTTGAATGATTGCACTTTTGAGCATAATAGCAAAGATTATAAGTGAAGGTTGAGTCATTTACAAAATTGATGGAGATGATAAAGATGAGGTGAACTGCAGATTCTTCTAAACTTTTGGAAAGGTTATTCATTAGTGTTTATAGAATTCTTCTGTTGCCTGCTATAGAAATTAATTATGACTAACTTACAGAATAAGATCCACAACAAACAGAAGTTATTTCTAGCTTCTAGAATTCAAAAGAAAAGGAGAAGAAACGGAATAGCTACAGGAATCATGGGAAAAGCTGACGAAGTCTCTGCCAGATATCATCACTGAGACGAATCGGCGTTGGCCCTTTTCTGTCCCCGTGTCAGTTCGTTCCAGAGCCAGGTTTCTAGGATGACACGTGTGACTGACCTAGACAGGCTTCATGCTTATGCCTTTAGTCAGTGGACCACTGGGGCACCTTGATTGCCACTCTTACAAGATCGTATGCAAAGGGAAATCAGGGGCTGCTACCAGCAGAAGGGAAAATGGATGCTGTGTGTATCAAAGTCTTCGGAATGTTCGCCTTGTGCTAGTAACACCATTTCTAGAAATTAATTACATGCAATTAATTGGAAATGCACACAGTTTTATTAAAATGTCATTTGTAGTAGTTGGATAGTAAAAATAATCTATTTGGCCAATGATAGGGAAATAATTACATTATGATATATACCATAAAATCATGATTTTTAAAGGTTGGTAGTAACATTGGAAAAATGCTGATGAAATAATAGTGAATAATCTAGAAGACAAGAGTTAATGTGAAGAAGGAACTTGCATTCACATATACAAAAGGCTTTGATAAAATATTAATATTTGAGGGAGACAGTATGATTATGGAGGTTTTATTTTTTAAGAATATAAAATAGTTTTGCTGGGAACAGGCACTACTATAATCTTATAAAAGCCTTTATTAAAACAAACAATGTAAAGAATGACTGGACAAATGATAGTGCCTTTGGCATTCAGGCAACTATATTGGAAAAAAAACATTGGACTAATATACCTAATTTTGGAAGGAAAGGAGCTAATTATACAATATCCCTTCTTTCCACATTAAGTTACTATATATAAAACAAAATTTTACCTATTTCCTACTTGAAATACTTTTCAGGAGTCATTTTGGACTTTGCTTTTTAAATCTATATCTCATTATAATAGAATTTTAAATGTACTTGAATTTTATGGTTCAACTAAAGGATTATTATTGGCATAGCAGGTTAAAAACAATAAAAATAATTACATGTATTGATATGTGTATGTATCTCATCAGTCACCCCGCTAATTCTAATTAGCTCAAGATGAAGTTGAGACATGAGCTATTATATCCTAAGAAGATAAACTATAGCCTGGCCCAGTAATTTATTAAAGACAATGAAAGATTCTGTTAAATTTGGTTATAATAAAGTAGAAAATGATGCTACCTTATATAAATCAGAAAGTAAGTATAGCTGACTGTTTTGAATATTTTATTTCTCGTGGTTCATACTTACAGCTCAAAAATAACTTCCAGAGAACAAAGTCATCTACATATAGGAATGGGTGGAATTTTCCTGGAAGCATAAATGCATTGTTACTGTAACACATTTTTGAGAACAGTTTACTCTGGAATATTGGCTGAGTTTGGTACAGGGTGATTTTGATGATCTCGTAAATTATACTTGAATAAATAATGCAACTATTGGGAAAAAAACAGAAGAGGAGGAAGAAAATTGGTTCCCTCTAATAGCCATTGCCTTCTTGTCACTCACGGGATTTTCAATCTGTTAGCTATACAAAGCAGTCCACTTTTAAACTCATTTCCCTATTTTTATGTAAACACTAACATTTTATATACATGTTTTTCTTACTGCTTTTGAAACTCAACAATCTTGGAGGAGTGTCAAAGTTGATACATGAGGATTTTCCTCATTTATTTTTACAACTCCATGGTATTGCATTTGTTGAAAGTACCATGACTTAGTATTTGGCAGCCCCCTTCTGATGAACTAGGATAAATATATTTTTGATTCTTTTGGGTAATACAACCAATGTTGTCATGACTATTCTCACACACATGATATAATGCCAACTTGTTCACATTATATCATGCGTGCTAGAATCTGTAGGACCTAGAAGTAGACTTGTTGGATACTCTGACTTCGTATTTGAGTATCTTGCTTTCCTGTCTTCAGTTGCATGATTAATAGTGCTGAGTTGGACTGGATCAGACTTGGATTTGTGACATTTCCCTAGAGACCCCTGACCAGGTTTATGCTTATCTAACAGCATGCTTTGTGTGTATGCAATTTTTGTGAACTCATCTTGTTTGGTGATCTTCCAGCATCTACTTAACCATATTGACCACAAAGATAACCACTAGAATAGGAGCTTTTGTCAAATTGTTCCTTATTTTCAGATATTCTCCTTTTGGATCCTCTGGTCTACTAGACTAAAAAATTATATGAACAATATTGAGGACTTGTTACTCATCTAGTAAATGACAATATTAAAAATAATCATGTCCCATCTTGGCAAGGATGCAGTGGATCTGGAGGTTTCAGAAACTGTCACAATTAAAATTGGCACAACTCTTTTGAAAAGCAATTTGGCAGTATATAGAGAAAAACATAAAAATATTCATACTGTCTGATCCATTAATATTGCTTCTGGGAATGTATCCTAAAAAATAGTATAAAATATGGAAAGGATCATATGTTTAAAGATGTTGATGGATATGTTATATGTAGTAAAAATCAGAAGCAGCTCATATGGTCAATAATACTCTTAGGCACATACATTTAGGATAATATGCAACCATTGAAAGTAAATATGAGGATTATAATAAAATACATAAGCTATAATATCTCTTGGGGAAAGTGAGCGACACAATTATATACAAGTCCTACCATAGCTAGGCAAAAACTTAAACATATGAACACTGAAATTATAAATGTGTTAAAAATGGTGGGGTAATAGGTGATTCCTTTCCCTATCTTTTTATCTCTAGTTTTCAAGCATATTTTATGACATTTCAAAATTTTAAAATGAAAAATACACACCTAGATTTTTCCTTTTGCCTTTAATAATTTGGACTGAATATAATAGCTTTTGATGGTTCTAACTTCTTTGCTACTATTTAGTGATGTGAGATTCTTCATCTTCTCTTTTTTGTACCGGTGAGTTCATCCTGGAGTTGGCAAAGCAGTGCACATTGTCTTCAAAAGTTCTCTCTCGTTCTCTTTTATATAGTGACACGTCGTAATCACTGAATCTTCTTTCGATCTCATTCCTCATGATAGATATTCTTTCTCTTTTGGAAGAACAGATTCTAATATTTTGAGCCATCCTCTATTTTTATATTTTGCCTCTAGCCAACTTCTCTGACTTAATCTCATAACACTGTTCCCTTTGCTCAGCTCTTATCATACTGATCTTTCTCTATCTCAAAACCACTAAGTGTACTCAGACTGTCTCCTAATTCTCTATTAAGTTCTACATGTTTTATTAAAATATACTCAGGGAAAATGAGTAACAGGACAAAAAATCATAATATAAATATACTTACCCCATGTAATAGACACTAGGTAAGATTGCCCATAGGAGTTGTTAATCTTTAAAAAGAAGCAAATGACTAAATATAATCAGAAAAACAAACTTTTTTTTAAACATGTGAGTTAATTTGTTAACTTGAAGTGAAGAAGGAGGGAATAATGTGAGGTGTGTATTTTCTCTACCAACTCTTCGTAAAATGAATGCAGTGGCATTGTCTCTCTATGGAACTATGTTTCGTGTCATAGACTATGTTGCTATCTTTGCCCCGTTGATTATCACTTTATGTTCAAAGTATCAAGTTCAAGTTAATTTCAAAGAGACTGCAATGAGAAGAGTGTCATCTGATGTATGAAGCACCATTTTGCAGGTTCTATCTGCTTATCTTTCCAGTCAAGGGAGATGATTTTGAATTTTTCCCTAATAATCCAAGACAGTGCATCAGTGGTGAGATAGGATCATGCCGAAGTCGCTGTGGAGGCCGCGGTGCAGCTGCCTGCAGCACTCGTTTCGGACAGTGCCCTGTCCGTGGTCTGCCAGGCCGGTCATCTGACACTGGGTCATATTTTGAAGGATCTGCCTGTTTTGCTTATGTAGTGCTACAGTCCCTCTTCCGCTCTCCACTGTACGCGTTCGAGACATCACTGCTGGAATGATGCCTTTCCTTGTCTTTTCTTAGTTGAACTCAGATATTTCACACAGCTATGCCGAAGTCCCCATGATCACCAACTGATAGTTGAAAACTTTGCGTGTATCTTCAACAGCCTCTCACACTCTAAAAACATGTTCATTTAAAATTGCATTTATGGTTAAACGTTAAGTTCATAATTAAGAGTAAGTTTTTATATAAAATTTGAAAAGAGTTAAAATATAATTTTAGTAAATGACACAATAATTCCTGCCTCATTAAAATTTTATTGATAATAACAATAACAACAGTAAATAACTTTTGTAGTGTTAGATGTAACATTTCTAATCATTTTATAGAAATTATATGATTTAATACTTAGCAAAATCTTATGCGATAAATGTCATTAATACCTCCATTTTATAGACATTGAAACAGAACAAGATATACGAGGCCTGCCCAGAAAAAGTTCAAACATTGTTAATATAACGACAATGGTTTGTGTGACATCAATGTAACCAGGTAGCCAAGGAGAGTGGACTGCAGTGCACATGCGTGAACAATGACGACTTCACTGTACTGGTCAGTGGGGGCAGTAGATGCTGTTGAGGGAGCATGTGTACTGTGTGGCTGTCACATTCAGAATGACTGAATGAGTAGAGCAATGAATCTGCATCACTATTTGTGTTGATCTTGAACATTCCTCTGTGGATATGATTGGGATGATTCAGGAGGCCACAGCAATGAGCAGCTGCTGATTGGCAACTTCAACATGACAAAGCGCCTGCTCATGCATCATGTCTCGGGCAGAGTTTTTTTTATATACACTAGATTTTATTTACTTTTTTTTTACATCTTATTTTATTTTTTTATTGTTGTTCACGTACAGAGATTTTTGGTGAGACATCAAATCATGCAGGTGACTCAGCCCCTCTACAGTGCAGATTTAGTGCACTGTGACTTCTGGGTTTTCCCGAAACTAAAATCACCTTTGAAAGGGAAGAGATTTCAGACCCAGGCCATTGATGAGACTCAGGAAAATATGACGGGGCAGCTGATGGTGACTGAAAGAACTGTGTGAGGTCCCAAGTTCCCTACTTTGAAGGGGACTGAGGCATCATTGTGCTGTGTATAGTGTTTCTTGTATCTTTTTCAACAAATGTCTCTATTTTTCATATTACATGGCTGAATAACTTCTGGACAGACCTTGTTGTATGTTAGGTAGCATCTCCAAGGTTCAAAAATGAGTTTTTGATGGAACCAAGACTCTAACACTAGATTCGCAAACAAAATGTGAACTACTTTTATTTATTGGCCTTTGGTGTACTGTGAATGCATTTTCAACTTTCCCCCTTCTACCGAACCAACTCAATAACAGTGGTGAAATTTCAAATAGACACACACACAAATGTGTACATATGTGTGTATGTGTATGTAATCTGTATATATCACTAGAAAGGAGAGTTCAAGTGAACAGACCCAGGGTAGTCTAGTAACTGGAAAAATAGCCCTATCTTCCTCAGTCTTTGGCTATAGTTTCTGTCTATGTTATTTTTATTCTATGTCATATAGTTTACTATGATGCTTCATTATTTCACATTTCAATATAAAATTTGGAAATAAAGTAAGTGGTATCTTAAAATCAAATTTGAAAAAGCCTCCAATATAATCTGTTTAAAATGTAATTAAGAGATTTGGCTGCTAACCAAAGCTTTTTTTGGTGCAGGGGCCGGGGGGGTGGGGGAGTTGTTCAGGTAGGAATGGGAATAAGGGGCTGAGCACATTTCTATTATTAAATTTCTTTAAGGCCCATTTTAAGGTGATGGTTTATTTGCCTTTTTTAGTTGATGATGAAAAATTGGCATCCTGTACTTAACTTCCCCTATAACTCAGGATGCAAGAACTATACTATGCCATCTGTGTAATCAGAAATATTTATGATGGCTGATCTTTATCATCAATATAAAATCCTAAAAAAAATATGTAAAGCAATTACTTCAGTGTTCAGCAACTCGATGATTAACTCCTGTCTGAACTGAGGACCTGAACCTGAAGCCTTGTTTGCTAGATATTTTAAAGTCATATCATGGTCATATTTGTATCTACAACTTTATCAGTTGCAAAAGTGATTTACTCAGTAGGATCTGGCTTAACATCCAGGGGACCATGAATTACAATCATTAGATTTTTTAAATAAAATACACTAATGTTGTATTTTAAGAAACTGCCTTCTTATAGTTTAAGAATGAAGAAGACAAATGTAGCATGGCCTATTTTTGGTGCTAGATGCTCTAGAGCAGAAAGGTTAGATTTGACATTAATCATTATTACTCAGTGTTCCTTTCCTCTCATTTGCTTTGCTTTCTTCTCAGTTACTCTTTATATATCCATTGTTAGTTCAAAACAAAATTAATGCACTGTAAAATCCCAAATAAGTAGCAGGATTTCAGGATATCTGTGAGTGAAGAAATAGATAATACATCAACACAGATAAGATGGAAACTTACAGTTTGTGTATCTTAAAATTATATACCCACTTCCTTGGTATTTATATTCATGAACAATTTCTTTTTTGTGTAGCCAACCCACTGTATGTTGTGTCAATTACATACAATTACAAGATCTACTAGGACTCTATGCTACTTTGCCCTACCTCTTAAAATTATTGAGGGTATTTCCTAATCTCAGTCATCTAAAGATTTAGAAAATATTTAGTATCTATATTCTCTTATGTCTGTCAAATCACATTATAATTCTAGGAGCACAATTCATTGACAATGGAAGAGGAAATGATAATAATTTGTAACAAATTTAAGTTGGTAATTTTGAAAAATTTAATTAGAAAATATACATTTTGCAAAATTAATACATGTTTATTTTAATTTTTCAAATAGGTATTCCACAATTAGAAAAGTATTTAGAAATTTCTTGTATGTTTTATTCAAATTTTGTTTTAAAGTAAATGATGTCAAAACAGGCAAAAACTGCAACTCAACTAATAACTAACAGGATAAATGAATATTTGGATATCGTACACATGCATTACATGTTACCTTTAACAGAAATGTCATGTATGTACCACAAAACAGCAGCCAAGAATATATATGTACAATATTGTTTATGATTTAACTTTTTCAATGAAATTTGTTATTTTTGCTAAGCAACTTATATTTGCATTTGGGAGCCAGTATCTTCCTTGTATAGTGCTTATTTATGCTTCTTTTGAGGGGGAGAGTAGGGCTAACTTAACAGGAAACAATTATAAAATATTTAGCCTTAATTACATTACAATTATCTATTCAACTATAATTTGTTTAGTGCCTATGATATGCCCGGTACTGTTCTAGGGACTGGAAATACAGCAGTGAGTAAAATAAAGCACCTTTTCGTACAGACACACATTTTAGTAGGGATGGGGTTGGAGAGAGGGAGGAAGAGGAGAATGGACAATAGGAAAGGGGAGGGGGCAGCAACAGATAAACAATATAAATAACACATGAGGTAGTATGAGTGCCATGAATAAAAATCAGGCAGAGGACGGACGTAAAGACAGTGGAAGGGTGGCCTGTGTGTTTTAGGCAGGGTGGTTAAAGTTTTCCCAGAAGATGTGATACTTGAGCAAAGACCTGAATTAGATGAAGGCCCACTCCAGGTGACTATGGGGAAGAACCCTCCAGTCTGAGGTGCTGCAGAAGGAACGAATCTGGTTGGTGTGTGAGAGACACCTCAAACAACTCAGTGCTACTGGACGGAATGAGTGAGGAAGAGGAGATGAAGTTGGAGAGGTAGCCAGGGCCCATCAAGAGCCCACTTTAGGATATAGAACTCATTGTATAGAGTTTGTTTGAAGTCAAGGGTTGAATTGTTTTGACTGGGAAGGTGGGTGGTGTGTTTTCTGGTTGTTGTGCATAGGGTTGACAATAGGGCAAAAGGAGCGCCTGCTCGGAAATGAGTTAGGGTTACTTCAGAGAGCTGGATGAGAGAAAATGGCAGCCTTGGAGGCATGGAACAGAACTTTTCACCTGTGTTCAAACACTTCTGAAAATGATATATCATGTTCACAGATCTCTCATTTCTGATTCTACATGTTATACAAGGCTAATGGAAGAAACCAAGGTTCTGTGAATTGGAAGCAGTATTGTACACTTTTCATGTATGTGAATTTTATGTTTCCTAAGGCAACTTCTCAATAATAAAAGCACTAGAAGATTCAACTACATGAAAATTGAATGTGTTCATTAGCATTTCCATCTTCTCCTCAGATGTAATTCCTATTACAGTGTTCTCATTTTATATGCTTTCTCCTCCTCATTTGGTTATTGCTCACTGACCTACAAGTATTGAGAGGAGAGTTACTCTAGAGTTATACACAGACTTTTATTGTGTACATAGATTTTAAAACTTTTTAATCAGTTCAGACTCTGAGTTGCAAGACACAGAAACCCAACTGAGCAATCCAGGGCGTAAATTCAGGCATATCAGGATCGAAGGTTGCAACCGATGATACGAGGGTATTCTCTAACCCTGCAGGATTGTATCCTGGCTCACTTCTGAGTGGCTTCATTCTCAGGCAGTTTTTCTCTCTCTTTCTCCCACCTCACCCTCCCTCTCACCCCACCTTCCAAACAGGCAACTTCCAAAATAAAGATGCCAGGAAGTGAGTGAAGTTCTTTACTGATAACTCTGCAAAAGGTCACAGTTTGAGTCATGTAACCTAATCAGTGTGACCAGGAGATGAGAGCGCTGACTCACGTGCTGTACCTTTCTTTTCTGGAACTCCGTGTAAGGGCTGATCCCGACCTTGAGGAAAGTTAATGGGGAGTGAAAAAGAAATTACATCCATTTCAATTGACTTAACTTGAAATAAATTTCAGACTTTCTGGATTTCTTGGAAGCTGCCCCTCTACATTTTTGGACTAACTTATGTGAGAAAAGGTTTTTAGAGTCTGAGGTATGACTCTAAATAGGTTTTTAGAGTCATTTGGATGAATACAGAAATTGCTCAGTGGCCATTACCTAACAATGAATACTCATCATCTGTTAAACATTGCTTCCAATATGGGTTGAGTCATGCTTTCCATCAAGAGTAACAAGGAAAGTTGGTTGGAATTTAAAGAAAAATAAAACTTTCTTAAAAGCAACAAAGGTCATGAAGAATTACAATGCTGAAATCGGGGAGAAGACAAGATCCACAGAGGTGAGTCCAGCATTTAAGGATACTTTTATTGTCAAAAAGAAACAACTGAGGGGCTGAGTTGCACTTTTGGTGGTCTTGTGTGTCTAGATGCAATCCAAGAACTTCATAGGGCATCACTGGCTAACCGTCCTCCACGTAGGACCAGACTTCTAAAGAACTGCACCTTGGGAGTAAGTTTGTTAGAAGCAAACTAATCTTTGCATGGACTTGCAACCCACCTCCACATCACATGGGCACTCTTGAAACCACAAGCTTAGAAATCAGGTTAATGTGGTTCAATTAGTACCTCAAGTGCCTGAAAGAAAATGAACATCTCTGGAGGAAAATGCATCATCCTAGGTCTGAAATGCATTTACAAATAACTTTTTTAATATGATATCCAGTGTATGTTCAAACCAGACATACATTGACCAGGTGATCAAAACTAATGTTGTCAGGGAAGGGCAGATATTATTCTATGTCTCCAGAGATGATGCCCTGAGAGGCAGACAGTATTGGTAATGTAGTATTACGGTTGAGAATGTATAATTTAAGTCTAATCATTGGGAAACAACAGATAAACCTTAACGAGATTATTCTATTTAAAAGGAGGAGAGTGAGACTATGTTCAAATATGTCAATGTCATAAATGACAAAGAAAGGATGCAAAAATGTTCCAAATTAAAGGAAACAAAAGAGACATGACAACTAAATGACACACATGGGCCTAAGTTAGATTCTGTACAGGAGGGGAAAATATGCTAAAAATGCCATTATTGGTTCAATTTCCAAAATAGTATATTGGATGGAGGATGCCATTATTTTTCTTAGTTTGGGCTACTCCCACAAAGTACCACAGACTGGGTGGCTTATAAGCAACAGAAATGTATTTCTCACAGTTCTGGAGGCTGGAAGTCTGAGATCAGGGTGCCAGCGTGGTCAGATGCTGGGGAAAGACCTCCTCTAAGCGGAAGGAAGACTATTGGCCTCTCCTGTTTCCTCACAAGGTGAGAGAGCTGGCTGGTTCTCGGGCCTCTTTTTCCAAGGACACCAATCTCATTCGTGAAGGCTCCACCCTTATAATACAATTGCATTGCAAACGCCCCACCTCCAAATGCCATCACATTGGGATTCGATTTTCAACACATGAATTCCAGGGGCACAAAATCACTCAGTATGTTGCAGTATTAAAACAATGTTAAGTTAATCGCAGTAGCTAACCGTCTTGTGGTTATATAAGGTGATATCCTTACCTTAGAAACCAAACATTAAAGATTTTGTGGGTAAAGAGTCATGTATGCAACTTATTCTCATATTGTTCAGAGAAGAATTTTATATATGTTATTTGGAGAGAGAAATACTCTATAATATTTATATAGATATAAGTATATATAATATGTATCTTTATAGGGAGAATGATAAATCAAAGGGGCAAAATATTAACAATATTTGAATCAGGGAAAAGTTATATGGGTGTTCTTTGTACTCCTTTTATTCCTACAAATTACCTGTAATTTTGAAATTTCCAAATGAAAAGTTTGAAGGAAAAATTAGGTCCACCAGTGATATGGTCACTGGCAAGCAGTGTCAGCGGCGCTGTGGCTGAGATGAGACAAATTCACACGGACTAACAAGTCCTGTGGAGGAAAAGGGATGGCACAGACACTCTGTCAAGGGGAGAGTACCTCGGAGCCCCTCGGGCACTCTCTCAAGAGGAGAGTGCCCCAAACCTTGCCTTGACAGGCTTGTATTGGCTTAATTTGCTTAGGAATACAGGGCATATATGGAAAGCTCATCAATCATTGTCAGGCAGTAATAATCAAGTAGATAACATTCAAAGAACTCTGAGGGCTTATTTAGAGTCAGGGTCAGATAACTAAAGGACCATAAAACTTTGGGAAAACAAACTCATTTCATGCTTCAACCCTTATAATTTAAATTGAAGGTATTAGCAAAGCAGGTTTCACAGGATTGTATGCATTCTTTCTGAGGCCTGATCGCCTCAGGGAACCCGCTCTTTCTAGCACAGACCATACCCACCTCTAGCATTGACCTCAGACTTCGGTCAAGCAAGGTAAGTAAGGCAGCCAAGAGATTAGGAGACTTCTTGTAGACAGAATGAGGGCTCAGGCCATGTCAAAGCCGAGGGATGAGGGTCCATCACCCCCTTTCTCCATAGCCCCCCAAGTCCTTTCCTGAGGGCCCCCTCATGACCATGCCTGTCTTAGGTCATCCTTCCCTTGAGGAATCTTACCTGTCATTGGCTAACCCATCATGCCCTGGGGCTCAGGCAGGGTGAAGTAAAGTGGGCAGAGGTGGTGCTCCTGCCAGGGAGATAAGCTTTGTCTCCTTAGTGGCTTAGGGTCCCAAGGTCTCTCACTCAGCCTTAGCCATGGGGGTTACAGCTTGTGAAACCAGGCAGGGAGGTTCCCAAAACACCAGGACTTAAAATACTTAAGTTATCAAATGCAACCCATAGTACCTCTGAATTAAATATATATTTTTCATTGAGATAGAAAGGCCAAATTTGAAATTTTATATAAAGGTGACATAGCAGATTTGAAAGTCATATTGAAATGAATTAAAATATAATACTTGAGACTAAGAAATCACTGAATAAGTTTAAGAGCAAATTAGACACAAGAGAAGAGGGATTTAGCAAGCTGCAAGATGAGGCAAAAGAAACAATCATGATTGTATAATAAAGACATAAAAGAAGGTTAGGAGAAGAGACAGTGAGGCACCTTTACATGCATCTAATTGGATTCCCAGAAGGAAAGGAAAGATATAAGCAAAAGTTATAGTAATAATTCCGGAAATTTTTTCAGAACTGATTAAAACTTTTAATCCAAAGATTTAAGAGTCCCAAGTAAGTAAATAAATAAATCACATTTAGACACATCATAGTGATATTGTAAAAACAGAAATACAAGAGGAAAAATATTTTCATTAATATTTTCATTAATAGAGCAATATCCATAACACTAGTGGAAGCCAGAAGAGTGAAGTGTTATATTCAGTGTATTGAATGAAAATAACTGCTTATTTATATATATATATATATACTTACACTCAGTAGAAATAACCTTAAAACAAAGAGAAATAGAACTAGTTTCAAACAACAATAAAAAAGCCAAAGAGAAACTGATTTTGTCAACAGTGAACCTGCATTAAAAGAGTTACTTTGAGTAAGAGCAGGTGCAGGAAATAAAGAGTAAGGAGGATGATAAATTTGTAGACAAGTCTAAATGGAATTTGGCTTTATAAAATACTAATGAAATTGAATAAATTGAGTCGAATTAAATACACAACAAAAACTATATGAGTCAAGGGGAAGATAAATGAAGTTAAATTGGGTTTTTTGTTCCTCCAGTTGTCTGAGGAGAGGCATACGCCTGTGATAAGTTGGAGGATCTAAAAAAGCTGAACTCATAAAAAGGGAAGGTAGAGTAGTGGTTGCCAGGGGCAGGGGTGGGGAGATGGGGAGATACTGGTCAAAAGGTATGAACTTGCAGTTAGAACATGAATGAGTTCTGGGGGGTGTAATGTACAGCCTGGTGATTATAGTTAACAAAACTCTGTTTTTTAAATTTAGTACAAATTACTCAATTTACTTAAAAAAATAACCACTTCATCCATTCCTCCATCCAACATCCTGCCTCAGGCAACCATCAATCTGCTTTATGTATCTATGAGCTTGGCAGTTTTTGTTATTTTGTAAAGTTTTTATTTATTCATTATAGAGAGAAAGAGGAAGGGAGGGAGGGAGAAGACGGGGCAGGGAGAGGGGGGAAGAGAGAAAGAGAGACATCGATTTGTTGTTCCACTTATTATGAGTTCAGTGGTTGCTCCTTGTGTGTGCCCTGAATGGAGATTTCAAACTCTCACCGTTGGTGTATTAGGATGATACCAACCAACTGAACTACCAGGCTAGGGCTTGTTTTGGTTTTTTAGATTCTACATAAAAGAAAGATCATATGGTATTTGTCTTTTTCTATCTGACTTGTTTCACTTAGCATAATGCTCTCTCACACTTTACCCATGTTGTCCCAAATAGCAAGATTTCATTCTTCTTTATGGCTGAATCATGTGAATAATATTCTATTGCATATATATCTGTGTGTATCACAATTTCTTTATCCATTCATCCACTGATGGACACTTAAGTGGTTTTCATATCTTAGTTATTTTAAATAATATTTCAGCCAAGTAGGAGTGCATAGCTTTTTGAGTTGGTATTTTCATTTTCTTTGGATAAATACCCAGAAGTGGAATTTCTGGGTCAATGGTAGTTCTATTTTTAACTTTTCGAAGAACGTTTATACTGTTTTCCCTAATGGCTGTACCAATTTACCTTCGCACCAACAGTGCACAGGAATTTCCTACTTCCCAGATCCTCACCAACACTTATTTCTTATTTTTGATAATAGCCTTTCGTACAGGTGTGAGGTGACATGTCATTGTGGTTTTGATTTGCCTCTCCTTGATGCTTAATGATGTTGAGCCTGTTTTCATGTGCCCCCTAGTCATCTGCATGTCTTCTTTGGGAAAACGTCTATTCGGAACTTCTTCCCATTTCCAGTCAGATTGTTTGTGTTTTGCTGTTGGATTTTTATGAGTTCTTGTTATATTTTAGATATTTGCCTCGTCAGACATTTGATTTGCAAATATTTTCTCCCATTCCGTAGGTTGATTTTTTATTTCGTTGATGGTTTCCTTTGCTGTGCAGAAGACTTCTAATCTTTTAAAATTAAAGTGTAGTTGACATACAATATTATATTATGTTTAGGTGAACCACATAGTGATGCGACATTACATGCCTTCCAATGATATCACCATGATGTCTAGTAACCATCTGACTGTATTCCCTGTGCTGTACATTACATTCCCATGACATTAAGTTTGTAACTGGAACTGTGAACCACTTCTTTCCCCTTCACTTTTTTTCACCCACCTACCCTTACCACTCCGAGAAATCATAATGTATTTGTCTTTCTCTGACATTTCACTTGGTATAATACCCTCTATTTCCACCCATGTTGTTGCAGATGTGAGGATTTCGTTCTTTCTGTGGTTGTGTAATATTCCATGGATGCACATGAGGTGTCTTCTTTATCCATTCGCTGACCGAAGAACAACTAACGATGCTTCCGTATCTTGCTACTTTAAATAGTGCTGCAGTCAACAAAGGGTCGCATGTATCTCTCTGTATCATTAGTGTTTTTGTTTTTGTTTTTGTTTTGGATGAACACATACGTATGGAATTGCTGAGTCATGGGGAAGGCTTATCTTTAACTTTTTGTCTAATGTAGTGCCACTTGTTTACTTTTGCTTTTGGTGTCAGATTTTAAAAAATCATCGCCAGTACCTGTGTCAACGAGCTTACTGGCTGTGATTTCTTGTAGGAGTTTTATGGTCTCAGGTCTCAAGTTCAAATGTTTAATCCATTTTGAGATCATTTTTGGCTATTGTATAACATAGTGGTCCAGTGTCATTTTTTTTTCATGTGGCTGTCTAATTTTCCCAACCAATGATTGAAGAGACTGTCCCTTTTCCATTGTATATTTTTGGCTCTTTTGTTGTCATAAATTAATTGACCATATGTGTATGGGTTTATTTCTGGGTTCTTTCTCCTGTTCCGTTGATCTATGTGTCTGCTTTTATGCAAATACCATACTCTATTGATTAATATAGGTTTGTAATATATAGTTGTAATGTAGTTATATATTTTATAGTTAAATTTTTTGTTTAAAGTTTATTGTATTTTTTCCATTACCATTTAGTCCCCTTAAATGACTCAGTATAACTTAAATAACCTTACCTAAAAAATTGACAGACTCCACTTGACATGATCTGTATGTTAAATTACTTAATATAACTATTTTATTGATAATTTAAATAAGTATGTTTGTATATAGAAAGATTAAAAGTATTTTTAAGATCTAAATTTAGGCTGGATTCTCCATCCAATGGGATTCTGGGGACTCTGGACCTTGGAAGACCCTAGTATAAGAGGCTAGTTATAATTCCCCTTTAATGAGAAGCATTCAATTCGTTTTGTTAGTTTGTGTGTTTGTTTTTTAACCTGGTTAAGGCAAAATGAGAAAAAATTTCTCTGTTTAGCCCATTTGGATGCTGTCATTTGGAATTTCCTCATTTGGCTCTGTCTTTTTATGGAAGGTGGTCTCTAGAACTATTTCTGTCAGTTAATAATTGAGGAAATATTAGACTTATTGATAATTATCAGATGACAATTGAAATACTTGTGCATCTGATAAATGCGCAGCAAGTTAGTCTATGTAACAAAAAGTATCCTTTCTTTGTAGACTTGTCAAATCCCAGATCACACATAGCCATTTAGATTCTCTTTATCATTGTATCTCTTTGACCAAAGAAAAGTGAATACCCCTGTGTCTTTTGATTGCAATTCTTAAGCCTAGAAGTATAATAAGAGCATCCCTTCTCATGCTGCACCCACTAAAAGTAACATGGCTTTGTCATTAGGTTAAAATGCCCAGTAAGATCATGTTTTTTACAAGCATCAGTGACCAGGAGATTGGGGGATCCTAATTCTTCACAAAAATTATGTTGTCAACAATATTAACCAAGTGTTCTTTTGAATTGAACATAATGGTGAACATTTAATAGTACTCCCTACTCCATATATGTGTAAATGCTGCTTGACATTGGTTTCCAGATTTAAAATGTGGAAGAATAATATTTTTTTTAAAAAAAGGTTTGGGGAAAATTAGCCTAGCTGCTGAGGAATCTGAGTCCCTTGGGAGGAAAGAGAAAATTGCTCCTACAGTATCTTTGCCCTATGATAATTTAACCTGGCTTTCAACCAGCACCAGACTCAGTCTGTCGCCGTGACTCGCAAAAGCAATTTTACTTTCAATTGTATGAACATTATAAGCTAATTGGTATGTTGCCAATGTGTTCCTTAACAAGTGTTCTGGATGTTCACAAGCTCCTCTGATAAAGACATAATTTGTGCCAGGAGTTGATGGGTCATTCTGGTTATACCAAATTTATTGTTTGTGTAGAAGCAAACTGTAGATTTATTTTGCTGTTCTTATATACCAAAATATTTAAAACTACTAATAGTGATTTATTTATCCTTTTAAATTGTCATTTTATTGAATATTCATATTTTGTCTTGCATGCAAATACATTTTTATATGGACACATTTTTTTCTGAGTATGGTAATGCTGTTAACTTGGGCTGTTTAAATGTTTTGGTACATTTATAATGACTAAATTAATGCTTCTATTTTATATTTTAAAACCCTTTAAAATTCTGGACCTCACTTTTGTCACAAGTAAAAGTCATAAGAGATATTTTACATAAATTATATGGATGTATACTCACATATCTTAATAAAACTCTTAAATTTACATAAATGGGCTGTTAAGCATTGATTATCCATTTCTAATTAGAGAGCTGTTTCATGACTCAATTGATAGTGCAAAATGTCTTCAGAACAGGAATACTTAAATTATCTCTTAAATATTGTTACAATAAATCATGCATCTTTAGTAAGAACTTGGTTATAGTAGTGATAGTGGTATATATCCATTGAGTCTTAAAACTTAATTGAAATATTAGTTAAGCTTTTAAAAAATGAAAAGCTTGTTGTATATAATAAACACTCTGAAAATAATAAACTGTGCTTTTTGTTACATATCAACCCATATTTAAAACCCCTGTTTAATATCTAGTAAGTATAAATCCACCCACTCTGAAGAGGCTCCTGAGGGAGAGGTTTCTTTCCTATAGATTTGTTGTGTTTTTATGCCAGCAGGAGACTCTGAACTCTCTCAGTCTTGGTGGGACTCTCTCAGAGCGCGTGTTGCCCAGTGGCCTGTGGCACGATGTTTGGTTTTCTGTGTCAAAGGGAGGATGAGGAACAGCAGCTACTCCCAACCTCATTGTCCCCCACCTTCCGGTTCTTTACTTTTTCCAGGGCTTGCAGGGGATCTTCACTGCCCCTCCTATTTTCTGTCTGGAAAATGGAAAGGAAGTAGCACCTTGCCTAGATTTTAAAAGTTTTATGAGAGTAAATTGAGATATTTGTATCTGGAAAGCTTAGACTGACTTAATACTCTACAATCACTATGAAATTCTTTCCTCCCCATCTCTTATCCACGCATTGCCAAACATAATTCTACTTTAGCTTAGTGAGTTGAGCAGAATTAACTCCTCCCTGCAGACCTGACTTCACAGCCTTCCTGTCTCCTTCTGAGCAAGGTGTGTGCTGAGAGGCCTTTTGGAAGTGTAGTGGCAGTTCGGTTTCTACACAGTCAGAGAAAGTGTTCCATTGACTGCACACGGTAGACTTTATTTTGAAGTATTTCTATCCATTGTATCATATTTCAAAGTCTTTTAAATTTTTTATCTATTAATAAAACGCAAGTTTTTTCCCAACACCCAGCCCTTTACATATTTACATAATTCCTTACAGCATGAGAAAAAATATTTAAAAATTTAAACAGAATATTCCTCATATTTAACCAGGCCCTGGAGATAAATTGTTTTTAATTGCTGAATTTCTAGCAAGATTGTGTTCTTACCAAGATGATGAGGACTGAGAGATGGACAAGTGGGAAGGAGAAGCTAGAGTATTTGGTGCAAAAGATGCCATACCAACCTCTTTAGAACTTTTTTTATTTCTTGGGAGGAAATGGTAAAGAATGCTTTATGCACACCTAAACTATCAAAGTGTGTGTGTAAAAGGAACAAAAAAAACTAAATGGGATTGGGCATTTCATTGACAAAGACTTTTCCCATAAGATTTTTGCATAGCTCAGTGCTTCCTGGCCCCTGGTAGGCAATTGAAAAATAATTACTGCATGAATAGCAATCTTGCTGTTATCACTTAAAGTGTGACTTAAAATATTTTGGCATCGCATTTGCTATGTAAAGAAAAGTAGTGTTCACGCTTTACCTTATTTCTGCCCATATGCAGTCAGCGTCGGCCATAGTGGTGCGTGTCAGTGCTGCGAGTCTTGTCACTCTCCAACAGAGGGCTTTCAGAGCCCAGGCAGGGCAGGTCGGATGCTTCCAGAGTTGCTGCCCCAAGGACGTCCTGAGCTATACCCTGTTAAAGTTGGAGGTAAATACCCACCTTCTTTGTTCCCCAGGTAGGATGAACCTGAGTTATATTCTCGGTTGTCTCCCAGCATTCCCTAGCTACCTGAAGCAGTAACTTACTGCAAGAAACTCCCTTTATTGGCTTCTACCCTTTATCTTGCCTTTGCATCCCCTTTGCAGAGCTTCCTGAGATCCCCTCCCAAATAAGCTACTTGCTCTTAAATCCTCCTCGTAGGGTTTGATTCTAGAGGAATCCACACTAACGTTACCACCTTCCACAAAATTCTGAGGAGACTAATTAGGGAAAAATCATACCACACTTACTGAAGAGATCTGCTAGTCAAGTTTCGTGTTTATTTATTTTATCAATTTCCTGTGAGACTTGGTAATGTAACTAATTTATTTCCCCAAACCACAAGGATTGAGTCAGGTGGATATCTTAGGATGAGAGGAATAAACAATAAAGAGAACAGCTCAATCATTTCACTGTGAAGCACTCTAGGCATTTAGAACGCTACATAAATAATGTGCATGTGTCAGAAAGTAGACTGAAACATGTGGGTTGTTCCGGTATTGATCAAAACATAAACGAACGTTGCAGACAATGTTGGAGAGTCCAGACAATCAGCTGAGCTCTGCGGTACAGCAGTCGGACAGACAAAAGGATGGACAGATGGAGCTTTGAAGGGAATCACATGCTGCTAGAAATCAGCCTGCCTCCAGCGCCCCCCAGGTGTGAAGGAAAAGCCCACACATTACAGTCCCATTGTTCCTGGGGGTGATTTGAGAATACATTTAAAAGCATTCGAACCTCCTTAGTATCAGATTGAGGTCTTCTGGTGCACTTCATACAACCGTGATAAAAAAGCCTACCCTCTTATTTGAATTTCCAAAAGAAACGTTTGTGCTACCCTTTAGTAACATCACAGCATTGAGTGGATATGGATTTCGTATTTGCTAGCCAGCCTGCATACAAATTCTTAAAAATCAAAAGTCAGATAAAGATAACTTTTGTTCTAACAATTACAGTAAAATATGTCAATGCATTTCTGATTTTTATGGAAAAGTTTGCTGCTTCTTGTACATAGAGAGGATTTTTTTTAAGTGCAGAATTTAACTCCTGAAATTATTTCATTAAAAATGGGAAAACTTATTTTCAGAATTGCTGGAAGGGAAGTTTTCACATTGCAGGTAGACTCAATTCCAACATAAAGACCTAAACCATTGTAAGAAACTCAATAAACTTGACAGAAGAATTGTGAGTACACTCAAAATCCCAATGTCAGAATTATTCTGTATGTTCAGTATTTCTGCAACTTTAATATTCTGAGGCTTACATTAGAGAAAATACTGCTGAAACTTAAATAGTAGCAGACATTTACCCAAGTTTCATTCTCTAAGCAAGTCTAAATATAAAATAGGACTTTCTTATTATTTTTAAGACAAAAATGAGTGAGTCAGATTTCTTCTATTGGTTCTGTTCTCCAATTAGGCCATTGAGAAATTTGATGTTTCAGAAGGGTAAAATAAAATATCCAACCAATGTTTCTTCAGATATTTTCTACAAAAGATTTTTAAACATTTATTAAAATTTCATAATTTAAGTTTATTATTTGTTGATCTTATTTATCCATTTGGGTTCCGAATAGCAAGCCAACAGCAGTCCTCAGCTAAGGAGAAGAAAAAATTCCTTCTCCAGCCTCCCAGATTCCCTGAGGTGCCTGGGCTTTCCGCCAGTTCCCTGGGAGACGTGCTCAGCTGGGTGGACTCCTGTCTGCACAGAGGCTGAGAAAAAGTCTCTGACAAGCTGGAAATCCGCCACAGAAAGCAGTGTCTGGGAAGCTGGGAGGGTCTAGCCCGTTGGAGCTTGCAGGGTGCCATTTCCTGGCAAGAGCATCTCCTTTCTGGTTACCTTTGCCCTGGAAGGAGGCTTCTTTTTATAGCTGTGGAGAAGGGTGATTTTCGGAGGTGCCATGGATAGATCAAACAGGCATTAGAGAATTCAGCATTAGACACCATCGCCTTGCTTTGTGATGGGGTTTAGGAGTCTTCGAGAGAAGTAATAATGGTCAGGGCAAACTAAAAGGTTGACCTTTTTGCTTATGTTGTCCGTTTGGAGCACATTAGACACAAAGTGACCATTAAAATCCATGCCCTTGATCTCATTTCTACCTTAGGCAGGTCGATATACAAACGTTTCTAAAAAAGTCTGTTGACCTAATGATGAGCTGGACGTGGTGCTCACGCACAAATGCAACAAAAGCTTGGAATGGTTTTCAGTTGTCAAATACCTGTGCAAAGATACCAGTGATCATAAAATTTCTATAAACAGTGGCCACTGTAATTAGAACATGGAAGAGCATAGAGAATCTCTATAAGTCACACGTTGGGCTTTTCTAAGAATTCTCTTACAAGAATAACACCATTGGCTCAATTACTTTTTGACATGAAGGACCAAAAAAAAAAGCCTATTTTCCTTATTTTGAACTTAAGAAACTTACCTCCCTATCATTTAAAAGAGGAACATAAAAAGACATAATACTTATGATGTTGGTAATTCCTCAGATACAGATACTTAATCTTGTGCAAAGAAAAGTCTATTAATTATTAATAATACTGGCTTATGCCACAGAGGGTTTGCTGCGTGCCCAGGCCCTGTGCTGGGCCCTGTGCTATGGTTACCCATTGGGCCCCCACAAGCTATGAGATCAATGCATTAGCTCTGTTTGCAGGTGCAGACACGGTGGCTCAATAGTGAGTGATCAGGGTACATGCCTTCGGTTCCATACCTTAGAAACGATCGAAGTATAATTTACACCCAGATCTATTAGAATCCTTTGTTGGCACGATTCATCACTATTTGATATTGGCTGTCTTCTTTTTTTAAAAGTGTACAACGTGATTTAATATATGGATACTTTGTAAAATGATTACAACGATCAAGTTAATTAACACACCCGTCACTTCCCATTGACACTGTCTTTCGTGTGTGTGGTGTGAACTCTCGAGATCTGTGAGACACCAAGCACACAGCACGGTACTGTTAACTACGGCCACCATGCTTAGCCTACATCCCTAGAAGCTTTTCTTTTTCTTTAGAAGAACTGAAAGTTTGTAGCCTTTGGATTATCTGCTTTCTGAGACACAGTAATACCTGCCTTTTCCAGTAAGTGTGAGTGTTCTGATACTATGAAGTTTTCAAGTGTTTTTAAATTTCTGTAATTCAGCAAACTGGACTATTTTTTGACTCAGCCTGTGAAGCGGTAGGTCCAGCCTTCACACTTTCCTTTATTATCTCTTTCTTCCTCTGGTCAAACTGTCCTCAACCCAGAACATAAGCATTTTAAGGATGTTTTCATTATAGATTATAAGCTGATGTTCTTTGACTACATTTTTAGAAAACAACAATTTAAAAAATCAGTTAAAAACATGTAAGTGGATAAATGAGAAGCAAGCAATCCAGGAGTGGACATTGTGCCTGTACAATGGCTCTTGAAGAAAAATGGTCACCTAAGGCCTGCTTTTTATGTTAAAAGGGAGATTTCTAACTCGAAATCCATCAGTCACGTAAAACATAATCTTTATGTTCAAATATCTTAAATGATGAAAAATATGAAGTAACGTCTTCTAAAGAAATTTTGGTAATTGGGGTAGAAAGGAAATCATTACAAAGATTGCAAAGAAAAATGAATCCAGATCAAAAAGCTAGTGTGCATTAAAAATATATTAAATCTATAGTATAAGAATAAAATTAATCCTAGGCCTTCATGTTACTTTTTTAAAAAGAGTTTATTTTTTTCGTAGCAGCTTTAAGTTTACAACAACATTGGGAGGATGGTAAAGACATTTCTCATGCACACCCTGCGCCCACACAAACACGGCCTCCCCCATTATCAGCATCACACGCCAACGTGACATATGTTTGTACCCAGGATGAACCTGGATTGACACACCAGGGTCCTCTATAGTCCATAGTTTATGTTACAATTGACTCTTGGTGTTGTACATTCTGTGGGTTTGGACAAATGTGTAATGACATGTATCTATCATTGTATCATACGGAACATTTTCACACCCTAAAAACCCTCAGTGCTTTGCCTATTCAGCTCTTATCACCTCCTCCTCCCCCAACCACTGATCTAATTAGTTTCCTTAGATTTGCCTTTTCCAGCATGGCACAGGATTGAAATAATATAGCATGTAACCTTTTTCATACTGCTTCTTTCACTTAGTAATATGCACTTGAGGTTCCTTCTTGTCTTTTCATGGCTTTCTAGCTCCTTTCTTTCTAGAACTGAATAGATTCCATTTTCTGGATGTACCACGACTTGTCCATCCACCTACTGAAGGACATCTTGGTTTGCTTTCACGTTCTGACGTTTATGAACAGAGTTGCTATAAACATGCACATGCAGGTTTTCGTGTGGACATATGTTTTCAGTGCCTTTGGGTCACTGCCAAGGAGCACGATTACTGAGGCATATGGTAAGAGGGTGTTTAGTCCTGTCAAGAACTGCCAGCCTGTTTTCCAGAGCGGCTCTACTGTTCTGAATCCCCCCCAGCAGTGAAGGAGAGCGCCTGTTGCTCCACGTCCTGGCCAGCATTCAGTGTCAGTGTTCTGGAGGCTGGCCGTTCTCATAGGTGGTAGTGGTGTCTCATTCTGTTAGTTTGCCTTTCCCTGATGGCATATGATGCAGAGCATTGTTTTATATGTTCATTCGCCATCCGTATATTTTCTTTCGTGAAGTGTCTGTCAAGGACTTTGGCCCATTTTTAAATTGCGTTGTTTGTTGTTTGTTTTCTTATTGTTGAGTTATAAGAACTCGTTGTGTATTTTTTATAACCGTGCTTTATCAGATGTGTCTTATGCAAATATTTTCTCCTAGTCTGTGGCTTGTCTTCTAATTCACTTGATTTTTGTTATTTTTTCTTTCCAACTTCATTGAGACATAATTGACATATGATATTGTGTCACTTTCAGTTATTCACCCTGTTGATTTGATACACTTATATACTGCAATTTGACTACTACCAGAATGTTAGCCGGCACCTCTACCATGTACATAATTTCCACTTCTTTTTTGAGGTGGGGACATTTAAGATCTACCTTCTTAGCAACTCTGAATAGATACCACAGCGCTTTTATCTATGATCACAATGTGGTGCATCAGAAGTTATTCTTCTTTCAACTGGACATCTATACTCTTCTACCAATATCTCCCCCTTTCCCCCAACCCCCAGTCCCTGGTTACTGCCATTCTACTTTCTGTTTCGATGAGTTTGGCTCTTTTAGATTCCACATGTAAGTAAGGTCATACAGCATTTGTCTTTCTCTGCCTGACTAATTTCACCTGGCACAATGTTATCATGAGCCATCCATATTGTCACAAATGCCACAACTTTCTTCTTTCCTATAGCCTTCTTTCCATTCACCCATTGGTAGACAATTAGGTGGTTTTCAGTCTTGGCTATTGTGACTAGTGCTGCGATAAACATGGTAGAGTAGAGATGTCTTCGCTATCCTGTTTAAAAAAAATATTTGGATATGTATCTAGAAGTAGAATTGCTGGATCATAGGGCAGTTCTATTTTTAATTTCTTGAGGAATCTCCATACTGTTTTCCATTGTGGATGAACCAATTTACATCGCCACCAACAGTGCACCGACAGTCCCCTTTCTCTACATCCTTACCAACTATTGTTGATCTTTGTCTTTTTTGATGATAGCCATTCTGACAGGTGCGAGGTGACATCTCATTGTGGTTTTGATCTGCATTTCCCTGATGATTACTGACAGTAAGCACCTTTTTATATACCTGCTGGCCATCTGTATGTCTTCTTTGGAAAAATGTCTACTCGGTTCCTCTGTCCATTTTTAAATTAGATTTTTTGCTGTTTTGTTATTGATGTTCATGAATACTTTATCTATCATAGGTATTACCCTTTTTAAAAAGCACAGTTTGCAAGTGTTTTCTCATATTTTATAGACGGCATTTCCATTTTGCTGTTTGTTTCTTTTGCTGTGCAGAAACTGTGTAATTTGAAGTAGTTGGACTTGCTGATTTTTTTCTTGTTGCTTGTGCTTTTGTTGTCATATCCAAAAAAATTGTTGCCACAACCTGTGAAAGACAGATTTTCCTCTGTTTTCTCCTAGCAATTCCATGGTTTTCAACCTCTCATTGAAGTCTTTAACCCATTCTGAGTGGTATGAAATAGGGTCCAGTTCCATTTTTCTGCATGTCGTTATTTATGGAAGAGACTACTCATTTCACATTAAATATCATGGATTCTCTTGTTAAATATTAGTTGACAGTGTATATGGGGGTTTATTTCTGGGTTGTTGATTCTGTTTCATTGGCCTGTATGTCTATATTTATGCCAGTGCCATACTTCTTCAATTTTCATAGCTTTGAAGTGTAGTTTGAAGTCAGGAAGTATGATGCTTCCAACTTTGCTCTTTTTTTTTTTTCACGATTGCCTTAACCAAGTCAGTCTTCTGTCTTTTTTTGCATCTATAATAAGGTACCATACCTTTGGAATGTCAGGGTAATTTCCCTTTTCTAGAGCCCTCAGGGCACAATTATTGCACCAGAGCCCAGACCACAGAGCGCCTCATGTTTAGTGTTGTTGTGTTAGTGTTAGCTATTAAATAACCCATGCCCCCCAATGTAAAAGAAGTGTCTCTCCCTTTTACTTTTATCTAATCTCAGAGATTTCCCCACTTTGCTTTCTCCTGCCTCCCTAACCTATCACCAGTGGAGTTCATGTAACCCCCCGTATGTCCTTCCCTTTGATTCTGACCTATAAAATAAGTGGTAAAACTGACATTTCTCAGAGCATTTTCTCAATTAATTGAGATATCAATCAATTTTGCTTCCCAGGCAATCGTCATCAGCTGGGCTCAAATAAACTCTTAAATATTCTCTACAAGTTTGAGCCCTGGCCAGGTAGCTCAGTTGATTAGGTTGTCAACCCAATATGCCAAGGTTGCGGGGTTTGCTATTCAGTCAGGGCACATAAAAGAAACAGCCAACGAATGCATAAATAAGTGGAACAACAAATCGATGTTTCTCTTTTTCTCTCTCCCCCCCCTTCCCCTGTCCCTCCCTCCCTCCCTGTCTCCCTTCCTTCCTCTCTCTCTCTCTAAAATCAATTAAAAAATAAAAAAAAATTTCTCTGCAGGTTCGGACATTTCTTACATTGACATTTATTAATATTTAAGTATCTACCTCATAACAAGGCCTTTTTCATGGTTATGTGTTCTGTGAGTTCCTTGAAATGTCAGTAATGAAATATATATATATATTTTTGGGGGGATAGGTCTTGCCTAGAGCATGTGCGTCAAAATATGGCATTTAAAAACAATTTAAAATCATCAATGTGCTATATTTTTTCTAAAACATGATAGATGATTTCACAGGTTTTATATACACATTAGCTGAGACATAGATGTGTTTGACGTGGGTCAGAACCTCATTGTCTTGGGGGTTTAATGCCTAAGGGCTATTCTCCAGCCCCTGTGTTTGTACCTCCTCTAAGGGGGTCTAACCCATATGATTAGTGACATGCCAGGGGAGGAAAGGTCCGGGGAGGATCCAAACCTCATGACCAGCGATATGAAAGACCAGGGGGTCTAAACCTCATACCCAGCATTATGCTAGGGGAGGAAAGGTTACCTGGGGGCAAGGTTATTGCTTTCCCAGTTTTGCCCCTTGTTCGGCACCTGGGGCTTTCCACCCTGCCGACCTTCTGTATCCGGCCTATGGTCCTTGCTCTGCTCGTGTCTGTCTAATTGCCTATCACACATTTACATTGGTAAAGAATGATGGAATACCATTTTATAGGGTTGCATTCTCTGCAAGAGGGCTGGCATGCAAAGCTATTAAGCTACTGTATTGTAATAGACTTTAAAACAACAAAAGAAACACTTAAAAGCTTAAAATATCAAGGAAACTGTTGCTTCCCTCTTTCAGTTGTTTCAAATTTAATTTTTTTGTGTGTACTAAAAAATGATTAATTATTAACTCTCTACCCCATCCATGAACAGAGTTACATTGTGTCCAGAGATGTTTGTCCATAAAGAGAAATGGTTACATAAAACAACCCGCAAAGAATTGAGCATGATTTATAAAGACTCTAATATAGCAAAGCCCTATGGTGAATTCTATTAGAATAAGTTATCTGAGGATAACTTAGTGTTTTTATAAGTTCAGAATATGTGCTATTTAATAGTTATAAGCTTTTTAATTAACATAGAATACTGATATTGAATGATAAATTACAGGAATAGTTCACTTGAGAAATTAACTATTTCTGGGGCAGGGGAATCTAATTTTTTAAGTATTAAAATGTGAGTATCTTCAAGAACCCAGCCAGTGATCCATTTGCTCCTGATGAGGCAGTAAAAGGTGAAACTCACTCTTGTGTGTCAACTATGTGAAATAAAGGTGCATATTCCCAGAAAAGTTAGCATCTGGTTATTTGAACATCTAAACAAATTAATGGTTAAATTCATTGCCTAATTTCTATGAAGATAAATACTTATTATTAAATTACTACCTAATTTCTGTGAAGAGAAAAGTTCTTCCCAACATATATTTAAAGGGATTATCCTGATACAGGCTTTCTCCTGCCTTACAATTAAACATTCCTGGAAATAGCTGAATAGTTGAATATTTGAAAGAAAACAGTAAAATCTCACAAATGAGATTCAAATCTCTGATAGTTAAAAAGATAAAATCCATAATTATGCTATAAATACTAGAATTTATAAAATTTAAGAAAATTAAAAACTGGATTTAACACTAACTATAGATAAATACATGTCTAAATAATAGTTTATCTGATCCCCTTCTCTAAAGGAATGAATGTATCATATTTTTTTGGATTAACATGCTTGATAACTTCACAGCTGTTTGAATGACATTTAGGAAAATTTAAATAAATAATTTGGATATTGACAAGTATTTGATGATTTCGCAAACGAAAGAATAAGAGACTCTGGAGCTCCCCTTGATGGCTTATCAACTTCCTTGAAGAATCTGCGAAAAGAAAGGTGAACTCCAAGTGTTCTTCTCCTGCTAAAGGAGCTATAATAACTGTGAAGCCACAGTGCCATAGAATTGTGAAGTCCTCTTGTTACTGACAAAAATAGGGTTCTTGTCTCCGGATAGAAAAGAATCTAGACACTGATAAAAGCAAAGGCAGATGTATTGAAGCCTTGCAGAGTGCACGAACACTGAGACAGAGTCCCAGGTTCTGTGCCCCAGATGTGGAGCTTGGGGCTTTTCATCGCTTGGGCACGTGGACGTTGCTGGGGTAACCAGTCAGGGCATAGGTTAGCCGGCTCTTCCTTTTTTGGAGCACTGATGTCCAGGTTCACATCAGTGAAGCCAGGCATTCTGGGATTGTGTAGCATCCATGAAATGCAGGAAGGGGCTTTCTTAACTGCCTACTGAGTTTGTCTCTGCGGTTTGTGTCTTGGTTTTCGATCTGAAAAACAAACTGAAAAGGAGGCAGGATCATTCCTGGGCCGCTGTTTTATAGCTGCCTATTGGTAACTACCATAATTCTGGCAAGACTTAACTCAGTGGAGCAATTTTTGGAAACATTTTATTCTACCTGTTTCTCTGAATCCAAATCACTGACAACTCTTGAACCTTGATTTTTAAATTTACAATTTTAAATGCTTATTTATATAATCCAAGGCTAGATAGAAGCTTTCAAACCGAATTTCCAGTCATAGAAACCTGGTGATTCTTTTTTGAGAGTTTGATTTGTGTTACTTTTCTCACCATTGAAAATGGAGCTCATTAGCTTAGGATTCTTCACTTTTGGCATGAGTAACCATTTCCATTTACTCAATTGTATTATTTCCAAACAATGGCTCCGTTTCTACTTTCTGGCCATTTTTCATGAAATAAAGGTAAAGAACAAAAAAAACATTACTATAATTGCTCAAACAATAATTGCTGCATAGACAAAAGTGTATTTTTGTGAGAGCACCGCCAGGCAAACAGGCAGGCAATTCATCCCACATTCAATAGCGTGAAATATTTGTTCACCAGGTAATATTACAAAGGCCATAATTTAACAAAGGAAAGAAAATCTAAGAGTGTGAGTGTATAAGAAGTACAACTCCATGTGGCATGCATGTTGGGCGTGTGAAAGATTCATTATAGGTGATCAAATAGTACATATGAAATGCAAGTTGGTTTCTCTTCTAGAAAGTCATCGGTCAGGGCCTGTGTATTCTCGCTTGTGTATACAACTAAATTTATTCTGTCAGTTCGAATCAGTTGGTGCTCAGACAGTATTTAGTTAATGCATGTGTCATTGAATGAATGAATGAATGAATGAATGAATGCTTTGTCAAAATGCCACACATGAGGAGACTAAATAACCGAGCAAAATAGGCAGCCACATTAAACTTAGGAAATGCAGAGGGAATGTTAATAGTGAGCATGTACTTACAGAGGAGGAAAGACTACTAGAGTTTTTTAGGGCAGAATGTAATGCAGGAGAAAGTACATTGAAACAGTGCACACCTATGTTCATATTCTTCTCATGGCATTTCACGCAGTGAGCATTACAATCTGTTTCTCATCCATAAAACTGAACCTCAGTTTTCTCATTCATAAAATGGGAACACTTATATTTTTCTCATCAGATTCTGTGTATAAAATACTTAGCTCCATGCTTCATATTTTGTACACAAACACTCTAGATTTTTCTTTATTTGAGAAGTTGTACATGTTCTTTGCCTATAGCATTTGGAACTTAGTGCTTCATAGTTACACTCTGAGCCCAGAATGTAATGTTGGCTCAGTTGCCCCATTCCTTTTTGAAATATGGCCATTGATACCATCTTGCTAGTGGGAGCTTGATAGAAGCAATCCAGGCCACCAATGTTCTCCACGGTGGCTTATTACTTCATAGCTCACATGTAACTGTGATTGATGAGTGGTGGTTCAGCAGGTGCAAGATTTGGCTACAGTATTCTGGCTGGAAATGCACTAAACTCTGCTTCAGAGTGAACCCTAAAGTTGATTAAAAATTCAATTCAAGTTATTACTATAGGTTTTGAAATTCCTACAGATATGGGCCAGAATTACCACACCAATGATTTTTTCCCCTGTGTATTAGCCAACAGCTGAAATTAACACTAGTGCTTTGGTGAAACTTCCAGGAATGTAGATGGAAAATCCCTATCTGTGGAATTCTCTGTTCTGACTGCTTTAGTTCATGACGTTAAGCTTGCAATACAAAGCACATTACTTTATGGTAAATGATATCATATCAGGGTAGTAATTATGAGTAATCAATAATTTATAGCTTGTCCACATGGCACCAAAATATGTGCCTAATTTTGCTGCCCTGTGCTGACTTGTATTTGTTATTATTTCTAAGTTTCTGTTTATCTGTTTGTGACTAGCAAATGGCATATTTTAATTTACTGATACCTGAGGCTTTATTCTATTAGGACCGGAAAACAAGAATAATTTGCCTGGTAAATATAACACAAATTTGTTGTGCAAAAATTCCTGAAGCAGTGTTATGAAAATGTAAAATTATATGGTTACCTTTTGCACTAACAGGGGCAGTTAAATGGTGCTAGGTTGCTAGAGAAGAGTTACACGACTCAATGTGATACAAATCTACAGGAACATGATGAAATACAGTAACAGCATGTAATTAAGTATATGCATCCCATCCAAAGGCCGTTGCGCAGCAAGGGCTCAGCAAAGGGAAAATAACCACCCCCAACTGCTCTCCCTAATAGAGACCATACTAGACACACTTTCTTTCTTACTGGTTTCTAATCCTGGGTGCACCCTGGGTGAAATCTGAAAATGCCTCTCCCACCCCATACACAGGGTGCAAGGAGAGACCAAAGAAAAAGGCAGACCACTCTAGATTGATAGGTGGCAATTTTAAAAAGGAAACTTATATATGAGGCTTGTCTTGGGTGCTGCAAGACAGTCGTTCTCCTTACCCACCCACTAGAATCTTCAGGTTTTTATAGGGTGCTTATCTGGGTTCAGTCACGTGTTCCGTCCAGATGGTCTCAACAACACATTACTCCCTCAAGGTTGGGTCCTTGAAAGTGACTCCTAGTGCTGAATGGTGGGCAAATGTACATTCCAAGGAAAGGGGAGGGTGCGTGAGGAGCCTCTCACAGCTCTAATTCAGCTCCCAGATCAACGGGCCATCACACCTTCTCCATGACCTCCTTCAACACCTCTCAGATCAAAATTCCTTAGAACCAGGGAGCCTGAAATGGAGTCTCAGTCCAGATGACTCTGGTCGTGTAGGCAGACTTCTGCTACATGGCCAGCCCCAACTGCAGGTCCTTTAAGGGCCTCGTGGAGATAAAATGCAAATCATCAATCTCACTGTTCCCGACAAAACAATTCTGACTAGCTGGAACAAACCTCCCACAACTTCTTTGAATATATGGTTATAAAACGCTATTAATCAGTATGTGAGGGCTGTCCAGAAGGTATCCAGCCATGTAATATGAAAAATAGAGACATTTATTGAAGAAGATGCAAGATACAAGAAACATTGTACATAGGATAATGACACCTCAGTCCCCTTCAAAGTAGACACCTTAGAACCTCACACAGTTCTTCCAATCACCATCAACTGGCCCGTTATATTTTCCTGAATCTTATCAACAACCTGAAATTTCTTCCCTTCCAAAGGTGATTTTAGTTTTGGGAAAAGCCAGAAGTTACAGGGCACCAAGTCTGGGCTGTAGGGGGGCTGAGTCACCTGGTTGATTTGATGTTTCACCAAAAACTCTGCACATGATGCATGAACAGGCACATTGTTGTGATGAAGCTGCCAGTCACCAGTTGCCCATAGCTGCCGCCTTCTGAATCATCTGAATAGTTTCCACAGAGGCATGTTCAAGCTTAATGAAAAATTTCATGCAGATTCATTGCTCTACTTGCTCAGTCATTTTGAATGCAACCACCACACAGTACACATGCTCACTCATCAGCAACTACCGCCCCCACTGACTAGTGCAGTAAAGTTGTCATTGTTCACACATGCACATTCCAGTCCACCCTCCTTGGCTGCCAGGTTACATAGATGTCATGCAAACCATTCTCATTATGTTAACAACGGCTGGACTTTTTTCGAACAGACTTTGTCGTATCCCATGCCTTAACCAGGTGTCAGTCTGCGCAAATACTTTTCTTATTTTAGGAATATAGTGAAGGCCAATTTCTAGTCTGCTAGAATTAGCCCTCACAGCATAACTGTTCTGAAACAAGTTTAAGAAAATTAATATGAGGTAGTGAAGGCAACTTGAACACATGCATTCACTTTCGCTCATTCTGAAATCCTGTTAAAATGATAGTAAGATTAACTTTTAAAAAGGCATGAACCCACAAGGGCAAAAAACTAGAAGAGGGGATAACAGTAACACAATTTGGGAAACCAAACAGTTGATGGACAAGTGGTAGCTAACTTCGCAGTCCTAAGTAAGTTATGTCCTAAGATAATTGCATGAAAGCTAAAAAGCTATGTAGCTTACTTCAGTTGGTGCTAAGTGGTACCTCTGGAAATAAGTGTAAGGCAGGGCTAAAACTAGGGGAAGTGGTCAAAATTTAACTTAAAAGTAAGTTAAATCCTCAAATCTTCTGCTTTCTGCCTGCCAAAGCGCTATACGGATGCAGAATTTTATCATCTGAAAATCAGTGTTAGATTGGTATTTGAGCTACGAGTCTAAGGCGCTTTCCCCAAGCCCAGATAGCTTGTTAGAGGCTTTGTTAGAAGCGAATTCTGGATTTCTTTGTACATATTTTGAAACCACCTGATAGTCCAGAATGATTCTGAAAGGAAGTGCTTTGGACATGTCTGTATATCCTATCCATAATGGGATATGCCACTCAAGATTTGGTGCTGGACAGTGTTGTGAAAAATAGTTGGTTAGTATTGCTGAGGGAACTACAAGGGATTTCGAATGTGGGAAGGGAAATTATTTAAGTTATTGCAGTATTCAGACAGGAAGTAAACTAGGTTAGCAACCAAACCCTGGTGTGGTTACCAGGAATGGAAGAATAAGGATATATTTAAGATCGAAAAACAGCCTCTTCTCAGTCATATTTGGTAGCACTGAGAATCCTTCCTACTTACAGTTTAAGGAGCTTTTAGAAAAAAATCTCTGTGGTGTTGAGAGTAGTGTACTTTTTGTCTCATCATTTTCCAACTTTGCAGATAATTGCTTACTAAAACTTTCATTTGGGTGCTTATTTTTTTACTCATGTCAATTGTCATCATTATCATATTATAATTAAATAGTTGAGCACATGACCCTATTTATATTAAATAATAAATATAATACAATGCAGTTGGACAAGTATTTTAGCTACCTGCCTATTAGTGACCCTCAAAATGCCTTATACACTATGCACAAAATAATTTAATGTTAGTATGGGTCATTTGATATTTGACTGCCTTTAAGATTAGTATGGATGGATGCTAACCATCTGGTATCTCTTCCTAATCTTCCTTCTAGGGGAATAATAAGTTGGAAAGTAAAGGGACTCTGTTCACTTTTAAGTAGTCCCTGCAAGGTGATTTAACCATGCTTTTTAATTCATTATGTTAAAGACAGCTGATGAAGCATGAAACAGTCATTTCTGAAGTTAGTTTTAAAGGAGGTCATGGACTGATTCATTCAGGCTTATAATTCCCTCCTAAACTAGCTTTGAACCAAAAATGGTTCGGGAAATGTGTGTGTGTGTCTGTGTGTGTATACACGGACACAAATAGTGAAACACATTCTCTACTGTTACTTGTATACTTATTGAAGGAAGAGGAAGGTAAAAGGCAATAAAAAGAAGTCTGCAACCCTTACGTGAAAGATGATAGCATAGCACCTCTTCCTTAAGGAAAAGGACAGTATTTTATGGTGCCATTCTTTATGATGAATTTAAAAATTGATTTACAAAACAGAAAAAATATGGTGAATTGGGTAGAATGCAGAGATATTTTAACGGTTGAGGATATTTTAATGTAATTAAAAGTTTATTTGTACTTACTGATTCTGGAATAGTCTCTCAAAAATGGTATGTTATAAACATGGTATTGCTTTACTTTGTGGGAAAATAATTGTCTAAAGTCTATTTTCTTTTAGTTTGAAGTGACTATACTCTGTAGTTTTAGTTTTATTTTTTAGTATTTGTTCTTCGTTCATATTCTTGCTTAATTTCTCAAATATTCTGCACAGTGCCACTACTGCTATTGCCCTCTTTCTAGGATATGCAAGCTTTTCATTTCCTCTTTTATACTTTAACTTCAGATACAATTTGTAACTTGGCTTACATGGCTGGGTCTCTAGGTTAAGCTGCATTCTCTTTAAAAGCCTAAAATATTTCTCTTTACCTTTTAGTTCTTCGTCTGTTTCCTCCAAAACCTTCTCAAAGGAAAACAACAAAACAAAATACAACCCAACAAAATATAGCAGCACAGTTTATTTTATTCCAAACAGTGGACTGGCTTATCTTTCTTACGACTGCAGGTCATAAGAAATATAGAAGTTTTATTTCTATACTGATAACCCCTTCTTAGTACACTGCCCACTTTTCCCAGCTCTGCATTTTGTTAGTAACTGTCAATGAACATTCTCTGCTTAGCCTATAATTACTTACATTTTTGTAGGTAGGCACAATAGGAAGCATATAATTCCATTTTATCTTTAAAAACCATACAGTTTTAGTGCTGTGTTGATTTTTAAAAATTATCTAATATTTTATAATCTTCATTTTAGTGATGAGAAAATGTGGACCTAGGGACATTTGGAGTTTTAGCCAGAGTTCCGCAGCTAAGTGACAGAAAATTCTAATTTATTTGTTAGTTTATTGGTCCCTACAGTGTCAGAAGGAAATAAGAAGTTTTGGTTTAAAAAAAAAAATAGATAGTTCGCACATATTACTGCCGGTCCCTGCCATATCTAACCTCTGCCTGCCAGGCAGTGGACTGTTTGCCAGTGCGCTGGTGTGAGCCCCAGAGAAGCCCTGACAGAGTTCGCTCTACTTCCCCACATTTATGGCTACAGTGACTCACAGGATGGAGCTGTTTTCTCAGCGTCAGTCTGAATCCTACTGTTTTTGGCCACATAAAATCACTACCCAAGTAAGCATCATGGACTCCTTAAAAATTACATTCATTTTTCCCTCCCTGTAGAAGGTGGACATTGGGATTCGTGCTTGGTGATTGATTCTTTTAGGATTTACCCAGAAAACATCCAGAAAGCACTCACATTAATGTCATCAACAAAAAGAGATGCAGATCAGACTGAATAACTAGTTGGCATTTAAATTAATCTCTAGCAGATGCTGCCGCTGCCACACTGTAGCACAGTGTTAGGTCAGCTACGGTGTCCTAACTAGGGTTGACCTAACTAGGACACCCTAGAAAAGCAGCTTAGGTTACTCTAGTAAGTCAGGCTGGTTATTGTATTCCGTTTCATTCTTTTCCTGATGCTGGACAGTTGATTGGTGGTAAATTTTTTCGAGTCTTTTTTACAGGTGTAGAAGTTAGGGCCACTCTTTATCTTCTTAAAACATAGATATTTAGTAGCAGTTTCTTCTTGTTTCTTTAGCTCTTTACAGGTACTCCATTAAGTCTCTAAACTGGTAAATACAGGCTATGCAGTAATTTGGGTTTTTCTAAATCAATAAATAATCTGTAGTAATTTAAAAAGTTTTCAACCTTTCCCACAAGTGCCCCTCCTGAAGTTTGTCCTGAATTTGACCCAGGATGCCCAGCCAGCTGTAGTCTCTGCATGCAACCACAATGGAGCATAGGGCTCGCTATACCTGGAAATCCCTTCCTCACCCAGTGGGGGCTTGGCGGAAACAACAGAACTGAACTTCCACAGTTCCCCCCAGCTCTCCGTAATTTACCCTCCTTCCCTGCTGCCCTGCCACTTCTCCATGGAGAGAATTAGAATGTAGAGAAGCCAGGTGGAGATTGTTAGAGCAGGATCAGAAGGTTGAACAATACCAGTATTACATGAGGGCTGGTTCAGAACTGTATTTGGAGGTGAAGTCATCTTTAATGTTCATTGAAAAGCATACTGCACTATAGGAGAGTCAAAGGATATCATATTTGTGGCTTCTGTAATGCATGTGCTTACGAGGAGATGTAGGTACTAGGCTGTGAGGATTATAGCACGTAGAATTATTTCTGGAGAGAAAGTATTCATCTATCGTCCATTCCTGTGCCACACTCCTCAGACACACACATACACATACACACCAGAATAAAACTTCTCCCAAAATACACTGGCTTTGTGAAGAAATATCTGACCAGCTGGGTTTCCTGTCTAATTTATTTTCTAGCAATAACTTGAGCATTTGGGGAATAACTCATTATTCCAGACTACTGAAATAGACTTGAGTTTTCATTTGCTGTCATACTAACAATTAAAAAATAGCAAAGAATGCACCTCCTTTTAGTTTTAGAAGTCTTCTCTTTGAATAATTTATTCTTAGAGACAGTGTTGTTAGTGGAATAGTTTTTGCATTGGATATCTGTATTTCCGTTATGAACCTTAGGTAAAACTAATATTTACTTGTAGTCCAAGGCTTTTTAAATACTTACTAAAAGCATGAAAAGTAGTCAGTTAAAGAAGCAATCATTCGTATGGATTTGTTTTCCCAATTTACTACTAATAAGGAATAATCAATGTTATTACTCTGACTGAACTGATTGGATTCCCAGAAATCAATTAGAAGAGTCTTCTCAAGTATATATAGAACAGCCTTCCTTTCTCTGTCACAAGGGAAGAACTCTGAAACCCAAGCATACAATTGGTCTAGCAACTCTTGTTGCATTCTTCTGTATTTATAAGGGAAACACTGAATGTTATAGACTGGAAAGATGATAAAATTGTATATTTTGCAGATATTTTTGAAGGAAGTGGCCTATTTTTTTTATTCTAAGAAAATTGAGTAAGGACAAAATGGTTACACACAGAAGATAAAACCTATCATTTCTTAGATCTTATGAAAAAGTATATAGAAGTCATTGAAAGTGTTAAGGTAGAGTATATCATCATCTTAGTGTTTGGTCCAGGCACACACAACTTGGCAGATACCCCATATTTATCAAAATTTGTAGGGGGGATGAATCAATATGCAAAGTTAAATCATTCCACTCACCCTGGCTCTGTAGCTGTGTGACCAATTCTATTTCTCCATAAGTGGGGGTTTAAAATATTAAATATTAAAAAGATATCATTTATGTCCTCTTTCACTACTACTTTTTAGCGTTGTACTGGAAGTTCTACTTAATGCAATAAGACAGAATAGGAAATAAAAGGTATTCAGATTGGAAAGGAAGAAATAAAACTGTCTTCTTCACAGATGACGTGATTTTCTATTTTTAAAAATCTCAAAAAGTCAACCAAAAGACTACTGGAAGTAATAAGTGATTATAGTAAGGTTGTAGGATACAATGTTAATATATAAAAGTTAATTGCTTTCCTATATGCTAGCAATGAAAAAGTGGAATTTGAAATTAAAAACACATCATTTTGGGAGATGCTAATGGAATATCCTTTCCATTAGCATCTCCCAACATGAAATACTTAGGTATAAAACTAATGAAGTATGTACAATTTCTATAGGAGGAAAACTCTAAAGCTGTAATGAAAGAAATCAAAGAACAACTAAAATTTCATATTCATGAATAGAAAGGCTCCATATAGTTATGTTATCAGTTACTTTAAATTTGATCTTTAGATTTAATGCCATCCCAATCAGAATCCCAGAAGGTTATTTTGTAGATATCAACAAATTGACTCTACAGTTTATATGGAGAGGCAAAAAATCTAGAACAGTCAACACAATATTGAAGGAGGAGAACAAAATTGGAGCAATAATGCTACCCAACTTTAAGACTTACTATAAAGCTACAGTAATCAAGACAGTGTGGTATTTGTAAAAGAGTAGACAAGCAGATCAGTGAAACAAACTAGAAAACCCAGAAATAGACCCATATAATATAGTCAACTGATATTTGACAAAGGAGCAAACACAACACAAAGGAACAGAGATAGTATTTTCATCAAATGGTGCTGGAACAACTAGATATTGACATGCAAAAAAAAAAAAGAATCTAGACACAGAATTTAGACCCTTCCCAAAAATTACTCCAATAGATCACAGATCTAAATGTAAAACATAATATAAAACCTATGGAAGATAACATGGGAGAAAATGTGTATGACTTTGGGTGTGGTGATGATTTTCTAGATACAACACTAATGTTATGATTCATTAAAAAATTGACAAGCTAAATTTCAATAAAATTAAAACTATCTACTCTAAAAAAGACAATGTCAAGAGAATGAAAACACATGTCAGACTGGAAAAAATATTTGCAAAAGACAAAGCTGATAAAGAACTGTTAATCCAAAATATACAATGAATTCTTAAATCTCAACAATAAGAAAAGAAACAACTTGATTAAAAATGGGCAAAGACCTTAACAGATACCTCATCAAAGAAAACATACAGGTGGCAAATAAGCATATGAAAAGATGTTCCCCATTATATGTCATAAGGGAAATGTGAATTAAACAATAATGAGATAGCACTAGACACCTGTTAGAATGGCCAAATCCCGAACACTGACAACACTAAATGTGAGGATGTGGAGCTCATTCACTGCTGGTATGAATTCAAACTGGTACACTACATTGGTAGAGTTTGGTGGGTTTTTTATAAAACTAAATATATTCTTACCCTATGATTCAGTAGTCATTCTTCTTGGTATTTACTCAAAGGAACTGAAATCTTATGTCCACACAAGAACCTGTGCATGGATGTGTATGGCAGTTTTATTTATAGTTGCAAAAGCTTGGAGGCAAACGAATATGTCCTTCAGTAGGCGAATAGATTAATAAACTGATACATCCACACAATGGCATATTATTCATCATTAAAAAGAAATGAGCTATCAAGCCATGAAAAGACATGGAGGAATCTTAAATGCATATTTCTAAGTGCAAGAAATCAATCTGATGAAGTTACATAATATATGACATACTGTGAAAAACAAAACTATTAGAGACACTAAAAGGATCAGCGGTTGCCAGGGATTAGGTGGGAAGGGATGACTAGGCAGAACACAGAGGATTTTTAGAGGAGTGAGAATATCCTGTATGACAGGGATTCAGCCTTTTTCATCTCACGGCACACATAAACTAATTTCTAAAATTCTGCAGCACACCAAAAATATGTATTTTTTGCCTATCTAACAAAAATAGGTATGGTTTTGATTGATTTACAAAAAAACAATAGTAATTACTTACCCTTTTCCCCCAAAAGTAACTTTTTTAAAAGTCAGGTATCTATACTTGCATAATACAATAAGGGGTTTTGGTACCATGAATTAACTAGTTAGATGCAACCTTATTATGCAACGTGACCAATAGGATGCAACCCTGTTACATGACCTGAACATTTATGGTTCAGGACAGGGCATGCACACTGGACAGCTATTACTGTGTTGACTGTTGTCATTTTTGTATTTGACGATCTAAGGGAAAAGAGGTCAGTGTCCCTGACTAAATAGTTAGGTATTACATGTTTAAAAAATTTTTTTGCAGCACACTGGTTGAAAATCTCTATGGTGTGGTATCATAACGATTGGTATGTCATCATACATTCTTTTAAGCCACTAACATTTTGTGAGAATTTTTTGCTCATAGAGCATAACCTCACCTATATAGATATGTTAATATTTTGAAGTTTTAAATGTCTGTGTGTTAAAAGACCTAATAAACAAAAGGAAAGAGAAAAACAACAACCTGAGAAATTTTTGCAAAAGACACAGTCAAAAAAGCATTAACATTTGGCATATATTAAACTTTCCTTTGATTAATAACATAATATAAATGAAAAATATCAAAATGAGATACTAATTTATACCATCAGATTGGCAAAATTATAAAGGCTAAGTAATATAGTGTTAGTAAGGATATATATGCAGACAATTGTAACTGAATAAACAAATAAATAAATAAAATAAAAAATTAAAAATAGCAATAAAAAATAAATAAATTTTAAAAATATTATTATGAAAAAAAGGATATCGAGAAAAAGGCATTTCCATAAAATGTGGATGGCATTTAAATTAATATTATCACCGTAGAGACCAATTTACCTATTTTGAAGATGTGTATAACTTTTGACCCATCAATTCTCCTTCTAGGTATATACTCTAGAGAAATTCTTACAAATGTGAAAGGAGGAACTGCAGAAGGAAAATCAGCTGTATTGATTAACATTAGAAAATGTCTAAACTGAGTAACAGAATAAATTAACATGGATTAACAGGAGAGAATATTCTGGAATGTGGAGACAAATAAAAGACTCCCAACCCCATAAAAGGATTCAACAAGGGCAAAGAAATAGTGAGCTTTTTAAAAATTTGTTTCTTTGTTTTTGGTTGAGTGGTTAACTTCAGGGCTTCACTGAAATGTGAGGATATTCTGATCAGACTGTTTTGAAGCCTGATGCACTTCATATATTTGTTCATTTATTTAGAAGAGAGGCTGATAGAAAAAGGCAAGAATAAAGATCACTGCTCAGCCTATTTTCTCTGCAGTGAAGAATTCAGCTCTGGTTCCAAATGTGCATTCTTCACTCAACTCTAGAAATGTCCTTCATCTCATCAGATTAACTTTCTTTAGAAGGATATTCAGCAGACTTTGTTGTTACTTGACCTTGACTTTATGATCCCACGGCTTATCCAAAGAGTTTATCAAAATATTCATTCCAATCACATAGAGTATTCTTTCAGAATGGAGTTCTGAAAAATTAGAATTGTCTGCACCATTTTGAAATTGCAGTAAGTTTGGGTGTTGTTTAAGTAAATGGATGGACATTTTTTTCCTGTTTGTATCATCACCTCTTAGTCCAGTTTTCCTTGAGCTCAGTGATATAGGGTCAAGCCACATAAAAATTACATTGAGCCTTAGCAGAAGTAATTAAAATAATCAAAGTCTGAAAGTCTTTGAAGGCATCTGAAAGATACTGCTATAAGAAATAGAGAATTGGGAGACACTTCCGGCCAAGATGGAGACATAGGTAGATATACCTTGCCTCCTTGCACAACCAAAAGAACAACAACAAATTTAAAAACAAAAAGTTACCAATGCTGCCAGAAAATCTAACTGTATGGAACTCTGACAACCAAGGAGTTAAAGAAGAAACATTCATCCAGACCGGTAGCAGGGGCGGAGAGGACTCATGGCAAGGTGGTGACTGGAGGACTGGTGCAGGCTAGGCAATAGCGGCAGACCAGGTGAGGTGGTGGCTGGCAGAGTGCTTCCCAGATAAGGTCAAGTTAAAGGAGCTCATCATCACCAAGTCTTTACTGCATGAAATGTTAAAGGGAATTAGCTAAGAAAAAGAAGATAAAAAATACAAACACTAAAATGACAACAAACTCACAACTATCAACAACCTAACCTAAAAAGACAAAAACAAACTAAGCAAACAACTAGAACAGGAACAGAATCACTGAAATAGAGATCACGTGGAGGGTTTTCAGTGGGGAGGGGAAGGGAGAGGGGAAAGAATGGGGGAAAAGGTACAGGGAATAAGAAGCATAAATAGCAGGTAGAAAATAGACAGGGGGAGGTTAAGAATAGTATGGGAAATGGAGAAGCCAAAGAACTTATATGACCCAGAGACATGAACTAAGGTGGGGGAATGATGGTGGGAGAGGGAGTACAGGGCAGGGGGGAAAAACAGGAGAAAAAAATTGGACAACTGTAATAGCATAATCAATAAAATATATTAAAATTTTAAAAAAGAAATAGAGAATTGTAAGGTTTTTAAAGTCTAAAGTTCCAAAGAGAATAAAGTGAATAGCATGAAATAAATATTAACAACAAAAAAAGACGTCTTGAAAATGGTCAAGAAAAGACAAAAGGTCTTAGAATCAATATTTTCTAATATGAGATGGAGTTTATCAACAGGAGAAAAACTTGTAAAATACTGCTGGGAATGAGTCTATGTCATATTCTCTGGCTATTTAGTTCTCTTTTCAGTTTTCTCCCCTTGTAATCTCTTTTTTAAGTTTCCTATCCCTTGGATTCCAAGTCCAATTCTAGGGTACATTATGCCATACATGAAGGGTTTGATTGGTGATGGGACACATTTTTTTCTGTGGCAATTGTCACAGTGTTTAACACCTGCTTTTACTACTTTCTTTTTCATTACCTCAAAAAATTATACTGCTAGGCTTCTAGAATGTGCTTAATGGAGAAAAAAATAACAAAAGCAAATGAGCTCTTAGGGCGGTCCAAACATGTATTACCCCAAGAGAGCATTCAGAATTTATTCAATTTTCTTTCTTAAAAGAGTTCCTTATTCTTTCAACTATATTGAGTGTCTGAGGATATTATAAATGGGAAAATCCTATAATGGTAAGAGTAGCATTATTTTCTTTTCTTTTTCTTTTTCTTTTCTTATTATTTATGAGATGGAGAGAAACATTGATTTGTTGCTTCACTTATTTATGCATTCACTGCTTGCTTCTTGTATGTGGAGATCGAACCCACGACCTTGGCATCTCGGGCCAATGCTCTAACCAACTGAGCTAGCTGGCTAGGGCCAGAAGTAACTTCATTTTCATATGAAGTGGTGAAGCAGGTTGAGTGGAAAATGAAGTCAGTATCCAGGGAACGAGCAAAAGAGCAAACTTGCTTTACGACAGTAGGCAAATGTTGGTCTAATGTATCCATGTTTTGCAGATATGGTGAGAATAATTTCCTCTGTCAAAACTCAAAGTTTTGGAGTATTTTTATTCTAAAGCAGTAAAGAGATACAGTCAATGTTAAATTAAAAAATTCATCAGTTTGAATGTCTTTTTCTAAATTTGGCAATCTGAAACACTTAGGGAATGACTATAGCTACAGCCATTTTTTAAAAGATTTTATTCATTTATTTTTAGAGAGAAAAGAGGGGAGAGAGAAAGAGGGAGAGAAAAACATCAATGTGTGGTTGCCTCTCATGCCCCCCACAACTGGGGACCTGGCCTGCAACCCAGACATGTGCCCTAAGAATCAAACCAGCAACCCTTTGGTTCACAGTTGGCGCTCAATCCACTGAGCCACACCAGCCAGGGCAAACAGCCACTTTTATGATTATAAGAAAAGAAAAGCATTTTCTCCCTCCTACTACTTAGCATGGTGCTCTGCTCTTCATCTTTTCATAGTCAATATACCTAAAGAAACCTTGTCAGTTGTCATTGCATTCATCTCCCAGAACCTCAAGATTAATGTAACTTCAGTGTGTTTTATTAGGAGGGAGAAAAAGTTGTGGATTATGAATATACAGTCACCCTTATGGCTTTATCTTTATGAGTGCAGAATGACTTCTGTGTCTTCAGGTTTCAGTTCTCTTTTTTTTTGGCTGGATTAGCAGGGGAAAGATGGAAGAAGCTAAGAGGCCAAGGGTTTAAGAGATTGTGCTTTAAAAAATGCTTGTCCAAGTCCTCCTTTCACATATACCCCTTGATTTCTACTTACATTGCATTGCCCAAGACTGGATCATGTTTCTAAAACTTGCCTCTATAGTAGAGGAAGTTATGGGAGATGAGAGTATTGAGTGGCTTTTGGTCAGTCAATTTCAAATGTCCATCATCATTATTTCCATCTCTTTCTTGATTTTAAACAATCATTCCAAAAATAATACATAAAAATTTCAATTGCAGAGTACCATGAATAAATAATAAAATAATGTAACAGAGAATGCAATTCATTAGTATAACTAAAATAAAACAAATAAGGATTTAACCTATAAAAATGAGATGAGCTCTTCAGCCACAGTTTGCTCCCATATCATCAAAAAGAATCTTGTCTGGTAATTGTTCTGCAATCTGTATGAAATCAGCATGTTGTGTACCTTAAACTTACACAACATTACATGTCAAATATATTTCAATAAAGCTGAGAGAAAAAGAAAAGAAACTTGTCCGCTCTCCCCAAAATAAACTCACCTTCACTTCCAGAAGTGAAGAGAGAAGGAACAAGAAAAGCAGCATAATTGAGAAACTATTTTGTGTCATTTAAATTCATTTAACATCCTATTATGCTGATATATTATTTTGATCATGTGCTTATAATCAACAGTTTTTTCCTCCCTCCTCATACTAATCAAACACTCTGAAATTAAACTTGAAGCTTTGGTTGGATGAATGCAATAATTTACAAACTCCCCTTGGGGATGTAAATCTATCTAGAGCAGAGAAACATGCTAAGTACAAAAGAAAAAAAGAAATATTTTTGGTCTTCATGGATATTATGACAAATCAAAAAGTGAGCTCTGATAAGAAAAAAAAGTGAGTGAGAAAATACTTCTGGGTCTAGGCAAGTGTTCCACACACTATCTTTGTTGGATGGAACTATTTTTCCCTTTAACATAGAATCAACTCTTACTAGATTAATTATAATCTTTATAACCTTAATGGAAATGGAAACATCATATATCAAAAGTGATTAAAAAGAATACATGGTTAGCTGTGGCTGGTGTGACTCAGTTGGTTGGAGCATTGTCCCTTGGACCAAAAGGTTGACAATTTGATTCCTAGATAGGGCACATGCCTAGGTTGCAATTTTGATCCCTGGTCAGGGCACCTATGGGAGGCAACCAACTAATGTTTCTCTCTCTTACTTTCTCTTGTTCTCTCTCTCACTGTCCTCCCCTTCTCTTCCCCTTCCTCTCTCTCTAAAATCAATAAACATAAAACAAAGAACATGATTATACCTGAAAGTAATATAGTAATGTATATCAACTGTAATAGAAAACTTTCAAATATTTTCAAAGTGCATATGTTTAAGATTTATTAACATACTTTAGAGAATTGCCTCAAAAATTATATTTGAATGATAAATATGGGTAGAACAAGAATGAAAACCTTAATATTTTACTTGGAAGGACCTGAAAAAATAAAGCTATAAATTGAAGTTTAACTTACTTGAAATATTTATAGAAACTTCAAAAATAAGATAATGTTAATTTTAACAAGAAAGTAGTAATGTAACATAGTTAAAAATATAAAATTCCCATTATACTTTAGGATTTAATCACAAGACCTTTTCTGAAACATTGATAATTTCAAACAAACCTTCTAAGTTACCTAAAATAGAGTTCTAAACCACTCACCTCTGTTGTAAGAAAATACAGACAAAAGTATTGTTAATTATAGAATTTTTGCAGCAAAATGCTGGCTGGGGGATATCCCCAATATTTAAACCACAGCCAGGAGTAAGTCATTAAGTCAAAGATCTTTGGGATCCTTCAATGTAATTTAAATAATGTAGCAATTCTGGTTGTAGTTTATCCTATGTTTTAGTTGATTAGGGCTTCTATAACAAAAATACCGTATACTTTGTGGCTAGAAACAACATAAATTTATTTCCTACAGTTCTGGAACCTAGGAAGTCCAAGATCAAGGTGCTGACATATTCAGTATCTCCTGAGGGTCTGTTTCCTGGTTCCTAGAGAGCTGTCCTCTCGCTGCGTCCTCACAGGGTAGAAGGAGTGGGAAGGAGCTCCCTGGGGTTTCATCAGGTATTCATTCTTGTTATACGCGATTCATTCTCATTCATGAGGGATCTACCCTCATAATTATCCCTCCAAGGCAGTGATTTTCAACCCTTTTCATCTCATGGCACACACAAACTAATTGCTAAAATTCTGCAGCACACCAAATATATATATATTGCTGATCTTACAAATATACGAATAATTTTGATTCATTCACATTGGGTGGCTCTTGTGTTGACAGTTGTCATTTTTTTATTTGGCAGTCTAAGGGAAAAGAGGTCAGTGCCCCTGACTAAATAGTCAGATATTACATGTTTTAAAATTCTTGTACACACCGGTGTGCCTCTTGCAGCACAGTGGTTGAAAATCGCTGCTCTAACGTCTCACCTCCAAATACCGTTACTAAGAGACTTAGCAGAGATGATGATGGCGAGCCTGAGTGAGTGAAACTATATGAAGTGTCTTTTACCTTAGTGATCATAAGGAATCCCTAAAGCAAATTCAGTTCGGAAAGAAATGCCCTTTACTGAGGAGATTGTGACCTGTGTTCTCTCTCTCTGATTATCAGATCATCTTTCTAACTGCTTCTAGGAATTACATTTGAGGTTCTGCATCAGTAGGTTGTTTTTTTATTTTTTACGTAGGAAAATTAAATTTTATGTGTATTTTATCACTCTTCAAATTGTGTGACTTGGGATTCACAAGAACTGATTATACTTGAAATTGGCTTGATAATTTGCAGCATCAATATCAGTGCCAGTTGGGTTTATATAAAAGTGTGTGGATAGAATGAATTCCTTCAGAATCTGTAATTCTGTCTTGTCTTGGTTTTAGTATCCATGGGATTGCTGCTTTTTCTTAAAAATATCATTTATTTCTGTGACCAGGTAAAAGAAGAAAATTAAAAATTTACTTATTTTCTTTTTATTCTGGAACAGTTGAATTGGTATCTGGAAAACCCAAATGTATTAAATAGTATCTTTAGAAATCAGGTTGACCTTTAGAGACAACTAGGTTGGTGTTTAGGGTGGTAAAAAGAAGTCACACATTGTGGCTTCGCTGACCTGGGTAATCATTTTATGTCCAACACTTATTTTACTGTGTGATCCTGGGAGTTTTCCAAACTTAATTTTTTTGTTCTTTAAAGTAGTATTAGTCATTCTGCATTACAGAGTTTTATGATGATCAAAGACAGCATAGGTAAATCCAAATTTTGCAGACCACCTGCCATGTAATATATATTCAGAAGAGGTGAACTCTTATAATACTGTTATTAGAAATGGTAATAATTTTTGAGACAAAAATTTCAGTAAATTTAATACAAATTTTAAGTCACGTTGACATGCACACATGTATTTAAGTTTTTCCCCCAATACCTTCAGAATCACCTTACTACAGGTTGGGACAGACATAGGTTTGCAGTTGCGAGTACGTGAAACAGAGTGTATTCTTGTATTATTATTTATTAGTTATTGTAGTGTTTTCCATAGGAACAACCGTAAACCTATTTCCCCCCACCCTGTATTGCTTCTTCTGTATTATATGACATATGAGATTGCATTGAGGCCATGTTTGGCAATAAGTTAATTTCTTTATATTCTGAAAGGACACTACTGCTTGTAATTGCATAGAGTGTCTTCAGGCATAGATAGGACTTAAGATACGTTTTATTGATGAAGGTCTTAGGGATTAGGATTTGCCAGAATACTGAAGTAGTTAATAAAACCTGGCATGCTTAACCACATTAAATGGCCTAAACCCAAACTTCCCAGGCTGTTATTCGAAGCCTTCTATGAACTGTTTCCTTCTTCCCCATACGGATCTTCTACTTCACTTCTTCGTATGTAGGCTAAACTTCAGTTTCTGGCATCATAAATTATTTTTGATTCATTCAGGACATAGAGCATTTCCACCCCACTCAATATCAATTTTATTCATTCTAAATGATTTCTCAAGGTCACCTATTCCAAGAAACCTTTCCTGATCTCTTATTAAAATCACTTGCTCTTCCTCTAAACCCCATTGTGATTTTTCTACAGAGATTTTATAGTATCTGTCTTTCTGCATTGCCATGTAATCATATTCCCAATGTCTTATCTTTCCTATTATATTAAAAGCTTCTTGAAAGTGGGATCCATGCTTGATTAATCTTTGTGTCCCTGCAGCAGTGAGCAATAGGCCTTACACCAAGTAGAAATATACATATTTGTTGAACTGGTCATCATTCAGATTTTTAAGTTAGGATATAGGAGTTAAAGTACATCGTACTAAATGACAAGTGATGAGATGGATAACTCAGTATTCTGTAAAGACACCGCCTGTAACTACTTCTTTTATGAAGTTTCAGTGGGGCATGCCATACTCATATGCATACCAATTTATCTTCAAAATGAACTCTTATCGCTTTCCTCTATAAATAATATTGAAGAACTGAAATTCACAATTAAACCTTAATTCCAGTCAATGTATTCCATAAGTAGGATACAAAAATAGAACTCCATTTATAAAATGCATTTCATAAAAGGTCTGATATCAATGCAAAGAACTTTAAATGTGTCTTCATACTTGTAATTGCCAATAAGGACTAATCAGCATTTTTACATAGATAACAAAGCATTATTACTTCTAGTGTTTGAAACCTTAAGTAGGACATGGTAGTTGAAAGCAATTTTAAATATGTGTCAAAGTGACCAGAATCATAACTCTAAGTAAGTTCACTGCTCATTTACAGTGGGTGTTTTGGTAGATTCCTAAATCTCTTTGAATTACAGTTTATTCTTCATTTAAAAATGAGGATAATAGCACATGGCCTGCCTACTCTGCAGGCTGTTGAGAAGATCAAATGTGATTGCATAAACAAAGGAACTTTTTAATCTTTGCATTGCTTATAAAGAGATTATTATTATTGTTAATTATAATACCAGTTTGCAGTCTTTTAAAAATTGCTTTTATCACGTGAGCAGGGTCCAAGCACGGGTGAACACCTCCCTCTGTTCCCAAGGACCTTGTGTTTGGTAAAGAATATGCTGGCATGCTCACAAATCGTCGTGTGTGCAAAGAGCTCAGACAGAGCAGGGAGCACATACATTCCTCTTCCTTCTGTATCAGGCACGTGTAATCTTTTCTTGGAGTTGCTTCATTCTTTATGCTTCTGTGGCTCTCAGGGATGCCCCTGACTTTCTGTTGTTCAGACCCCATGGGGCAAGGGTCAGGGCACTTCTGCTGCAGCAGGAAGCAGGGTGCTGCAGCTGCACTTCCCACTGGACTGCAGAGTGGATCCACCAGCCATGGCGGAGCAATGCACGCAATGGGCTGGATTTTGTGGACTCTTTCTCCTCTTGCTATAAAATTAACACTGTATCACTTGAGCCCAGTATGAATATTGTCTGTTCTCAGTGACCTTGAATCATGCACTGGTTTCTGCCCTGGGTGGCACTTATCCGCCTTTCAACCTTGGCCATACTCATGTTATACTCTACCCAGGATTACAGCCTGACCACGTAGTGAGCCCATATCAGTGTCACTTTTGTTGTCATCCTGGAGGTGTGTTATAACTTCTCCATGTTGTTGCAGATAAGGATACCACTCATGTAATTTCTTCTGTAGCAAAAATAAAATGTATCCGGTGACAGTAAAAATCAGCCTTTATAATTTTGTGTTAATTCCTATTTACGGCATGAGAAATGAAAAGCAGTTCTGCCTTGGAAAGTAGACTTAGCTTTGTGGAAAGAGATTTGGTGTGGCAAGTCAGAGAAAGCACGGAACTTTGAAAGCATTGTCTAGGTACACTAACACAGCTAAAGACCTACACAGCCACCACTCTTTGATTTGTACCTTTGACACAATCAGTACATTGATATGCTGATGAATTAATAGCTATGATTAGAAGGGACTGGCAGACTCTCCCAACTCTGTGAGATGAGGAGGCTCTCTGTATTTTTTTAAGTGTATTGCTATTTGCTTCTCTACATTATTAATTTACTAAGCAAAAAAAGAAAAAAAGGGAAAGAACTCAAGGACATAGACAACAGTATGATTGCAGGGGGTGGTGAAGGTAGAAGAGGGTATGAGGGGATAAAGGGTGATGGAAAAATTAAAAAGAAAAAGAAATACGTGAGTAGTTTGTTTCTGTTTGGCATAGACATATCTGTAGAGTTTGTTCATCTGAGTAGCTCTGGAGTATGTGGATAGTTCGGGAAATGTAGAAGCAGTGCCAAGAAGAGGAAGGGCTAGTGGAATAGTAAACACCAGTGGTCACACTCAATAACCTGGTACAGAGAATCTGAACATTTGCAAGGCGTGAATTGCCCAACGGTCTCAAAAGGAGAACTGACTATTGAGCAGGTAGCTCCCTCCCATCTTGTGGAAGAGCAAGTCTTAGGACAATATTTATAATACATACTCTGATAATGAGACACAATACTTTAAATAGTAAACCCAGTGGGATTTTGGGTGCCAAGGGGTATTGGTAGTGGAGATTTTAAAAACAGAAGCCTTCTGCAGAAAAGTTAAGGGTAAGGAAGCAGAAATGACAGGTTGTATTTCCGTGTTGTGTAAGTATGTAAAATTTTCACTGGTTTACCATTCTTGATAAACCATAATAAACAAGTTTTATTTAGAGCCTAGCTTTTCACTCAAATGGTAATAAGGTAAAAAGTAGTTCTGCCTCCTTTATTTCCTGTCACGCTTAAAGAAGAAAACCAAACGTGCATGAGAGGAGTGGGACATAGTGATTTTCTAGAATTTTGTGGGGGTTGGTGATTTGAGGTCTTGAGGTGGTGCATTGGAGGTAGAGGAATATTGGCCAGGGTTCCAAGTGCAGTGTCAACTAAAACTCAAGCCATTCTGCGAGTTAGGTGTCCTGTGACTTACTGTTCCATAGGTTTTTCAAATATTGTTTGAAGTTGAACTTTAATGGTATTTTTTTCAGTAATTACTTTATTTCAAGTGGACAGATGGCTATTTTTTGTAGCATTCAGCTATTTTTATACAAACACTGCTCAAATGTTGTTAGGTAGGACATTTTCTAAGGTCTCCGTGTGTCTTACCCTTTCAACATATCTGTATACGTATCTCAGCTAACGGGACAACCATGAGTATCGTGAGGGATGATATTTTTTATTACTGTAATTTGTGTCATTGAAAAATTCAAGTACATCATATAAATAATTAGCAGCATAGGCTCTATATTAAATTCTGAAGTCATATTGGAATACATTAATTTTGGAGATTTGTATGATTCTTCAGTTTCTCGTGTTTTTGCTGTATTGTACCTGGCTGAATCACCTGGAGTATCTAATACCTGCCTAACAGATGCTGTGTTTGTGGTTTATCTGATACCTCCTAGGGGTTTAGGGAAAGAATTTAGTGTTTCACTTCTGAATAATGGAATGCCAAGCCTCCTTTTATTTCTTTTGATAATAAAGAATGATATTGTTGTAAAATACGCTTCATCAATAATAGCAGTGAAGTCCTCCAGAACTAGTTCAATTCATAACAGCATGAAATGTGGATAGCAATATAACTCTCTGATACTTTTGTGTTGAAAAGATGCTATCGTTTCAGCACACAGCCTCAGGAAGTAAGGCGGGAAGAAGCTTCCGCCACAGTGTGTGTGTGTGTGTGTGTGTGTGTGTGTGCGTCACCTCTTTGTGTGACAGGCACATTCCAGAACAATGTCGCCAAGTCGCCAAGTTGTGGAATAGCTCTTAGTTTTGTACGCATCTTTCCCTGACTTCTTATCAAGCCATAGTATCATCTTTTCTTTAAAATAGCTAAAGCCTCATCAAGTTATTGCCAACTTTTCTTATTTCTTCCCTCTCATAGTAACACATCAACAAGTATAGTTGTTTCTTTCTTTGTTAAGTATTTTGTGTCTGTTCTTTTCTTTCCACTTCCTTTGCCTAAGGCTAAGACCCTTGTACTCAGTACGCAGTTTATTAGGAGCCTGTTAACAGGACTACGAAGTATACTTCAGTCTGTCACAATGTTCTTTGCAAGTTATTCCCTACTTCACAATCGTTCAGTCGTCTCCCATTGCCTGTACCACTTTACTGTCTGCCTGTGCATTCTAATTCTAACTTACCTTGCCATCTTTATTTCTCATGGTGTCATCACACCAACCGTTTATTTCCAGTGAAGTGGTTCGATAGAACATGCTACGCAGAGCCTGGACTCTGGGCATGCTTTTGCCTATTCAATACGTCTTTCTCTTCCTAAAGCATCTCAATTTTTTTCTTCTTTTTCATGACCGACCTCAAGTTTTATCTCCCCCATAAAGTTTTGCTAAATTTATTAATGCTGGCCCAACAACAGCTACAATCATAATACGCTTTAAATAAAATAATGTAGGAGAATAGCTGAATTTGTTGTGTAAAAAGAAAGTGCTCCACAAGGATGAGTTTCTTTACCTCCCCTCTTCTCAACATATGTATCAAGATGATAAAGTATTTCCGGTTTAACCTTGTAGGGACTAGCCCAAGGTCTTTTGAAGGCTTTCAGAGCCCTACACATAATTTGCAAATCATAGTAAGGCTAAAAGTGGAGACTGGATTGATTAAAATTGCATTATGTAAGTGAGGAAATGAAGGCCAAGTGGACTCAGTGCTCTCCTGAGGCTGAATTTGATAAGTAACTGTCACACGTATTCCCATGCATTTTATCTAACAACTTTACAGTGTCAATAAATACAGAATATTGTCAAAAAATATTAGTATTTTGCTTTGAAGTAATCTGAACTATGTGTATTTAACATAAGGCCTTTATATATGTATACCCCTAGATTTACTGTTAACATTAGCCTTCTACCATTTATCTTTTATGAAAAACATTTATTAAACTATTTATTAGTTATTAAACTATTTATTAAAACTAGTCCTTGCCCCTATTTTTGTATTTCTGGAATACAGAACACCTTTACTTAGAATGATGTTTTGATCTGTTGTTTTTTGATCCAAATGGTTTTTCTCAGCCACTGGGTTCAGATTGTGTGCACTTAGTCTGAACATGTGTACTGAATCCTGGGTATCAACGATGGAGGTTTTTAATATAATAAAAAGTAGAAAATGAGCATTCACAGCTATTCTTTTCTTTAAAAGGATTGCTCATAGTAAATATACTGAGATGTGCATTTGGGGTGGTAAGGCTGGGAGGGTATTTTTGTTTTCATTGTGGAAGAAAGAGATCACACAATGCAGTGTTCCCAAGTGCGCCACAGCAATGCTTATAGCAACTGAGTGTATCAAGTTTTCCAGGGAAAATGAGAAACTGAGCACAACTGGTGGAGTGTGACGCCCAAGATTAGTGAAGTCTCCCCCAACAGCAGAGTTATTACCTAATTCCTCTCCTTGGCTCACTGAAGGAATTGCCTCCAATTTGGTGGCAAGGCCGATAGTTCATTTATAATAATGAACCGTAGTGTCTAAAATGGACATATTGTACACGTACCTCAGACTATTGTTACTTTGCTTTTATACAGACTATACCCACTAATGAAAGTGAAATAGAGCCTGAAAACACATATATGTCCTTGGCCGACGTGGGGGAATGAGGGTGGATGGGGATGTAGATTAGAATGATGTATTTAAATTTTTAAAGTATCTGTGTCTTCAAAGTGTAGCATAAGCTATAGGATTTTTCATAGTATACCTAAATGTATTAACATCATTATATGAAATTACAACCCTTTCTTCTATCATACTAATTTTAAATTTCTGCATTTGCAACACTGCAAATAGGTAGGGATGCGTAAACAAATACTACATACTACTGGGAGTCATATTTAAGTAAAACACATTTGGATCCTTTCATAAAGTACAATTTTTGATAATTTGAAAATATAATTTAATATGTCCTAGAGTTAGATCTTAGTGGTTCTAGTATTATTTATTTCTAGAATTTTAGAATTTTCTAATGGATTTGGTTAAACCTAAGCTCTAATGTAATTGCTAAAGTTTAGTTTTAATGAAATGTGTATATTCATATATATACACACACGCACATATATGTATGTGTGTATATATATACACATACGTGTGTATATGATATGTCCAGAAAGTATCCAGCCACGTACTATGACAAATAGAGGCATTAATTGGAAAAGATACAAGACACATTGTACATAGGACTGTGACATCTCAGTCCCGTTCATAGTAGGCACCTTGGGATCTCACACAGTTCTCCCAGTCACCATCAGCTGCCCCATCCTATTTTCCTGAATTTCACTGAAGGTCTGAAATTACCCTTTCAAAGGTGATTTTAGTTTTGGGAAAAGCCAGAAGTCACAGGGCGTCAAATCTGTGCTGTAGGGGGGCCGAGTCACCTGGGTGATTTGATGTTTCACCAAAAAACTCCAAACAAGACATGATGCATGAGTGGGCACATTATGGTGATGAAGCTGCCAATCCCAGTTGCCCATAGCTGCAGCCTTCCGAATCATCTAAATAGTTTCCACAGAGGAATGTTCAAGCTTAACGCAAAATTTGATGCAGATTCATTGCTCTACTCGCTCAGTCATTTGGAATGCAATGGCCACACAGTACACATGCTCACTCAATGTCATCCACCTCCCCCACTGACTAGTACAGTGAAGTTGTCATTGTTCATGCATGTGCATTCCAGTCCACTCTCCTTGGCTGCCAGATTACACCAATGTCATTCAAACCATTCTTGTTATATTAACAACGTTTGGACTTTTTCTGGACAGACCTTATATATATCAACATACTGCTATTTTCCAAATAATAACTCTCAAATGGATTCACAATTTAAATATAAGAACCATTAAAATACTAAATGGAAAATACACTATTAACATCATACTTAACATGATTTGCAAATAATTTCCCCGGTTTAAGTTGTGTGTATATGTACATATATGTATGACCATAAACATATAACTGTGTACTGAATTACTTTTCTAGTGCTTCTAGAACTTTGCTTTGAGTACAAGTTATATAAAAGTATAGATATACAGCCATATTTATATTTAATACCATTTACAATATGCACTTTAATATTTTTCTTGACAATTCTTTGTATTTTTCCAAGTCTCTTCAATTAACTTGCCTTTCTTTTGTAATAATTTTTTTAAGTAGAATAAGTACAGAATGTTTAATTTACGTTGCAAATACAGGAGAGAATTTTGTGGTTAAAAAAAGAAAGTCAAAGGGAAAATGTGGGACATCTGTGATAGTGTCAATAATAACAAAAAATAAATTTAATAAAGGAGATAATGACAAGACCTAAAGAAAAGAAAAAAAAAGCCAAATATTTAATTAACCAATTTTTTTTCTTTCAGAAATTCACTTCAATGTTGTTGTTGTTTTAAATACCAAAATATAATAGTGCTGCTATTTATCTTTGCTTCACTAAAGTAGAATATCTGGTGTATTGAGATACATTTGGATACAGTTTGTCCCTCTGATCATTTGTTAAAGAGGAATTTTTTTTTTAAATCCCTGCCACGACAACTTTCTTCCAAAAGCCAATCAATTCTATCAGAAACCAGGATGGTGCTTAAGAAATTGAAAACATTTCTGCTGGCAGGTTCACTGTTCATTTCTGACACCTGCTGGTACAAAATTGAGCACTTTAATTTATTGAAGTTGCTGTTCAGAAAATAAAAGCCATACATTTTCCTCATGGAACCTATTTCAACATTTCTTTATATCTGTTTGTATACAGTTCATGGCTTTCTAATAAATTATTGACCATTCATGTTTTTAAACTGTAATATAAATGATAGGTAAAATGATTAACTAATTTGAATCCAAGATTCACTTTTAACATTTGCAGAAACCCTGGGATATCAAACTAAGAGCATTTTGAATGTGTGATCAAGTGAATTTGGATTGATTGGTTTGGTTATGTCTTCAAAATTTCTGTATTTTGAACAAGTTTTAAAATGTAGATGCCTGTTTTTAAATAGCCTACTTGTTTGAAATCAAAATTACTATCAACTTCTTTTTTTTTTGCAAGGGATGGGCAAAAATCTGTGGATGTCGTTGATCATTTGGAAAATGCTGGGAAGCAGAGCCAAGGTTATCAGAAAAAAAAGAAAGAAAGAAAAAAATTTCATTACATAAAAAAAAAAGATTTCTCTTAGTGAGGAGTTGATGGAACATTCAAATAAAATCTTTGTTTATAGGACATGGGGTTAGCCAGGTACTAAATAAATCAAAAATGTTTCTCATAAAAAAGAAAAGAAAAGAAAAAAGAAACTGAGAAACTTGGCCTTCAAGCCAAGATCAAGGCAGGGGAACCAACATAAGTCCTTAAACCCAGAGTCCTAGAAATAGACCACATGTGAGGAGCAAATGCAATTTTAAAAGGAGTGAGAGGGAAAAGGCTTCTGGGAGATTTTAATGAACAGCACTGAAGTTTAGGACTTAACCTTTATGGGCTCTTCCTTAGAGGTACACGCGCAGATTAAACTTGCATAAGAGTGAAACTTCAGGCACATTTTATTGGTGGATATGGCTTGGGTTTTGTTAGAGGTAGTATATGTAAAGATATTTTTATCACAGTTTTAAAACTATGAATAAACCTAAGAAAATCTGTCCAACTTTGTAGAACATGCTGGTGACTAACTTGAGTATTTAACGAATGGCTCAATTTGAAATTGTCAAACCTTATACTAACTAAATCATATATTAATGTTCCTTTATTTTGATGTGATATTTAAATCACATACACCATTATTTGACAGGATTTTAATAACCTTATATGGCTGCTAATTTCTAGTAAACTAGATACTGCAATTCTTATTAAGTAAGCAAGGTAACAAAGAATTGTTTTAGCAACAATCATATAATGGTAATTTATACTTTACATGCAAACATCTATTAAAAATATCATTCTTGTAAATTAAAGTGGCACAAAATGTTTTGTTATTGCCATCAGTGTTACTGGCATTATTGTCATCTTTAATCGCACCCTGGGTCCACACAATGGATTTTAGAATATGTGAAGGCGATCTGTTGAATTTGTATTAAACACCCTTCCAAAATACAAAATACTAGCCTCATGCTGCTTTCTTCTGTGGTACCCACAGTAAATCTCCTCGGCTATTACCCACGACTGAAGTGATTCTGAAAGTTTTGGGGGCAAACTTTCAGGTACAGTTTGAAAATTTCATTCCTGACACGGTATGCCTCCTACCTACACATTGTCTACATACATTCAGTGTAATTCTGACACAGGAGATCCGCAGACCACATGTCGAGGGCCTCACAGTACTGGCTACAAAGGTCAGCTAAGCTGTCCTGTTCCAGCAGTGTCTCCAGGTGGGTAACAATGGGGAAGATTTCACTGTGAACACTTAGCACTTTTCCTTTTGCCCACTCAGGCATAGCCATTTGCACACACTTCCAAACAAGTTTGGCTAAATGTATCTTAAGAAATACACTTATTGGTTTATACACCTTTGTCCATCTTCACCTCTTTCTACTGTAACATTTGCCTTGTTAAACCAAGAAAACATTACATTCTCCTAATTTCAGTGGTAAAAAAAAAAGTGAGTTTTACAACAAATTGGAAAACAAAAATAGTGTTAATGTTAAAATTTTATTAGGAAGCTTACATTTTGAAATGACTTACAATACAATAAACAAATACTACCATAAAGAAGCACTCCAAATTTTCTTTCAAATTTCCAATGAGAGTTTCTATCTACCTTCTCCATGCATATCTACTTTTCTTATAATTACAGAATATCAGAAAATGAGTTAAAACATCCAGACAATGACTCATGTTTAATTTACAAAAGTTTTCTTTCATGTAAGCCCCCCATCAGCTGGAACATTAGAGGGCTGTATATGAGGAAATGTATTGTGAAGTGTAAAATGTTGATTCTTTTTTACGTATTTTGACGTAGTTGGTTAGCAACTATTTATGTTCTGCCAGACAAATAGATATGTGTAGTAGATGACTGTTTTGCTGTGAAAAGTGGTGAGGAGTATTTTAAGCATTCTTAATGATTTGAGCGGAGAACATCATTGCTAATCAAGGGGCCTTAAGTTCATTTGCTGTTATTGTAGACACAGGGCTATGTCTTTTGAGACGATGTGCTTAGGAGGAATTATTTACATCAGCAGTTCTCAAAGTGTAGTCACCAATCATCAGCATCTTCATCACCCTGGAACTTCTCAGAACTGCACATTCTGGGGCTCATTTCAGACCTGCTGGAGCAGAAACTGCGGGCGAGGCTTGCACTCCTGACGTGTATTTGTTGGAGAATCACTGATCTTGAGGTGTCACTTATGATGGGGAGTGTATCACCAGTTGTACCATGAGAAAGCAAGAAAATTCCCTATGAATCATCTTTCTTAAGTGATACAGAGAAAATTTTTCATTAGGAGGAAAAAGTCAAATGATCCGGCACAAACTGGTACTGCACGGTGGTGTGGAAAGCAAAGAGGCAAATGGAACAGAGATTCGAGTCGGGTGTTAGTCAGGGTGCTGGCAGTTGCATGCTTCCGCGCACACAGCAGGTTGCGGTCCAAGGAGAACACCCCGAAAGGACAAATGGAGAGAAAAGAATCCCGCTGCCCAGCCCGCGCACTAGAACCTCTTCCTGCTTAGCATTCTTGCCGACTGTTCATCTGTTTCCTTCTTGTCAACGTGCTGACAACCAGCACCAATCAACACTTACTCCTGCTTGCTTTTCTCCCTCCTTTATTTTTCGTTCTCAAACCTTCTCTGTCCCAAACCAGAGATTCAGATTCTAAGAAAATTACCTGTCCCTGCAGCAGAGGTTATTAAAGAAAATGAACACACAGGCCACTGTTTAAGCTATATGATTCAGTGTAAGTCATCCTTTTATATATCAATACATACATTTATAAATAAATCCTCCTTTATTTACATTAAATAAACTATTTCCACTTTTGACTCTAAAATGTCTGTAGGCTTTGCAGTGATTAATAATCACTGATAAAGATACAGTGATTCATAAGAATATAAAAAAGAGGTATTTGTTGCCATGACACGGGTCTGTATATTTCCCTCTTTTTCCTGTTTGCCTTTATTCTCTTTTTTCACTCTCCTTTCTTCTGCAAATTAAACATATTTACTTCTTGTAACTCTGGGATGTTATCTTTCATTTTTTGCTTCACGTTCCTTGTTCTTTGCTTCGCCCTTTTCCAACTTCTCTGTTTTAAAATGAGCATTTTCCCCAAAGCTTAAATATAAGATCCTTTTTTGATTCATTATCTCATCTACTCATTGTTTAATTTATTTAGGTTTATGTGTTCACATCCCTGTTGTTTTATCCGCTTCCCTTTGTCCGTCCCTACTGTGGTCTCTCCCCCTCTTTTTGTTGGGAACTACTTAACTGTCTTGATCTCACCCTTGTGAGCACCTTCTAATTGTAATTTTTTCTTTCTTTCACTTCCTTCTTCTTTTTATTCTTTTTCAGTAAAATAGTTAATGTCCTGAGAAAAATGCACACCACAGGCAAACTTCTAAATGTAAACTCATCATAGCAAGATAATTAAGGCATGATTCTTGCCCCCCCAAAAAAAAGCATTCACAAGGACTTTTGACTCATATCTCTAAAATGTGTCCTGTCCATTGTCAGCTGAGCCCTCAGTGCTTGGTGATAATGATTCTATTCATTCTGGCTCATAACACTTTCACACTTGCCTCATTTTCTTTTCTTTCCTCAAGCCCTGTCTTAGTGTTCTGTGCTGTTAGAAGAGTCACACACACACACACACACACACACACAGGACACCATTTCTCAATTTTTTTACTCTCTCCCCTTCTCTCTCTATAAGCCCCATGCTTCTTTTGTTAAATTTTCAAGTCCAGATACTGCTCTTTTGCAAGGAGTGGCTTGTCTTCTTGTAAGTCATACTTGTTTATATATGCCCAGTGCCTGGCTCACAAAAGGAACTTAATAAATGTTTGTGGAACCAAATTAAAGTATATTTCTTCACCCATACTCTAGATACCTTTGCCTCCCATCCTCTCTGGTCCATGCACTTATTTTGTCCTGCTCTGAAAACTGGATGAATATCGAGCCCACTCTACTTCTGGCCCTTCTGTCGTTCCTCACATTTTCACCAAGGTGACTGGGGGTGATGCTGGGGTGTACTAAGGACTGGAATCCACTTACAGCTAGGTGCTCCCTTTTTCACACACACGTGCACTTGGAGAGCAGTTGTGCTTCGTATTTATCATGAGTGTGGTTACTAGCTCATCACTTCATTATATTTACATTCTCCTTTCCTGGTTGCAATCTATGTATACTTCTAGACTAGGCAGAATCAAAATATGCATGATATCCTCTTAAAACCCACTGTTATTTCTGGGAGCACTGGGTATTATTTTGATGAACAATCTAGATGGCTTTAAGTCACTTCTTAAGAACGCCTCATTAGTCGTTGGAAAATTTTCCTCGGGCTTTAAATATATAAAATGTACGTGCAACAACAAAATGTGAGCTGTAGAGATTCACTTTTCAGATGGGTAACACACTGTGTCTGATTTTCTAATTTTAGCTCAATACACACTATAAAGCAGTTTGGGAATTTCCCGATACAGGTAGTTTCTGGGGCTTCGGAGAATGAATTAGAGTTCAATAGTTAAAACTATATACTCACATTTAGAATCTTGGCTCATCTCCCTTCATGGATCAGGAACTGAAGTCTCACAACAGTTGGAGTAGGAGATCTGAAAGGGTTGTGTTCTTCCTGCCCTTTCTGTTCGGAGCATTTCGTAAAGCTGCCTGGAAACCTGGCTTCACAAACTAGTCACGACACTTCCGGTTCCATGTCATTTATTCTCACTAAAACTTGAAGAGTTCATTCCACCATGGAAGGGTCAGAGACACTGGCCCTGCCTATCTGTCCTTGGTGTGTGTTGTTTTCCTGTCGCTGCTGTCGTAATGGTATTTCCTTTAATCATAGTTTACAAGAAGCTGAAAAGAAGATATAAGAAGATCAGCTCTCTTTTCTTTGGGAGCTCATATCCATAATATGATATAAACACATACACACACATATAAAAGGTCTTTTGCCAAATTCTCAGGGAGAAAAAAAGCTGCCTCGTTTTGCTATTTTTGAATCTCTTGGGATTTTTTTCATATTATCTCTTCTGAGTGGGACTATAAAAATAGATTGCCCTAAAACCTAAGCCATAACAATGAAGGCAAATCTACTCCTATCGCACACAAAAGACACCAGGGTGACGGTAAGGACGGTAACTCTTGGCTACCATGTATTGAAGACCTTTGTAATGCTTATAACAATAAGTACTTACACAACACAGGTAAGCAGAAACGGTTACCCCAATTTATGTGGGCAGAGGCTGAAGCTTGAAATGATTAAGTCATGGCTAAAGGCTACACCTATGTAAGATTCCTGTGTTCCTTTCGTCTATCAATTTAGAAAGCATCAGAAGAAAGAGGAAAATTGCTTGCAGAGAATGGTATTGGGAATTGCATTATCAAAGACACATTGTAAAGTTCAAGAAAAGTTTCTCAAAGAATGATTTTGAAATAGTTTGTAATTGTTTCTTTAACTGAAAATTAGCCCACTATAAGTATAAGTATAGCAACATCTTGTTTATGAAGTATTCACACTGCTGGCAACTGTAACTTACCAACTGAAAATTATGTGCAAAATCAATATATCAATGCAAAAAACAATGTTACCCTTTTGGCTTTAAAACTTTGCTTTTACATAAGTAGTAATAGAAAAAAAAATGAAATTGGGAGTTAAAGGTATTATGCTAACAGTGGATAGGTTCAGAGGTAAAGAATAGTTTCAAAAGCACTGGGGTTTATGTCTCTCAATTTACGCAGCAGTCCTGTGGGATAGTCAGGCATGTGAATCTGAGCCTATGAACAGCCTAGGAACCATACCACGAATGGTGGGCCTAGAACGAGAATCTAGGCTATCTAATGTCTACTGTGCTTTTCATGAAATACCCTGACCATGGCCCCCTTCAGGAAAGTTCAAGAACGGTGTTTCAGTTCACTGTTATCTTAAAGCATAGTGGCTTAGAACAATCACAGTCATTTAGTCGTTCATATGTCTGCAATTCGGGCATGACTCTGGGGTAGCTTGTCTGTGCTCCGCAGGATGTCTGCGCGCTCGGTTCAGCTGGAGCCGGAGGATGCACTCAGAAGGTGTTTCTCTCATGTGCCTGCCAAGACAGTGTTGGCTATTGGCTCAAAGTTACCTGGAGCTGTCAGGCAAAAACATCAGACCTCCTTGCGGGCTCTCCATGAGGCTCGGGATAATTGGACTTCTTATTGAGTACCCAGAGCAGAGGCTATGAGGCCTTCTTCAGTCTTTGGGCTAGAACTGGCACAGTATCAAGTTTGCCACATTTATTGTGGAAAACTAGTCCCAGCCTTCATCCAGACTCAAAGGGAACAGACTGCACATTGCATAAATAATGGGAAGTTTTGTCTTTTGGGGCCACTAATGAAAATGATTATTATGTCACATAGAATTTAGAGTATTCTGATTAAAAAGGACACAGACATAGCCTATATTTTTAAGAGATTTCCAACAAGCCAGGTATTTATAAAAATAAATTTTATTTAATGGGAAATATGCTTCATTTCCTCCAATGAGTCAGGCCAAAGAGTCCTCTATAATTTGAAAAGGAGTCTAAAATATCTTAACTAATTTTTTTTTCTTTTAGCAGTTTGGTAATCTTCAATTAGATCTTTTCAGTTAGGATTGGTTAGTTTTGGGATCTTCTTTGGAAAAGTGTCCAACATTTTTCAGAATTCTCTGCTGGATATAGAGCCAAGAGAATACCCTGTCATTCATATAACTGTTACCTTTGAGAAATCACTTCTATTTCCTTAAGGACCCATTTTTGAAGAGTAAGCTAATAAGATATCCTAGAGATGAGATGTAGGCTTGTGTTATGTGTTCAGTTCTCTTCAGCAAAAGGAACCTATAATTCTATTAAGAATTGAAAAATCAACTATTGTCCCCAACTTTACCTTTGGGAAAGGCAAAGAAATAGTAGTTTCCAGTTAAACATATAGACGGGCCCTGAAGAAGTTTGATCCATAATTTGAACACTTACTTGCCAGCTAAATAAAAAACTACCCACCTCTCCCCTGAGTGAGACTAGACTCCTTCATGGGCTGTCTATCAAATACTATGTCTCCCTTGGTAACATCCCCTTTCACTGGTCTAGTCATTCTTTAAATCATAAAGAAGACTCTCTAGAGTGTTTCGGGGGCTAGTAAATTAAATGTAACAGGACTTCAAAGCAAGCATTTTTTCATTCATACTCCTACCAGTCTCATGAGCATGAAGAGGAATGTCCTGTCGGCCAGCAGCACTGAACTGTAGCACTCAGCGCTGACCGCTCCTTCGTTTGCCAGCCAGGCTAAAAAGCAGGAGGACAAAACAGCTATCAGGGACACTTTTTTCTAAGAATGAGGAAACGTATGCCACCCTTCTTTCAAGTAATCTATAGACCAGAAAATGTGAAGATTCTGGAAGCAGTGAAATGGGAGCCGTGAAAAAAAATAATTTGAGGGAAAAATTGTCTTCTGGAGCATGGGACCAGGGTGCTCACGTTCAGACCAATTGCACTGATAGGTGCCTGGAAGTTTTGTCCCATTTGTTTTCTTTGTTACCTGCCTTAGGAATATAAGCGATGTGTCGTTTAAGTCCAGAAAGTGTTAAGAAAAAATGGAATTCTGTCACGTTGTTATTTGCACAGAAACACAGATCCTGAGGATTGTATTTAAATTTCAGAAGCCTTCACTGCCCTGTCACCACCCAGGATTTTCTCGTGCCTTGTCGCTGTGGCCTCCACCTGGTTCTCGAGACGGCAGGAGCAGCTAAGACTGCTGGGTCATTTCATGGTTATGTAGAAATCACGTAAATAAAATACATTTCTCAGGCAGCATTTGCCGCACACGATTCAGACAACCCTCGTTTTTCAGTTCTGCAAAAGTCTGACACTTCCGTTGCTCCCAGCGAAGCAGTTTACAGAGAGGAATCAGGCTCACCTAACACATCTGATTAGGAAGTGTTAAGACTTTATGATTCACAATTAAGTCTCTAAATTTAAACCTGTGTCTGTCCAGATCAATGTTATCCTTCCTGTCTTTCTTACTATTGATAAGCCTTCAATGAGTCCATGTTCTTTTGAATCTAGGATTCTCTTCGGCCTCAGTGCAAACTGCTGCGATGTTTTAGTTATTGCGTCCCTTCCCCACCCTACCCCACAGTATGGAGACAGTAGATGGGATGGAAAGCAGCTGGTTTAAAATGAGGAAATTAATCAGTAACTCAGTTATTTACAAGGAATTGGCTTTACTGTTTATCACAAAACTTTTTCAATGCAAAGGAATATGAATTTTTGTATTGGTTTAATATAACCTGTGTGTGTGATTCAGTATCTTGGAACAGGACAGAGATTCACCCATTCTGTACATGCCTAGCTTCCCACAGTGAAGCCTCTGTGTGCTGACGTGCATTACAGAATAGAGTGGAGTCGTTTTGGAGGCCTCACTTTTTTTACTATCTTCATATTTGAATAATGGGAGAGAGTGAGTAGTACAGTATTCTATAACTTTGAACCACAGTGTGGGGAAATCAAATCAAAAGTTGCCAAGACAGTGTTTGCATATTTTATATTTACTAGTCACGTGAAAGATGAGCATGGTTTTCAGGGAATGGTTTTAACATGGAGGTTTTATTTTGAATGATAACAGACAAGCTTCAAGTTTGAAATATTGCATTGATTAAACTAGGGATTGGAAAATATTTGACAGCAACTCAACTGAGCTGTGAAAGAGTTGAGTAAAAGTATATGCCTTACAAAGGTAGTGGTAGTAATACTCAATTTTATTTTAACCATCCAAGCATAGATTGGAGAACATTAAGTGGAGGAAATGAGGCTCGAGTGGCTTTGTAGGTCTGGAGCAGGATTGCTTTTAGCTCCAATACAGCATGTGTAGCAGCCAACAAGGAAAGGGATATGTGATGTTAACTATAATAGTGGTTATGAGTAAATAAGAACCAAGTGTTAGAGGATGTCTTAGCAGGATCACCAAAGAGCAAAGTGAAAGTCAACATAGTGCAGGTAAAAAATAATACTTTTATGGCACTTCTTTATATTTATTTATTTATTTATTTATTTATTTTTGGAAGGTGCCAATATTTTTTGTGCCAGTTCAATTAACAAAATAAACCAGAAGATTTTGTATCATCACTGAGACTTTGTAATCCTCTATGTTTTTATTTTATTAGGGTTTTCTTTTTTTCTTTTTCTTTCTTTATAATGGAAGCAATGATGGTTGAAATTAACTGTAATTAAATGCAAAGCAAATTAGTGTCAGTTTTTTTTTAAGCCAAAGTTTCTATTGCTATACAAATGTTAGTGCATTCCATTGCTTGTATTATGAGATGTTCATATAGTTTACAATGATTATGCAAATACCTCATTACCATATATACAAACAAGTTTAGATTCCCATCTCTTAAAAGGCCAAGATTGTATCCATTAAACTATTGAGTGGGTGCACATGATGGTTCATTTTGTCAAGCATATTTCTTGCTGAGGTATGTATTATACTGAATGACAATGTCTGCAGAGACTGAACAGCAGAACCAAGAGTTCCTATAATACTCATTGACCAAACAGTAAACACATACTCTATCAGCCCTGTGTGAAGAAAATGAAGAAGATACAATGTAACCTCCAGTAGAACATACCACACTCAGGCTCTAAGTGATTCTAAGGTGGGAAGATTAGCCTCCTGGGGGAAAAAGAGAATTCAAGTATGGCTACTTCTGATGGAAGGGCATTTATTGAAGTGTGGGGTAAGGGAATGGAATACCTAGGTAGATATAATTAATTGGTAATATTCTAATTATTTTGTTGGGCCCTATCTCTGTGGTGTTATTTTTTTAATAAAAGAAAATACCTTTTAATCAGTTTCATAAAAATAATGAAATGTATTCATCAACCATGAATTACAAAAAATAAATTTTGCACATTTAATATCCACATTGATGCCCGGGTAGTAGGGCAACAGTGATGCGTAGTAGAGACAGGAGCAATGAGAAGTCATAGTAATCAATGGGAAGGCCTATTGCAAAATTTCTACTGTGAGTCAAGAGGGTCTGAGCTAATTCACTGGTCTTACTCCTCTCATTTGCATTCACAAAAATATTTGCTGTATGAAGGCAGAGTTTTTCTGCATGTGTATTTTTGTTCACTGCTATATCTTTGGTGCCTTGTACATAGTATGTCCTCAAAAATAATTCTTAATGTTGACATAGTATGTCATAAAATTCTATCGTCTTTATAAATCACACATCTTTAATTTCTTTAAAAATTTAGTAACTGTATGCCTGTACTAAAGAGTGCATATTACTTGAAAGTGCAATATTTGGTTCTTAAAGATCTTGTTGACCGCTAGTAGCAATGTGGTTAGATAGATAATACTGAATCTCCATATATAATGAGAAAGTCCAAAATCACCTAAAATGTTCTTGGGAAATACTTTAGAAACTCCCCAAAATAGATTTAATTAAAATTATCATCAGGCTAAACATATTCAAACTTTAGTTGAAACATTTAATACCTTATCTGAAGGAGGTAATAGCATAACTTTCAGTTAATAATCTATTGTAGTTGGGTGAATTCGTCAAGATTTTCTAATCCAATCTCTTTGTTTCCAAATTAGAAAACTAAAAAAGGAGGGTAGAAATTATGAATTGGCAAACTATGTATGTTTTTAAGAGAGGAAATAAAATAATGGCTTTTGATAAGTTATTATGGCTTAATTGTGAATCTAATAAGAGAAGAAAGATTTAGACAGTATTTTCAGATTATTTCTAAAATTTCTAACGAGATGAAATTTTTGGAAAATTAGAGATTTTAAGACATTTGCTAACATAAAATAAAGTGGATTTGATCATCTAACTTGAAGACATAAATATATTTTTGATGTTTTTTCAAAATTAGTCATCTATAAAAATGTGGTTAAAACATAATTGAAATGACAAATTACAATTAGTTTTTTTAATAGAGCTATACGTATTAAGGAAATTAATTTGGGGATAAAAACTATCCACGAAGTCTGGATGGTTTTATTGGTTAATTATCTCGTGCATTTAAAAAAATGAGTAATACCAATTTTCTACAAACTGTTTTACTCTTTTATGAAGACACCATAAGTTTCATAACAAACCATGACCAAATCTTTAAAAGAAAGGAAAATTATAAATTAATCATCCTCATGAACATAGATTATAAAAACATCAAAATGTGAGCAAATTGAATCCCCCAGTACATAAAAAGGTAAAACATGACAAGATAATTTAACGTCCAAAAATCATTTCTTATAGTTCACTGTTTTTACAGAATAAAGGAGAAAAAATTATGATCAATAAATGCAGAGAAAGCATCTGACCAAATTAAACATCAACTTAGAGTTTTAAAAAAACTGTCAGAAAACTGAAACTAAATGGAAGCACCCTCAGTCCTGTAATGGGAATCTATGAAAAACTTGTAACTGACATCACAGAGCTTGGAATGCTAAAGGATTTTTGTAGGCTTGGGGACAAAACAAAGAAGCTCACTCTTACCGCTTCTGTTCTAACTTTTGTGGAGGTTCAGGTCAGTAAGATAGGGAAGAAATATAATAAAAGGCCTAAAAGATTGGAGATGAAGAAGTAAGGAAAACATGACTGCTTATTGAGAAAATCCTAAAGAGTCTAAAGAATAACTTCTAAAATTAATAAATTAAGCAAGACCATAGTTTAACAAGTAAATATACAAAAATCAATGATAATTCTGTATATTGAAAGCAAACAGAAAATAAAATGTTAAAAAATCACTTACAATAATTTCAAAGAAAAATACTTAGAAAAAAGAATTAACAAAAGATGTGAAAAGCCTATAAACTAAAAACTATAAAACATTGCTAAAAGGGATTAAAGAAGATGTGGAAAGGGTAGCTATGTCATATCCATGGATTAGACAGCTCACTATTGTTACAGTGTGGGCTCTTAAACTGATTTACAGATTCAGCACAATCCCAATCCCAGTCTCACAGCAGGCTTGTTTGTAGAAATTTGAGTGTAAAATTGTACATGGCATGACAAATGATCTGAGCTAGAATAGCAAAATCAATTTTTCAAAAGAAGAAAGTTGTAAGATTTATACTACTTGATTTCAAGATACACTATAAAGGCATAGTAATAAAGACAGAATAGTAATAGCATAATAGTACACAAATCCATCAGTGGCATATGGTATAGAACCCAGAAAGACATACACATTGTGGCTAATTGATATTTGAATGAGGCTCTAAAGTAATTCCATTATGAAAAGAACATCTTTCCAAGAAATAATTTTGAAACAATTGGATAAGTTTATGGGGGGGAAATGAGCACCAACTTTTACACACATCAAGGCAAAAACTAATTCAAAATGGTTTATAAACCTAAATTTAAAAGCTGACCAATTAGAAGCTTCTAGGAGAAAATATACAATAATATACTTAAAACTTTGTGATAGGACACAAAGCACAAACCATACAAGAACATAATTAATAAATTAGACTTCATCTAAATGTAAAACATCTGCTCTTTGAAAGAAAAAAATGCAAAAGTAAGCCATAGACTGGGAAAAAATATTCTTGATACATGTATCAAAGAACCCAATATAGATCTGTGCAGAAGGTACCCAGCCACATAGTATAAAAAATAGAGACATTTATGGTAAAAGATGCAAGATACAAGAAACATTGTACATAGGACAATGATGCCTAAGGAGTTTCCAAGACCGAAGAAGATTAAAAGAATATACCTCCACCAAAACAGCAATGAAAGATATGCTAAAGGGACTGCTTTAAGAAAATGAAGAAAAAGAGTGAGAGAGAAAGAGAGGAATACTGGTACAAAGGGGTTAAAATGCCAATGAATAAGTACCTATCAATAATAACCTTAAATGTAAATGGATTAAATGCTCTAGTCAAAAGACTTTGGGTAGCAGAATGGATAAGAAAACATGACCCACACATATGGTGCCTACAAGAGACCGACTTCAGAAAAAAAGACCTACACAGACTGAAAGTGAAGGGTAGGAAAAAAATGTTCCAAGCAAATAGACAGGAAAAAAAAGCTGGTGTAGCAATACTTATATCAGACAACATGGACTTCAAAACAAAGGCCATAAAGAGAGACACAGAAAGACACTTCATAATACTCAAGGGAAGAATCCATCAAGAAGGCATAAATATTATAATCATATATGCACCCAATATAGGGGCACCCAAATATATAGGAAAAATCTTGGGAGGACTTCAAGAAAGATATGGACAGCAACACAATTACAGTAGGGGATTTTAACTCCCCACTGTCAACAATGGATAGATCTTCCAAGCAAAATATCAACAAAGATATTGTGGAACTGAATGATGCATTAGATCAAATGGACTTAACTGATTTTATATATATATATATATATATATATATATATAATCAGTTAAGTCCATATATAAAGGTTATAGGTTATATATATATATGTGTGTGTGTATATATATATGTAACCTTTCATTCCAAAGAAGCAAAATACACATTTTTTTCAAATGCACATGGAACATTTTCAAAGATAGACCACATGATAGGACACAAAACAAGACTTGACAAATTCAACAAAATTGAAATCATATCAAGCATTTTCTTAGAACACAGGCGCTTGAAACTAGAAACCAACCTCAAGAAAAAACTCAAAAACATTCAAACTCATGAAGACTGAGTACAATACTATTAAACAACAAATGATCTAATAATGAGATCAAGGAAGAAATCAAAAAGTTTCTGGAAACAAATGAAAATGAACACACAACAGTCCAAAACCGATGGGACACAATGAAGGCAGTCCTAAGAGGGAAATTCATAGCAATACAGGCCTACCTAAAAAAGATAGAAATATTTCAAATAAACAACCTAACTCTACATCTACAAGAAAAAACTCACCGTGAGTAGAAGGAAGAAAATAATAATCAAAATCAGGGCACACTTAAATGACAGAGACACTAAAAGAACAATTCACAGGATTGATAAATCCAGGAACTGTTTTTTTGAAAATATAAAGAAAATTGACAAGCCTTTAAGCAGACTCATCAAGGAGAAAAAGAGGACCCAAGTAAATAAAATCAGAAATGAAAGAGGAGAAATTACAACAGATACCACAGGAATACAAAGGATTGTAAGAAATTACTATGAACAATTATGTGCCAAGAAATATAAAAACTAGGGTGAAATGGACAAATGTCTAGAAAAATGTAATCCTCCAAAACTGAATCAAGAAGAAGCAGAAAGCCTGAACAGACTGATAACAGCTGGGGAAATTGAAGCAGTAATAAAAATACTCCCACCACAAAAAAGCCCTAGACCAGATTGCTTCACAGGAGAATTTTACAAAATATTTAATCCTTCTCAGACTATTCAAAAAAATCCAAGAAGATGGAAGACTCCCGAACTCTTTTTATGAAGCCAGCATCATCCTAATCCAAAAACCAGATAAAGACACAACAAAGTAAGAAAACTACAGGCCAATATTGCTGATGAATGTAGATGGTAAAATTCTTAACAAAGTACTGGCAAATGACATCCAGCATTACATTAAAAAGATCATACACCATGATCAAGTGGGATTCATCCCCAGGGATGCAAGGATGGTACAATATTTGCAAATCAATAAACATAATACATCACATAAACAAAAGGAAAGACAAAAGCCACATGATCATATCAATAGATGCAGAAAAAAGCATTTGATAAAGTACAGCATCCCTTTATGATAAAAACACTCAACAAACTGGGAGTAGAGAGAACATACTTCAACATCATAAAGGCCATATATAAAAAACCTACAGCCAAAGTCATACTCAATGGGCAAAAACTAAAAGCATCCCCACTAATATCAGGAATAACACAAGGATGTCCACTTTCACCACTTCTATTCAACAGTATTGAGAGTCCTAGCCACAGCAATCAGACAAGGAAAAAAAAATAAAAGGCATCTAAACTGTAAAAGAGGAAGTAAACTTGTCAGTGTCTGCAGATGACATGATAGTCATCCTATAGACTCCACCAAAAAGTCTTGAGTTTATTTTTCCGCCATACAGAAAAATAAACTCAAGGTGGATGAAAACTTAAATATAAGTTGCCACAGCATAAAAGTCCTAGAGGAGAACATAGGGAGGAAAATCTCAGATATTCCATGCAGCAATATTTTCACTGATATGTCCCCTAGAGCAAGGGACATAAAGGAAAGAATAAACAAATGGGACTTCATCAAAATAAAAAAGCCTATACACAGCTAAAGAAAATATCAGCAAAATGAAAAAGGAATCAACCATATGGGAAAAATACATTTGCCAATGATACTGTGGACAAAGATTTGATCTCCAAAATATATAAAGAACTCACACAACTCCACTCCAGGAAGACAAACAATACAATTACAAAATGGGCAACAGACACTTCTCTGAGGAGGATATACACAGGGCCCAGAGACATGTGAAAGGATGTTCAGTATCACCAGCCATCGGAGAGATGCAAATTAAAACCACAATGCGATATCACTTCACACCAGTGAGAATGGCCATCATTAACAAATCAACAAACAACAAGTGCTGGTGAGGTTGTGGAGAAAAGGGAACCCTAGCACACTGTTGGTGGGAATGCAAACTGGTGCAGCCATTATGGAAAACAGTGGAATTTCCTCAAGAAACTAAAGATGGAACTGCCTTTTGACCCAGCAATTCCACTGCTGGGGTTATACCCTCAGAATGCTGAAACACCCATCCAAAAGAACCTATGCACCCCAATGTTCATAGCAGCACAATTTACAATAGACGAGTGCTAGAAGCAACCTAAGTGCCCATTAGTAAATGAGTGGATCAAAAAAATATCATACATTTACACAATGTAATACATCCAGCAGAAAGAAAGATGGAGCTCCTACCCTTTGCAACAGCATGATTGGATCTGGAGAGCATTATGCTAAGTGAAATAAGCCAGGCGGTGAGGGACAAATACCATATGATCTCACCTTTAACTGGAACATAATCAACAGAAGGAAAAAGCAAACAAAATAGAACCAGAGACATTGAAATAAAGAACAGACAGTAACCAGAGGGGAGGGGGAAGGGGGATAATGGGAGAAAGTAGGAGAAGGGTCATCAAGGAACATGTATAAAGGATCCACGGACAAAACCAAAGAGGGGTAGGTTTGAGGATGGGAGGTGGGGGTATTTGGGATGGGAGAAGGTGGTTATGGGTGAATGGAGACAACTGTACTTGAACAACAATAAAAAAATGTATGTATATAATTTAATAAAGTAGATAAAATATAAAAAATACAAAATGCACACCTTTGAATCTCACACAGTTCTCCCAATCACCATCCGTTGTCCTGTCATATTTACCTGAATCTCGCTGATGGTCTGAAATCTTTCCTTTCAAAAGTGATTGTAGTTTGGGAAAAGGCAGAAGTCTCAGGGCACCAAATCTGGGCTATAGGGGGTGCTGAATCACCTGGGTGATTTGATATTTCACCAAAAAACTCTGCATGAAACATGATGTATGAGTGGGTGTGTTGTCATGATGAAGCTGCAATCACGAGTTTCCCATAGCTGGAGTCTTCTGAATCAACCAAATAGATTACACAGAGGAATGTTCAAGCTTAACACAAAACTTTATGTGAATTCATTGCTCTACTCACTCAGTCATTTTGAATGTGACAGCCACACAGTACACATGCTCACTCAGTGGCATCTACCACCCCCACCAACTAGTACAGTGAAGTCATCACTGTTCACGCATGTGCACTCTAGTCCACTCTCCTTGGCTGCCAGGTTACATTGATGTTGTGCAAAGCGTTTTCATTGTATTAATAATGGCAGGACTTTTTCCAGACAGACCTCATATACATCAAAGAAAGAACTGGTATCCAGACTATATAAATAATTTCTACAAATCACTGAGAAACACAATGACAAATAAATAGGGAAGCAAAAGAGTTGAACAGATACTTCATAAAAGAAGGAGTTTATTATCATCGTGGTTTAAGCAAGCAAAATGATGATAAAATTAGCATTCAGGTGTTGACTTGTAAATGCTTTTATTTTAATGTAACTTTTTCCAAATTATACTCTGACTTATCAGAAATATCTAATCCAGTTATTCTCAATACTGGCTGCATATCAAAATCATTTTGAAAACATCAATGCTCAGCCTGTATCCCTGACCACAATAATTGGAGTAAATGTTCTGGGATATCAGTTTTATTTGAAAGCTTTTTGGTGATTATAATGTGCTGTCAGAGTTGAGAACCAATTTTTGAAATGATATTTATGTGATGTGTTTGTGGAGAGCAGGACCAATAAAATGGCATTGGTCCAGTCAAGATAGAATTAGGTATATAAAACAAAATGGTGTCACTTGTGTCCACCAAGATGTCTTTGGTCAGCCATGAAACTTTGATTCAAGAAGGAAACTACTGAAGTCATGCCAGGCACCCTGCCAAATGCCTCCCAGAGTGTCACACCCAAGATATCGGCCCACAGATGTGTCTGAGGAGAGGACACCTGCTGATAGAGACTTAGGGGACTCCTGGCCTCAAGCTACGGAATTTTCCAGCTCAATCGGGTGCCAAAAATTGGGGCATAATTATGGTGGACTTCAGAGCCACCACAGAGACAGCTGATCTTCTACATGGGAATGCTGCCCTCTGCTACTCTGATGGCATCGGCTGCCAGAGGCATCGGCTGCCAGAGGCTCCGCCTAACCAACTGCTGGACGAGGACACCTCAGACTCTTCCTTGTAAGATGCTGACACTTGTCGCTGTTTCCCAGATCTGATGCCACTAAGACTGTTGGACTCAGGTTTGTTAACAGGCTCTGTCCTCTCGTGTGTTGTGCTCTTGATTTGCTGTGTGTTTAGTAATGTTAAATTAGGACTGATTAAATGTTAAGTTAAAATGAACTTGTGTGTGAAACCTTCATTAATGAACTGAGAATATCATAGTCACCTGTTTTGGCTCACTGTTTGTTATTCCTTGGCGCCAGGTAAGGGAGATTCTGGGTCTCCCTTCTGGAAAAGCCAAGGTGTTCCAGGCCCCCAGCACCTTTGTTTCTCATTCACCCACACCCTGTGGCTTCAGCAGGGAATCGGGGGCTGACTTTCCAGAAAGACTTGAGTCGTGACCACCCTTTCGGGGTCTGGGCACAACAGGATTACACTTCTGACTCTAGGTTTGAGGGAAGCTTATGTAAACAATGCTGATTTTGAACCAGGAAAATCCGATGTACCATTGCCAACTTTATGAAGATGTACTAGACATTATACAGTAGGAGCCTATGGGGAACAAGTAGTACCAACTGTTAACCAGAGAGGCACTGTTGTTTTAAGGATCACATAAAAGCCTGTGTGGTACTGAGGCTGCAAAATTAGCGACCGACATCTGATTTAATGGCTTATTTACCTATGATTTTGATTAATTTATCTCTCTTACTCCAGTGACATAGACAGTAGGATCCTTTTAAATTTGGATTAAGTATGTTGGGCATAGCCCGTTACCTCAGTAACTAGTGCTGCCAACTGTGTTTTATTGGAGGTTGATGGCGTGAACCAAAGATGGCTGGTTGTTACAACAGTAGCAAAAACGAGTTATTGGGCTTAAATGGAGGCTCTTCATTTTAAAGTTACAGGATGTCATTTTCCCAAGTCTCCATTTACAGACTTATCAAGTTACATTTCAGTCCTATTTGCATAATGCTCGAGATTCCACCCTTACATAATTTTCTCTCATGTGGCAAAACTTCATTACCGTTACTCAGAATTTGGTGTTCCAATCATAGTTATGGCATTAAAGCTCTTCTCATTTCCATTCTCTCCTGCTGCGTGAGAATTTCTCTCTTTGCTGTTTTCTCCCTAAAGATTTTTAATGAACCCTCTCTTATCCTCTTAAATATCTTTCCATTACTTTTTTCTTCAGTTAAGGATATCACTTATGGTTAAAAATTGTGTTTGAGCTGGGTCTCTGCCTCTCCTTCTCTCCCTCCTCCTCCTACCTTTACTTCTTTCCCGTCTTTCTCGATACCTCAACATGTTTGTGCAGAACTCCTCTATGAGAATCATTCAAGAGCTAAATGGGGCTTTACTTTAGAATGGTAGTCAGTGGCTTTAAAAAACAGTCACTGATACAAATATAACAGGCAGATGAAGCTGCAAACTACATACCTAGAAATTAAACTTGGTGGAAATGAATATGCAAACCTATCCAACCTTCTTTGCAGGTGAAGTGAAGGAAGAGTGGGGCTGATGGGTGGGGGAACAAGTCATGTCAGAATTAGCATGTGTGAGTAATATGACCAGCGCTTTTAACAAGTCATCAGGGAGGGTTGCCTCTGCCTCAGTCTCAGATGCTGTACTCCATACCTTATTTATAAATACCTTCTACATTCCCAGGTTCCTTATATAGAGCGTAAAAAGGTTGGATTCAACTCCCTTCCAGCTTTAGCATTTTATAATTCTATGTACAGTGCCTTATTTTGACTGGAATTAATTTGTTACCCACTTGCCACCAGAAGACAGGGGCAACTCTGATTCTGTTCTGAGTAATTTCCAATGAAACAGCTGTTTAGGAACGGAGCCCTAGAGTAAGTCAATCTGAAGGGGCCAAATCGGAGATCTGTCCAGGAAGCAGGACATTTTCAAAGAATGGGAGGCATAGCTTGACTGTTCCACTGTTCAATCATACGCCTGCCTGCTGTTATCCTGGTTAACTGCGACACTTCCGTCATACTCGGGTCACCTCCTCTGGGGTTCTGCCTTAGCTCTAGAGCCCAGGTGAGGAACTATTCCTGTGAATTCCCTCCATCATAGCAAGTAGCACATGCTACAGTAATATTTGTACCCTTTTCACTCCACCACTGGACAAGGATCATGGATGATATTTTTAAGGTTTGAAACACCAGCATATACTATACTATAAAACACATTTTAAATGCATAATAATCTTTTAAAAGTAAATGCTTGAGTATCCAGGGATTCCATCTGGGTGGCAAAACTGTGCACAGTTCCCGCCAGCTGGTGGCCACCTCAGTACTGCTGATGAGTCAAGGGCTTCGTGGCCGTTTCCATTACAAATCTTCGTTCACTGATGTTGGTGAAGTTTTTCTCAATATTTTTATAATGCAACTTCTCTCAGATTTCAAGTTTATGGTTAAAATTTTACATTGTATGGCTAAAGTTTTTATGGTATGTTTAGAAATATACCATAAATAAATAAAACATTACTATAAAGCTTTAAAAAATAGATATCATACTTTTTAAATGAAAAATACTTATACATACATACTTCTGCTTATGCTAAATACATAATTATTGTTAGAAACAGAACGAATTAGTCTAAAGAGCATCAGCTCCTTCAGCAACCCAGGTATTTGGACTTGAGCAAAACTTTCCATTTTAGTACTGAAATGGCAGTGGCAAAATTTGATCCCTTTAATGGACGGGATGTGGTACAGCTTAAATGAGATAATGAATTTGGATAAGTCTGAAAACCATAAAGACCACACACCGTGATAGAAAAATGGTACGGTGTGATGGTCTTTTCTGGATCCCCGAAGACTCAGACAAGTACTATTCAACAGAAAGGATCTCTTCCCTGGAGAGTACAGATAAGTTCTGGATAAATTTTGTTGACAGACACACTGCACTTTTCCTTAAAGACACTAACATATTTTGTGGTGAACATGTATACTGTCTTAGGGATGCTCAGGGGATCCTGTAGGACGTTTGCATAGTTTAAATTCTGAACTTTTATTTTTAAAACCCTCTGTCTCTCTGGCTGGGTGGCTAGGTTGGTTGGAATGTCATCCCATACACCAAAAAATTGCAGGTTTGATTCCTGGTCAGAGCACATAGCTAGGTTTCAGGTTCGATCCCCAGTCAGGGGTGTGTACAGGAGGCAACTGAGTGATGTTTCTCTCTCACATAGATGTTTCTCTCTCTCTTTCTGTCTCTTCCTTCCTCTTTCTCTGAAAATCAATAAATATATCCCCGGGTGAGGATTTTTTTTTAAATCCTCTCTCAATCTCTACCCACTTATTCCCCCACTCACACTCATATTCCCTGATGAACTTCTCGGAAGTCATTATCTCATCAGCTGCCCAACCTAGAAACCTCTGATTTGTCTCCCTTTCTTCTTCATGTGCTGCCATTCACCCTGTTTCTCCAAATATCTGTCATATCTCACTGTCTCCATGTATACTGCTACTACTCTTGGGCCAGCCCTTTGCATCTCTTTCCTATATTCAGTTACCATGGCCGCTGCTCATTCCTCTGAGTAGCTGGCCTTTCTTTCCTTTCATTCAAACCATCATCCGTGCTTCACTCCTCTCGCCCACGTGGTGAGACTGTTCAGTAGCTGAAACAAAAACTCCCAAGGTCCACTGATCCTCTTCATACTTTTTCAGCTCTATCTTCCTCTAAGCCATCTTCAGTATCACCATCTCACTACCACCACAGTAGCAACTTACCATGTGCCAAGCACTGCGCTGAGGACCATAGCATCTCATTTAATCTTTACCACACACAGTCAAGCACAGTGGTGATGAGGATGAGGAAATTGAGGTTTGGAGAAGCTCCGTAAAATCTGGGAAGCAGAACCCCAATTCAGAGCCACTGAAGCCTCAGAGCCAGGGCTCTCACCCACTACTTCTTTGCCATTCTTTCCTATGAGTAGGCTGCCCAGAGTAGGACGCACTCTGTGCGTCCGTGTTATCCATTCTGCCCCAAATACTCTTTCATCTCCTCTACCTGCTAATTTCAAACTGATCCCTGTAAGATTTTGCCCAGATTCCACCTTCCCATGTCAAAGGGGTTGTGGAAGATTCCCAAAGCTACTCTGCTAGCAAATAACATAATAGGGATTAAAAATTAGATTGGGTAACCACTGCTTTCCTTTTGTCAAAATTGTTGCTTTGATGGACATCACTAGCACAGATTTGGAAATCAATTCAAGACAACTCGTTGAATACCATGCAATTCTACTTTGCAGCCTAACCTCCAGTTTCTGGGGGGATGACTGTTACAGGAGTTTTATCAACCCATCTCTTAAAATTTGTGTTCTGCAAACACAGTAATCATTGGAAAGAGGACTGTTTGCAAATTTTCATTTATATTCTTGGGGAACATATTCCACATAAAGCAAATAAACTCAGTTTCTTAGGTCTCTTTTTTCCTTTCATTAGTCTTGAAGGCTGCAGCTGTTAAATCAAAGCAGGTTGGTTTCCTACAAACAGACTCTTAAGTCTTTAGTGGCTTTTGCTAATTGACATGGACTAGAATTGAAATAGATGCACAGTGGGAAGTCCAGTTTTCTTTTCTTCAGCAGAAACCTAGCACTATTACTCCTTAAAAGCTGCTAACAAATTTCAGCTGGCATTTGAGACCCTCTGGTTTCCTGGGCAGGCCATTTTGTGTAAGATCGCACTGCTCACTCTTTGTGAGTAAAGTTCTTTAGTGCAAAACGAAATTCTACTTCCCAAGCCTAGTTGATTAGATTACTGCAAATTGTGTTATTAATTTTATGGTGGGAAATCAAATGGAAAACTAATGAGTGAAAACACATAAAGCAATAGCTCAAATAAAGGTTCTTAATTGAGGGTGAGCAGCAAAGTAACTTGGGAATATGATTTCAAATGCATGTCTCATTTCCAACACAGCCATCTCCCATGCCCTCCAAATCCTGACTTAGTATGCCTGGGGTGTTGCCAGGTATTGAAATTTTTTTTCTAAAAGCTTTTCAAGTAATTCTGATACACTTCCCTGGATTACGAGTCGGAGCGATAGTCTCACACCATGTTAATAGCCTTACACAGCCATCGGAGGCTTAGGGTACATGACCTGGGAGCTTAGCTCCTATTGTAAATTGTTCTTCCACCTCGGGAATTGGACACGATTTGGCGTCTCACACTAGTTTTTAAAACTGAAACTGCTTTTCCCCCTAATAAAAGCAGCCCTGACTATAAAATAGATGAAAAAGGAGACCAATTGGATGACACAAGGGCTGCTTAAGGGCCTCCCACTTCCTCTGGGCCTTGAGTGACTTGCCTGATTCTCTTAGGTCTCCATGGTTTTTAACCACTGGGAGTCTAACCATTTCATGTCACAGGTGAAAAAACTGAGGCCTAGTGAAGCGAAGCGGCTTGCCTTGGAAACCAGTGTTCAAACAAGAGCCCTTACTGCCTAGTTTCAAATTAGTTTCATTATCCCATTACAGGAACCGTATTTTTGTCAGTTGGGAAAAATCTAATAAAATCATATGTATTAATTAAGTACAGTAATATAATGAAGCTTCACAATTGTAAAATTGGATCTGGATAGGGCTCTGTGGAGGAGATGACAGGGCGTCTCATCATATGAAATCTAGGGATGGAGTTTCTTTTGTATTTATTCAACTGCAAAATGTAGAAATTAGTTGAGTCCCCTTCCCTTCAGTCAAAGAAGGACTAAGAGGCATTACGATAGGAAATTGTAATGGTCAAGAAAACCAAACCATTTAACTCAGTGTTATCTTTTTACTTTAGCAAGCACTACACTTGCCTTAAAAACTTCCAAGCAACCTAAGTGCTCATCAGTAAATGAGTGTATCAAAAAACTATGGTACATTTACACAATGGAATTCTACGCAGCAGAGAGAAAGAAGGAGCTTATACCTTTTGCAGTAGCATGGATGGAACTGGAGAGCATTATGCTAAGTGAAATAAGCCAGGTGATGAGGGACAAATATTATATGATCTCAACTTGAACTGGAACATAATCAACAAAAGAAAAAAGCAAACAAAATATAACCAGAGACATTGAAGTTAAGAACAATCTAACAATAGCCAGAGGGGAGTGGGGAGGGGACAGTGGGGTTTACAGGAACTACTATAAAGGACACAAGGACAAAATCAAGGGGGAGGGTGGAGGTGGGGGAGGGTGGAGGTAAGGGAAGGAGGTGGGTTTGGCTGAGGTGAGGGGAAGGGATGGGGAGAAGATGCAGACAACTGTAATTGAATAACAATAAAAAATTTTTTAAATAAAAACTTCCAAAGACAGACTGATAGACTGATTCAAGTTGTCATTATACTCACACATTTTATTTTCAGATACACTTACTTACTAGTTAAATCACAGAATCTGTTGATTTATATGCATTTAGCTCTAGACCATATATAATGTAGACATTTTATTTGGAAAAATAAAAAACAGGATAATGTAAATCTCAACTGCCAACCCACCATCAAAAAAAGCTAATAATGCCTTATTTTCTGCAGCTGACAGAATATGAATATTGCATTTCAAAATTCAATTTTCTTTATTTCATGATAGCACTGAAGCATATTTGAAAAGAACATATGTAACTTAATGGGATGCCACCTATTACATCACTAGTGGCATTTCCTAAAGAGCAAAACTTGAATAAAAATATAAAACAAATATTGAATATCATGAATAGCAGGTGACATTGGCAGAAGATAGCTTTCCTGTCAGCAGCATTAAATATAAATTTTAAGAGGAGCATTTTAGATGGAAGAGACCTTTTGAGGCATTATAGTACTAAATCCTGCATTTATTGGGATATGCAATATAATGAGATAAATAGATATCACAGAATAAAAAGAGAATAGATTTGGGGCTGTATAATTCACAGAGGAGGGTCGAATAAGTTTACCTAGTAGGATTTAAGATTGCCTTGAAATCCACTGAAAGCTTCTGTGCAGTCTGAGGGGAGAATCTGGCCTTAAATCATCAAACAAGTTAAAAATAGCAAAAAGTTTTGTTAAGACAAACCATCTGTTCCAATGCATGAGAAGGAGAGAGACTGAGGAAATCTCCAGGAACTCTCCAGGGTTTGGGAGTAGAAGGATAGTCACATTGTGACTGATGATTCTTTGTGTCTTCACTCAAGTTCACTATTGATCTCAACTTAGCTAGACTTGAAGGTTATACCTGGGAATTAGAAAGTGAAAACACCTAAGGCCAATATTCTGTCAGGGCTCCAGTGCTCAATAACAAGAAAAAAGAGAGACAAACTGATGTAGCCGTGGTGTAGACTCTAGCTACACAGTAGGATTGAATGTGGAGCTTTGAAAAAGATTCCAGTACCTGGGCCCCACCTCAGGTCGATTGCAAAGCCCCAGGGAGATGATGCAAAGCATTAGAATTGTTAAAAACTCTGCAGGTGATTCAATGTGCAACCAGTCTTGAGAACTTCTGTTCATTATAAGAACACAGGAACAATGCTTCCTGTGGAAACAAGAAGAGCCATCTCCCCGATAAAACATATACTAATATTTGACAAATTTAATTTCTGTAAATAGGAGGACAGGGAGGTCTTGTCCCTTATGGTTGAATTCATCTGTTTCTTTTATGGGAAAAATAATTTCCTAGAGTGTAAATTATCTTTTTAAAAAAACTCTGGAAGAGACATTTCCAAGAATATATCAGCTTTTTGGCTGGCAGAAAGAAGTCACAATCTGGTTATAGAGAGATCCAGTATATTATATAAGAAGAACATCTTGTCATAGACTTAATTCTGTGATTCGGGTGTGCCTCTGAATATTTCTGATGGTTAAGGCAAGTCTTAGGTTATTTTTTCCCATAGCCAAAAGCACTGGATACGAGATATTTGAGATTTTGTCTATGTTCAGCATTCTAGTTCTCCCATTTGCAAGCCAGAGAATTAATTCGGATAGACAGACCTTAGCAGTTTCATTCAGTAGAAGGCTAAGAAAAAATGTCAATGAAGCAGGCATTGATGAGACCTAGGTGATTTTTAGTAACTTGGTGCCATTTTTATTTCAGTGTCAGTCTGAGTAACTGGCATGCCTGTAGGAAACAACTACCCTAAAAATAAGAAGAACCACCATCAGGAGCTGTAGATAGCGTGAATTAACCAGCTTCCTGATGCTACCTTGATTGAGGTCAACTAAATACTTCAAGCATGAAGAGGGAACCACAAATATCTCATGCATTCACTGGACCCCAAAATAGGAAAGTCTAGGTCATTGTACAGGGAACTAAGGTTGCGTGGTAGTGTAGGAAATTTGCTTTTTCTTATTCAGAGACCAGTGATATGAGAAGCAAAGTCCAGCCACCTATGGGAAAAGGTGATAATCAGGTGAGTTATCAAGGGAGAGAAACAAAACAAAACAAAAACCCTGAGAAGAGTTTCTAGAAATGGCTGCATTCTGAGAGGGATAGCATTAAAGAAGAAGAAGGATCAAGGCAGAAGCCCAAAGTATACACTGGGCTGCTGTGGAGGAAAGAGTGTAAAATATCAGCCACATAGGCTCCTGGACTAAGCCACGGTGCACTCCATCAATAGCCTCCAAGCCCCAGTAGAAGGTAAGACTAAGGCTGGCTGACTGCTTGGTGTTCTGACAGGAGCTAGGCTGGTGTGCAGGTGGGGCTAAACAGTTTATTCAAGTCTATGGGGACAGAAGACTTGAATGAGATACAGAATCAATGAGGCCCGAGCCGATGGAGTTGCTCCCGGCGCACATGATCTTGCTGCTTCCAGAAATTGCCAACAGTGGTCCACCACACTTCTTGGAAGAAAACAATCTCATTCTCACCTGCCAAAATAATTTACTTCTTTCCTCTCCTACTTTCTCTACTTTTTAAAAAGATTTTATTTATTTATTTTTAGAGCGAAGGGACGGTAGAAAGAGAGGAAGGGAGAGAAACATCAATGTGAGAGAGAAACATCAATCAGTTGCCTCTCACATGCATTCCGACCACAACCCAGGCATGTGCCTTGACTGGGAATGGAACCAGCGAACTTATGCTTTGGGGAAAGACGCCCGCCCAGCCAATGGAACCATGCTGATCAGGGGCCTACTCTCCTATTGCCATTGGAGATAGAGCACCTGATATATTGCAAGCAGGAGGTTGCCTTGTAAAACTCTCAGACTTTGGCCTAGGCTCCAAGCAGAGGCCATCAATTGGAGTATGCATCACCTTTGGAGCTTTTCTCAAACTAAACATATCGATAACTTCTCTTTATCTCCGTGTTTTCCTGAAAATTCTGAGTATGTCCTTTCCTTCTCATTCCTCAGTACCCCCTACCCAGGTCCTGGACAAAATGCAGAAATATTCTCTGTTTAAGATCCTTCTTCCATATCATTCAGACACTTATAATTATGTGTTTAATGTATTCTCTGCTAGGAGGTGAACCATGCTACTGATTTCTATGAAGGAAGAATCTATGTCTGAAGCAAAGAAAGGATTTAGCAACTCTAAATGAATTAGTGAGTGATTCCACTTATCTCTTCCTTTTTTAATTCCACACATTCATTGATCTTTCTTCCTGCTTTTAACAACTACAACATAGAGAAGATTCCAAGTCTGTCTATCTATCTTTCTATCTATCATCTATCCTTCTATCTATCATCTATCCTTCTATCTATTACCTATCCTTCTATCTATCATCTATCCTTCTATCTATCATCTATCCTTCTATCATTTATCCTTCTATCAATCATCTATCCTTCTATCTATCATCTATCCTTCTATTAATCATCTGTCCTTCTATCTATTACCTATCCTTCTATCATCTATCCTTCTATATATCATCTATCCTTCTATCTATCTATCATCTATCCTTCTATCATCTATCCTTCTATCAATCTATCATCTATCCTTCTATCATCTATCCTTCTATCTATCACCTATCCTTCTATCTATTACCTATCCTTCTATCTATCATCCATCCTTCTATCAATCATCTATCCTTCTGTCTATCACCTATCCTTCTATCTATCACCTATCCTTCTATCTATCACCTATCCTATCAATCATCTATCCTATCAATTATCTATCCTTCTATCTATCATCTATCCTTCTATCTATCATCCATCCTTCTATCTATCACCTATCCTATCAATCATCTATCCTTCTATCAATCATCTATCCTTCTATCTATCACCTATCCTTCTATCTATCACCTATCCTTCTATCTATCTATCTATCTATCTATCTATCTATCTATCTATCTATGTATTTTTAATCACCTCTTAACCATTATTCCTATTTTAAATGGCTCTAGATGTAGGAAGATGTTTATTCTAAAATATACTATCAAAATTGCTTTAAGAAAAAATTTCTCACCTCTGTCTCCTCGAATTGTTGAAGGGGGAAGAGTGTGGCTACTATGTGAAGGAATCTGGTTTGTTGGCTTTCTTGAGATGAAGATTATACTCTTAGTCCTGTTATCCACCATCATTGGCGTGACTAGTTTTATTATATTACAGAAAGTTTGTGTCCTCAGAAGACAGCAATGCTATGCAGATGAGTAAATGAACTGGATAATAGTACATTTATGTGGCAGTTTTAAATATAGTTCCAAGATTACTATATCATGATTCTTTTTTTAACTTTGTGAGCTCCCTGAAACTTGTTTTTTGTTCCTTTATTATAGTTCACTTATTACTCAGAAACTTTTACATAATGGTTTTGCTGCTTTGATAAGACTTAGAATTACCATATAATATTGGCTTTCAGGCCTAATGAATCAGTTGGTGAAAAACACTTGTATGAATCATGGGAATAATTGATGAGAGTATAATGAACGCTCTTATACCTACTGCTGGTTGCCTTAATGATAGCTTTCATTAGGTAGGTGTCATTTTGTTTAAGCTCAATCTGGATCAACCAAATCTAATAGATTTTTATGGCAAATGTGAGCTTTCAAAGTTTCCTGATTGCAGAGGATCAATAACATATGAGCTTTGACCTCCCAACTGCCATAACATGTTTGGGTTCCTTGCCTATTAGAACTTAATCTCCATTTCTCCCTTCCATCCCGGTTCTTTTGATTACTATAAATGCACTGTAACTTATCTAAGGAGAGCAGGTTGTCTGCTGTGTCTCCTCTTCTGATCTCTGGCACCTAAAGAGGAGCCTAGGACTTTAAAAGCATGCAGTACATACCTGATACATAATTAAATAATGTAACCTTACCTACCGTCCCGCTTTGAATAAGGTGAGGGTGAATCTGACTAGCAAGTGCACACATTTTTTTAAGTGATTAAATATTGAATCTATCCTACAACCTTATCAAACTTGACTTTGTAGTCTCTAGAATTCCATAGACTTCACCTGTTCTAAGCATGAAGTATTCTGTGGTGGCATTTGAGCTTCCCAGGTGGACCCCTGTTGTTACTTTCCTGTTACCTTCTTACTCCTTTCTTCTTTCGCCTGGGTCTTACAATAAACTAGACAAGAAATATTTATTCCTCCCTATCCTGCAAACTGATTTTCCAGATTACCTTTGTAAACCTTTAACAATTATCTAACTTGGGAAGTTTTCTCTTAGGGACAAAGGGTTGGGAATATGGAAGAATCTGAAAAAAGGCCAAGCCAAGAAAAGAAAAAGTTCCCCAAAGATGGTGTTCTTTTAGGGGTGTGTATTTCTTTGCAGCCTAATGATTTGCTTCTTTCATCTCTCTTGGTTAGAATCTAAGCTCTTTGGGTAAAAGGGTGTAATTTATGCTATCTCAAACTACTCCAGGTGCTTTTGATGCTCAACTCATGGTAAAAAAAAAAAAAAAAAGTGAAAGAAAACCCTCTCAATTGTCATGGCTTTCATATTGTCCATGATAGGAAAGGTCAGAATTAACATAATCATTTTAATCTTAATTTTTGAAACTTACTTTAAGCTGTATTGTTGTTTCAAAAATGAATTATTTGTAAAATAAAGTAAGATAGAATTAAAATTACTTGGTTAATAAATACTTTAAGTACTACTGTGTCTTAGAGAACTTTAGCCTTTTGGAAAACAACATAAAATAGCACAAAGGAACATTACAGCTTAAAGATAATAACAGAGACAGCATTTTAATACACTTTTTGACTTAATATATTTTTATTTTAATTCAACAAAAATCAGTCATGCCAAAGCAATTACGACCTATATGATATCCACAGATATGTCCTAACACACTCTCCTTTAGAATGAACACTTCTGAACAAGTTATGCATTTCTGGGTTGGAAGTGAACCAGGAATAAATATTTCTGTTGGTAGTTTTTGTGTTTTGTTTGTTTTATAACCACATCTGCACCTGGCAGAAACCACCCAAGCCGCAAAGTTCACTAAAGCAGGTTTTGGCAACACCAGGATGCGCAAGGGCAGGGAGACTGAGGATGCCGAGAGTGGGGGCTCTGGCACTGAAGGAGGGCTGTGAAGGGAGCAAGGATCTTCTTCACATTCTGTTTCTCCCCTAACGGCCTCACATAAAACAATGACGTGGTAGAAAACGAAACAATAGAGGGTCAATCTACATAGCCCTTATTTTTTTTCTTAAATGCAACTCTACGAGGCTTTTTAAAAGGGTTATAAATGATAGGAAAAACATTTAACTTCCTACATTGCTCTTTGAAATTAGAAATTATTCTATCCCACTCAGTAAAGATGCCCTGCTTTCAATGAGACACAGATCCACTGTGTACCATTTTGGAGGTCATCTCAAATAGAACCTTTCAACAGAATGTATTTTTTTTCATCTGCAGGCCTACATGTCACTTCTTACTACTCATTACATAGGTGGGAGTTTAAGGCCATAAATGGAGCAAAATGTGCTTCATGTTTAGAACTCTTATCCTTTTATCTGACTGCTTTGATTTATACTAAACTTGATATGGAGTGAATGACATTTGTTATCATTATATTTAAATATAAGAGTTTAATTTTTACAACTTATTACTCTGCATTTGTCATCTGGCTAAATTTCCTTTGGTGTTATCAGAGCTAGCCTTCTGAGTTAGAGGTGAAGATTACAGTCCAAAGACACCACAACTTTGTTCTAGTTAGAATTTTTACCTAAAATAAAGAAACAATGCTTCTTTTCAATTTTAGCTGTGAAACTAATCCAAATTAAATACCAAGACAAATTGCTGCCTCACTGTGTACTTTTTAATAATGAATTCTCCATTTACCTCTGAATTATAAAGATTCCCAATAAAGGTGTATGCTACAAAAATTTGGGGTCAGGAAAAAAATTTAAAGCTAACCACTTTTATTGATTTAAATACTCATAGTTGTAGGTCAAACACACTTAGTTTTCTATGTCTATGCAGAAGTTATTTGGAAGTTTCTCTACATTTCATTGGCCGTTACCAAAGCCAGATTATCCCAAGGTAGTCATTGCATTTGGTTCAGAAACAAAACCTCCATAACCACAGTGTTTATCATTCAGGATGTGCTCTGCTGTGTTTCTGAAATAGCACAGGTCACTGTGGAAACAGAATTCTTAAAATATAATACTCCACATATATGTATGATGTTTTGATATTGCGGTTTGACACAGCCCTATTGAAGCAAGGGTTATTTTATTTTATTTTATTTTATTATTTTATTTTGGGGAAGCTTTGAAGTAGTGTTTTCAGTAGGAGCAATTTGATGTGAGGACATTTTTATATATTATATATATATATTTTTAAAACCTAGAGCATTATTTTCAGTATTTCATTACCAAGTGCTAGGCAGATAGGTATTTTTCCCTCCAACCCTGAGACACATTCCCCCCAATACTTTGTACTCCCCTGACAATGGGGCTTGAGAATGAGGTAGTTTAGGGGTGGGCTCAAGTCCCAGAGGCCAGAACTACAGACCACAGAGGATTACTCCCAGGCACTGAAACCTAGTGGAGTTTACCCAGTTGGATTTGACATTGTTTAGGACCAGTGATTCCTTTCTTCCTCCCACTGTCTTCTCTGTGGAATGGAATGTCTGTGACTGTTAACCTATGCTGTGCCACTATTGTATTTTAAGAGCGATCATTTATTCTCTAGTTTTACAAATCCACAGATAGGGAAGAATTTTGCCTCTGATTGGCTCATACCCACAGTCTCATGCACACTCAGCTTAGATGATGAAATTTGGAATTTTGGAGCTGCTTATTTTTAGAATAGAGCTTTAACTTTGCGCTCATGCTCTAATGGGTTAAGAATCAGGGGGATACTAGGATGGGGTGAATGTATTTGCATGTGGGATGGATGTGGATCTTAATAATGACAGATATGTCCATGTCCAGTTCCTGAAACTTGTGAAGGGTACTTTAAAAGGCAAAGGGAACTTTTGGAGGTAATCAAGTTAAGGATTTTAAAAATAGATTATCCTGATTATCTGGGTGGCCTGAGCTAATCACAAGGCTTCACATAAAAGGGGCACAGGAGGAGCCAGACTTAGAGGACAAAGTGATGTGATCATGGTGGCTGGGACCACAATAGCGTGTTTTGAAGATGGAGGAAGAAGCTCCCTGCCAAGGAATACAAGTGGCAACAAGAAGCTGGGTAGGCAAGGAAACCAGTTACCCCTTAGAACTTGCAGAAAGAATGAAGCCCTGCTGACAGCCCAATGAAACTGATTTCAGACTTCTGATCTCCAGAATTCAAAGATAGTAAGTTCGTGTTGTTTTATGCCATTAAGTTGTAGTGATTTGTTACAACAGCCATAGGACACTAATACAAAGGATCTATATAAAACTGTTGTATAATGATTGACTCTGGTGCAAAACTAATGATTCCTTGGATATTAAATACATACTTCCTGAAAAAATCAAACGAATACAGAAAATAAAACGATGTGATGAGGGTAGAAGTGGGAGATGAAGTAAAGGTCAGGAATGTCTGCTGCACACATTACTGCGTAATAACGAAGAGGAATTTTACAGTTTGACAAAGCGGTCTCCCCAAAACTTGCATCAGAGATGATTTTTGATAATTTCTTCACCTTTTATCCAATACCCCTGGAAGGAAGGGAGGAAGGGAGGGAGGGGGGAGGGAGGGAGAAAGGAAGGAGGAGAAAAGGAAGGAAGGAAGGAAGGAAGGAAGGAGAAAAAAGAAAAAAGAAGGAAGGAAGGAAGGAAGGGAAAAAGGAAGGAAGGAAGGAAGGAGAAAAACAAAAGAGAAAAGAAAAAGAAAACATTTTCATCTTGGTTTTCTGAGACATTTTCTCCTGGAGGTGTCACCAACCTCCACCTACAGAGACCCTCTTGAAGGTTAAATAAAGTTCAAGGGCTGCAATTCTTAGTTTCCCTGCTAAGACAAAAAATACACTAATTATTGGCTTTTATGAAGCCTTGGCTTTTACTGTTAAAAAAAACAAAAACAAATAATTACTCCAAAAAATTTATATGTAAGAGCTTTTTAGTAATAATTTGATTTGAATTTCTCATGGAAAAGAGTTGAATGGAAACAGGGAAACAGAGTTGATGATTATAAATTTAAAAGTGTCTTCATCTTAAGATTAGTCATTCCAAATGCCTGTATATCATTTATAAATATTACCCTCCAGTATATTTCTTGTTTTGCTGTACTCTTTTTGGTGGAATGCTTACTAAATAGATTGAGCCTTTGGAATAACAAAGACCTTACTTTAGAAAGTAGACTAAAATCTTTACCACCAGGAACTCTCAGAAAAATAAGTTGTTCTAGCTTGAAACATTTTCTGGATACATATATTAATATGTGTATTAATATATGTATCTATATTTTTAAATACTTTTGATTTTTATTGTTATTCAAGTACAGTTTTCTCCCTTTCCCCCAACCACCACCCCAGCCTTCCCCACCTCCCTCCCCTGTTTCCACCCTGACTTGTGATTGTCCATGTGTCCTTTATAGTTGTTCCTGTAAACCCGTCCCCCATTTCCCCCCATTATCCCCTCCCTTCTCCCTTCTGGTTACTGTCAGCTTGTTCCCAATTTCAATGTCTTTGGTTATATTTTGCTTGTTTGTTCATTTTTTTGATTAGGTTCAGCATATAAGTGAGATCATATGATATTTGTCTTTCACAGCCTGGCTTATTTCACTTAGCATAATGCTCTCCAGTTCCATTCATACTTTTGCAGAGGGTAGGAGCTCCTTCTATCTTTCTGCTGCATAGAATTCCATAGTTTTTTTTATCCGTTCATTTACTGATGGGCACTTAGGTTGCTTCCAGCACTTGGCTATTGTAAATTGTGCTGCTATGAACATTGGGGTGCATAGGTTATTTTGGATTGGTGTTTCAGGGTTCTTAGGATGTAATCCCAGCCATGGAATTGCTGGGTTAAAAGGCAGTTCCATTTTGAGTTTTCTGAGGAAATTCCACTGTTTTCCATAATGGTTGCACCAGTCTGCAATCCCACTAACAGTGCACTAGTGTTCCCTTTTCTCCACAACCTCTCCAGCACTTGTTTGTTGATTTGTTTATGATGGCCCTTCTGACCTGTGTGAAGTGGTGTCTCACTGTGTTTTTAATTTGCATCTCTCTGATGGGTAGTGATGCTGAGCATCGTTTCATATGTCTCTGGACCCTCTGTCTGTTCTCCTTGGAGAAATGTCTGTTCAAGTCCTTTGCCCATTATTTAATTGGGTTGCTTGTCTTCTTAGAGTGGAGTCATGTGAGTTCTTTATATATTTTGGAGACTAAACCCTTGTCTGAGGTATCATTGGCAAATATGTTTTCCCATGTGGTGGCTCTCTTTTCATTTTAATGCTGTTTTCTTTAGCCATGCAGAAGCTTTTTATTTTGATAAGGTCCCACTTGTTTATTCTTTCCTTTATGTCCCTTGCTCTAGGGGACATATCAGTGAAAATATTGCTGCGTGAAATATCTCAGATTTTCCTGTGTATGTTCTCCTGTATGACTTTTATGGTGTTATGACTTATATTTAAGTCTTTTATCCACCTTGAATTCATTTTTGTGTGTGGTGTAAGTTGGTGATCGAGTTTCATTTTTTTGCATAAAGCGGTCCAGCTCTCCCAACACCATTTGTAGAAGAGGCTATTTTTACTCCATTTTACGCTCCTGCCCTGTTTGTCAAATATTAATTGACCGTTGAGACTTGAGTTTATTTCTGGGCTCTCTGTCCTGTTCCATTGGTCCATGTGTCTGTTCTTATGCCAGTACCAGGCTGTTTTGATTACAGTGGCCTTGTAATACAGTTTGATATCAGATATTGTGATCCCTCCTGCTTTGTTCTTCTTTCTCAAAATTGCTGCAGCTATTCAGGGTCATTGATAGTTCCATATAAATTTTTGAAATGTTTGTTCTGTATCTGTGAAATATGTCATTGGTACTTTAATAAGGATTGCATTAAATCTATAAATTGCTTTAGGTAGTATGGGCGTTTTGATGATGTTAATTCTTCCAATCCATGAACACGGTATATGTTTCCATTTGTTTGTGTCTTCCTTAATTTCTTCATGCCTACCTTCCTCTTTTTTCCCCTTGTTTTGACCCCTTCCTCCCATCCTCTCTTCTTCCTTTTCTCTTTACCTTTGTAAGGAGAAACAAAGGTAAGTAAGAAAAGTATTTCTTACTTTTGTTCTTCCCTCCATTACTTCCTTCCCTCCTTCCTGTCATTTTTTCCCTTTCTTCTACCCCCTCCTTCCTTTTACTACCTAACAGGACAAATCAAAATTGAATCTAAAATGCTGAGCCCATTCTCTGGGGCAAATATGAAGAAAACTTTTAAATGATTCTTAAGTTATTGAAGAGGTGAGGGAAAAATCTTCCTCTCAGCTCAGAAGGCACTGTATGAGAATGTCACTAATATAGTTTGAAAATCTCTTGGGACATCTTGTTCTCACTGGCTCTCTAACTGTACTGACCAGCCCTCAATGCAAAGGTACTCTTGCCCAGTTAAGAAAAGGTATGTAAGAAAATTAAGGGGGAATGATCATTTCTACTGAAATGTTTCATATTACATATGCCAACAAATAAGTATCAAATGTATTGGTGTCCTGTCTTTTTTTATAGTATAAATTTATCACCTAAAGTATAAAAAGTTTTTTTCCTCTGCATGCCTTTTTGTACTCAGGTTCTGGATGTTTCTGTCCCATGGGTGGACGGCGTTTACCTGCACTCTATCCAAGAACATCTTCGTCAATTAAAGACAGCAGATCAGTAAGCAGAGTGTGCCCTCTCCCATTTTTCAGGCAGTAATATCCTAGGTTCTGCCACAATCTTAGGAAGAAGGCAAGAAGCTTTGAAATTAGACTTCATATTAAATTAGGTGAATGGTTTCAGTCCTAGCTTTTATTTGATTTGTGCAAAAGCAAAGTAGTATGACATGTCTTTTGCACCCCAAGTGTTGTGGAGCAATTAATGTTTATTACCCATATAAAATAGATATGTAAGGGGGGAGTATTCCCCCCTTATTCATGGGGGATATACTCCAAGATCTCCAATGGGTACAGACTATATATATATATATGATTTTTTTTTTCCTGTACACTTAAAGCAGGGGTGTCAAATTCATTTTCACCGGGGGCCATGTCAGCCACGCGGTTGCCTTCAAAGGGCGGAATGTAATTTTAGGACTGTATAAATGTAACTACTCCTTAACAGTTAAGCAAGAGCTCGGCGCTAACGCTGGGTAGAAACAAGGTGCCGGGCTGTTTGAAACAAGGTGGAGGGCTGGATTCGGCCTGCGGGCCTTGTGCTTGCCACCTGTGACTTAAAGGAAGCACTTTACAGCTTCTCTTTGGCATATCCAGATTGCCAGCATCACTACTCTTGTGCTCTGGCACCTTTTAAGTAAAATAGGGGTTACTTCAACACAAGCATTGAGATACCACTTCAGTGCATCTGATAACGCAGGTAGCTTCCAAGTGACTAATGGGTAGGAGCGTACGTAGCATGGAGACACTGGACAAAGGGATGGTTCACGTTCCAGGCAGCATAGAGCAGGACCACACAAGACTTTATCATACTATTTAGAATAGCAAGCAATTTAAAACTTTAGACCTTAAAACTATGAATTATTTCTGGAATTTTCCATGTAATGTTGCAGTTGACAGTGGGTAACCGAAACTGTGGAAAGTGAAACTGTGGGTAAGGGGTACTGCTGTACTCTTGTGTTTGAAATTCAGTTCTCTGGCTTATAACTATAAATAATGTGTTTTATTCACTAACCGGAACCTAGTGTATGGCTCAGCGTTTGTGGGTATAAGCAAAGTCAATTCAAGTTAGTAGTTAGTAGTTCTGCACTTGAATGGGTCAGGTTCCAAGTCATGACCAAAAGTCTCGTGTCATCACATCGTTGACCCAGGCGTGGCAGTTGCACATTCCATTATACAATGAGAGAAAGTTTAGTTTTGCCTTTTTAGTCTCTCTTTACTCTGTCCCTTTCCCTTTCTTCCCTCTACTGCTAATGTTGTATCTCTTTAGCTCTACTTATCTTTATTTTTATGTCTACCTCTCTATTATTCTCCAACTCTTAAAAAATCATAGTAGTTATCAGCTAATATTTACTGAGTGTCAGGTATAAATCTGCGTGAGTCTTATTTGGATTTGAAGGAATGGTAAAATGGAGAACAAAGCAATTGCTACATTTTAAAGTAATATAGAAAACTTCAGGGTATATATTTTTTTTCTTTTTTACATTTTTTATTGTTGTTCAAGTACAGTTGTCTCAATTTCCCCCCACCACTCCCCCCACCCCAGCCATCCCCACTTCCCACCCTTGATCCTACCCCGCTTTGGTTTTGTCCATGGGTCCTTTATACAATATATACTTTAAAGTGTTAACCCATCGTGAGAAGAATACTCACTAAGGATATTCATAAGAGAAATATCCACTAAGATTATGTCTAACTAAACTAACTGGTCAGAATATCATTTACTCAATTACTTACTTAATTTATGCCTCCCCTTCTTCATTCAGCAAACATATCTTAGGTGCCTACTATATATCAATATTTATACCAATAGTTTTAGCCACAGAACAAAGGAAACTTAGTTTTCATCCATCACAGCCTGTGACCTTAGTGGGTATTGCATTTCTCTGCTGGAGCTTTGTCCTCAAGGATCTGTATTCTGACACCATTATGTCTAATGCCCGGACGACATCTGCCAGCACAGACCTGCATATGCTAAGACTTTGCTGACTTGATGGGGTTCACAGCTCCCAGCATGAAGCAGCTCTAGATGTGGCAAACTGTCGTGGCCATGTCTAGCAGAAGCGTTTTTACAGCCATTGCGGGGCAGACTTCTCATTCCAGTGAGATGCCTTGGGCAGTAGTGGTGCAGATGTTACAGAACACAGCCAACCACACCCTCTGAATTCTGGAAACACGTGAGTCAGCAGGAGCAGCACACATTACTAGCTGAGTTGACAACCTCTCATAAGGAACCATTTTCAAAATAAATAACAAGTGTCTCTCAGAAAATATTTGTTAATTTAGCCCTGACCCTTGTGGCTTAGTTGGTTGGGCATTGTCCTGCAAAGCAAAAGGTCGCCAGTTTGATTCCTGCTCAGAGCACGTGCTTGGGTTGTGGGACAGGTCCCTGGGTGGGGACTTGCAAGCGGCAACTGATTAATGTCTCTCTCTGCACAGCCGTGTTTCTCTCCCTCTCTCCTCCCTTCCCCTCTCTCTGAAAATAAATAAAACCTTTAAAAATGATATTTGTTAATTTATAGTATGGGTAGAAATAAGTTGGATAAAACAAAATTTAAACACCACTCCTTTTTCCCCTCAAAAGTATAAATGAAGCACTGTAAGTCAAATTAATAACACCTGTGCCTCTTTTTTCACTTTGTTAAAATTTATTTTTATTCAGTTACAATTGTCTGCATTTTCTCCCCTTCCCTCCACCCCACCCCAGCCAGTCCCACCTCCCTCCCCCACATCTACCCTCCCCCTTGATTTTGTCCTTGTGTCCTTTATAGTAGCTCCTATAGACCCCTCTCTCCACTATCCCCTCCCCACTCCCCTGTGGCTATTGTTACAATGTTCTTAATTTCAATGTCTCTGGTTCTATTTTGTTTGCTTTTTCCTTCTGTTGATTATGTTCCAGTTAAAGGTGAGATCATATGGTATTTGTCCCTCACCGCCTGGCTTATTTCACTTAGCATAATACTCTCCAGTTCCATCCATGCTGTTGCAAAGGGTATAAGCTCCTTCTTTCTCTCTGCTGCATAGAATTCCATTGTGTAAATGTACCATAATTTTTTGATCCACTCATTTGCTGATGGGCACTTAGGTTGCTTCCAGTACTTGGCTATTGTAAATTGTGCTGCTATGAACATTGGGATGCATAGGTTCTTTTGGATAGGTATTTCAGTGTTCTTAGGGTATAATCCCAGCAGCGGAATTGCTGGGTCAAAGGGCAGTTCCATTTTTAGTTTTCTGAGGAAATTCCATACTGTTTTCCACAGTGGCCTCACCAGTCTGCCACTAACAGTGCACCAACAGTGCACTAGGGTTCCCTTTTCTCCGCATCCTCTCCAGCATTTGTTTGTGGATTTGTTTATGTTGGCCACTCTAACCGGTGTGAGATGGTACCTAATTGTGTTTTTAATTTGCATCTCTCTGATGGCTAGTGATGCTGAGCATCTTTTCATATATCTCTGGGCCCTCTGTATGTCTTCCTTGGAAAAGTGTCTGTTCAAGTCCTTTGCTCATTTTTTAATTGGGTTGTTTGTCTTCCTGGAGTGGAGTCATGTGAGTTCTTTATATATTTTGGAGATCAGGCCCTTGTCTGAGGCATCATTGGCAAATATGTTTTCCCATACTGTTGGTTCTCTTTGTATTTTAATGTTGTTTTCTTTAGCCCTGCAGAATCTTTTTATTTTGATGAGGTCCCATTTGTTTATTCTTTCCTTTATGTCCCTTGCTTTAAGGGACATGTCTGTGAGGATGTTGCTGCGTGGAATGTTTGAGATCTTCCTGCCAATGTTTTCCTCAAGGACTTTTGTGGTGTTACGACTTATATTTAAGTCTTTTATCCACTTTGAATTTATTTTTGTGTGTATGGTGTAAGTTGGTGATCGAGTTTCATCTTTTTGCATGTAGCTGTCCAGATCTCCCAACACCATTTGTAGAAGAGGCAATTTTTGCTCCATTTTATGCTCCTGCCTCCTCTGTCAAATATTAATTGACCATAAAGACTTGGGTTTATTTCTGGGCTCTCTGTTCTGTTCCATTGGTCTATGTGCCTGTTTTTATGCCAGTACCAGGCTGTTTTGATGACAGTGGCCTTGTAATACAGTTTGATATCAGGTATTGTGATCCCTCCTACTTTGTTCTTCTTTCTCAAAATTGCTGCAGCTATTCGGGGTTGTTTATGGTTCCATATAAATTTCTGAAATTAATAACACCTGTGCCTCTTAAGCGTACCTATTTCTAACGTTGAGGCCAGATGGCCTATCTGATTCTCTTTGTCTCTCTCTCTTTCCCCTTCATTCTATTTTTTTAATCTCAATTGTTTAAAATTTTATATTTTTTATATTTTATGTTTTATATTTTAACATTCACTGTTTCACTTTTATGTTTTCCTGAGATATTTTTATTTTTTAAAGATTTTATTTATTTATTTTTAGAGAGAGGGGAAGGGAGGGAGAAAGTGACGGAGAGAAACATCAATGTGTGGTTGCCTCTTGTGTGCCCCCTACTGGGGACCTGGGCTGCAACTCAGGTATGTGCCCTGACTGGGAATCAAACCCAAGGCCCTTTGGTTTGCAGGCCTGCCCTCAATCCACTGAGCTACATGAGCCAGGGCTTCCTGAGATATTTTTATTCCTTTGTTTTTGCTGGTTCACAGAAACAATATAGTCCTTTATTCTTTTAAATTATTCAGTTTTTCAATTATATAATATTTTCTTTTTCCTCCCAGTGAGATCCTTTCCATAGTCCTAGATCTTCTGCTGTACTATCTAATATTTGTTTTCTAGGCATGCCTCACAGTTGTCTTCTCTTAAATGTATTTCTGTATTAGAGGCATTGTTTTCTGAAATTTTATGGTTTCTATCTTACTTGATCCACATGTTGCTAGAATATATACACAAGTTGGTTTCCCAGAATCAGGAATTGAAGAGTAAAGGCATACAACTGTAATTGAATAACAATAAAAATTAAAAAAAAAAGAAATAAAAGTTAATAGTTGCATGCCATAGAGTGTGTTTATCATAACATTATTGATTAGTACTTCATTGGACTTGAAACTTTAAATCCAAAATTATTTTCTTTTAAAATTTGAACACATGTCATTCCAATATTATCTAACATTTATTTTTGCTCATTAGAAGTCTGATAACAGAGTGATTCTTGTTCTGTTTTTTAAAATTTTATTATCTTTTGTTTTTATTTTTTTAAGATTTTATTTATTTTATTTATTTATATTTAGACAGAGGGGAAGGAAGGGAGAAAGAAAGGGAGAAAAACATCAAACTCATGCACCCCCAACTGGGGACCTGGCCTGTAACCCAGGTATGCGCCCCAACTGGGAATCAAACTTGTGATCCTTTATTTCACAGGCCAGCGCTCAATCCACTGAGCCACACCAGCCAGGGCTGTTGTTCTCTTACAGGTGATTGGATTTTTACACTCTCTATGTTTTGGGGACTTCCTCTTTCTCCTTAGAGTTGTAAAATTTCATAGTTATGTGTTAGGACGGGACTTGCCTCTTCTATTCTGTTTGGAAGTAGATGAGCCATTTTAATCTAAGGACTTATTTTCTTCAGTGCTGTGTAAATTTTTGTCACATCTTTGATAATGTCTTCCCCTCTATTTCTTCTGTTGTTTTTTTTTTTTTTTTGAAATCACTGGATCTTTGATCTTTTAAATGAAGTCTTTATTTCTTTTTATATTTTGCTCACATTTCCATCTTTTACATCTTGCTATAAATTCTACTGTTATGCTTTATCCATCAGCACCTTCCTATCTGCCTCCTATCAGCTTTAGCATACTCTCCTTTTTTAGCATAATCTCCGTTAGGCTTTTTTAATTGGGGCATTGTTGGTGCGGGTTCCTGTACTCTGACTAGGTCCTGGGACATGCCATTTTCAGAAATTTGTTGTAAGCTCATTCTATTTTCTTCACTGTGGTAGATTAATACTGTTCTTTGTGCATCTTCACTGTCATTCTGTGAGATTTGGAAAGGGCTGGAGGGAAAACTTGAGTAGCAATTTTGCCATCTTGAACCAAACAGGATGCACATTTTCAATAGCTTAATTGGATGAAGAGCCTACTAAAAAACCTGGCTTTGTGTAGGAATCTATCCCAAAAGGTACCATCACAGATAGGAACCAGAAGCTGCAACCTAACCTTCCACAGACCTGAATTACATAGAAAATTTTCATACTCAATCCAGTAGCTAGAACTTCTAACAGACTTGCCAGTGATAGAGGCTTTGAATTTTATTTTGCTTCACTCTAATTTTTTGGTTCCCTTATTTCACAAACATATCTAATCAGTTTGAATAGGCAGGTCTCATATGATACAATTAGAAACCATTATTTTTGTCTTCCACTGTCGCCTTATATCTGCTTAGTAAGTGACTGTGTATGTTCCTGCCTATGGAAAAGCCGGAGCCAAACGTAGAGTAACTTTTTAAAAAAATCCTCACCAGATTTTAGAGAGAGGGAAAGGGAGAGGGAGAGAGAGGGAGTGAAACATCAATTTGAGAGAGAAACATTGATTGGTTACCTCCTGCACATGCCCCGACTGGGGACCAAACCCTCAGCCTAGGTATGTGCCCTAAGCAGGAGTTAAACCCGTGCCTGGTCAGTTTACAGGACCACTCTCCAACCAGCTGAGCCACGCTGGCCAGGGCAAACCAAGAGACACTTTAAACTATCAAAAGAGTCTTGATTCAGTAATTAAAATTGCTTGGTTCCAGATACTATAAAAAATGCCAAACATTTAAAAACTTATCTTCCATATTTTCTTGCTGTTCTCTCAGCAGGATAACCTCAGTTTTCAGCATAACTGGAGTTGGAAGAAAGCAAGAGAAGGATGATGACGATCACGTATTTATTCTCTGAGTTTAGCAGATACTTAAAACTGTCTCATTCGGACTTTTGTGAACCTGTGCAGAATCCCCCTATTGGTTCCCTCTCTTGGCGACTGCCTTAAGGTGGGCATTGCCTTTCCTTTGCCAGGCTTCTCCAGAGCCCCCTAACTTCCGTCCCTACACAAAGCTCTTCCTATTGGGGTCCTCTTGCCCTGGCAGGCTGCGTCCTTTAGCAAGATTCTTCCCCAATGCCTTCTCATGCACTGAGGTGCACCTGCAACTGCAGAGGTCGCACTTCAAATTCTCTGAGTAATCCCTGAGAATTCTCTGTTACTGTTGCCTGGGGTTGGATGGTAGCACTCTCTTGACCCTTCTTCCTCAGGGGATGGACGCCCACCCCAGTTCTCTTCCAGTAAATCTTCCTCTCAGGTTTCTCCAGTTATGGTGATAGCTCTCAGAATTCTCTTCGGCCAGCATCACCAATAGCCTTCAGACCTCCGCTGGAACTGAGGAGGGAGAAGTCATATTTGAACAGCGTGTTGTGCACCTGTTAATACTTCTTAGGACACAGAATTAAGGACAAGGTTGAATGATTGAACTTTTGGAAAGCTCTGTGGATTAAGGAAGATAAATTTTGAATTCTCTGACTAAAGTAGAATTTCATTAAAAGCAAGGAATTCAATGGAAATGAATGAGTTGTTACCAATAAATGGTTTGAGATAGTGACTAATTTCGAGATAAATGTTTCTGAGTGAAAGTTGAGAATGAAATTTGTAAAAAATTCAGATAGCATATATCTGAGTAAGAATTGGTTCGGAGTTAAATAAAAATAAAAACAAATTCTGTTAATTATCTTATGTGCTTGTATGCACTGAAAATGGCAAAAGACCTAACAAATCAGGGATGACCTAGAAATATGCATCTAAGCAAGATGATTCATAAGCATAGCGAATTCTGAAAAACCACTGCCTGATGGAACATACAACTTGACCACTATTTGGGTCTCAGTTCTGACAAATTGCTTGCAAGTTAACAGCTCCTTTTAAGGCTTACTGTGTACTTGGTGATTTCTTAGTAACTAATGTATTTTAATTAAATGAGTCCACATACCCACACAAACCCTAAAAGGTAGGTATTATTATCATTTCCATTGTACAGGTAAAGAAATAAGGCATAGGGAATTTAACTCCTCAAGATCATCCAACTAATAAGTAGCCGAACTTGAATTAAAAATCAAGTTATCATTGCAATGATGTTGTAAAAACAAAAATCAAGTTATCTGGTGCCAGACTTCTGCTCTTCTTAAGAGCAACACTTCTCATGAACTTTCCGTGAAAAGTGAGAGTTACGATGTTTCAGTTGGCCAACACATAGGGTCATAAAATAAGATTTCTGAAGTTTCCAAGTTAGTCACATATCTATGGCATCAGATTTTGGAAGATGGTTGGAAGGTATTAGGAAACACTTAACAATATGATTTTGATAGTGCAACTAAAATTCAAAAATTTCTAACGAGCACAATATGGGATACTGGGAAGACCTAGCACACATTGCATATGCCTACAAATAACAGGATCTGGCTAAATAGAAGCATGATTAAAAAAAACATGTTTTCTTTAAAAAAAAGACTCATGTTTTAGCACAAATATAGTTTTAGTTGAGTCAGGGTGAGTCTCGAAAGCTATGTGATTATGGCTGTATGAAGAATGGCTAGAACCAGGGAATAAAAACACTGGTATAATCTGGACTGAAATGATCAGATTGGAATTCTGCACACAATTATGGACAAATAGGACACATTCCTAAGAAGACAACTCAGTGTAGAAAGAACCCGAATCCAGGTTGATGAAGATAGTTGTCATTACCTTAGAAAGTGGGGAAAGAAAATTAGAGGTCAAGATATTTGTGGGTATAATGTAAAGGTTAAGATATATTCATGAAAAAGGAGTGGAATTTTTTTTTGCTTGATGCCAAGATGCAAGGACAGATGGATATAAATAAAAAGGTTTCAGGGCAATATGAAGAAGTACTTTGTCACACAGTTGACAAAAATACATTGAACTACCTTCAGATTAGTGATTATTCAAGGATTAAACTAGAGAAAAATTTTAGTTAATTAACAGGTTGTTTTGTTTTTGTTGTTTTGCTTCTTCACCATTCAATACAACTTGCTCGCCTAGTATTTTTGGCTGATATGCCCAATTATTTTGAAATTGTGAAGATGCATTATAGTCAGTATAATATGTTTATTATAATGTAAATCCTTTTTTTCATAGTGAAAATTGATGTTAGGTGGCACAGTCATTCTTTACTCAGTGCAGTTTGCTCAGGGACATCCCTATTAATGTCTTACCTTAGCATAGATTTCGAATGTCTTGGTGATTTGTCCCATGCTTAAATAAAGCGCATTCTGGCATGAAAATGCATGGATGCTTCCTGGCACTCTGTTTCTCTATCCCTCAGAGTTTATGATAATTAAGATGCTTGTTTAACTGTTGTCCTTTTATTTCCACTGGGTTGTGGCAGCTAAAGAGCAGCTTTCAAGTCATGTGTGTTACATACACAGGTAATTTATAAACTCAGTTTTGCTGTCGTGAGCACAGGACACAATTCCTGAATGTCAATCAGTCAATGTTTTAATTGTTTCGCTCCCACTCTTACTAAAGGCGAATTTGTTCTGCTCCTTAGACAGGGAAGATGGCTGCATTTTGTGTCTCCCTTTTAGCCATGATTTCTTTCTTATAGGTCAACCAGTTTACAAATGCAGTTATTTAAATATCTGTAGTTACAAAGTAGCATTCAGTTACATCAAGAACAAATATTTAATTATGTATCTGTATTATTAAATAATTACTATCAGTTATGCATTTAAAAAATGCCTTTAGTAATCCTAAATATATCCATTCTATTATATTAGGAATGCTTAAAATATATTGAATTTCTGAAAGTTGTTAACTATTACAGTATAATAATTGTTTCCTAAATGCTATATTTATAGAAATATTTTTATTATAATGAGTCAGTTTACTTGGGTGTTGTTATTGGGTCAGAATGGCTCAGAAACGGGAGTAGTATTACTCCTTACAAGGAGTTAATTTTTAAGTTCATGTTAAAGGCAGGATGAGATCAAAATAAAGGGAATCTGACTGCTTTGTTACAGTATCAGATGAAGGGTTTTCTTCACATGTATGCATTTGGAACTATAGAATTCCTTAATCATTCGATTCTTCATGCCTTCCCTTTGTAATGCAAAATGTAAAATTTTAACTATATTATGTGGTTTGAGTCAGTCTCATTTATTTTAAACCTTATTTTGCTTTTGGCTATGATTTAATGTGAACTTCTAAAGAATCATGAAATAAACAAATGTGATTATTATCTAGAGATGTCAAGGAATGCCATAGTGACTTATACACTCTAAAGACACAAATAGCAGAATTATATTAAAAATGTGATTGACTAAATGAATTATGTAAACATATATTAATAAGTAAGTAGAAAGAAATGAAGTAAAATAGTGGATAGAAATATTGTAAATAAAGCAGCTGTAAGGATGGATGATATTTGGGGAAACATTTTCAAGTTTTTATATAATTGAAATATTTTAAATTAATCATTTTAACTAGGCAACTGATGCAATTTCTGCCTTTAACCAGGATGGCATTAAGGTATCTAAGGAGGGATAAGATTAGAACTGGAAGGGAAGATCTTAGCAGGAACCTGGATCAGAAACCACGCATGTTGTGGTTGAGGAGAATATCCAGAAAATATTTTGCTTCAATTTTGAGAGAGGTGGTAGATGAAAAGATAACCTTTCTGCTTTCTCTTCTAACACACTACAGCATGTCATCATTGTTCAAGGAATACCGAATTTCCTGAGGTCATTTCTAAGTTTTAAGCTATTTTTTAAGTTTTTTTTTTTTAATTGATGGCATCAAACAGTATTTGCTTCCCAACTGAAGGTAATATTTAAACCTCTGACCTGCCCTGCCTGGTGTGGCTCAGTAAGTTGGGCTTTGTTTCTGTAAAATGAGAAGTCACCGGTTTGAGTTCCCGCCAAGGTACATGCCTGGGTTGGGGTACATACTGGAGGCAAGCAATGAAGCAACCAGTCCATGTTTCTCTCTCACATTGGTGTTTCTCTTCCTCTCTTTCTCCCTACCTTCCCCTCTTTCTGAATAAATAAAATCTTTAAATAATAAATACATACATACATACATACAGTACTGACCCAACTTCAGAAAAGATATTTTTTTAAAAAGATATATATTGAATTGTATACTATATGTAAAAGGCAACTGCAGATGGATTGTAGAAATAAATGTGAAAGGCAAATCAAAAAGCTTGTAAAAACAAATCATAATGAGAATCTTTTCATGACATGATTTGGCAAAGGTTACATAAATAGTATTTTAAAAAGAACTAACCATGTAGGATAAACAGAAGACAAATGAAGAGAAGTAAATTAAGTTACATTTAACTACAAATTTCTGTTTATCAAATAATATCATTAAGTAGTAAAAAAAAAAAAGTCCTAGACTTGAAGAACATATTTTCATTATCTTGATCTAGCAAAGCACTTGTATTCACAATATGTAAAGAATTTCTATAAATCAGTAATCAAAATACAATCAGATAGAGAAGTGGTCAAAAATCTTGAACAAGCACTTTATAAAAGAGGATATCGATGTGACCAACTGAAATAGGAAAATGTGTTCAACTTAATTATAGAAATAAAAATTGAATTTGCATCATACTACCATACATACTCACCAAATGGCTACTATAAAAAGCAAAAGCACCTAAACTCTCATACACTTGTAATGAGTGTGTAAGTACAACTACTTTGGAAAACTGTTTAGTGATATTACTAAAGTTTGTATTCGTATTCCTTATAACTCAGCAATTGCATTACTACATGTCACTACAATAGAGCCAAAAGAAATGTCTATCTCTCTTTACCACATGGCTACAGAGAACTCTGATGGCCATAAACATATTGGGTTGTATTTGAATGCCTTATAAAAATGAGAAGTAAATGAAAGACGTAAATAGAAAGCTACAAACTAACTGGATCTCACAAGCATGGTGTTAAACAAAAGACACCAGACACACATATAATTTAATCTATTAGGAATGAGGAATGATAACATCTACAACAGAACAAGAAGGGGTTTTGTGGATTCTGGTAATATTCTCTTCCTTGTTTGGAAGACTAATTATCCTATATGTTCACTTTGTGAACATCTAGTGTACAATCTATTATTTGTGTACCTTTCTATTATACCTAGATTGTGCCACAATAAAAGTTTCAGATGGAGGGAGGCAGGGAGAGAGAGAGACAAAGATAGTTGGGAATTAAAAAGAATTGGAGAAAACAGCATTGTATCGATCCTTTGGAATTTATTGATGCTTTCTTTTTGACTTAATAAATGGCCCATTTTGTAAATGTTTATATGTGCTTAAGCAGATTGTGTATTGTACTTTGAGAAACAGAATTTCTTGTCTCAAGGCTCAAACCAGGAATGGTTATAAAGTTGTTTTGTTGAGGTTTTTTATATCACTGGTTTCTTTTTGCATACCTTGTATTTCCTAAAAAGGGGATGATAAAATCTTCAGTCCAATGTATTTATTTATCACTACTTTCCTCTTGTTTTATTAGATAATATTTTATATGTTTTGAAGATACATTGTTGGATGTATATGTATTTATGATGAATATATCTTGTTCATCTGTTACTAGTTTTTGAAGTATATGATATCTTTCTTTGTGCCTTAAGTTCTGTTTTCAAATGTTAATATTACTGGAGCTTTCTTCGGGTTCATATTTGCCTGATATATCTATTTGCATGCTATAAATATAATTTCTCTTTTAGCATATCATTTGCATATATTGTAATTGCTGTTTTATTAGGAATTTGCTTTGTCTTCTTGTCCATATTTTCAACTTTCTGTTTTTTAAATTTTTTTGGTCTTTTTTATTGTTTACAGTTGCCCCAATTTTTCCCCCTTTGCCGTATCCCCCGAGCCAGCCCCCCATTCCCATAGTCAATCCCCACACTGTTGTCCATGTCCATGGGCCATGCAATATGTTCTTTGTCTAATCCCTTCACCTTCTTTCAACCAGTCCCCACTTCGCCTCTCCCTTCTTATAGCTGTCAGTCTGTTCCATGTTTCTGTGACTCTGATTCTATTTTGCTTGTTCATTGACTTTGTCCATTAGGTTCCAGTTATAAGTGAAATCATATCATATTCATCTTCCATTGACTGGCTTATTTCACTTAGCATAGTAGTCTCCAGTTCCATCCATGCTAAGGTAAGAATTACCTTCTTTTTTACTGCTACATAATATTCCATTGTGTATATGTACCACAGCTATTTTTTTTTTAAGTTCTTTGTTTTTATTTTCACCCAAGGACATTTTCATTGCTTTTAGAGAGGGTAGGAGAGAAGAAGGCAGATATAGAAACATTGATGAGAGAGAGAAGCATCAGTTGGTTGCCTCTCAGTGTGCACCAGGACCAGGGACTATATGCACCTGGACCAGAGATCACACCTGCAGCCTAGGTATGTGCATTGAATGGGAATCAAACCTGCAACCTTTCAGTTACAGGTCAGTGCTCCAAACAACTGAGTCAAACCCACCAGGGCCACCACAGATTTTTCATCCACCCATTTACTGATGAGCACTTAGGCTTTTTCCAAACATTGCCTATTCTAAATGATGCTGCTGTGGACATAGGGGTGCATATGCTCTTTTGCATTGGTGCTTCGGTATTCTTTGGATATATTCCCAAAAGTGGATTTGCTGGGTCAAAACTTTCTATATTATGATTTTGCTTCATTTTTATTTATTTTTGCTTTCTTAGAACAGTTTGAATTGTTGAAGGTTTTTTCCTGAAGTTTTAAAAGTTATTTGCTCTAACTTTGTTTATTTTTGTAATTGCCAAAATCCTAAGAACCATATTTAGTTTATTTATCTCTATTGTTGTGTTTAACATATCAATTAATATATCTCCCCTAATGGGACACACAGTTGAGATAAAGTATTGTTTTGCAATTTAAAATTGATATATGTGTATACTGGATCAGGATATGAGATGTATTTCTTATTGTGGCTGCTGATCAACAATGTTAAAAGCCACCAGTTCACTCTCTAAGCCCCTTTTAAAAAGTTGGCATATTTCTTTTAGGTCTTCAGTTTATTTCTCTGCCCCAGTGCTTTACCAAGATTATTTTTATTCAGGTATTTACTGAGGCACACACCCAGCAGGGAGTGGTTCTCAGAAGCATTTGCATATAAAACTTATAATACAAGTATCTCAACAAACAATCTGCCATATTTCTTTACTGAGCTGTAGACATTCCAAGCAGTATGATAAGTTATTTTAATCTCTGGAAATAGTTTCCCAAGAGACAAAGAAAAAACTTATTAAAAATTAGAATAGTTTCACTGTTTATGTTTCTTTATGGGAAAAAATACTTGTATCAATGATCTGATAGAGTCAGAAAGATATAGCCAACCTCCTCATGTGTAATCAGTAATAGTTAATGGAAGCAAGAGGTTATTTGGGTTAAAGGGTAATTTTGATGAAAAAGAAATGAGAAAGACTTACTGCTGATATGTAAGCATATGCTTCCATTACTTTCTAATTTTGCAACATTAATTTTATTTACTTATTTTTAATTATTTATTTTATTGTATTTCTTCCATTACTATTTAGCCCCCTTATAGTTCCCTTCCCCCTCAGTCACCACACTGTTGTCCATGTCCATGAGTCCTTTTTCCTTTTTGCTCAATCCCTCCACCCCCAAACCTCCCCGCCTCAGCTGTCATCCTGCTCTCCATCTATGAGTCTGTGTCTATTTTGCTTGTTAGTTCAGTTTGTTCATTAGATTCCACACATGAGTGAAGTCATATGGTATTTGTCTTTCTCTGACTGGCTTATTTCACTTAGTATAATGTTCTCCAGGTCCATCCATACTCTCTCAAAGGGTAAAATACTGATTCGAAAGAACGTAAACACCTCTATGTTCACTGCAGAGTTATTTACAATTGTCTAGATATGGAAGCAGCCTAAGTGTACGTCAGTGGATGAGAGGATAAAACAACTATGGGACATTTACACAATGGAATACTACTCAGCTGTAAAAAAGAAGCAGCATTACTTTTAAATCTTATCTTTACACAATAGGTTATTGCTCTACATATAACTCATTGAATTTAGGACCTGGTAACAATTAAAAATCGGAACAAGTGAAGTTTTTATTAGTCACTCTGTAGTGCTTGTGATATCCAGCCACTACCTGTTTTGATTGGCCAGTGTTCCTATTGTACTTGTTTTAAAATATTTTTATTAACATGAATGATTAAACGTTTTGTCTACAAATTAATTTTAAAATACTCATCAGCATAGGTTAAACATAAAACTGTTTACTAAATAGGAGGAATGAAGAAAAAGGCATTCAAGTTTTCAAAGAGCTTTGCTTTTCATATAGATAATACAGTGAAGACTGCTTGTTTACCCAATCTTGGATCCCTGAGTCCTACAAATGTCCATGAAAACCCCAAATACACTTCTTGAGAGAACACAGCAAACAGAATGAATATTAACTTTGAATCAAGAAGACGAGCTTAAATCTTGAGAGTTGACTGACTATGTCGTTCTGGCCAACCAACATAACTACTCTGAGATACAATTTGTTTGTTTTGTTTTTGCTTTGCTAATTAGCTCTAATTTATAAGGTGAACATAACCAGTTAGGTTATAATGCTCACCTTATGAAAGTCATTTTTATTCACTTTATGTCACATTTCTGCTAGAGCGATGCATAATACACCACATGTCCTCTTCCTCATTCAGTGCTTTTTATAAGAACCGCCATAAATTAAAGGTGTCAAATCATAGATTTCAATTAATGAAAGTAAAGTGGGCTTGTCCATAAGAGCCATTTATATGAACTGTAGAATCTTAAAAGATAAGTCGCGATAAAGATTTATTACATTTCAGATGAGTGCCTGTTGCCTGGAATGACCCTAGGGCAACGCCCGCTGTAAACACTGTTGGAAGCCACCGGTCAGCAACTCTTTCTAATCACACTAATAAGTGGACAGTGCTGTGGGTTAATTGAAGTGTGTTTTCCTCGCTCCCCAGGCTTTCACAAGAATTGTTTTAACAGTCTCGGCAGCCATCACTGTGAGGAGTATGAGGTACATTCTCTTAATGCGCAGCCCAGACTTTTGTTTTAATTTTTAATAGACATTATTCAAAGTAATATACATTTAATGCTTTTTAGTGAGAAGGAAATTCATGTTTACTGAGTGTTCATTCCATGTCTTACGGGCACTATCGCATTGAATTTTATAGCAGCTCAATGAGACAGATATATTTTACCCTCTCCTCCCCTTCGCACATTAGAAACTGCATCTCATGGTGGTTTTGTCACTTGGCCAAATTTACAAGGTCACTCAACTCCCAAGTCAAGATCTGTGCTCTCCTAAGAAGTAAAGGACACTAATATTATTTGGGGGGGGGGGTTGTTTGTTTTTGAAATTTTTAGGACTCATTGGCCCACCATTGAGAGGTGGCCTCAGGAAGAATGGTTAGTCTGCAAGTGAATAATTTCATGATTTCACCCAACCTTAATCCATCATAGTGATGGTTGTTGAAAGTACAGTAGGCCCCCTTTATCAGTAGTTTCACTCTGTGACTTCAGCTACTGATGGTCAACCCTGGTCCAAAATATTAAATGGAAAATTCTGGAAATCATTAGTTTTAAACCGTGCACCGTTCTAAGTAGTGTGGTGAAATCTCGTAACCCGCTCCTTCCTGCAAGACATGAGCCACGTCCGTGCTGTGCACGCCCCTCTCACCACTCGTTAGTCTCGTAGGAGCCGTCTTGGGGATCAGGTCAGCTGTGGCGGCATCACAGTGCTGTGTTTGTGCAGCCGTTCTTTTACCTAATAATGGCCCCAAGGTGCTGGCAATTCATTGGCCAAAGAAAAGCTGTAAAGTGCTTCCTTTGAGTGACAAGGTGCAAGTTCTTATCTTAATAAGAAGGGGGGAAATGTCATATGCTGAGGTCGCTAAGATCTATGGTAACAACAAATCTTTTAACTGTGAAATTGTGAAGAAGGAAAAATAAATTTTTGCCAGTGTTGATTTTCCTTCTGATGTATCGTCAGAAAGTCACTGGTAGCCTGATGCTAAGTCACAGTGGCTGCGTCATTCACCTCACTCCATCTCACCGCGTGTGCTTTTTATCATCCCACATGGTCTCCAGAAGGGTGAGTGCAGCACAGTACGATATTTCGACAGAGAGAGAGACCACATTCACTTAACCTTTATCATAGTGTATTGTTATAATTATTCTATTTTATCATTGGTTTTTATTTTAATCACTCTCTGCGCCTAATTTATAAATTAAACTTTATCAAAAATTGGGACAACTGTAATAGAATAAACAATAAAAATAAATTAAACTTTATCTTAGGTATGTGTGTATATGAAAAAGTATGTATAGGGCTTGGTACCAGTCGTACTTTTAGGCAACCCCTGGTGGGGTGGGTCTCGGAATGCGCCCACAGATAAGAGGGGGCTACTGTATTAACTACTAAGACCAACACTACGTTTTCTGGCAAAATGACAGTTTTCCTAGTGCAGTGGTCACTCAGATGCTCTAGTGAGCATTGTGCATGTGTTGACCCAGTAATTGTTCAATATTAATTTCATGGCATAATCAGTCAGTTGTATTGCGATAGTAGTTCCTGAGGTTTTTATGATGCTGAGCACTTTATATTGCGTTGCACAAGGTGCCCTGTATTTTGCAGTTTAAAAGAGTTTCTTAGCTCTTGAAGATGGCAGATTTGGGTCACAGTTTAATATTTACTCAGAGTTTGCATGTGACATTTTTATTTGGACCTCCTACTTGTGACCACCTTATGTTCCTTTGGTTGAAAGCAATTTCAGGAATCACACTTGTTTCCGTCACGCCGCTGCCCCCAAAGTGGCACATGCTCTCAGTCCCCATGCCTCCGTGCACTCCTGGAAAGCTCAGGTCTCTAGAAACCTGCGAATTAACTGACTACCCCTACTTTCCTTCAGTTTCTCTCTTTGGGTGTGGTTAAAAAAGCTGTAACTCACCTAGGGACGAAGCTTGGTGCGAAGTCTAATGTCCTCAGTACCTCAGGGCTGGATTTTCAACCTTTTCCATCGCATGGCACACATGCACTAATTCCTAAAATTCTGCGGCTCACCAAAAAATATGCTTTGCCAATCTGACAAAAAATAGATATAATTTGATTCATTCACACCGGACAGCTGTTGTCATGTTGGCTGTTGTCATTTTCTTATTTGACGGTCTAAGGGCACAGAGGTCCGTGCCCCTGACCGCACACTCAGGTATCGCGTGTGCTAAACATTCTCGTGGCACACTTCTCAGTGTGCCAGTTGCGGCACACCCGATGCAATTCGCTACCTCACAGGAAGCAGAGGTGGGGGGGGGGAAGGCATGAGTGTGGGGAAAAATGATGAGAAAGGAAAGCTAGTGTATTATTTTGTTTTTTTCCTATGGTGGTTGATGGGAACGTATTAGTAGAAAAGCTAATTGCCTTGGTGCTGTAGAAAACCAATGTTCTATTATCTTCCAGTACCTAACAGGGTCATGCAGAGCTCCTTCCATAGACCCCAATAACCCTGCAGCAGGGGTGTCAAACTCATTTTCACCAGGGCCCACATCAGCCTCGCGGTTGCCCTTAAGGGGCCGAAATTTTAGGACTGTGTAAACGTAACTATTCTTAACAGTTCAGCGAGAGCTCACTGCTGCTGCTGGGTAGGAACAGGGTGGAGGGCCGGATTCGGCCGCCAGCCTTGTGTTTGCCACCTGTGCCCTACAGGCAATTGTAGGATGGAGTCTGCACTCTGTAGTGGTCTCCCAGTCTTTCCTCATAAACAGGACTGTTATTTTGCCAAAGGTCACAGCTGAAGCCCCTTTTCCAATTTCTTCCTTTCTCTCACCTCATCTTTCCCCCCACTCATCTGAGTGCGGAGAGGCGGGAAGCTCGACTGAGGGGTGAAGCTGCTACGGTGGCTCTTCCTCCATTGGAGAGTACTGTGTGTTTGGTTTTGATTAGTGGCTCGGATACCACCTAGCCTCAGGGTGCTGTGGTTGCTTTTGTTACTGTGGTACAATAGGAACGAGGTGGTTCTTATTTTTCCAGGAAAAAAAAGTCAATAGGAAAGTGATTTTATGCCCACTGGTTTAAGAATACTACAATGAAGTGAAAAAATAGCTCGACCATAGCTGAGGAAAACATATCTAAATGAAAGGAGATCCATAGTCTTATCAAATAAAGAAGTAATAAACATGCCCCAGAATTTAGCCTATTGGGAGCCACTGTGCTTTGAAATAGCATCACACAAAAAAAGAAAGTTGCAAGGCTTTTTAAAGCATGCAGTACCTTTCCTGAGTAAATGAGGTGTTAGTGCATATACACTGCCCATAAAATATACAACATTCAATCTAGTTTCTCCTTCCCAGGAGTGGCTGGCATTATCCTTACTAGGGATACGCAGGTACTTATGAGATGCCTTCCGTTTACCTAGCACCATGCCAGGCACACTATGGAAAATATAGGAAATGTGTGAGGCATGTCCCCATCCAAAAGTAGAGTCTGTATGTGAGCGGTGATAATAGAAGGCATCGTTAAATTGCCATGGATAGTAGCAATGAGTACCACTGGAATTCAGCACACATGAAAGACTGATACAAGGTAAAGCAGCGAGGGTAGTCCGTAGGGTGAAGCTGAGACAGAATGCCTTTACTCATATCATGCATACGCAGAGAATGAAGAGTTCCAACCATATCTGAGTTAATGTGCTTTCATGCACTAAGATGCATTCCGATGGCGTCCTCAGCTCTGAAAGTACACAATGATGATTGTACTTGTTTTCCTTGGCTGTTGACTTTTCACCAATGTTAGTCAGAGATATTTCCATGGGCCTGATTGTGTTAAAACCAGTGAGTCTGATAATAATGTTATTTCTCAGCAGATTCCAGCAATACTACATCATATTATGTAATCAGAGTGGGCTGCTATAATCAGAATAGCAAAATATATTTTTCCTTTGGAATTTGTACTGAGCATTTATAAGATATTAAATATCAGCTTGATAGATTACCTCCTAAAAAATTAGTCCCAGCAAACTGATAATCTGGTTTCTCTTCATTCCTTAGAGCGTAACTCCAAAGTGAAGCTCTAATCAAACTGAAGGTTTTTTGTAGCAGTCTAACAGGCTGTATATACTGGAGATTTAGAAATGAGTCATAATTTATATATGATTTCTATGCATCGGCACCAGTATTAGTTCTGTGCGATCCATTGTTTCAAATTACAGAATTGGCAACCAATGAAATCCTGGGGTGTGACTGTAATATGCCCACCGAAAAATACTGAGGAAAGGCACAGAAGCATCAGCCTGAAGAGACATCACTCATGTCAGAGTACTGCAGCTGGAAACCCCCAGCAATAGAAGTCTGAAAACCTCTCAAAAGCACCCCGAAAGAGAAAAAACAGTATCTGAACACCAGAATTTATAGGGTGCCGATAGTAGCTTTGACCTACATGAGTCAAGTGAGACCTGTCTACTTTTTGCTTCCTCTCTGTCTACCCAGTCCAGCCTCTGGGATCAAGAGGCAGCACCATGAATAAGGAAAAAGCCTAGAAGAGCCAAGGGTGACAAGTGAAGAAGATAACTGTACCCCGTGTCCTTAGGGAGGCATTGATTCCAGATTCAGCTGGGAGGAGGGAGAAACTTTCCACTGGATAGGTGATTACATGAAATTGGATGATCTTTGAAATACCACAAAGCAACTTTAGAAACCTGAAGAAAGACAATTTTATACAGATTGTTGAAGGGGACTTGGTGAGAAAGAATCTATTTGCTTTCTGCTCATAGTCCACCAGGACGAGTTTATGCAATAAAACAGATACATATACCAAAAATATTTCTGTCTAATACAATTAATGATTTAAAATCCTTTAGTGTAAAGAGCCTTTAAAAATGCACATGATATGTTGGCAAGATCAAGCTGAGGATTTCCACACAGATAAACAAACTGAACGTACCTGCTCAGGGCTTGTCGTCATCGTTCTTGGCAGCAGTGAGTACCTATCTGAAGAGGCACCGCGAGCAACCTGGGACCCGAGAGCAGCGCCCGAAGACCTCGTTACTAATCGTGTCTCTGCCACTGCTTATGAGGGACCAGATCTTAAATCCTGAGACTTCCTTTTCCACGTTTGCAGATGAGCAATGAGGATCTCCAGAAAATAATCCCCTTCTCTTAAAACAGGGAAGTTTCCTTTACTTATCTCTCTATTTCTAGTGCCAAGAACAGTGCCTGGCATGTAGGAGATGCTCAATAAATATTGAATGAATGCCTTTCCTGCCTAGCACACAAGACTACTGTACAGATCAAATGAGGTGATAGGCATAACAACATATTTTAAGCACTACATCAAAGTCAAAGTTATATGCAAAGTCTCATTATGCAAGATGAAAGTGTGTTGGAATGTCCAGATGCCATCTTTCCCAGGCACATTTGGCGTCTCTGATCATTCAGTTACAATTTATTAACTGCGTAAGATGTTAGGGTTTGAGCTCTGACGTGTCTATTGCAGTTTGTCTTAAGTACTGCACACGCCATAAGTGAAAGGATCTTCAAAGGAACCAAAGAGGTAAAGAAAAAGAAAGGTTGGAACCAGAAATTTCTCCCTAAGTAGAAAATATAGGGAAATTCAGGATAACTCTCATGCTACAAAGCGAGGAAAGGTGCCAGAAGATCTGGTTTTTATAGGCATCTAAAATTTATGTTGACAATAATGTAATTCTAGATCAGTGGACTGGCAGCCTAGCGTAATATAATACAAAGAAGCCAGATGCCGGAGCTCCGTTGATCACTGAAATGCCACCTGCTAAAATGCCAGAAGGAAGACGTAATTAAAATTATGTAATCCTAGGAAGAGCCTTTTCCCCTAACTTGAAATTTTCAGAAGTATTCTCTTACAGTAATATGTGTGTGTATGTGTGTGGGGGTGTGTATTGATTTCCAAAATGATGAAGCAAGGATAGTTTGTAAGCTATATTTACATTGAGGCAGGTCTGTAAGTCCTAGGGTTCTCTCATCTTGTGCTCATTTTCTCCAGCTGACAATGAGAATATATACTTTTGTAACAGCCATTCCCTTTTATAGCCAAGGGGATTGTTGTGAAGGATTGTGGCCTTAGAGCAGTAATACAAGACTCACATACACTACACCTGGTTTCCAGCAGTGGGCAGACAACGGAGTTTGAAACTATCCTGTTTAGATTCTGAGCCTTGGGGTGAGCATAGGGGAAGGAAGAGAATTATTTTCCCATCATTTTGAAGTCAACATTGCATTCTAACCAAATGCACACCCATATGCCTGTACTTTATTTTTCCAGCTGCTCCTTCTGGTTAATGTGTTTACTTCTCCAAGCTACATCTTGCCAGTGGTTTTATCAGCCTCTCCTGCTACTATCAATCTACCCTATTACTTAATATGCTCCAGTAAGTAATTGGTATTTGCAACTATAAACAGTGCTGGCAACCTCTCTGGGTGGTGGGCCCTCGAGGAGGCCTGCACTGGTTATTTGTGCGGGGGCTGCTGCTGGTGTCCTGTGTTGGCCGCAGACCCCAAACCGTGAACTTTACACATTCCATCGGCAGTTGCTGCCCACCACTCTAAACTGATTTTGAGGTTTACAACTGCTTTTATTTGCATATGATCCATACATTTTCCATATTTCTTTGGTGTGATACAGTGACATGTGCCATATAATCAGAGATTCTGCACAGGCTTAAATGCCTACCAAGGAATATTAAGAACAAATCCCACCAAAAAGAAAAAATAAATAAAAGAAGCATTTTTCTTAAATAATACGAGTTTGAAAGGATTAAGAACAGTGCAATAATACAGTTGAGAAAAATCGCTTCTTCATACATCTTCGAGTGACATGTAACTCTCTAGCTGCACGCTGTGCAGACCACTGCCAGAGCTGGGTTATCGGCATTAGCTCCTCTGGAAAATTAGTGTGGGAATAAGAGAACTACTGTGCTGTATAGTCTTTTATTTGATATTCATTCAGTGCCGGATTTGCTCAGGTTCTTTACTTTTTCTTTTAATTTTTCACTTATGCACCCAAATGTATATTTGTATCCGAGTACCAGGCTACAATGATGCAGTGCCTTTGTATATGATTTATATGCACTAATTTTGCAATTATGAGCACAGCACATATGCATGTGCGAAACCGGGCGGCACTCAGGAAGTGTGTTCATTGAATTTAAATGAAGTCAGAATTCCTATTCAAAAACTGAACTGACTAAATATTCTGACACGAAGCATAGCAGACCGTTTGTTGCTGTTTTGAGGCAACTTTTCCTCATTCTATCAGTAAATCATCAGGCTAGGACATGTAACCTCTAACCTCTAAAGCAACAATGCAGGAATAGTGTCCTGTGCCATGAAAGAAAAAGATTCCCCATATAAGATGCACCTATTGAACCAGCAGAATAGAAGAAGCAACTTGAACTGCTGTTGAATATGGTCTCTAACCATTACCAATATGATAAATTAGGTGGTGTTTGTTTGTTTGTTTGTCTTTATACCTTGCAGTCGGGCACTTTTCTGAAAAATCATGTTCATAGTTTATTGGCCCCCTGGAGTGCTGATAAAAATTTGCGTGCTCAGGGGCATTGAAGGTTGGTGTATCATTACTTCGCCGTTTATAATGGACACAGTGAGACGGTCAGTGTCCATTGTTTTCTCTTTTGTGTTCGCAGTGCCTAGTGTATAGGGGACCGATCTGCATGGCAGTGGAGAATGTAGCCCAGCCGTGATTCGGAAAACTGGCAGGTGTGAAGTGGCACACAGGAGCCAGGCCCACAGATCAGCTTTCCTGTCGGGAACCAGGCCTGCATTATACCTAGGCTGCTTTAAGGCTTGCTTTTGCTAAAACTCCCTCACCCTGAATTGAAGCAGTAAATGTTTACTGCATATCTTTAAAGTAACTTCCTAAAGTCTGTGCTAAATCTCCCAAGGATGGAGTGTAACCAGTTCAACCACTTTTTCCCTTGCATTTGCAACATTTTTTCTTTGTTATCTCTAAGAAATAGTCAGCCACACCCTTTCCTTTGTTATCTGTAAAACGTAATTACCTAAAGCAAACCTGAGCATAATGAATGAGAACCTTCTTTGATGTATGCTATTAGAAAGTAATAAAAGCCTGTCCAGGTAAGGGTCAGGGTGCTCTCTCACTCAGGAGTGGCCGTGCTGTCCCTTTTCTCCAAAGGACTTCTGCAGTCCTGTGAATTTGTTCATCGCATCCACAACATCGCGGACCCCACTGGTCAGAGTCTGCATCACTAGTGCACTGATTGGCACATAGAAAATCTTAAATTATTAAATGAAGGGATGGATGGATGGATGACTGAATTAGTGTAATAAACTAAGTCACCTGAAAAATTTCCACAATTAGGTAGTGACAGTGCTCAGGGATGCTCGTGCACTGCTGACCGTCATGTAGATCAGCGAAACCACTTTGAAAATGGTGTAGCGCTCCCAGTGAAGGTGAGGATACGTACACCCTGTGACTGCGTCCCACGGCTGGATACAGGCTGAGCAAAATGCATGCTTACATGCTGCAGAAGGCCAGAAAAAGACATGTTCATAACAGCATTGCTTAGCACATCCTTAAACTATATTCAAATTAACTGTCCCCAGTGGTGGAATGGGTGAGTGAGGTATAGTCGTTTAGTAAAATAGTACACAGCAATTAAAATGAAAGACCTGCTATGGCTCAATTTTCCCAACATTAAAACCTGAAAAGCACAAAGTAACACAAAATACATTTATTCAAAGCTCAAAAATAGGCAAACCCATTCTTCGTTTAAAGTATTCTTAGATCAAGTATATGGGGACAACACAACTACAACAGTAAGAAAAGCAGTCCTATAAAGTCAGGATAGGGGCTACCTCTGTGGGAAAGAGAGAACTGTGACTGGAAAAGGATGCATGGGGTGGGGAGGAGATCTGGGTGTCAATCGTGCTCTACATCTTGACTTGATCTTTACACTAATGATCACTTTGTATTGTTTGTTAAACTCTACTTACTCTTCTATGAATATACTCTTCTATAAATATAACATGTATCATGGTAAAAGATAAAACATGTAGAAAGTTCAATCGAATTTAAATTAACCAGAATCTATTTAAAGCAGTCAGATAGTAAATTAATCACAAAGTTCCCCCTCAAGGAGCTGTTGGAAAAAATAGCATTCCCCCCACCAGCTTTGTTGAGGTGTAATTGACATATAACATTGTATAAATTTAAGGTGTTCAGCATAATGACATGTACAATTTGATATATGTACAGAGTACGAAATGTTCACTGCAAAAAGTTTGGTTAATATATTTATCGCCTCAGATAATTACAGTGTTTTTGTGATGAGAACTTTTAATATTGTATCCCATAGCAACTTTCAAATCTCCATTATGGTGTTGTTAACTACAGTGTAGCACTGGCAACAGGTCGCTAGTAAGTTTTTCTGGATAACTAATACTATACTTATCAAGTCATCATGATCACCTTTAATGTTAGATTTGTAAAATAGTACAATCAATAGGCATGTGTTCCTGCCCTTTATGTCACTATCCACATGAAGCTGTTGAGACCCAGAGGAATGGCCTAAGTTTAGGTATGAGTTCTGAAGGCCAGCGGTGCCGGTCTTGGCTCTCTGCAGTCCGGTATGTTGTTCCTAAAGTTTCCTCCTGTCGATAAAGTTAAGGGGAAATGCTCAGCCCTTACTCCTGCTCTCACTCCAGGTTTCTTCTCTTTGAAGCCATGTGGCTATTCACATCGTAATACTTAGTTTTTCAACTTTCTTTCCTCTGCGGTCTAACTGCCCTGGGGTGAATAGGACGGGTCTGTGGCTTAATAGTATTTGCTGATTCCACTATGAGCGAAATTGAGTGCAAAATAAATCATTTGTGGTTTTGCCCAGAAGGCTGTACCAGTAGAGATTTTCAGGAAAGATTGAAATTAGTGTATTAGAGTAAGAACCTAAAGTTGGAATTAATAAATTGAGATTAGACTCTACAACTTTCCTTCTCAACAAATATCCACAAGATTCTGATGTTGCGGCCAAGGGAAACAGGTCGGGTTTAACTGGCATGAAACAGTGGGCTGAAAAACCCACCATGAACAAAAATTTCTCAGTCTCTGAGTTATTGACGGTTTTACCAGAAACTTTCATGAGGTTACAGATTGACCTTAACCTAATGAGTTTTGCTTTTTCACTTTTGGTGTGAATTTTTACTTATTTTTGAATGTCAACAATATAGACTATGACATTATAAATGCTAACATTTATAAAAGGCACATACTGCGAAAGCTACAAACAAAAATGCAGTTTTCCACTGGAAAGATCCTCTAGAATTTCTGTACATAAATAAGAGAGTTCAGGCCTAAAACTGTAACCAATTTCTATGTTTTTATAAAACCTTTATATAGCATTAATTAATTTTTTAGCTGAGCTATTTAATGAAAGAAAATTAAATTTTAAAATGACACAAAAACTCCGCCTGAAAGCTTTTTTATCCCAATACTTGTAAACTGGAAATCAACACAGGATGTTTTGAAAGTACTGTACAAGGACTGGATCTTTGTATTCTTTAAAGAATTACAGGCACCAATAACAGGACAGTATCTTCGTAATTCCATCTTTCCATCCCATGTCCCTACGTGAGCTCAAGGAGGAAGGGCAGATTGTCCTGGTAGAGCCAGTGGGGAAAACATATTTTATCTGTGACCCCCCCAATCTGGGAATGCACTCTTCCTACTTGATGGAAATGGTCCAGATTTCAGACATAACATCCCAAAATTATTGTGGAAGTAGAGTTGGAAACACTTGGAAGGGCTATAATGAATTTGTAAGTTGTATTTGTTCTGCACATATAGGAGACCAAGATTTATGTGACTACTTTAATAGTTAAATGTATATTAACTTAAAAGATGATAAAATCATTATTTTAAGTTTCCCTTATGTTGTAAGCAGGGTTTTCAGGAACATGTATAAAGGACATATGGACAACACCAAAAGAGGGTAGGATCAAGGGTGGGAGGGGGGATGACTGGGGTGGGGGTAGAGGTCGGGGAAAAATGGAGACAACTGTACTTGAACAACAAAAAGAAAGAAAGAAAAAAATTAGCAAATAAAGGGAAACAGTGCCTCAAGACTGTGTTTCAACATTCACAGTACAGAGCTGAAAATATATAATTGATAATAGCAACAACTATTTATCAAAATCTTAGCCTAATAAAATAGTTCACGTTAAATTATTGGTCATTCCTCATTTTATGCATAACGATGTATAAGCTATCTTGCAGGAAAGAGAAACTTGATACAACAGATTTTAATTCAGCCTTCAGGGTATCACTAGAGATTGTTTGAATATCATTTAGAGATTATGCTTCAAACCTTGAACATAATATAATTCAAACCCAAAATTCCTTATCTTTCATCCATATCATTTTATTTGCATGTTTTCTTCTTAGTTAATGTATTTGTTTTCTGTTGGGTTGATTGGTTAGTTGGACTGTGCCTGGTTCCCAAAGGAACTTGAAGCAGCTTATATATATATGTAGGTCCACAGACTCAACTTTGCAAAAATGTCACTTTTTACAAATATTTTCTCTGACTCAACTCAGTTTCTGACTCCGATCCCCCAGGAGCTGGCAGAAAAATTAGCCTCAGTGCTTTCCACATTCTTACTCATCCCCGGGACGGGTCCACAGCTCCAGCGTCGTTCTGGATGGCACGGTGATCCCAAACAGGCTTCAGGGAAGCTTCACTGTCCCTGGCTACATAGCTCCTCAGCTTCCCACCACGTCTGGGCTGAGCTGAGGACCCAGAGGTTCCCTGTGAGACTTCCTGTAGTCTGGCCTGCCTAGACACTCCATTGGAGACAGGTCTGGCCACCTCCTAGTAGTGCTGCCAGAGGCAGGGTTCATCTCTGCTGTTCGGAGTCTCATTGGCCCTTCTCTGGTTTCACTCATTCCCCCATCACCACCCCCTCTTCTTCCACAAAAGCCTCTGCCTTTTCCCTCATCCACAACTCCCCTGTACACTATTTTAAGGATATAGGCATCTAGAACTAAAAGCACCAAATAGCTTGCATGCTCTTTGTATCTCATGGCTGTGCCCAATAGTATCTCACCTGCAATGCAGGCTGAGAACACAGCAGTAAGGGACAATTGAGGAATAGGCAGTTTTATATGAGGTTGAAGCAATGTGGTACAAGAACCCTACTCTTTGATTTAATTTATAAATAAGTGTATTTGTCTGCATGCCATCTCCTCCCAAAGGGGAATTAAGGAGTTTACACAAATACCACACACTACAAAAGATAAAACACGTAATAAAGGGAAATTTAATGTGTATGGGAATGGGGGCATTTATAAAGTAGTTCAAGTCAAGATCAAGATTAGCATCCAATACTGAATGCTAAACTCAGTTCAAAATTTCTCTCTGAGTATCCTAGAGAGGAACCCCGATGGCAAATTAAAAAAAAAAAAACCTTCAGACACTTCACAGTGTCCAAGATAAAATTGAGCTAGGTAGCTAGAAAAATATAGCTGTCTGTTTTTGAGAACTGAGAGAATTCCTTCCATGGATCTACGTAAAGGAGAAACTCTCTCAAATAGTGAACAGTATCTTCTACTTTAAAAAGAAAACATAAAACCCGTGCATCATATGAGCTTCTGATGAAAGCAAGTGCAAGGTTACGGTTAAGGAAGCAGAGACTTAGGAGACAAAGAGACTGGGTTTGCGATTCAGTTCTGCCGCTGCCACCTGTGTGACCTCAGTTAAGTTTTCCCTCTGGGGGGCTTCAGGTTCCTCCCATGGAGAAAACAAAAACAAAAACAAAAACAAAAAAACCCACACCAACTTTATAGGATTGTGAGCATAAATAATTCCTGTAAAGACAATGCCTGAACAATACAGAAAGGCAAATTTATATTAGCCTCTAATAATGTCATTATTCTTCATAATTATTTGTTCAACATATATTCATTGAGCTTGCTATATGCACAACACCACTCTAGACATTTGGATGCAACTGTGAGCAAAACAAATCAAAACTTCTGCCTGCAGAGAGCTTGAATTTTACTAGAAGAAGGCAGACAACAGAGTATTTAGAAGACCATCAGTGCTGTGGTAAAAAATAAATAAATAAATAAATAGGAATGAGGATAAACAGTGCCCAGAGTTAGTGAGGGTGGTCACAATTTTAACTACCATAGCTGGGGGAGGACTCTCCTGAAGCTTTAGAGAGAAGGCATGCGTGCCTCTGAAGGAAGCCTTGCCAGACAGAGGGAGCAACCTGGCTGCTCACAAGTGTTTGAGGAAAGATGAACGGACTACAGCTAGGGCCTGGCTACAGCTAGGGAATGAGGAGAGTGGCAGGAGTTGAGGTCAGAGAGCTAAATGAGAGGCCAGGCCCAGTAGGACCTTGTAAACCCCTTGCTGCCTTCTTATTATGTGTTGTGGGGGCTACTGGAGAATTTGAGCAGAAGAGTGATATCATCGGATTTATGTTTTAATGAGGTCATCTGATTTGTCTGTGAGAAGGCTCTTGGATTTACCCAGGCAATCGCAGCTTGCATCATTGTGATATGGTAGCAAGGGAGGTGGCAGAACCTAGTCAGCATCTGTGTTATTACTATTTCTTTGTGATTAGAGACAAAAAGTGATGAAAGACTACACATGAAATACCAGAGGAAAAGAGGAGGCAGTGATGGACTCAAAGTCTGTGCTCTGATCAATGAAAAGAGGGATGAAGTTAGAGAGGTACTAAGGGAAGATTAGAGGAGTAACCGTTGTTACAGAGAACAATATCAGCATCACCATTATCACTGTTATTGATAATACCATCTTCCTCAGAGCAGAGTGAGTGGCATTCTCTGAGAATGCTACTCAGAGAAAGCTCTGCGGTGAGGGTCCGAGAGAATGCGGTGTGAGGGTGGAGACTGTTGGTGGTCGGAATAAAGCATGGATGAAGCCTAGGATGTTAGGAGAAATTAATGAATTGCTTATCCTTCAGGCAGTCCTCCGTTTATTTCTTATAACTGCAATGCTCATAATATTTGGACAACAGAGAATTCTTTGGCATGAAGTTGTCATGTTCTTTATGCTGCTGCCTAGGGAAATTTCATGTACTTTGACAACCAACGGGGCGGAGAGTATCATTAATTATCTACAATGAAAATTTAAAAAAAAAAGACTTGTAGTTGATTAGGTAATCATCCCTCCTTCAGAAACAGGTGGGTGAGGGAATAAACAGTTGGGATAAATATTTTCCTCAGAAAACAGTAGACAAATGGGAAAATAAAGGCCTTCAAGTTCTTTTCCATGGAGCATTGCTCTAATAACTTTGGCCTGGAAAAATGTCAAAGCAGTATTACCAAACACCTACCATAAAATAATTTTATTAAAGGACCCGTGAGAGTTTTAATTTTAAAATAATATACTGCTTGATGAAATCGGCAAGACTAATGAAGTTACAGAAATGCATCTCCGGGTAGCTAAGTGGGTTAACCTTATATAAGATGTTATCGTTACAAGACAATATAGTGTTCCAGGACATCTTCAAATAGACAGTGTTTTTTGCTTTTAGAATATTAGTCTTTAAGTCACTTTTCTTGACAATAATTGGGCATATCATGTTTAGTTGTCTGTGGAAACTTGTCTTTGAGATAATACAAATACATCATAGGCAATTGTCAACTTACTGTTACTTTAAAGGTGCTTGCGTGCCAATTGGCCAAAGGCAGTTCCAAGTCATTAAGATACCTGTTAAAAAAAGATGGGCAAAGCCCACTGATCTTTTAGACAATTTAAAATTATTGTCTGAAAATTGGTCAGCCGTTCTGGACAAGATGATTGCTTGAACATCTTTTGGAGAAGAGTATTCTCTCCCATTTTAGGAAAATTATCTAAAAAACAAAAAGGGGGGAAATCTGCAACAACACTGAAAACTAAGGAATAAAACTCTAAGATGCCCCCGACTTAGACATTTTCCTCTAGAATCAATGTAGATGGGCATGAATGAAGAAGAATCCACTTGTAAATCACTGTCCCAGAGAGGAGGGCTGTCTTATAGGAGGAATGCAGTCTGTCTCTAGGAGGACATAAGCCTTCCTGGGCTTTCAGGACCCAACTGAGAGACTGCGCAGGCAAATTCCCGTACAGGCCTATTGAGTCCCCTGGATCAGCAGAAATTCCATACATGGTAGTGACACTGGAGCTGGGAACTCGGAAAAGTAAAAGGAAGAGAAGAGCTGCAGTATCGATGACTGTAGTGAGGTGTCTCAGCATGCTGGTGACCTCCAAGATGAAACTGGGTTGGGACTCCAGGAGCTGTGGATGTGGGCTACTGGTATGCTGATGCTGAGTGGGAGGCTTTGTTGAAAGTTAATAAGATTCATCCAAAGAAATCAAACTGTTCGTCTACCTGGAAGAAAGCTGGGTGTCATCAAGTACAGTTACTGACTCATAGTGTATAGGAGGAGTGGGGGCCACTGAGGCTAAAAATGAGCCTAGCAGGCCAGCTTTATTTCTGCAGTGACAGTGAAGAAAGCATGAAGAAATGGAGTTGGCCTGGGAAGGTCATTTTTAGCCTTAGTGGACCCATTCATCATACACATTACGTCAACACATTAGCAGCAAGCCCTCCAATTTGAGCTTTAAACAAATTTCCCTAACAGCAAGCAAATAGAAAATGAATAAGCCTAAGAGGAAACCCTTTAAATACTAGGCATTAGATACGGTTTTCAATTTTGAAAAATAAAAGTATAAAATAAAAGACTTCATAATATAATGAAGCATAAAGCATTCAAGAGGCAGAGGAAAAACATTTTAAAGAAATCAACTTGACTTTTTAGAAGAGCAAAATTGTGCAAAAAGTAGAGATTTCCTGTATATGCACTGCCCTCACCCATGTATATCCTCCCCCCACCTAATAACACCCCGAATCAAAGTGATGCATTTGTCCCAATGTACCCTCAGTAACTCATCATTATCACCCAAAGTCCATAGTTTACATTATGACTCACTCTTGGTGTTTAACATACTATGGGTTTGTAGAAATGTATAATGACACATATTCATCATTACAGTATTATGCAGAGTATTTTCACTACCCTAAAATTCTCTCTGCTGCACCTGGTCATCCCTCACCATGCCTATCCCCCTCCCCCCGAACCTGATCTTACTGTCTCCATAGTATTGCTGTTTCCTGGATTTCATGAAATTAGAATAAAATACTATGTAGGATTTCCAGATTGACTTCTTTCACTTGCTAATTTAATATACATTTAAATTTTCTCCATCTATTTTTATAGTTGATAGCTCACTCAATTTTAGTGCTGAATAGTATTCCATTGTTTGATCTAGCACATTTTACCCATTTACCTGCTGAAGGATATTCTTGGTTGTTTCCAGTTTGGGTGGTTAGGAATAAAATTGCTATAAGCATCCAAAAGAATATTCTTTGTTAAAATATTGTATTGTTTTTCTATTTCAGTTGTCCCAATTTTTCACCCTTTGCGCTCCTCCACCCAGTCCAGCACCCGCCCTGCTCCCACAGCCAGTCTCCACACTGATTTCCATGTCCGTGGGTCACTCATACATGTTCTTTGACTAGTCTCTTCCCCTTCTTTCCACCATTACTCCTGCCTCTCACCCCTCTGGTTGCTGTCAGACTGTTCCATGACTATATATGCCTGTGGTTCTACTGTGCTCAATAGTTTGTTTTTGTTCATTCGGTTCCTCTTATAGGTGAGATCATATGGTATTTGTCTTTCACAGACTGGCTTATTTCACTTAACATAATATTCTCCAGTTCAATCTATGCTGTCACAAAAGGTAAAAATAAGAGTTCCTTATTACTTTTTGCTATGTAGTATTCCATTGTGTAAATGTACCAGTTTTTGATCCACTTATTTACTGATGGGCACTTAGGCTGTTTCCAGCACTTGGCTATTATAAATAATGCTGCTATGAACATTGGGGTACATAAATTCTTTTGAATTGGTAATTCAGGATTTTTAGGATATAAACCCAGCAGTGGAATTGCTAAGTCAAAAGGTAGTTCCATTTTTAGTTTTCGGAGGAAATTCCATATTGTTTTCCACAGTGGCTGCACCAGTCTGCATTCCCACCAACAGTGCACTAGGGTTCCCTTTCCTCCACAGCCTCACCAACACTTGTTGTTTGTTGATTTGTTTATGTTGGCCATTCTGACTGGTGTGAAGTGGTATCTCATTGTGGTTTTAATTTGCATCTCTCTGATGGCTGGTGATGCTGAGCATCCTTTCAAGCATCCTTTCATATGTCTCTGGGCCCTCTGTATGTCCTCCTTGGAGAAATGTCTGTTCAGGTCCTTTACCGATTTTTTATTGGATTGTCTTCCTGGTGTTGAGTCCTATGAGTTCTTTATATATTTTGGGGATCAAACCTTTGTCTGATGTATCATTGGTAAATATGTTCTCCCATACAGTCTGTTTCCTTTTCATTTTGATAATGGTTTCTTTAGCCATGCAAAAGCTTTTTAATTTGATGTTGTCGTATTTGTTTATTCTTTCCTTTATTTCCCTTGCCCTAGAGGACATATCAGCAAAAATGTTGCCCTGTGGGATATCTGAAATTTTACTGCCTATGTTTTCCTCTAGGACTTGTCTGGTGTCACGGCTTATGTTTAAGTCTTTTATTCATTTTGAGTTTGTTCTGGTGTATGCTATAATTTGGAGATCTGGTTTCTTTTTTCTTTTCTTTTTTTTTTTTTTTTGCATGTACCATTCCAGATCTCCCAACACCATTTATTGAAGAGACTATTTTTACTCCATTATATGCATGTGCCCCCTCTGTCAAATATTAACTGACCATAGATATGTGGGTTTATTTCTGGGCTCTCTATTCTGTTCCATTGATCTATGTGTCTCTTCTTATGCCAATACCATACCATTTTGTAGTATAGTTTTATATCAGGTATTTTGATCCCTCCAACTTAATTCTTCTTTCTCAAGATTGCTGAGGTTATTCGGCATCTTTTTTTGTTCCATATAATTTTTGGAGTATTTGTTCTAGATCAGTGAAACATGTCATTGGTAGTCTTAACAAGAATTGTGGTGAATCTATAGATTGCTTTGGGTAGTACGGACATTTTAATGATGTTAATTCTTCTCACCCATGAACATAGTATATGCTTCCATTTATTTGTATCTTCTTTAATTTTTTTCTTCAGTGTTCGATAGTTCTCTGAGTACAGGTCTTTTATCTCCTTGGTTCAGTTTATTCCTAGGTACTTTACTTTTCTTGTTGCTACAGTAAATGGGATTTTTTTCCTAGTTTCTGTTTCTGATATTTCATTGTTGGTATACAAAAATGCCTTCATTTCTGAATATTGACTTTTTATCCCTCTGTTTTGCCAAATTCATTTATTAGGTCAAGTAGTTTTTTGGTGGAGTCTATAGGGTTTTCTATGTATACTGTCACATCATCTGCAAACAATGACTGTTTTACTTTCTCCTTTCCAATTTAGATGCCTTTTATTTCTTTTCTTGCCTGATCGCTGTGGCTAGAACTTCCAATACTATGTTGAATAAAAGTGGTGAAAGTGGACACCTTGTCTTGTTCCTGCTCTTAGTGGGAAAGCTTTTAGTTTTTGTCTGTTGAGTTTGATATCAGCTCTAGGTTTCTTGTATATGGCCTTTATTATGTTGCAGTATGCTCTCTCTATTCCCAGTTTGCTGAGAGTTTTTATCATAAATGGGTCCTATATTTTATCAAAAGCTTTTTCTGCATCTATTGATATCATCATGTGGTTTTTACCCTTCCTTTTGTTTATGTAGTGAATCATATTTATTGATTCGGAAATGTTGTATCATCCTTGCCATCCTGGACTAAATCCCACTTGATCATGGTGTATCTTCTAGTGTATTGCTGGATCCGGGTTGCTAATATTTTGTTGAGAATTTTAGCATCTATGTTGATCAGGGATATTGGCCTGTAGTTTTCTTTCTTTGTTGTGTCTTTACTTGGTTTTGGAATTAGGATAATACTGGCCTTGTAAAAAGAGTTTAGGAGTCTTCCCTCTTCTTGAATTGTTTGGAATAGGCTGGTAAGGATAAGAGTGCCTTCTTCTTTAAATGTTTGGTAAAATATGCCTATGAAGCCATCAAGTCCAAGGCTTTTGTGTGCTGGGAGTTTTTTTTTTGGGGGGGGTAGTATATTTTATTGATTATGCTATTAAAGTTGTCCCAATATTTTTCTCCCCTTTATCCCCTTCCTCCCTGCACCGCACCCCCACTTTCCAGCATTTCCTCCCCCATTTAGTTCATGTCCATGGGTCATACATATAAGTTCTTTGGTTTCTCCATTTCCTATACTATTCTTAACCTCCCCCTGTCTATTTTGTGACTACCTTTTTGATTACTGCTTCAATTTCAGTAGTTGTTATCAATTTACTCAGGCTTTCTACTTCTTCTTGATTCAGTTTTGGAAGCTGGTATATTTCTAGAAATTTGTCCATTTCACCCAGATTGTCCAATTTCTTGGCATATAGTTATTCATAGTAATTTCTTACCAATCCTTTTTACTCTTGTGGTATCGGTTGTAACTTTACAAATAATATTCTTAAAAAAGATGTTATATATACAGCAAGAAATTTCAGATTCTATTTGTTTTGTTCTTTTGACAAACGAAGAAAACATAGACTATATAAGGCAAAATATGAAAGGCAAAAAAAGAGATTATTAAAATGGAGCTGTCTGAGAGGCAAACAGAAGTTTGAAGAGAAATCAGTAATGCAAGAAAGTAAGGTTATGATGTTATGGAAGAATTTTAAAATGCTTCAGAACCGGTTAATAGCAGAAAGTATTCAACAGAAAATTGAAGGAGTGTTATAGATCTCAGAATTCAGATAACAACAAAGATTTAATTGAGCTGAAAAATTTAAGTGATAGGAAAACAACATAGAATTGCTGAAGAAATCAGACCATATTAAGATGATATTAAAACATAATAGGTGAAAACATTTCACAGATAAACATAATTTGAAAATTAACCAAATTTATAGAATTAATTTTAAAAGGAATGCAACAGGCATTCCAGCAAGAAATAGTGAGTAAATAATACTTTTCTTGCCAATGCAACCGTATTCTTAGATCTCTCTTCCACAATTATGGATAAGAATAAGCAATAGCCATTTTTTCTTCCTGCTCCATTATGGAAATTTTAGATATATACAGAAGTAGGGAGATATACAATAAACCCTCGTGTACCCATTTGTAGCTCAACATTTAATTCATGCCAACCTGGTTTCATCATTATCTCCGTCTACTCCCTCTTCACCCCACTCTTGGAAGCAATTACAATCTGCATCACTTCCTTCATAAACAGTCAACTCATATCTCTAAATATAAGGGCTCTTAAAAAAGCATAGCTACAAACCATTACCATACCTGGAAAAAAAAAAAAACCTTTCAATAGCCAATCAGTATATTAATCTTCCCCAATTCTATATATTTACTTTTGGTTTGTTCAAATCAGGACCCTGAATACATTCACAAATTGTTTGGTTGATTAAGTCTCTAAAGCGTAATTTAATCTATAAATGTCTCCCCCATTATTTTTCCTTTACAATTGTATTTGTTGAGAAAATAGTTATTTCCCCATTGTATACAGAGTTTGAGGGAAAAACACTGTAATTTAAATATTCTAAATTTAGTCAACTAGTCATTTATTTATGAGATAAAAAATGTTATCATCCACGTACCTTTCCTGAAATGCATGCAAACAACTGAATCTATTAAAATAATCTCAAATTGAAAATGTGATATAGAACTGGTGATAAAAAATAGAATTAAGTCATAAAATTACAAGTCACTTTACAAAGTAAAAATGAAAATATCATGACTCATTCTAAAAAGCAAAGAAATATAATGTATGAATGAGTCCATATTCCTAGATGATTTCAATAAAACCATATTAAAATGATTTTGTTCTTTCATATGTTGACTGTGGATAGTCAACATATTTCTTCTTCATGCTTAAAGTAGATAGATAATTAGAAAAGCAAAGTTTAGGAAACTAAAAGCAAATTTTTAAAGGTACATACTTTAAAATTATTTTTCAACAACTTTTGCCTAATATTACTCACAAGTACATTTAAGAGGACTCATCTGGTTATTTATCACTTGTTGCCAGGTTCTAGACTCAACATGTATATCCTACTTTTTTTTTTCCAATAATAGGTCATTCAGTGAAAGTCTGAATTTTTTGCTCATTAGGGTGCTAAAGGGTTCTTTACTGAGGATCTTCCCAGTATGAATATCCTGGTGTGAATTCCAGTACACGTGGCCCCCTTTTGTTTTAGGACTGCTGTATTCTCATGACACCGAGAGTGTTTTATAAAGTGTGAATCCTCACATGTTTTGTAAGCGTTGCTCTGTGACTAATGGATTTTCCATGTTTATTTCACTGAATTGCTTCTCCAGCATGAGTTACATGGTGTTCTCCAAGACGATTCCCTCTCCTGTTGAAACGCGCATGAGAGAGAAAGTCTGTGTGTGTAATCAGTGTGATAGAGACTTCAGTAAGCATTCGTCCCTCAAGTGACACAGTGAATTCACACTGGAGAAAAACCCGTTCGAGTCTGTGTGGGAAAGCCTTTAATGCAGTCTCTGTCCTCAGACAACCTCAGAAACTTCACCCTGGCGAAAAACCCTATAAATGAATGTGGATAAGCTGTCCTCCACACTGTGTATCTGCATAGACGCCAATGAGTTCACGCAGGGCGGAAAAGCTATACAAATAAAATAAATGTGGGGAGACGTCAGCCAGAGAGCTAACTAACCTTTATTCACTCCAAAGAACACGTGGTAGAAAAACTCTCTGTCTGTAATTATTGCTGAAAGACCTTTATTGATAACTTATCTTTAAAAAATAGGAGGTTCACATTGGAGAGCAGCTCCAGCTCTGTCATCACTGTGGGGGGACCTTCAGTTGAGCTCCACCCTTGGTGTGCACGAGAAAACCGAATTGGAGTAGCACATAAACTAGGAAGAAGGCAGGAAAAGCTTTACCAAGAGATACTCTTTAAGAACATATACTTACTAAAAAGAGAGAGAGATACTTTTAAAAATGCTGGGAGTTGGATGTGGTGAAAAATTGTAAATCCTAGATACGTAGAAAAAAAATGTTCTGAGACATACTTCTGAGAAATTTAAGCCTCCTAACTTTGCATTCTTACTCGAAGCCTGCGCAAACAAGAGGAGTGGCCACCTAAATCCCAATTTAAAGTGGACTGTCAGGTAATGAGCTAAAGGTTATACAGAAGACTTTAAAATATTCTGAATGAATTACATTTGTCTAGTTTATCATTGTTAATATTGAGTTTAGTTTTGTTGTGATTAAAGAATGTTGCCTGTTTCCATTCTACTTTTTAAAATTGATTTTTAATTGATATCCTAGTAAATGGTTTATTTTCATAAATGCCTCACAGTTGCTTGGAAAGAATATGTAGTTTCTGCTTGATGGATATGAATTCCTCTGCCTTTATGTCTTGGTCTCTTTTCAATGTTTACTTCATTGAATTGCTTCTCCAGCTTTCTCCATCTCTAACCTCCACATGCATGTAGGTGGGTGGGAACACACATGTACACACGCACCCCCCTTAGTCCAAGTCACCATTATATAAGTCTCCTCTTGACTACTGCAGTAGCACTTAACTAACCTCCTGCCCAGCACTTGACCCCTGAATTCTACACGGTCAGAATAATACTTTGGAAAATGATTCATGTCATGTCATTTCTCTCCTCAAAACTTTCATCTCACTCAAAATAAAATTCAAAGTGCTTACCAACGCCTAGACCGACTTACACCATCTGACCCTCAATGACCTCTTTGATCTTTCCTGCTAGTTTTCTCCTTTTGCTACCTGCTCCACTCATACTGGCCTCCTTGACCTAACTTCAGCCTGCCAATTATGGTCTCACCTCAGGGGTTTGCATGTACCACCCGCCTCTGCTGTGCCCTTCCCCACGTGTGTATGACTGGCTCTCTCATCTCTTTTAGGTCTCTGCAAATGTGTTCTTATTCAGGGGTCCTTTGGCCAATCAAATAAAAACAGCACCTATCATTTCTCTTGCCCTAATTTGATTTTCTTCATTGTTCTTAATCACCACTCAGAACATTGCATATTTACCATATTGATTATTTATTTAATGTATTTGCTTATTATCTATCTCCCATCACTTTAATATAAACTAGATTGCAGTATCACCAGGTTCTAGAACAACACATTTACTCAGTATTTGGTTAATGAATGTGACCTACTCAAATCTCCCACTTTTCATACAGATAAAATCTGTACCACCCTATGAGATATGGTGAGTGCTTCTAGAAATTAGCCATTTTCCTCTTATACTGCAGTTTCCAATTCAGGAGCATTCATTCAGTTTGATACTATTGATTAAGTAGCCTACCTTCTATATTAACACTGAGAGTTATTGTTCATGGAATTTGTCCCTGAGGTTGGCTGCATACTGGTTTTTGGATTATAATTTCTACCACTCACACTATATAGAGATGAATGGTACTTGGAGTTATGTTTCCCAATGTGAAACACAGGGGGAAGAACAATGGCACAGTTCTGGGGGTATTAGGGAAGAACACCTGATGTGCCTCTTTTTCTTGGACAATGTACCACCAAGATATTTAGTAGGTTTTCATTAAATCTCCCTTTTTGAGGGTCTCTCTTGTTGAGGGATGGAAGTTTCTGGATTTCTGAACTCCCACTAGATGGAGCACTTTCCACATCAAGGGGTTCTGAAAGTCCCACCCCACCCCCAACTGAGTCAGAAACTCTTACAGTGAAAAGTGAGCCTCCATTTGTGCCCTCTGATCTTGGGTGGGATAAGTTGGGCTTAACAGTGAAGTGTTCTGCCACTGCAAGTATATTTGCTAGTTGAAAACAGAAGTCTACAAACACCAATTCCAGTACTTCTATTTGAATTGTCTTGGAGTTAAACTGCTTGCATAGGCAGAACATTCTTCTAGAAGCAGCAGGCACAAATTTTCTATTTTTTTAAGTGTATTTTATTGATTAGACTATTACAGTTGTCCCATTGTTTTCTCCCCTTTATTCCACTCCACTTGCCACCTCCCCTCCCACCAGCACCCCCCCCCCGCCCTTAGTTCATGTCCATGGGTCATACATGTAAGTTCTTTGGCTTCTCCACTTCCCACACTATTCTTAACCTCCCCCCATCTATTTTGTACCTACCATTTATGTTTCTTATTCCCTGTACCTTTTCCCCCATTCTCCCCCTCCCCCTCCCTGCTGATAACCCTCCATGTGATCTCCATTTCTGTGATTCTGTTCCTGTTCTAGTTGTTTGCTTAGTTTGTTTTTTTATGTTCAATTGTTGATTGTTGTGAGTTTGTTGTCATTTTACTGTTCATAGTTTTTATCTTCTTTTTCTTAGATGAGTCCCTTTAACATTCCATATAATAAGGGCTTGTTGATGATGAACTCCTTTAACTTGACCTTATCTGGGAAGCACTTTATCTACCCTTCCATTCAAAATGATAGCTTTGCTGGACAGAATAATCTTGGATGTAGGTCCTTGCCTTGCATGATTTTGAAAACTTCCTTCCAGCCCCTTCTTGCCTGATTTCTTTTGAGAAATCAGCTGATAGTCTTTAGAGGGGATCAGTGTCTGGATTAGTTTTAACATTTCTGTCCCCATTTAGATACCCCAAATTATCATGAAATGTTCTCAAAATTAAGGAGATATTCCTGGAGTGAATCCGGTTATATTCCCTGACTTTCCGCTGAGAGAACCAGACCTTATATAAGAACATTTTAAGGGTTGAAAGTGGGTGTAGTCTGTTCAAATAGCTTTTGTTCTTGTGATGGAGGCAATGAAGATTTTCCTGGTGTCGCATATTCACAGCTAAATCCCCCAATACTCAGCCATTTCTTTTTAGGAGTATTCTGTGTTACCACTGAGTCCCAGATTGCCAGGACTCTCATAGGAAGCAGTTTCCATAACCTAAGCCGGATAAAGTCACATCTTCATTGCTGATGTCTGATCTCTTGTAGACTCTGGAAAACTGTGGTCTGCAAGGGTGGGCCTGTTGCCCCCAATGCCGACTCACTGTGTAGCAGGATGTGAAGTGGCTGTTGGTCCAAGTTTCTAGTGAGGCCAAAATGACACAGTAGAAAACAATAGGTGACAGTTTCTCCTGTGTTGTAAGGTAAGGTATTAGAACACCTACACATACCTTGTAAAGGATTTGGTTTTCAACTTCTATCTGATTAACCATCAAGAAAAAGGGATAGAAAGGATGAAAGCTAATTGGAGTTTGTAGAGAAAATTTCTTTGTGCAAGTTGTTCAAATGCTGTGGAATATCCCCAGTACAACACGAAGAGGGAAGGAAGTTGCCTGGGGTTGTCTTATTGGGAGTATTCCTAGGAGTACATCCTTAAGATTTGGTGGAATTTCAAGAGAGCTTCTTGGATGGGCTTACACTGTTGAGAACCAAAATCTGTAGCGCGTTTGTGTGTGTGTAGGGGGATGTGTTATTATAAGCAGCCAGCAGGAAAGTGTGTCAAAGAATTTCACTGAGAGATTCAAAGCAGTGAGTATTTTTCATGGAACCCACAAAGCACAATGCAGAGTGAAAAGTCAGCATTTAACATATAGCATGCTCAGAGAATATTGACTACAGCTTACAACTCTCAGTTTAGAAAGTTGTTCTCTGTTCCTTACTTCTTTCCATCACCTTTCAGACTTCCAAGGGCATGGCCAGTCTAGTGAATTGGTAGAGACAGACCATAGCTTCAGATGGGGCAATAGAGCAGTAACTGGGTCCCCCTTTCCACCTGACATGTTTCTGTCTATAGAACACACAGAAGGACTTTGTGTTAGCTAAAAGTGAGCAAATGAAAGATGAGATCTGCCTGAGATTTTATCCAAGGACAAGGAAAGACTTAACCTCACAGAGTGAATTTTTAGAAGTAGTTATGAAAAAAAAAAAGGTTGCCTTCTTTTGACCCATTTTATATATGTTTGTAATCTGTATTCACTTAGTTGTTCAAGTTCTTTGCATACTAAATAGGTTTTGTTTTCGGGTTCTGATACCTGAGATAATAATGTTAAATTCAATATGATCATTGTTTTGTCAGTTTTCACCTATATGAACAGGTTTTACACTCTGTACTTTAAGGCTTTATTGTTTGATACTTAAAGGTTTGTAGTTATTACATTGTTTTAAACCAGTCCAATTCTCCCAATACCATTTATTGAAGAGGCTATTTTTACTCCATTGTATGCTCGTGTCCCTTTTATCAAACATTAATTGACTATAGAAACATGGATTTATTTGGGTGCTCTCTATTCTGTTCCATTGATCTATGTGTCTGTTCTTATGCCAGTACCAGACTGTTTTGATTACAGTGGCCTTGTAATATAGTTGATATCAGGTATTGTGACCCCTCCTACTTTGTTCTTTCCCAAGATTGCTGAGGCTATTCAGGGTTTTTTTGTTTGTTTTTTTTTTTGGTTTCATATAATTTTTTGAAATATTTGGTCTATATTTGTAAATATATAGAGGGTGAAGTTTCAGTTAAGTCTTGATTTGCTGTTGTTGGGGCAGTTGACCACATTTGGGGCCTGTTATTTTGTAACCAAGCCAACCAGGGCTTGTGCCCATGGTGCCTTGTTGCATGACCCAACAATTTGTGTTGAAGGAAACAGGTTTTTAATTATAGGATTCAAACCTTGGTGAAGCTGGGAGCACTCCTGCTTGGAGCTGTGTTCTCCCATGAGACGCAGCACTTCCCTCTCTCCCCACCAGGCTAAGAGCCAAACCCAAGACCAATAGTTCCCCATCTCCTTATCTGTTCTTAAGCCAGCTGTGCAAGTAGATCTCCATCCCCTCTGGAATGTGCGCTTGCAGGTTTCAGAGTCACCATCCTCTTGCAGCAGCTCTCTCCTTCAGGATCTGGGGAATGTTGTCCTCAGCCTCCAGGTAGTAGTAGGAAAACATGTGCTGTGTTGCACTGGATCATGGATCATGGTAGAGTCCAGGAAGGCATGAGTCCCAAGAGAGTGGCTTCTCTGCCCGTCCTTCAGGGAAGCTGTAGTCAGCATTCCCCAGTCACCGTTCAGCGTTCTAGGCTTCTCCCATAAATCTGTGCTTGGTTCGGCAGGCTCCCACAATTTCCAGCTCCATCAGCTCTGCTGTTGGGTTTTCCAGGCAGGTTTCCCAGTGGGTCTCCCCTTTCTTACTTTAGCTGCTGCTCACTACAAACCAGCATGCCTCCTTACTTACTACGCCAGGCTGCATGGCGGAAACCTGACTACAAACTGCATAGCTGCTTGCTGCCTCCTTTCTCATGGCTGCCTCTTGCATGGCTGCGCTCTTCACTACAGACCAGCAGGGCTGCTTGTTGCTTCCTCACTACCCCATGGTGGACCTGCTCTCCCTCTCTCTCTGCCCGCCCTTATTTTAAATGCTGACCTGGAGATTCCTACCTGACCTCATCTCTGGCTCCTCCCATGGTGAGCTACATTTGCTGGTTCCTCTATATCTTTTACATTCTTCCAAGTGCCATCTTTAGTTAGAGCAACAGTTCCCATGTCACAGGAGCTTCTGCCTCTCCTGGCTATGTCATGAGTCCCTAAATGCTCTTAAAGTCACATAGTCCTTTTGCCTGCTGTGGTAGCCCAACTATTAATTGACTATCAATTTGCCATAGGTATGCAAAGTATCTTAAGCTGCTTCATCTTCTTTCCCTCATCCCCCAGCCAAGGGCTGTGGGGAATTTGAGGGGACCCCTGCCCCACTCTGCATCCTATTACCATTTCTTTTAACAACATAGTTAAACAGACAACAGTGTGGAAATTGTAGGGAGAAGTGGGTGGGTGGAGGTGGAAAAGGGTATGGGGGATAAATGTTATGGAAAAACATAATAAAATAGAAAATGAGAAAAATTAAAAAAATAAAAATAATGATCATGGTTAATTTTTGAGAATTATAATTAAACACGATTGGTCATTGATATCACAAAGGATAGAGTCTAGGTTGGTCTGTACTAGTTGCTAGACGGGGTTTACCTCTCATGGCCCTGAAGGACAGTGAATCAGTCTAGAATCTCTGGCTGTCATGGGTTGGACTGGGAATTTGCTTGATCAAACGCACTCTGGTATTTATGACATGAGCTGAGTAGTTAAGTTTCAAGGTTCACGAAGAGACCCAGGACTCGCCTGACCCAGGACTCCACTTTTGGCTTTGAGCCTGTCACCCACAGAATGATCCTCCGGTGGCAGAGTGTTTACTTTAAAGGGCTGTTCTTTCATCTTTAACTGGTTCAAACTGTGTAGCCAGTAATTCTGGAAGCAGGGGAATGAAACAAGTTTGGACAGCCTTTTTATTAACGAGCCCACTGACTGCCCCGGTTTCCGCGGCCTCGAGTCTGTTGTTTGATAAGAGGGGCTTCTGCGCAAGTTTCCTTTTTGGCAGCTCTATTTTCACAGTGTTGTGAGTCCTTAAGTTTTGCACGGCATATCCACTAGTATTATGTCACAGCTTTAGCTTCCAGGAATCCTTCAGCATTTGCTATGATGGCACCCTTTCCTGTTAACCACCATTATAATATCGGATTAATTCTTACTTTTATTTTCATTTCAGTGGGTTTGGAAAGAGCAAGTATAGTTAAATGCCCTTCTGGTTTCAATGACCAGATTATTGAATTTAGATGTCTGATTATTAAAAAGCAGATATATCTTTTGTTAAATGTAGAGTGTCTTATAATGTTTACAAAATAATAATTTGGAAGAATTATGATTTTGATATCTACTTCTCTAAATTACTTGTAAATTATTGAAGTAGGATATATTTTTATTTATATCTTGTGTCTCACATTCTTTAACTTTTACTGGGGACATGCACTGAAAATCTGCCCAGGTAACACGTGCAGCAGCAGAAATACTCGGGAAGAAGATCAGCTCCTTTGCCTTTGCTTCCTGAATTCAGATCAAAATACTCAGTCAGATGCTTTCATCCTACTCAAACGAGGGAGGATGCCAGAGTGTATAAGGTCAAGAGAATCATTTTTTTGACACTACTAGCAAATAATGGCATTGACCCATCATCATATATGCATCTTATAATTCATTAAAAAAAACATTAAAGGTATGATTTAAGGTGGGAATTCTACTGGAAAAAGGTTATAGTATGGCATCCTACACACAATTATTCTGTAACCAAGCAGTTGTTTTCAGGGAAATCATATCCACAAAACTTACTTTGAAATCATTCTCAGACTATAGCTCTGTTTTTCTGAAGCACTTCATGGGTCAGGACCTTGGACTCTCATTGATGACTCAGTGTTTCCCACCTTTAACCTCTCCCCGAAACGGTGGAAGGATTTTTTATTCCCTTGCTCTCTAAGAAAATGAAAATATAGGGACTTGTTATTTACCAAAGAAGAAAGAAAAATGAACGTGCACTGAGTAATTTCATTTCCAAAGCACTTCATCCTTTTCCTGGGAGAGACTCCCAGCCATGCAACCTTCAGAATGTAAACAAAAATAAATGAGTGATTTAGCAGTAGTATTGTTTGCAATTGTGATGGAAATTAAAAAGTGAAAGTTATTCAGAATATTCTTTCAAATTAATCTTTGCTGGATGCCTCATACATTATTCAGAACGCTGTGGTGAAATGACCAATTCCGTATGAATCCTCCATGACTTATTCGCTTCTATATAGAGCCCCTACCAGCTGCATGAATAACATAATTCAATGACAAAATTTTTAAATGTTAGATATATTTTTTAAAATATTTTTAATTTGTTTTAGTAATTTTTAATTGCCATGCTGGTTTTTAAGTGGTGGAATCACAGCATAAATTCATCAGAGAGAGCTCTACCATTCTTCTAGTATATTTGGACTAGATGATTAATTTCAAAATAGTTTATATTTTGTAAACAATCCATGATCACATTATCTGTGGCTCTCAAAGGACTATTTAAAATATTTACTGATGATGAAGGAGACGGAAGTGACAGAGGAGTCGCAGCGGGGAGCGGCCCAGCTGCACGGTTATTGTGTTCGGTCTGCATGAAGTCTAGTATTGCACATCGGTAGCATCATTCCTGTACACGGGTACAAGAGTTGTCCTTTGAGAAACACTGAAGCACGGTGCCTCTCAAACTTTAATGAGAAGACAGTCAATCAAATATCTTGTTAAAATATAGATTTTGTTACAGTAGGTCTTAGGACTGCCCTAAGATTCTGAATTTCTGAAAAGCTTCCAGATAATGCCACAGTTGTGGGTTTAGTAAACCATACATCGAGAAGCAAGAAGTCTAGGGGCTGGAGTTCAGCTTTGCAAATCCAAAATCCCGATTTTGCCAATTTGCGTAGAATTTAATCATGAAAAGATGGCACACAATAACCAAAGAGAAAAAACACTGATGTATAAGCCAAATTGCTAGTTTAATTATGGTGCTGATTGTTAACCCCGAGGGCCATGAGAATCACTTACAGAATTTCAGGGTTTTGCCCTTCTCCACACTATCCTGAGAAGGGCCCATACAGCGTTGCTGTTGGTTCCCACATAACTTAAGGGGAGACTTTCACAATGTCCATAGCCCTTGATGTCCAGTAAATGACGGAAGAGGATGTCCTCAAATTCCTTGCCACAGGAACCCAGGTGGTACCAACTTTGCCTTCCCAGTGGTACAGCACACCTACACAAGGAAGAGTGATGGCATCTAGATCATAAATCTGAAGACAACCTGGGAAAAGCTTCTGCTAACAGCTCGTGCCGTTGGTGTCATTGTAAACCCTGCTTCTGTCAGTGCAACAGCAGCCAGGGAGCAGTGCTGAAGTTTGCTGCTGCCACTTGCCACTTCACTCCTGGAATCTTCAGTAACCAGGTCCTGGCAGCCTTTGAGGACCCAAGACTTCCGGTGGTTACTGATTCCAGAGCTGACCCCCAGCCTCGCACGGAGGTGTTTTAGGTTAACCTGCCCACCAGTGCTCTGTGTAACACAGACTGTCCTCTGCCCTATGTGGACATCGCCATCCCTCGCAACAACCAGGCAGCTCACAGAGTGGGTCTGAGGTGGTGGATGCTGGCCGGGGAGGGACTGCGCATGCATGGCACCATCTCCCGTGAACACCCATGGGAGGTCATGCCTGACCTCTGCTTCTACAGAGATCTTTGAGAGATTGAAAAGGAAGAGCAGGCCACTGCTGAAAGGCTGTGACCGAGGAGGCATTTCAGGGTGAATGGACCGCTCCTGCTCCTGAGTTCACTGCTGCACAACCTGAGGTTGCAGACTGGTCTGAAGACGCAGGTGTCCTCTGTGTCTGCTCAGCAGTTTTCTGCTGAAGCCTGGGGCACTCAGCCTGCCGCTGCTCAGGCCACCGAATGGGTAGGAACAACCACTGAGTGCCTTAAACTGTTCTTCCACAAACTCTTCATCAGAATGCAAATAAGGCTGATGGAGATAAACAGTTTCTTAAAACAAAACAAAACAAAAAAACAGTTTCAGGGTTTAGACCCAATTCCAGAGAATTATGATTTAATTGCTCTGAAATGGTAACATCAATATTTGTTCAAATTTCCCAGGTGATTCTAATACACAAGCATGTTAATGGTCACTGATTTACATTGACAGTTACAAAGCTAAGTGGATCAAATACTGGCTGATCAGCATGTTTTCTTTTCTGAAGTGATGTCTACACAGGGAGCCAACTGGAAGTTGGTGGCTTAGATGGGGAATGCAGAAACACAAGAGAAGGGGTTAAATAACATGAGTCATTATCCTTATCAAGCCTGGAGGTACACCTTTACCTGAGGACACACTTGCCAGGGAGGCAGGTGTGCAGGTAGGCTCTAAATGGCCCTCCTCCAAATGAAGAATCCTTACCTTCCCGGTTCTCATTTTCTACACTAAGGCAGACTTTTCCACCTACATTATTGTCCTTTATTCTTTAAAACAATTTCACTCTAAGTCTTTCACTTTATTTACTTATTCATGATTACCTTAATCATCTATTTCAAGATCCATAAAATTCTTCGTCCCCTTAATTGAAAGTGAATGTCCCAGCATCTCCTCCATGGTTCACTTCATAGTTTATGCCATAGGGTGGATTATATATGTATTATTTCCTGTTGTATTTCCTGCTTTTTAAGTTTCTTCCTTAGAGACTAAGCCTTATTCCAAATTGTTGGACAGTCCTGCTGACTTCATATTTCCTAAATTATTTGTTCAGTATCAATTAGATGAATATATGAAATGCAATGTACATATTCTGCTAATTTTCACAAAGCTAATGCAAGCACTGTAATAAATAAGACAAAGCTGAAATGAGATTGAGTAGAGATATTTTGATTTAGGGTCATGGAACAACGCTACTTTTTTGTCATTTAGGAAAAAGTGCTTAACATAAAATTGAAATTTATTTACAAAGGCACTTCAACTTGAAAATGGGACAAGTGCCAATAGAGTGTTTAACTGACTTTCTGTTCTAAGTGGGAGAATGGTTGACCAAGAATTATTCTTTTTTGAGAGGTAAACTTTTACTATAATAAACTCAATGAAAATTAGAACAACATGTCATTTTGAGAACATGCAAAAGGAAGGAGGTCATAATCAGGACTTCTTAGTGAAGTTTTGTCAGACTAATTTGCCTCTCTGTCAGAATGATAGAACAGATATATCCTTTGAAATAACATCTGTAATTTACCTTGACTTTAAATGAGCTTCAGCTTCTACTTGTTTGCCATACAGATTACAGAATGTTTTTATCTTCACTCAAGGACATTTTTTTCATTGCTTTTAGAAAAGGAGGAAGGAGAAAGGGTTTAGAGAGAGCGGAAAGAAGGGAGAAAAACATCCATGAGAGAGAAAAACATCAAGTGGTTGCCTCTTGCACATACCCCAACCAGGAACTGAACCCACAACCTAGATACGTGCCCTGGCTGGGAATCGTACCTGTGACCTTTGGTCTGTGGGATGATGCCCAAGCAACTAAGCCACACTGTCCAGGACAGATTACAGATTTTCAAAAAGTATTCTAGACTAGAATTTTCCATGGTTAGAGTTTTATTTATCCACATCAGAGACTTATCCAAAGTTATCTAAGATTTTTGTATCTGTGCACTGAATTTTTATTAATATTATAATCATGTCTATGTTATATCTGTATATTCTCAACATAACGGCAGATGAACCAGCGTTGTTAGATATAATAATAACAGGAATATTGTATGGATGTGTTTGTGTGTCTGTAAACTGCTCAGAGCCAACAATCTGCGAGGAGAATGTCACCGTGGCTTGGGATGTCAGGACTGACCTTCCACATAAGCTATAACATACAAAAATTCAGCTCAGAATGGGTAGTAGATTAATCAGGTTTCTTGAGAGAACAGAACCAGTACTATATGCATATGATGGAGTGATGGCATCATTATTTTGCTCCCCTATCTTGAAGCTCACCAAAATCAACAAAACTAAAACATATGGGCCCTTGGGGATGGGTAAGGCCTGAATACCACTGGCAGGTATTTAATATGTATATGTTAAGTTGATTGTTTTTAGCACAGTAAAGGTATATACATATGAAGGAATTCCTTTGTGTGATTATGGAGGCTGAAATGTCCCACTATCTGCCATCTGCAAGCTAAAGATCAGGAAAACCAGTGGTGTGATTCAGCCCAAATCCAAAGACCCGAGAACCAGGGGAGCAGAGGACATAAGTCCCAGCAAGTGGGCAGGAGAAGACTGATGGCATCTCTCAAGCAGCCAGGCTGAAAACGCAAATTCTCCCCTCCTCCACCTTTTGTTCTATGTAAGCTGTCAACAGATTGCATGATGCCCACCCACATCTGGGGAGGCCACCTGCTTTCCTCAGTCCACCAACTGAAATACTAATCTCACCTGGAAGTACCTCCATAGACACACCCAGAAATAATGCTTAGCCCAGTGTCGGGGTGCTCTGTGATCCAGTCACAGAGTACCTTAATTTTATGTGGTTGACACATAAAACTAACCATCACAGGTCTTCCATCCCAGCCTCCCCCAGTATTCTTCCACTCCATTACTTGCTGGCCCTGGAAGGCCCAAAATCAGCATTAGTTCAGGAAAGGACAAGGAAAAGAAAAAGGAATCTGTGGAGCTATATGGAAGAAAAAATGCTTTAAAAGTCAAAAGTCCAATTTCTCAAATATAATTGATACAGCAGGAAAGATGCGATTTGGACTTATGCCTCATGTAAATATCATCTGCTTATTTAAGTGTCAATCATGTTCTTCTGGAAAACTGAATATGCTAAGAGAGGAAAGCAATGTTAGAAATAATAACCCCTTTGAATAGGATTTTAGAATAATAAACAAACCTCCCATCTGTTATCTCATTTGCTACTCAGAACATCATTCTGAAGTGTTGTTATTGTAATACCAGGTTTCCCGATGAGAGAATTAGGATTAATAAGTGTTAGTTTTTACTGTGCTGAAAACAACCAATTTAACATACATGTACTGAATTCCTGCCACTCTCCAGGCATGTTCACGTTCAAGCTTCACTCACCTGAGGACCCAGAGGCACATACAGGCGCCTGCAGGTCATGCGTTTCTGTACCTAATACCAAGTCAAGGGCAGCAATAAGTCAGGGGAATCACCCCCTAAAGAACATGTTTTAAAACGCCAAGCCTTTATTTCAACCTAATAACTCCATTTGCAAGAATTTCAGGTACAAAAGTTTATCATTTTTGAATCAAAACTTACCCACACATGGGGTTCCATGCAGAGAACATTCCATACTTGTTCTGCATCCCTTGATTCCCTTAGATTGAGAACCTCGAAAACACGGCCTCACACATTTGACCTACGGAATGATGATGTTTGCTTTTAGGGAAAAGTCGAACTGGACCAAGGTTAGCTTTTAGTGTTTTCCCAGATTTAAACCCAGGTTTCACCAGATTGGAAAAGAAAAAAATAAGCCTAACATTATTTTGGGAAAAAGGCAAGTTCCTTAGTTCATTATTTCATGTATGTATATGTATATAATATGTATATGTTTTTTAGTTTTGTTGATTTTGGTTGGCTTCAAAATAGGGGAGCAAAATAAAAATGCCATTGCTCCATCATCTTGCAGCAGAATTCAGTCCTTTTCTCTTAATGGATTACTATGAAAGCTATACTCTTAATACCTACAGAACCATAGAGTACAGCTGAGAGTCACATTCCCTTAAAAGTAAGATCAAACCAACACATGTATGATTGCCTCATTTATAATAGAGACCAGTGGAGAAAAGATATTTTTAATAAATTATCAATTGGATATAAGATAAATGAATCTAGCCCCTAGCTCATGCCATACATATAAATCAACTGCAGATAATAGCAAATTTATGTGATAAGTAAAACAATAAAACTCTCAGAAGAAAATAAAGCATCTTCCTAACCATAAAATAGACAAGGATTTCTTAAACAGGAAACAAAAGTGCCAATAATAAAGAAATAAAAAATAACAAATAGAACCTTATTGAGACTAAGAACTTTAATTCACCAAAATATACCACTAAGAGAATGAAGAGACAAGACACAGCCTGGGAGAAGGTCATATAAATACATAGTTGGCCCGTGGGCTATAGTTTACAGGGTTGGCTTATCAAATATAAGCCTATCAGGTACCTCAAGAAAATAATAAAATACCCCCCGAATTTCCAACATTACCCAATTTATGATCAGTCTGTTCATGGTGGGAAATTAGCAGGTTTTTCCCTTCAAATGAATATGTGATCAGCATAGGTCAGGACATAGCTTAAGAAATCAACATTGCAACAGCCAGGGATTAAGTTGTCTTGTAAAGAGCATGTGATACTTAAATTTTCATTTATTTGGGGGACTTTAATTACTCAAGGTAACCTTGTGTTTTTTTTCCTTGGGATGCAGAATGCAGATTCCTGGTTTGAATGTTGTATGCATACTTTTTCTTAATGTCGGCGAGACATAATGTCAGTTTTGCAACACTTATGAAGTCTCCCTCCAGCTGTATCTCAGTTCATGGAGATTATTGTGAGAAGAATAATGGTTTTAGACATTTATAGGGATTGTTAAATACTTTGCTTCATTAAGGATGAAGTTATATTAGCTAAGATGGCTTTTGCTATAAGGAGAAGAAAATTCAATTCAAACCAGCTTAAACAATATTGAGAATTCTGGGGGTTTCTAGTAACTGAATAAATTCAGAGGTAGTTCAGGAAGCAAGTTCATTTCTCTTTTCCTCCGTGGCTCGGCCTCCTCTGTGGACAGGTTTCATCATCTGACTCTTTACATGGTGGCCCTTGTACTCCTTGTCTCACATGTATAAGTAGATCAAAGGCAGAGAGAGTGACTGAAAATCTGGCCCATCAGTGAAGTCCCTTTCCCAGGGGCCATCATCAAAGCTGCCTTGACCGTCTTTGGTCTGAAATCCACCATCCACTCATTCCTTGAGCAAATCCTTTTTTGCCAGGGGAATAGCCCTGGCTTAAGGGGTACCTCTTGAATGAATCACAGGGCAAATAGCCTGGAATTACCCTGAGTAACTTAGCCCAGCAGTTTTCAGAGTGTGATCCCTGAACCAGCAATATTAATAATACCTGGGAATTTATTAGAAACGTAATTTCTTGGGCGTCATTCTAGACCAACTGAATGAGAAAACCCTAAGGGAGGGTCCCGCCAATCTGTGTCTCATCGAGCCCTCCAGGAGATTCTCTGTGCACTAAAACTTGAGAACCACGGTTTTTGATGAACCAGAGGCTACATTGAGAGCTGGAGACAAATCCTCAAACTACACAGCTATTAATTTTTTGGAAAGGTGTGAAATGCATTATAGATATAGCCATAAAGTCAACCACACACAAAGTATAGAAAGTATACTTATGTGATAGTGAGATTTTTCAAAAGCATTGTTTAGTCATTTAAAGTTATAAAATATCATTTCTTAGGGTATATTTTACATGAGCTAAATTCTTATCAATTTGGATTGGGTTTTTCTTTTAGGTAATTATAGAAGTTACTTTATTTAATTGTGACCAGACTTTTAAAGTGTATTAGATTTAATATAAAGAAGAGAAGAGAAGAGAAGAGAATATAGAGTGCAGCAATGTGAAACTTTGATTCAAATGTGTATCTACACATGTATAAATTTGTGTGTGCTACTGGGTTGCAATATAAAATGCTTAACAATTAGGTACGTTGGGACAAACCGCTGTCATTTATAGTCTGCCAATCCCCATGGTGTAAATACTACACCGCCTTCCTCCCCCTAGCAGATGTCAAGGTGTTGATGCGACATTAGTAAAGATGGAGTTGGGCAAGATGCACAGTGCACACCATTTATATAGTATTTCAACCACACAGATGTAATAAAAACGCAAATAACCTCAAAAGCATATAGTAAAAATATATTAATTAGAAACTGATAAGTTTTGATAACTTAGTGCCATTGTTTTTGATATAATGCATTCGATTTTAAATTATATAATTTAATGATTAACAATGGCCACTTTTAACCACTATTTTACAACAGTCCTGAAAATTTAACAATCAGCTCTTGTGGGCTAGTATGAGACAGATGAGGCACACACTGGGACTCTGCCAGAAAGTGGGAAAGCTGCTAGCCATTCCCCATGCTTACTGCTGACTCAAAATTAATGAGAGAAAATGGTGTATATAATAAGCCTTTTGAAAACCTTTATTCTTTCTCTGGGCTGCCTATACTTTTCTGTTAAGAAATAAAATCTGTCTACTCCACTTTTCCATAAGCAAATCATTTTCTCCCTTAAAATTGGCAGATGTATCCGTCTGCCTTAATATGACTCAGGAATTGCACGTGGGCACTGAAGGGAGGAGAGGAGTTGAAAACCATCTGATATCCAAAGGGCGGTGTCATTTTGTATCATCAACTTCAGTGAAAAACAGGAATAATAATAGTTTAAATGCATTTAGCTCCTGTTGGCTGGTTCCTGTTCACCGTACTAAGGATTCCTTCTATATAAGCTTTTCTCATAGTATTCTTTATCTCACTACTATAGTGAGATGAAGCATATTTGTATAATATAAATAGTGTAGTATAAAGTATACTATATATAGGATACTGTTTATATAGTATACTATATATTATAAAAATAAATACAAATTAAACCCTTTCTGCCCAACATTTTCTCTCTAATATTTTATTAAAGGATATTAAAGGAAGTACCTTATTAAGGTAACAAACTTTCAAATGGCAACAGGATAAATGCGATATCAGCTTATTCTATGACATTTTTCCTCAGAATTTTTTAGCATGTTAATAAATGAATGCAGATTTACTTGTGAATGAAATTCATTTTCGACTTACGCTTATGGAAAACATTATAAGCCTTTTCCTCAAGGCACAACTTATGGCTTCTCTCCCTAATGACTTGCCCTAGTTTATTTTTTTTCTGGTGTCTATCATACTTACATTCTTTGTGGCAAAACTGGAACTCCACTGTTCTCTCATTACCACCTTACCGTCACTGAGTTAAGATCTGCAAGATCAGAATCCTCTACTTTATTTTTGACTCCATAAGCCCACCATCTTTAGGAACATCGTAGTATGCAATCCCTTTGAAAGTTTATTAGAACGGTTCTGTCCATGGGTCTATACAGTCCACTCCTCCTAACAATATTAATTATATGCTAGGAGTATTTTATTTAGTGCTTAATAATGCTAATCGCTATTCCACATATTTTACATGGGTTAGCCATATAATTCTCACCACAAACTCTGGATAATAGGAAAAAAAACAGGAAAAGACAAGAAGATGGCAAGTGTAAGACCAAATATATTGGTAGTACTGAGAATAAACTCTGAGTAATACAGAGATTTGATTTGAGCTCCTTAGAAAGTGAGAAGCAAGAGGTGTGGGGTTATTCATTGAAAGTTTACTGAGAAGACAGGAAGTGTTGGTAAGATTAGACCTGACATTTCAGGACTGTAGTTCATGTCTTTGGCAAGGCCTGTCAAGCCCAGAGAACCTGAACTAAGAAGACAGGCTGAGCGTTGGGCTAAGCTAGCTGCCCTTCCTAAAGCTCTGCCTTACTCAGGTCTGAGACACTTAATTGCTCCATCTTTGCTATAATTTCTAAGAAAAGTCAAACTGAAAGAGAGGGGCTTTCTAAAACATAGTTAATGTAATAGAGTTACATGAGAAATTCATTAGTAGGAACCAACAGTCTTGTGGGTTTTTTTTAATCTCTTTCTATTTAAAATGGTGATTTGAAAAACCCAAACATCAGGAGATAATCATATAATCCCCTTACTGCAGTGCTTCAGCTATTTATTAAAGAGGGTGAACTCAGAATAAAGACACTAAAAGTGCAGGTTCTGGGTCTCAATGAAGTGATCATTCTGCTATTCAGAAGAGAATAAAATTTATACTACTTTGAATGTTTCTTTTTCCTTGTAAGAACTTACAATCACTGTGTCCTGTGGCAGATTTTTTTTTCCATCTGAAAGTTCTATGTCATTCTAGTTAAGAAAAAATATATAGTTGACCCTATATCTAGGAGGGGGGAGGAAATATTTTGAATGGTAATGGTGGCCAGTCCTTGTCTATTTAATAGAATCAAAATTCACCCAATATAAAGAAGAATAAGACTATGAGTAGGGGTTGTTGAAGTCAGATAATCTTAAATTAGAAACTCAGCTTTTTTGATTATTAGTTGAGTAACCTTAAAGTTACCTAATTTTTCTTAACCTCCACCTCCAAATCTCTGACATGCAAATGAATGGAAATATTGACTGAACAGATCATTGCAGGAAATGGACGACCTAATAGATATGAGGTGCCAAGGGCAGTGAATGGGAGTTACAGAGTTATAATATAAACCCGACACTCTGCTTTTCATTCATGCATTATTTACAGCATAATTGATCACAAGAACATTTTTCAAATTTGTATTGGCATTATGATCCATTCTACTCATTCTTTCTGTGTTGACATAAGTAACATACTGTTTTAAAATATCCAAACACTTCATGAGAGGTAGACTCTCTTTTTTTAAGATTTTATTTCTTTATTTTTAGGGAGGGGAGAAGGGAGAGAGAGAGGGAAACATCCATGTGAGAGAGGAACATCTGTCTGTTGCCTCCCTGACCCAGTGCTGAACCCGCAGACGAGGGCTGTGTTTCAAACGGGCAACCCCTAACTTTGGGGGATGACGCCCCGCCCACTGAGCCACAGGAAAAAGGAGGGAGACTCTTTCTGCTCATAGGCAGACAGCCAGACACAGAGAAAAACAGATAGTTTGTGTTCCGAATGAGGCATTCCCGTAGGTGCTCTGGGGGTGACTGCTAACCGTTCTCCTAGTCCTTTGCTTGAGTACAAGGTTTTCTTTCCATTCTGGAATGTGAAGAAGACAATCTTTAAGATGTATTTAATTGTTAAGAAGAAGGATTTAAGACAAAACACTAGTGTACTGAAGTTATTTGAGTGCATTTTTGATATAGCTTGAAGTGTTTGTTCATAAATTAGATCAAAGATATGTATATTCAAATGCATGTTAAAAGAATTTCAGAAAGCAAATACACGTTATTTTTAATTAACTAAAAATGTACTACTATTTGAGCTTCACTATAAAGCAGAATAATGCCAAGTGATAAAAAATAACTTCATATCACAGCAAGGGAAAGTGACAATTTAATGAAGATGTAACTGGATTTTCCCCTCCCCTCTCTAAGGTTATTTCTCCCCATCTCCAAGGGTCTTTCTCCGAGTGACCTGTTTGAGAGAAAATCGCAGTGACGTTGCCTGAAGAAATCACCCGCTGCTTCTAAGTCAGTCACAGGTTTTCCTTCAAGGCCAGAAAGCACACTGCCCCCCATTGTACCTTAGCTGACTGTCTTCAGAAAGCCTCACCCTCCTATGAATGTAACTCCATGTCATAGCCAGACAGAACTTTTTTTCACAGAAATATTTTGAAGAATTTCTCAAGGAAATGTTATTTATGGCCCGGTTTAATTAATATGTGCAGGGAGCTGTAGAGTTTTTTTTATTGTTTTAAGAAATGAAATAAGGTGGTAAGATATCAAAAAAGGAAGTGATAAATTTGAGATATGGATATATTCAGCATATATTAAGAAATATACATGGTAGTTATGAATATTTTAATCAGAATGGTTTTGAGATATTTTTTTCTAGAGCTGTGAATTGGTCTCAGTGGGCTGTGTACATTATTGTGTAATTATGAACTACTATCATGTTCCTTCATGTGTAACAATGACACCACTGTGCTGTAGCAGCAGCTTTGGATGGAAGCAAGTCCGTCTACACTTTCCTTTAGTCAGTCGAATGACCAACAAAGATAGAAGGCATTCACATCCCTGCGATGAGAAGGTGGAGCTGAAGGAATGGGAGGTGCACTTAGCAAGGAAAAGAGCAAAGCTGACTGTCCTACTCACGGCCTCGTTAATATCATGCATCTTGACTAAGGTAATCCAAAATTATCCTTTGTTGTCCTGGCAAACCGTAAAAAGTACAGAAACCCAGATATTTCCTTGGCTATTCCTTAATGTAGGGTCTCCTCTGGGCATTGCATTTGATAACTTATAAATAGTTCTCAGCAATCATGTTAAGTCATGATATTACTTAGTAGAACAAGTAGTAAAGAACAAAAATGTCACATTAAGATTCTCTAAAGAAGCCCTGGCTGGGTGGCTTGGTTGGTTGGAATATTGTCCTGTGCGCGCAAAAGACTGCAGGTTCAATTCCCAGTCAGGGCACATACTAGGCTGTGGGTTTGATCCCCAGTATGGGCGGCAACCAATTGATGTTTCTCATATCGATGTTTCGCTCTCTCTCTTTCTCTCTCTCTCTCTTTTTTTTTTCTCTCTCTCTCTCTTAGTCTCTCCCCCCCCCCTTCCTTCCTCCCTCTCTCTCTAAAAATTCAAATAAACATATCCTCAGGTGAGGATTTTAAAAAAACTCTCAAAGAAGACTGCTTTATTTCTTTGAATTTTTATTCCCCCATATTTGTACACCGCATGTTATAAACTGTTGGCTGGTGATCCTTTGTTTTGTTCTGTCAGCCTGAGTCAGAGGACACATGACTGGCAGGGTTGTGCCCCTTGTGGAGGATGGGAGCGGAAGGCCATGCCATGGTGAAGTAATGAGGAGGTTAATACACTGGCTGTCAACTCAAAATGTTATTTTATGTAGCATTTGCATTTTGTCTGTCAAAAGTACTTGTTTTCCACAACTGAAAAAAAGCAATCAAGTAAACAACTGAATTCAGCATACACTTTGTAATCTTGTTACAATATATACATATAGACGAGCTAGATTATATAGTGTCAGATTAATGTATTCATTCATTCAAGAAACATTTATTAAGTGTTCAGTCTGTGCCAAACACTGTTTAAAGCATTGGAGTAAACTAAAGACCCTACTTCTTGCAGCTTATATTCTAGTGGAGGAAAACAGAGAATTACTAAGCAGCCAAGCTAATGCACATCTAATATATTAGTTGAAGATAAGTGCTTAGAAGGTGCTTAAAGCATAGCGAGAGCTTAGAAAGGAACACATGGTGGTGCCATTTATTGTTCAGTTGGAGAGTCAAGGGCCATGAACTTGTGAAAGAGCATTCCAGCTTTCTGGAATGATGTCAATCTTCATAAAATTCTGTAGGTGATTAATTTTTATCATCTGGAAGACTGTAATGTCATTGAAGAATATGTCATGACTTTGAGTCTATGATAAATAATTTGAGAGTGGACTATAAAATGGTTTTCATCAAATCTAATCAAAATATGACAGGGACATGACAAGGAAGATCATAACAGAGTATTTCTCATTACACAAATGTAAAAATCTTACACAAAATATTAAGAAACCAAATTCCAGGATTTATAAACAGGATAATGAATGCATTGTGATCTAGTTAGGGTTATAGCAATGATGCAAGATTCAAAATTAAATCATTATAAGTTATCATATTTGCAAAGTAAAAGAAATGAGATGTTCATCTCAAATACAGAAAAGAAATTTGATAAAAATCAGCATTTCTTCATAATTAAATAAAACTCTTAAACTAGTCATAGGAAAGTTTTTTTTCCCAATTTGGCAACGTATTTCTGACATGATACTTAATGATGACATGCTCAGTACTGACCCAGAAGAACGGGAACAAGGCACGGATGCCATTATAGCCACTTCTGTTTGACCTTGTACTAGAGGAACTACCCAGTGGGTAAATGAAAAGAAACAAATGTCCAGGGTTTAGAATAAAAGATGACATGGAAGTATATGAAGACAGGACAAAAGAATCTATTAAAATATTTATTAGATTAATAAGTGAATTTAGCAAGATCTCTGGACCTGAAATCAACATTTTATTTATTTATTTTTTTAATGTTTATTGATTTTAAAGAGAGGGACAGGGAGGGAGGGAGGAAAGAGGAGAGAGAGAGAGAAAAAAAACATTAACGTGAGAGAGAAATACTGATGGGTTGCCTCCCATGTGTGCCTTGACTGGCGATCAAACGAGCAGCTGTTTGGTCTATGGGTGATGCTCCAACCAACTGAGCCACCTGTTCAGGCCAAAGTCTACATTAAGAAAATGCATTTACATGTAACATTGCAATGGATTTGAAAAGATGGCCACTAAAGATAGATAGATACATACATAGATAGATTTGAGAGGAAAGAAGAGAAAACATGTGACATGTATAATAATTTTGCTATGGGTTGAATAATATCTCATTTTAAAAAATTAAAATTCCTATACCTCCTAGTACCTCAGAATGTGACTTTATTTGAAAATAGAGTTTTTGCACTGGTAATCAAGTTAGAGTGGTGGCAGTAGGGTGGGCCCAATCTGATATAACTGGTTTTCTTACAAAAAGAGGGGGGAATCTGAACACAGAGGCAGTCATGCGCAGGAGGAAAATGAGATGAATGTGCGCCGAGACGAGATGGCCACGGAAACGGAGAGACTGATGCATCTACAGGCCACGGAATGCCAAGGATGGCCCACACACCACCTGAAGGGAGGAGGGGCCAGGAAGGGTTCCCCTCGAGGTTTCCAAGGAGCATGGCCCTACTGAGAGCCGTCAGAACTGTGAGATAGATAATTTCTGTTTTAAGCCACTCAGTGTCTGGCACTAGGAAACTCATACAGTTCATATCAACATTATGTGTTGTATCTAATATATTTGAAAATAGCCCAAATAATTCATCAATAGTAGCAAGGATTTTGTTTAATATAGAATGTTCACATATTGGAATAGATAGATTCATGCACTGGAAAAGGAATAAATAAAACAAAGAGGGTGCTGCTGCAACCACCAATACAAAAAGATCGGTAATAGATAGATAGATATGATAGGTGCATGTATGAAGTTAAAAGCAGCTAAACGAAACTCTGCTGTCTGAAGTCAGAATAACGATGACCTGTTTGGAAGAAAGAGATAAAGAATGATTTGAGGAGATATACAAGGAGTTCCTCTGTAGCTGTGCTATTCCTGAAATAGTTTGAAACACACATCCTACAGCTAAGAGAATTGTAGAAACCAAGTCTATAAGAAAAACTATAGTGATATCCTGAAAAACATAGTATCACCATTAAAATTGTGGGTGCTGGAGCCAGCCTACTGAAGTGCTAAAGCTCAGCCTTACCACTTGCCGGTTAAATAACTTCGGGTAACTTACATCCATGTGATTCCGTTTCTCATCTGTGAAATGGGGTAACATTATCTATCTTAGGGGTTTGCTGTAGGGATTAAATTAGTGCTTAAATACTTATTTAACATGTTTTAGGATATATTAAATAAATACTACATATTTAGGTATAGCATATATTTATTATGTATGCATTTATTATATATAGATATATTTAAAATTAAAATAGGTTCTTTTTCCACGCAGAGTAAGCCTGTACAGACTAGTAAGTGGTACATGAATGCATACACTGAAGCATTAAGCAGTACATGTGAACCAGTACATACATAATAAGAACACATTCCAAATGTTAGTTGCATCTTAAATAACTATTAATAGTACTTAAAATGTGCTCTAACAGATTATTGCAATTATTGTAAAATTAAAAACCTACAAGTCATCTTGGCTGGTGTAGCTCAGTGCATTGAGCGCAGGCTGCAAACCAAAGGGTCGCCGGTTTGATTCCCAGTCAGGGCACATGCCTGGGTTGTGGGCCAGGTCCCCAGTAGGGGGCACACAACAGGCAGCCACCCATTGATGTTTCTCTCCTTCTCTTTCTCCGTCCCTTCCCCTCTCTCTAAAAATAAATAATACAATCTTTTAAAAAATCTATAAATATTATCTGTAAAGAGACTTTGATAACATACTGTCAAACCATACTTTTCTTTTTAGCAATATGGAACTATACTGGAAAGCACTTTCTAATTATCATTCCTATGTTTAGATATCAATGCATGATTTTAATAAACATGTATGATCATTAAAAATTCAGGTCAGGTAAGAAAAAACTATTGTTAGCATTGAAAAGTGACTCACATTATATATCTCCAAAACCAATGGAAATTAGTAGAAAATTATATAAAATTGTTTCTCTGGGATTTGCAACAAAAGACTGTCTTCTCACAGCGCTGATTCTCAAGAGTAGAATTGTTATTTTATGCTGAACACTCACGTGTCCACTTTGAAAAATAAATGCGGTCGCAGCAGTTCCCTCTGAGCCACAGTCCTGACGCGTTCACGGGTTCCAGGGCCCAGGGCTCGGCGCGCACCTCACCAATTTCAAACCCGATGTCTTTCTCCTTGATTCTGCTCTATTCCACAGGGTTTATGTGATGCCATTAATTTCATCATACCAAGAAGGCCCAGCAAGTTCACTGGCATTATCATCTCCAAGAAGGAGCCCATTAATCATTTCCTGCTGTCAGATCAGTTCAGAAAATACTAAAATTTGGTGAACTCACCTTTGTGAGTTCTAGCAATCAAAAATTAAATAGAAATAGTAGTTTGAATATGTACTTTCTTCCTTTTCTTTTATTGAGAAATAGATTTTAGTCTCCATATGCTACCTTTAAATTATAAATAACATCTAGATGTATTTGTAATCTAAGGCAGTCCTTGGAATGTTGTAAAGATTTGGGTGTTAAAGGCTACAGAGTGATGTCAGATTATCTTAATACCTATCATGGCCATGAAGTATTCTGTTTTCTGTTTTTTAAACATCAATATCTAAATTGTTGGAAACAGAAGGAGCTGGAAGGGAACCGGAGCTCTGTGAGCTGAGGTTGCCCACGCCCTGTAGTCTGTACAGCCCGCTCCTGCCCTACTAACTGCACAGCGCCCGGGTCCATTCAACCCACGCTGACGACTTCACAGTGTTGCCTGAGATCACATTCATGGGTCTCTTCAGTTTTACTTTGTGAAATATAAAAGACCAGCTTCTGGGAGCTTATTTCTACTTAATGCATTTTGAAAAGCACTGAGGAAATGTAAAATTAAAAATAAAATATGTACCTACCTTTCCATGTAATGGCTTGATCCATTTTGTGCAGCTATTGTAAGGGAGCATTCAGAGCCTCTCCTACGAATTCATCATTCCACGTAGAAAATAGGCTTCATGGCTTTTGGCAGTTTGATATTTTGTTATCCTTTATAAAAGTAGGAAAGAGCAGAGTGATTGAAGAGATTTATTATAATGTAGTTTCAGCTCCTTGATCCTCTCTAATGGGGAAAATGAAGAAGAATCTGCTAACAATAGATAAGCAGGGTTCTGGGTAAACAATATAAAGATACCCTTTCTTGTTTAGGTTTCTTTCCTAAAAGAACCTGTGGGAACTGTTAGTTCTGAACAGGACCTGCTAATTAATTAACACATGATAAATATACGTGCACTTAGAAAATAAAAATCGACATTTTGTTCATTTATGCCACATAAACAGAACTAAGATTTTGTAGGAAGACACATCCCTGTATAAAAATTATTCTTTCATATATGAAATACTTTTATCCATTCAAAGTTGGTTGGAAAAGTTGGAAAAAATTAATATACTAAAGTCCTAAATTGCTCCCATTGAAATTGAAAGATGGCTTTTAGAGTTGAAGACGTAAGAGAACAGATTGTAGAAACTGAGATTTTGGCAGCCTCTATCAGAAACTAGTAAGCTTTGGGAAAATCCAGCTGATATAGAGTTTGGGTAGATTTCTGCCAAAAATATAGGGTGTCTTAATACCTGCACTGAACTGGCTTCAAGGTGGCACGTGGAAACTGACCAGAGGTAACCTGTCCAAATTACTTACCGGATTATTCAACATTACCAAAAAAAAAAAGAAAAAAAAAGCAAACCAAACAAAAAACAATCCAGTGCAGTATTATTCAATATATCTAGAATTAACTTTCCTATTAATATATATACCACGCATACACCTTTTGAAGCAGGAGCAAAAATTCACAGTACTTTAGACTCTTGGTGGGTACCTTCCCTGGTCCATTAGTCACCATAAGGCTACAGTGGCCCTCCTTTCACGGTGCCGAGCCTGTGGGAAATATCTAGTTCGAGGGTTCTGAGGGAGAGCCCGGAGCCCCCAGCAAGGTGTGAGAAAAGCAGAGGGGTGGCATGAACCACTGTAGTCGGAGACAGTAATAGACCATGAAAGCTCGGGGTTCTTTTATTCTGTAGTAAGGAACTCTTCCTGTCATTGGTTCCCTAGTGGTTTTGATGTTCACGTCCTTGCCGTGACTGGCTGTACACTGACTAGCTAATTGCAGTGTGTTCAGTATTCCAGTATGTTTCAGTGTGTGAGTATAATCACTGTGTGTTTGACTGCTATTCCCTCATCTCTGGCTGTAGGTTTGATAGGATATACAAATTAGTCGATCTTTTATGTTGGTGCTGGTAAGATGCATTCATGGGACATAAGTCAGAATTCATACATATACATTTGTCAGTTCCTCATTCGTTATATCAATGTGTATGTTTGGAATGGTGAAATAAAAGCAGATACAGGAGATGTAAACAAAAATGAATAGGAATCCCTTTACCAAGATGGTAGCCCCTAAGTATATTAGACCTTTTCAAACCATCTCAGCACCCTCCCAATTCATGGGTCTCAGTCAGTATTTCCCATAAAATCTAACCTCACTGTAGGCTCCATCCTTTGGGTAGAACCTGCTTGATGACTCACACCCTGCTGAACTTTCAGTAACTTCCCATGACATTATAGGATAAAGTTAAACTTCTGATCATAGTCTTAAAGATCAAATTTACCCTGTCCATCAAACTCTCACTGTTGTCTAGGAAACACTCAGGCATCCTTTCCCTTCTCTGACCTTCCCAAGCTCATCGTGTTTCAACAACTTTGACTTGTTCTTCCCTCTGCTTGCTGTGCTCTTCCTCACTCTTTGTTTTTGTAACTGGAACATAATCTTTATTTGGCAGCAGCCAAGGAGTAAAGCTGCCACGTGTGAACTGAAGCATGGTAAAAAGAAAATGGCAATCACCTACATTGATGTCAGTATTTTATTGTTTTATTGTTCAGTTACAGTGGTCCCTATTTTTTCCCATTACCATCCCCGACCCTACCTACCCCCACCTCCCACATCAATCGCCTCCCCCATTGTCTTTGTCCACGGGTCCTTTATACACGTTCCTTCACTTGATGTCAGTATTTTAATTTGTTTGGAATGCTTTATGACACATTGCCATATACATTTGGGGGAATCCAAATATCCTTGCTATTTTTTGTGTGAAAAAAAGTAAAGAGATATGAAGTCATTTTCTATGTGGACCACTAAAATTGTCAAGCAAATCTGGCTTGAATTTGACTAATTATATGAATAATTTAGGAATCTATATGGGGTTCATTCCATATTCAGAAATCTCCAGTGAGTTCTACTTAGGACCTTAATATCTATTTGCAGAGGCTAATTATTCACAAGCTAAGAGGGGGGTAGGGGGGAATTGAGACAACTGTAATAGAGCAATAATACAATATTTAATAAATATATTTTTTAAAAATAAAATCTTTTTAATAAATTCCTTCAATCAATAAACATTTATTGAGCAACTATTATATGCTAGTCACTCTAAAAGTTAGCATACCACAGTTCCTATTATCATGTAAATTCATTTTTTTAAGATTTTATTTTATTTATATTTAGACAGAGAGAAAGGAAGGGAGAAAGAGAGGGAGGGAAACATCAATGTGTGGTTGCCTCTCATGCACCCCCAACTGGGGACTTGGCCTGCAATCCAGGTATATGCCCTGACTGGGAATCAAACCAGCGACCGACCCTTTGGTTCACATACCAGTGCTCAATCCACTGAGCCACACCAGCCAAGTCAATTATTATCATGTAGATTCTAAAGAAACATAACAAAAAGGAACTCATTGGGAATAACCTGTAAAGATATTTCACTTAAGTGTTACTTGAGAATGTATTACCTACTTATAACTGTGCTAGGCACTAAGAATATACAGCCCCTCATCTAAGAAGTTCACAGTCTCCTCAACAGGCCCCAGCAGCTGACAGCCAGGGCAGAAGTGCTGGGCCTGGTCCAGCTTCCTGTCCCAGCACTGTGGAGGCAGCAACTACCAGCGACCACAGTAGAAGGAAGGAAGCACTGGACACACTGGCCCTCCACCGTTATACATCGCAGCCTTAGCTCAAAAAGAACTGTATGCACAGCACCACCAGCCACATTGAAGACATCGACAGTGGGTTGCTCATCTTCTTTGAATGAAGTCTGCGGAGAGCACTTGGTCCTGCTTTGAGATGGAAGGACATGTACAGGCTTTTTAAGAAGCACTGATTGATTTGCTACTGTAGCGCAGTATTAGACTGTGGAGCATAGTCAGGTGGGCAACAATACTGTGATATTCCTCCAGGGGTTTTTGTGGTCAGAGGAGAAAATGTGATTCTATTAGGAGAAATAGGCTGGGGAAAGGAGAATGACATACCCCTCCAGCAAATGTCTATTGAAAAAATCCTGGAAGAACAAAGGGTAGAAAAGCAGACCAAGCTGGAAGCCAACAAGCTGAAAGTTCAGGCTCTTACAGATCGAGCTCTCTCCCTTCCTGGAGCAGGTATTCGTTGGCTCACAGGCTGTTGCTCTCTGGAGCAGGGGCTATCTCTAATGAACGTGGTACCTGGTCACCTCACATTCGACTAGAGACTGCAGAATTTTAGAAAGTTCTTTTTTGAATTCTTTCACATGTGCAACATGAAGAGATCACGTGGCTCTTTTCTCCTTCTTAATAACAAAATCTTTGAGAAGCAGTGGGGTGGACTCCTTTCACGCATCACTATGGAGCCACCAGCCACTACTCCATATTGCTCCTCTCATCCCATATGAGAGATTACAGGGGACAGTCTTCATTTGCTTGTAAGTGAAATACGAATCTCCAAAATAAAGTTCACACTCTTCCGCAAAAATAGACTTAAAGTTCACACTCTTCTGCAGAAATAGACTTAAAAAGTTCTATATATTATCATGAGTGCAATAAACATGTTAAAGATACAGAAGTCATAAAAAGGAAGGGGGACAAATCAGTCAATAGTGAGAGAGTGGCAGTGGCCCGATAGGGCGGCTTTCCTGGAGTCTCTGAGAGTATTGGAGTTTTGAAAAGAGAGGTAGCACATATTATGAACACAGTGTTTCCGTCTTTCCCTTCCACATGGAGCTAAGGGTGGTTTTCATATCTTCTTTCCCTCCATTGCTGTCCCAGAAAGGGTTGCCTTTGTCTGATCCATTCTTTCATCTTACTAATCAGGAGAGGGGAGAGAGGGAACACATGAGTGAACCGTGACTCGGGGAGAAGTTCATAGATAATTTAGAAGGAATATTCAGTACGAGCTGCTGTTGTGGGTGAGGAAAATAAACACAAGAGAAAGGTGGAGACTTGTAAAAGTATGTTTCTTCTTCTATGTATCACCTTTATGGGTTCAAGAACATAACTGAGGCGGACACTGGCCCACAGTGTCCGCAGTGTATTGGATGAGACGAGACAAATTCACAGGGACTACCGAAATCCTGTGGAGAAAAAGGGATGACTTGGCTGCTCTCTCAGTGAAAGACAAGGGCCGGCCCCATCCCTTGCCTGGACAGGCTTTTATTGGGTTTAATTTGTATGGAAATACAGGGCATATAGGTAAAGCTCATCAGTCATTGCCAGGCAGAAATGATCAAATAATAATGATCAAATGATTCAAAGAACTATGAGGATTTATTTAGAGTCAGGGTCAGATAGCTAAAGGGCCAGAAAATTTGGGGGAACAAACTCATTTCCTGTGTGGACCCTTATCATTTAAATTGAAGATATTAGCAAAGTAGGTTTCATAGGATTTTATGCATTCTTTCTTAGGCCTGAACGCCCTAGGGAACCTGCCCTTTCCAGCACAGGCTGCACCCACCTCCAGCATTGTTTCAGGATTAAGGCATTGTTTCAGACTTAAATCAGGGAGGGGAAGAAAGGCAGCCAAGAGATTAACAGACTCCTTACAGGCAGAATGAGGACTCAGGCTATGTCAAAGCTGAGGAGTGAGGGTCCATCACCCCCTTTTTCTATAGCCCCCCAAGTCCTTCCCTGAGGACCTCTTCATGACCATGCCTGTCTTAGGTCATCCCTCCTTTGAGGAATCTGTCAGTGGCTAACCAGTCATCTGCCCGGGGCTGAGCAGGGTGAAGTGAAAGAGGGAAGAGTCAATGCCCCTGCCAGGGAGATAAGCTTTGTCTCCTCAGTGGCTTATGGCCCCAAGGTCTTTTTACTCAGCCTTAACTGTGGGGGGTTACAGCTTCTAAAACCAGACAGGGCAGTTCCCAACACATAGCTACTCCAGAGTAAATTAATGGATCCTCAACCCATTATTTTAAGGTTTGGGACTAAACTATACAGGACAAAGAAAAGTAAGTAAACATTTACTGGAAAAACAAAGAGAGACAAAAGAGAAACTGCAATGGACAGAGGTATAAACACTTGAAATAGTACAGGTTCTTGAGCTGACTTTAAAATGCTTAGTACTGAATATTGTACAGAGGGACAGGGAATGTACCAGAATAGATGTCAGAATATTAGTATGTGAAGCTGTAGCTATGGGATATACCATTGGAATATGGAAATTTTCTAAATCAATTGGTTCATACTTCAGTAGCTGTTTTGATTTACTATTTGCATTAGATTGCCACACTGGCCCACTAATTGATTTGATTTCTTATTAATACAATTTGATTACTCATTGCTGATACAGTGCAGTTGATTGTAGAGCAATGCTGACATGCAATTAGACTAGATTGATCTCTCTAGAACATTGACAATATCTTTTTGCATCATCACCTGCCTTTTCCCTTATGTTTCAACTTTTATTTCATAGTTATATCCTAGCAAAATCGTGCTGATATAAGCATCACTTCATCTCTGTGAAAGTGATTGTGTTGTCTCTGAAATGTATTGTCACTGTCTTGTGGCCAAAGGTGGATTTCGGGTGAAGTTAAGACTAAGCTTCAGGGCATATCACTTACCGGGGCCTGTTCCATATGAATCTAATTTCTGACTTTTAATCTGGTCTTCTTAAGTAGAGATCCCAAAGTTATATAAGATGCAGACCTTATAAAAGCTGGATCTACTCCTGCAGTTATCTCAGATATAAATTATGTGGCACAAGTTGAAATAGCTTTCAACAGTGCTTTAATCAGTTCTTGAAGCTATATCATAGGTTCTTATTATTACTATTTGATACACTCCTACAGTTTGATGTCATTTTGACCCAGATGTTAAAATACAAATTATTCATTGGGTAGTTTGCACTCTTCAAAAGGAGTGCATAAATGTGATTCTAAAGTGATTCTAAAATTTTTGGATTGCCAATTCAGATATAATTACTGGATGATTGAAGATTTTATCTCCTCATAATAACAAATAAATATACATGTTAGACATAAATATCACATCAGATTTTCTGTATCTTCTTACCAAACAACTGTATTATTTTGCTAGGGCTGCCATAGCAAAGTATCACTAATTGGATGACTCAAATGACAGACATTTATTGTATTGCAGTTATGAGACTAGAAGCCTGAGAGCAAGGTGGCAGGGTTGGTTCCTTCTGCAGCCTGTGAAGAAGAATCTGTTCTATGGCTCTCTTCTTGCTCCTGGGGGTTTGCTGGCCGCCTCTGTGGTTCCTTGGCTTCTGCTGCATCACCCTGACCTCTGCCTTCATCTTCACATGGCGTTCTCCCTGTGTGTGTATCCAAATTTCTCCATTTTACAAGGACACAAGTTGTATTGAATTAGGGACCCACCCGACTGCACTATGGCCTCATCTCAACTTATTACGTGAACAGCTGTCCTTCCTAAAAAGTTCACATTCTGAGGTATTGGCAGTTAGGACTTCAACATATGAATATGGTAGGAACACAATTCAACGCATAACAACTCATGATAGTAAGTGGATCAGAAAGAGTATTCATGACATTAATGCAATTTCCTTGTATCTATGATGGACAGAGCTTAGAATTCAGGTTAACAGCTCTTGGTATTTATCTTAAGTAGGCACAGCCAGGGTTACGATAGCTAAAAGATTGAGCACTTTTAATGTCAGTGGACATAGTTGTAAGTACTTAGTATTTTCATGGTCTGGAGTTCAGAAAATGCCGTATCTTGCCCACTGGGTTGTTGCCTCAAGTCTCATTTCAATTCTGGGGCCTGCAGTTTTACATGAACAATTGATGTTGAAAGATACAAAATACAATGCTTTCTGTCCTATTAGACCTTGCCAGCTTTTGGGGGGTTTCCTTTAAGGGGAGAACACTGTTGACAGTTTTAAAATTCTGTCAACTGTTTTAGAGTCTTGATATCTTAATAAAATATGCTATGCAAAGTCTACTCCCTCATTTAAAAATATAGGTACTTCATTCAAAACAAAATTTTAAAATTCCTTCATCTATACCTTTCACTGAGATAATTTGGCTTTCTTAAATAATTGAGCAAAGTTAAGCAATTTATTTTGTCATCTACAATCCATCAATTTTAATTGATGGAATGGAATCATTTAATCATTAAAAAGGAGGAAATTAAGGAAGAGGAGGCAAAGAAGAGAAGAAAGAGAAATTTGGATGACCAAATGTAAAAAAAAAAAAAAAAAAAAGACTTTCTTCTGAATTTTAAGAAAGCCTCTCTTTAAGTGTAGTAGTTCCATAAATAATTTTGTCTGCAGAAGATAAAAGGAGCAGATTGACCAATTACTTTCAAACTGCTTGATCACATCCATGTTTTCATTACTTATTTAAGCTTTAGGAGTCATCAAAGCACCCTATGCATAACTCAAAAGGAGGAGCAAAAGCTGAGACACTGGCAAATGCTTTTTATGTTTAAGATTTCGCCCACTTATGAGCATATGTGCTTTTGAATGTTGGGTTCATTTAAACCTTGTAACATGGGAAGAAGGTCGGCAGTTCAGAATTTTGGAGAAGGGGTAAGAAAGAACATAATTTAAAGGTACTTTAAAAGTCATGTCGGAGAGAGGAGATTATAAGGGGAAATGGTAATGGCAAAAATACAACAAAAGATAAAAAATAAAGTAATCATGAGCCTAAAAACAGTCACGTCAGCAATTAGAGCTAGAGGTGCAGGATGAAATGACATCTGTGGCGTTACGTGACCCACACTCAAGTTGTCCCCATTGGGCCCTTACAGGCCCAGCTGCACATTTGTTGCTCTAGGCCAAGAAGTGATTGACCACATACAGTAATAGTGCGTGTGTCTTTAAATGAAAACTAGCTGCAAGAACAGTTTAAATATCGTAAGAAGAATGAAATGAGATGATTATACAAAAAAAGAGGAAGAATGACACAGTGTGATCCTATAATAATGTGAAAGTGAGTTACAAAGAAACAGTTTAATGAAGTCTGGAATATATTACTGTAGTTCTATCCCAGTTGTAAGTTATCAGACCATTTTATGGGCACTATAATGTCACTAGAATTGCATGTCTAACAAAATAATAGAGTGTATTACCAATTCTTCTGTGATGACCACTGCAGAGAAACAATTAGACCCATTTGTCAATGTGCCTTGGTATCTAATATTTTTAAAGATTGGATGGTTGTGGAAATGATTCAGCATTTTAAAGACATCATTTCTCCTCATACACATTTCATTGAATCGTCAGTTTTTTGTCCAGTCATGCCTTTTCTGTAAGCTGATTGGCAAGTCAACAGTAAAAACGTGTTTTGCATGACAGAACAGAAAATACTGATAACATGTGAGTGGCATTTGGAAGGTCTATTTATTGTTTCAAACAACTGATATTTTAATATATTTTGGGTATTGTATAAATTGGCTCAGAATATTAAAATAGAATACTACATACAAAATAGATCTTCAAAATAAGAAAATCTGCTTTGTAATAAAATAGCGTAGAAGTCTGAGATAGTAGTACCCATGCCATCATAAAAAATACCTTTATAATGGATACGTTTAGCAAGCTTTAGATATTGTTTATGGTACCATATTTATGCAAAGGGGCTTGCTTTACCAATTTTAACGTCAACCTCCATTGACTAATCTTCTGTTTCTAATCCTTTATAATCCTAAACACCACTACTCTTCACCTTTTAACTCATTTAACAATTATTAAATGAGTAAGGAAAAAAAAAAAGGAAAAGAGGAGAGCAAGAGGGATTTTTCCTAAAGGAAGAACAACGTGGATTTGACCTGCAACAGTGCACTTACATGTGGACTTTTTTTTCAGTAAATACCTGTACTGGTTTTTATAGGAGGGCGGGACTGTGCAGATGCAAGGGGCCACCTGCGTGTGTTGATCGATGTGGTTTCTCATGGGGCACACTTGAGCATCCATAGCTTTTGTTATCCACAGAGGGTCCTGGGGCCAGTTCCTCTGCAGATACCAAAGGACAACTTAAGTTTGGGGGCAGTCAAAAGTTATCCAGGGATTTTTGAGTTGGGGGTTGCATCCCTAACCACCCATCCCACTTTGCTCGAGGGTCAGTTGTGCCAGTTTGCTCTGTACCTTCTCTCATTTGTTTAACAGAGGACCTAACAAGCTGATCTGTTAAGTCCCATCCCCTCCTCAGGTCTGCAGCGCTGTGATGCTCAGTGAGGGCGCTAAAACAAAAACTGCAAATGGCAAATACACGAGCACATGCTAGTGTGGACTCCACAAAATTGCTTAAATTATTCAAAAACAACTTTTTAAGTTACGAATCATCATTGCAGTTTTTCGGATTGTGCACTTTTAAATCCCAGCTATTCTACTTACCAATTCTGGAAACTTGGGCAGATCATTTAGCTCTTATAAAACACAATTTCCTGCTCTGTTAAATAAGACTAACAATATTGTTTACCAAATAAATACATGAGGATTACATGAGGTAACATAGTTGGTAGAGTTTAATACCAAGTGGTTATTCATGTTAGGATTTATTTTATCCAGGTGTGTTTTGGTGGTGATTAATTTCTTTATTAATGACTCATTCAAAACTATCCATGTACATTTTATGTCAACCATTGCGCTAGATGCTGGGGATGCGGAATGATCTTTTCTCCTCCCTGTTGTTTACCATTTGATTATTTAAATGTGGATTGTTACACATTTGTGGGATAGCATATGTATGTGTTAGCTTTTGTTTTTAAAATATATGTGAGTCAGAAGGAAATGTAACAAGTCACAGCTTCAAGTGCATAAAAAAGCAACTGTCATCTGTCTACCACTAAGAGCACATCAACTTTCTGGGCCTTTTTTTGGTGGGTAGGAGAAGATCTGATCTTGTCATTTGAAGGTAACAGTCAGCTGTTGCCGCAAGCTCACTCACTTTGGCTCTGTTCGGGATTCTCTACCACCACTTTTCTCCTACCCCCTGCCTCTTCCTTCCTGCTGAGTTCTTCTGTGTTGTCCTAGAACCAGGTCATCTGATCTGTGGTTACCTCTCTGTCATTCACAGTCTTGGTTGTCATTAGATTTCTGTCCTGCAAGCATTGCTAAAATGCAATTTGCTCTGTGGGGCCATGGAGTTCAGCCACTGGAGCCCTCGGCCCGTTTGGCATTGACTTTGTGCTTCGCTGAAATTTAGCAGCAACCTTCATCTGACCCCCTAGCTAGAGCTGCTTATGCAAACTTTGTTCAGCTACAGTATCCCCTGACATCACCCTAGAGTAAACCCTTTAGGCTCATTGATTCTCAACTCTCTTTTGTCCCTCAGCCGTGGTCTTGAGAATTTCAGTTAATTCCCTCATGCCTATTGGAGCTGAAGAAAGGTTGGGCATGATAGAAGTCCTTCTTAGTTCTTCTCTTTACCTAGATCCGCCTGGCTGACATTTCTATCTACTGCCGCTGACAGTTTGGTGAAGGGTAACCAGCAAGGAGCTTTTCAAGTTCCAGAGGAGATGTGGGGAGAGCTACCAGTGCAATAGTTACTGAATATCTTGGGGAGTTTCAGTCCCAAAGTAGGTTCAGGGAGTAGGGCCACCCACACTATCTATACTCTTTTTGTTCTCCTTTCCGTATCTCTATTTTCTCTAGGCAGAAAGGGTTTGTATTTTTATCACTTCTCTGTTTCATGGGTTTCACAGGAAAATTGCTCCTGCAGCGTCAGTAACTTTCCCCCACCAGGTCTAAGGCCTGAACCCTTTGAGCAAAGTCCTCTAGGGTTTGGCTCTTGATATTTAAATCCCAGCTTGGAATTTTTTTTCCTTTTAAACTGCTGGTGCTTGCATTTCAAAGCCATCCTTTTAAAGACTATTGTCTGCACTGTTGAGGTATAAAGGTCAAATTAATAGCTCAAAGGCTAAAAATGTGCTTTTTTCATCCCCTCTGAATCAACTCTACCCGGAGGCAAAAAGAAAAATCCTCTTTGCTACTTAAACGTAGTAGAAAAATAGAAATAAAATAAATTGGGGACATCTGTAATAGGTCAACAATAAAAATACAGTTAAAAAATAAAAGAAATTGAAAAAACCAGCACTCAGCTTAATAGCAAAATATGCCGCTATGGAAGGAAATCCACAATGGAATAAAATGGCAGGTGTATTATATATTTATTCATGTTTGCCTATGTCCATAATGTAAAAGAAAAACAAAAACCTGCCAATTATATCTTTTTGTATTCTAACTTAAATCATGGCCTCCAATTAAAACAATTAATGTTCAAATGTTTTTGCTCTAATAGAGCTGTATGCTACTGAATGTTTTAAAAGGTTTTTAACATGGGCATGCTGTCTTGGTCAAACCCTCCTAGCTATAAACCTCATTGATTCATTTATTGAATGTCTACTATATGCCAGGGACCAAGAATAAGTAAATGACAAAGAACAATAGGCAGCTCCTTAATTACTGAATGGGGAGAATCCCTCAGTCTCCAAGTGAACATTAAAAAAGAAAAATCCTCAAGTTTACCTCCCACAGAGGAGAACCTTGCAAACCGCACCTTTCCAAGAAGTTTAAAGCCACCTGTGGAGCCGTCCCTTGTTGTGAGTGGTGGTAGAGCTGTGTATTTGGTATTTCCCACTCCCCCAGCACAGCGGGCGTTCTGTTCCGTCCCCGGAGACATAACTCGTGACACACAATTTTAAGGCTGAGTTCTACAAAAGGTTCTGTTAAATGAGCAATATACAGAAAGAAATGTGTCTTTTAAATAATTAAAACACTTCTCCCTAGTAGCTATCATTTCCCTAGACGCAACTGGTTTTTAGAAGAGTAGAAAATGACTTCATGGGTTTAAACAAGTCAAATTTGGCACATTTGCTTTCTTTTGGAGTTTAAAATGGATGCAACATAAAACCGTTTCTCCTTGAAGTTCCTTGCTAATAAAATAATTTCATAATTGGATTCTAATATTACTAAACTCAAATTAATAGTACATCAAAATATGAAGAGTTGAATGACATTTTGCAGCTACACAGGAGAATTTTCAAAGCTTCATTAGGACTAGGCTTTTTCTTAAAACAATGACATTTATTTTGAGCCTTTTTAAAAAATTTATTTAATTTTATTGTATTTTTTCCATTATCCCATTTTTCTCCCTTATACTCCACCTCCACCCTCAATCACCAATCACCACACTGCTGTTCATGTCCATGAACCCTTTTTCCTTTTTGTTTGGCCCCTCTGCCCCCTAACTGAGTCCTGCCAGAGCTGTCAGCCTGCTCTCTACCTATGAGTCTGTCCCTTTTTGGCATACCATATTGTAACCGAGCAAAGCGGGCCGTGCACACGGCGCCTTGGTGCATGACCCAGCAATGAGTGTTGAGGGAAAAGGTTTCTATTTACAAGATTCCAACCTCGGGTGCTGGGAGCACTTCAGCTCAGATCCTTGCTCTCCCAGAGCCAGAGCTTGCCTTGCTCTTCACCAGGCTGAAAGCCAAAACCATGCCCAATAGTTCCCCACATCCTTATCTGTTCTTAGGATGGCTGTGCAAGCAGATCTCCATCCCCTCTGGAATGTGCACTTGTGGGTTTCAGAGCCACCATCCTCTTGCAGCAGCTCTCTCATTCAGGATCTGGGGTACGTTGTCCTCAGCCTCCATATAATAGTCTAGGAAAACATGTGCTGTGTTGCACTGGATCATGTTGAAGTCCAAGAAGGCACAAGTCCCAAGAGAGTGGCCTCTCCATATGTCCCGAGTCCCAAGAGTTCAGATAGAGTCCAGTCTGCGAGGCGGCAGGTCAGCGGCTTGCAAGGCAGAGTCCTTGGTGGCTTCCGACTCAGCTAGAGCGGGCACGAACAGTGCAGGAGCATGCCGTTCACTCCCTCTTGGCTGCTGCTTCCTTGCTCAGACCTCATGGGCGAATCCCTTCTGGCTACTCTTTATTGCTGCCCACCACCTCTTTCTCACTAGTCTAGGACCTATGGCCAAATCCTCAGAGGAACAGATGTAGCTCCTCCTTCACTGCAGGCGGCAAGCCAGAATCTCCTTACACTGCAGACTGCTTAGCTGTCTCCTCATGGCTGCCTTCCTTTAAAACTGCATGGATGCATCTTACTCTCTCCCACGGTGAACCAGCCTCTGTCTCTCTCTGCCTGCCCTTAGTTTAAATCCTGACCCGGAGCCTCCTGCATGACCTCACCTCTGGTCCCTCCTACAGTGAGCTACATTTGCCAGTTTCCCATATTCTTCTACCTTCTCTCAGCTGCCGTCTTTAGTCAGGGCAAGAGAGACTCAGTGACGCCCAGGCCTCCACCCTTCTGCCTCTCCTTGCAGGTGCTACACAAACCCCTAGCTATGTCAAGAGTCCCTGAACACTCTCTGGTACACCTTTTGCCTGGGGCAGTAGTCCACTTCCCCCCACCCCCAATGAAAGATATGGCTATCCACTTGCTATTGTAATACAAAGTATCTTAAATGCTGTATCATCTTCTCCCCCTACCCCCAACCATGGGCTCTGGCGACTTTGGGGACCCCTTGCTCTGTACCCTGTTACAATATGATTTCACTCATACGTGGAATCTAATGAACAAACAGCCTTCTTTATTCTTAAAGTACAGGATGTGATGGGAAGTCAGTATGAATTAAAGATGACCGTGAGATTGAAATAAACTCTTTCAGACAGTGGAGCTTTAGCTCTTGGACACTAAATTTCTACAAATACGAAATTTGAATTATTCAGTTTTTGACAATATAGGCCAGTGGTTTTTTTTAATTGTTTAATATGTATAGTTTTTTTAAGGGAGAAAAGTAAAAACAAGGAGAAAAATCTCTTTGAACCCCAGCAGTAACTTATTTTCATCACAATTACTTAAAATTGCTTAAAAATATGTAAACAAAACCAAGCATAAATGCTTTACGCTTATACTTCTTAACATATAATTACAAATGAAATACAAGAAGATCTACAAATCTGAGAAATTCAATTTCACAGTATTGGTTTTTAATATAACAGGAGCTATTTTGTTGAAATAAAATATTTGTTCGCCATGTAAACATGGCTTTGTCTTGCTATACATATTCTTACACCCTTTGTAGTAATAGAATGTGGAGTGACAATTCTACTAATGTTTCCGTTGTGGAAATCCCTTCATGAAGGGTCATCATTAGCTTTTATCTCTCTGTTCTTATTAATACTTGTTGGTGCCAAGATAATAGTAGCTACAAACACGAACACTGCGTTCCTATGAGAGTATGTAGCTATAAGATAGTGGTCTAGAGGACCCTAAGTCACTTGGGCTGTTTACTGAAATATTATGAGAAATAAAAACAAAAATATGAATTATAGTATTAGAGGGTCATTTATAGAAGGACAAACTCGAGATTGTTGTACAAATATAAAAAAATGATCAAAAATTTATTTAACTTGCTTATTAATGTGGAAATGAATAAGATGTTATCAGCTGGTTCAATAGGGAATTCAAAATACACACAGTTGAATCAGGAATGCTGAAATTAATCTACAAATAGATGCAAATCAGCTTTTTCTCTCCTAGGATTGGAATGGGGAGAAATCAATTTTCCCTCCACCAGAAGAAATTTGCTTGTCTTTCGATCAGTATTATTTTAACTGCTATCAGTTATCTGTAATTTACAGCCTTGTAAAATAGCTCAAATTGCCCTCTGAAGAGTCACATAATTAAAAAGGGTGTGCTAGGTAACGCCTTCTTTCCATTAAACATACTCAGTTCATTCTGAAGTCTCGCATTTGTTATTCCAGTGTACTTAAGAGGAATATACAGACCCCGCAGAACCTCTCCATGATCTCTGTGAAAACCTTGGAGATCGCCTCCGCTCAGCTACCGCTCTTGAGAACTGACCTTGAGCTACAAATAAATGCCCCGTATGAGCCTTTAGTCTTAGAGGAATATTTTAGCTCTTCCCTCAGATATAAATGCCAAGCAACCTGTTTGGATGAGTTGGATGACTTTTAAGGGAATAAGAACTGTGATAACTAATCCCAGATATTTTACGCCTGACAATTTTCCTCAAGGGCAGAGGGTTATAATGATAAGCCAAGTCTTCTGTAAGAATGATTGAGCTGTTTTGTTTCCCCTGAGGGGTAGGGCAGTTACCATACACCAGGTACTGCACTAAGCGTTTTATATAGATTATTTCATCGACTATCATAATAACACTATAGGTATATGTGTTTTATGGATGAGAAAATTCTACCTCAAATAGCTACATTGTAACTATTAAATAAAAGATTATTGAATGAAAAACAGGGAGAAACCAAGTGTGTAAGCATTTAATGAATTCTGCAAGTATCAAGATAGTATCTTAAGGGCTGGTTTAGATAACACATGTCCCAAAATTAGATACTAAGACATTTGCGGCACACATCCTCGTCCTTCGCACTTCATCTGGAAAATTGAGTCTATAACCTACTTTTTTTTCATAGCCTGGTATATACATTTGTCATAGTACTGGCCAGATGGCACTAAACTATCTTTTTATGCGTTTATGTCTCCTTACCTTCATTGGCGAGGCTATGGGTTACTTTAGAGGAAGGGCCATGTTTTTTGTACCCATCCCTTATGCCTTGCACAGTGATTGGCCCATACTAGGAGCTAAATATATACTTTTGAACTCATCTAAAATATGCATATACAGTAAAGCTAATTCCTAAAATTGAAACTTTGGAAAAATTCGGTCCTGACTCAAAAGTTGCAAAGTTTATTTCCTCTTTCAAAATGTTTCAATGCTACTAGATTTTAGTGCTTCATAAATTAATTAAACTTGGAGGTGCTTAAAATGTGTTCTAAGAACACGTGGGAAAGGCTGGTCTTACCACTGGATACAGGCCTGCAGACAGAAGGCCATGGTGTGACATCTTTGAGAATTAGACGGGGAAGGAAGCTGTGACTATGCAAAAACCATTAGAAATCATCTAAAATTTTGCACCACAATTATGTAGCCAGTGGATGGAGAGCAAGAAGTCTTAAGTGCCAGTACTTATAAAGTTCTTCAAATCCCACAAACTCAATACCACATTTTTCCTCAAAGTATGTCTTAAAATACCAGTGAGTATCAATTCAAAGATATGGAACTGGGAATGCAGGTACCCACTATTCACATTGGCAAAAAGAAAAAAATAGAAATGGAAACTAAAGTGAGATCGGGAGAATAAAAATGGGAAAAGTGGAAGGAAAAATTATACTAAAATGTCAGGAAAATGTTCCATTGTGTTAACTATTCTAATTATCAACTGTTTAGAGAATACAAATAAAGCATGGGATTTTTAAAGAATTTATTATGTGGTCAAGATAAATAGATAGATGGGTTTCTTAAATAATAAATATGTCAAACCTATGCAAACGGGAACCAAAATTCCTAATCAGCAATAGAGGGTTTCTTTGGAATTCATCCCTGACCAGGGTAGGAAAGTAATTAAAGTGCTAAAGTGGCATTCTACGTTTGGATTACAATCTAGACAGTATTTACTGTGGTTATACAGAATGGTGTGCACGTGTGAGAGAGTTCAGAGTCCCAGGTACTTTGGAATACAAGCCAAACCCCAGGGAGTCTGGTCAGAGACAGGGAGGGGCAGTAGAGATGAGGAGGAGTTAATATTGTGGATGTTTGTTTAAATGATTACAAAACATTCATTTACCCACTACAGACTTCGTGTAAAGTGAGCTTTTCATTCCAAAGCTAATTTTTGAACTACTCACTCTTTCTAGCACATTTCCTCTTAAAGCAATCTTTAAAAATCATGTTAATTTCCTGCTAGAGAGTTTCACAAAATAAGATAAACACGGCTCGTTCCTTGTTTGTGTTTGTTTGTGATGTGTTGTTTTGGTTTGGTTTGGTTTTGCTTTTTTACTTACATTCTTTTTTCTTTTTAATCTTATAAATGGCTCCCCACATTTTGGAAGAATTTTGGGCAAATAAGTTGGAAAGCCAAAAAAAAAAAAAAAGAAAGAAAGAAAAGGAACATGATGTTTTCTGATACCAGATACCAGTTAGGCTAAGAAAAATTTTCATGTGCTTTAAAAATTGGATTGCCTACAGAAGGACTTCATTCAAAGTGTATGGGGTATGTGTATGTGTGTGTGAGGGAGTTGTGTTTACCCGAAAGCATTTTATGTTGGAATGCTGGTCTATTCGTGCTTATACTTTGTATACCAAATACTACACCTGTCACAGCTTGGATTTATTGTGAGTATGCATAATGCCTGTTGTTGGGGAAGCCTTCAAATCCCTCCTTGGCAGCAGAGTCACCAGAGTAGATGCTCCTGTCTTCCCAGCCGAGCTTTGCTTATGGGAAAGAGGGTCATTTAACACCGTGTTATCCTCATGGACAGCTGGATATATAACCTTCCCCAGGGTGTAGAAGACCTTAATTTTGTTTAAAAAAAAAAAAAGAACGACTTCAATATCCCAATGAAATTTGACATGAAAATTATTTTGATGTTTTCATTCAGTAAATTTAGAGAATGTGTAGACTTGGTTTAATAGAAGAAACATTCAGTTTCCCTTGGCCTATCACTCTAACAGCATTTAATGATGCAGCGAACATCAGTATTTTCAGCTCAGATTAGCTTGTGGTTTAGCATAAAATAGTTCACTCATTTCAACGCAAGCCCTTAGTTAAAACATGAGCCTGCCCTCAGTGCTACAGCCATAACTCTTTGTTTTTGTCTGTTTTAGTTGTCTATTTTTTCCCAATAGAATCTAAGCTCATAATAGGGGCCATGTCTACTTTGCGAACATTATTTTCTCTAGCACACTGCCAGTGTGTTCAGTCTAGATGTATTTGTGCTTACGGAATCTTTTTAAGTAGATGAGTGAGTCAAAGAATAAAGGATTGTTTTTCACTGCCCAGAAGGAGGTAAAGATTCCTTCTTAAAATCATTGAAAAATATTCCAAAACTGGGAAGTCTCCTTGTGTCCTGTTATTTGTTTGTCTTATTGAGGTATAATTGACTTACAATAAAATGTAGATTTTAAGGGCACTATTCCATAGTTTTTGAAGTGTATATGCCCATGTCACCACTATTTCGATCAACATACAGAATTCTTCTGTTCAGAAAGTCCCCTCGCGCCACCTTCCAGTCTGTCACAAGCACTGTGAAGACTATGATTATCCTCATCGACTTTCCCCCCTTTCCTGCAACTTTATGTAGGTGTAAAAATAAAACATGTATGTTTGTCTCTGGATTCTTTTACTTAATTTCAAGGTTTTTAGATGTATCCATATTGTCCCCATTGATATTTAATAGGACTAATATGAGTCAAGAAAATACCCATGTTAAAAATAATAAGATTAATAAGAAAGGACTGTATTATTTAAAACAGTATTGTGTGTCCGTCCTTTAAAGCTCTATTGGTCCCACCTTCTCCAATTTTCAATCACTTTGCTCTTAAGAATTCCAAAGGTATGTAGAATAAGATGCTTAGTAGTTCCAGTTCAGAAGTACCATCCAATTTATTTAACTGTGCTATGTAATCTTATGTGACCAACCAAGCCAGTCAGGCGGGGCACGCTGTAAGCTGGTGCCAGGCTTCCTGCCTCCTCTGAGCTAAAGCACGCGTGTGTGCCATTAGTTTCCCGTCCCCTCCCGACCATCCCATGGGTAGACATGTGTGACACAGGTGGTGGAGGTTAAGAAAGAGCTCTCAAGTCAGATATTTGCACTACTAAAATTCTTCTTTAAAATATACTTTCAGCAGCATGTAATTCTTTAGGGTATAGAGGCTAGTATTTGGGTAGAATTGCAAAGGAGGTTTGCAAAGAACAGTAATCAGTTTGCAGGCCGTGGACAGAGGCTTGCCAACTAACGCTGTGGAAAATGGATTTGTGGAATTAGAGAAGTCAGTTGTCGACTACCAAAGCCAGCTTACTTCCTTTGCTGGTTCCGAAAAAGAATGCTTGCGACTTCGTGGGGATGGAAGGCTGTCTTGTAGAACATGCTGGCAGAACACGCTTTTTTACTGGCTCAGGTCAGCATTGTTACAGAGTTGATGAGAGTACTTTGGGCTCCAGTAGGGGTTTTAGGTGAAAAAAATTTAGGCATTTGAGATTAGGGGCCAAAATGTGTTAGCTTATTTCATAGTAGAGTAAAGCAATCAAAACAATATTAGTGAAGCCACAGACTGGGCTGTATAAGCCTAACTTTCAACTTCTCCTGCAGAAATATTTCTTATTGCTATGAGATAAAGGTAAAATTGTGATCCAGGGAAAGTAAGTGAATAATCGTGGAAAATAGTTAATATGGCATTATAACAGGTAATGGCACTATTCATTCAAAGGTGGCTAAGGGGGGGAATTATAAACGATTCAAAGAAAATTCTTTTTTATATTAAATATTCAAATGCTGATTATTTTGTACAAGAATCTTGTACAAGATGTGCAGTTATGTGGAAATGGCAAAAAGAGCACCTGAACAACCTGAAGCAGAACTTCATGTTAGCTGAAGCGCACTGAGCTGTCAGTATATTCCTTTTATTTCCCCTTAGACCCGGTGGAGACTCCTCAAGAGCTGCTCGGTCCTGGAGTGGAGGGATTGTGTGAAGACGCAGACGCTTTACCCTGAGACAAGTACAGAAGTTCTCATTATAAGGTAACAGCCGATTCCTACTTTTGGTTTTGTACACTTTGAAAATTAACAAAACTGTGATGCAAAAAAAGGCAGTATTATCAGAAATATTAAGGCCACTCTAAATGTGGTTGTAGCTTTATAGTGGTTCATGCTTTATACCTTTCATAAGAAGTGTTCAGAAATAATTCCTTGGCAACTATTTTCCTTAATGTGTGAAGTAGAATGATATGTGGAAACAATGGGAATTGCAAAGCACCAGTCTGGGTGTTTGGGATTAAAGCATTGTCAGCAGAGACTCTCCCACGAGGTGCTTCTCTGCTTTTCTCTTCTTTTGCACTTGTAGACAATGAGAGTATTCCTGTGGTACCTGCAGAGGCTGCTCACACCCCGGGACACTGGCAGCTCTGTGCAGCCCCAGAGCAGCTCCAGGGCAGAAGGGATTGAATCTTAATACATCTGTAAACCATTCATTGGAGGAGCTCAGCTGGGGGGCCAGGGAAGCTTTCCTTTTTCAAAGTCCTGAAACGTCGCCTGCTCTTTATGCATCTCTATGACTGGCGTCAGCATTTACAGGAGATTTTCTTAGGACAAAAAGATACTTTTGGCCCTAAATTTTCACAGGATGTTAAAGTTGCCTAAAGATTTACCAGTATTTCTAATTTCAGTAATTCTACTTCAGTATCAAGAACCTTAAACTCAGAATACTTTCCTCCTTCCTCTCCATTAGCTTTCTCCTAGCGGGCCCACGGGAGCCCCTCTGTCTTGGCAGGACGCCTGGCTGTCCTAGGCTTCTGGAGACCCTCAGGGTCTGCCCTAAGGGCCACAAGGACTCCCCATGGTCTGCAGTAATTTTGTAGCTCAGGCCTCACTTTCATATTTGGTCTGGTCTTGCTAAGTCCTGATTAAGTTAACCTTAGTAGTCATTCAAAAAATAATCAAGGGCTCAGCAGATTTGGGGCCTGGCCCAACCCAGACTGAGTAATGCAGAATCTTAGGGTTCAGGCTCATGGGACCCGGATACGCTCTGGTATTTCTTCTGTGCCTTGTTCTGATATTGTCACGGGTACCATCGCAGTAACCACCTCAAGAATAGAAGGTAACAACTCAAATGCTCAGTGGTGTCACCATGGAAAAGTGGCATAAAATTTCCTTTGGTCACAATTCCAGAAACTGTCTTGTTTAACGAGGGTTTTTTTCCTTGTTTTGGTTTGGTTTGGTTTCATAACCTCTGTCTTTGGTTTGTTCTTTTATGTTTCTAATTAACAGATTTTTTTAGAGCAGATTTAAGTTTACATAAAAGTTCACTGAACATCACGAACTTCTACATAACTCTCCCTCCAAACACACATAATTTTCATTATTATTAATATATTTATTAGTGTGATACATTTGTTACGATTGATGAACCAATAATGATTCATTCTTATTAACTAAAGTCCATTATGTAAGGATTCTTGCACATTTTACAGGTTTTGAAAAATATATAATTACATGTTTCCATGGTTATTGTATCATACAGGGTATTTTTGCTGCTAAAAAAAATCCCACGTGCTCCCCTGTTTGCCCTTCTCTCCCCTTGTTGGAAACCTGGCAGCCTCTGGTCTGTTCACTGCCTCCAGAGTTTTGCCTTTTCAAGAATGTCCTATAATTGAAATCATACAGTTTACAGCCTTTTCATATTGGCTTCTTTCCCTTAAATTATACTCTTAAGCTTCCTCCGTATATTTTTTATTTTGTGGCTGGAGAGTTCATTTCTTTTGTTATTCCTGAATAATATTCCATTGTATTGATATACCACAGTTTGTTTATTCATTCACTTATTAAGGACATCTTGGTTGCTTCAAGTTCGGCAGTTATGAAGAAAAGCTGCTGTTAATGTTCCCCTGCAGACTTTTGTGGGACATAAATTTTCAACTCATTCGGTTATATACCACAGAATTGGATTACTGGGTCGTGTGGTAAGAGTATGTTTTGTTTTGTAAGAAACTGCCAAATTTTATTTCAAAGTGACCACCATTTTGTATTCTTACCAGCAACGAATGCGAGTTCCTGTTGCTCCACATCCTTACCAGCATTTGGTGTTGTCAGAGTTTTGATTTTTAGCCATTGTATTAGGTTTTTAATAGAATTAACTACAAAAGAGATTGTGACTGTCTAAAAGACTCTGGACACTCGGCTACTGGAAATTTCTTTAGTTTTTACTTGGTAATGACGCTGATTAAGAATATGAGCTTTCCCCTGGCAGTATCCACTGTAGTAATGCAGTCTAATGAGGCGAGTGTGAGTGTGCACCTCAGTGCTTAGGTATGTGTGTGTATAACTACTGTAAGCCAAAGTTAACTTTACACAATAATAAATAACTTTAAAAAACACATTAATTAAGCAAAAAGAACTGCAGCCCAGGAGACACAGACTCAGCAACCCAAATTGTGCTCCATCGAGACAAAGGGGAGACTGCCTTTTATAGCAAAAGGATCCTGGCAGGTTCCTAAGTAGGTTTATTTTTTGTAGATGAGGTATCTGAATTTGTATACATCTGATTTTTTTGAATAATGCAGTCCTGATTGGTCAGCATTATGCATCCTGATTGGTTATTATGGAGCAGTTCTAATTGATGGGGCAGGTCTTAATCCATTGGTCAGAACAGAAAAGCAGGACCTCCCGTGCAGCAGTTGATGTAGATGGTGTACATCAGCAGGACATAGTGCGAGAAGCAGAGCGCGTTCAGTCTGAGGTTTTTCCCAGTAAGCAGAGTATGTGAGAAGCCCCTCTAGGCAAATGGCTGCTAACCTCTTACTATTTATAAAGTTCGGGTCCTCACTTGACCGTGGGGAGTCCATCTCAGGAGACAAAATTTCTTCTTGAGGTTGACATCAAATGAATCTTTCTTCTTGGGGTTTATGTTACTATTCTCTATTATAGAAAGATGTAACAAGCAAAGATTTTTCTAATAATATGCCATTAAAATGAAAACATACAGAGTATATCAAAGATAATTTTGTTTCCAAAAATGAAATGTGTGTATTTTATGGATCATAATATTAAGGTCATGCTTGATGTTATTTAAATCCAACTTTCTGGCATGAACAACAATATTATACATAAGCCACATCAAATTAGGTGTTTCTAAGTTTTCGATTTACCGTTAAATTCAGCCTTGCACGTATAACCATAAGAAGAGATTCTTCATAATCTTTTCAAATTATAGTAATTTTTATGTATGCTTAGTCCATATTTCTGCTTTATATTGGGTTATACTACTTTGTAATATTTCTTATGAGATAAACTTCCATACTGAAAGGTTATTTCTCCACTTAGGCCTATTCCTATATTCAAAACATAGCACAATGTATTAAAGAAAAAACTTTATGACAGCTGTTAAAGACAGTAAAGAAGACTTTACTAGATAAGAACCATTATAGTAGATAGAGTTTTACAGCAGAGGAGAGAAATTGGACTCAATTCTAAGTACCAGGACAAGTGGAGTTTGTAGCCAAGAAGCATTGTGGAGGTCAGTGGATGGAATATTGCTAAGAGGGTAGGGGCTCCTTGTTAGACAGACTCAACAGGATTCTTATTGGGGCAAGCCAGGGTACATAAGATATAGAGAATGGGAGATGGGGAACATGATCAGATTGAGGGAAGAGGATTTTCCCTAAAGTAAGGGCATAGAATTCTTGCTGAAGCTGGACTAAGCAGGCCAAGGAAAGAACCCAAGATCAGAGTCTAGTAAACAAGAGGATTCGAAGGACCTTGACCCAAATAAAATAGACATGTTCTCTGCTTTGTAAAAAAGATTCACTCTAGTGGAGGAGGGATTGAGCAGAGGGGAAAAGAAATTATGTTGTATTGGTGATCACAGATTAAATATATGTACAAATTTTATAGAGAAGTGGAAAGATACGAGATGTGTCAGCATTGGATTAAGGTTCCTAATTCATTGACAGTCTAGTATAAGAAAGACTGGCTTTTCAAACATCACTATGCATAAAAATTACCTTGAGGCCTTGTTTAAATGTCATTCTCTTAGACCCCACACCTGAATGTCTGAGTAATTTTAAGGGTCCATGATCCTTCAGTTTTAATAAGCGCTCCAGATTATTCTATTACAGGTGACCTGTAGGCCACACTTTAAAATAATACTGATTTGTGCTATTTATATTTCTCCTCCCTACAGTGTGGTTAATGTTAGAATGTACCTCTGAGAATATGGTGATAGGGTGATCAGGCCCAAATATAGAAACCAAGAGAATGTGCCAACAAGATTGTGTAACTTCATGGCCCCTTACCATGGTATCGTTGATAGAAAATTGTACAAGAATCTGAAAATGAGAAAACAAACTAATTGGAGAAACCATTACAAAAGTTGAGGTCAAGATTAGAACAGTTGAAATAAGGAATGAGCCCTAACAGGTGTGGCTCAGTTGGTTGAGCATCATCCCACAAAGTGAAAGATCACCGGTTCGATGCCCGGTCAGGGCACATGCCTGGGTTGCCAGCCCAGTCTCCTGTTGAGGCACATTGGAGAGGCAACTGACCTCACATCCATGTTTCTCTCCCTCTTTATCTCCCTTCCTTCCCTTCTCTTTAAAAACAAGTAAACAAAATCTTTTTTAAAAAAGAGTGAAATGCATATTTTAAATAGGATAAGTATTTTCTAAATAGATAAAATACAATATAATTATATCAATATTCAATGAATTGTTTGTTTCAAATATATCAGTTATAATATTTACAATTGCACTGGAAATGATAAATACCCAAGAAGTCTAAAAATGGGGAAATAATTAAATTAATCAGGATTTCTATCCTAATAGGATGTTATTTTCACTGCTTTGAAGAATAATGACATTAGGAAGTATGTAACATAATGTTATGTCAAAAAGGAAAATGAGAATCTACAATAATATACTATATATGGGTCTTTCCATGTAAGATATGTGGTAAAATGTTAGGTGTTTTGAACTCTATAATTTTCTTTGATATTATATGATACAAAATCAAAGGCTAGACTCTAAATCTTAGGTGAGGTGAATAAATTATATCCAGACTCAGAAGCTTTGGTCATGAATGTTTATTAGTTAAAAGTAAATAATTTTGAAGTCAAAAGGTGTTTTGAGATTATGCTACTATTAGCTCCAGGTTAACTATCTAAAGCAGTGAGACGACACCTGGGAAGCTTTTTGAAAATGTAGATTCCTTGTAAACTAGGTGAGTGATTCAGTTTCTGCAGGTCTGAGTAAGTCCCTCAAATTTGAATTTTTCAAATGCTATACTGGTGGCTTTATTGATTAGCAAGAGTTGGCAACCACTGCTATCAGAACGACAATTTACATCTATAAGAATTCCTGCAACGATCAGTATATCAAAGGACCAAAAACAAAAGGCAAGGCAAAATACTGTCAAATTCTAGAATGTTTATTGTTTATATAATGTTTATATAAATAGTGAAGAAAGTAGAACTTCAGAAGAGGGGAAGAGTAACATGAGGAAGAATATTTGGGAGGGCCGTCTTAAGCATTGGTGGCAGAGGTAAGGTAAGGTTACTCAAGCCAAAAGCTTCATCATCATTTTAACAACCTTCATGTTAAGTTGGAAAGTGATGAGAAAATGTGACTTTGAAATAATCAGAGATGGCAGTAAGAGAATAACACCATTTGGGGATTCCCACTTTCTCACCAACGCAAAGTGTAAGCCCTACATCCCTTCACAAGAGGCCAGGTCCCTTCCCAGCCTTTTCCCCCTAAGTCAGGTACAGGTTTTGAGGCAAGGGAAGCCTCTTGGGAGAAGAGGCTCCTCAGCATTTTGGCATGGAAAGGCATGTGTCATCTATGAATCAGTGCTTCTTAAGGTGAGGGGAAGGAAAGTGAGGAAAGAAAGGCACATCAGAATATGTGTGGAAGGATAAAGTATTTATCACTTATGGTTATTGAAAGGAATTATGGCCTTTAAAAGGCAGGGAATAAATCAAAGAATAAGTTGAACTTGAACTTTTGCAAACAGTATAATTTACTTACTCAGAAGACAGGCGGAGGTGAGAGCCCTTTCAGTGATGGGGACCACATATACCTGCATAAGTCAGCCAAGTGTCTTTCTCCTGTGGACTCAATTTCTTCTTCAGTACAAACACTGTTGTTTATACTTACATTCCTCTCGCTCACGTTGCCTAAACTGACCGTAAACTAGTTTTCTGTCACATAGGACCTGGGACTAAGAGGTCAACAAATTTCCTTAAATGGAAAATCCAATACCAGCTTGACTAGAGTTGACTGAGGAGTGAGTGTAAATGAGGCTGTTGGTGATTGGTAGTCATATTGATCAGGGCCTCAAATTCTAGAATAAAGAGTTTTGACTTGGCCTTACAGTGAAGGTTCCTGAGGATAATGAGAAGATAAACTTGGGTTTTAAAGAAGACAGTCCTCAGCCAGCAGTATAGGAGATGGATTAAAGAGAGAGGAACCAGGAAATGCAATTAGCATGCTAATTAGCTAATTACCATGAGAAGCAACCCAGACTAGGCCATCAGCAGTAAAAAGAAAAAGAAGGTACTGGATAATATAGGGAAGTTATTTAAACTTAATTAAAGTAATATTGATTAATCATCTGCTAAGTGCCACTGTTCTAGAGCACTAGGACATCAGTGAACAAAACAGAGCATGTATTCTATGAGGGGAAGACAAACATAAGGAGCCATAACCAATAAATGTAATCAATAAGACATATAATATGTTGGAGTTTGGAAGTATTATAGAAAAATATCAATTTGAGCAGAACGAGAGAAGCCAAGGTGGAGAAGTGCGGCAGTTTGCGATACTAAATAGAACGGATGGTCAGGGGGCCTCACGGAGAAGGGGAGGTCCGAGCAAAGAGTTTTAGGAAGGTGAGTGAGCCGGTACTATGAAGGAAGTGCATTTCAGGCAGAAGGAAAAGGAAGGGCAAGGCCCGAAAAGTGGGAGTGTGCCCAGGGTTTTCCAAGAATGACCACATTTTGAATTTGAAATCTATCTCAAGACACATTACTCAATTGTACCAGTCACCAGTTACTGAAATTCAGGATTTTTCTGCTGGAAAGAATCTTCCTCTTTTGCAGTTCTGCTTCAGATAAGATTGGATTAAATTTCTAAAGGACAAAAGAGATAGAAGAGTGAATTAAGGAGTCAGCCTTGAGTCTTACCCATCGTTGAAGTCAGCTAGAGGAAATGAAGGAGATTGAAGAAGCCAGGAAAAACAGTGCAGTGTCTGTCCTTAGAGCTGTATAAAGAGGCGTGGCTAAGAAAAGGAGACTCTCAGATGAAGCAAAATGGTTAAGGGGGAATAAAGACTGCAGAAACAAACAAACAAACAAAACCCAAACCGATGGAGGTTAGAGAAGGGTCATTGGAGTTCTTAAGGCCTGGATGACCCTAACAGACAGCAGTTCCTGTTGACTGAGGATACAAGTTGACAAGATACCCAACTGGTGGTGTATCCTATACCAGACACAATGAAAAATCTGTGTTTTTAAAAGTTAATAGTATCCTAGACAAGGAGTGTATTAGTTATTCATACTATTCAGTAAAAATTAATAATGTTTTGAAATCTGTCTTTGACAAAGAAAAAAAGTGTTGACAGGCTTGAAAGACTAAAATTAAATGTTAGACCTCAAACTAAAGATGTGCAACTTCTCATTCCCTTTGCTCTCCCTGTCTGCTTTGATTTTGTAACAAGGCACAACAATATTGACATGTTGAGGAACAGGGGACTCCACATGCTTTGGATGAGCAATGTTACGTATTGCTCAATTTGCAGAAATTCTCTGGCCTGAAGTGTAATTTTCTTTAGGTCATCACCAAAGCTTGTATTTATTAATGTAACAAGGCTGTTTTTCTAAGGGCACATTGATGTTCTGGTTTCAAAAAGCCATTGAAAACATATGGTTATCATAGTGTTAAGAGCACAGTCTGTCAATATTTGATAGTCTCTTCAATAGCTCCCTTATTGGATTTCTCTTATTTTTTTAATTATTAAGAATTAACATATAGCAAAAAGTAATGGCTCAATACACTTCTGTAAGAATGTTAATAAAAAGATGTGTAGCAGTCAAGGATTTATAAAATTGGTACAGTCAGCTGTGGTTCCTGCTCTCTCGACTATGACCTAGAATTCATTTATTCAAATATCTTTTTATGTTGTGTAGTGAACCTACCAGAAAAAGTGACTTGAAAGCAGTGGGAGATTAGACTTTTAAAGAATGGACAAACTGTTGGCAGTAAAACTGCACCAGGTGTTAGACTGGTGGAGTCAGACCAGACCTTGGTTCAGCAACCACAATACTTGAATTCTGGCTTAGAAGGAATTCAGAGCCAAGACTCAGACTGAAAGAGAACATTTATTTAGAAAGCCACAGAGGCAGAAGAAGTGAGCTGTAGAAGAAATGGTCTTGGGAAAGAAGTTACAGAGGCAAAAGAAGACCCCTTAGAACTTAAGAGAAAGAGGGAAGGAAAATGCACGTGGTGAAGGAGGTGCAGAAAAGCTTGGGCGTGCCGCCTAGAGAGAGAAGCAGGTCCTCAGGTTTGAGGGTATGTATCAGAAGACCTTAGGGGAGAATCCCAATAGAATATTCATCAGCATTCCAGGTGTGTCCTTTCAGAGTCGTGGTCTCTACTGATTGGTGGGTGCCAGGACAGGGGATCATTAGTAAATGCACCTGGTCCTGATGTCAGCCGTGGTATCACTCATCTGGTTTTACTGTTTTTCTGGGCCTGAAGCTGAAACATAATGGAGGCCTAGATATATTTGTGTGGGTAAGAATCTCATTGTTCTGAGAGCTTACTGCTTAAGGGCTCTTCTCTAGTCCCCTTATTGTTTCTCCCTATAAGGGGTCTATTGTATAACTAGCAACATGCCAGGGGAGGAAAGGCGAGGGGGTGGGGATCCGAAGCACATGACCATCCATATGAAAGGTCAGGGGATCTAAACTGTATGAACAGAGATATGCTAGGGAAGGAAAGGTCACCCTGAGGGTGAGGTCCTTGTTTTCCCAGTTTTGCCCCTTGCTATGGGTGAAGTTCCATACATGGCCCATCCATCATCCTCGCCCTGTTTATGAATAGCTGTCTGCTAACCACAAAACTTCTTAATATAAGCAAAGAGATGGGCTTGTTATTGTGGAAGGGAAAGTGTGTCAAAGTTGATGTAATTGAAGTTATTTGTCATTTCAGGATTAATTGCAAGCAACTTACTGAAGGAGACACGTTCATATTTAAGGTTAATCCATTGCCTTAATTCTCTTCTTTCCTCTTCCTCCCAGACCCCCATCACCCTGCCCCTATTAAAACCTGTTCCCAGGAAATGATCCACTGTTAGTCTTTTTACTTCATATGAACTTAAATCAGTGAGAGTACACTTTTATTTACATTTTAAATAGGAAAGAAAGGTTACATTTCCATTTAGAATAGTTATAAAGCAACCTGATACGGTATATAAGAACAGGGGAATTTTATGGGTGGTTTTTTTTTTTGACTTGTTGGTTACACTTTTACATTTATTTTTTCTTCTGTTTTAAATGAAAGGAACTGTGTAGTTCTCATAATTGCAACATGATCATAGTCTTGCTTTTAATTAACCTGCCTTTTTCTTTCTCAGCTCCGCAACTAAGTTAGCTCAATTTGTCAGGAAATGAAAAATTCTAACTGAACTACTTGTATATTCTTTTACTATCTATTATTTGATACAACTATCATTATGTTTCAAATGAAAAATTCTTAAAATCTTAATTTTATATTCTGTGATAAAATCACCCCATTTTCCTTGAAAGCATTGTCCCAGAAATGATTTTTTTGAACAGGTAGCACTATTGGGGTTTATTCCTTGGGAAGGGAAAAAACGTCAGTCAGAGTAAGATAGTAATCTAGTATACTTGGTGTTATGAGACTCAAGGATTTAGCAGGAAAGAGAAATCTTTATTGCAGAAAAAGTTGGCATACTTTGTGAAGAGGAAGAGAGTTGAATTGCTATATTTGACTGCAAACCTGGCATCACTAGAAGTAGTCACTTAGAAATAAAAGCTTCTGTAAAGCTTTTTATTTGAATTGGTCATTTTAGTTCATAAACAGTGGAATTGTTAATTTTTATAATCACATAAGTACACATTTTTAATCCTTCAATCTAAAATTTATAAGATACATGTTTTATAAAAATAGAGTAAGAGAAAAAAATAATGTTTTATGAAACATCTCAAAGCTCTACATTAAAGGATAAAAGAAATTATGTTTTTTCCCTTTCCTAGCAAAGAGCAGCAAAAGAAAAATTAGGGTGGAGGAAGTAAGGGAATCCACTGAGAGGGTATGGCTTGGCTGGAACCGGGAGATGCTATAGTGAAATTAATTTGATTATCTCTTCTACTACCAGAGTAGTTTAAGTCAAGTCTGGGGGGTGGTGGGAGGGGTAAGGAGTGTGTGTGTGTGTGTGTGTGTGTGTGTGTGTGTGTGTGTGTGCATGCACTCAGGAGACACCATCCACAACTTAGACACTGAGCCTGAGCTCAGGGGGAAGAATTGGAGGTCCAAGAGAAGGAGATACTTGATTATCTCTCAAATTTATAGTTTGACACTCAGGATGGCTTTTGTTGCTTTGGAAACATCATTTCACCTTCTTGCATCTGAATTTTTTTGAGAAAAACATCTACTACATGTCAAAATAGCCTCACAGGAACAATTTAATAGTTCCTGCTAAAAGCCTGCAAGAATTCTCAAGACAGAAGATGCAGTATTGTAAAGGTGTTCTCAGTGTCTGTCAATCTTAATTTAACAGATGGAGAACGTGATGGGTTTATTTACTAAGCCACCATTTGCAGAGAATACAAAGCAAAAGTAATTCTTCAGAAATTGTTAAAGTGACAGTTAAATAATTGCCAGAAAATAACAAGTTGACCTTCTTCAGTGACACTTCTCAATTATGGTTTCATGTGCCCAGTTTTATTTCATCAGTTTTAAATCACACATAAATAGGAAATTTCCCTGGAGGTGCCATTGGTGTGATCTTTGGAGAAAATTCTCTTCCTCTGTATTTGTTTTATGAGTTGTGGGATTTTCTCTTGACTTGACCAGATGGGGATGGTCTAGCTACAGCCATCGCCAGAGTAACTGCAAGCGTCTCAGAGGCCCTAGTGGGATCCCAGACAGAACATAGCAAGGGAAAAACGTCCATATTGTGCTTGTACTAAAGGCAAGAGTGTTTGCCCATAGCCACATGTTGTCTTTTGCGTATATGAGTATCAGTAATTCTTGACTACATTGCTAGTGCATAAATCTAAAGATGAATATGGCTAACCGTCTCTCAGCTAATGTTACTGGAACTTTCAATTCTCTGAGTGATTCTAACTTATTCCTGGGGTGAGAAGGGGAAAATTTTTTTGAAGAATGATTCATAGGAAGAGATTGAGCCCAATAAGGTAATTTTGAGCTCTTTAATAATAGTTGATTGTTTGAAGCGCAATTCTTCACTGATAGTAGGTTTGTCATACTATCTGGGATGGTGAAAGGTATTAACTAGATTGAATAATTAGATTATTCCTTGGTTTGCTGCTAAATTTCTAAAGTAAAACATCCTTTTAAAATTGATATTTAAAGAACCATTGAAGTAAACAACTTCATGCTATATATTTCAATAAGTTGAAGTGCAGTGATCATAAAATGATTCTTTTGAATTAACTTTATAAGAAGTAGTATAGCGAAAGTCAATGGAAATGGGCCTTGAATGTACACAACTAAAAAAACTCCTTACGATGGATATTTTGAAATAATTTACTTTTTCCTTGTGATAACAGATCTATTAAATGGTAAATGAAAGCAAATAGAAAAGGTTTATTAACTCGAAATTCCAAAACATTATATTAATCACTTTATAATTAATATTGCAATGTTTTATAATACCAATACATAAGATATCCAAAAACTATTTCTAGTTTTCAAATCTCCACTTTTCAGTTTTTTTCACTTAAGCTTTTAAATGTGTTCTTATAAATTTCCTGACTTTAGCTGAAGGTTCAAACTTAAAAGACAGTAATAAACCGAAATAAAACACACCAATGCATTTTATTTACAAAACCAAACCAGTGTTTTAAACATTATGACACAGTTTATAGTTGTCTTGTAGTTATAACATAAACATAAAATCAATTAGATCTTTTCCGAATTCTGAAACCGTTTTGCCCCAAGGACAGCGCTCAGAAATATTAATCCACTCTTCTGTAGCATCAAAAGAATGTCAATGAGGTTGAGCCACCGCTGGACTGCTCTTGCAGTAATTAAATACGTTGGACTTTACCTTGAAGTGCCTGGCATTTAGCCTTCAAAGGAGTGTTGAGTTTGAGACAAGTACAGCAATGAATTACGTGGGTCATTTATGGTAAGACTCTAGAGTCTAATTTCTGCTCGAAACTCTTATGTGTTAATTCCTGTAAAGTTTTAAGTATCCTAGTGAAATAAACTTTTCTAATATCACTTCTACATTCCACTATCTCTTTCGATAGAAGCATAAGGCGAAGGACCACAGGTGGTTTATTCATTCATTTAAGGAACGTTTAGTAAAAGTCTCCTTTGTGTTAGTCAGTAAACGAGGTGGTAAAAGCTTACATTTTAGTAACAGAGATATATGTTAAACACATCATTTCATCGGTCTTTCCACAGATGCAATTATATGAATCAGCATAATGAAAAGACCAGGGTGAGATGAATACATATAACAGAATGCCTTAACATAGCGGGTTCAGGAATCTCCAAGGGAAAGACATAAAAGGGAAGGGAAATATCGAAACAAAAGCAACCTAACAGTCATGTCCCAAGGATATACTTATTAGGGTGTTTCCTCAACAAAACTGTAGGACCACAAATGTAATCGTATAGGATTTTAATTCTTTATAACATATGTATAAATTATTTCATGATACTTTTAAAGTTAAGGTTATTGATATGCTGCACATTAAAAATTCTTAACTTTCTCTTCATAAACTTTCTTTCTACTCAATTTCATAGATTGACGCAACTATTAAAAAAGTGTTTATAAGCAGTGAATAGACATAATGGGTGTTTATGTGTGACTGTTTGTGGAAAATTCAGGGGTTCATATACATCACATCAAGATCAGCAGAGTATCTGGTTGCCCTAAGACTGCTTTTCGCTTTGCTGGATCCTGGACACTTGTCAATGTGAAAAAGCTTACTGTTCCCACGGCTGGGGGCTCCACTGGTCGAGCATCGTCCCCCACACCAAAAGGTTTGCAGGCGCAGTCCCTGCTCTGGGCGCATATGGGAAGCAACCAATCAATGTTTTTCTGTCTCTCTTTCTCTCTGTCTGTCTCTCTCTCTCTCTCAAATCAGTGAACATATTTCAAGTGAGGTTTAAAAAAATAAAATAAAAAATAAAAGCTTACTCTTAAGTTTTTAATCATATGAGACTCTTTAAGATTCCAATAGCTAATGTATTTTATAGGATAATGTCGTAATATAGTAGTTTTGCACTGGAAACTCTTTAACTGTCAGTGTAATCTCCAACCTACATTTCCACCATCATCACGCACTGCTTCCCAACACGAATGCTGTGTCTTGGCCGGGGTAGTTTATTTGCTTTTTCTCTGACATACCCTAAGTTACCTCATTCCCAAGAAATTCCCCCCTATCTTAAATGCCCAATTTATCTTCTTTAAAAGCCCATTCAGTCTTCACAATATCATCACTGACCACCTTCCTCTAGAGTGCTTTTTCATCTGAATTCCACTGTAGAAATCATACAAGCTCTCTAATACTATTTCATATTCCTGGACGCCCTTCTATCTGGTAACACTTATGAAACTGTGATCGCCTTTCTTGTGTTAAAATTTCAAGTGCACTTTCTCTTTATTTTGTGCATAGGTTCCATTTTCATAACAGATCTATATAATGTCCTGTATTCTAGATATCCCTTTTATGCTTCAAATTCCTCTTTCTAGCTTACCTTTAAATTCTTAGAGGACTTTGCTCAAATTCAATGTTCAGTAAATGCATGTTACTGGGTTGAGGAAGAAGAAAGAGACTTGGCTATAAGCACCAAGCAAAAGAACTGCTGTGCCCATCACCAGGAGCTTCCTGAGTCCCCGGATTAACATGCAATGGATACAATTCCGTACCAGATTAATTGCTACCGGCCATGAAGCAGTTAAAATTCTCCCAGAATTTAGAAACTATACTTGAATTAAAAAGAAGTTTTCTGATTCTGTGTCAAGCCCATTGACTGTCTACTATTACTTAGCTGGCTTTATTTATTTAGTGGTAACAATTTCCTGAGACTATGCAGAACATTGAATTGGAATAGATACAATTCCTGCTTACTGTTCATATCCTAGTATTAGTTGTAAGTAGTTCATGATTAGATATTGTATGTGATTATACATCAACCATGAAAATAAGTACTAGCCAGTTTCCAGGATCTCAAAATACAATAAATCATCTCAAATTTAAGGTACTGCTTTTTTTTCTGTTTTATGGATTGGTTTTTCATTGGAAGGCAAATTATAGGACTATTTGCTAAATATAGATGCCTCTTTTCTCTTAAACTAGTGATGAAGAAAAAACAGTGATGGCTCTTTTCTGATAAAATGACTTATCAGAAAGGAGTAGCTTCCTTCAATTTTAATTGATAGCTGGCTGATTAATCAAATTATGGTACATCCATGCAGCATGAGGTAGCCATGAAAAAGAATGAGTATATAATTCTCTACATACCAATATAGAGAGTGCTCCAAAATACAGGGTTGGCAAAAGTAGCTTTACAGTTGCTTATGTGGAAAATAGTACAATAATAAATAATGCAAACATAAACTCTGTGTTTCACATACTCACAAATACAAACCTACTTTTGCCCCACCCTGTGTATAGTGAGCAAAGCTTGGTACAAATCAATATGCATGACATGCTCCCATTTGTATAAATATAAATTTAAAAAGAATATGGAAGGATCTACTGTATGTGTAAAGATTTATCAGGAAGATTATGCAATGAGCTAATTATTCAAATGACTTTGGAGGAGAGGGGAGATAATTAATGAAGAAATGAGAAGGAAAGTTTTCAATGAGTAACTATGTATTTTCTAAATTTTTAACCATGTAAATATATTAACTATTAAAAAATAAATAATATTCAAATTTTAAAAATGAAAATAAAAGGGAGAAACAAAAGAACGCATTAATTTTCTTAAGTATGATGGAGCCAGTGAAAGTTTTCTGAAAAATATACTTGTATCAAACCTACAAGAATCTGAAAAACATGTTCAAAACTCCTGTTTTTTATATTGTTAACACTCAAAATGTTTCAATGTCAGGCTAAAAAATGTGATTAGGGATTCGAAGGAGAAAGGAAATGGGATAAAATCTCATGCATCCCTATGAAGAGCATGGAAGTAGTCACCTATGAAGGCAGTGTAAGTGGTCATGAGGTGTTCAGTCAACGTGGAGGTCGAGCACACACATGCAAGGCATCATGGAGAGCGACCCTCGCCACTCCACAAGAATGCACTTTAGATCCAAGTATAGTGAGCACCTCCTCTATATCAAGCGCTTTTCTGGAATCTGGAATAACAACAAATAATGTAGCAAAAACAAATACAAAAATCCCTGCATTCAGGAGGCTTATAGTATTGTTGGAGAAATAAATAATAAATATATGAGAGGTTTGTCCAGAAAAAGTCCAGCCATTGTTAATATAATGAGAATGGTTTGCATGGCATCTATGTAACCTGGCAGCCAAGGAGAGTGGACTGGTTGTTTGCATGTGTGAATGATGACGACTTCACTGTACTAGTAGTCACTGGGGGCAGTAGATGCTGTTGAGTGAGAATGTGGACTGTGTGGCTGTCACATTCAAAATGATGCAACGGATCTGCATCAAATATTTCATTTAGCTTGAACATTCCTCCACAGAAACTATTCAGATGATTCAGAAGGCTTTTGTGGGCGAAGTAATTAGTGCAGTGCAAATAAAAGTGTGGCACAAATGCTTCAAAGAGGGTCGAGAATCTGTTGAAAGAGATCCATGTTCTGGAAGGCCTGCAACAAGCAGAAAGTGAGAATGTTGAATGTGTATGGGATGCAACCCACAAAGATTGGTGACTGACAGTGTGAGAACTTGAAGCTGATCTGGGGATTCCCAAAATTACTGTGTCCAAGATCTTGACACAGGATGTTGGCATAAAACATGTTGTGGCAAAATTCATTCTGCAGCTTCTGCTACCAGAGCAGAAGGAACATCATGCTGCAGTTGCTAATGACTTGATTCAAGCCACTACCAATGAAGCAGATTTCCCAAGAAGGTCATAATCAGAGATGAATTGTGGGTCTATGGCTATGATCTGGGAACACAGGCCCAGTCATCCCAATGGAAGTCACCTGGTTCTACACACCCAAGGAAGGCATGCCAAAGTCACAGCAAGCAAGATGAAAACCATGTTAACTGTGTTTTTTGATTGGGAAGGTGTTGTCCCTCACGAGTATACCTCTCCAGGCCAAACAATTAATAAGCAGTACTACCTCAATGTTCTTCAGGGGTTGAGAAATGCAATACAACGACAATGGCCCTAGCTGTAGCCAACGAGTGATTGGCAGCTTCATCGTGACAAAATGCCTGCTCATGCATAATGTCTTACAAAGGACTTTTTGGTGAAACATCATATCACTCCGGTGACTCAGCCCCCTTACAGTCCAGATTTGGTGCCCTGAGACTTCTGGATTTTCCCAAAACTAATATCACCTTTGAAGGGGAAGAAATTTCAGACCATCAGTGAGATTCAGGAAAATAAGATGAGGTAGCTGATGGCAATTCCAACAAAGGATTTTGCAGAGTGTTTTGAACAGTGGAAGAGGTGCTGGGAGAGCTGTGTGAGATCTCAGGTGCCTACTTTGAAGGGGACTGAGGCATGACTGTCCTATGTACAGTGTTTCTTACATCTTCCTAAATATCTCTATTTTTCATAGGATGTGGCTGGATACTTTCAGGACAGCCCTCATACTTACATATCTGCTAAGATTGTCACTGACAGATTTATAAAAGTCAGTGGGGTCATTTCTTTCTTTCCAAGATGGATTACAGGGGTAAACAGATTGCAAGCCAACCGCTAACCACTGCTTTCCTAGAGAGTCAAAGGTGGTGTTCACGCGTTTTCATCTGAACAAGAAGGACGGAGTTGTCCTTAACTGTGGTGGGGAAGACAGTGAGTAGAGCTGTCCCTGTGGTGTGAAACTGCAGGAGCTCAGTTTTGCACATTCTAAGTTTAAAGTGGGGCTTGTTCAAATAGAAATGACAATTAGTCAATTATGTATATGAATCTGGAATTCTGCACCCGGAATGTAGGCACAAACATGGGAATCTGTCACATGTAGACAGTACTTACAGCCATGAGATAAGAGTGGTCATCAGCAGAATGAGGATAGAAAAGTAAAACTTAAAATAGCAGTATCAGAATTAATAAAAATATTAATCAAGAGCCTTAAAAGATACATATCAGTTTATTTTTAAAAATCTGTTTAAGTTATTCACCCTGTGGGATAATCATAGAAATGCTGAAGGATAATTATTGTCAAGTCATTTTAATAAAAAGACATTGATAACAATAAATGATAGAAAATAGTTAAATTAATTGTGTTCATTCATTCATTAAAAATAATGGACATACATGTGAAAAATAAAAACAAGTAAAATAGATGAAGAATCTACTTGATTTTAGATAAAGCAAAAATATATTTTTGCATACTTTATTTTTTAAATCGGGAAAGTCTTCCAAATATTAACACGTGATTATCTATGAACAGGAGGTTTTTCTTTTTCTTCTTTATTGTATTTTCCAAATTTTCTACATAAATTGTATATTCAGAAAAAAATAAGTCATTTGTAAATGGAACAATGAATTACATGAAAACTATAAAGACCACTAACAATATGAATTTTTATATAAAGAACATTTTTTAACTTATTATTTTCACTCATTCAAACCACATTTATTATTGAGCCACCACCACAGGTAAACACGGTTATATAGCACAAAAGATAAAATCCTTTCCCACATGCAGCTTACATTTCGACAGTAAAGATGCATAAAAATAAACATAAGATCTGTTGACAAGTAATAAATACTATTAAGACTAGAGACTATACTAGACAGATATTATAAATAGTCATCAAAGAAGACACTATCATTTTTTTTGCTCTGCCCTCTTTCCTTTCCCCTGCCATCTCCAAACCCTTCACCAAATAGATTTATGTTGCCTTCTCTGTGAGCTAAACAGAAGAGCTATTATTTAAAGCAGTAAATAATGTGACTTTGACACATAAGACCCTTAGATTAATGTTTTAAAGTTACAATTGCTCATTTTCTATGTGAACTTTGGTTTCAGTGTTTTGGTAGGAGAATGAAACAGAGAGTATATAAAGCTAAATTTTTAAAAATTAAATGGAGAAAAACAGGTTTCATGATAAAATCCCTAAAGTACTTGAAATAGCTTCCTTGTTCACATGTGATCCATTAAACAACATTCCAAAAGTATTAATGTTCCTACTATGTGCCATGTACTCAATATGCAGACTGATCAGCTTAAGCCTTTTTATGCAGTATTAATTTTCTGTTTCACCAGATGATCTCCAAAAGAAATGAGATTGAACTGCTGCAATGATATCTGATTTGACTTAAAAAAAAGATGTATAATTGGAAAAAAAGAAATATTGGAAAAGGCATACCATCAAGGTTGCAAAATGCTTAAAAAGTTGTAAAAATAAGACATTCAATAACAATAGATGGTTGCTCGAAGAAGAGAGTGGTAGTTGATTGTGATGAGCTGTGAGGTTCTCTTCTATCCTGGATTCTCACATTTTTTATACTATCTGTTTCCTGGCCTCACTTCAAGCTAACATCAAATAGCAAAGCAGATGGATTATTCAGTCCAATCCTACGTAAAAGAACATTAAAATTTCATTTAAGGAATAATTATAGTCGCATGTATATATAATACACTTGTGCAGGTGCCATTCATTATTTCTTCTCTTCAGAAAATGTTTAGTGAGAACCTTTGGGGTGTCAAGCCCTGGTCTAGGAGTTGGGAAATTATAAAAAGCCTGTGCCCTCATGAAATGTACATTTTCATGGAGGAAACAGACAAAAACAAGAAACAAAAATTGTATTATGTCAGGTTCTATAAATATAATAAACAAAAATAAACCCAGGTATGAAACCGAGGGAAACATGAGTATTATTCAGTTGGCACTGGGCAGTGGATAGGTAATCCCTTTTTAAAAAGGTGATATTTGAGCACAGTGCAACTATCTTAAGAAGGACAGTGCAAAGCACAAGAAACAGCACGATCAATGGCATGGACACTGGACAGGCTTTCATGTCCAAGGGAGGAGAAAAAATGTTCTAGGAAAGGATCTCAGAGGAGGAAATGGGCTAGACCAAGGAAAGTCTCATGGGCCATAGTAAAGATTTTGGATATTATTTTAAATATAACCAGACCCCATTAGAGAACTGAGAATACAGTGACATAGTACTCTGTGGATGGTGCTGCAAATTCTTCTAAACATTTAAAAAATAAATAAAAGCAATTGTCTTATTTTCTGTCACTAACTACAGATATATTTTAAGGATAAGCTATAAGTACATATATGTATATAAATATATATAAAATATAAAAATTTATTTAAAAAATATAAAACAGTGGGTTTGTTTCAAGAATGCATTGTTGGTTTAGCATTTGAGATTTAATATGTTTCACCACATTGACATAATAAAGAAGAAAAATATAATTATCTGAATAAATGCATAAAAACATTTGATAAAATTCAAAATGTATTCAGGATAACTCCTAGACCACTCTGAATATATGGGACAGTCTATAAACAATAAAAAATTTCTACAAAAATATCTGTAGGAAGCATCAAATTCATGATGAAATATTGAAATCTTTTTACCAAAAGTGGGAATGAGAAGAGGATGCTTGGTATCACAAATTCTACTTAAAATTTTACTTTTTGCTCAAAGTTTGTCATCCATTGGATGACTTGCCCTCTGACCTGCTTTAGGTGCTCTTATGTTTAGGTGCGTAAATGTTTGCTAGGGTTGTATCCTCCTGTTGGACTGTTCCCTTTATCATTATGTGGTGTCCTCCTTTGTCTCTTCCTATAGCCTTCATTTTAAAGTCTATTTTGTCCGATACAAGTACTGCTACCAGCTTTCCTTTTTATTTTACATTTGCATGAAATATCTCTTTTCAACCCTTTACTTTTAGCCTGTGTGCATCTTTCAGTCTGAGATGGGTCTCTGGGAGGGGGTATATATATATATATATATATATATATATATATGCCTCTTGTTTTCTTATCTACTCAGCTACTTTTTGTCATTTGGTTGGAGCATTTAAGCCATTTACATTTAAGGTGATTATTGATAGAGATGTATATAGTGCCATTTTATTCTTAGACTGTTTTCCTCTTTTTTTTTCCTTCTCTTTATTATTCTTATAACAAGCCCTTTAACGTTTGTTGTGGTACTGGCTTGGTGTTAACAAACTCCTTTAGCTCTTTCTTGTCTGGAAGCTCATTATTTCTCCTTCGATTTTAAAAGATAGCCTCACTGGGTAAAGTAGCCGTGGTTGTAGGTCCTTTCTTTTCATTACCTTGAATATTTGCTGCTTTTCTCTTGGAAGTTTTAGGATTATTCTCTTGTCTTTAAGGCTTGTCGTTTTAATTATGATGTGTCTTGTTGTAAGCCTCTTTGAGTCTCACTTGTTTGGGACTCTCTGAGCTTCCTGGACTTGTGTTTTTCCTTCACCTGATTCAGGAAGTTTTGGTCATTTTTTCTTCAAACAGGTTCTTGATCCCTTGCTCACTCTATTCTCCTTCTGGTGTTCCCATGATGCAGATATTGTTACACTTCATATTGTGCAAAATGTTTCTTAAGCTTTCTTCATATTTTTACATTTTTTTCTCCTTTTGCTGCTCTGCCTGAGTGTTTTTTCCTACCTTGTATTAGCAATAACTGATTCAGTACTCTACTTCATCTAACCTACTGCTTATTCCTTCCAGTGTATTATTTATTTCAGATACTGCATTCTTTACTTCTGAATGATCTTTTTTATGGTTTCTATGTCTTTTTTCATGCTGTTGAGTATCACTATAATCATCACTCTAAACAAGAGGTCCCCAACCCCTGGTCCCTAGCCTGTTGGCAACCCAGTAGTTTGCAGGAAAGAAATGAAAGTCTTAGCTGTCCTTTCACCTCAACACTGTGATACCTTATTTTGGAAGGTGAACACGATCTGCCTACTTCAGGTCAAACTTGGGTTTCTAAAAGCCTGCAAAAGTCCCAGATCCCTGATACAATTAACTGAAGGTTGACATAATCAAGAAGACATAGAAAATATTACAATAGCTGTATATGCAATGTGTCTGTGAGAAAACCGAAATGAAGACAGGAGAAAAGGATGCAATCAAGAAAAGGACTTATATCTAAAGAGATGGTAGTTAATTATGTATGTTCTTCCTTCGATTTCCCTTTCCTGTGTTTCTGTAAATGGAACAGTGATCTAGTCAGTGGCTGAAGCCACAACGTGAGAGTTATTCTAATTCCTCTCTTTCGTGCTTATTAGTTGCTCCCTACCCGGTTACCATCAGCAAATTCTCTCAACTGCACCTTAGCACCTTCCTGACCTCGCTCGAAACCTATCTCAACTGTTTCCCTGCTTCTGCTCCTATTGGAGGTCCAAAGTAATCCAAAATCTCTGACCTCTAGTTGGAAGCACTTGCCAAACATCTTTCTTTAAATTCCTGGATGCTTGTTCTGAAGTCAGGTGTGCTCCCAGCTTCTTGACTTTGTGAATGCTTCCTCTGATCCATATCATATTAACTCAGATGTACTGGGACTTACAGTTTATCTAGATACTAGAGAACTGACAGACAAAAGGTTTTAAAAACTGTAAATAAAAAATTTGGCATAGCTGATATACATGCATGCATATACATACTTATGTGTGTGTGTATTTTTTAAGTGTTTATATACATGCATGTGTATATGTGTTTTATAAATGTGTATATGTGTGTTATAAAAACACATCTAGTTTTTAAAGTCTTGTGAACAGTAGGATTGTTGAGGATATAAAACCTGCAATATTGGTGAGAATACACAAAGTGTGTCCTTTTCATCCCATTTGTACTGTCGGACTCTTGCTACTCTGTAACAGAGTTGGCTGGTTAACACTCTAACACATTAGTGAGCACATTCCCCTTGAGTCACCCTGGGTGGAGCGCTGATCACAGAAGAGAGCTTTGATTATCCTCTAAACTAGGTTCACTTTGCTCACTAACATGAAAAATTTTAAAGATAATAACTTCAATCCATTCTTGTATAGCTCAAACAGTATTTTATAAAATTATGTAAATTATAGAACATGCTGAATTAAATATGAAACTAAAGAGATTTTTTAGCAGGATGTTCTAAAATACATTTAGTGAGGCTTCTTAGCTTTCATGAAAAATCCATACCTGCTTCCAGAGCACTGACAGATAATACAACTGATGTTAGACTAAATAATGTGAAAAAATTTAATGTATCCATCAGGCCTAATTGTACGTCTAAATTTACGTGACAATTATTTCTCGTACTGGTAAAAAGAATCCAAAGGTAACAAATCTAATTATACTTAGTTTATTGTAGTTAAATATTCTGGGTTTTTTCTTTGTTAATTGTTAAAGACTCTACTAAATTAATGACAAAGGAAAGCAGCCCAATAAGAATAATGAAAGTAGGTTAATCTCCTGAAGCTCATATGAACTATGTCAGCCTCTATTCTTTCCCCAACAATGTAAACATGATTAGAATTCTCAAAAAAAAAAGTAAGTAGAATATAGTCATTTCCTTTTCTATTTAAAAAACAATTGGGCTAGAACACAGTTAGCTTTATCTATGAAAAAATCTTTAATTCAATACACAGCAGAAAAATAAGACTTCCAAGGACAAAAAAATAATTCAAATATGCAAACATTTGTAATTTCTAGAGTGGTACAGGTATATACTTTAAACAAAAGTTAAACGAAAGTTATTCGTTATTCAAAATAAACCAGAACAATGCATTGCTTTGCAAAGACAAGTTGCCTTCTTTAAGCAAAGTGATGCATTTTGAACTGGAACCTGATATGATTTATGGTACTGATATATTTTATGAAAAGGCAGGATAGGGCTGATTATTCCTTGACATTCCAGCCTAAACTGTAGGTCATATGAACATGTGGAAATTGATTATAGTAAGATCACTTACAGAGTTACACCCATTCTCTTTTCACGTAACACTGTTCATAGGTAACCAAAAATAGCCTTTATTCATTTTAGTGGCTTTGATTTTGAGATCACAGAAGGCGAGAGGAAGCAAAGGTAATATATTTTGTTTTTGTTTGTTTGTTTTTTGTTCTGTTTCAACATTTTTTTAATTTTATTTATTTATTTTTATTCAGTTACAATTGTCTGCATTTTCTCCCCTTCCCTCCACCCCACTCCAACCAGTCCCACCTCCCTCCCCCACCTCTACCCTCTCCCTTGATTTTGTCCTTGTGTCCTTTATAGTAGCTCCTATAGACCCCTCTCCCCACTATCCCCTCATCCAAAAGGTAATATATTTTGGTTTACACAAAATGAATGAAAATGGGAAATCATCAGATATAATTTTAAGTTTAATTTAATTCAAACAGCCTTTTGGAAAGCCACCTTTCCTGTTTTCCAAACCTTGGCTAATAAACAAATAATGGATTTCTATTTTCCAGCTGCTAAAAAAACAACTCTATTCCTTAAAGTAGAAAGCGCATATTGAATATGACTCAGATTTTATTAGGAACACATGGAATCTATTAAAACAAATTCATCTAAAGCAATTACAAAATGATCATTTCCCCAGTCAGTGTTTGGTAGAACACTCTTCATCTTTCCTATTTCCACAAGAATCCTGCTAACTCTCGTCTTTCCTCCGGGTGCTCCCTTCACCCCAGGGTGATGTCAGGGGGAAAGAGAACCATTTAGGCCAGAAGTTGCCCACATTACCTCTCTCCTGGTTTAGTTCATTCATCCCATGGACCAGACGGCATCTGCATTGTTTCTGCACCATGTAACAGAGCCCTGCTACTCAAAACGGTTTCAAGACGAGCAGCATCCTTCTCTCCTGGAAAGCTCGCTGGGGACACAAAAGTCACAGGCCCCAACCCAGACCTAATGAATCAGAATCCACATTTAATAAAATCTCCAGATGATTCATCTGCACATAAATGTTTGAGAGGTGCTGCTCTAGGCTACTTATTTGGTGCCTGCGTGCTCTTCCTAATAATAATCCTAATGTCCATTGGTTTTCTTTTAAATGTTGAAACTATGGATAATTCCGTTTGGATTCAAATGATGCCAACAACCAGATGCTTACTTTCTGTTACATCTTAGAGATGCCACGTGGTGTTAAACTAACCTATCTGTTTTTGGGGGTGGTTTTCTTGTCCTTACACCATTGGCTGTCTTTGGTGAGCATGTGTATTTTACCTCAAAGATGTCTAAACTACTATTAAATCTACTGTTAGATTTTATCTCACTCCAAATTAAATCTAATTCTGAAGAAGTAAATTATTTTCTCTATCAAACCTTGTAAAAGGAGAAGCGGGAATATTGGGAATGTGAAGTGACCTCATTTGAACAAGGCTACCAACCAAATGGCAACAATGGATATTCATATAAAATCATTGAAATACTCACTTCTCAGACTTGGCACATATAAATCAACCATTAAAACAACACAAAATAAAAACATTAGTCATGCTTTATTTGGGTGAAATCTTGAAATTACTTTAAAACAGAAGTATTTGTTCTTGCCAAGCGGTAGTGTTTTTATAATTAATGGCTTCTTCTTATTTTTTTAGTAGTGTCTTCATGCTAATGCTTTTTTACTGAAGCATAAGTTCTGAGGCCTTAGTTTTCAAACAGACTACTCCTGTTACATTTTTACTTTGCACCCCTCCCTTTAAGATTAAAAAGATATTTACTCTCCTTTCTGATTTTACTGTGATTATATGATCAAGAGGACAGACTGTCAGTTTTAGCTTTTCCGACTCACTCTGATTTTAAGATGCTGCTCTTTCCCAAGCCAAGTTTCTTTAATTTCTCTTTTCCTCCTTATATATAAAGTACCACAGCCACCAGCTTATACATAAACAATAGTAAATGACAATTAAAAACTCTTTACGGTAAATTGAAGTTCTAAAAGTTTTGGGGGTTTTTTTGTGGAGACTTTTTTCTGTTCCACCTCTTTCTTGTAGGTATTTAAAGGTGTCTCACACAGGATTTAAACTGTCTACAAATAATGAGATTGGTTAAGTTTTGAGGTAATTCAAGTATTTCTAGAGTAATCTGGATATTTCAGTTTTGACTTTTGGAAAAAGCTAATTATGTTAAGAAATCATCTCAATTCTCCACTTCCTCCTAATCTCTACAGTAAGACTTTTCCTCAGTCACTGCAGTAGTCCAGGAGAGCTCTTACAGAGGGCTTGTTAGATTTTATGTGATGGTGGTATCATCCTCCATGAATGTCTCCCAGCTCAGCAAACTCCTACTTGTGGCTACGTAAGGCTGTAATTATTTAACTCCTTATCCTAATTATTTATCCTAATTAACCAGTGCTTTTAATTTACATAGTGGTTAATCTCTTTAATATGACCAATTCCCTTAAAGGATGAATCATCTAGTGGAAATGCAATTGAGTTCAGAGATCACAACATAAGGCTTTTGGTCCAGAATCTGCTGTTCGCTGACTGATATCCTAAGAAGGTACTACTTGAACTCCACTTTTTTTTAAATTACTTTATTGTCGTTCAATTACAGTTGTCTGCATTTCCTCCCCACCACTCCCCCCTACCCCAGCCAAAACCACCTCCCTCCCTCACTTCCACCCTCCCCCTAGGTTTTGTCCATGTGTCCTTTATAGTATGAACTACACTTAAAAAAAACGTATGGTAATGTTAATACTGACACTAAACTAAGAGGGTTATTTTGAAAGGATATTAAATGCTTTGTTATAAGTTCTTCTGAACCAGTGTTTAAAGAAATCCAGACTATTAACTGTTCCGCACTGCTTTTACTGAATCGCTGCATTGTTCTCGGTACCCTTTAATGTGTGAGGCAAACATGTTTCACTGGTTATCTTGTGTAAGTGATGGAAGGCAGTTTTTCTGTCTGCTGTGATAAAAGAGAAAGAAAAGGGCCTGCTCTTTCACAATTGATCAATATTCTATTCGTGTTTTCCGCAACTTCACTCAGTTGTATTCTGTTTTTTCCCTAAGATAAATTTCGGGATTTAAAATCAGGCTTAAGAAATGATTCTGCCGTGAGGTATTCTACCAAACTTACCTCTCTCCATGATGGGGATCCCAGAATATGGTTAAAATGTGGGCAAGTTCGTGCCTTATCTTTTACACCTGGAAATCTCTGTATTTGGAAGAAGAAAAAAGCACCAGAACAGTTTCTACCGTATGGGCAAAACAATAACAGTGATTTAGAAGCCTTTACTTGCTTTTATGCCAATAAAATGAGATATAAATTCAGCAAAATGCTTTTACAAAACAATGGAAGAGTATTTGGGATAGCTCTAGTAATCACTGGTCTACTTGTATAAATGCACTTTGTTCTTAAAAACGTGGCCAGGATGCTGATGGAAAATCAGTAAGTGGAATTCTGCTGCTTCTGTTTTCTTTGGAAGTGCATGGGTTACATAGCATAGGCAGAATCTTTTTAGAACTGTGATATTCTAGAGATCTGTGTGTGATTTGATATTAAGCCTTTTTCTTCTGTAAGACAAAAGAAAGGAAAGTCAGGTGGTTTCTAAGACTGACAGTGACATTTTGTTCATGCGTGCTCCCTCTTAGTCTTTGCACTGTGCATTTAAAAAAATACTCCAGACTAGAAGAACATTTTGACATATGAACTTAAAGTTCTTGGTGTGGAAACATACCTGTGACTAGTTTCAAAGGAGATTTCCTAATTAAACATTCATATTAACAGATTAGAGAAATTGAAAAGTGATTGATTTATTAGTTTTGCTTAGTTCAGAAATTTTTAAAGGAACTGTATACTAATTAAGCTCTCAGCTGGATCAATACCAGAGAGAAATTTTAATTTATAGGATTTGTCCTCTAGAATAAGGGTGCTTGTTTTTGTAAATAAAACATGGTCAAGGAATTCTATTTAGTCATTACTTAGAAATTCAGTGAATACAATATTTACTTTAAATCAAATAAATAAATTCACTTTGAACAAGGACTAAATAGATGCTTTCTTGTAGCTGAGAACTTTTTGACATTCTTTAAAAGTATTAATGCTTTGGAGGATGAGATAATGTGATTTAAATGAATGGATATAACATGATAATACACCACATAGAAACTTGTTGGGAATTTGATAGGATGAGAACTGGTAAAAGTCAAGAGAAACAGAAGTATTAAAAAAGAAATTAGCCCTGGCCAGTGTGGCTCAGATGGCTGGCGTGTCATCCTATCAACCAAAAGGCTGTGGGTTTGATTCCTGGTCAGGGCACGTGTCCGAGTTTCAGGTTTAGTCTCCCGACTGGCATGTACGAGAGGCAACCGTTCTATATTTCTCTCTTGCTTCGAATTTTCCCTCCCTCTCTGTCTCCCTTCCCCTCTCTCTAAAATCAATAAGCATGTCCTTGGGTGAAGGTTGAAAAAAGAAAAAACATTAAAAGTATGAATAAAGTGAATTGATCATTCAATTCAAGGTATTGTTTTGAAGGTCTGTTAATGGAACATTGAATTGTAGATAACTTTAAATAATTTCCTGTTACTGGAAGCTTATTTCATTTACTATACAGAGTAGTATGTAGAACTTTAAGCTAATTATTATTAAAAATAAGAGACAAAATAGGGGAGAAGGTATTAGGAAAGGTCTTGGGATGGGAGGCAGGAGAACAGGGCACAGTTTGGTGCAACCTATGGCTTTGAACATGGTACTTCACCTCTTTTTTTGTTTTCCTGTGGAGACTAGTACCTGTTATAATTTCATTTGGCTGCAAACAACAGAGAACCAGGTATATGCTAGCTGCAAACAAATACAAATTATTATTTTTTTTTTTACTTAGCAAGAAATCCTCAAATAGGTAGCCCAAGACTATTCTAGTGGCTCAAAAATGAGCCTGAGCCTCCCAGGCTCAGTCCAGCTCTCTTTAGTTTGTAGGCCTGTAGCCTCAAGGTTTGCCCTCCAGGTGTATGTCCCACTTAAGGCAGACAGAACAGCAACAGGGAAAAAGCTACATATACTCTCTTATCAGGAAGGCCAGTTTGTTTTAAGGATCAATGGCCAGAATGTAGAGACTCATAGACTAAAGGGAGAGCAGAAAATAGAATTGTTATGATTGACTTTGACCAAATTTGATCCAACACCTGGCCCAAATAAGTACATTGGCTCTCTATAAAAATGCCAAGAAAATGACAATGGATTTTGAGTGGCCTACTAAACGTGTCAACCACAAGGATCCAACAGACCCTCGAGAGGAAGGAGATTTTTCATGAGGATACTTCGAAGTATTTAAACTCAAGTTTAAGGGCAAAGCCTCCAGACAGCCAAGTCAGCCATCTGAGGGGATGGTCCTCCACAAGGCTATTCTCACATCAGACACCAGCCACAAATTTGGAGGGCTTCAGGGCCACCCTAACTTCAGACCAGCTGGCTGCAAATCCAGAGTCCCCAGAGACTCCCTCAGGTTCAATAATTTACTAGAATGACTTAGAGAACTCAAAATATGCTATAGTTAAAATAACATTTTCATTATAATAAAAGAATAGCAATTAGCACCTGCCAAAGGAAGAGACACATAGCAAAGTCCAGAAGGGCTCAAATACAGAATTTCCACGCCTCTTCTCCCATGGAGTACTGGATGACATTACCTCCTCCTACCTACCATTCGAGACTCAACAGTTAGACTCAGTAACTCAGCGTATTGCTAACTGAAGAAGCTCCCTTAAGCCTTTGGTGCCCAGGTTTTTTATTGGGTCTCACTCACATACTTCCCACATGGCTGACCTTAAGTTTTCAACCCCTTCTGGAAATTGGGGGTAATGCCTTTAGTTTCTAGTTCCTCCAAGGGCAAAACTGCTGTGTGGACATGTCCCATTGTGAGACTGCCTGGTAACCAAAGGCCTCAGGCAAAGATACTCCTATCAGGCAGGACATTTCAGGGACCAAGAGATCACCTCCCAGGAGCCAGGGGCATAGGCCAGACCTCTGATTGAGTTAATCTTCACTGCACAAAGGGATAGAAAAGAAGTTCTGCCACAGGTCTCATATAATTCTGGCAAACAATTACCACCCATCTGCAATGTTATGTTCCTGCTTAATATAGAATGCTGCTCTCCACATTACATGTGTAGGTTGTTTTTGTTTGTTTGTTTTGTTTTTTGACATTGAATGTTTCCTCCCACTCACATCTTCCCCTGTGGCGCAATCAAGCATCTTCCAACAACACCAGTCTGGAGGAGTGTGAAGCCTTAGCACCAGAAAGCACCAGTATTTCTGGATAGAGCCAAGCCTCCTCAAAGGCAAGATGTATGCTCATCCTTAGCATTTCTTCACTCCATCGTGGCCTCTGGCCATTCCCCAGCATTCAGCATTGCATCCTGGATTCCGCTATTCAGCCTCCATGAACTGGGCACACAAGCTGTTGGAAAGGATCTCTCACTCGCTCAGGAATCTGGGCTCTTAGCCGTGCTGGCTCAGCCCCAACACTACAACACACCCTTGGTCTTCTCAGTGCCACACAGAGTTTCTCTGCCTCAGATGCCATCCTGGTGTTGTGGTTGCTGCTGCTACTACTGTAACCTTCTACCTGGGGAGCAGCCACATGTTTCACCTGGCCATTTGGTGGTCATTTTACTTCCCATATGGCCAGCCTGCTTGGTGCATCTGCACATTAAAATCTTTGCCAAATCCCTGAGGAGGATGGAGACAGAATTCTGGTTCTCTGAATTATTTTGAGATACCTACAAAAATTGTGAATTAAATAAAACTGAGGCCAAAGAAGTTAAATGATTGGGTGAAAGTCCCAGTGATTGGCCAAGCCAGGACAAGAATCAAGGTCACCTAACTTCTTTCCTTGATTTCCCCAAACTGCTGCCAAAATGGATTGGAGCCCGCAGACTTTGCTGTGTGAGATACTCTGCTTGCAGAGTCTCATGAAGCCTGAAATCAAGGATTTCCAGTGGCTCTGTGTACCACAACCAAATCACTGAGGGAAGAGTCTCCTCCCTTCAAGATTCTGTCACTATAAACCTTCCTTTAGGTCAGTGATCTAATCTAATCTTTTAAGTGTTAAACTCTTGAACCTTTTCCATTTTAATAAAGTCACTGGGTCCAGCTCCATCAATCTGCTTTTACCCTTGATGGAATTACAGAGTTTTGGATAGTTAAAGGAGCTAGCTCTCTTTTCACAGCTAAGAAAAGGAAGTAAAGAGGGATGCAGCAACCATACCTAATTAGCAAATGAGCCAGAATTGGAGCCCAGGCCTCCTTTCTCTCTGCCCTCTGTCTTTGAGGGGCGTGGTTTAGTTTTCTGCATAGAGAAGGAAAAACAGAATAGAAGTCGAGTCTCGAGAGACTCATCTCCCTAATAACCCCTCCCCTGCACCCAACGCCCATTCTCTTTTGCTCTAATAAATGCTTAGACTCTGCATCTTGGTATGGCCACATGACTAAGTTCTGAAAATGAAAAGTAAATAAAAATATATAGTCTTTTATTTCTAGGATGTCTTCTCCAAAGAGGTGGAATGAGCTCTTCTTTGCCCTTCCCTTTGTTCTGTTGCCTGCAATGCAGACCTATGGCTGGTGCACTAGCAGCTGTTAGGTCAGGGCCATGGAAGTGGACGCATCAAGCTGGAGAGAACTGAGAAGATCCCATACCAGCCTTGCCCTGCCTGTGCAGATGTGTGTGAGTGTGTGTGTGTGTGTGTAAGGGGGAGAGATGTTTGTCTTAAATATGAAATGAAATTACCCTTATTTCAGTATTCTGTCACATGCAGCCAAACCTATCCAACTAAATTTCTAGGATTAATGTGATTTTAAAAGGATTTAACTTGAAAGAGCTCAATTTTAATTTGTCTTTTAATTCTTAACTAATATTTAATATCTCCTGTTCTGGAATATATTTTGCCCAGTTCAAGTCCTACCTCTCATTTTGTATTATTCATCATCTACAATCCACTTTCACTCTTAATAACATGATTTTGTATTAATATTTAGTGCTTCCTAAGTATATCTTGACTTCCCCAGTGGTTGTAATCTCCTTCAGACTAAGGTCCAACCACTTCTTAGAATCATTTATAGTTTCTAACTCAATGCTGAGAACACATAAGTCTTTTAGTAATTACTAAGAGAATTATATTAGCTGCATTATTAATGTGTGTTATCAACATAAGTTACTTATAATAGTTAAAAGCAACAACATGTGTATATATATGTATGAGTGTGTAGCTCACAAAGTTGTGAGGCAGGTAATTGTGTTGATGAACAAAAGTGGGGTTTGGCTGCCTGCTCTCACCCACAAGCAAATTTCAAAGACAAGGGTTGGTAAGGAAGGAAAGACATCTTTTTTAAAAGGTTGCACAATTTGGGAGAATGGGAGATTCCCTGGCTCCAGGCTCATCTCTTCTGGAAAACCTAGACAAAGTCCATCTGTTCCCAAAAAGACTAAAACCTAAAACAGTACCCAGAAATCCTGCTCCATCCTTACCTGTCCTTTGGAGCCTGAGGCTGTTCAACTCTATGGCTTCAGGCTTCTTCCTGGGATCTGCCTGTGGGACTGGCACTGCCATTGCCCTGTGGCTTCCAAGGACCTAGCTGATCCTGCAAATGCTCTGGCCTGAACATCCACACCAGTAGATCCCAGAGGAAGAGCACATTTCTCCCTTCCCTTTGTCTAAATATCCCGGCCCAAACTCTGTGGCTCTGGGAGGGTCCAGATCCCCCAACCAGTCCCGTCCTTTTCCCAGTCTAGACTGACAGGACAGCACGTCCCTCTGCCACCATGTTGACCTTTATGGTACACATGCTGCCCGTGTCCCCTGGTCCCATCTTCAATCAGGGACCAGGAGGAGGTAGGAGGGCTTTTCCCTTTGCCAGTCATCCTTGCTATCCTCCCACATGCTCCATGCAAGGCTTCCTCCTGCCATGCCTCTGCCTGGGGATGGAGAAATCTGTTATCACATGTAACACACTGCCTCGGGCATTTCCTGCAGCCCCTGCCTCACTTGGGGCACTACACCGGTATCATTAGTATCCCTGTTTTGAATTAAAGAAGGAAAACAGAATCAAAGAAGTTTAGTGCCTGCACAGTAACCTCCTTAGAATGTTCATCCTGGAAGAGAGAGAAGTAGAACAAAGCCTGGCCTTCAGAACACACATGGACTACACACTGCATCCTACCGCCCTAAATTCACAAATAACTTTATGCCTTCCACTCAGTATGGCATACCTTAGATAGTGCCCCTGCCATTGAAATCGTTAATATGACAATCCCTTCATAGTAGCAAATAATTATCCCTGTCCATTGCTTTGTTCTCTTCTCAACTACATCCTTGAGGATAGTGGCAGAAGTGGCTTAGCTGTACACAGCAAGCCTGCTTCCACTCCTTTAGTGAAGAATTGTCTCTAGAAGGTGATAACCAGCTTCTCCCCCTGACTGAGATACCATCCAGCCAGCAGGATTCCATTTCTCAGCGTCATATAGTTGGCGGAGGTGCAGGGGGGCGGTGGCCGGAGGGGGATCCAAATGGTTTCCTGCACCTCACAGTCTACCTAAGTGCCAATTAGTGAGTATTTTATATAGTCAGAGAATATGAATCTGTATGACCTGACAACCTTCCGGAAACTTGCTGCCATCTCCCAACCTAATTTTAGCCTTAAATATTGGTACCATTAAAAACTCATAATTTCGTTTTCCCTTACAGTGTTTGTATTAGATAATGCCAAGACAGAAGTAGTCCCAGGGGGAAAAATAATTCAAAAATACTCTTCTGTACTCTGAATCTTTGATCTGATGTACAGCTGTATCAGATCTACCTTGCAATTTGATATATTCTCAATACTTTTTAAAATTTTTATTTTTCAGGTCTCAATGTTCAACTCTGGTCTTTCCTTACCTACAGTAGTACTTTTTTCCATTTTCTACTTTGTTGTGAGGCTACTTATCTTAATGCCAATTTAAAATTAATCATAACAGCTGCTTCTAATCTCAAAAGCAAACATTCTTCCCATCTCTTTGCATTACTATCCACTCAGGGGGTGGGAGAAAACAGGTGGAATACGCAAGTTAATCTCAGATAATGAGGTAATTTTGTGTAGTGCATACATTTTCAAAAAAAATTAATGACGTTTATTGCCTTTCAGGTGAAAGTCAGAGTACTTGGGGGGGAAGTCACAGAGCTGAAGCATACATACGTAGGATGCATAACTCCCTGGAAGCTTTTCTCTTTCAGGAGTAGCCTACAACAGTATTACTAAGAACAGAAAACAAGCTCCATATATTCATTATAGTAATAGGGAAGGAATCTGAAACCCAGAAAGGTGAGTGAATGTGGTGATATCAACAAGGATGGGTAGAAATTGCATGATGATCTCCCAAATTTTGATAAGCTGGAGCTATTCCTCATTGTCCTGAAGGCTTAATTTCTTTGGGAGTAGAGTGAGAAGGCATGACAACATTGTATTCCTGTGACACATACAGAATAGCTGCCTGTGGTGGTTTTCTGATTCCTCTCTAGTGCCTCGCCAGTGTTGGAGAGTGGTGCATTTTGCGGTGGGATTTGGTGGCCTACCGTAACAACCAACTGCCAAATCTCAGTAACTTAACCCAAAGACTTTCTCGCTTCTGTTATAGTACAGTGAAGGTTGGGATGGTTGATCAGCTCTACCCCTGTTCAGAGACTCAGGTTCCTTTGATCTAATGACCTTACCATCCCCCAAGGTCCACAGGCCTCTACTGGACGTTTTGCACTTGGGAAAGGATGGAGAACATGGAGGATTTCACAGAAAGTTTTGAAGGCTAGATCCATACATAGTTTATTTGTTTTCATCCACATGCCCATTTGCCAGATCTTAGTCACAAAGCATACCTGACTGTAAGGGAGGGTGGAAAATATGGTCTACATGTGAGCCCAGGAGGAAAAGGAAAGAGTTTGGGTGAACAGCTAGCCAGAATAATTATAAATAAGAAAGGAGTCAGGATAGAGAAAAAGGTGAGGATAAATAAGCCAGAGTTGGGAGGAGATGAGAAGGAAGGTTTGGTAGAGATACTGCCTTTGAACAAGAGGGAGAAAAACTCATCTGAGACTGAAGAGAAGCAATGTAAGTGTTAATGACTAGTAGATGACTCTACAACTATATTTCGTTCTAATCTCCAGAGGAACTCATGAGACAGACAGTAGGTCCCAAAGCAAGATCACCACATAAAGTGCCAAGAAAGCAAGAAAGCAGTCAACCATTGGTTGACTCTCTAAGGCAGTGTGCTCTGGGAGCCTCTGTATCCTCCTGGAAGAGGGCTAACATTTTCTTGGCATAAAGTCATCTTGTGCCTGAGGGGCTGCCGATCATCCCAGTGTGGTACCTTTTTCTAATTCAGCCATCCAGAGGAGGCACATTTTCTTACATTCACACAAAGGCACCATATGGGTTAATAGTGGCCGCACTCAAGACTAGGGATGACTTGGAGCAGACTACAGCAGATATATGAGAAGTGGTGCTGTGCCTCCCCTGTGTGGCCGTCTGGGAGCAGCCTGGAAGGGACACTGGAGAAGTGTTCTCAGGTCCCCAGAGCAGGGTCCTTGCATTATAGCTTTTTTATTTAAAATTACTCTTTAGTCCAGTATTTTAAACAGACAATGGAACATTTCTTTCATGTCCTGCAGATTTAAAGACATTGGAAGGAGGCTATTCTTAAAAACTTACCTTCATTGCTAGTTACTGCCGAGAGCTTACAGCTACATGGATTTTGTTTGTTGTGGGAAATTGTCAGTGCTGGAAGCAAAGCGAAGTGGATCTAACTTTACCCCTAACTAATTAGATGACCAAGAGGGTCTCTGCACATCTTTCACCCCGCATTGTCTCAGCTATAAAATGCTCTTATTTTGTCAGTACTGATGGTTCCTTTATTACATGATGACCAATTTCCCCTTCAGTTCTGACATTATAGACTTTAAGATATGTAGCAAGCGTAATCTAGATTCTCGGATATGTAGCAAGCATAATATTTTAGACAAATATATTTTCATATAAAAATTTAGGAAACCTAGAAATATACAACCTTGCATATGTTATTTTTTTAATGAAAATAAACCAGACTACTTATTTAGAATGCAAACAAGTTTTACAAAATATCTTTGTACAACTTTTGTGAAGTACTCAGTAGCACTATTATAAAGCAGATAAATAGTGAAGTGACAACATAAAATTAAATGTGTTTTTATATGTGTATATTAGACCAGTGTTTATCCCATAGCAACCACAATATAGGTATTTATTATTATTATCATTATTACTATTATTAACACTCTTCATTGGGAGCAATATCGAGTAAACAGTCAACTGCAAGAAAAAAATTTTCCAATACTGAGATTGAATTTTGGAAGAGTTTGTAATGTGTTTTTAGGTCCTTTCATTCTGGCGTAGTTTTGGCCTCCTACAGGGACACTTGTAAGCCTTTACTGAAATATTTTTCTTTGCAAAAACCAGTTAGAATGAAAAAGAATATTAAAATTATGTAGGTTTTTCAGTGATTTGTCTCTTTATGTTTTGGGTCATATAATATATTGCATTTTGTTGTTTTACTAAAATGTGCTTTGTGTCCTTGAGTTTCTGCATTGGTCACCTTTGTCTTTCTCTTCTTATTCCTTAATAGCAGTCTTAAGCTTTCACTACTTAAATGTGTTGTTAAACATTTTATGCCTTATTATATTGTTACTGGTGGTGTTTGCTCTCGGTTCTTGACTTTGGCAAAGAAAGAATTCAGAGCCAAGAACTGTACCACAAGAGGAAGTTTATTTAGCATGCAAAGAGAAAGTACACTTGAAGAGAAGAATTGAGTGGGCCTCTCAGAGAGCTGCCTTGGCCTTTTAGAAAGAAAGTCACAGAGACAGAAGCGAGCCAGCTGGGCTGCAAGGACTTAGGAAGCAAGCTGCAGAAGAAAAAGAAGGGCCCTTGGAGACAGGTTCAGGGGGTTAGCCCAGGATGAGCTGTTGCTGCCCACTGCTACCCTGGTTGCAATTCTTGTGGGGACCCTTAGAGCTTAGGAGAAAGAAAGCAAAGATACACATCTGATAAAATATGGTGCAGATGTGAGAGAGAGAGAGAGAGAGCGTGTACAGTGGGTCCTTTGTCTTAAGGGTTTTTATCTATTCTCTAAGGCAGAAATTGTAGGGGAGGGTCTCAATAGAATATTCATCAGCTTTCCGGGTGTGTTTTAATATGCTGCTTCATCATAATGAGAGTATAGGGTCAGGGTCGTGGTTTCTACTGATTTATTGGTACTAGGGCAGGTGTCATTAGTCAATGCGTCTGGTACTAACGTTGGCCAAAGTGATGCTTTATCTGGTTTTTCAGCTTTTGAGGGCCTGGTACTGAAACACAGCTGAAGCCTAAATCTTATCTCTAGTTTGACCAAAACTCTGTCTCTGTGGTCAACAGACCTGAGGCTTTTTCCCTAAGATTGTTTGATGCTGATCGTCTGGAGGGTTTACTACTTACAGGAGGGGTTGTGCAAGGGAGGGGGAGGCAGGTGAGTCAGGATGCTGCATGATGCCAGCTTCAGCTATTTCTCTGTTTCCTAGCTTCTCCCTATCCTGCCTCAACATGACCAATACATGTCAAATATTTACTGCTCATTATTAAGATATTTATCTCTATATGAATATAATATATATAAATATAATACACAAAAGAGAAGAATTTTTAAGATTCCCTAGTAGGTTTCTTAAAAGGCTTCAAGAAAGACTAAATCCCAAACAAAACTTAGATCTGAGCATAAAAACTCCTCATATCAAAAGAGCAACTGGAGGCAGTATTTGCATTCTGAATTAGAACGGTAGTAGGCTTAAACGTGAGTGAATAATGACCGTATCTACTTGACATAGCCACGTGGACTGTGATGTAATTAAACTCAAGATAATAAAATGTTAGACTTAGAAACAAACTAAGCAATAAAAAAGTAAGGAACCTCTCTTATAAAAAGAAAGTAGGAAATTGAGACTGAGGGTGTAAATGACTTCCTGGACACAGTACTGGCATTTATGGCAAATCTTGGACTGAGGGGACCCTTGACGGCCAGTCCTTCTATATTATATGCTTCTAAGAAAACACGCAGAACCCGGTGACTGCATGCCACTCCCAGCTTCAGCTGACAGTGAGGCCGGGCAGCACTCAGGGACCCTTCTGGGCCTTCATCCTCATCTGTAAGATGGTAAGTCTGAACCAGGCAAGAGCTTAGATCTTTTTCAGCCCTAAACTACTCTGATTCTTGCCATGGTTCATTTTTCTTAGTAACATAAATGAGATCTTTCTCTCAGGCACAATTTAAACTTACAATTTTGGAACTATAACTATGGATATGAGGCCCTTAATCATCAAGATGCTTTTTTTCTAAACACTTTAGCTGATGCAATTTTCAGAAATTCAGAAAACAAATTTTGCAATCATTCTTCCTAATGATTGAAAAGTAGGTAAAAGGACAGACACGAGAGGCAGAAGTATACGGTGCACTTAGTCGACAGGTGTGCAGGCAGAAAGTATAAAAATAGGGGCATCTTTCAGGCATTGTAACTGTACTCATGACTCTCCCTGTTACGGATTTTCTTCCATGGGATCTATGTTTATTAGGAGCATAATCTCTGGTCATGACCCTGATTCTAATTCTGACCTCCCACCTGCAAATGATAGGATTTTGAGCAAGTGATGTCTCTAAATCTTAGTTTTCTCATGTGAGATGGGAATAAAAGTAGTATTTACCTCAGGGTGGTTAAGGAAATAAATGGTAATAATGTGTATCAACATTTAGTATCATGCTTGGCATGTAGTAAACACGTAAGAAATGTCTTTTCTGGGTAGTTGATTCCTATCCTGTAAGATTGTTAAATAGGGTGAACATCTCCCCTGTCTATAATGAAGAGTGATTGGGAAGGAAGACAGCATCAAGTAGAGAAACCCCCGGCCTGGTGCCAGCTCACTGAGGGAGCGCTGGGAGGTAGTGGCTAAATGAGTCAATGGTTAGATGGCCAGATAACAGTCCAGGACAACAGGAAGCATTGTTGCAAACCAGTGCTCCTGTAGGATCCGATATCGTGCATTTAATGTGCCTAATGTCTTCCACCTTAATATACAAACTTTTAGTTTCCTTTTTTCCCTCCCATTCAGTTACAGAGTTTGTGTTAATAAAAATTAATATATGAAGTGAGAAAATATAACATTTCATAAATTAACTTTTCACATTTGATTTTATTACTAATCCATTCAAGTCGTAGTAAATCTTTCATAAAACATTTTTGCATATATGCCTGAAGATTACTTTAAGCCTATCCTTTGTTTTTCTTTACCAAAGTATAAAACTATACTGCTAGTAATATTATCTTTTGAATTACTTGCCAAGGTAATTATACCCTTAGTACACTGTGTTCTTTCAAAGTATTTTCTTTACATGATTTGACGTTTGGTCACCATAAAAAAGATCATGCAACTCATTATATAACTTCCATTAAAGTATCATGCACATGATATAGGGCAAGGAAACCCAAGGTGAGAAGCGTGGGCCTACCTTCTGCATCGTATATCATAAAATAGATGAAACAATAATGACATAATGTGCTAAGTGATACAGAAATCCAAATTTGTATGATAGACTTATATTTCAACTGGATGAACTCTGCCAAGACAATGCATAAAATACTTCTATGTGTAAGGTTCAGTTTCAAAGTCACAGTTTCTATCTGATCTATTTGAGAAATCTCAGGGAAATATTAGGAGGTGGAGAAGCCATTGGAGCAGACAGCTATTGAATGTATTGCACCCAAATTTTGTTCCAAGGCATTGCACTCTGGGGGTATCACCTTGCAAAAGTCTCACCACAGTCTCATAAAGTGAGTGTTCTTATCTCTCTGAGTTCAGAAGCAACTTTCCCCTACATCATACAATGCATCATAAGCTGAGAACAAACCGCAAAGCCCCTACTCTTTCTACTCTAGCACTTTTCTAGGATAAAGTAAAATTCGATCTTGGATGGGCATTTTCTTCTTACCAGTGTATAGTTCAACTGTTTGTCACTGAATTACCACATCTGGAGCTATTTCATCTTTTTTGCTTACATTTTACTTTTATACACTATAATAAGAAAGTTGTGCTCCAGAAAGAAACACAGGCTTTTATTCCCATATAAAAATAGGCTAATAGCAATGACAGGGATGACTGTGAAATGGGAAGAAAAGCAAGTGATATTGCCAAATCTATATTAGGAGTTACAGTGTGCATCAGAAAAGAACTTAAGCACGTCACATTGTGGAATAGCATCTGGTAGAAGATACAGTGTGGTGCTATCGCTGACTCTCTTTGCCATATGGTGTGTTGGTACCCCCTATTTCCTTGGGGAATGCTCTAAGGATGAAAGGAGAGAGGAATCCTGCAAAAGTGTATTGAACAATCATCCGAGTCCACGTGGGTTTGGATCATAGCATCGTGCACGATGGCTCCACGAGGACAGTGAAATACCGGACTCTGCCCGGCGCGCCATTCTCCAGCTATTGACGTCCGCCAAGTGAATGATTTCAACAAGACGGACTCCCCAGGGATTGTTCCATGGATGCCAGGGACAGTGTAAAAGGGACCGAAGACAAATGCCAAGTCATATTTGAATTGTTGCTTTTATAATTATAACACAACAAAGGGACAAATAATGAAAAGGTTAAAATATAAAAATAAGGTCTCTCCGTATGGAAGGATTCAGGATTCAGCATCATTATCAAGGATATATTTAAATACATAATTATGGAACATTCACCAACTCAGAGGCTAGATAAAAAGAATACTGATTTAATCATAATTCTTAAAATTTAGCACAAATCAGGCATTGGAAAAGAAGCAGCTAAACATTCTTCAGTAAGGACTGAACCAAACTCTTATTTTTCTCATTTGAAAATGTTCTACTTAATTATTTAACTATGGTGCACAATAGTGCGATATACGGCTGTTTTTTGAAAACAATTATTTTCAAGCATGCAAGCTGAAGTATTAAAAATGTAATATAAAGGCACCACAGGGAGATTAAAGTAACATAAGGACGTCTTTTCAGAATCTTTCACAAATTCAACTCTTTTAAAATATTTTCTTTATTTCAATAAAAAATGGTTTTATTTTAACCAAAAGTGTTTAAACTCAGGAATCTCACTGGTTTAGTAAAGTCTGGAGCCAAGACCACAAGCGAACATTCCCCAGAGCTTCACAGAAACACAGTGAGTGTGCACACTAGTTGTCCTTCCCCTTTGCTCGTGAGCGATGCCCTCACCTGGGAAACCTGCCTTTGCTGCAGCCTCTGTGAGTAATGAGCATGATAGGGGTGCATTTGTTTTCAGGGTGCCATTTAGAAGTCATTGTTCTCTTGCGGGAAAACTGATTTACTCCTTACTGTGTCCAAGGCATTTACAGGAAATGGTGTGCCTCCTTTACAGGTGAAGCCTAGGGAGGTGAAAAGGCTTGGAGAATGGAGGAAATGTGCCCTTGGGTCAGGCCAGAGCCCGTTTATGATTTCTGAGCCCATCCTTCAAAATTAGCCACTCGGCTACTCATTGTAGATCACTCCACACTGCAGAATAATAATAAATACCTAGTGTCAGAATTACTAACAATACAAGCCAGGTATCTGTGTAACACACTCACCTCGTTTAAAAAATAATTCTGTTAGTAGTATACCACAAAGTGAATTGTACAGTGCATTTGGGGATGGATTATGTGACCAAAGACATTTTAACTTTAACACCTTATTTGGTATGTTTTCATGAATTACAAACACTGGCCAACAAATAGTCCTCGTTGCCAGGAATTTCACCTTTTCTAATAAAAAGTTAGTTTTTACCTTCTCAACTAAAACCATATCATCTTAATGCAAAGTAATGAAACACTAGGCTACAGAATAGAAGTTAAACTACCTGATTGAAACTTTATGTTTGTTATATTATTTAATATCTTAATTGTTTTATTCCAAAAGTTTCTGTAAAACATAGAAATATTATATCTTAGGTTTCAAGAACACTCCAATATTTGGCAGGACACAGGCTGCCCTTATGCACTGTCGCTGATTATCAAGGTGACCCCAGATGACACTCCCTCCCACAGTCCACAGCTGCCGGTTGTTTTTCTTTGGTAGCCGTCCAGGAGACAAAAGACACATGTTATTGGCTTTTTAATGTTTATTTTTTAGGGGGAAGGGAAGGGAGAGAGAAAGAGAAAGAGAAAGAGAGACATAGATGTAAAAAAATCATTCGCCGCTCCTGCACCCCGATGGGGATGAACCCGCAACCCAGGCATGTGCCCTGACCAGGAATCAAACTGGTGACCTTCTGCCTTGTGGGAAGACACCCAACCAACTGAGCCATATCAGCCAGGGCACGTGTTGGATTCTTTAGCCCAGCCAGCACAAATGAACAGTGTGTACTTTTCTGCTGCACCTAAACAGACACCACTGGCTTGACTGGAAACCAAGAAGAGTTTGTAGTGAAATTTCATCCTTAGAAAATCAAACCTATTTGGTGGTGTCACTTTCACTGTGGTTTTATATTCAGTGTAAATCTTTTTCTACGAGGTTGCACCTACATTTAATTACTTTGCTCATTCAAGGAAAGGGGAAGGGACCCTCGATGCATTCGATCACTTTTAATAAATATTTTTTGTTTCCTGCTTCAGAATATAAACCTTTTTCTCTGGCCGTGTTGACTTACCAAAGTCATTTTAGAATCCATGTCAAGGTAAGAGAAAGTATACTGAGCTCTGGTTAAAGTCACAGTGCTCATTAATTTTTTTTAAATATTTTTATGTCTCATCTCTGAAAGAGAATGAAGACAGTGCATAGTACTGTGAGAAAGACAAGTCTTAGGTTATTAGGTAAAAAATCTGCTTTTAAAGCTCACTTTGAAATGAAAAGGAAAATCAAGGTCTACACCTGATTCATAGAACTTTGAAGCTGATTGTGATTTTTGTAACAATTTAATCCAGTCTACTACATGAAATTCACAAGGTTTGGTGAAGTTACTGATTGGGGGTTGCTAATTGGGCCACATAACTAGTTAATGTCATTGCTGGAACTAGACTCCACATTTTTAGCGGCCGAACAAAGAGGGAATGAGAGTTAGGAGGACTTGTGAAGGAAACAAGGGCGCGCGTTTCTATTCTGAAGTTCTGAGTGACTCACGTCTTTTCCAGAGCAGTGCCAGTGGCTAACTAAGCCTCCTTACAGTGGGAGGGAAACTTAGTTTCAGTACAACCAAAATTGGTCTGTCCTGGCAACATGCTTTTCAATAGTATGTTGAATTTCAAATTCAATTTTTTGAATTTTGGACCATGGGTCATATCTGAATCACCTGAGGTACTGATTAAAGATGGAGATTCTGGGGCCTCGTGCAGTTTTATTGAAACAGAATCTCTGGGAAATGACCCAGGGAATTGATGTTTTCACAAGCTGTTTAGTGATTTCTGTGAACACAGGTTTGAGAAAGCACTTGTGAAGAAGCTGAATCTTCACACACAAAAGAAAGCAAATCCACGTGTGAGAATTCAGATGCACGGTATTCAGACTTCTGTGAGCTTTGCATCTGATGGGCACTCTGTCTCCTCACTAACCCCACAATCTTCAGGCCTTCCTCTGCAAATGAGACTCAAACAGGAAGTGCCTCCTGGGAAAAGCTATGCAGGCGCAGCCCTGGAGGCTCAGGTGTACCTGCCGATTCCAGGGACGGGACAGCACCTATCAACGGTGAAAAGTCAGGGCTGGAATGTCGCCCTTGCATCGTGGTCAGCCCCAGGCCAGGGCAGCAGTCTCCCAGCTTAGAATATAGACAAGGCATGGTTTTGTGCACATTTAAGGGTCTAATTATCAGAAAGTGGACCTGCTTTGGCGACTTACAAAGCAAGGAAGCAAGAGTAATGGTATGGCTGCAGGTGCGGGGGCTGCAGCCACCTCGCTGCATCCTTGCTAGGAGGCAGGGAGGTGCGGTGTGAGAAAGTAAGCAGAACAGAGGAAAAGTGGAGCTCGCCTGAAATCACATAATTTTTTTTCTTCTTTTGAATTTGTAAGACATTTTGTAGCAGAAAGACTTCTTTCCTTCACACTCTTCCAAATAATCAGAGGGAATATAACTGGTGAGTCAGAATACAAATACCACCCCTTTCATTCCCCCTCCCCAGTTATTTCACACACCCTGAGTCCATAAAGTACAAGGCACGCAGTTGAATGATGTTCCCCTTCCTCCATAGGATCTTAATATGTTTTTTTGAAACTGAAGGAAGTGTGGCTATATTAAATTGATATTAAGACAGGGGCTCAGGTAATTAGGAAGCTGTATTTTGAAAGATAAAACTATAAGAAATAGAATTAATTGGCAAGACTGTAGATATTAATACTTGATTATTTTTCAAATAGCGTTCACATGAATGTAACCCTTTGATTTCAGTGCAGGAGTTGTCTTTTATTATGGGTGGAATTTTTATTTGGTTTTGATAATTCAAGGCCATCTCCAGGATACATTATGCTCTTTGTATCATTTGAACAAAGGGATCACTCTTGAAGTTTTGTATTTTAAACAAAGTGAAATGATAGTGATAGTCATGAGTAAATTGATTTTTGAAAAAGATCTGCTCTCATTATGTATGTTTCTTTGTAGTGTTTTAAATAATGCTGCATTTTTAAAGCTTCATGCATTTATAACTTATTTGCTTCCAAGATGTTGTAATGAATAATAATGAGTGCTGTAATTTTAATGTAACAGAGAAATTATATTAACTAAAGAGGTATTTTGGATACTCTGAGTGGTAAATTTAGTTTTGGGCTTCTTAGAAGTTTTAAAAAGAAAGTAATTCAAAAAAAATTACATCCTTGTATTCAAAACCGTGGTTTTTAGATTTTTCTTTAGTTGTTTAATTATTTAGAGAGACTGTGATAGTGATAGGAAAACAAGGTCTATACCTTCTGCTGAGCCTGGGAAATGGGGCTGTTCGGCCTCCTTCTGGAGACTCACAGTGAGCGCATAGTAACAATCAAAGACTTAGGGACATCCTACAATTTAAAAGAAACCTGTTCAATTTTGAGTCTTAGTTCAATTGTTATGCAAATTTAGTTTCATAGCCATAGACATTTTTACTTTTTATACGTAACAACATCCTCCACAACACTTTTCTTTTAAAACTATTTTCGAAACTCTTAAGTTATATAATTCTCATCGTGTTGAAAAGAAGCATTCTACTGAGTATTTCTTCAAGACATAAATTTCTCACCGTTATCACATTGTACAAGAAATTCACCACCGAGGAAAAGAGACTTTTAAAGGGGACATTAAACGATACAGCAGATAAGAACTACAACAGAAAATGCAGAAGAATTATCTGTGTAATCACTTCTTGCATCTGCTCTCAATGGATTTACATTACATTATAATTATATATGGATAATTCTATAGTGGGGGAATCGCATGCCGTTCAGATGTGCCCCTTTCTAGTCATGTAACTTGGTACAGGACTGGAGCTCTGACCGCCTAGGGACCGGACTTCCCTGAACTCTCTTAATTACAGATAACTTCCCATGGTCAGACGTTTTGTAGGCTTGAGGAGAGCAGATGGATTGCATTCTTTGAGTGGTCTGTGTTCTGACTGAAGGGCAACAGCACCGAAGGCAGGGTGGAAACTTAATTAGAAAAGAAGATAAATCTCGCTCGGCTCTTACCTAGCACACCTCACGCAGCGCTGCGCAGCCAGTTTCCTCTAGAAGCACATGTCTCTGATCAGGTGCCTGGGTTAGGGTTCAGTTAAGACCCCACAGTTCCAAACACGGAACAAGATTTTTTAACCTGAACTTTTCAGAGATCAAGAGCAACTGGCCATTCTAAGCAACCGTGAGAATTTCAGTGCGACTCCTGGGGCACTTTGCAATTTAACCAAGTTTTCTTTTGAGCGTATCTGCCGGCATGAGTCAGCCAAAACATACAACCCAACCAAGTGCAAGTAATAGACCTCCTAGCTGACTAATTCAGACACTTGACATTTTATAAAATACGGCTATGAACATAGGAGGAGGCAAGGAAAAAGACAAGGAAAAAAATCCAGAATCAGAGTAGAACTTAAACTTTTTGAAGACACAAACAAAAAGATATCATAACCTAGTTGTCTCAGAACCATAAATAAATAAAATAAAAGGTGGTATACTGATACAACCCCAAAAAAGTATGGAAGCTAAGTCTTACTATGTTATTATAAGTCAATAATGAACATAAAAATAAAAATAAAACAAAGATTTCCTTTAGACAGCCAATAGAGTAAAACCAAATTGTAAGTAAAAAACAATAATGGTGATGAACATAAATGCAATTAGTGGAAACAGAAGTAAAGGGGAAAACAGAATAATTAAAATAAAAGTCATTTATTTACATTATTAATAAGTATAGGCAATTAGTATAATGTTCTTTTCTTCTCTAAGTGTCTGCTTGCTAGTAAATTCCTTCACTTTAATAACAGTCCATGAAAATATAAAAATGCTATTGTTTAGAAATACTTCTAAATAAGTAACTTAGCTATGTCTATTCACTTTTTTAATTAGAGGGCATTAATCCATTTTCAATTTTTAGTTTCTGACAAATTCAGCTTATGGAAGATCTTTCCAAAAACATTTTTCAGATTTGGAGTACTTCCTCTCTTAGTTCATTAAGGATTAACTATCCCAGTATATTAAACTTGCCACAAACTGTAAGTATATAAAATGAAACGAGTCTTTCTCATTACAGTCATGTTTCACCAACCAAACAAGAGTTGAGATTCATTAATATTTAATCTGCCCGTCTATCTGCTTGAATATCTGGTACACATCCATCTATTAGGGTCACAACCTGCCCTTTGCACAGAGGGCTTCACTGATCTGGGGTTGGGTTTTCTGTTGTTAATACTGCCCTTGATGTGATCATCTGAGTGGCAGCAGAGCTCAGTTTACAGAAAAGGCGTTCATGTACTTCAGTCCTAAGGTCACAACCTGGATGCCAAAAGGAATCCTCCAGTGACTTTTGAACAGACCCGGCTGGTTGGTGAAGGATGCTTGGGTATGGATGCCTTAGGTTAAAGGGAAGGAACATTGCTAGTTGCCTGTTAATTAGAAATAATGAGGGAAAGGAAATTAAATCCTGCTGCCTCCTTGCCCTGATTCAAAGAGACATTGATCAATTGAAGCTTCTGAATGTTCCCTCTAAAATTACCTCAAGTCCCTAATGATGCTTGCTCCAGTTCCTGCTCCCACGAGTCTCTTTCACACTTGTAATTTCTGCCACGTGCAAAGGCGCTCTATGAGTCAGAAAGATGTGCCGAGATAAGGCAGGTGGGAGGTGAGATGATTTATCCTGAAAGTAAGTTCAGAAGAAAAAGAAAATCTTTAAACTAAGAAAATACAATAGTCTTATTTTACATAAATATACTTTGGGTGTCACTTGATTATTCCAAGAAACTGCTTTGGGTCTCTGTTAAGTGGATTGAAACATAAAAGTTACAAACTTTTAAAAACTAGTTAGAATATTATTGAATTTTGTTTGACACCAAAGATGACAGCAAATGTGATTAATTGCCACTCATAATTGCAGTTTCATTCCAGTGGTTATTGCTTGTCAGTATCAATTAATCGCTCAACCCAAACCTCATTCATTCCAGAATATTAAAGAATGATGGCTTGTGGGAATTATGCTAAACTAGCACTTTCAATTAGATTTTGAATTTTATAGGGTGCTGAATAATAGTTTATGAGTTTATAATAGTAAGTAGCAATGAGTTATTGTTGAATTGTAATTACTATCATTATGCGTGTTTATCTGGAGAATTGTAATTAGTATTGTCTTCATGTTTAAAAATAGACTGTTGCACTTAATTTTTCTCTTAATGTATAGTTTCTGGAGTTCACTATGTAAGGGAGTGGGCTTCAAAATACTCAGTCCCAGGATCTGGCAGAAGTGCAACGATCGTGACTGTGGCTTACTCAGGAGGAAGGGATGCAGGTAAACAACCCGACAGGGTGCCATTCAAGAGTCAAAGCTTCTGTGCACTCAGTGAGTAGTCAGAACTCTAAGTTCAAGTTTCCTTTCTTTATGGTGTAAATAATTGGCCATATGAGTTTATAAAGACAGGAATACATAAAAGGTGGCAACATGGAATGCAGTACAACTCCCTAGTTGAAAGGATTGAACCATGAATTTCATTTTACTTCCAGAATCTTTTAAAATTTTCTTCTAAAATTATTTTGAATTTTCACAGAATTCAAATTTCTATCAATCCTCAGAATATGAGAGAAATCCTAGAAATTTCAAATTTGATTCCATAAGATATAAGCATGGCACACAGTGTCTTCAAAAAGTAGATTGCAGAGAATTCAGCAGTCCAGTCCTAAATTTAAAATTCAGAACTAAAATGTAATAAAATTGTTAATCCAGAATATTCAGGGTAGATTGAAGCCAACTAAATGTAGCTCCAATTCTTTTAGCCTTAGCATCACTGAACAACTAGCATTCAACTGAAAAGAAAGTAAAAGGAGGGGCTGTCTGATCAAACGAAGTGAATGTTGAAAGAAGGTCGGGTTACTTGGGCAGTGTGAAGACTTTCCCAGTTCACTGCGTGGACTCAAATAACGACATGGTAATTGTACATTAATATGATTAAAAAAGAATTGACTCGACTAAGTCACAGACTTCAGTTTCACTCTGTCTAGTCTTCTGCCTTCATCAACTGGATCCATTGAATAATTGCTCAAATTGTTTCAAAATTTTGTCAGAGCTCAAATCATGTTATATTTTATGTTATTGTTTCTTCATTAATGAGTTAAGTACCTTTATCAGTGTCATTATAAATGCAGGAACTGTGGAGAAGGTGAAATTAGATTGGGAAGGAATGTGAAGCAGGGTGACAGGAATGGAAGAACAGGAGTGTTATCTCTCTTGTTCTAGATAAATTTCTTCCGCACTTGCTGCTGGGGACGCCATTAACCATTCTGGCAACTCATGCCTCATGTTGAAAACTCTCTGTCAAAGAAAAGTTTCAGTTACGGGCTGTTAAACAGAGTCTCCCCTAGCAACCTGCACTATGCATTTGTTTTTGAAGCCTAAGAGCAGAATTTATGAGAGTGCTTCTTGAATTAGGTGCACTCACCCCCTCTCTACTTACTAGCTCTGTGACTTTCAGAAAGTGACTTTACTTTTCTTTGCCTTGGTTTTTTCATCGGTAAAATGGGAATGGTGGTAACTATCTTAAAGCCCAGTTTTGCTGATTAAGTGAACAGGTAAACACAGAGAAGAGTACCTGCACATAGGAAGGGCTAAATTGAAGTTGTCATTTTATTATTGCCTTTGGTTTTTTTTTAATATCAAAGATTGGATTGTCAAATGCTGACTGTGCAATCTCGGCTTACGTCTGAGCATGGACTCTCTCAGAACACTGATACACTCTTGTTAATTTTAGCCCATCATTCCCTGGCACTTTGCTCTAGGACCCTGATTCTGTTTTACAGAGTTTAGCTATGTGAGATCTGCAGATAGGACAGGTTTGCCTTTACATTTTTGTACAAGTTATTCGTAATGATGTTCAGCAAGACATGGCTGAGTACAGAGACTTTTGGCACATCAACAGGGGCCTCCTTGCCAGGGGGAAAGTGACCCACTAATCTCACACTGTTTTTACAGTGGTTCACCCAGCTCTGCATCTGCTTAACCAGGTTATCATTCAATTCACACTTCTCTGTCTTGTGTGTGACAGGTATTGTGGGATGGCTTCAGAAATACATTTTTATAAAAATAACAGTGCCTTTCTCCAAATTACCACTTAATTGAAGTTTCATATAGGCAATCTGTAGGTTTACTCAATTATCTCACTCACTGCAGAATACCTACAGCTGTATCTCCCACATACAAAGAACAAAGGGAGGCGAACCAATGGAATAGTCATTGTTATTTTATCATTATTATAACTTGATTGCATGGCTTCCCAAATGTTTCAAAAACAAGAGTTCACATTTTAATTTCTGGGACGCATATAAGTACATCCGTGTATCTCTTTGTTTTGTAGTTGCCCCTTCGACTCTATATAATTATTTTCTAAATAATTTTTACTTTTCATAAACCCCATAAATGAAATTAACTCCTGCTGCCCCTGCATAATGGTATTTACCCTTAAGCTTCATATCACACAGTTTGTAATGCGGAAGTGCTGGAGAGAACAACAACAACCAAAAAGCCTCCCTCTCGTCCTGCCATCAACCATTATATCAGGTCCCCAGGGCCACCAGGCTTAACATGCTCAGGGACTTCCATCCTGTCCTTGTGTCCTCTCTCCTTCTTTCTCTCCTCATTAAGCACGACTTGGTCACATCAACAGCTGATGGGACTGATGATTCTTTGGAGTCAGTGAATATGAAATCTTAATAACTTCAAAGGGCAATTATGAAATCTCCATCTGTGTCTTTGTATAATATATAATACTTTCACCAACTTCTGCACCCTACTTTCTCCACAACAATGTTTAATAAATGTCTGGTACCAGAAGAACTTATATCATGGAAAAATGGTTAAGTCAAAATCAAGAGACTAGAATTCAAAAATTTATACTAAAAGTCTCAGTTACATTGAAAAAGTTCCTTCTTTGTGTCTCAGGCTACTTTCATCTATAAAATGGAAAGATGAGACTATATTAATAATGGTATACTGAGGGGGACCAGAGTTTGTCACCCTAAAATATGCCTTTTGGGATATTGACTATCTTAAGCTGGTTATTTTAAGAAACAAAAGACTAAAACAACCTTCCATCCTCCCCCTTTAGCTGCCTAAAGGAGCTCAGCAAGGAAAACCTGCTTCGAGAAGGGACCCTTTGCACTTTCACGTCCACATACGCACCCTCGGTTACGTGAACTTAGCATGGCGGAAAAGAGGCCGCAAGCAGATCTGTTTGCTAGATTCCCCTCCATGTCCCCTTGGTTCTGGTGGCCCAGCGAGAACTTGTTTGCCAGGCACGCATGTTTGTTCCTTCTCATCTGTCTGTGAATTGCCTGTTTCCCACGTGAAATCCCAAGCCCTTTCTCCCTCTCTTTGGGTCAGAAGGACTTGTGAGTCTCAATGGCCCCGTGCACCCTCAGGTCTCATATTCTTACACAACCCCCATTTGTAATACAGACACAACAAACTTGGTCATTTCGCTCTATTAATTTGTTTCATGGTAATTTGGTTATTAGTCTAGCCAGAAGAACTTAGAAAGCTGGGCAGAAAATTATTGTTTTCAAACCCAATAATATCAATCCATTATAAACAAACACCTTTATTATTATTTTTTGATCCTCAGTATCTGTATAAAGTGGCAGCACGATATGCTGAAGCTTAAAAATGGTGTTAGCGATAAGGCACTGTTTTTAACTAATCAATTCATATGCAGTAATTGATCACTTAATTTGTGCTTCATGATGTCTTTCAGAATGAATGTAAGGGGGAACCCCCGCAAAATGGAATTATCTCATGGAAGGCAGGCCCTTTGTAATACAGGCTTCCCCCGCTAGGTGAGTGAGTGTTGTAGCATCCCATCTGCATCACTGTGCCAGCTGGCCTTGTTGTGAGAGGCTGAGTTCAATTTCAGTGAAGTTTTTTGAAGACTCTTCCCACATGTTTGCCCATTTCTTGATGGGCGATTTATAAGCATAGCGCTCTGAGTGTTCAGTAGTTTTTGATCAAAAATTACATGACCCCCATGCCCTACCCTCCCTATTCACCCAGTCTTGTCCCAAGTGACTTTTCTTGTTTCCCTGGAAGAAAAAAGTCCTTAAAGGGAAACATTTTGCCGATGTGGAAGAGGTGAAACAAAAAACAGCAGAAGAACTAAAAGGCATCAAAATTGACAAGTTCAAGAACTGTTCTGAGCAGTGGAAAAAGTCTTGATAGGTGTATTGCATCAAATGGAGAGTACTTTGAAGGTGATTGAATTTAAACGTGTAAGAATAAATAACAATTTTTCATAAATAACTTCCAGGGTTTTGGGGTCCCCCCATATGCTTTTTTTTCCTGACTCACCTGTACCTCTTTAAGCTCAAACACGTTTCTGATTTATATACAGGGTCCGGCAGGAGTAATGCCTGCTTCAGCGTGGTTGGGAGGGTATGTGAATGTCTCACGTGAGATGGACAGCAACTTGAACATTTCACCTAAAATGTACCGTATGCTTGAGTGTGATACTGTTACGTTACAGAATTGCATGCTCATGATTTTGTAATAAGAGAGTGTGTAATACAAATGGGCACTATTTGTGCCGGACCCTGTATAACATGGCAGTATCTTTCTTATGGAATATGACTTTAGGGATTAGTAACATTGAAATGAATTTCCTGCAGGTCCTAAAATGTTTTGAAAATATCAAGCAGAATGCTAAATTTACTTCATATAAGAGCATTTTTAATCTGTAAAATTAACTTGGAATCCCCATAGTAATTTACTGGCAAGTTAAAGAAGTCAAGCGAAGTGTTTCCCAGTGGACAACAACCAAAATCTGCCCCTATGGCCTGTGCCACACTTACCTTTTCAAATTGCCCTTTGAAAATGAGTGGATTAAACCCCTGCTTAATGAAGCAATCAAAATATTTTCTGTATCTCACAAAATTCTATTCAGAGATTTCTTATCATTCATCATAAACCTGAAGTCACAGAAGTGCCAGTGAATACATTTTTGGTTGTTATGAGTGCTCAGCATTGTATTGGCGGGTGAACAATCACTCACAGCTGTATGCCTGTAGAGCCCAACATCGAGCTGTGGAAGGGGCCTTTCAGGTATTACCTCGCTTAGCTCCCAGGCAAGAAGAGCCTACGCAGATCGTGTCAGTGGAGTAAGAGAAGTGAAGACTTGGTTAACGGAAAGTTCTAAGTCTGTCCAAGCACAAATCAAACCGCAACGGTGTCACCAGGTTGTGTCCACACTGTGAGTTTCCCAGACCTAAGTTCGCTCCATTAGCATTACTTCTTTGATGACAAACTGGATTTTAAAATGCCCCTGGAATGATGTATTAGGCCAGGATTTTCCCTATTTACATCAATATATTCAAACAAAATTTCCTTGTGGTTATTGGGGGGTGGGGGGTGGAGAAAAGGCTCACCTTTGAAAATCAAGCACAGATATCTTCTGCTTCTGTAATAAGTGTGTTTTCTCCAGAAAATGGAACAACTGAAATTAGATGTTCTAATAAGAGCTCTCTTAAAATCATTACAGGTGTCCTGATAGAGCTGAAGAAACAAAACGGCCTTTTTTTTTTCTCATTTCAACATGCTGCAGGGAAACCCCGGAAGTTGAAAATTGGCGATGCTGTGGACATGAACAAGTAGTCTGAGAGCCACGGGGACATCTGGAGGGCAAATATGCCGTTTTTTACTTGCAAAACTCCGATGCTCAAACCACAGGATGGGATGTATATAATAGGAAGCCTAATAATATAGTGGGAATCAGTCCCCTTCAGCAGAAAGAGAGGAACTTACAAAAGGAACAGATGGCGCTAAGTTTGTGGTAATAGGGCAAAGCACTAAATATTCTTTGACAGAGCGTGCCCCCAGACAGAATGGCAGTGGCGGGGCTTAAATCATTGTTTGCTTTGCTCACTGACTTTCTTTGCCTACTAATAAGTCTTCAGAGAATACATTTAGTTTGCAGCCTGGCTTCGCCCTTCTTTGTTAATGTTACGTGTCCTATGCTGAATTTGTTTAACCCTATGACCCCGGTTTTGGTTTCAGGACCCTCTTTTCAATCCTTTCCTCTTTTAAAATGCAATTTTGTAGAAAGCAAATATTACCCTCAACTCTTCTCCTTTTAAATTTTGCATAATAACCAGGAAAACCCAAAGAAGAGAGTGATTCTCAGCCTTAACTGCACAGCAGAATCGGTTGGGGAATTTTATTTTCCTGTAAATATTGATGCTCTATCTCCACCCCAGAACAATTCAACTTCTAGAAATATCTAGATTGCTCTCTAGTCTGAGCAGTCTGGACAGAGGTAATGTTTTCAAAATGTCCTCAAGGATGCTGATGTTCAGTATGAGTTGATACCCTCTAAGCTAAAGGCCTCAAGAAGAGGAGGCTTTGACACAGGCTGTAGTAACTGGCCATTCGATGCACTGCTGAGAAAAGAAGGAATTTAGCCGAATGGAAGCTATTCTTCCCTGATGCTGCAGTACCTAAGTCTGATTTTGTCACAGTGCTCATCCTTTTTTTAAAAAAATCATAATTACGGCTTTCTTTGTCTCTCTCTCCCACACTTAGAGGGTAGGGGTTAGATTTTAATATATTTGTCTTGAAAGCTCCTATCCTTTACAAAATACATTCTTGAAAGCCAACTCCTAAAGGACAGGATTTAGCTTTTTTAAAAGCTTATGTATATAATTTTTGTCCAAGTTTTTGCCTTTTGTGATTGACAGTGATTGAAAAATAGGGGAGTTCAGTATTTTTTAAACTAAACTGAAGCTGCTGCAAATGGCAAATTAGACCAGTGCTTCACAAATTTTAAACATTCTTGCATCTTCTTAACAATTTTGGGAACACAGTGTTGAGTAAAATAGAGATATTTTGATATAGTTCCTCAGAATTGTATTGCATCTTCCTCTGCAGCCAGACAAATCCCGGTGTGAGCCACAAATGGGCTCAGAAAGGATAACTTTTAAAGTATGTTTCTGCTTTTACATAGATTAAGTAGGACACTGAAATTTATAATCTTCTTAGATGATGAAATTGAAACAAAAAATGCCTTTAGAAACCTATTTTGCTGTAATTCCTCTAAAATAAAACCCATTCTTAGAACAAAAGTAGCCCGTTAATCTAACAGCCTTCTTCCCTGACTTCTCTTGTCTAACTGGGCATTGAACTGATCCATTCTTTTCTTCTCTTGGTATTAGGAACAAAGGCCAAAGCTCACCCCTCCCTATTATACTGTTCCTCAGTGTTGGGCCTCGAGGAGAAAGTCATGTTAGCCCCAATGAGAAACTGTTTCTAACTTCACAAGGAGACAGAAGCTCCTGCATCCTCCCCATCCAACTGTCTGGTAGAAATGCAAACTACTCTTTGCCGTGCCTATCTCTACATCACTATATTAATAAGCTTTTGTAAATTACATTGCTCTTCAATTGTGCTCGTTTCATCTCAACTAATAAAAAAAATTACTTCCTAACGTCCAGGGTAGGGGTGGAGAGAGGTTGGACCTCGTTTATGAAATCTATGCAGTCTTGTCTGCAGGACACACTCCCGGTCACTGATGACGGTGCAGTAAGAGGCCTCTAGGAACCCTCTAGTCAGGCAGTGATGGGGAGGATGAGGGAAGCGGCTGCAGGGGACTAAAGAGGGAGGCTTATAGAGACACCGATACATGTTCACTGTAGTTTCTGTTATCATATATCTGATTTTAAAATTGGGGTGGGGAATCAGAGTGACCTCATAAATCTTTTATTATAAACTGTACTCTCCCCCTCCATTCACCCCATTCTAAGCTCAATACAAGAAATACTACCAGTATATTCTACTTTTTCTAAAACTAATAAACTCTTAAAATTATTTAGTAGTATTCCAATTTGATTCATCTTTAAGGTTTTCATTCCTACAGAGTAAAGGATCATTTGTTATCAATCAATAGCATTGATTGAATGCCAGCCTCATAAGATTTTTAAAATTGCTCCTGTCTAAAACATGCCTGTATCTACCTGTGGAAACTTGGGTGTTAGTACGTAATCTCAATATAACAAACATATTTATGCTATAGAAGAGGTACATACAAAATGTTTACGGGCATTATACCTTAGAAATGCTAGAATATATCGCTAATAATCATGAGAGTTGTACTTCTTCAACTAAGTGTCCTATTATTAATTTAGCCAACAATTTATAATCATTCTCTTATTTTTCTCCTGAGATTTTTAATTCATTTGAAAATATACTTGCCTTGAATACAAACGAAACAGACTAAATACCTCTGCTGGATTGTCTGTTGGTTTAAAACATTTCTTGTGTAGATAACATTGGACACCATTAGATTTAATAGTTCTTGTGAACCAGACGTGTTCTGATTTCAGCCCTGCCACGCCTCCTGCACCATTCATGCAATTACATCAAGTGAAACTCATGAATCGCAAAGTAATGACAAAGAACTGTATTGCAAGACCAACACAATATCCATGAAATCAGAAGATTAATTCCAGGAACACAGGCTTTTGGGAAACTGTAAAGGGGTTTGCAAACTGTTGGAGGAGCCACACTCTAAATATTTTCAGAAGGTAACTGCCCTTCCTATTTATGGTCTGTGGGGAGTCCCGTGGGCCCTGCAAATTAGAGTGCCCGGAAAAGATTTCTTAGGTCTGCGCTATGTTTGTGCTTGTCAATAACCACTGGGCTCCATGTGCTTCCTCCTCTGTGTCTGTGTGGCGTGGTGATAGAGCAGGGCTCCCTTTCTTCTACAGGTTATCAGCAGCTCGCAGGGTGGCAGAGCTAAGACAGAGGGAGAGTTCTACTCCAGTGAACTGATCTAAGTGAAAGGAAAACCAAGTCCATGTTATTTGGTCCATCTCCCAGATTATAGAAACTGACTATCTCATTAGTGATTAGGACAGCAGCTGTTAGTGTCTTGGAGCTGGTGGACCTGCTTAATTATCTTGAAATCTGGCTAGATTCCTCTTCTTTTAGCCAACATGGGGATTTCACTATCTCTAAACTTACCCCAAGCAAAAAATTTCAAATGGTACCGAGAAGTGAATGCGTTGCCTGCCGTGGGTTTACAGCCGTGGTATGCTCTCTTTTCAGTCGTGGCAAGTGCTGTGCAGCCGGCTCTATGGTTAACACCGTGGTGGCATTGTAAATACACTCACACTCTACTCCAATTGCCAGACACACACAGTGTCGTTATTCTGCAGAACAGCTCTCATCTCTTTCACCAGCCTCTCCATACTGAATAGTGGAAAGCAGAGATGTGCGAAAGTTAGTCCAAACACAGTCTGAGTCAATAATTTAGTTTCTTCAGACTTAAGTGTTTCTTTTGCAAATTTTTTCTTTTCTTTCTTGTTATGATCTTTCCTAAAATGGTGTGTGGGCTATGGGAGGGTTAGGTGATCAAGTACTTTGGCAAAGAGGGGTCCTCCAGGCCCCTGGTGTTCCTGGGTCTGTGCTGACAGGTGGTATATCCGGACACCTGCATTGTACAGGGACGCAGCGCTGAATTAAAGAATGGCACCTCCGTGGTCTAACTTCTCGTGCCTGGGGATGATCCACAGCTGTGTCTCATCTTCACGTAGAGCTTCTGCCATGTTTGCCAGGAATGCACCTGGCTCTCAGTCAGCACTCTTGCCATGTGGGCACGGAAAGAGCCGAGAGGCTGCAGGGCACCTCGTGCCTGGCCATCGCATGCCACCCTCGGGACTTGGGTGTGGCATCTCCCTGTTGAAGAGAGTTTATCCCACACTGTGTGCTTTTCTCAGGCTGCCTCTGCTCTCCGTGTCACCTTAAACTTCTGTACCACACCTGCAGCTTCAGCTGAAGAAGCAAGGGCTCGGTAGTCTGACACTGCCACCTTTATCACTGCTTTTTCCCACTTTTTTTTTTTCACTATCCCTTAAGTGGTGAGGGGCAGGCTTTTCTTTTATCTCCCTGTGTCATTTCTTCCTTCTACCACATGGCTACAAGCTTCATAATGTAGTTGCAAAAAGAGCATCTTCTCTTCATTAAGGGAGAAATTCTGTGATCTATCATTCTCACGACTAGATGTTCTTATTCATGTATAAAGAAATTTAAGAAATGTATTCCCTCTCTCTTTTCCTCTCTCCTTTTATTCCCTCTCCCCATGCTTTCTCTTGCTTGTCAAGGTCATTATTTGTTAAAAGCATCAAATACCTGCCCCTTCTCTGGGATGTCAGATGTCTGAGAGAATGTGTTTTTAAAGGATACATCACAATGCACTAGTATATATTTACAAATATTCTATCTGTTCCCTTACTCTACTTTCAACATCTATCTTAATATATCAACATCTCAAACTACTGTGCCTTTCTCCAGTTACTGTGAAAATCATCTGGAATGTTTAAATATCTTAAGACTTGCTATTACTATATTTAAGAAATTGTACTTGGTATTATAGCGGGGGGGGGAATTTCCCCCTCACCCCAACTAATTTCTCCAATAGAGGCTCTGGAAATTAGACTGATCAAAAGAGATCACAAGAAAAAAAACAGTCTTATTAACGTGTGCAGTATGAATACACTGTACGAACTCAGTAACAGATAGCTCATAGAGATGGCTAGAACTTGGGGTTTATATAACATCTGAACAAAGAACACTACTTTTTTAAGGGAAGTGACAAGACAAAGGGAAAGAGCTTTTAGGCTCTTAGGATGGTAAACTGTAAGAAGATAAATACACAGGGAAAGTAATGGAAGATAAGGATTGTTTTAGTAAGGTTTGTTATGTATTGTAGATCCCTCTCGGTGCTGTCTCCGTGGTGATAAGAGTCTGGAGTTGTCTCCAGTGATTAATAATCACCCTTCCCTTCCCGGTAGAGCAGAGATGACAGAGTTGTGTCTTTGTGTATGTCGGCTTCTTTTCAGGTGCTTTTAGCTCAAAATAATCCTCGCGTCAGTGTCATATTTTAGGGTGGCATAAACTGATCCCCTTCACGCCCCCACTTGAAATTTTAAGAAGCATCATATATTAAAAATCATGTCGGTGCTAGGGAGAGAGGTCTGAGTTAGAGGCTGTGAGGTAGGAGAGCTACAGAGGAGGAATAAAACACAGATTGGACAAGCAGAAAAGAAGAAACGTGAGCAAATTCCTCCATACCTTCCTGAATCAGTCTCTCAGGCCTGTGACTAGGTCGGTCTAGAGAAACAGTTTTGTCTCACCTCTGGAGGCAGTGGCACAGTGGGAATAGGGCAACTACTAGATGGTGTGAGCATTCAGGCATTTACTGAGAGGCATTTCTGTGGGAATAGAAATGAAACACAAACTCTAATGGCTAGACCAAACTACAAACTAAAAAATGTTTGAGCAGTCAGTCCTGATTTCTAGATGTTAGGCCTCAAACGTCCTTAAGTGGTGGAGTGAGGATAAGCAGTAGCAACCCAAGCAATTTCCTGTTTTGTTGTGTGACCATCTCCACTGGTAGTATGCACATCAATGACATAGTCACGGTTGTTTTCAGAGCAGAGCGTGGGAGCATCCAGCTTCAGCTGCAGGGTCCTTACTGCAACCCAGATGTCCGGTTTTAATTCTCAATGATGCCAAGTCAGGAGAAAAAACTCAGAAGCCTTAATTTCTGACAAAATGTATTAAAATACAACATCCAGCTTACAAAGAGATGGAAATAACTCAAAGGTAGTGAACATACAAAAAGGGTAGATTATAATTTTCCATTGACACAGAATTCCTTCCTACAACTCCTTCCCATTTTTCAAAGACAATCAAAATAAGGCTAATTTGTTTACAAAATAAGTCCAATCTCATTAAACTCAGTCTGATTATTTACATAAGTGGAGCAAGAATAGTGATTGATCATATATCGGCTCTTTTTTGCTTTTTTAAGTCTGCTTTACTGAAACTTGTAATAAGAAATCTCAGGCTAAACTTTTAAAAGCTTCTCAGAGCTGAGAAGTCACGCCAAGAACTTGCCATTAAACTTTTCCTGCAGTACCTGTAGATTTGTAGAACTTCTCCCTGAGGCCTCCAAAATATTTTAAGATTCCTGGGCCTGCCAGGAAGTGACCTTTCTTACTCATGAGTCTGGGAACCTTGGAAGCCAGGTACCAGGTCAGATTTTTCAAGGAGTTTTGTAAGTATTGGTTCTGTAAAGTCAATTTACTTCCTTAATCTGTCTGGTAATATCTGATTCTATGCACGTCATTCTCAAAAATGATATTCCAGTCAAACCTTCACAATATAACCAATGTTTTCAATTGTGTCCTATAACAAGAACAGATTCTTTTTGAGCTTATGCAAATAGCTGTATTACCATGAAAATAAGGACATTCATTAAGAGTTTTCTAAATTTAGAAAAATCAATTAGGGAGAAAAATAAAAGTTCCATTTTTGTTTATAAAATTATAATCCACCAGTATGATGGAAGCCATAGATATCTTTAGAAACAAGAGAGGATTCCTTAAATCTGGAAAACAAAAGATTAAAGGATCAGTAATGTTTCAAGCAAAGAGTCATAAAAAGTATAGTCATCCTCATCTGTTCATTCAGTCTCATGTAATTAATTTTTGTTCTGCTTGATCTTGGGTTAGCAGCTTTATGAATCCATCGGTTTCTCCATTAGAGTTCTGAAAAGTCTTATCACGTCCAATGGCATGATCTTAAATGTTATCAGAAATCTGTATTCCAGAATACTGTCCCAGGTTTTTTCAAGAATCAATTTGAAGACGAACACTTTGGGACTATAACTGATGGCAAATGTTTTCAGAGAAGAATCAAAGTAAAACAGTAACTAGCTGTCGGTGAGTCACAAAAGACTTATTAAAACACTCACGGCTATAGATCCAATGTGAGTTCGTTACAATGCAAGTGACAAGGAAATTTAGTGATTTCCATGACACACGACATTTGAAGACAATAACTGGCATTTTGACTGATAACATTATGTCAGTACTATGGACAGTAGAGACATTGACAAATTTCTAGGAATTTCATAAGACTTTAAAATACTTGTATTAAGTACATAAATTCATACAAATATAACCTAAAGGAAGTTAAACATCACCTCTTATTTGCTATTCTTACCATATAATTTAATATATCAAATAAACCTAATTAGTTTAACATCTCTCCTTTTACAAGGTGAGAAAAACAAATCCTTTGAGATTTTGTGAGGCCTCTCAGGGAAATCTCAAAGTCAGTTCAGGTCAAAAAAGACTTCATTTAGAATTTGATTTTGTCAAATTTAGAATCAGAAGTTTCTCAAATGCCACAGGTCACTATGAGACAATACTTGGTTATCTTATCTATTTAACAAAAGTAACAAAACAAGTTGAAATGCTAATTAGTAAATAATATAATATACTTGAAGAAAAGTGAAACAACAGAACCTCAGCTCTTTCAAAATAGAGAAGACTTGATTTTCTTTATTTTCAAACCTAGTCAAAGTTTATTTCCTTTTTAAAAATTATTGTTATTCTATTACAGTTTCCCCACTTTCCCCCCTTTGCCCTCCCCCACCCAGCCCACCGCCCTGCTCTCACAGTGAGCCCCACACTGTCCTCTGGGTCAGGGGGCGTCTATGCGTGTTCTCTGTCTAGTCCCTTCCCCTTCTTTCCACCACTATTCCTTTCTTCCCTCCCCTCTGGTGACTTGTTTTTTTCCTTTATTTCCTTTGCCCTAGGAGATACATTAGCACAAGTATTGCTATATGGAATATCTGAAATATTACTGCCTGTATTTTCCTTTAGGATTTTTATGGTATCACAACTTATATTTAAGTCTTTTTATCCATTTTGAGTTTATTCTGGTGTGTAGTGTACATTGGCGGTCTAGTTTCCATTTTTTGCATGTACCAGTCCAGTTCTCCCAACGCCATTTATTGAACAGGATATATTACTCCATTGTATGCACGATTCCCCTCTGTCAAATTGTATTTGACCATATTGACTTGGGTTTATTCCTGGGCTCTCTATTTGTTCCATTGATCTATGTGTCTGTTCTTATGCCAGTGCCAGGCTGTAATGTAGTTTTAAGTCAGGTATTGTGATCCCTACTCCTCTGTTATTCTTTCTCAAGATTGCTGAGACTATATGGGGTCTTTTATGGTTCCATATACGTTTTGGAGTATTGGTTCTAGATCTGTGAAATATGCCATTGGTATTTTTTAAGGAATTAAGTTGAATATATAGATTGCTTTGGGTAGCATGAGCATTTTAAGTATGTTAATTTTTCCAATCCATGAACACAGTGTATGCTTCCATTTATTTGTATCTTCTTCAATTTCTTTCTTCAGTGTTCTGTAGTTTTTGAATTACAAGTTTTTTGTCTCCTTGGTTAAATTTATTCCTAAGTACTTTATTTTTCTTGTTGCTATAGTAAATGGGATTTTTTTCTTAGCTTCTCTTTCTGATAGTTCATTGCCGATATACAAAAATGCCATCTATTTATGAATATTGACTTTGTATCCTGAATTTCTTAAATAATGAAAGAACTTAGAAAAACATGAAATGCATACAATTATTCTGATAAGACACACATTTTTTTCTAGGCAGATTATTCAACAGGTAAATTAAAAAACAAATTATATTTCTGGCAGATGGAACAAGTGAGCTGTTCAACGAGGCCTAAAGCTTTTCACCAATATTTATGCACAAGACCTTTAAGAGTTTCACTTGTGCTAATATGTAATCTTATGACGACTGTGGACTAAAATTGGGGCTAAGGACCCTTTAGAAATACCAAGTGGCAACTTTTTTCCAAAATCCTCTTTTTTCCTTATTTTTTTCTTTTAATTTCAGGCCATGTCAGATGGTTGCTTTAGCCAGGAGTTGTGTCCTTGGATGTTTACATGGTAACGTCATGGTATGATTGACATCTAGGACAATTGCTCTTGAAGTTTTTCTTTTCCTAAGTGTAGACAGTCCAATGAAATCTGTGTGGTGGGAGATTCAAAATACATTCATAAAGATCTTTGCAGGAGAAGGACCGGAGCTGCTGTGGTCTGATTACGGAGCGAGGGGCAGTAAATCCAGGCCGCCGTGTGTCCCAGGAACTGTGCTGAAGCCATTTCCTGGCTTTCAGTATTACTGAAGTCTCACAACCGCTTGAGTGCCTTACGCAGTTCTTAACCTCTGTTATGACTCTGATCTCCACTTGCTAATCTTTTTTTTTCACATTTTTTATTGTCGTTCAAGTACACTTGTGTCCATTTTCATCCCCCCACTCCACCACAGCTATCCCCACTTCCCACCCTTGATCCCACCCCTCTTTGGTTTTGTCTGTGTGTCCTTTATACAGTTCCTGACAACCCTTCCACTTGCTGGTCTTGTTAGGGGACAACAAAGGAACACTCTTGTTCCTGCCCTCTCTCTCCTTATTTTCTTCTTATCTGATCAACCCATAGGAACCAGTAGGACATTTATTTGGATGAGAGCTCTCTACAAATTATTTTAGATATTTTCCAAATCAAAAATCCATTGTCAGGACTTCAGTGGTTATACCTGTTCCAAATGTGGTACAAACCAGAATGCCTTTTGTGGAAAAATCCTGAGGCAACTCTCTAGGGTTAGAGTACTTTTTTACCGTGGACACAAGAGGTACCCCTAGAGTGGATGCAGATGATGTGGACTTCATGATCCAAAGGGTCACTTCCAAAATCAGTAAAAGAAAGCAAAGAATTTCATTGTCACCGGCAGTAAGGAAACTAGGTCTCCCACAATAAATATTGAGACACCTTTAACCATACACTCCCTAATCTATGATACAGGTAGGTAATATGGGATAAGATAAGATTTTCCCAGCATAGACAGGCAATGAAGGGAAAAGATGACAAAGGCCCTTTATGCACTGAGGCCTCTCATTTGGACGAATTCCCCTGAGAGCTGGCACAGCCAATAGGGATGTGTCTTGGGTTCCAGCCTGAGGGATGGTCATTGGCAGATTCAGGCCTGACACCTGAGTCTCCCAGGAAGCAGAAAAACCAGGGAGAGTATGCTTTCATTGGAATCGAGAGAAGCTCTCAAGGCCCAAAACAAGGCATTTATTATTCATTCATTCACTGACTGACTGACTTACCTAACTGGTGACCCACAGCAAAGTTTGTTTTAAACAGACTGGTCTGGTGAAAACTGTAAATTCACCAGTTTGAGAGCTCAGCTCAAATAACAGACTTCTAGGATATATTGCCTGTGTTTTACCCTGTGATTCTCTCCCTATGACAAATGACACCGAGTGAGAGAGAAAGGGAAAGTGTGTCTATCAGAAAGAGAAGTACACTAATTACAGATAAAGCCACATACACCCAAAGAAGTAGTTGGCACAAATGTTTTCTCCCGTTCATCTAAATTTGGAAAGGAGAAGATTTTTGTCACTCTTTCTTGACTGGACCCTACAGACAGAAACCTGGGAGGCTGATTTTGGGAAGAATTCTTACTTTTTGCTGCCTTGGTCAGCAGTCCCAAGATTTGGCGGTAGCCTCCAGGGTAAGTGGGATGTCCCAGGAATCCCATCTGAGTTGCCAAAACTGTAAAAAGGAAAAAGTTCTCTACCCTCTTAGGTTCAGTGACTGGGCCTTCAAAATAAACTGCCAAAAGACAAATTAACAAGAGCAAACCAAACCTAGTTAATTAACATGTGTGTTAACACATGCATGAGGGAGAGCCCAGCACAGCGATGAGTATGTCAAACTGGTGGTTAACATAAACAAAGAACAATAAATTTTTAGAGGAGTGACAAGACAAAGGAAAAAGGAGTTTAGGCTCTTAAGAGTCGTAAACTGTGAAGAAATTAATGGAAGGTAATAGCTAATTAGTAAGATTTGTTATACAGATTTTTCTGGGGCTGTCTTCAGGCTGATAAGAGTCTGAAGTTGTCTCTGCTGATTAAGACTCTTCTGGTACAAACAGGGGAAGTAGAGAGTTTTTTTCCCTTGTGTCTGCTGCCTTTTAATGACTTGAGCTCCAAATAATCTTTACATCAGAGTAGCATACTTTGGAGTGGCATACTCTGAACCCCTTCAGTATTGATTACATATACACAGTGTGTGAGATCTTAATGAGTCACTTAGATACCCTACAGCAGTAATTCTTAAATGTTTAAATGTCATAGTGTTTTTAAGACTGATTTCTTTTCAAAAATGGATTTTCAGTTCCCTTCAAACATTTTCACACTCACAAAATTCTGCTTAAAGTTTAGAAATAATATCCAGATTTGGGGTTCTCCATCTACAGTCATCTCCCAGTCATGACAAAATAGCTTCTATCTCACTAACCATTGCTCTAACACAGCTATAATAGCAAAATAAATAGTAGTAGTAGTAGTAGTAGTAGTAGTAGTAGTAGTAGTAGTAGTAGTAAAAGAACCAGCTGTTGGAAGGCATCGGAGAGCCAGCAAGACAGCAAAGGACAGTGTCCTAAGATCCCAATGAGAAGGGGAATACATTCAAGTGAACTTGGATTTTTTTTTCACTTTTCATCCCAAGATACCTGTCATCCCGTAAGTGTTATGGGCTGAGAGGCTGAGCACACGGTGGCGACCTGGAGGTTTCAGCAGTTTTATAAAGCTAAGGAAATGAAAGTTAAGATAGAGTAAGAGTAATGCCAGGGTCTATGGTGCCAAGATTCCCTGGGGAACGGAAACAGAGACTCGAGCCCTTTTTCACCTGAGGCCCTTGCTAATAACTAAGCGTAAAGGTTAAGCAGTTCTGTTAGTAGTGTCCTGGTCCTAAGCAGACAGAAATTGGAGTTCAGTGCCTATGTTCAGGATGGAGAGAGAATTTACTTCCACAATACAGGTGTAGGTTCCACGAGTCACTTAAACAAAAAATAGAGAACCCTTTTACACACTGGACAACTAATGTGACCGGGCACTTTACGAAAACGTCTATCCTCTATTGGAAGATACATGTCTCATTACTTCATTGGTCTTTGGAAAATTGCAAATTAAGTCCAAATTAAATATAGCTACACACCCAGCAGAATGGCTAAAAATTTTTTAAATGACAACTGCAAGGATTTAGAACAGGTTGAACTTGAACAAACTACTGGTGGGATATAAATTTGTGTATCCTCTCTGGAAAACTGATTAACAGTTTTTCCAAAACTGTTAAGACTGAACATTCATTCTGTATTACTGAATATTGTACCCAGTAGCACAGAGTAGCTTCAAAAGACAGATATAAGAAGTTTGTAACAGCATTATTCATAATATGGAAAAATTAGAAACAACTCAAATATTCACTTATATATAGTATTATATGTAAATAAATGTTCATATATTCGTACTATGGATGAATATATGATAGTAAAAATAATATGAATGCTTCTCTTGAACATAGTGTTGTTCGTGTTAAGCAGGCACAAAAGAATGTGTATTATATGTGTGTGTGTGTATATGTATGTGTATATGCATATATATACATATATATGTGTGTATATACATATACACACACATATATAGAAGCATTAATTCAAAAACAGACAAAACTTATCTACGGTGAAAGGTCAACATAGTAGCTACACTTTACCCTCGGGGGTAATAACACCTAGAACGGCACAGGGAAGTACTGGGTTATGGGCTATTTCTTGAAGTGGGTAGCAGTTGTACAGGTGCATTCATTTGTATTCATTAATGAAACTGTATACTTTTTATTTGCAGGTTTTTGTGTATTTATAGTATTCTTCAGTTTTTTAAAAGTTTGCCTAAAATAGGTATTCAGTCCATGGGAGGCTATTTGTTTTGAACAAAGTCCTTTAGGCCTTCCTTATTCCACAAAGTGAAGAAAGTTCAGAAGGCCCCTTTGGGGCCTCCTGCGCAACAATGAAACAGTCGCCTTTGAACTGCACATTTAAAGTTGGTCATAACAAAGGGCCTGGTGTTTGGAGTTTTATGCTAATCAGTATGTCACATGGAACAAGAATGTCAGAGTATTGGTAACTAGTTTGAAGATAAATTAAGAAATATGAGGGATTCATTATATTGTTTTTACTGTGTATATTTTTGAAATTTTTTTGTTAAGGTCTTTTAATGGAAGGAAAATACAAGCATCTGCCACTGTAGTAACAAAAAAAATTATATTACAAATGTAATGGAGGGAAAGAAAGAAGAGTCAAAAGAAGAAACAATATGAAGTATTAGATGAGAAAATTTGGTTTGCTTCAGCTACAAATTTCATTTATTTTTTTAAAGATTTTTAAAATTTATTTTTAGAGAGGGGGCACTCAATCCACTGCGCCACACCAACCAGGGCTGCTTCAGCAGCCAATTTTAGTTAAATATTTTGTACTCCTACTTTCTTTCTAGAAAACTAAATTATTTTCCTATTTCTAGGGCTTATTTTAACCTGATCTTCTCTAGCACTCTTAATTACTACTCTTGCCTCTGGACTCCAGTTGCTGAAATATTATTTGTTGTCACTTAGTCTTTGTTATATTATAAGTGTGCCGCCCCATTGTTCGGTTTTTATGCATATTATTTTTCTTTGAATATTTTACTACATGCCCGGGAACCTTGTCGTGTCTGGGAAATGTTAAAGATTCAGTATGTTTTCATTTATAATTTATCAGTCTTGCATTTCCATTTTGTTGATAATTTATTTATTGAATACTCATTATTAGTCAGCACCTTTTTAAACATGGCTTCTTCTTCTTAGATGCCACATATTAAATACATTCATTAATTTATTTACTCCTTGGAAAACCCATATGAATTTGCTACTATTATCCTTATTTTATGAATCAGGGAACTGAGGCTCAGAGAGTAGGTTATAGGGTGTCACGTAGTAAGTATAGGAGCTCCAGGACTAAATTCTTAAATCCACCTAATGCTGCCTATTCATTCTTTATTGGGCTGAGCATAGTGAAGTCAGAAAAGAAACCTACCAGGTAGCCTCAGGAATCTAAAGCATGTCCTTTTAGCTTTTCTTTTTAAAAATTTATTTATTTATTTATTTATTTATTTATATTTTTTTATGATTTTAGAGAGGGGGTAAGAAAGGGAGAAAGAGAGGGAAAAAAACATCGATCAGTTGCCTCTCATCGGCACCCCGACCAGGAGCAAAACCCGAATGCTAGTCCTGTGCCCTGACCAGGAATCAGACGTTCTCCGTTTCCTTTTGTGGGATGACACCTAGCCAACTAAGCCACACCAGTCAGGACCAAAGCATTTTCTTTCGTGTTGACTTTTGCTTCATTAAAGCACAATTTTCTTTACTTCAGCAGCCATGAGACACAAAGTGATTTCTCATTGAAACTAAATTTGTATTTTTCTTCACAATACTATTAAATATTTGAATTGTGCCATTGAAATGTAGGCCTGCATTTCTGCAAGTAATGTTAAATGTTCACCACGAACTCTATCTGCCAACTCTTCAGCCTAGTACTTCAATATATTTATGTTATCTTAGAAAAAGTCTACATCTTTATGAATTTAATGAAGAGGGAATCTTAGCTAATTCTTTTACTGTCCTTTGGAAACAGAAGTCAGGTCCCATGTGGAGCCAGAGACATAGCTGCCACAGTGTATCACAAAGGCTCATTAAGTGGAAATTTAGTGCACTGTTAAATATTTGAGGACCAGAAATTGACTGGCACTGAGGAGAATTTACTCACTGACCCTGAAGAAGTCATTGCACCTCTTTAAACATGCTGTCCTCTTCTTAGCTGTCACACACTAAGTGCACTCAGGAAACCCACTGAACTTCTGAAAACAGCCATCTTACAACTGTACTTACAGATGAATGCTTCTTGCTTCCAGTGAGACTTCTAGTCAGAACACGTGGGCACACGAACAGAAGGCTAGTTTCAATCACCTGAGATCTCAGAAGCCCATCATCCCCACTGATAACACTTTGGCATATATCTCTTATCTCTTTTTCCTACACAACTATTAATCTTGTTAATATTAAATCAAAAAGAAAAAATTGAATGTTACCATAGATTTCATACGTTTGCATAATTTATAAATTATGATGTGCATTAAATCTGAAGGAACCAGTGGTAGAACCAATACAATTTTAGACTTTCTATACATACTGTTAAATCACTTTCTTGAAAATTTGAGCCAGTTTACCCCACCCCCCACAATGGCATGCAAAAGCACCAGTTTCCCATACCCATCCTGACAATGCTCATTATTTTTCAATCTTTATCAGATTCAAAGGCATCCCAATATTTTACCTTGCCTTTATGTAATTGCTGAGGTAGTTGAATATTTCCATGTGTTTATTGGCATTTGAATTTCTTGTGGGAAGACTTGTTCATGACATGGTTTTCTATTGTGCTGTTCAGGTTTTTCTTATTAATTTGTAAGTTTGCTCTTGCTCTCTCTTGCGTTCTCTTTCCCTTCTCTGTAAGTACACATACACACATAGTGTAGATATAAAGATGTACACCTATGTATTCATTCAGATATATAACTATTTATATATATACAGATACATATATTTATAAGCATATTAGGCATTTAAAAATATTTTTGATACATAAAAGTTTTAAAATTTTTCAGTGGTCAGGCCTCTCGGTCTTTACTTTGGTGGTTTTGGCCTTCTTTGTGCTGCTGGGACAGCCTTTACTGCACCAGGTTTTCGTAAAAGTGTACGTTACTTCTCATTGTTCTGCGGCTTTATTTTCACTTTCAAAATCTAACCTGACTAGAAGTAATTTGTTAGAAGATGTAAGATAAGGATCGAACATTTGGTTTTTTTTAAATAACTACCTGCATGTTCTAATAACATGTGTAAAATAATGTATACTTTGCCCACATATTTAATATCCCAGTTTTATCGCACACTATTAATAAATTTGGGTCTCTTTCTAGTCTGTTACTTCATTCCGTTTATCAGCCCCCCTATCCCAACACTAGTACCATTTATTGGGGTGTTTATATTGCATTAAAATTATGTATTATTCTGGGGAAAATCCTTGTAAGCTACTTTAAATTTTTTGTTACAGATACAATAAAACACTGGCAGTTTTCTAATAGCACAAAATAGATCATTTTATTCTTCATTACTATTGAAAGCCATGATATTCTGAATAATAACAAGCTCAGCAATAAAACTTGGGTCCATCTCCATCTACACTGTAGGGCTTTAAGGAACACATTTTGTATATCACCCTATCCTTAACGTCACCTCTTTACTTCCTCTCTGCCTCATTGCCAGACTTGATTATTTTAAAAAATGTTTTAAGTTGTGTTTACATCTGCTAGCCACCTTACCTCCTGTTTTGAAATGAATAGGAAGTATAAGTGTAAGCTTTCCATAGATTCTTGAAGGAATTTATGATCATAAATTTTTAGAACCCATTTTCTAGACCATTTACAGTGACTCATTAAAACTGTATTCAAAGTGAATACAGTTTTACAAATTTCCTGACACCACGCTATTTAGTAAGTCCACATGACTCAATGACACTGACATTTCATTAAGAAATATATGCAAATTTAAAATATTAATGTCTGGAATGTTGATGCTGAAATGCAGCACCACTCACAAAGTCCACGGCATAATGCTTATGCTGCAGGATAACTGCAGTGAAAACGCTCAACTGGAAAAACAGAATATTGAATAACAGAGAATCGTATCTGACCTGTGCCATATACCATAACCATTCATGCATTCATTCATTCATTCATATCTTCATACATAAAACTTGCTGCACTCTTAGGTGCCAGGCAGTGTGATAGGCACTGGATTTATGTCAATGAACAAAACAGAAGTCTGTCTTGGTAGAACCTACATTCTTAGGGGAGGACATGAATTAAACAAACAAACAAAATAACTAAAATACTAAGCTAGATGTTGCTTAGTGCAATGGAAAATTGGGAAGTTGGGAAGTGTATGTGAGAGGGTGGAAACTTTAGGCAGGGCAGCCAGGAAAGTCTCACGGTGAAGGTGACGTTTGAGTTAATACTTGCTGTCCAAGATCCCTGACCGGCAGAATGCCAAACGTGTTGAGGAACAGGACGGAAGTGGTGCGGGTGAAGTACAGTGAGGGAGGGAGGGAGAATTACAGGTGATGAGGTTAGATACACAGTGAGGGGCACTGAAGACCATTGTAAATAAACCCTTTATCTCTTACAGAAACACTGGAGGCTGTAGAGTAGGAAGTGACTTGGTCTGACCCATGTTTTAATAGACTTATTCTAGCTACTCTTTCAAAGTGGAAAGGGACAAGGTCAGAGACGGGGGACCAGTAGGGAGACTATGTCTACATGTATGTGTGGATATGTATGTATGTATCTATATGAATGGATCCAAAGGTATTATTGAATGAAGATAGCAAGTTGCAGAGATACACATATACAGTTATACCATTTATATTAAATGTACACAGTCACACACAGTTCCATCTATTTTATATCCTCATAAAGTCTGTAGGTTAAAAATAACTCAAAAGTCTGAAATTGTACCATAAATCTTGCAGTAGTTCATAAGAGAGTCTACAGGGAGCGGGCAAGGGAACTAGGATGAGGATAGTGGTCAGGTGATTTCAGCTCTGTCAATATATTTGAAATTTAAAAAAAAACAATCTGTGTGTACTTTTGTGATTAAAATTAAAGTAATAAAAATAAAATTGTTATCATAAATTGAAGATAATAGAAAATAAGAAATAGATACAAGAAGCATCCAGTCCAAATGCGTTGGAATGAAGTGAGGCCGGTGAAGAGGAGGTGCGTCAAGGCCCCCAGACCGGATGATGAGTGTTGCGGTTAAACTGCAGTGAGTTTAGGAGGAGGAGCCAGTTTGGCAAAGGAGCTTTCAGCAATGATAGATTTAAAGTACAGTTAAAGAGGAAAAAATCAAGCTTTCTCCTTTGTTTTGAATATATATGTATTTATAAGATAAAAATGAACATTTATTATATACCCATCTCACAAGAAAATTAAATACAGGGGTAGAGCACAACAAGAAGATTGGAAAGGTCGAATACGATGTCTGTGGTGGTTATCTGGGTGGAGGTAATTTTGCTGTGGGAACTGTCATAGTGATGTGTTAGAATCATCAACTTTGCTGCTTCCTACCTGAGTGGTGGTAGAGAATAGGATGCAGAGTAAGTCCTTAGCACACAGTGCTCAACAGGTCGAGTATTGTTTGCTTTTACTGGATATTTTGTATATTACCATAAACTTCTTTTCAATCAGACAGTATTAGGATAATTAATATTCTAGATTAATTGATTGGCTAAAATGCTCTGACTAGCAAAATAATGCTTACTTTTCCTGATTTGTGAAATGACCAAACTATGAGTTGATGTGTATCATAGAAACCCAATTTGTCAAGCCATATCAAGCCATTTCGCCATGGTGTTTTTTAAACTTTCTGAAACTCAGTAACCACATACTCTCTTATGCCTTCACAGCCTCACTTTACAAACATGTATAAAAAACTTGGAGAATGGGCTGAGGTATAGGCAGCTACTTGCTCTGAACCTTAACTGTGGAGCTAGAAGTCAGGCATAGAGGAGACGATGCAGCAGCTTGGGAGTTAGAGGCAAAGCAGGGGAGATGGGGCAGAATTCCATGTTGTGGGGGCAGGGGACGAGTCATGGTGGAGACTGCAATGAAAGAGCTCCATCAGGCAACTAAAACTGGCTGTAAAGCAATGGGGGCGGAGGGGGCGGGGCACAAACATGCAAAGATAAGTCGTTGTGACTGTCTGCTCTAGACCACCAGCCAGTGCCAGGTGCCGTCTCATTCATCTGTTCTCCTATTTAACTTCTTAAAATCAAACACAGTTACAGCAAAGATGGTCCTGTTAAACCACAGGTAATTGAAGCCTTCAAATTGCCCAAGAATATGTTGAAATATTGTGCCTTCAGCCCTGACTGGCATGGCTCAGTTGGTGAAATGTCTTCCTGCAAAGCGAAAGGTCACCAGTTCAATTCCCAGTCAGAGCACTTGCCTGGTTTGCAGGCCAGTCCCCGGTTGGACGTGTGCAAGAGGCAACCGATGGATGTTTCTCTCCCACATCAATGTTTCTCTCCCTCCTCTTCTCCCTCCCTTCCCCCTCTCTAACATTAAATAAATAAAATCTTTTTTAAAAAAGAAATACTGTGCCTTCATCCATGTCTGTGTTTATAGGTGTACAAGAGAATTTGTAAAAATATTCTATTCTTTATTCTGTTTCATCTTCAAAAATAAACTGGACATTTGCAGAGTCCCACACTCAAACACCGTGGGAACTCCTAGCAATGGCCGGTGTCTTTCACAGATGACTTCCCCATGGGGGAGAGGGGAAAGGTTCAATTATTCACTTCAGAAATACAATTTCCAACATTAATCCCACCAAAATATAACCAGCATACCATTCAGTACGTATGTAAATTGAAATATAAGCTCATGTATTTCGATAGCACTAAAAAAGCATAAAAATAAAAGTTATTTCTCTATTTTAAAATGTCAAAGACCCTTTTGGGAGATATTAAAGGTGCTGTTTTGTCTCTTTCTGTGTTGTTATATGTATGCAATTGTTATTCCTTTTTATCCCAGAGGGGTTTGAGCTTTTCAATTTTTTGACTTTATCTTCTTACCTTCTAATATGGCCATTTTGTAAGAGAAGGAATTGCTCCTTGGAGCCTTCCCAGGAGAGATCGCCGTGCAGGACGCCTGGCCTTCTTCTTCCGCAGTGTAACAGCGTCGGTCGGCGACGGTTAATTCCTGGTTTGTGCACTTGCAGTTTGATCCTCTGAAGAGGGAAATTCAATTTCTTCTTTTTAGCGTGAAAGAACATGGCTACTTTATGAATAGGTTCATCTTATTTAGACTTTAGGGCAATGCCTTGGGTATCTGTTCAGAAGAACAGAATGAAAACAACCTAAGCTCCCAGAACACCAGACCACATGCTGAGAACACCGTTATTTAACAGGAAAAACCTAGGACATCACATTCCTTGTTCGACTGCACTTGTTGGATTTAACATTGGACTGTATGTACAGTTACATTTGTACATACTTTTCATTTTACGGAAAAAGAGAAGTATCGTGTGCTGGGTTTTAGAGAGCAGCAGCTTTGGAGCCATTTTTATCCAAGTTCCAAACATGACTCTCCCTCTTGCTAGTTGCACAAACTTTGACAACGTTATATTTGAAGTCTCTTTTTTCTCATCTGTAAAACAGCGATAATATTACTACACCCTTGAAGGACACTTGAATTAGAAATAATCTGTATGTAATACTTAGTATGGTATATGCCACATAGTAAATTTTATTTTTTTATTTATTTTTTTTATTGTTATGCAATTACAGTTGTATGCCTTTTCTCCCCATCCCTCTACCCCACCCCAGGTGAACCCACCTCCCTCCCCCCTCTCCACCCTCCCCCTTGGTTTTGTCCATGTGTCCTTTATAGTAGTTCCTGTAATACCCTCTTCCCACTATCCCCGCCCCCACCCCCCACCCCCGCCCTGGCTATTGTTAGATTGTTCTTAACTTCAATGTCTCTGGTTATATTTTGTTTGCTTTTTTCTTCTATTGCTTATGTTCCAGTTAAAGGTGAGATCATATGGTACTTGTCCCTCACTTCCTGGCTTATTTCACTTAGCATAATGCTCTCCAGTTTCATCCATGCTGTTGCAAAGGGTATAAGCTCCTTCTTTCTCTCTGCTGCGTAGAATTCCATTGTGTAAATATACCATAGTTTTTGGATCCACTCGTTTGCTGATGGGCACTTCGGTTGCTTCCAGTACTTGGCTATTGTAAATTGTGCTGCTATGAACATTGGGGTGCACAGATTCTTTTGGATTGGTGTTTCAGTGTTCTTAGGGTATAATCCCAGCAGCGGAATTACTGGGTCAAAGGGCAGTTCCATTTTTAGTTTTCTGAGGAAATTCCATATTGTTTTCCACAGTGGCCTCACCAGTCTGCATTCCCACCAACAGTGCACAAGGGTTCCCTTTTCTCCACATCCTCTCCAACATTTGTTTGTGGATTTGTTTATGTTGGCCATTCTGACTGGTGTGAGATGATACCTCATTGTGGTTTTAATTTGCATCTCTCTGATGGCTAGTGATGCTGAGCATCTTTTCATATGTCTCTGGGCCCTCTGTATGTCTTCCTTGGAGAAGTGTCTGTTCAAGTCCTTTGCCCATTTTTTAATTGGGTTGTTTGTCTTCCTGGAGTGGAGTCGAGTGAGTTCTTTATATATTTTGGAGATCAGGCCCTTGTCTGAGGTATCGTTGGCAAATATGTTTTCCCATACTGTTGGTACTCTTTGTAATTTGGTGCTGTTTTCTTTAGCCATGCAGAAGCTTTTTATTTTGATGAGGTCCCATTTGTTTATTCTTTCCTTTATGTCCCTTGCTTTAGGGGATGTGTCTGTGAGGATGTTGCTGCGTGGAATGTCTGAGATTTTCCTGCCAATGTTTTCCTCAAGGACTTTTATGGTGTTACGGCTTATATTTAAGTCTTTTATCCATCTTGAGTTTATTTTCGTGTATGGCGTAAGTTGGTGATCGAGTTTCATTTTTTTGCACGTAGCTGTCCAGATCTCCCAACACCATCTGTTGAAGAGGCTGTTTTTGCTCCATTTTATGCTCCTGCCTCCTTTGTCAAATATTAATTGATCGTATAGACTTGAGTTTATTTCTGGGCTCTCTATTCTGTTCCATTGGTCTATGTGCCTGTTTTTATGCCAGTACCAGGCTGTTTTGATTACAGTGGCCTTGTAATACAGTTTGATATCAGGTATTGTGATCCCTCCTGCTTTGTTTTTCTTTCTCAAAATTGCTGCAGCTATTCGAGGTCGTTTATGGTTCCATATGAATTTCTGCAATGTTTGTTCTATATCTGTGAAATATGTCATGGGTACTCTAATAGGGATTGCATTGAATCTATAAATTGCTTTGGGTAGTATGGCCATTTTGATAATGTTGATTCTTCCAATCCATGAACATGGTACATGCTTCCATTTGTTAGTATCTTCCTTAATTTCTTTCTTCAGTGTTGTGTAGTTTTCTGAGTACAGGTCTTTTACCTCCTTGGTTAGGTTTATTCCTAGGTACTTTATTTTTCTTGTTGCTATATCGAATGGGATTTTTTTCCTGATTTCTGTTTCTGCAGTTTCGTTGCTGGTGTACAGGAATGCCTTTGATTTCTGGGTATTGACTCTGTATCCAGCTGTTTTGCCAAATTCATTTATTAGGTCGAGTAGTTTTTGAGTGGAGTCTATAGGGTTTTCCATGTACACTATCATGTTGTCTGCAAACAGTGACAGTTTCATTTCCTCCTTTCCAATTTGGATGCCTTTTATTGCTTTTTCTTGTCTGATTGCTGTGGCTAGGACTTCCAATACTATGTTGAATAGGAGTGGTGAGAGAGGGCATCCTTGTCTAGTTCCTGATCTTAGTGGGAAAGCTCTAAGTTTTTGTCCATTGAGTGTGATGTTGGCTGTAGGTCTCTCATATATGGCCTTAATTATGTTGAGGACTGCTCCCTTTATTCCCACTTTGCTGAGTGTTTTTATCAGAAATGGGTGCTGTATCTTATCAAATGCTTTTTCCGCATCTATTGATATGATCATGTGATTTTTGTCTTTGCTGTTGTTGATGTGATGTATTATGTTTATTGATTTGCGAATATTGTACCATCCTTGCATCCCTGGGATGAATCCCACTTGGTCATGGTGGATGATCTTTTTAATATATTGCTGGATGCGGTTTGCTAATATTTTGTTGAGAATTTTAGCGTCTATGTTCATCAGCGATATTGGCCTGAAGTTTTCTTTCTTCGTTGTGTCTTTATCTGGTTTTGGGATTAGGATGATGCTGGCTTCATAAAAAGAGTTTGGGAGTCTTCCATCAGTTTGGATTTTTTCGAATAGTCTGTGAAGGATAGGGGTTAGTTCTTCCTTAAATGCTTTGTAGAAATCTCCTGTGAAACCATCTGGTCCAGGGCTTTTGTGTGATGGGAGTTTCTTGATGACTGCTTCAATTTCCTTTGCTGATATTGGTCTGTTCAGGTTTTCTGCTTCTTCTTCATTCAGTTTTGGAAGATTATATTTTTCTAGAAATGTGTCCATTTCATCTAGGTTTTCAAATTTCTTAGCATACAGGTCTTCATAGTAATTTCTTACGATCCTTTGTATTTCTGTGGTATCAGTTGTAATCTCTCCACTTTCATTTCTAATTCTGTTTATTTGGATCCTCTCTCTTTTCTTTTTGATGAGCCTACTTAAAGGCTTGTCGATTTTGTTTATCTTTTCAAAGAACCAGCTCCTGGATTCATTGATCCTTACAATTGTGCTTTTAGTCTCTATGTCATTTAGTTCTGCTCTGATCTTGGTTATTTCCTTCCTTCTGCTTGCTCTGGGCTGTCTTTGTTGTTGTTCCTCCAGTTCTTGTAGGCATAGGGTTAGGTTGTTTGTTTGAACTGTTTCTAACTTCTTAAGGTAGGCCTGTATTGCTATGAACTTCCCTCTCAGGACTGCCTTTGCTGTGTCCCATAGGTTTTGGGTTGTTGTGAGTTCGTTTTCATTTGTTTCCAGGAAGTTTTTGATTTCTTCCCTAATCTCGTTCTTGACCCATTCATTGTTTAATAGCATGCTATTCAGTCTCCATGCTTTTGAGTGTTTTGGGTTTTTACCCTTGGCATTGGTTTCTAGTTTCAGACCCTTGTGGTCAGAGAAGATGCTTGATATGATTTCAATTTTCTTGAATTTGATGAGGCTTGCTTTGTGTCCTATCATGTGGTCTATCTTTGAAAAAGTTCCATGGACACTTGAAAAGAACGTGTGTTTTGCTTCTTTGGGATGAAAAGCTCTGTATATATCAGTTAAGTCCATTTCCTCTAAGGTATTGTTAAGTGACACAATATCTTTGTTGATCTTTTGTTTGGAAGACCTGTCCATTTTTGATAGTGGGGTGTTAAAATCCCCTACTATAATTGTGTTGCTGTCAATATCTTTCTTGAAATCCTCCAATATTTTCTTTATGTATTTGGGTGCTCCTATGTTGGGTGCATATATATTTACAATGTTTATGTCTTCTTGGTGGATTCTTCCTTTGAGTATTATGAAGTGACCTTCTGGGTCTCTCTTTATGGCCCTTCTTTGGAAGTCTATTTTGTCAGATATGAGTATTGCTACCCCTGCTTTTTTTTCCTGTCCGTTTGCTTGGAAAATTTGTTTCCAGCCCTTCACTTTCAGTCTGTGTAAGTCTTTTGTCCTGAGATGGGTCTCTTGGACGCAGCATATGTGTGGGTCATGTTTTCTTATCCATTCAGCTGTTCTATGTCTTTTGATTGGAGCATTTAATCCATTTACGTTTAAGGTTATTATCGATAGGTAGTTATTCATTGCCATTATTTCCTACCTGTGTTCCTCTGTCTTTCTCTTTTCCTTCCTTTCCTTAAAGCAGTCCCTTTAGCATCTCTTGCAGAGCTGGTTTGATGGAGCTGTATTCTTTTAGACTTTTTTTGTCTGGGAAACTCTTTATTTGGTCTTCTATCTTGATTGAGAGCCTTGCTGGGTAAAGTAGTCTTGGTTGCAGGCCTCTGGTTCTCAGTACTTGGAATATTTTTTGCCATTCTCTTCTGGCTTGGAGCGTTTCCATTGAGAAGTCAGTTGCTAACCTTATTGGGGCTCCCTTGTATGTTACTTCCTTTTTCTCCCTTGCTGCCTTTAAGATCCTCTCTTTGTCTTGGAAATTTGCCATTTTAATGATGATGTGTCTTGCAGTGTGTCTCTTTGGGTTCCTTTTGCTTGGGACTCTCTGTGATTCCTGGATTTGGGTGACTTTTTCTCTCCTCAGATGAGGGAAATTTTCCATCATTACTTTTTCAAACAGGTTTTCTATCCCTTGCTCTTCTTCTTCTCCTTCTGGTATTCCTATTATACGGATATTGTTACGTTTCATGTTGTCCTGCATTTCCCTTATTGCCTCTTCATTCTTTCTGAGCCTCTTTTCCTTTTCTTGCTCCTTCTGGGTGTTTTTTTCTCCTTTATCCTCCAGCTCGCTGATCCGATCCTCTGCTTCATCAAGTCTGCTTTTAATTCCTTCTACTGTGTTCTTCAATTCAGAAATTGTATTCTTCATTTCCTCTTGGCTCTTGTTGATATTTTCTATTTCCTTTTTCATGTTGATATAGTTTGCAGTGAGTTCATTGTAGTTTCCTTGTAGTTTCTGGTAGTTCTCTTTGAGCTCAGAGAGCTCAGTGAGCTTCCTGATGACCATTGCTTTGAACTCAGTATCTGATAGTTGAGTTGCCTCTTTTTCGGTTAGTATTCTTTCTGAGACTTCCTCCTTTCCTTTCATTTGGGAATTGTTTCTTTGTCTTCCCATTGTTTGTGAGGCTCTTCTTGTTGGCCTCTGCTTCTTAAATTGCTTTGTTCTGACTCCCTGGATTTATGATATGAACTTCTATGGTAGAATGCCAATGGGATTCGGTGGTGCTGTCTCCTTACTCTCCTGTGCTCACTGGTCTTGAGCTGACGTTTATGTGTTTAACACGGTCTAACTCTAGTCTTTTCAGCACTCCAGGTTTTGTTGTCTCACCTGTGGGAAAAAGAGAAAGGGGGGGTGAAAGAAAAGAAAAAAAAAACACACACACACACACACACACAAAACAAACCAAAAGAAAGATGGGAAGGAGGGAAAAAGGAAATAGGAAAGGAGGAAAGGAAGGAAGGAGGGAAGAAGGAATAAAGAAAGATCGGAGGCAAGATAAGAAGGAATTTTAGCAAAAATTAAAACATAGAAATAGATAAAAGAAGGCAGGAAGAAGACATAAAAATGGTAAAGGATGGGAGGAAGAAGGAATGAAAAAAAAGAAAAAAAGAGAGAGGAAGAAGGAATTCAGGGGGAAAGGAAAAAAAAAGAAAAAGGATAAAAAAACCCCAAACAAACAAAAAAAAAACCTTCTGTTGGCTTTAAACCGGTCAGGTTATTTCTGCTGGTGTCCTGTCTGTGCAATGGGAGGGGGTGTTTGGAAGGATTGGTTTCACTTTTCTCTCTTCCTGGGTCACACTCTTCGCTGTTTTGTAAGTGTGGTCCCTGGCAGTCAATCAGTCCGTTGATCAGCCAATCCAGCTGCTTTGGCTTGTGACGCGTGCGCGCGCAGCAGGGGAATCCAGCCGCTTTGGGTCTGTGACGTTATTTTGTTCCCTGAGCGCGCAGCCGGCGGACCAATAGAGCCGCCAGGGCTTGGAACGCTGGCGCTCAGGTGGCGGATTCAGCCGCCTTGGGGTTAGGACACTCGCCAGCAGCTTTGTATTTAGAAAACAGGCACCCAGCCGGCCCTGTGCTTGGTGAGCACGCGCAGCCCGCTGAGCCACAGGCTCTGTGCTTGGGGGCCCGATCCAGCCGCCCTGGGCTTGAGTCTCTCGGGCGGGCGGGGCCGCCCTGGGACTGAATCACGCGGCACTCGGTTCCGAGGTTTTGGGCCTGTGGGTGGAGCAGCTAGACTCTGGTCCAAATTATCTCGGAGGTTTCAGGTGTGGGCGCCCCTCCGGGGTTTCAAGTGTGGGTCCCGTTCGCTAATCTGCTCGCGCGCGCGACCGGACCTCAGGTGAGCGTAGCAGTCCAGGGGTGGAGGGGGAGGGGCGCCAGGGGCCTCGGCTACTACCAAGAGTTCTCTAATTAGCCCCCGAGTGTCTCTATTTTTTTTTTCATTTTGAGAAATTCCTCCTTTTCAAGCCCCCCTGGTCTAATCAAGCACCTGGCTGCTCACAGCGCAGCCTGGCCCTCTCCCAAGACTCCTGCCGCAGCCCCTGCGCCAGGGCTGGCGCTTCTGCCGCCCTTGTACCGCGCGGTCCTGGGTCCCGTGGACCTTATTGTCCTTCAGCACTCTTCTTACCGTCAGATCTTTCAGTGTCCTCTATCTTTGGTCTCTGATCTTCGTATATGCTGGAATACTGTTGGCTGTTCGCTCTGCTCCTCAGATCAGCTAGGTATTTCCATGGCGTTGAGGGGAAGTGGACTCCGCTCCCACCTATGTTGCCGCCATCTTCCCCCCTCAGTTCGCCACATAGTAAATTTTAAATGAATGATAGAATTTTTGTTATTATTGAGATCCACACAATTTCTCTACTTCTTAGTTTGTCCTACTATAATATATAACATAAAAATTGATATATAACATTGTAGAAAACCATACACACTTAAATAATATGTGTTAAGATAACCACATTAGTGCCACAGCATTTGAATAATTTTAAAGGACACTTGGGTGACAGGCACAATTATTACAAGGTGTTCTTGGGGAGGCCCCACTGTAGTTATTTGTAAAAGTATGTCATAAATAACAGAGATGTATGAGTTAAATGGTATAAGATTTGTAGAAATATATTATAAACTATAAAAATTATGCAAATTTCAAAATTGGCCCTGGAAAACACTTAGAGTCCATCCAAATCCCTCCTTTTGAGGATGATAAAAGTGAGAGTTAGAGTATGTGTGACTTAGCCAAAGGCACACGGTGAGAGAGTGGCAGAGCAAAACTCTAGGGTCAGTGACTACTGTTCCAGAGCATCCTTCCTAGTGTTGATAATGTGTGTCCACTTTTATGTCGTGTTTGAATGGGCCATTTAATATCCTTCTAGCTCTCTAACACCCCATTGCCATGGCTACCACCTAGAGTAAGTGTGTAGAATGTGTAAGAGCAGTATGAAATAGTGCAGCAAACCAACATTGAAAAGACCTATTTCCGTCTCAGAGAAATGTGAGGCTGTGGGGTTTCCATATCTGCCATCATCACCTGTCTTCCCTGAACTAGCTCCAGTTTGCAGAGTCATCTTCGTGTGTTGTCTGGTACAATTTTAAATGAGGTGTTATTGAAGCTAAAGCCTATGGTTCTGTAGTTTCATTCAGGAGAAATATTTGATTCCAAATCTAGGCAGCCATTTTGTAGATATATGTTGAAGTCACTCTTTCTGCTATTGGGGAAAAACACATAAAAACTGGGAGTCCAATAAGAACAACTTTGCCTCCCAGAAATAGTTAGCATCCCCAAGCTATGTTCAGAAACTTAAAACCCATTAATTTCTTTTTTTTAAGATTTTGTTTATCTTATTTTTTGAGAGAGGGAAACAGAGAAAGAAAGAGAGGGAGAGAAACATCAATTGGTTGCCTCTCGCCTCTCACATGCCCCCAGCTGGGGACCTGGCCTGCAAGCCAGGCATGTGCCCTGACGGGGAACCAAACCAGTGACTTTTGGGTTTGTGGGAGGACGCCCAACCCACTGAGCCACACCATCCAGGGCTCATCAGATTTCTTTATTTATCAGAGGGAGAAAGTAGTGGTAAGAAGGTAAGATGTAAGATAGGCCTGATAGTGAGAGCTGCCCACACAAACTAAACAATTCTGACTTATCATTCGGATGTAGACTGACAGATGGAATTCCATTTATTCCATTAATGGAAAATTGAAGCAAAACTGGACAGCAAGCAATCACTGTAAGCCACCTTTATATTCTAATGCTCAATTCTGGTTTTGCATTTCTCTCTGTTTCTCCCCCCACCCCTCTCTCTAGATACACACACACATACACATACACATATATATGATGTAGATATAGATATGCATACATATGTATACTTATTTATGTACATATGTGTGTGTATATATAGTATGTGTTATATACTCTTAAGTCCAGAATGTATGTATTTAGGTACATACTATATATTATAGAAAATACCATATGATCTCACCTTTAACTGGAACGTAATCAACAAAAGAAAAAAGTAAACAAAATATAACCAGAGACATTGAAGTTAAGAACAATCTAACAATAGCCAGAGGGGAGTGGGGAGGGGACAGTGGGGAGAGGGGATTACAGGAACTACTATAAAGGACACATGGACAAAATCAAGGGGGAGGGTGGAGGTAGGGGAGGGAGGTGGGTTTGGCTGGGGTGGGGTGGAGGGATAGGGAGAAAAGGCAGACAACTGTAATTGTATAACAATAAAAATTTTTTTAAAGAATATATTTGTTTTAATATTCCAAGGAATTATAAAAATAAACTATTAGTTTATCAAAGTTAGGGAGACACAGCTGACATGACTGGTAAAAAGAGTCAATGTAAACTGCTTCAGATATCAGGTATTGTGCAGAATTTAGGTTTTATCACCCATAAAGAATAACTTCTAAAAGGGAAATAGAAAATACCAAAAAAAATCCTCTAAGGCAACATTTGGAAAATTTTTACATCATAGACTCAGATATAGACTCCATTATAATTAACTTAGTTAACCATGAAGAAATAAAGTGAACTGTTTTTCTCTAAGACATTCTCACGTGGGAGGTCCAGTATTGGTGTTTTGTGGACTAGGGTCTCCTGGATCAGTTGTAGGTGTTAATTACATATATAATAGGCCTCCGCAATAACACCTGAACTGGCTTCAATTATTTCATTTTTATTGGCTTAAAATTATAACTGCTTAAAACTCTCAGCAGATGAACTCTACTAAAGGTGGCTTATTAATTAAAATGTGGGAGAAAGGACATACGTTCTATTCTCTCTGCTACTCTCTCGAACTACCCAGTGTTGTATCACAGAATAATAGACTGCCAACGCTTTTAAAAATATGTTCTCTAGATAGATGCCATCTGGTCCAAATGGCCTTTTCTTTAAAAATGGAAAGACCGAAGCTGGGAGAGTCCCGACTCGTTCAAGGTGCGCCACGCAGCACGTAAAATTAGGGCTCCTCAGTTTACTTCTCCCTGTCACCCCGTGCTGCCTGTATCTGCACTTGTTTTCAATACTGGTTGTTAGCTGCAAAATATTCAGTTCTCTCTGATTCAAAAATCAATATAACTAACCATACATTATGATGAACGGAATTTCATTATTTTTCATTATGTTTTGTGGAAGTTTTAGAGTCTGGAGGATAATGCACCCATAATAGAAGATAAAATAATCAAAGAGGTAAAAAATAATGAGATTCTATTTTATAAAGGTAACAAATTTAGGAACAGGTTGTATTTTCGCTTTTGGTTTTCAATGCTATTATCAAAATCTTCATCTGCACAGCACAGTGCAGAGCCCATCACCAGCTTCGCTGTAAATCAGACTTCACAGTGCCGCACAGGTGACAGAAGACAGGTAGTTTTTCACGTTGCGTGTAGTTGAGAAAGCTCTGATTGTGTGGATTTATTTTTCTAAATGTCATAGGACTATCCCCAAATTAAATATTTTTGTTGTATCACCAAACTATGTGTCCATTTGTAGTAGAACATCTCATTTTACATCTTATATATATAGTGCTAACTTTAGCTAAACATAAACTAAAATCAAATTCTTTGCCACAGTGTATACTGATATACTGTTAAAATGGTTATTGCTACAGAATTGAACAACTCCGATGCTCTACCAAATGCACACATGTTTTTTCCCATTTCCGACAGGTTATTTCTGTCAGAAAGTTAGTAGAATCCGGGGTATCAAACACTTGGTTGTTGATCATTAATTATAGATATGGAAAATGACAGCAATAAGCAAAAATGGGACATTTATCTCTTTTTAATCTGTATATTGCAGATATGTTTCCATATGGATACATACCTTTGTAAGCATTTGATGTGATACATTACCAACCTACTGTTGTGTGACTTGATGTATTATTTATTTCTCTCTGTCTGGAGACAGCCAATTTATGATAATAAAAACTCTTAAAGGAGGCAAATTCCAAAGTGTGATTGCGAGTGAAATGATGTTTAAATCCAAAGTAGCACGAAATTCAGTGAAAACCTAAGAAATTACCATGAGGGCAACATCCCAGAATCACTCATTCCACCTATGCCCTTTTACAACTCCATGGCTACAGTAATATTATTGAGAGAGGCCAACCCCATAAAGTAATAAGGTTTCCTAGCTTTTGTAGCTTTTCCCCAGTAGTTAGCCACTAATTTTTAAAACAATTTTATTGAAATATAACTGATGTATTCTATAATTCACCGATTTAAAGGGGGCAACTCAAGGATTTATAAAATATTCACAGAGTTGTGCACCTGTCACCACCACTAGTCTTCAGCCTGCGCCCCTCACTGTTACAGCCAACGCCGCCCATGTTCCCAGCCCTAACACCACGGGTCCACTCTCTGTCTGCAGTTTTATCTATTCGGGCACTTCATAACTGGAGTCCTGTAGTACATGCTCTTTTGTGACTGACTGCCTTTACTTAACATTATTTTACATAATGTTTTTAAGGTTCGTCCAAGTTATCTATAGCATGTATTGGTATTTAATTCCTTTCTCTAGCCAAATAATATTCTGTTATATGGATATACTACCTTTTGTTTATTCAAAACATTGTTCATTTATTCAAGAGGTGGTGTTTTCACTATGTGATTACTATAAATAATGCTACTGTAAACGCTCAGAAAAACACAAGTTTTTCTATGAATTTCATTTCTTTTGTGTATATGTACAAGGTCTGTCCAGAAGGTATCCAGCCATGTAATATGAAAACTAAAGACATTTTTTCAGGAAGATACAAGGTGCAAGAAACATTGTACGTAGGACAGTGTACACCTCAGTCCCCTTCAAAGTAGGCACCTTGGACCTCACACAGTTCTCCTAATCGCCATCAGCTGCCCCGTGATGTTTTTCTGAATCTCATTGATGGTCTGAAATCTCTTCCCTTTTAAAGGTGATTTTAGTTTGGGAAAAGCCAGAAGTTGCAGGGCACCAAGTCTGGGCTATTGGGGGGCTGAGTCACCTGGGTGATTTGATGTTTCATCAAAATACTCTGCAGGAGACATGATGTGGGAGCGGGTGCATTGTGATGAAGCTGCCAGTCACCAGTTGCCCATAGCTGTGGCCTTCTGAATCAGCCGAATAGTTTCTGTGGAGGAATGTTCAAGTATAATGCAAAAGTTGATGCAGATTCATTGCTCTACTTGCCCAGTCATTTTGAATTCAACGGCCACACAGTACACATGCTCACTCAATAGGATCTTCCACCCCCACTGACTAGTACAGTGAAGTTGTCATTATTCATGCATGTGCATTCCAGTCCACTCTCCTTGGCTGCCAGGTGACATCGATGTGTGGCAAACCATTCTCATTATATCAGCAATGGCTGAACTTCTTCTGGACAAACCTAGATCTCCGGATAAACCTAGTAGTGAGATTTCTAGCTTGTTTAGCCACTTTTAATTTTTTAAATTAAATTTATTTTTATAGCTAACTAGATCCTCTTACAGTCAGATTATGTTGTTTTATCCCCTGGAGGACAGCTAGATTCTTCTTTGTAGTTGACTCTCAGGTCATAGAGAATATTACTTAATCTCTTTTTCTCAAGTCTGGGTTTAATAATTTGAATTTCTAAATATCTCAGATTTTTTTTTAAATCCATGGCTCTTGTCACATTTATTTTAACCTGAAACTGCTGTAACATCTTTATAACTTCCATTTATACTTCTTATAAACCAGGTTCCCACTGTTAGAATTATAGTGTCCACTTACTGACCACTTTCTGTGTGCATTTTTCTAATCCACAAAACAACCATGTGAAATAAATATCATCCCAATGGTACAGGTGAGGGAACTGAGGCTCAAAGAAATTAAGTGACTTAACCCAAGGCCTCCAGCTCAGCAAGTGGTAGAAACAGGTTAGAAGCCAATAGACATCTAGCTCAGAAGCCTAGGGCAGTGATTTCAACTGATATGCCAAGTAAGGCAAACCAGGATGCCTCAAGAATTCGTAAAGCATCCAATGCCTGACTATTTAGTCAGGGGCACTAGCCTCTTCTCCCTTTGCCTGTCGAATTAAAAAATGACAACAATGCAACAATAGCCATTTGTTGTGAATGAATCAAAATTACACCTATTTTTCCGTCGGTGTGATGCAGAATTTTAGTTTAGTTTATGTGTGCCATGAGATGACAGAAGTTGAAAATCACTGGTGTAGGGTCCTCCTACCAAGCTGTCCTATATTGAGAGTCTCTGACCAGTGATACCAGAAAAAAGAATTCTCTTCACAACTCTTTTGTAATTGTTTCAACTATTCACTTCAACATGGACACATCCAGCAGTGAGCATGAAAAGCTTAAATGTGTAAAAATGTGTAAAAACCTTAAAGTCTAAAATCTCGAATATCTGCCAATAGTTGGATAGTTAATAGTATACATTAAATAACATAGAAGAGTGATTTTCAAAGTTCTTTTTATCGTGATCCAAAATAAGAAATAAGTCATATCAAAACCCACATACCCCTATAAATAAAAGCTTCAAGGATGGATTCATATTTTCTATAGCTCTCAGAACCCATAGGTCTCTAACCACAATTTTAAAAACTGTCATAAAATATATGCAATTGGCACAGACTATTTTTTATCACAGACCAATCTGAAAGTTACTCCTCTTTCTTGGGAAACTATGAAAATTCTTCCCAGTGCTATAGGATCATGGAGCCGCTGAGGAAAATATAGCAGGCAATTGAACAAACAGCACTTTACAGAGGCTGCCACTAGCCTTTTCAGAGCTAAGTGAGCTCCCAGCAAAGAGAGCATACAGAGAGACACACAAAAGGAGAAAGTTCCAGAGTAATGAACACTAATCATGGGCAATTTGTAAGGCATATCGAAGGAAAGAAAACCACTTAGAAATATGGCTAAGATTTATTTTCAAACAACTGCACCCTGAGAAAGAACTGCAGGATGATACGCAGTTTATGTTAAAGGCCTCGGTAGAAGGAAATGGCCTTCTGCTGTAGATCAGTGTAGACCCACAGCAAGCAGAAAATGCATCAACGATCAAGGATGAAATTATAACACTAATACTAGTCTTGATGAGAAATACTTCTGTTGGGTACAATTCTTTAAAGGTTTTCATAACTTCGAGGAAAATAAATATTTTACCCTAACTATGTATGGGATAGGGCAAAAGTAGGTTTATAGTTATGAGTACATGAAACAGGGTTTATTCTTGTTATCATTTATTAATTACTGTATTATTGTTCATACACACAACTGTAACCCTACTTTTCTCCCATCCTGTAAATGTTACCTGTAGTTGGTTGTAGGCTCAAATTATATTTAGCTTTTTACTATAATCCTTTTTTAAAATATATTTTATTGATTATGCTATTACAGTTGTCCCAATTTTCCCCTTTTGCCCTCCTCTGCCCAGTCCCCCTATTCCCACCCCCCTGTTCATGTACATGGGTCATGCATATAAGTTCTTTGGCTTCTCCGTTTCCTGATCCTTGACTCATAGTAATCATTTGTTCATCTAACCTTTTCTGTTGCCTTTACAAATCCTGAGTTTAAAAAAAATAACTATTTGTAGGTGGCTATTTGGATGGGGTGGTCCCAAATGACAGTTGCCACAAAGCAAGGAAGGGAAGGGAAGCAGCACCTCTTGTATAATATTTTTGTAGGAAAAATTATTCTTGTTTGATGGGATACCATATCCACATAAGTGAGGCCACCACTCTTTAATTAGCACAATAGGATAAAATGCCACTATTGCCAGATCTCCTGTTTGAAGAGCTTTTGTCTTGACAGGAATTGCCCGCAGGTGTAGTTTTTAGTGCATATGTCATCAAGGTTTTAATAAAGAAGTATTCATGGCTCCACACCAAGAAGACTAACAATCCAACTGAAAAATGGGCAAAGTACCTGAACAGACACTTTTCCAAGGAGGACATACAGAGGGCCCATAGACATAAGAAAGGATGCTCAGCATTACTTATCACTGGAGAGATGCAAATTAAAAACCACAGTGAGATACCACTTCACACCAATCAGAATGGCCATCATAACCAAATCAACAAACAAGTGTTGGAGAGGTTGTGTAGAAAAGGGATCCCTAGTGCACTGTTGGTGGGAATGCAGACTGGTGCAGCCACTGTGGAAAACAGTATGGAATTTCCTCAGAAAACTAAAAATGGAACTGCCTTTTGATCCAGTGATTCTACTGTTGGGATTGTACCTTAAGAATCCTGAGACACCAATTCAAAAGAACCTGTGCACCCCAATGTTCATAGCAGCACAATTTACAAAATCCAAGTGCTGGAAACAGCCTAAATGCCCATTAGTAAATGAGTGTATCAAAAAACTGGTATATTTACACAACGAATACTACACAGCAGAAAGAAAGAAGACACTCCTACCTTTTGCAACAGCATGGATGGAACTGGATAGTATTATGTTAAGTGAAATAAGCCAGGCAGTAAAAGATAAATACCATATGATCTCACCTATAAGTGGAACCTGATCAACAAAACAAGCAAGCAAAATATAACCACAGAGACATGGAAATAAAGAACAATCTGACAGTGACCAGAGTGGAGGGTGATGGGGCTAACAAGGGAAAGAAAGGGAAGGGACAAGTCAAGGAACGTGTATAAAAGACCCATGGGCATGGGCAATGGGGTGGGGATTGACTGTGTGGAGAAAGGGAGGGGGCAGGGGAGACCAATGAGGAAAAAGTGGGACAACTGTAATTGAACAACAGTAAAAAAGTACAGGATAAAATAGGAAGTACTTACCTCCTATTTAGATAAATAGTTCTAATTCTTCCTTAATGTTGGGCAGATGTGAACTTTCACATGATTACATATCTACCTCCATTCACAACTTTATACATCTCAAAATTTGAGCCACAGAATGATGAGGTGGAAGGACCCGAGCACAGGAGTCAGAAGACACGGATAAACACCTGCTCAGTCTTCTGTAGCTGTATCTTGGATTACCTCCTAATGAAAGTAACATTAAGAAAGTCAGCGGGTGGAAGGGAACAGAAACAGCCATGAGCACTGCAGTGATTGTGAGAACCAGGAGGACAACAGCTACAACTGGGGTGGCTTGAGTCCAGCCAATGACACTGGAGCCAAAAAGAAGAAAAAGAAACAAAACAAAAAAAAAGAAGAAGAAGAAAGAGAAAGGCAGTGAGAAAATTTTAGCCTTTAAAGATAAACTCTTTGCCAACAGAGAGGATCCAGGAAATACAGGCCTTTGAACTCTTTTCATTGAGCCAGAGACCTTCCAAAACAATAGAGGAGGCTAGCAAGAGAAGCTACCAATTTCAGGAAATGCAGCCCATCTCCAAACTGGGAGAAGTGGTAAACAGCCATGGCCCCATGGAGCCTGACAAAGACAACATCCGCCAGGAGCCCTACACCCTGTCCCAGGGCTTCCCCTGGGATTCCTTGGACCTGGGGGACCGTGGTCTGCTAAAAGAATTATACACCCTCCTGAATGAGAATTACATGGAAGATGATGACATCATGTTTCGATTTCATTATTACACGGAATTTCTTTTATGGGTTCTCCAGCCACATCTCTGGCTCTCCCAGTGGCACTGTGGAGTTCGAGTGGTCTCCAGTTGGAAACTGGTTGGGCTCATCAGCGCCATCCCAGCAACATCCACATCTGTGACACAGAGGAGAAGATGGTGATCAGCTTCCTGTGTGTCCACAAGAAGCTGCGCTCCAAGAGGGTGGCTCTATCCTGATCCGGGAGGTAACCCGGCGGGTTCACCTGGAGGGCATTTTCCAAGCTGTTTACACTGCTGGAGTGGTATTACCAAAATCTGTTGGTAGACTTTGGTAATACCACTAAACCCATGGAAGCTGATTGCAGTGAAGTTCTCCCACCTGAGCAGAAATATGACCAGGCAGCAAACCATGAAGCTCTACCGACTGCCAGAGTCTCCCAGGACACCTGGACTGCAACCAATGGAAAAAAAGGACACCCCAGTAGAGTACCAGCTGCTCACCAGGTACCTGAAGCAGTTTCACCTCACGCCAGTCATGAGCCAGGAGGAGGTGGAGCACTGGATCTACCCCCAGTATAATATCACTGACACTTTTGTGGTAGGGAATGCAAATGGTGAGGTGGCAGACTTCCTGAGCTTCTATATACCTCCCTTCACCATTATGAACTGTCCAACCCACAAGAGTCTAAAGGCTGCTTATTCTTTCTACTATGTTCATACCCAGAGCCCCCTTCTAGACCTCATGAGTGACGGCGCCCTTGTTCTTGCCAAAATAAAAGGGTTTGACGTGTTCAGCACACTGGATCTCATACAGAACAAAACCTCCTTGGAGAAGCTCACGTTTGGCATAGGGGACAGCAACCTGCAGTATTATCTGTACAATTGGAAGTACCCCAGCATGGGAGCAGAGAAGGTCGGGCTGGTGTTACAGTAACCAGTTGCCAGTGAGGTTCTGGATAAAGCCACTGAGAATTCAAACCAGGAAACAGAACCCCACCACTTAGTCCAGCTTTCCCAAACATGAGGAAGGATCCCTGGCCAAGGGAACAGAGGTGAGCTGGCTTTACAAACAGCCACCGAATTTGACAATTGTACTGTGATGGCATAGGATGCATGATGTCACCTCTGGCCGTGTCTCTGATCTCCCTGTTTTCCAGTTAATCACATCCTATGCAGCTGTGATCAAGGGAATATAACTGCTGAAAACTAGCTCATGATTGGCCTATTATGAAGTTAACAGATGAAAAGTAAAAGTATATATATTATTTTTTTTAAATGTCAGCAATCCTTTGGGAACCTGGGTATCCTCATAGGTGAGAAGGGGGACACATTGCTGTCCTGGCCTCCCTCACAAGGTTATTGGGAGAACTGAATGAGCCAAGGGGTGTGGAACTTCTTCATAAACTGAACGTTACTACACAAGGCAAAGATGAAAGGAACCCCATGAGACAGTCCCTTCTTTTACACTGTGATCTTTATAAGCTGATCATCTGTATATTTCTCCTTATGATACTGCCAAGTTGTTAGAACTGCTTTCTTTGACTTTCTGTTCAAGTCCCTATTTTTCAGCCAGTTGCCTCTGAATGTGATCCTTACCTCTTTGTCTTGCTGGATCGCAGCTTGAATCCCCTTTCCTTGGGGTTGGAATTGTTCTCACTGGGAGATGTGCTATTGTGAAATGCAAGAAACTGCCAGCATGTAGATCGAAGCCACTGAAAAACACATAGCTGAGGGGCAAACATGTAAAACATTTCTTCAAACTATAATCTTTAAGAAAAAAATTTTAAAAACCACTTTGAACAAAAATGACCATGATTTTGAATAATTTAAATTTCTATGGCCTAATTGAGTTACCTCAATTAAAACAACACAATAAAAAAATTTTCAATAGAAAAATTACCAAAGGAAAAAATAATTAAAATAATTACTATGTTTAAGAGGAAATTTTCTGAATTGAATGCATTGTTATACTAAAAATCTTAAATCATTATAAACTACAGTAATTATTTTCTTCATGTTGCAAATACCCAATAAGTACTCTGTTCCTAAATTGGTTGTGGCCTCTTTACTTGAGGAAAGGAAGCTCCCCAACACAGGGCAAGCATGCCATGATAATTGCTCAGCTGTTTTTATATTATTATATTTGATTGCAAACCCCACCAAAGATGTCAAGGATTTGCTCCTCTGGAAGTAGGAATTTTCAGAGGATTCAGGAGCTTGGTTTTGGCTATATATCAAGAACAGAATGTGATTGGTTACTGAATATTTAGTTGTATATTTTGTTACTAAAACCTTTATTAGAAAATTTACCTAGAATCATGTAACCATTTTATTTTGTAGATTACTGTCACTTTCAATCATTTGTGTCCTGGAGAAAGAAGACATTGTGTATTTATACATTAGACCTTTAATTAAGATAATACCATATCTACTGATACCCTGGGCATGGAAAAAATGATTCATGATAAAACAAGAAAGGCCAAGACTGGACATCTAAAAGTAGTGTTCACTAGATGTAATAGATCTAGGGAGATAACTAGTACAGACCAAGGGAAGGAGAGAGGTAAAATCATTGGGCAAAGTTTAAAAAATACTGTAAGGAAGGTAGGTACAGGGAGTACACAAAGGTGGAAAATGAGGACAAATGGGCAAATTTGGTTCTAGGTCTAAGATATCCACAGGGAAAGACGGCACGAGAAGCAGGAAGGCAAACAGTACACATCTGGGAAGAGCATAGGCAAAAAAGATCAAGTGAGACTTTGGGAGCTGTGCCCTTTAAAAAGGTTGTGATGTCTGGTTTTGGAGCAAACACATTCTCTGCCCTGTGGGTTATAGTCATGTAAGAATGCACAGTGCGTGTGCTGTAATGAGAAGGTATGCATCACAGTGAGGATTACAATGGAAAGAAAGCATTAGTCTTTCTAGGGGTATTTTATGTAAGTGAAAGTTCTTTTTTCTTTTCTTTTTTGATGGGAACAAAACATCTTTTTTATATCCCCAAAGCTTTGGCATAGAATTGAACTGTGAGATGTATTGACCCTAAGGTCTCCAAGTAGAACAACGAAGTGGTGTGTGCCACTTCCCCTCACCATTGGGGGAATGACTGGCCTGGAGCGTCCACGACAATGCAGTCCCATGGCTGGTGCTTGATGCTGGCCATTCGCTTAGATGAGGCTGTCAGTCCAAGTACCTTGGGTCTCGTTCACATGGCCTTTGTATGTGGCTTGGGCTTCTTATGGGTTGGTGGTTGGATTCAAAGAAGGAGCATCCCCAGCATGAGAGTGGAAGCTGCATATCTCTTAAGGCCCAGCCTTGGAAGTTATATAGCAACATTGCCCTTGCATTCCTTCGGTCAAGGCAAGTCTCAGGAAAGGCCCAGATGCAAGGCGGGGAGGAAGAGACTGGGAGGAGGGGCAAAGAATGTGCTGCCATCTTTATTTCACCACAGCTACCCACTAGGTTCCCGGCACCCTGGTAAGTGCTTTATCCATTGTATCTTATATAAACCTCAGAACCACAGAGCATGTTAAATATCACTTCCTCAGTTTGTCAAATAAGACATTTAATGATCAGAGATGTTAAATTATGGAGTTAATAAATGGATTCGATGGGATTTGGACCCAAGTCTTTCTGCCTCCATAGCCCCAATAAGCAATAGTTGAAGAATGACAACTGCTTGTGCATTTATTAGGTAGGATGAATAGATCTGTTAGTGCATTGCAAGGTGTCAGTTGGGTCCCCCCCCAATTCCTATTAAGATAATTAAGATTTATTTTTAAAATCCTATATGACTAAGCTGATTAAATTGTCTAATGGTATAATTTTCTGTCACTTCGCTCCTCCTAGATGTTCCAAATAAATGGGTATGGTGAGTTCTTACCATTTGGACAATTACAAATATGACATTAGGGCAGATAATGCCTCTAAGTTTTCAATCATATCCAGTTTGGCTTGATCAGATTACCCAATAGAAACCTACATGGAATGTGCCTACCTGAATTGAAAGTAACTATTGTTACAACTTAATTAAATCTAGAAGATTGTACTGTAAAATATGCATAGGCATCTAATTTTTTAAACTCAGAAAAAATTTATTCTCTTAAGCTCATTTATTGCAATTTTTCTTGAGTAGTCTATCTGTTTCAGATTCAGTTCTTTAAAGCTATAAAAAAAATTGACAAATAGGCCAGTCATTCAAAAGTAGTTTTGTCTATATAAACAGCTGGCTGGATGGATTTCTTTTTTCTTCCGTTTATTTGTCTACCAAATAGATCAATTTTGTGAATATGGTTGATGAAAGAGAGATATAAAACTGTTTGAAGTGTTGAAATTCATTCTTAAGGATAAGATTAAAAGGCTGGCATGATTTATTTTAGCCTAGAGAAAAAAAGATTGAGGAAAACAAAGTATTCTCAGTGATAGGAAGAGCTGTCCTCTGTTGAAATACACATGCACATGTGCAGAAATGTCATTGTAGGGTAGCTGGACTCTTCGCAGGTAAATTTCACCAAGAACAGTATTGTAAATGCAAGATTCGACTTTGAAACAAGGGTGCAAACACTTTTGCTGTCAATTCCTTTAAAAACAATGACTGTTCTTGTATAGCTTGTAGCAATGAGGGGTCAGACCCTTTATGAAGGCGTGGACATGGAGGAGTTTGCCTGCAAAAGGTTCTGTGGGTGATGATTTTATGAATTTTAGTATGTGCCCTTGGGTTAACGCTTGGGAATATGACACCCAACAAAGTTAATAGCTTAATCAAAGTTAGTGACTAAATCAATGATAACAAAATGTAGAATATTAGATGATTTTTTCCTTTTTTCTTTAGTCAGTAGAGTCTACTCTTTATAGAAAGATTTTTTGAAAAAGGAAAGAAGAAATGAAGAAGAGAAAGTCAGCAGTACCTAACTGCATTTCAATATCTTACATCCTGAGAATTTAACACTATAATTTTCTCTTTTTTGCTCACTAAGAATTCAGTATAGATATTCAGCAGATATCAGACTTTGGAGTCCTCTCCGGGGTCTTCCGTTTTATGTAAGAGAATAGAAGAGAACAAGCAGAATTGTGGAGCAGGGTTTTATGGGTCATGACTTCTTTCTACATTCTTTAGTCAGAGCTCGGTTATATGACCCTACCTTAATGTAAGGGAAGCTAGCACATGTCACTAGCTGTGGCCTCTGGAGAGAGAGAGAGGAAGACAGGGAGAGAGAGAGGGAGAGAGAGAAGAGACAGAGGGAGAGAGAGAGAGAGAGGGAGAGAGGGGGAGAGAGAGAGAAAGAGGGAGAGAGGGGAGAGAGAGAGAGAGAGGGAGAGAGAGAGAGAATAGGCAGGAGAAAGAGTAATAACCTAAGAACAGATTCAAACAGACTTTCAAATCATTTATTAAACATGAACTACAACACTGCCGTGTGATACTAGAATGCATTAGTGCTTCAAACAAGACCATTTTTAATCCTTTAAAAATACACTTTAAGAACAAATGTTGAATTTTTTGTATAGACTCCTATTATAATTTCACTTGAAAATCAAACCTGGTGTGAATTCTACTAGAAATTCTCAGGGCTGAGCAATGAAACAGTGTAATTTTTAGCAAGTGCCAACAATTCCATGTGAATGGGGCCTTTATGAAACATATTTTACCACTCCTGTGGATTAATAATGTGTTAGCATAAAAAGACATGTTGAGCTTAGTGCAATTATCCTTCCGTCCCAATTATACTGTGACATTAAATCTTGTGACATTTAATAAGAAAGGCCATTTCACCCATGGCTACCTCTCGTGCAGACGATTTATGCAACAGTGTTCCCATAGACAAAATTATTAAAAGAAGGCATTCCAACACACTGATATGTCTACCGGCCCATGTAAATTAAATAAGGTGTAGCAAAATATATAAATTGTTAATGTTATGATTACTCAGTACCTGAGACAAAAGAAAGTGAAATTAACAACACTGCCTTTTAATCCATCAAAATTAAACAAATGTAAATGGATAACTAATAGTGGGAGGAAGTTGCCTAGCAAATAGGGATTCAGGAAGTTATTTTTCCTCAGGGGTGGAATTTAAAGCCTTTTTTTATAATGTATGTCTATCTGGCATATTTGGCATATACTTAGCTTAATTTAAGCTTTTAATATCTTAGTGTAATTTAAGGTTTTGCTATCTTAAATGTCTAAATTTTATTTTTTGCGTGTGTTTGTGTACTTAATCTGCCAATGACCATATAACATATTTTCTTCCAAAGAGTTGTTATGTCTAACATTGATTCTGAATTTACTGAGTTTTACTATTAAACTGTTCATGTGGGGTTAAGTGCGAAAGAAGAGGAAAGTATAAGAGGTGCTGATAAAATATTTGTTAAGGCCCCTTAACATAGTGACTTTTATTTCTGATCTTGACACTATTGACGTGATGGAAAACATCAAAGGTAATGGAACACAGATCTTCAAGTCAGACATTGAGAGAGCTCCCTTAGATCTGAAGTGACCAGAAAGAATTTGTTTATTTACATGCATAAATTTCCCAGTTCTTTTTTATTTTAAATACAAAAGCATAAAATTTTCTAGAGAAACTGCTAGACTTACAAAGAGCCATGTTTTCAGGGAGCTGAGGGGGTGTGGGAGGGAAGGCTTTTCTCCTGTCCTCTTAGGTTCTATAACTGGGCCTGAGAAGTAGACTGTGACAAAGGACAGATTGACAGGAGAAGAGCATACAAATTTTATCTGATGTTAATATTTGGACGTGTACAAGAGGCCTTCATACATAAGAAGTAAAAACCCGAAGGAGCAAGCAGGCCTTAGAGCTGTTTTATCGTCTGAGGGAAGAATGGCCAGTCGTGGAGATGTGACAGGGTGGAGGGAACAGGGGTTGGGCTGGAGGCGGTAAACCGTGGGAAGTGACCAGGAGATGCGGAGGGGAGATTAATGGAGAGTGATGATCACTGTGGGCTTGCACAGATTCATTTCGGCGTTTATTGTTTATCCCCAGGGATGAGAATTCTCTCTGCCTGGTAGGGGCAGCCTATCTTCCTCGTGGGACATGTGTGCCCTGCTTTTAGGTAGAAAGAGGGAGGTCGGCGAGCCCTTCCCGACCGAATTCAGTTTCTCAGTCCCCAGCATCTCAAAATACACAGTATGCCAAACTGGCATATTTGGGGATAGCTTGTTCTCATCTCCTTAAGAGTTTTGTATTCTTTGTTAGTATTTATTTGTATGTGTATAATTATACATACATGTAAATACATAAATAGGAAAAATAACTAGTCAAATAAAGGTACATCTTAATCAAATGGTCTGAAAAATTAGGACTACTCTTAAATTTAAAGCCTTTGGGAATTTTAATGCTCAGGTCCATAGACCAGAAATGGTCTTAACCACAGAATATTGTCATTGAACTATTCTGACGACAGCCCTTATCTATGACAGAAGCAGATTTAAATGAGCATAATTTTGAGATTCAGAACTGATCCTTAATATCGATACTGTTAACCCAGGGTCTCTCTCTCGTAATACTGTGTCCTATAAATGGGTGTGGTCTTGTCTGGCAGGGGAGAGGCCTGCATTAACTCAATGATGGGATTGACTCCTAAGGATCCTAGAGTAGTTCCTCTGTAGGGGAACAGACACTAGGGGAGTACACTTATCATTTGTTGCCCTTGCTCATGCTAAATATTGCTTATTGAGAATTGGATCCATGACTTACCTGTATGACTTCATGGCTTCTCTGTGGTTTATTAGTGTTGACCTAACCAGAGGGTGACCAGTTGTCACGATCACACAAATAGTTTTGGATATCCAAGCTGTTTCAGAGACCATAACACCAATAATTTATTCTCTTCTGTTTTATGACTTAGGTTTAAAGAGAAACTATGAAGAAGTAAAACCATAACTCTCTTAGGGGACTGTCTTTCCCAATGGGACCATTTTACTGTTCCAACTAGTGAATATATATGAAAATGTGCCAGTCGTGTCCTTTGGACTACAAGTGACAGAAAAGCCACCTCAAATTAATTTAAGCGATCAGGAAACAGAGCAGAAGATTGGATGGGTCTAGTGGCTCAGTCATTCCTCAGGGCCGAGTTTTACTCGCTCTCTCTCTGTTTTACCATCCAGCATGTTGTCTTCATCCTGAGGCTGCTTTCCCTTTGATTTCCAGTGGCTGCTACGCTCTACCTTGTTCACGACAAGAGGTAAATAGATGAGCTTTAACTGTTCTCCAGTAAGAGACGGGGAGAGCATTCCCAGCAGTCACCTGTGCATGCCTTCTTATATCTCATTATCCATTGTGTGTCATACACTACTCTTGAACTAGTCACTAGTGAAGAATATGAAATTCCCAAACACCAATCACAATAAAATTAATTCCCTCAATTCCTCTTTTGCTTCTCATGGAAAAGGAAACGCATGGATCTTGAGGACCACCCACATCCAATGTCTGCCACAGTGGAAGTGCAAGGGAAACGGGCGCAGAGACCACTGAGAAGTGGCTGTGGAGTGAAGGCGCTGGGGGCCATAGGGGACCACTCTTTTGCCAGAGAGGAATAGAAACAATACCAGCCAAGCTAAATAGTAAAGTTAAAAGAGGAAAAGAAATGGCATATCAAAAATAGATAAGAATTATTTCATTTTTAAAAAGAGTACTAAATTTTTCAGAAAAAGATATATTTTATTTTTCTGAGAAGAAGACGAGGATATACTTAAAGAGGATAAGAGAAAAATAGGGAGGTACATCGTGCTGTCTTTTAGTTACCGTTAACTCATGATTTGGGATGCAGGTTACATACGAGAAAGAATAACCTATTGATCCTCTTTGTATGGATGCACTTTGTTGGTATGGAAAGATTTAACTACGTAAGTGTTGACATATTGGGTGGTCTGCTACAAGCAGGCAGAGTATATAGATAATGAAAAATTCAGCTGCACTTCTAATCAATGGGTTTGTCTTTCTGATGGGCTGTAATGAGCCTTCTCCAAGCACGTTGGAAAATCATGTCCTTTATAGAAAGCCTATATCCACATCCTTTCTGGGATTTCTGTTTCCAGGGAGAGATTTGCCATGTCATAATCAAAATTGTGTGCAGCTGCCAGCCCCAAAACTTACACTATTACTATCTAAACATGTCAATATGTAGCTTAGGAGACTGCCAAGCCCCCCTGATCCCAGGAGGAACTGCCACGAAGGCACGCTATCATTAAATGTAGAAACCCTCAGTATTCCCTCTAATAACATTTCGAGTGGGAAACGAGAACCACGCCCGGCAGGGGTGATCATCCCAAAATGTCCGCCTCTTTAACAAGTGTAATCTTGAACCAACTCAGACCTCACCATCTGGGAACAGGGCAGATCTCTGTGTTTGGAACAAGTGTGTGGCTGCTGATGGCAGCAAAGAGGAAAGGGTATCTGCATCTGAGACAGAGAGAGTCTAGGGACCAAAATCTGTGTCCCAAGCCAAACAAACTAAGACGTCAGGGTCAATGCACCAACCTTAGTGCCAAAGGTGTTTTTAGGAATTTCTCTTCCTGGTTTATTTGGACAAAGAAGAATAGCCTACTATAGAGACTTTGACTGTCTAATTACTGTTTATGTTTATTAAGTTTGCTGTATAACGGTTCAGCTGTCATATTTCCTAGACAATAGAACAATCCTAGGCATACGTACAGTTTCTCAAAGCAAGGTTTGTTTTTATTTTTTTATTTATTTTTTATTTCAATTTTATTTTGTATCGGTTTCAGGTGTAAACACATTTGTTTTAAAAAACTAGGTCCTCTATGCTATAACATTTTATACCTGTTAAAGTAAAGCAAGCTGTCTTTTCAGGAGATTACCTGGAGCCCTTCATCACTTTCTTTCATTTTCTCAAAATTCTCCTTCTGGCCAAATCCAGGCTTAATGTTAGAGTTTCACTTATGAAGGTGTTGAAAGTCACATAAAGTCAGTTTTGCATTAAGGCCCGGGCAAGACAGCTGCTTTCTGAAGCATGTATAAAAGCATTATTTATGGTGTAAGTAGACATTGCCAGGGAGTTGTAGTTAAGAAATGGCGTGGCCTGCAGTGCTCTGTGAGTGCGATATCTGTGAGAACTTCAGGGCACCAAGCAAATTTCGAAGTAGAGGAGCACCCGCCCTGAGGTCACAAAATTGCATCCAGGCCACACAAGCTACGGCTTTGTGGAAATGAATTAACAACTGAACTGTATCACAGACCTGCATTCACCAAAAGGCCATTTTTTTCCTAGTAAAACCTAATCTAGAGTGTTTAAAACCCAGGGTTTTAAAACAAGCATTTAATACCCACCTCTTAGTTCTCTCGTACTCTGTTGCTGCAATGGGGAAATTGGGCCAGCGCACCTGGAGCACACCTGTTTTAACCTTAAGGATGACTTTGCTCATGAAAGTTATTTTTTCCCCTTGTCAAGTTTAAACAGAAACATTTCAGACATGGAGATTCAATAATCATTTTCCATCTGGGAAATAAAATCCATCATATTTCTTCTCTGATGGAAAAGAATATCTAACAGATTGTTTAATTTGTAATAAAGAATGAGTGGCCTGTTGATGAATTGCTTTACTTTTTAACATTATTGGGAAAAGGCTGATAACAATGTCTTTGTATATAATTATTAACAGTGGGAATTGCTATGGGTTGGTGACAGCCTGTGGATAAACAAAAGAATTAACTTCATTCTAAAGACGTATGCAAATCCATCTTTCGTTGTTAAAGGGCATTTAAAAAATTAGCATTTTCTATGAATGATATAGTTTGTAGCTTTTACCACTAGATAGTTGATTTATGAATAGTGGCCCTAAAAAATCAATATTTTCTACCTATGGTATGTTTGTAATAAATGAAGTATTCATCTTTTTTAATTTTTTATTTACTGATTTTTAGAGATAGCTTGATTGATTTGTTGTTCCATTTCTTTATTCATTCATTGGTTGATTCTTGTATGTACCCTGACCGGAATTAACCCACAACCTTGGTGAATTGGGATGATACTCTAACCAACTGAGCTACCCAGCCAGGTTGAGACATTAATCTTTTAAAATATTTGCTTGAGTGGTATTCCATTGCATAAATGCACCATAGCTGTTTTAGCCACTCATCTACTGATTGACACTTGGGCCATTTCCAGATCTTGGCTGTTATAAATAATGTTGCAATGAACACAGGGGTATATATATTCTTTCAAATTAGTGTTTCAGGTTTCTTAGGATGTATTTCCAGAAGTGGGATCGCTGGTTCAAAAGGCAGTTCCATTTTTAATTCATAAAGGAAACTCCATGCTGTTTTCCACAGTGACTGCACCAGTCTGCATTCCCACCAAAAGTGCACAAGGGGTCCCTTTTTCCCCCATCCTTGCTGGCGCTTGTTGTTTGTTGATTTATTGATGACAGCCATTCTGACATTTGTGAGGTACAGATGATGTTTTATTGAGTTGTACACTTGAAACCTGTATCACATTCACCCCAATAAATTCAGTTAAATATTTTTGCCTCAAACAAGGAGTCAAATGGTTTAAATAGACATTATTGGGACTCTTTAGTTATTTATTTGGGGGGGCGTATGAAGTACACTTTCGACTGCAGCTTGACATTGTGCTTTTGCATTCTGAATCAGCTTAGAATTCCAAAGTGCAAACTAACCGGTTCTTTGATAATCCTCTGCACCGTAGTTTACATTGAAACACTGAATTCATTACGCTTTGCAATAGAGGAAGTGAAGCAGGTTTATTTTTGTCCAGAAGTCTAATATTTGAAATTCCTATGTCTTTTTCATTTGCTTTTCAGAAAAATTAAATAACTTTTGCTACTTTCAGATATTTTGAAATACTTATGTATGAGTTTTAAAATGGGAAATTATTAAAAACCTGCTTTGCCTCGAAGAATAGCATGTTGGTACTGATAACAATGGCAGGCTTTAACAGTGGATTATGGGAGAATTTATGAAGAGTTAACATCTTGAGTGATTCTTTTTTTTTTAATTTTATTTATTTATATTCAAAGAGAGGGGAAGGGAGGGAGGAAGAGAGGGAGGGAAACACTGATGTGTGGTTGCCTCTCACATGCCCCCAAGGGGGGACCCAGCCCACAATCCAGGGACATGCCCTCCTTGGGAATTGAACCAGCGACCCTTTGGTGCACAGGCCAGCACTCAATCCACTGAGCCACACCAGCCAGGGCACATCTTAAGCAATTCTAAACCTTTTTTTTTTTTTTTGCATTTTAGACTTTAACTCATATTTTTTCATCTTATGTACAAAGCAGGGTGTAACTATTCTATTTTAATGTATTTTATACACATATGTTAGATAAAGGAAACAAAATATATGAAAAACAAATACCAAACATTTATGAGCATGTTTTATGTTTCACTTGTCTTGTTGACGTTTCTAATTTTTTAGATAATGGGCACATAATACTTCCGTAGGGAAAACAATGTTTTAAAAATATTCTTCAGCACTTTTCCTCTGAGGATGTCTGTCCAGCTACTTTGGAAGGGAAGCCCAGATTTGACAGGATTGGTAATTGGAAATTAACTGATTTCTTTCATTGCTTTATCTTTTGGGAGGCACAATAAAGTTATACTACTTCTACTTTTTATTTTTAGGATATTTATTATCCAAAAAAGATTTTTCATGAATTTAAAAATAAGTATCCAAGATATTTTATTAATTATAAAATCATCAACATTTATTTCAGTAAATTTCTTAGTAAACTAATAATAAAGGTATTTTTTCTTGCAATTATAATCTATAAGAAAGAGGAAAATATTGAAGGCGTGTTCATTTAAGGTGAGGATAAGACCAAGTCCCCAATATTATCATTCAGTATTTTTCTGAAAGTTCTAGCACATGAAATAAAACAATAACAATAGATAAATGTGTACATATTGGAAAAGAAGAGGAAAATTATCAAAATTATTATTTATAGGTACTACAAATATCCACTGCAGAAAACCTATGTAAATCAGCACATAAATACTTTATGAAATATTTTAGTAAGTTGGCTGTACTTGATTACACCGAAATCCAATGCCTCCCTATATATATCATTCATAATATCAGTATGAAAGAGAGTGAGAATAAAGGCTCTTTCTTGTAAAATAAATACTAAACATATGAAAAATCTACCAACAGATTTAAAAAAGGAAAAGAGGCAAAGTCTCTGTGAAGCAAGTGGCACGATCTTGAGGACGGACATTAAAAACAAAACTGGTTGGAAAATCTAAATGTGTAAAAGTTATCAATTCTCCCTGAACTCATTTGTGAACATAAAGAAATCTCCATGGTCCTTTCACAGGATTGTGGGAAAGTACAGAGTTTTAAAAAAACATGTGAATCTAAAATTCATCCAACAAAATAAATAGGCAAATAGTTCAAAATTCTAAAACTGCTTGTGACCTTATTAGAATGTATTCTAGAGTTCTGATATTTAAAATACTATAGAACTGATAGCTATTCAAGGAATTCATATAATTCAGTGGGACATATGGTAATGTCCAAAAGCTGACAGAAGTTCAAATGCAAATTGACAATGTAATAAACATATTTTAAATATATCAGAAAAGGGTGAAATATTTTATATATTAAACTGACACAATTGGCTAACAGTATATAGATGATAGATAGATGATAGATAGATAGATAGAGGTATAGATATAATTGTACTTATAGGTTACTCCTAAGTGAGTTCCAGATGGATTTGAATGTGAAAATTAAGAACATATAAATACTAAAAGAAAATGTAGGAATTTAAAAATAAATAATGGACCGAGAACAAACTTCCTAAACCTAGTACTAAAGCTATAGATGATAAATAAAAAGATTGTTGATTTAACCACATGAGAGTGTAAAACTTTGTGTCACATATCACACTATTTAAGAGTTGAAAAAACAAACAATAAATACCAATAAGGTTTAGAACAGAATACTAACATCTTTGGTGAGAGTAACAATAACACCTAGCCCTTATGTAGTACTTCTCATGTGTCAGGCTCTATTCTCAGTACTTTAAATGTGTTAACTAATTTAATCCTCCTCCTGAGAGCTCCATGCAGACGGTGCTTCATTACCCTCACTTTCCAAGCACTGAAACTGAGATACAAAGGATTTTTAGTTAGATGATCCGTGACTAGTGGAGCCAGGATCTGCACCCAGGTTGACTGGGTGTTGAAACTGTGCCCTTCCCACACTGGCGACGTAGGCACTCAACACTGAGGAGTCATTAACAATCAACAGGATAAAGGTAAATGTTCAGTTAGAATACTGAGCAGAAAGGGTGCTTTCCAAATAAAGAAATACTACAGTCACTAACAGTTAGCAAATGGTAAATACTAATGGTAATCAAAGAACAAAAACTAAAAAGGGATTGAATATTTAATTTTTCACACTAGTAATGATTAAATCTCCTGAGGAGTTAAGTGTGAGGAAACAGACTTTTTTTAAATCTTTATTACTTATATTATTTTTTAATCTCTGCCTGAGGACATGCTTATTAATTTTGGAGAAGGACGGAGAAAGAGAGGGAGAGGAACGTCAATGGGAGAAACATCCATCGGTTGCCTCTCACACACGCCCAGACAGGATTGAATCACAACCTTTCGGTTTACAGGAGGGTGCTCCAAGCAACTGAGCCACCCTGGGCAGGGCTCATTTTCATTATTTTTATATGGAGTGTGTGTGTGTGTGTATGCACACATGTACAAAATACCTACTGTCAGAATCCTCTATTAAAATTCATTTGATTTACAAAAATAAGACAGCAAAATAACTTAGGTCCCTAATACTATGCAAAGTTCAAACTGAACAGTTGTAAAGATCAGTATCTGACAGTGTTACAGATCATCCACTTGGTGTGAAGGAACATTGCAATCTATCCCGAGTGATGAGCACTGTGCTAAGTCTGCCTGCAGATGTACAACTAATCGCTTTCTGTAATTATAACTACCAAATATAATTCCCAAAAGAAGCGTGCTCTCGATTAGACCTTAAAGCCAGGGCATCGTTCCACAGTGGTGAAGGGCTTTCTTCTTTCCTAACCAAGGAGAGGCATTATCTCAACTCTAAAACTATTAAATTTTCCAGAACATGACAACTATTTACAGTCTTACATAAAACAATTTTTTTAAAACACCTTCTATAGTCTTTCAAAAAAATTATTTTGACTTAAAAAGCAAAGAAAACTTACCATCTTGCATTTGGATTTTTATAAGTTAAAATCTATGGGTTTTTTAGTATAAAAAGTAATTGTCTCATTGTTTAGTATTCAATGAACTCTAGCAGCCCTAGCAGTTGAGCCATATCTCATAGTAAATCAAGAAACAAGAACTCCTAATGTGTGTTGATAGATGACATTTCTACAGGGCAGTTGCGCAAACTATATAAAAAAGTTTTTAATTGCATACTTTGACCCAGTAATTACTGCCCTGAGAAAACTATTAAGTGTTTGCTTATGTACATGTGTACACATTATTAAAATAAGTTTGAGTTTTATAGACTGAGCGGCTTATAAACAACAGAAATTTATTTCTCAGCGCTGGAGACTGGAAGTATTTACAAGATCGAGTCACTGGCAGATTAAATGTCTGGTGAGAGCTTGCTTCCTGCTTCAGCGATGACTTTCTTCTCGCTGTGTCCTTACATGTCAGAAAGGGCAAAATTGCTCTCTTGGGTTTCTTTAATAAGGGCAATAACTTCATTCATGAAGATTCCACCCTCATAGCCAGATCACCTCCTTATTCCATTACGTTGAGGGATTTTAATGTCTTATATGAATCTTGTGAGGACAAAAACATTTAATCCCTAACAGCGGGAATGTGCTTTTTATCCCCCACTAACTTAGCATGGTGGCTTTTCCACTTTAGATTTAAAGCCTCACAGTCAGAAGATGGGTTGCCTCAGCTGCAACCATCACATCCTTCACACAAAAATATTAGAAGCAGGAGAATAATGGGAAGGAAGGGGGCATGCTTCCACCTTGTGTGCTTCTCTCTTTTTAGTGGGACAGAGTTTTCTTGGACTTTCAACATTGCAACTTTAAAGGTGTCATTCATTCCTCTGTAATGCTTGTTATGACAACATCAATTTCGTGACATTTGATGACACTTCGAAAGCTTTAATTCACCTTGCCTGCACCCATGCGTGTGTGCACGTGCTCACAAACACACTCCAGTAAGAAAATGGCAGAAAATATCTCAGTTTGTGGATTATTAATGATTTACTGCAATTACTGAAGATTTGGGGTTGTGGTGTTGCCAGGAGTTTGATTCCTATCCCAGCTCAACCCTTTACTGGCGATATATGACCTGAGGGGTAAATTGCTTAACTCCTCTAAATTTCTATCTTCGTCCAAAATGAGTCAATGTGGATAGCACCTAACGCCATCTGGAAATAAGACCAAAGTAGCCTGACAATGTGAGATAATGCATATGAAGTGTTGGCTTTAAACCTGACTCATTGTGAATGTTCAACAATCTTCATAATTGCTCTTTACCAAGCATATTCCTATAGAAAAGTACCTGGGATTAATTAAAATTCAGCTTAAAGGCAAGCTGGCTGGGTTTTTTCTCCCTCTCCATGTGTTGCAGGTTGTCAGAATTTCAGAACAAGATGGCATTTCGGAATAGTACAGGCCAGTTGCTAGATGTCTAGCAACATCTTCCTTTGGGCATTCATAAGAATTCTGTGTCTTAGTGCTATTCTGTCTTACATATATTTAGTAGGAACCTACCCTCTCCCATGGCTTAAAAACACACCTGGATTTTGATGATTGTCAGAAGTAGCACTCCAACTCAGAATTATCTGTGGTTTCCTCTGCTTCCTTCCCATTGAATGCCCTCTTTGCATTTTTACTTTACTCTTTAGAACTTACCGCAATTTGCAATTATAATCATATGCCTAATAACTGCCCCTACCCTCTGAGTGAGATGCATGAGGGCAGAGATCAAACCTATCTCAATCACCCAACATCCAGGGGAGTGCCTGATCAACACAGTTGCTTTTTAGAAGAACACAACTGTGCTTCAAAATATTTTAAGGGCAGAGATTGTCATGTAAATTGCACTCTGCCTTTTTCGTCCTGGTATTATATTAAGAAAATACAGTTTGGAGGATAAAGTGGAATTTCTCAGATAGTTGTGACAGCTCTAGCTTGTATGTTTATGTGTGGCGATCCCAATATGTAAAAATAACATTGTTTCTTGTTACATTACAACATGATGTTAGTGAATTATTTGTATTGTGTTCCATCCTCAATGCCCAGCTCAGTGTCTACAGATGGATGGTGCCCAGTAAATATATGTTAAATGACTCAGTTTGCACATGAAGCTCAAAGACTTCTTGCAAGGGCAGGCAATTATGTATGTCTTCCTTTAAAATAGCCATTTGGTCTCCAGTAATTTTATATCATGTTCTGTCTCATATACCTTATTCTCTAGGTCTCAGCAATGATGATCTTTACTGGTTGTAACAGAAGTGCAGTGCAAAGCAGGTGCCTGTGTGGTGACATCCTTCTGCCAACAGTATTTCTGTCACACTGTTGTATGTTGCAGATGTCACCAGGCCAAACTTCTGAGCTGTGTGTAGAATGGATAAATGGTTTAAGCCCTAAAAGGTGAGCTTTGCTCAGCTGCTAGTATCAATTGCCAGGTTTTTGTGTAGTGAAAAGAGTAGTGATGCTTAATACTTTATAGCATCATTTATTCATCCAGTCAGGCAGTTGGGCAACTAATATTTATTGAGTGACTGCAATGGCTAGACACAATGTTAGGGACAGATATATACCAGCAACAAAATAGGCTGACCTCATGGAGCTTACCATCTGGTAAGTATGAGAGCCGCTAAACAAATAAATGCCTCAACACTCATTGTACTAAGCTATTAAAAAGCACAAAAAGGACATTATAAGAGATAATAACAGGAGGGACCTACCATAGTTTTGGGGCTATAAGACGCACTTTTAGCCCCCCACATTTGGGAGGAAAATGGGGGTGCGTCTTATAGTCCGAATGTAGCTTACCTGGCTCACTGGTGGGGGACAGTGGTGGAGTGGGTTCACAGGAGGCAGGAGCAGGGTCACCGCTGCAGGAAGTCTTATGGTCCAGTGCATCTTCTAGTTTGAAAAATATGGTACTTGAATTTAGATGGCTGAAGTCTATGCCACTAAACCCTACAGGACAACCAATGTATTAGGCCACACTTCCAAGACACTGAGTCAAAGCAGCTTTACATATACATAGAAACAAACACAAGGAGGCTACCAAAACATAGAGACAAGGAAACATGGCCCAAATGAAAGAACAGATCAAAACTCCAGAAAAAGAGCTACGTGAAATGTAGATAAACAATCTGACAGATGCTGAGTCCAAAACACAAGAGTCCAAAACATAAGGACATTCAAGGATCTTAGTGAGGACCTCAACAGCATAAAAAATACCCAGTCAGAAAGGAAGGATACACTAACTGAAAAGTAGAACAATTTACAGGTAAACAACAGTACAGTGGATAAAGCCGAGAATCAAATCAATGATAAGGAACATAAGGAAGCAAAAAACAACCAATCAGAACACTAAGAACAAAAAGGATTCTAAAAAAATGAGAATAGTATAAAAAGCCTCTGGGACAACTTTGAGAGGTCAAACATTCTCATCACAGGGGTGCCATAAGAAGAGAAAGAGCAAGAAATTGGGAATCTATTTGAAAAAATAATGAAAGAAAACTTCCCTAACTTGGTGAGGGAAGTAGACATAAATGTCCAGGAAGCACAGAGAGTCCCAAACAAGATGGATGCCAAGAGGCCCACCCCAGACACATCATAATTAAAATGCCAAAGGTTAAAGATAAAGAATCTTAAAAGCAGCAAGAGAAAAGAAGTTAGCTACCTACAGGGGAGTGCCCATAAGACTGTCAGCTGATTTCTCAAAAGAAACTTTGTAGGCTAGAAGGGATTGGCAAGAAATATTCAAAGTCATGAAAAGAACCTATAGCCAAGATTGCTCCACCCAGCAAAGCTATCATTTAGAATCAAAGGGCATATAAAGTGCTTCTCAGACAAGAAAAACTAAAGGAATTCATCATCACCAAACCATTATTATATGAAAAAATAAAGGGATTTATGTAAGTAAAAGAAGAAGAACAAAACCGTGAACAATAAAATGGTGATAAATACATACCTATAAACAACTGAATCTAAAAAATTCAAACTAAGGAAACAAAAATACCAGAGACAAAATCATGAATATGAAGAGCATTTTGGTGGTTGCCAGATGGGAGGGGTGTATGGGCGTATGGGTGAGGAGGTGAGAGGATAGGAAGTACAAATAGGTAGTTACATAATAGCCATGGGAATATAAAGTACAGTACAGGAAATGGAGCAGCCAAAGAATTTACATGCACGGCCCATGGACATGAACAAAGGTAGGGGGGATTGCCTGAGGGAGTTGGGGGTGCTGGGTGGAGGGGGTGGGAAAAATCAGGACATCTATAATAGCATAATCAATAAAATGTCATTTTAAAAACAAAAACAAGTAAAGTAGCTGGCTGACAGGCTGCAGATGTACACTCATCACCACTGCATTCTTTCTCCTCAGTCTTCTAGAAAGACTTAGTAGTGAAATTCTGATCTTTGACCCCTGACTATAGTCACTCTCGTTTATGTTGGAATTCTTCAAAAGCAAGGACTGGGTTTTCAATTTCTTAAATATGCTTCCTCACAGTTTTCCTAGGACACCTACCGCAGCGTAGTACAGAACCTGTAAGGAAGCTGCAACTAAACACACATAGTAATTATAATTTAAATGAAAACCAAAAGACTCTCCCATGTGCCAGCACTATGCTGAACATTTTTACAAATTATTTTATTTAAAGTACAAAACAACCTTAGGACATAGATGTGATCCTCACTGTGTTTGTGAGAAAATGACTTTAGGTACCTGGCACAATGTCAAATAGCTCTTAAATAAGCACCGGAATTTGGCTCCAGGTTGATCTGTCCTAAGACTTTAATTTACATTTATTATCTCTGTATATGCATTACATCGCCTTTCAATTTCTTTTCAAACATGGCTTTGTACACATGGGGTTAGCTCTTTGGTTTGCCATTTGGAAAAGGGATTTGGAAGAATTTTTTCTGTTTTAGTTAAGGGTTTGGAGGTATTTTTCTATTTCTTTTAGTTTATTTGTTCTTTAAAAGGCCTGTTTGTGTTAGTTTCTTTTTTGCATTAAACCATATGAAGAATGTTCATGAGGAACATCTAGTATTTATTACTAGGAAATGACCTATAATTACCTATTTCGTTAAAAAATTACTGAACAGTCGTCTAAAGATTGGTCAATCCCAACTGACCAACTAGCTAGTGATTTTCTATCAGCTTAAAGTATTTACCTTCCCCTTGGGCCAAATTTCATTCCATAAGGCACAGAGGGCCAAGCTTAATTGGAGAATAAATCTCAGACATGCATCATGAGGAATATAGATTTTATTTTATCCTACAAATAACTTGTCATGGAGGTGCCTTGAACTTCAGAAAAAAAAATGGAGTTCTGCAGACAGAAGTGCAAGTAAAATAGAAAAGTACGAACTGTTCCATCTTTTTCTTTCAAACAATTTAAAGTCCAAGTCGTGTACCCTTTTTTATAAGAAGTATAGACTGGTCTGCAACTCCAAAGGCCACAAAATGCCACAGAAATAAAAATGGCTGGCTAGCCTTTGCGGCCGTGCCGCCTGGGCCACAGCCACGACAGCCTGCTCCAGCACAGTCCACTTGTAATGGGTTTGTTATGCCTGTGCTTGACGTGCCTTTAAATATTATATAATAGGCAGAAGCTTTTGTCTTTAACCGTACATCATTATTTAATGGCACAATAAAAGCAGATTATCTGCGCTCATATAATACGATTATTTGATTAGTAAAATAAAAATATAAAAAGGCTAAATATCAGAGGAAGAAATTGGATATTAAACGTTAAACCAAGCTACATCCACACTGATTTGGATTTTCACGTTCAGGAGGAAAAACTCACTCACACTCGACCGCTTCGCGTCAAAGGAGAGCGTTAGGTTAGTGTTACAATGAGCTGCACCGCATGGCCCATTCCAAACTCTGGTTTCTCTGCATTTTGCTTGTAATTAATTTCTTCTTTTTAATCTTTGGAAACTGGCCTTGTATCCTTCCCCCATTTAATTTCTCCATCTTATGTAAAGACTGCCAATTGACTTTAAAGTTATCTCTGGGTGTGACAAATTAAAGTGAGGCTGTAAAAATCAATGAGTATAGAGATATTTGTAATGTTTGCTTTCTGCTTGAAGCCAGGTCATATAAATTGGAAATCACTCATATGACAGAAATTTCAACGTGTAGGTTCCTTTATACTTTTTTTCACATCAGGAATTTTAAAACCGAAGCCATGGCAATGGTTGCTGAAAACTCCAAAGCAATTTCACTTTGGAGGGAACAATTTTCAGCTCAATTGAAACCATAGCAATAGGGTTAGGAAAAAGAAAAAGAGAAGGTGATTTGAAAAGAAACAAAGTTGGTCAAGAGGAGAATAAAAAAATATCTTAGTAAATACCATATTGTTTCTTATTTTTTTAAAGTGGCAGAGGCCCCTCACCATATCAAATTTTACAAATTATAAAATCATAGAGATAGCTCTAATTCTAATCCAGCCACTCATGGATCTGCTCTCCTTTCCCCCACTATCTGTATCTTTCTCACACAGTAAGAACCTTTGCATTCAACAACCCCAGTGCATTAACTAATTTGTCCCGTCCTGCCACATGCCACAGCAAGAAGCTCATGAAATGAAAGTGAAGACTTCTTTTTGGTTCTGTGTCAAGAAGTTTGATGCCTGGATATTATATTTTGAATCTGAAAATGTTGCTCAACAGGCAGTTTTCATCAGAAATAGATCTGGAGAAAGCATACAGTTCGTTTTACTTTTTGATTCATTTTATTTAAAAAAACAGAAAGATTTGGCTAACTTCTATTTGTTCCTCCTTAGTGGTTTTGTCTTGCCCTCTATCCTTCTGTGATATCCATTTAGTGAATAATTAAAAATATATACTATGTTTATCCATGTGTCTCTTGCATATAGCATTCTGTGAGATGCTAATAAACAAATTATCCCACAGTCAATAACACATTTGGTAAATATTGAATTAAATGTATTTATAGTCACTGCAGGGACTCTAGGGTCTCCTACTTGATCACAGTACCTTTTCCTCGCGCAATTTTCTGCAAAACACCAAGTGATTATTACAGCGTGTGGTTTCACATTTACGCAATTATGTAATTACTGTCTCTGCTGCACTAAAGGAACGCTCCAGGAGGGCGAGAACCTTGCCTGTTGTTTCTTGTCGTTGTCCCTCCAGTGCCCAGCACAGTGTGGGGCGCAAGTGCTTTTGATGACTCCATGGTAGAGCTCTACCATACCCTCCCACCTCCACACCACTGACTCTCCCTGCACCTCTTCTCTGCTTTTTCTGTTTCCTCTGTTGCACCTAAGGCCATCTGATGTAAGGTACGTGTTATTTAGGTCATTGTTTCATTTCGTATTCTCTAAAATCTCTGCCCACAGAAGCAGAGTTTTTTGTCAGCTGTGTTCATTCTACCAACTCTGTTCATTAAAACAGAGGCTGGTATGTAGTAGGTCCTCAGTAAACATTTGTTTCTTTAATAGTACACTATCAGTTTTCATCCATTTGGTCAGAGAAAGAACCTTAAAAATTAGCAATATTTTCTTAGTTCCTTTTCTAACATTAAACAATAGCTCTTTCATTGATCAGAAAACATTCCAGTCTCAGGTGAAAAGAAAATGATGTGGTCATTGTTGATCTAATTATGGTTTGGGGTCAGTAAGGCTCAGATCTCAAAAATGCAAGTATATCCATCTGTGCTGTACGTATGTGTGTGTATGTGTATGTAAGTGTCAGGTTTCTAAGGTATAATTTACACATGATATTGTTTACCCTTTTTTAATGCATCGTTCTGTAAGTTTTGACAACCCTATATAGTTATGTAGTCATCCCCACAATCAAGATATAGAATATATTTCCTTCACCCCCCAAAACTCCCTCATGTTGCTTTATCACTTACCTCCTACCCCCGTTCCATAGTTCCTTCTGGACAAACCACCACTATTTGATTTATGGTCCTATGGTTTTGCCTCTTCTAGAATGACCATGTAAATGAAATCATGCAGTGTGTAGCCTTTTCAGTTTGGCTTCTTTCTTCTAGCATAATACATTTGATGTTTATTCATATGGCTGCATGTATCAACAGTTTACCCTTTTTATCACTATGTAGTGTACCATGTGTCAATGTACAACTATTTGTTATCCCTTTACCAGTTCATAACATTTGAATTGTTTCCAGTGTTTGGCAATTGTGAATGAACTACTGTGAACATTTGTACACAGGTTTTGCGTAAGTGCGTATCTTCATTTCTCTTGGATAAATACCGGAGAGTAGAATGGCTGGGTCATATGATAAGTATAGGCTTCACTGTTTAGATGAACTACCAAACCATCTTCTGATGTGGCTGTACCCCCTTGTATTCCCACCACTAGCAATGCATGAAATACCTAGCTGATTTGCATCTTTCTCAGCATTTGGTATTGTCAGAATTCTTATTTTGAGACATTTTAATAGTAAGTGGTAGTAGCTTGTGATTTGAATTTGTATTCCCTTAGTGACTGATAATTTTGAATAACTTGCATGCAGTTTTATTCTATCTGCATTTATCCTTTGTGAAGTTTCTGTTTATTTGCCCACTTTATAAAAATTGCAGTGGCGGTTTTCTCATTATGGAGATTTGAGAGGTTTTTTTATATATTCTGGTGAGTAATTCTTTTATCATGTATGTGATTTCCAAATATTTTCTCCCAGTACATATCTTTCTATTCTCTTACCAGTATGTATAGTGTTTTGACCCCAAATTCTTTTTCTAACATGGCATACTCTTGTGAATTTGAGATAAATTAAAATTCTTTTAGCAGAGGTAGCCCTTCATACATCAATATACATGATGATTCCACGTTAACTCTATTCAAGTCTATGGGGCACAGAGCTGAGATAGTTGCTTTTACAATCATTCCCTTATTTGGAACTTTGGCTTGCTGCTCCATTCATCAAAACCTCAGACTGTATCTTTAGCCCTTATCCTAAACACAGGTGGACGTATGGCCTATCTTTCAATGTGGACATCTCTGAAGATGGACATACCTGGCCTCCGGGTTTCATCTGGGTCCACAGTTACCAATAGCCTTACCTAGAATGGTACAAATAAAAAGCCAAGTGACTAGTGGATTTAAAAAGCCTCATTTTTAGATCCACTGAATTCATATAAATAGTTGTAAGAATTCACTCACAATCATCTTGTATCTGTAATGTCACTGAACTAAGTAAATGCAACAAAAAAGTGGAGGGAGGAAGGATAGCCAGGGACAAATTATTTATACTTTGTGGCACTTTGGTGTCAAGTTAGCATGCTTTCATGTTTACTGTATTAACTGTAAGCAGTATGGGCCTATGTTTTACTTATATATATATTGCTTATTATAAGTATGTGCAAAGGAGTAAGGTAGGAATCTGTCATATCAGGGATTGCATAGGTTTCAGATCTCTTAGTATGGGAAGTTTCTGTAGGTTTCAAATTTCTTAGTATGGGAAGTTTTTTTGTTCTGAGAAAATTACTTGGATAGTGCTAAGTGGTATAGAAGAAAATGCACAGGCGAGGAGACCAGAAGTCAATAATCTATGCTAAAATCAGTAGTAACAATTGTTAGTGTTTAGAGACTACCATTAATTAGACATAAAAGTAGTAAAAATAATTTCTCTGAATTACATTATATATCCAACAGATAATGGGTTGAAACAGAGATATGTTATGATTCCCTAAAAAGGCAAAAATCCTCTTAGATATGACTTCCTAGTAACCGTGTTGAGTGAGAGCATATCTAATCAACGCGAAGAGAGAACTCTTCATCTTGTAACGTCTCGGAGACAGGAGATTTTGGACGGTGGTGCTTCAGTGTACAGGTCCCATTGGCAAGCCCAGCAGCGTTCTGAAGACGGAGACACCGGGCGTATTTGACTTGAAGTTATTAAACCTAAGAGTCATTTCAATAACTTGCCTCATTTTAATTTGGAGGTGTGCATTCAGCCAGTAATTTACTAGTCACGTCGATCACACAGATGAGAATTCCAGTGCACACTTTGTTTTATTTCTCATCATGAATTAATAAGCAAACACTCTGGTTTTACACATAAATTAGGATAATATGAGCTCACCCTGAAAGAGAGAGTTCCTCCATGGAGTCATTTCATGATTTTTCTTTCATTTTTTTCCCCGCTAACTTAAGCCGTCTTATTTTATCAACATATTTCTTTAAATTGACTTAAAAGTAACTCACCTTTGTTTTTAACTGAGCCTCAGGCTAAAGAATAATTATTGGGGTTAGTGTACTAGTATATTGCATGGACCTAAAATTACCTTGCATATCACACTTTGTAAACACTGCTCTGTACCTTGGCAGATTTACAAATGTAGTGCATCCCTGTGAGAAGCCAGCTGAACTTCCCCAGTGACACGAGCTGATTAAGTACTTTTTACATTTGAAAATTATGTACTAACTAATTTCATGACTAGGCATATCACATATCTGGTCGTCAAGGAACATGTACAAAGGACCCATGGACAAAGCCAAAGGGAGGTAGAATTGAGGGTGGGAGGTGGGGTAGAGGAAAATGGAGACAACTGTACTTGGACAACAATAAAAAAATTATTTTCCAACTCTAAATGTTACAGTACTAGACAAAACTATGTGAGGCACATCTAAAGAACAGGAAGTAAACACAGACAATATGTGACCTTAAAGAACTGAGTAAACTTCTCTAACCTCCATTTTCTTATCAGTAAAATAGATGTGCTAGTATCATTAATGTCTTAAGGTTGTTGAAAGGATTAAATGAGATTAGGTGCATAAAAATCACTTGCAGCATTCTATGAAATACGGACTTCTTGGTTAGTTATAAAGAAGGTGAGTGAGTACAGGAGCAAGTTAAACAACACTGTGAGGAAACAACTAATTTCATCTCTTCACGAAGTTGGGTACAGTAGTTTTTCCTTATCAGCGATTTCACTCTCTGTGGTTTCAGTTGCCCACAGTCCATATTGGTCCAAAAATATTAAATGGAAAATTCCAGAAAGAAACAATTCGTAAGTTTTAAATTGCATGCCATTCTAAGTAGTACGGTGAAAGCTCTCAAGTCCCACTTTTTCCTGCAGGATGTGAGTCACCTCTTTGACCAGCATATCTGCTGTGTATGCTCCCTGCCTGTTAGTCCCTTGGTTGCCATCTTGGTCATCAGATCAACTATTGAGGCGTCACGGTGCTTGTGTTCAGTAACTTTTATTTTATTTAAAAATGGCCCAAAACACAAGAGTAGTGATGTTGACAATTTGGATATTTCAAAGAGAAGCTGTAAATTGCTTCCTTTAAGTGAAAAGGTAAAAGAAAGTTCTTGACTTAATAGGAAAGAAAAAAGCCATACACTGAAGTGGCTAAAATGTACAATAAGAACAAATGTACCCATGAAATTGTGAAGAAGGAAAAAGAAATTAATTGGTTTTGAACTCCTTCTGACGTTTCATCTGAAAGTCAGCAGTAGCCTTACACGGTGTCACAGCACCCACGTCATTCCGTCATCGTATCTGCTCACATCGTCACAAGAAGAAGGGTGAGTACAGTACTATAACATATTTTGAGAGAAAGGCCATATTCATATGACTTTTATTACAGTTATTGTTATAATTGATCTATTTCATTCTTAGCTATTATTGTTAATCTCCTACTGTGCCTAATTTATAAATTAAACTTTCTCATAGGTATGCAAGCACTACAGGAAAAATAATAGTAACTAGGCTTTGGTGCTATTTGTGGTTTTGAGCGTCCTCTGGAGGTCTTCAAACGTACCTTCTGTAAATCAGGGGGTGCTACTGTGATTTTTTCTTTGAAAAAGTGTGGAGGGTAGCATCTCTAGATTTTAAGAAATTTTAAAGACTTTACATCCAAATTCAAGGTGTGATTCTTAATTAAATACAAGTTTCCTAAAAAATCTATTAATGACGTTTGAAAATAATTGGAGATATTATAGTAGTTACTAGATATGATCCTTGAGGATTAATGTTGATTGTGGTAACTACAAAAATGGCTGTACAGGATAAAGTTCTTACCCTGTAAGTATTCAGGAATGAAGTTCGTGAGATCTGTAGTTTACTTGGAAATGATTCACCAAAAAAGTAGGTGAGTAAAAGTCAGAGTAAGTGAATTGTGCAAAATGTTAACAATCTTAATCAACAGGGGGATATATGGGTGCTTATTGTACCACATTTATTCTTTGTGTATTTGAAACTTCTCAAAGAAAAACTTTTTAAAAATGATCTAAATAGGGAAAGGGTTTCAAGGTGTACTATAGAGCAAATTTAGTCAAATGCTGAGAGTTAGCATAATCCCATTGTATACATCTTTCTCTTTCCTTCTTTCTTTGCTTCTTTCCATTTTTTCTTCTTTATTCTGGAAGAATAAGCAAGCAATTTTAAATCATGATATATTTTTCAGAAGAGAACTAGAATTCAGAAAAGGAGGTTTTATCTTTTAATTTATTTATTTTAACATTGAATTTTTACCATATTTATGTATTGATTTTTATTTTTATATTTAAACAAATAAGTTAAGTATTATTAGCTAGTTAGCTAAAATTATTAATGTTTCTCTGAACTACATAGCAGGGAACCATATTCTGAAACCAATGCTTTTGTGCAAAGTACCAGCTGGAGGTAACTGACTGACCACAAAGAAAATGTGAATTTAATCAGGACACTAACACGAAACTGTTGGCACTACAATATTTGTCATTTATCTAAATATAATAAATACCCAAATGCTTGCTTTTTATTTTATAAAATTTTCTTTAAAAATATAGATTATTTGAATGATCATTTTCTCTATTAAAATGTAATTTTTTAAATTTTTTTTGGGGGGACAGGGATGATGGGGGAAGAAGAAGGTATGGGGGGGAGTCAGGCAATTGAAGGATAACACCTAGGCTTCAACAGAGGAGGGCAGAGAGCTAAGCTGTGGAGTCTTCCAGTCTTCATAGATCAGGCAGTGAAGTAAAGGCCATCAAGGAGACTGACAGCACTAGAGAGATGAGAGAAAAATTGGGACGGTGTGATGTTCCGACAGCAGTTGAGTATGGTGGCCAAGGGAGTCATATTTAAAGAGGGAGCAATCAACATTATCTGATGCTACTGAGAAGGACAAAAAGTGGCTTTAGGGTTAGTGGCATGACAGTCATGGATTCCTTGATTTTAGTTAGAATGCACTGGACCGAAGAGTGAGAGAGATGGAAGCAGTCAGTACAGAGAACTTCAAGAGATTTGGCAGGAAAGAGGAAATAAAGAAGAGACTAGTTGGTGGGGTCTACAGGGTCGGGGGGGTAGATTCCCTTGTTTGTTTTAAGATAGAAGAGCCTTTGATTGTTCCAATGCTGACAGGAAGGGGCCAATAAAAAGACAGAAGGAGAAAGGAGATAATGAATATAGTGGGGTCCCCCCAAAGTGGGCAAGGTTAGCCATAGAGAGGAGGGGGAGATCTTTTCTACTGTAACATAAAATGAGGCAAAAATATCAAATAAATAAATAAAAATTTCTCTTGGAATATGGCTTCTTGGTTGTCCATGTTGAACAGCAGTTTGTTTCTTGGATGGTTAGCTACAAATATTCTTTAGCACTTTTTCTCCTTGCCGCCTTTCTCACCTCTTCTTTCCTGAAGAGATTTAAAAAGAAGTTTAACTGAACTCTACAGTCATGGGCAGGCGAAGAGCAGCTCTGTCAGCAGCTGAGCAGATTAAGATTCTCAAAACAATATCACCTTTCCATCACTGGTTCTTGTCCTGCCTGCTGTGAGCATGGCGGGGTGGAAACAGACACCCTCTGGGAGCAGGGAAATAAAGGGGCTTTCCTAGTCCAGCCTCACCTAGAGAACAGGGAGGACCCTCTTTGTACTAAACTGAAAGCATTCTCTGTGGCAAGGTGGATATCCAGCAGTGGGCTCTGTGCCAACTCCCAGCCACTGTGCTTGGGTAGTGGGCAGGCTCTTCCAGATTGTTCGATATTTCAACTCTTGCCCCGCTGCCCCCGTCTGCAGAAATGTATACAGAGAACATAATTAGGTGCACACTTACATATTAAATCAAGATGGATTGTGTTTGCTCCTAGTTCTAATTTGTGAGGCATAGCATGTTTGAGTGGCATGTAAGGGCCAGCAATTACTCTGCTGCTCTTTAGGAGACCAAAACATTTGGGGATTCTTCTATCACCAATACGCTGATTGCCCCAGGCACCACCAGCGCCACACTGATGCCCAGAACAGCCAGACGCCTTCACCCTTGATTCATTCCTGGTTTGCATGCCTACCCTTGACCTCCCTTTCTAAAATCTCTGCCCGGAGTCGCCAGCCAATAAAGAAAGTAAATGACAGGATAAATCAGTAAGAGTAGCAATGTGACCAAGGCAGGGGGTCTGAATCAGGCAAGCTGCTTTCTTTATCAACCTGTGAAAAATATTTTTATGTGCAGGTTACTATATGGTACTTCCTTGGATACAAAGTAAGGACAATAAATAGTATATCTGTGAATTCCAGACCTACAAATGTGCTGTTGAAGTAGGTCCATGGGTAGAGCAACCTGTAGGATTTTATTTAGTCAATTTTAAAAATAAGCTTGGGATCAATAATTTCAAAAATATTTCAACAAAATGTAAATAAAAGGTGTTTTGAGTTACTATATTATAAAGAGACATTTTTGTATTATCGCTGCTAAAATAAAATTGCAGTGGCATGGCAGTCATATTTCATAAGTGAAAACATAGCGTAATGAAACGACATTTTGTGAATTTACAGCAAATCGATTTTTAAATGATCTTTTTTAATGCAAGTTGCCATGCTCTTTGGCTTTCCATGGACAGCAGCTGTCTTGTTTTATGTTTCACTGTACGATGCAATGAGATTTGGGCTTGTGGCCTCCTACGTCAAAGACAGGGAAAGAAAAGAGGCCACACCCCCCCAAATGGCTCAAAAGCACAACATGGTTGTTAGGGCTCAGTGTAGAATGAACTTGACATCTTCCAAAGTGATAGGTGCAGAAATGCTAAATTCTTGTGTTTTAATTATAATTTTGAAATTAACACTGGTTCCTTTAAGTTTTATGAATTTATTGTATATATTTGTGCCTTCATGAAAGAAAGTTTGTGCTAATATCCATAGCAAATAAAAATTTTAAATTAGAATCTTATTTATAGCCTTCAAGTGTTACCTGAGTATCCTGTCTTTAACTACTTTTAAAAAATGACAGCTGCCCTGGCCAGGTGGCTCAGAACCAGAAGTTGCAGGTTCAGTTCCTGTCAGGGCACATGCCTAGGTTGTGGTCTGATTCCTGGTTGGGGGCGCATGGGAGGCAAACGATTGATGTTTCTCACATCAGTGTTTCTCTCTCTCTCTCTCTCCCTTCCTCTCTCCCTCCCTCCACCTCTTCCTCTCTTAAATCAATTAACATATCCTCAGGTGAGGCTTAAAAAAAGTTCATACAGTAAGAGGAACACTAATCTAGGATTCTAGTTACAACCCTGCCATTGATTAGCTTTAGAAGCTAGACAAATTACTTTCTGGCCCTTGATTTTTCTGGTCTAATAATTCTGTTCTAACATTCTATGCTGACACTTTAAATTCCATAGGCTGCCTCTGGTGAGAGCGAGGAGCTATGCTTAGTTAATATTCTCAGAAGTTAAAACTTCTGATTAAGGTATAATTTTACATATGCTTAATGATTAGAGTTAAGAAATATTCACAGGAACCTAATAGAAATCTGTTTGTATTGTCTCCTGCCAGGACATATATGATCTCTTTGATGGGGGGGTCATTATATGTGATATTAAACCTAAGAAATGTCATGGTACAAATATGACTTCACAGTGCCGTAGTAGATATGTAAAATCTACTTTATCTATAATTTTAGAATTAGCCTACATTTTAGTAATCAGTTTGCTTTTCTGATTTGAACTTTGAGGCCTACTGAATTTATTCATTTTTAAATGTCAACTAACAATCCTATAAAGATTATTCTTGTCAAAACAGAAATGCATTAAAGAAACAAAGTCCATTCTGTTGAGTGACTTCTTCACATTGTTCATTTATAATAAATTTGTGAGCAAATTCAAGTTCCGTGTTTATTTGTTCATATACTGTTATTGGTTCAATTTAATCCAGGAACTATATACCGGGTGGGCAAAAGTAGGTTTACATCTATTTGTATGGAAAAAAACACAATAATTAAGAAATAATAAAATAAGAATTAACTCTGTGTTTCGCGTACTCACAGCTGTGAAGCTACTGTGCCCTACCTCGTATTGAGCAATTACTGTAAACTTAGATAAACAGACAGACAGAGGGAAAGAAAGACAGTATTACATGGTTCATCAGCTTCCCACTTACTTTTTCTCATGCAAATAAAGTAACCTTGCAGCTCCAGTACCCTTTAAAAAGTTTACATCATCTTTCTTTGATTTATCTATGTGTAAATGATACATCATTCTATGGGTCCAGACAACAAAGCACTCTGCTACTTTGTTGATCAAACGAAATAGTTTAGTTGCTATCCAAATCATGGACGAATTTGCTTGTTTCTGCGTACACTGCATCAGTTCCACACGTCCTTGAAGTCAAACCCGAAAGACCCCACCTGGAGAAATGACATGCTTGAAAGTACTTGAAAGGAAACTTCTTTTCAGGTTGCCTGGGAGGCATTATAATTTGAGAAGCTAAAAAAATTATTTTAACAATATATGATGGATTCGAATGTTATTTGTCAGCATCGCTACAGACAGTAGTTTTATATAATATGGTCTTCCAAATAATGTCTCTGTAGATACATTCTTTTGAACTAAGCAGTATGTTAAGAGATGCGCCAAGCGGTCATAAAATATTTACCTGACTGTAGAAGATAGGTTTTTCCTTAGAAAAAGTTCACTTCACACCCTCCACTGCTGTGAATGCTGCCTCATGCTGTCGCTTCAGCTGGGAGGTTGGTACAATACACTGTCTACCATCAGCGGTCCTCGGAGGCGTCCATACCCACGCACTGGGTTTTCCTGGATCGCAGTTTCTCAGGCAGGTCTGCCTTTGATCCTAGTTACAATCAGTTATCTGTGCTTTCCTTTCCTACTCTCACTGAAGGCCTTGAAATACACACACACACATACACACACACACACACACTTTTCTCTCCTATGGCTTTATTTTGAAATTATCAACCATCTTGCCATCTAAAAATCTGATACCCTATGTCAAAAAGCTTTTTTTATTCACTTGTTTTACTTTAAGTTTGACTGATTTTCCCCCAGAATCAACTCTCTTTATGAGCTGGGTGGATATTTTGCAAACCAGAAGTCATACATTAGTGCTCCTTGGACCAGTTATATCCCACAGATGGGTTTTATTTACACTGAACAGCATTATTAAAATTTGAATTAGACACCAGCAATAAAGAAGCGGGGTCATGTCAAAATATCCAGTTTCTGGCTTTGTTCCAGTTTCCCAGCCTTCTTATTCCAAAGCGCACAACAGGCATATTTCACTCCTTCCCTTTCAGCCTCGTCTCTGTGAGCTCATGAACTTCGGACCACTGATCTAGACAGACAGACCTGTCATCCCACACGTGAGCATTTTGGACAAATTATTAACTTAATATTTCATAAAATTTTCTACATTGAGCAATAGCCTGAGAACATCTTTGGGGATATTATACTTGAACTATCTATTAAAACTCTACCTATTTATAAAGCCATTCCAAGATGAATTTCTTCCATTAATCTCTTCCTTAGCCTAACCCTAATCAACATTAATTGAACACAGATGAGAGAAACTGGGCTAAGGGATGAAATACAGATATTAAACAATATAAAGCATGGTATCAGAGTGCTCAGACTTCAGCAGGAAAGTCAGGTATATTGCAATAAAATTTTGTCAGTACTACTTTAATCACAGTCATCAATGATTGAATATTCTGAGAGCCAGGCGTCCGAATGGTGTACACGTCTGTGTCCACTGTCTCCACCGTCTCACTTCGCATTGGCTCCTCAGACCACGCCAGTCGGCCCTGGTCCTACACTGCGCTACAGACACAGTTCTGTGTAAGGCCACCAGCTGTCTCCACCTTCCTAAATCAGTCTGTCAGCCTTCATGACCAGGGGCAAATGACTCATCTTCTGTTCCACAGTCTCCTCCTCTGCGAAATGCTGACAGTATCCGCACCCATCATGGATGATGACATGGGATAATCCACGTGAGGGTGGATTGTATGGGATGCTGTGAGGACTGTAGTGATAATCCATGTAAACCTTTGAAACAACGTTTGGCAGGTAATAAGGTTACAATACATAGCTATCATTATTATTACTAATTATATACCACTACTGTTACTAGTTATTTTTGCATCAATGTTTTACATCAGTGGGCATTCCCTTCATTTTGAAACACCTTCTGCCCTGGTTTGCTGACATCAACTCTTCCGGTTTCCCTGTAATGCGACTGCTTGGTTTTCTCTTCTGGCTGCTCCTTGTGAGACCTGCAAACACTGGAGGGCTCCAAAGCTTGGCACTAGGCTTCCTTCTCTTTTCTATCCACTCTCCCTCCGTAGTTATCATATCTATCCTGTGCCATCTACGCTCTTATGACTATACAATTTGTATCTTCATTGCTCACTTTTTCCTTTCTCTGCATATCTGTTAGGCACCTTCAACTTGAATTCCTGATTTCCTTCACATTTTGACTCTTTCGCCAGAGGTCCATTCTCCACAAAGAAGCACAATTTTTAAAAAGTTCAAGTCACTCAGTGCATCTCTGTTGGCTGACTGATTACTGTGAGCACCATCTATTTGCTGACATCCCTGCCATTATGTGACAGCTGCTTACTCTCACTGCATACTTGGGGAGACAGGATTCAACAGCACTCACTGTTTCCAGCTACTCTCTGGATTTATAACTTGCTGCTGAAATTCTAGGGAAAAAAAGAGAGAGTGATAATCACCAAAGATGACTGATCAGCAGGGGCTCCAGCAAGAGATTTTATTTTGCCCTGAGAGCCAGTGAATCTAAGGCTTACCTTTGTATTCATGTATCATAAAATCAGCTGGCATAAAGACTGAAAAATTCACACCACAAGCCACTGTTTTGTCCATGTTTCTTAAACCAAATAGTTGATTTAATTTTATTTTCTGAGTGCATTCTTGGATTAGTGTTGTGTAAATATAACCAATCAGAAGATAAACCTTCTATCAATGGTTCTCAAACTCGTCCTTCCTGAGACCTTCTTCAAGACTGTGATAACTAGGTATGAATATGCATAAATGAATGAGTACTATTAATGTGCAAAATGTATAATCAAATAAGTGCTCTTATAGGGCTCATCCTGCATCATTTTTCCACATAAGAATCCAAGGCTATATTATGTGTAAGAATGTATGGGGCCGACCCATTGTAGTGTTGATTGGGGATGCTGTTTACTTTATAGTATTTTCAAAATATACCTCATAATCATGACATGGATTATGTTATATGAGGATAATTCTTCACATAGTAAGCTTTGTGCATATACCATTTCTAAAATTCTCATTTACAAAGAAAATATGAAACTAATGTACATTAAACCTGTCTTTGATATTTAGTGGGAAATGATTTATCTACGTTAAGAAGAGAAATTCAAAGCCTGTCCACTCTTTGTTGATGACTGAAATAATATTGGTATATCACTGCTGTAACTAATCACACTTACAGTGAGTGGTATGTAATGCAGATTAGGCCTGGATCACAAGACATCCCCAGTTTACGACGCTGCCCACTTACTGGCGTTGCTGGCCATGGAGGTCACAGGCATGACATGCGTGCTCATGCCCACTTCTCCTGCAGCAGCAAGAAAAGAAAAAGCATAAAATTAAAGTTGTGTATGGAGAATCGGGAAGATCATACGGAAACCTGGATTTGGAATGCTGACCCAGGAAACTGATGGGAAAAAGAGAGAAGAAAAAGGCAGGAAGTCCACATTCCTCAAGACTGACTCAAACATGCCATAACTCCAACCCCCAAAGTCTCCATGCTGAGTGGGAGAGATCCCCATGCACACCTCACTCTTCCAAATATAACACATTCTCCCTTTCAGGAGGTTCGTCTGAATCAAACTATTTTTGTTAACAAATGTATAAGGTGTGGGTAACTGGCAATAGGACTTTTATAGGTCTGGGAACCTCAGGTGCTATGTGCTGCCTGGTCGGCATCATCATAGAAGTGATTTATGCTTATACTTCTTTGTGCAAATGGAACTACAGAACAGAAGTAGTTGTTTTGAGTTGTCTTGTCATTACCTCCATCTTTCTTTCATGTAGACACTGTCAATGTCTGTAAAATGGGTGGAATTATCTATGAAGAAAGAAGAGAAGAGAGGAGAGGAGCAAAATACAACCTAAAACAAAAGTGTAAAGGTAAAAGAGCACAAAATAACCACTGAAGTCCAGGATTCAGTTCTGAACATGTTTGGAATCATTAGCAATGATTATTTTTTTTATCATGTTGATTATTTGTTTTGATACTGGCAGACGTGGACAATGGTTGGAATGCCAATTTTGGAGGGAGTGGTCAAAAGTCTCAAAGTGGATCTAAAGTAAGAATGTGTATGAACAAGTTTAAATGAGATGTTTCAGATGAGAGAAAACAAGGTAGTGCCAGTAGAAAACAAACAAAAAGCCCTTATTATCTTATTTTTTTAAAAAAGGAGGCGGTTATTTTCTAGAAGGCTTGAAAGTTGTGCCACTATTGATGGGACTTATACATCATTCTCCAGCCTAAGCCGTGAAGCACAGCACAGCGTAACTAAAAGGAGTACCTTCCAAGATCACCTGTTAAACTGATCTCGAAAACATTTTACCAGCTTTTATTCTGAGTAATATATTCCTAAGAAATTTTCTTTTGCACTTCCCAATAGGCAGCTCTTCTCCATGATTTACCATATTGACTTCATTATCTAAGTTCAGCACCATTCAGACTCACAGCCCTGTTTATCTCAAGCCCTTAATTGGAACTGAATATTTACCGGAGAAAGTTGGAAACTTCACTTTAGAATATTTTCCAATATGTTTTCCATAAAACATATAAAATTGACAATTGGAGGCTTGTAGCAGTTGTGAAATATCTGTGTTTATCATCAGGAGAATGACTTCCGAAACTATGAATGCAAATGTAGAAGTGACTTGTGGGTAAATTACATCTGCCTGAATTCCCTTTCCTAGTGAACAGTTTTCTGTACCTTTTCTGAAACCATGGAAGATACAGGTTGGAAGAAAGCTTAGAGATTACTTTTTTGACCCTTCCTTTTAGAGAAAGGCACCTAAGGCTTGGTGAAAACAAATGGTTAGATGCAAAGGATAAATTATATTTCCCGAAGATAAATTGTGAAAGGCTACTACAACTTCAGTCAGAATCACCAAAAGTGTAATAAAAATCTGAGAGCAGTTCCAAGTAGACCAGAGAGGTTGGGTAAAGAAATAAATGACCTCCTTGTGTTAGACTATTTGGTCTCTCTCAGGGAGGGCATGAGGTTTCCGCCAAGCTCACTTTAATCTAAGTCTTGCTTATCAAAAGGAGCTCTTCCCTGGGGTGAAGGGAGGAAAAGGGAACTATTTTATTATTACCCAGTTCCTCCCCGTTCTTTTGCCCTCTCCTAGTCTCTGCCCACCTGGCAATCCTTGTCTAACTCCTCAGTATAGGTGCTGACACAGAGAAGCTGCCTTTTGTGAGTTTCTGAGTGCTGTTTTTTTTGCTTTGTTTCCCACCTTAACTGCATCCACAATCACACAATCCAAGTAAACCCATACCCACAACAGTAGGAAATCTCGGAAAAATGCATTCAGCAAGCAAATCCGAACCGGCACAGTTCTGAAGGCATTCATTCACTGAGGGTGAGTGAGGACCCACTCAGACTGTGAGAAGAAAAAGAAATAAAATGGCAAGGAAAGAAAGGGATGGCATTAGGCTGCTCAGTGATCATTTGTTAGCTAAATGGAACATTTTCCTGGCAATGACTTTTGAAAGACAATGGATTTTACTAACAGATTTTGTAGGATCTTTTTGCATCATTAATACAATCTTATCTGAAAGTTTGATTTTTTTGGGGGGGGGGTTCTCTTGATTCAATCAATAGCCATCTTTGTGCCACTGGGTCTTTTTTTTTTTTTTAATTCATTCATTTAGTCCTTTAACAAAATTTTTTATACTTAATGTTACCTTTTCCATCTCAGCTTTTCTGTTCTCTACTCTCAGCTTATTTTCACCTGTTTGTTCATTTTTTTTATTCAATGAAATTGAGAACTCCCTGTGTGCCTGGAACAGTGCAAGGTCCTGTGATAGAGAGGTGACAAAGACACTCAGAAGCAGGCCTTGACTTCAGCGTGCCACTGGGTCTTGAGAAGTGTTCCGGGAGTATTCTCTTTGAAAGCTAAGTGTAAAGCTCATTTGTCTTGGTGTAGTTTGTCATATTGTATCTGCTGCTGACACTCAGCATCCTCATATCAGCTTCTATAGTGGAAAAATGCCTTTATTAGAATAGATTTTTCCAAAACCCTGCCAGATGAGCCACCTTACAACCGGACGTGAACCTTCTCAACTGTATTAAAGGTACATCTCAGTGAAAGCGGCAACATCTCCCATGAAGGCGTCCCATGCAGCTTGCACGATGAGTCAAATAGGGATCTCTCGCACACAAATTTTCCTGAAAAATCAGCCAGATTGTTATATACATTTGAGTTTATGCTTCCTACTTTGTTTGTGTTTCTTTCACCACCAAGCACCGTCTTACACACAAGATTTCTCTCAGGTCTTCAAAACTGAGCTGAGAATGAACAGGAAAGAAGGGAAGCCCAGGAAAAGAATCCTTTGGGAGAAGCAGCAGCTTACTTGCTGGGTAGTACTCTATGGCTACATTCCTCTGTCTCTGTATTTGATAGCAAGTCTTTTTTTTCCTTTATTCATTGTTCTAGTTTGTATACACAAATGCAAAAGGAAAAGCAAAGAGTCTCTCCATTAAATAATTATGCAATATGCTTGTTAAATTATTTATCCAGAGTATCTATACAAGCTGAAACCCCTCGAGAGAGAGTACTCAAAGTAGGCAGACAATGACTTTCAAGTCTGTATCTCCTGACCTGGGTCCTCCCATTACCTCCTGTCCTGGGTGTTTTGTGCCACAAGAAATCTCCACCCTGACATGCTCCTGGTTTTCAAATACTGACTATCCAATTGCTCATGTTCTTCTTCCCAATCACTCCTAGTTTTTCATCTGACAAACCTTGGAATTACCGAAGAACTTTCCAGTCTAATAACTCCCTTATAGTTGTTGGTCACTAAGGTGCATATCCATATATCCTTTCATTCAATTTCAGGGTCATTATCCTAGCCCCATGATAATCTCACCTGGATTACCGTCAAAATTTCCTACCCTGTTAATCATCCTTCCTATTATGATTGCCCATATTTTCAATTCATCCTGAATACAATCACATTTATCTTCTACAATTCTGCTTTTATGATGTCATAGCCTTGCTCAAAATTCTTTGATGGAGCCCATCTGCATGTAGGATAATGTCCAAACACTTCACATCAGCATTTAAGGACTTTTGTCAGATCTGAGGCTTCATATCCAATTTAAGTTTCTTTCCCTGTACAACATAAACTCTTTTTTTAAATTTTTTATTGTTATTCAATTACAGTTGCACGCCTTTTCTCCCCATCCCTCCACCCCACCCCAGCTGAACCCACCTCCCTCCCCCACCTCCCCCCTCCCCCCTGGTTTTGTCCATGTGTCCTTTATAGTGGTTCCTGTAATCCCCTCTTCCCACTGCCTCCCCCCCCCCGGCTATTGTTAGATTGTTCTTAACTTCAATGTCTCTGGTTATATTTTGTTTGCTTTTTTCTTCTATTGATTATGTTCCAGTTAAAGGTGAGATCATATGGTATTTGTCCCTCACCACCTGGCTTATTTCACTTCACATAATGCTCTCCAGTTTCATCCATGCTGTTGCAAAGGGTATAAGCTCCTTCTTTCTCTCTGCTGCGTAGAATTCCATTGTGTAAATATACCATAGTTTTTGGATCCACTCGTTTGCTGATGGGCACTTCAGTTGCTTCCAGTACTTGGCTATTGTAAATTGTGCTGCTATGAACATTGGGGTGCACAGGTTCTTTTGGATTGGTGTTTCAGGGTTCTTAGGGTATAATCCCAGCAGCGGAATTGCTGGGTCAAACGGCAGTTCCATTTTTAGTGTTCTGAGGAAATTCCATATTGTTTTCCACAGTGGACTCACAAGTCTGCATTCCCACCAACAGTGCACGAGGGTTCCCTTTTCTCCGCATCCTCTCCAACATTTGTTTGTGGATTTGTTTATGTTGGCCACTCTGACTGGTGTGAGATGGTACCTCATTGTGTTTTTAATTTGCATCTCTCTGATGGCTAGTGATGCTGAGCATCTTTTCATATGTCTCTGGGCCCTCTGTAACAACATAAACTCTTACAGTTCACAAAGCTCTCACTGTCTCCTCTCTACTCCCTGCCATGTCCATCTCACCTCTACCTTACTTCCTGGGAATGTCTCTATCCAACCCATCTCTAACCAATTCTTACCCATTTCTTAAGATACAACATAAATCCCATTTACCGTATGAAGTATTATCACCTGTCTTTATCCCACACTAATCTATACATTCCTCTTGGATTCACCTGTGAAGGCATTTCCTCCTGGGCTTGTCTTTCTTGGGAGGTTTTTGGATTATTGATTCAATCTCTTGTTGTAGGTCTGTTCAGATTTCTTATTTCTCCTTAAGCAAATTTGGTAGTTTCCATGGTTCTTGGATCTCTTGACTTTCTTTAATTATGTTTTATCTTTCCTCCCATTTTCAGAGGTTCAATAAAGTTGAAAATCAGAAGAAAGATGTTCTCCCTTTGAAAGTAAATCTAAACGGAAATGCATTAAGCCACTTTTTTCACCAAAACTAAATGAGACAAGAAAATATCTCTACTTTCCATATAATTAGTAGTCCTTCACTATATAGAATCTGGCAGAAGTAAGGTCTGCTTGAGTGTGGTTGGTAGGGTAATAATATGGATGTAATGATTTATAGTTTTAATTTGAATGTTTCACCTGAAATGTAATATGGTGTGCTTGAGTGTGATATTGTTATGTTACAGAATTACACACTTATGATTTTGGAATAAAATAGGGGCATTATTTCTGCCAGACCCTGTATATTCCCCATGTTTTGAAATAAAATTCTTATTGAAAGCAAGTGTTAAGTTTGACCACCAGGGTCAAACTTGACCTTTTCTAGATCTACATTTTTTTCCGAACTGTAAATTGCCCTGTGGTTGTGAGAAAAGTACTCTCAGTATTTTATGTAGTGAACTTTTGTAGGCAACTTACAGTACAATTGTTCCAATCCTTGTCATGTTGCTTCTCCTAGAAATTGTGTGTCAGATTTACATGCATATCCAAATATATTTCGGGAAGAGCAGCCAAGGGGTTTTTGTGAGAGAAAGAGGGAGAGGAAAGGAAGGGGAGAGAGAGAAAAAGAGATGGCCACTTTATTTGTAATTATTAGTTGCTCTGAAAGACGGTAGAATTCAGTAAGGATAATATTACCTACATCCCAAAATGTCTCCTGATCTAACCTGTATCTTCATTACTTTTCTTATACATTTATTACCTCTTATAATCTGAATAACCAAAATTATCCTTCAGTCTTTTCAGTCAACCTAGATGATTAATGTTTCTCCATTCAGGAGAAAGAGAGCTATCTGCTAAAACACACACACACACCATCTGCTTGTCCAAGTTCATTCATTCAATAACATTTATCAAACACTTACTGTGTGTGACTTATGTATTATATTGGACTTCAAGTGCACAAACATGTTTTGTCAAAGATCGAATTCATGAGAATTCTGTTTTTATCACTTGCAGGGCTCAACAGTGCAGTTGAACAAAATAGTTGAAGGCTCACATACTACTGCAAGTTAAATGGTTATTTTGCAGTGACCTACAGCTTCTGCTGCCTGGGAAACATTTAATGGTGTTACCCAGGAAATATCATGACACCGAACAAAGGGGCATCTGTTTGCAACTCTAACCTTGACAAAGAAGCAATTCTTCTTGCCAAAAGGAATAGAATAAATCCCTTCCCTTTGCCCCAGCATGCCCCACATCACTGATCCAGCAGAGAATGCTGAATGTTCACAACACACAATGCAGTAAGGTCAACCAGACCAACAAGAGTCACACCAGGGGTTAACAAGGAAAGCAGGGAGCCAACACTTTGCTGAGCATATTGGGAAGAAGCAAAACCTCGAAGTCATTGATAGAGGTGGTACCCAGCACAATCTCAACAGCCAAGAGTAAGATAATCTACCACTAACTCAGAGTGCAGAAACAAGGAAGCACCCGACCTCACTCAGAGCAGACAGCCTGGGAAAGAGAGGCTCTGGCTACAGAAAGGAGGGTCAGCAGAACCAAGGCCAGACAAGCTTGTTTTTGGTTTCATGGTGTGGAATTGTGGCTCAGCCTAGGATTGAATTCCAGCTCTGTCGCTGTCCCGCTGTGACATTGTGAAAGTCACTGAACCTCTCTGAAACTTAGATTTTTTTGCTTGTAAAACAAGCTTACAAGAGTGTGAGAATTAGAGAAGTGAAGATAAATTAGGCATTCAGTAAATGGCAGCTACTTTTGTTTTGAAGTGTGTCTTCAATCATCACGTGAACCCTCTAATAGTCTTCTTAAAGTCCCAACCTGTCTTTTGCTGTTCAGATGTCAGTTCAGGATGCCTGCCTCCCAGATGCCTTTTAAATGGCTTTTTTGTGCCTAAATGCAGTACACCTGATAATGCCTTTATTACATATTACAGATGACCCTTGAACAACACAAGTTTGGACCGTGGGTCCACTTATACACCATTTTTTGATAAATACATATAGTACTGTAAATGTATTTTTTCTTCTTTATAACCTTCTAGATAAAATTTTCTTTTCTCTAGTGTACTTTATTGTAAGAATACAGTTTATAATACATGTAACATACAAAAGATGTGTTAATCGATTGTTTATGTTATCAGTAAGGCTTGCGGTCAACAGTAGGCTGTTAGTAGTGTTAAGTTTGGGGACAAGTCAAAAGTTGTAAGTGGATTTTTGACTGAGTAGGACATCACCACCCCTAACCCCTGTGTTGTTAAAGGGTCAGCTGTAGTTATATATTTGCTGTCTGCCTCACATCGCCTCTCTCTGTCCCCTCCACACTGCAGCTCTTCAGGGGCGGACGTAGGCCTCATTCACCTTTGCCCTCAGAGACTGTCATAGTTTTTACTCAAAGCAGGTACTCAGTGAAATTTAATTCTATGTGTGCATCTATTTCAGCACTTTCTTCCAAATAGTCATCTATTTTTCACTTGAAAATCAGACCATAAGAAAAGTGAAGCATTTAGTGTGTTTATATATGAACATGTATGTGTGTGTACATAAGCATGTGTCTGTGTGTGGAAAATGGGAAACCACTTCACCTTCACTAATGTCTGCACATGCTAAGGATTTGCCAAGGAGACCTTTCTGTTTAAAGAAGGGAACACCTACAAATGGGACTTTTACAAATGTTTATATATATTAAATGCTAACACTAGGAAAAGTTGAAGAATACTCCCCTGCTGTGCTTCAAAAAGTAAAATGCAGCCATTTAATATGTGTGACTGTTTGTGTATATATGCCCTGAAAGTATTTAATACAAGAAGGTCAAAAAGATTAGGATTCAAAACACCAGGTGGGTACCTAATTGTGGCCAACAGGGACATTAACCATGGTGCCTCATTTCCTACTCATTGTTTCTAATTTTAGTCTTCAGGCTTATATATAGCAGGTTTAAGACATGGACAATTTCATGAGCTCTTTTGTTAAGACCCAGCCTCGTCAGTGATGATCTCACTGTTAATTATTTCTTAATAAGTAGCTTCACCCCAGCATCCCAAGAACAATTTGAACTGCCAACATTAAAAGATAGAAACTGGGGAAAGGCAGAAATATTTCCCTGGAATCACAAAATTATCAAGCCTCCAAATGCAAGAGCTAGGCTCAGCTTCCCACCCCGTGCTCCGACCTCCTCCTCCAGGTCACTTACTGGAGGTGAGAGAGCCTCAGTCTCCTAGCAGGTGTTCGCATTTGCTGAGCAGTGCTTGCACCCAGCCTGTGCTTGAGTCTCTGTCAAATCACAAGAATTAAAGTATCAAAACTATTTTAGGAGCCAAAAGTTGTGTGTGCCACTACTGCCATTGACCTGGTGGGAGATTATCAGTTGGCTCCCTCTTGGCCCAGCCCATCCCACTCCCAGCTATTCAAAGTCCCACGATGCATTTGGAGGGCTTCTGAGTGATCATCCTGGGCTGTTGAAATGGGATCTACACCCAGCAGAGTGTGTAGTTTGTGTGGCCTCTGGAGTCAGACTGGCTGGTTGACATCCTGGCTTTAGCACTTATTCGTTGGGTGATCTTGGGCATGTCACTTTTGTGCCTCTGTTTCCCCTTCCATAAAATGGAAATAATAATAGGATTCGTGTTATCAGATTCTTGTGGGGATGAAATGAATTACTACTCATAGCACAATTAGACTGCATGGCACTTAGGATATCCTTAATAATACTAGCTCTACGAGTATTCACCTCATCCAATGGAACTGAGAACAACCACATAGCTCCTTGCTACCAACTTCTGCTCTGCCGGCAAGCTGTGATGCCGGCTGCCAGACTGAACTCTGAGGTCCGACCCTGTGAAATCTTTTCTAGTCTTTCTCCTTCTGCTTCTCCCAGGCCAGGAATGAATTAGAAGTACGAGCTTAAAAACTTACTCTACAAGTCTATATCAGAATTTTCTCTCTTGTGTCCAGACCAACACTGTTTGTTTGTTTCTTTGTTTGTTTGTTTAACATAAGACTTTGTCATTTTGATTCTCACGTTCTGTAATGATACCTTTCATATCCCTCCTAAGCCAGTTGATTAGCGCCTTTGTCTAACTGGGGGAGATAGAGAAGGTGTCTGTCATAGAATTAATGACCACATTCCATGAATAAAGAAAAGCAAAGGGAATTGATTAATAGTCTTGGAAGCAGGATTATGTCATATAAATCTGGAACTATACTTCTTATATAGAGATTTATACTAATATCTTATTTGAACCTACTGAATCCTAACTTTTTTTTACCATACTCAATGAAACATACAAATCCCACTTGAATGCTGGCAAAATGATGGACTGTATATGGTTTTAAATTATAGCTTAAAACAAGCAAGAGGATGAACAAGGCTACTTAGCTCTGTAATCCAGAATCTCAACTTAAACAACATTCGCGTCTAAGGCAGGCTGGCATGTATTGTGATTCCATTATATAACTCATGAGAGTAGAAATTATAATCTGAATGGAAGAGGGTGAGCATTTAAGAATTCAGAAAAAAAGTAAACCTGAAGAAATATTTCAGTGACCTGTACTTTCTTTTATTTCTCAACCACAAACAACATGGACTAAATTTGATTTTGCAATCTTAAAAATAATAATTTAGGTCCTGAAAAATTAACATATTGTAATACATATGTAGAAACTATGGAAATAAAATACCACCCTAGTGAAGGAGCTGAGAAAATATATTTTGGGCATGGGAAATTTTATTTTCAAATGAGAACATGAGAGTACATTTACAATTATTGACAGTTGGTGAATTATTTTTTCCCATTTTTCTCTGGGTGGTACAGATGGGAGGCTAATGTCCTCCAAATTGATTTCTTAGTTTTACATATGTGTAAATTAGCCTGTGCAAATTACAGGTTTTCTTTGTGTGCTTTATTAAGTCCTGTCAAAGCTGTTGTAAGGGCAGATTTTATGTTGTCTAGTTAGTTGTTGTGAAGATTAGCCATGTAGGTCCTTGAGTTACTTTAAGTATTAGACAGTCTCATAGAGTCAGCTAGCCCTGCTGTTGCGCTCAGTTCCCATCCCATACCACCATCTAGTTTTATGTGAGGAAGGGATGTTAGGCTTCCTAAGAGAGTAGAGGTCTTCAAACTGAAGACCACTCATTCCCCTCTTGCCCATCATTTCCCTATACAAGTGGTGCCCGCCCACACTCCCCAGCTTACAGAGCCCAGTTTTAATTTAAGCAAACAGTAGTCATTCTTAGATCTTTCCCGTGGCTCATCACCTGGGTCTAATTACACAATGGTTCCGTGGAGACTCTTTGAGAAAGAGTAAAAACAAGTAAGGTAACAGCAACAAGTTCCAGCGTAAAGCACATTGTTGAATAGATACATTTTCAGGGTCTGACTTTTTTTTTAATAATTACACTTGGCAGAGTTGAATTTTCTTGTAAAGTACTAACTTTTTCAATTCTCTTCTATGTACACTTCCCTTAAATATCTAAGGATTCTAAGTGTAAACCATCATGATACTGAGGCACAAGAATTGTGCTTCAGCGTGTTGTGCTTCAAGCACACAACGGGAAAGAAAAAGGCATCAAAAGTTAGAATAATGACGAGGCATTCAGGCATTGAATTGGCATATTTGAAAGTTGTGACTTATCCTGGATTAGGCATCCTAAAGCTTACTGTTGGTGCAGGAAAGGGAAAACTGATTGCAGTTATAGCATGATCGATGTAGACTCGACCACATTTGCTTAATAAATACTCAATTTTGGCACTTCCCTAATAGATGTTGTGTCTGGACTTTGGAGATACTGCAGTGAAGATGATAGAGTTCACCCTCTAGTGAGGGAGATAATAAGGAAAGGGGCAACTCAGAAAGAGTGCAATCAAGGTCTATGATAGGGAAGAAAAAAATTTTTTTCAGATGGATGGAGGGTGGTACTGTTCTCTGAAACAGGCAAAGTTCACAGATAAAAGCGTGCTTATTGGCAAGTGGAGGATGATGTGTTCATTTGGTACCTGTTCCTTTAAGGTATCTGTGGGATATTCAAATGGGAATGGCGGATGGACAGTTGAATTTTTAAATTTTGAAGTTCAAAGAGATATTTGGGCCAGAGAGTAAGATCTGAGGAATTGTCAGCTTTTGATCACTGAAACCTCTAGAATGGCTGAAATTAACAGGGGAGAGTGTGTAGAGAGAAAAAAGCAGAGAGTCCAGGGAAGAAGCCGTAAGGGTCACTAATATTTAAGGGGCGGGCTGGGGCAGGGCAGTCCAAACAACAGCCGGAGGGGACAGTATCAGTGCTGAAAGATGCAAGCCAGTGTGTGCCCCCAGCAAGAAGGGGGCAGGGTTGATATTAATGAATTAGGTCCTCAGCTACCAAAATGTTTAGGAAAGACCATCTGCTTGGAATTCACATAAAATTTTATCAGTTAAATTTAGTTTCTAGTGCAAAAACATAAGACATTAAATTTGGACAAATATCTTGTAAATTCATTTACCAAGAGTTATAATCAAGAAGCAATGAGGCTTTTTGAACCCTTCCTTAACATTAATGGTGAGGATATACCAATAAACATCAATCAAGTTAATGTGGTATATTTTATAAGACTGTATACTATAAGAATAGGTAAGCATGTATTTATTATTTTCAAACTGATATGATTCCCTCAAGTAGTTGGTTAAAGTGTTTTGGTGGTCCATGCATACGCTAGCCTTTCCCTACTCTTTAGAGAGCAAGCACTTGAGCTCTGTCAATTTGTCTTAATAATCAGAGAGTATCTGAGCCTAGCAGGTAGAACTAGGAAGAGGCTTATCCCCACAAATGTAAAGAGGAAATTTCTAACTCGCTCTCAGAAACAAAAGACTATATGTACTATGAAGTTTCTGTTGTTTCTACAAATTGGTAACTATGTGTTGTGTATATATTTTGTGCCTAGAACTATTGTAGGTTCTGGAGATAAGGCTGTAAGCAAGACATGAGGAAGGAAGGAAGGAAGGAAGGAAGGAAGGAAGGAAGGAAGGAAGGAAGGAAGGAAAAGAGGGAAGGAGGAAAAAGAAAGCGTCCCTGAAATTGCAAGACTTTCATTCTAATTTAGGGAGACAGAATATCAATACAATCGAAAATTTAAATATGTAAGAAAAACTATCAAGTAGTAATGAGTGCTATTGAGAGAATAAAAAAAGAATGCTGTGATCATATATATCACGACAGATGCTGGTAGAAAAAAAATTGTCCAGAAATGAATAAATTAATTACCTTGGAGAGAGGAAGTTTAACTGTGAGTGAATTTTGAGAAAATAAGAGGGGATAGGATCTAGAAGTTGAGGGATTAGTCTTGGACAGAACAACCTCATCAAAGTCACAAAAGGGAAGGACTGTTTGCTCATGAAAACAGATAATGTACGTACATGACTAGCTCAGCTGTCAGAGTACCTGACATCAGCAAATGGCACAAATAAAGGCTTTTATTTTTCATGGACTACTGATTGTTAACCATTCACAAGGACATTCATATATGCAAAGTATATGAATAGGTTGCTATACTTCTTCATAGGAAGATAAGGCATTCCTGCCTGATATCTACGTATTTCTATGCAGTTTGACCACAGAATGCTACACAGGAGATTTGAGGCCCTTCAGTAAAACCTGGATGGCTGCTGTCATTGGAAGCCATGTAGATTCACGTATGTTGTTGGAGTTCGGACTAGATGATCCTGAGCGTCCTCCCCAACTCTAAGAATGTAAGTTAATATTATACAACTGATGGCTAAGGGGCAAAAAATTCTAATTCACTTTTATCTTTTCAGACTAATTTTCCAAATTTTCTCCCAGTGTGTAGTTATAAATAGAAGAATCACTTGTCATTTTCCTTATTTTAGTTATTTTTTATTATTATTAGTCAATGATTTGCTGAGTTTTATTCTGGAAAGTCTATAATTCTGTGATTTAGAACTTGATTACAATTTGTGAAAATAAAAGAACTAAATCAGAGATGGAGACAAGAAGTATATCTGAATGGTTGAAACTGTGGAAATGGTATAAAAGCTTTAATTATAAAAAGCATCTTTGGTTAGTTCCATGTATTTTTTGTTGGTAACTTTTTTAATATTAAAATTTGGGGGCTTTATACACAGTTGTTCCGTCATACTTTTTGGCTCAAAGTTGCAGTGCAGGCTCTATAGGGTAGTTCAATATGTACATAATTAGAAGCCTTTTGGCAAGTGACTGGTCAGATGAAAATTTCAGTATTGAAATTTTACAAGTTAAAAGTAAAATTTCAATACTTATTAAATAACCATAAGGGAAACCTTAAAAATTGACACTCTGCATACTAGAAATTTTCTTCTGCCACATTGTGGAATATTTATTTCACTTCTTATTTCTAAAATACTGTCTAGATGACCTTGGTTCCACAGACATTTGCATAAATTATACAGATGTCGGAAAAAAATATAAGGCAAAATAATATTTTCAGTGGATCAAGGGCAGTAACACAAATACTAAAAAGTCTACCTGTGCTGGGATCTCTCTTGCTCCATCACCACCAGCCTCTGGTAAAGCTTGAAAGTCGTTTCTGAAGAGATCATTTTAACCACTCCAGTTGTAAAGTATTTCTGTGGTTTGATGTGGATTTTTTTTATGTGATGGCTGTTATCCCTACCAGATCACTAATAAGTGAGTCTTAGGGCATTTCAGAGAGAGGGAGAGAGGGAGAATCTCCCCCCATTCTTCCTATGGTGGAGAAAAAATTTCCCTCCCACCCTGGAACCAGAGCCTCGGCTGCTCCTGCTAGTTAGTGATGACTAGCAGTGGCGGTTCCCAACTCCAGAAGCCAGTAGTACCGATTCCAGTTTTTGTTTCAGTTTCAGGAAGTCTATCTTGCTCTGAGTCTGGTCTTGCCCAAGAAGATTATTTCCTAGAAAGAGCCCTTGACTCTTTCAAAATACCACTCTCCTCCTTATCATTGGCCCAACTCCAGATAGGTCTCCTTATTTGTAAACTAACATTTCATAAACATAGTAATGCTCTTTGTCAGGAAAGTTGGAATTTTATGCAGCATATTTGATAAGTGGATTTGGTCACTTGAGCCTTTGGAGCTCTTTCTTCATACACTGTTTCTAACTCTTACCAAAAATGCAAACCCTGGAAACTGCCTCTCGTTCCTTTGTCCTGTGTCCTACTAGTGTGGTTCTCTACCTATGGAAACGGGAATAATGATGGGTACTGCAGTGTGTACCTGGCCCTTGCTTCAAGGGACCAGGAACAGTCCAGTATATCAGGAAACAACACTAGTGCAGTTCAGATGCCTTCAAGTGAGATTCAGTACAAGGAACAAGCTTGCTGTTCTCTATGATTCCAAAGGCATCTTGAGAGAAGATTCTATTATTGTGATTGGACTTTCCAGGTCTCAGAGGCCCAAGTAATTTCCACAGTCTAATTGCTTGCTTACTATTTCTAGAATAACTCATTAAAGGATTGTATGGATTTGTATGGGTGAAGAACCTGCAAAATATAATTTGTGAGGGTCTGATCCTCCTTTCATGATGCATGTGAGTCTCACTGTGGCTAGAAGGTGTTAGCTATGCCTCTGTTAGCAGACTTCTAGGGAACTACCCTTATTTTCCCGAATGAAAGATACAATGATAGTGACATTTTAAAAAATCTTATCAGAAGGTTTTCACGTAACTGAAGCATAACTGCTACCTGGCTGGCAGGGATTGCATGATGCATTGCGTTATAAGATAAACCTTACTTCAGGAAGGTTAAAAAGTGCAGATGTGTGCAGCTGAGAATCAATGAAATAAGGTGGTATTTCTGCCCCATCACATTTACACGTTTGATAAATAGCCTTTGAAGAATTGTTCCTGATGGTTAGTCATTGTTAATGCAATTTGTTGTCTTCAGGTGTGCGTTTGATTAACTGAAAGGGGGAAAAAAAGGATAGGCTATAATCCCTGGATTTTCTTCATCGTGCAGTGGAGCTTACATCCTCAATGCAGGATGGATGTTTACCGTCATCACTCAGGCTACAACAGAAGTGAATTGAATAAGTGGGAAAGTGTTTTTTTTAAATATGGGAAGCACTGCAGTCACCCTCTTATCCCTCAATTACAATGGGTAAAATCTTGTTAGTATTTTATTGAAGATGCTTTCCTAGCTCTTTGTGTTTCACTAAACCCCAAAGCAATTTCTACGATATGCTATGATGAACTGCTGCTTGAGTTGCTGTATGTAAATGCCCATCATGGAGGGGCATTAACTCACTGTAGCACCAGGAGGACCTGGTGCAGTTTGACCTTGAGAACATACTAATAAAACTCTAACTCACTCTCTTTCTTCTCACTGATCTGTACTGCGTCAGTGAAAAGAACTGAGCTTCCAATAACAGAAGGATGAGGATAAGATGCTTCAAGAGTTACATGTTCTTCTCCATGTTATTATGATAATCAAATGTGAAGCCAAAGGATGAATTAGCCAAGGGTTATAAAAGCAGTAAAACAGATGCTTTCAGTTTATGGATTCAATGTTGCAACAAGAAGCTACACTATGAGATAATGTAGTACTTAGGTGGGACTGAAGACAAGAAGGACGGCATATACTTATCCTCTCACACAATTTCTGTAAAGGAAAAAATAAAACTTTCAGAAGTGCACAGAAACTGTCTAAAGCACAAAAAATCAGCTCTATTCTTGGTAGATTGTTTTGGCCCTATATATTTTTCAAAGAAACAGTAAAAAACTATAAATTTTTCCTAGAGATAAAGAATGAAAACAAAAACAACAAACTCTGAGATATAATTAAATGAAAATGTTATTATATTATAATAACACTACTCCTATCCCATTTGTGCTTTGCCCAGCCATGTGAAAATTTGTCACTTAGATCCTTGCCCAGAAATGCATCTTTTTTGTATGTAAATGGCCTATAATTTAGTATATCTTAGTAATTTATTAGTTCACTATCACAGGCATGATTGGTTGTGGTTTCTATTTAAAACAAATATTTTTAAAATATGTAAAATGTTTTAAACAGCACATACTCCTATTCTGCACATACAGAAAAAACAACCCCGAGTTTGCCAGAGGAAAGTGCAGTCCCTCATGCTGTTGTGTGGAAACCCAACCAGTCATCATTTGTAACGGTCATGCTCACTTGGCACCGCTAGGGAATAGCGCCCTCTTTCACGTGGATCTTTGCGTTTGCTTCCTTGTTTCCACCTCGCCCCTAGAAGTTGGTTCTCTCCACTCTAAGAGAATGATCCTGTTCAGCTTTTGGAGATCAGGCAAATTCTCTGCTCAAAGCCCTCCAGGGGGTTCCTATTAGAATGCTAAAGACTGCAGAACGGCCTGCAAAGCCCCACCTCTCTGGTTTCATCATCCGTTCCTTTCCTGGTTGTTCACTCTACTCCAGCTACAGTGGTCTCCTGGGTGTTCCGAAAACACACCAGCCTTATCCCGGGAACTTTGTACTGCTGTTGCTTTTGCCTGCATTGCTCTTCCAGGGATATGTATGTGCATCACTCCCTCACCTCCTTCAGGTCAGATTTAACGTCACCTTTTCAGTGAGGCCTCCTCTGACTGTTGAAAGTTGCTATCTCACCCCCTCCCCCGCCCGCCCGCCCGCCGGCCAACTCCGCTACCCTTCTCCTCCTCCTCCCTGTCTGTAGTTTTTATAGGAACATGTATCTGTCTAATATATTAATTCCTTTTTGTTTTGGTCTATATTCTTCACTCCTCTGAAGAACAAAATTCAATGAAGACAAAGATATTTTTACTGTTTGATTTCCTATTATATCACAAAGGCCTAATAAGCACTATTGATATTTATGTTTATTGAATGTATCTATGATTACAAAAATAATTAATAGATATTATAATCAAAATTTATTTTCAGAGTATAAATTCAAAGATCATAAAAGTGTCTTAATACTTAGTTTTTTTAATACTGAAGTATCAGATTATATTGGACGTTTGTTTTTATCCCTATTGCCCTAAGAAACAAAGCAATTAGTGGTGGAGGGAATTAATTTACAATGCAAAGAATTTCTCATTTTGAAATATAAAGTTTACTAAATGTTGTTTAAATCATCATGATTTTGAAGTGGGTATAAATTTTGTGGGGAAATGTCAGTGATTGGATTATTATAATTTGGTTTGAATCAAGTTGAGGAAAAAAGGGTGGATCTATAATTTATTGTTTTAAATATTTTATTTATTGAAAAACACATTATGAGAGGACGACCAATTCATTTCACTGGGAATGATAAATTTAATATATAATCGAATGTTTTTTAAAACATTAATTTAGATAGTGACTCAAGGGATTTTGTGTCAGTCATTTAAATGTTTAATTGAGATTGTGTGTAATAGTCAAGAGAAACAGGATGTGTATGTACATATGTGTGCCTGTGTGTGCGTGCATATATCCCCATGACGGTATTTATGTTTGTGAAGAGACCTGTTACAAGTCATTGACTCATGCAGTCATGGAGACTAAGAAGTCTCAAGATCTACAGTCAGCAAACTAGAAACTCGTGAGAGTCAATGATGAAAGTTCCAGTTGGAAATTAAATGGGCTCGAGACCCAAGAAAAATTGGAATTTCAGTTCAAATCCAAAGGTCGGAAAAGACCAGTGTCCCAGTTCAAGCCATCAGACAGGAGGGGTTCCTTCTTACTTGAGGGAGGGCCAGCCTTTGGGTTCCATTCAACTGACTGAGTGAGGGCCACCCACCTTAGAGAGGGCGCTTTGCTTTACTCGGTCTTCGCATTCAAATGTTCTTCTCATCTTCATGGACATACCCCGAATGTTAGACCAAATAGCTGGGTACCCTGTAGTCTAGTCAATCTGACACATAAAATGCACCATCACATTGTGTTCCAAATTTCTTCACCATCTACAGACTGTTTCTCATAATGACTCTAGAATACAACTACCTGTGTCTCCACTGTCTGTAAAAGCAATATGTTGCTTATTAAGTGAGAGAAAGATGAATATTTCAAAATCTATTTGAGATGTCAAAAGTTATTTTTTAAATCTCTAAAGGGTTTTTTTCATTGAAAACTCTATTTAAAGAAAAAAGCAAATTCTAAGGTGAAAGATTATGACAACTTTAAGAGTGGGTTTCTATTTCTTTTTTTTACTATTGTTGTTCAATTACAGTTGTCTGCATTTTCTCCCCACCCCACCACCCATTTCATTTTAATAACAGTATAAATATAATATTTTATCAAACAAGGGGCTTCTATATTATTAAATTTTATTTTAATTTTTTATATGATTGACAGGAAATAAAACATTTCAGAACTACTTTTTTAAAGTAGTGACAAATATGCAAAACAATGTAATGGCCTCAAGACAAATATAGTCCCCAACTTTGATTTTATCAGAACTACACAAAGCTCAACTTCATCTATGAGTATATTATCTTCAGTGCGCTTTCTGTTGGTTCAATTGATAGTTTTTCATGAAATCCTTTGATCTCAGCATTCCTATTAAGCTTCTTTGGCTCAATTAACCCTACAAAGAGAACTGAGTTTGTACTTAATTTCTTCTCCATATTTCTCAAGAATATCCCCAAACCTCATGGTGGGAAAACAGACCCTGGGACTTGACAGTGAAGCGAGAGTTGACCTATATGAGGCAGTGGTCAGAGTACTTACCAGCTGGTAAGCCAAGGTAGCAACCAAGCAGAATACGTGCCATAAACGTCATTACTAAATACACGTGCCCAAAGTTCTCAGTGGATTTTGGAAGCATTTGTCACAAAAGAAACCAATGATGTTTACTACGTTATCATGCCTATAAAATGTTACACTTTCTTTGGTATGTCATCACATATTTGCATTCCAAACTCTAATTTATAGGCCCTACAGCTTTCAGAGGACGTAATAGTATGAATGTGATGTTGACATTTTTGCTGAATTTATCATGGAAATTGGCATTTCATGAAAATATTCCACAATAAATAATGCATGTGAATAATTTTAACCTGAAATTTCTCAGAAAGCTCCAGTAAAGCGCTGATAGAGTTTATTGAAAATGGACTTGGAGTGTGTGGTGGGCGGAGGGGGGCTCTAGTAAGGGTCACCACAAAAAAAGCCCAGCCCTCAGAAACGCAACAGAGTTAGGAGTTGGAAATGCATGAACATAAAGAGTTAGAAAACTAGATCAAATGGGGCAGTTCCTGTGAAGAGGCACGGGAGAATGTTGCAGAGCATCAGGCAGGAGGGGGGAGACCCTTTCTGGTAGAAGACCTCAGCAATGGCTTCACAGAGAAGGGGAGGATGGACAGGATGCTAAGAGAAGAGTAAAGTGAGTGAACAAGCAGGTGAAGGAAGAAAAACTTTTCTCTTCTTCCCTTCAGGTTTTTTGGTTCATCTAATATGGAATTAACATGCAACAGATAAACAGGATATGAACAAATTTAATTTTGTACATATGGAAGCTCCAAAGATATGAGGCTCAGAGATGTGACCAAAGCAGACAGATTTAAACCTTTTAGAAAAAGAAACAAACCTGTGTGTGGGGGGGGAATAACAAGGCAAAGAAGTTTGGGTGTGGGGTAGTAAATTAGTGAAGAAGTGACAAGATTCATTTATTTAATCTTCTGGGCCCTGAATTCCCTATCTCTGATGACAAGGATGCCACAGATAAGAAGGGTACCTTCACATGGGAGGGTATAGGAAAGGTACCTTCATGCAGGAAATTTATTTCCTGCTTTCATGGGGACAAAACAGTGTCAGAGTGTCCTGCTGTTTCTTAAGTAGCTTTGATTCAAAATAACGATTTCACTCTTATGTGTAATCTAATGAACAAACTGAACTAACAAGGGAATTGGGGACAGACTCATAGGTGGAGAACAGATGACAGTTAGTGGGTCGGGGGGAGGTTAGGGAGGAGGGTAAATGAGCAAAAAGGAAAAAGGACTCATGGACATGAATACCAGTGTGGTGATTGCTGGGGGGAGGAGGGTATAAGGGGACTAAATAGAAAAAACATCAAATATATTAATTTAAAAATAATCAATATGCCAAAGTGGCATATTTTGGGGTGGCATATTTTGCTCCCCTTCATAGATTTTGGACTGTCTTGTGAGCCGTGAGTGGCAACCTAAGGCCTCGTGCTCATTAATGTGAAATACAAAGAAAACTGAAAGATAGAAAAAGTGTTATAGCAACAGCAAATAATTAGCTCTTGAAATAAGAAAAACTGATACTAATTCTTATAAGAGATCAGGCCGATACTTAGACTCTGATCCTTGGAAAGAATAATTGCCAGTATTCAGACTGAACTCCAGAGTTCTCATGAGCCCCTTTAGGGACACGCTTCAACACAATGAGCATCTTGCACACCATCTCGCTCGTAGCGAGAAGTATTTTTTAAATAGATGTTTATAAAATCTTTATATTGACAAATACTGTCTAGTATTTTTGTCAAGCTACCAAGTTGTCTAATTAAAATTCTTAAGAATCACAAGAATTACCTACTTCAGAGTTATCTATTTAGATATTTAGAGTATAATTACATTATAGGTCGATAAAATTAGTCAGTTATTTAGGAAAGCCTTTTGGGGTGAACTGTTTCTAAGGATCTCTGAATAATCAGAAAATCTGTCCCCCTCATGACATTGCTGAACAAAGATTAAAAAGTAATGGCCGATTATTGGAACATTTGCTGTGCATATTTAATCCTGATAGATAAATTGGATTAATTTACACATGGACAACAGTGTGGTGATGGCTGTTGTCCATGTTTAAATTGGAAGTTAGATATGAACTAGTTCTAAATTAATCTTTGTTTTTCAATTTATACATGGAAATTGTTGTTTTAATGGCAATAAGTGATCTCAGGACCTACATGCACTCAATTACCAGCCTTTAGTAAATACAAGATACACCTAATATTGGTCCGACAAAAGAAGGAAATTTACATCCACTCTCGGGCCTCTAGGACCACACATCAAATAGTTTTACTTGTTGTCGAGATGGTGCCTGCGAACACGCTGGTCAGAAATACCCTTTAGAATTATAAAGCCAGAATGAATCTTGGTTTCATTAATGGAAAGTCAATGAATAGAAAGTGTGGTCTCTGCCTGCTTACTGTCTCCTTATACAATAGATACACAACTTTTTTTTTTCATTTTCTTTTAGAAAAATTTTAATATATGTTCCAATTTATTTTCTGTAAGCAAAAGATTAATACTAAGAAACATACTTGTAACATAAATTGACCAGTTATTGAGCCCATCTAGACTGAAAAACATTTTCATGCAGCCTCCAGAAAAGGTTTTGTCAAAGGATAACAAACATACAAAGTAACCATATGTGGTTACTTGCATGCTGAGTTTAATTTGTTCAGAGGAGTTTAGGCCCAAGTAGACTCAAAAGTTGACAACACCCTGCTTTGGACAGATGTAAATGCTATGCCGGCAATGCACTACTGATAAGCTGGCACTATTTGATGAAAATTTTAGGCCAAAAATGACCAGGGGAGAAATTCAAGATTTGCCTGTTTTTTAAGAAATAGTAAATTTTAATAGGATTTATATTTCGACCATTCTTTTCCTTTATTGAGGAAACATTGGTTAATAACATTCTAAGAGCTTCAGGTATGCAATACTATACTTCAATATCTGTGTACACGACAGTGGCCTCACCACCAAAACTCTAGTTTCCATCCGTCATATGTCTAACTTCCTCTACCATTTCACCCTCCCTGCACAACCTTCCTCTCCAGTAACCACGTCTCTTGTCTCTATCTTTGAGTTTGTTTTCATTCTATTTGCTCGTTTATTTATTTTTTGTTTTATATTTTACATATGAGTGAAATCATATGAGTTTTGTCCTTTTTTCCATCTGACATTTCACTTAGCGTGATATCCTCAAGGTCCACCTGTGTTGTCACAAATGGCAATATTTCCTCTTTCACTGTGAAATTGTATACCATTATATTTATGTAGTACATAAATACATAAGTCTATTTTTGTCCACTCATCCATCAATAGATGCTTAGGTTGTTTTCATATCTCAGCTATTGTAAGTAATGTTGCAATGAACATAGAAATGCATATGTCTTTTCAAATTAGCATTTTTATACTCTTTGGATAATACCCAGAACAGGAATTGCTGTACCATGTGGTAGTTCTCTTCTTAATGTTTTTAGTGACCTCCATACTGTTTTTCATAGTGGCTGCACCAATTTACAATCCCACTAAGAGTGTAGGAGGGTTCCTTTTTCTCAGTATCCTCTCCAGCACTTGTTACTTCTTGTCTTTTCTATAATAACCATTTTGACAGGTGTGAGGAGATACTTCATTGTGGTTTTGATTTGCATTTCCCTGATAATTACTGGTGTTGAATATCCTTTCATGTACCTGCCGGCTGTGTCCTCCTTGGGAAATGTCTATTTAGATCTTTTGCCCATTTTTTTAACTGGGTTGTTTGAATTTTTGCTATTGAGTTTTATGAGTTACTTACACATTTTGGACATTAAACCCTTGTTGAAAATATCATTTGAAAATATCTTCTTTTATCTGTTTGGTTCCTTTTTTATTCTGTTGGTGATTTCCTTTGTTATGCGGAAGCTTTTTAGGTTGCTGTAATCCCATTTGTTTGTTCTTGTTTTTGTTTTCCTTGATGGAGTCGGATCCACAAAGACATCATTAAGACCAATGTCTAGAAGCTCAGTGACTTTGTGTTCTTTATGAATTTACTGTATTTTTGGACTATAAGACGCACCTTTTTTTACCCCAAATTTGGGAGGAAAATGGGGGTGCATCTTATAGTCCAAATGTAAGACTCACTTACATTTGGCTCGCTGGTGTGGGGGCCCACGGCAGAATCGGGTCATGGGAGGCAGGAACAGATTTGCTGCTGCAGGAAGCCGGGAGCTGCAGGAGTGGGGTGACGCTGTAGGCCCTGGGCTGGAAGGAGGGGGTGCCCCCACAGTGCGAAGCAAGGGAGACAGTAGCAGCGGAGTCCCCGCTGCTGCATACTATATAGTGCTAGGGAGGAGGGTACAGGTAGTGCAGGCACATTAGGAGAAGAAAGCCTGCCACGCCCCTATGTGCCTCTATCACATGACTGGTGTGTGCCCCAATAACATTAACATAGGGGAATTGCACTTCAAGGTCACCTGTCAATGTGACCCTGCAGCTTCTGCAAAACTACAACTCCCATCATGCTTGGACAGGTTGGGATGATGGGAGCTGTAATTTGGGAACAGCTGCAGAGCCACACAGGTTGTGCAGAACTGCTGTCCCCATACAAGAGTGTTGCACAACCTGTGGCCCTCCAGCAGCAGATCCCCCCAAAACAATGTCAGCAGCAGATCTCCCCCATAACAGTGCGTCCTCCACTGATGTTCTCAGCTACAGTGCCCCCATAACTATGAAGGACACAGTGCTGATAGCTCTGTCATTACTGTATTTTGTTGTAGAAAGATACGATAGTGTACCGTAGTCTCCTGCTGAAGCTACTGTAATTGTGGAAAGATGTCAAAGCAGAAAAGGATTTCTGCTTTAAAGAATGTTATTAAATACTTTACCACATTTTTTGCTTCAATTTTTTTTTTCCTATTTTCCTCCTCTAAAACCTAGGTGCATCTTATAGTCCGAAAAATGTGGTAATTGGTTCAGGTCCTACATTCAAGTCTTTAATTCATTTCGAGTTAAGTTGTGTGTATGGTACAAGATAGTGCTCCAGTTTCATTCTTTTGCGTGTGGCTTTCCAGTTTCCCCAATACCCTTTACTGAAGAGATTTTCCTTTCTCCATTGTTTTTCTTGTCTCCTTTGTTGTAAAGTAGTTGTCCACATACGTATAGGTTTATTCCTGGGCTCTCCATTCTGTTCCATTGGTCCTTGTGCGTGTTTTGACTATTTTAAAATGCTGATCAATTTGACATTAAATGTAATGAATAATTGCATATTTGTGATTATATGTATACAAATATATTAGCAAACTATTGAAAACAATTTGCTTCAAAACAAAAGGATGAAGCTGTAATACATCACTTCCTGAAATGACTTTTGACTGGATTTGAAGACAGGCAGCTGGTATGGGACGTGACACTAGAAGTATGTTTTACAAAATTACGGGCATACAGTAACCTCCAGCATCCTGACCGTGACGGTGGTCTGGACCTGCCCGATGAGGCCCTCTGCACCTTAGGGGACCTTCTATGGCATACACGCAGGGGCCTCTTTGTTTTGGACGTGCTTTCTCATCCTGCATATCTGCAGCATGTGAACAAAAATGGCTCCTGCTCGGAAAAGTTAAAGTCAAATCAGGAAATGAGCTTGATTCCTAATCTACCATAATGTAAGAGAAACTGAGTGGTCTGAATGCTTTTGTTTTACTTTGACACATTGGCTCCCAACCCTGCCATATGCCAAACCCCATTTTTACAGCAAATGTCTTATGAAACATCTTTATTTCCCAAGATAACCTACCTGCACTGACTACTGCCAAAACACAATGCAATGCCCTACATGTAACATAAAGGCAAAATATATAAATGCCCTAGAGCGTGACTACAGTAGGTGACATGGTGAAATAATCAGACACTTGTATCCATCCAGAGGTGGACTCACTGCTGGCTCACAGTAAATGTGTCGGCTGCACAGGCTGACGGAACACCTGAGTGTATTGGGAACTCGGATGCATGAACAGTGTTACTGCCTCACAATGTCATTTTCCAAAACACTGACCAACTCCTGGGAAACAAACAAACGATACCTGAGGAAAATACAGTCTTTCCTTCTTTTACACAGTGCCTCCATTTGTGATATACTTGTTATATATTAAAACCATGCCAAAAGTACTTTGTGTTTGTACGTAAAAAAGTTAAGTTATAGGCTTCTGGAATTTTACCCAGGCGTTTTAAACTTCATGCCTGTGTGCAAACTGTGCAGGATGGGGAACTACTCTGTATATCGTGGGGTGCCTAGTGTCCCAGGCCACCACACACTGAATGCCAATGGCACCTTCTCCATTTTCAGAGATTTCCAAAACGCACCCAAGGGGTGCCACCATCGCTGTTGAGAGCCACGGTGCTTCTCAGCAGGACACGGGATCAACCACCCTTCTGCCCTGCCCCTGTCCCGGTAAAGCCTCAACTACGCCCCTCCCGGCTTCCTGTCTATCAGAATAATGCCTCCCAAGTACAACGTGCAAAATAGTGAAAAATGTTATTGTCTCAAGTATCTTTAAAAGTTTGTTCTCACAAATATGTGCAGAGAAGTGTAAATCTTAGAAGCAGAAAGTACTAATAGTGAAGGGCTTATTTTTTAAATGAATATTTAAAAAATATTCATTTAAATATTTAGGCTTTCAGAGCTAAAGGTGCATCTGGTGAGTTGTTGGGGAAATTCTTTGTCTTATTTTTTCACCTCTTAATATTCAACTTCCACTAATTAATACTTATATAATGTTTAGAACAGTCTCTGGTATGTTGTAAGTGCTATAGATACTCTTTAGTAAATAACTAAGTAAGTACTCTGAAAGTCATTCTAAAATTTGAATCTGATTATATGTCTTCCTTAGTCAAAAGCTTCAGTGGATCTTTATTTTAAATTCAAATATATTTAAGAAGCAAATTCTTTTCTTCAAATAAAATTCCTATATGAAAATACATAAAAGAGATAAAAGCAGTTCTGTTCTGGTTAGAAGGAGGGAGGGACCCAGCACCCAAACCTCTCCGTAGCAATGCCTGAGGCAGTCCCACTGACTCCCCATCACACACAGGCTCCAGGAACGCTGTTCAGAAGTCACTGGTGCACAGGATTCATGGCCAACTGGTTGTATAGCCCTGTAAGGCCTCCAGGCTCTGGCCCCACATCCCCTACATTACTGTAGACACTCCCATGCCATAGCATGCAACCATATTCTGCTAGGACCAGTTCACTCAATGCCTCCTGCCTTTGTATCTTTGACTTCACTGCCCCTTTTCCCCTGCACCCGTCTTATCACCGTCACCCAGGTAGAGGCCTGCCCATCCTCTACCAGCTCTCACCTCTCTGGAATGTTTTCCTTAGCAAAGCTCTTCATCTTCTGTGTTCCCATCCCACTTCACTCTGCCTCCTATCACAGGCTGAATAATGGCAGCTGGCACTGACTGATTTGCTCGCAATGTATCAGTGGCTTTTCTAACCCCTTTCCTGTTTTAACAAAAGTCTACTTCATAATAACCCTATAATAGAGGTACTACTAGGGTCCCCATTTTACAGCTGAGGAAACTGAGGTCCAAAAAAGCTAAACAACTTCCCCACAGTAGTTCATGACTAGGAAGGAGAGGCACCGCAGTCTGAATGTAGATAGTCTGCTGGATCAGATTGTCTTGGACTTGCCTTATTTTTTTCATTAACATCCTCTATCTTCTTCCACAATGGGAACTACTTGAAGCATCAGTGACATCTTACTCATCTTCCTATACCCAGTTGCTCAATAAGCATCAAAGAGTGCTTTGCAACAATCAAAATGAATGTTTTTTATGAGCTTAACCTCATAAGAGGCTTTAACTCAAAAATTCATAAGATGTTTATTGGCCTTCCTATAATGATTTCTCCTTTTTCCACTTTTATTAGTTTCTTATAAGCTGATAAAACTAACAATATTAGATCACAGTGCAATAACAGGCAGCTGAAATGGTAATAGAAATTGAAAATATTTAACAGTAAATTTAATCAATAGATTTACAACTATTTTCTGAACAAACTTTATGTTAATATATTAAAATGCTTATTCAATATGGAACTGTTTTATATAATGTGTATTTTTCATGTTGCTATAGCAAATGGACTCTTTTCCTAGTGTTACCCTAAAATAAGGAATGGATATATTTTTCCAGAGATTGATTTTTTATCTTTTTTAATTGTGTGTAATTTCAGCCTACTTACACCTAGTCTTTTACTCACTAGCTCGTAACAATTCCATTCATTTTTCCCCAGCATATCTCAGTTCAGGCCTTTCTAGATCTCTGAGAACATATGGATCTTGAGCGTCCAAAACCTTCAGTAGTTCAGACTGCGGGGTCAGAGTCCCTCGGCCTCTGGCGCTGCCCTTGCTCGCTGAATGACACTGCGAAACGCTCACCCGTCATCTCTGAGCATCAGCTTTTCTCATCTGTGAAACTGGATTGTAATTATCCCGACCCCAGTGTCTTTAAAAACGCTGCACTCAATGAGTGGCTCATACTTTATGCTCAATAAGTGTTCGTTATTTTTAACTTTCATATTCATTTTGGGGGAGAGAGGCTGCTTTTTAAACGTGTCTCAAATTTCTGTCAAACTGTCTGAGTCACCCTTGTCACTTTTCTCATGGCAAGTATCATATATTTCTCTCTTATTCTCTCTATTGATAGAATGTGCTATCTGATGTTTGTCTTGCTAATGCCTAAACATGTGAGTTCTTTCTACTTAATAAACCATATCAATGTCTAAATTGCTTTTTTATTTTTGCTCTTGGGTGAAAGCTTGGAGACTGGCATTTTCTAAATGCTAATTACTTTCTTTTCTCACTCTGAAAATTATTCCAAATGTACACTTTCGATGAAGGATTAGTCCTAAGTAAATATTTTGTGAATGAAAAATATTGTGCAAAAAAAATAAACCTTTGTTTTAGATGTAAGGAGAACAGATTATAAATATGCATCAGTGATTTAGAGCCTCCATGTTGTCAAAAACCCAAGAAGGAGGCATTTCTGTTTCTGCGGGTCAGGAGGCTGACATGTAAAAAGTTATTCACAGCACGTCAGTCTTTAAGATGTTTTGTGTTAAAATCCAGAAATGAGGATCTTGATACATACATAGGATGGCACTTTTGATGCACTCTGCTGGGGGTTTGCCTGATGCATGGGGCTGGGGGGAAGGCAGGCTTTCTAATAACAGAACAACGGAGCGATCAGATCTCCAAAATAGGTCACTGGATGAGGATTTTTTTTAAGAGGAGGAGAAGATTAAAAGCCTATTTTCTCCACTTTTACCTTAAATTTTTAAGTAGTCAAATGTTTTACCAGTATTCCCTAAGTTCACAGATTTTGAAAGAGCTAGGTATTTGCGATTCATGTGGTTTTTTAGTGAATGAAAGAGCTACCTCAAGCGGTTAAGTAATTTGTCTAAGTCAAGGCTGCAGAAAATGTCAGGGGCAGAGGTGGACATTTCTCATATCTTCCTTGATTATTGGTGCAGAATTTACTTCTTTCAAAGAGCTAAAAGCATTATAAAAATTTTCTCATATTTTTGGTAAAATACATAAAATAAAATGAAATAACATACAAAGTAAGTTGAGGGTATTTGCAAAATCAGATCTAAAATATAGAAATGAAGTGTTTTTTATTTTTCTATGGAAGTTTCAGTTTTTAAAAAATTCTAAAGCCAAATAATTATTCTTCTGAGTTTATAATTGCAAGGTTGTTGTTTAACCTCAGACATAAGACCTGACAACAAAGGCTACGACAAGGAGCCCTGCACAGTCAGAAGTGAGGTCAGGTGGGGGACGGAAGGAGGATGAGGAGAGGAGCTCTCCTGCACCGTGCTGTGCCAGGCACACAGGTGGCAGGGGACAGTGTGCTGTGGAACTGTTAACCCAGTGCATAGCATTTTGCTCTCAAGGAGTAGAGTTGCAGCCGCCTGATACAACATTTTTCCATCTGTCCCAAAAATCTGTCTTACATTGGCATTTCCTGCTGGATAAAGCAGAGAATCTGAGTGAGACTATTTTTCCCTATCTGTGTTTTAATGACCCAAATAATCTGTGAAAACATCCCATTGTGAAGTACCTTCCAACCTTCTCACTCCCGGTGAATTTCGTTGACCCTCTTGAGAAAAGATTCACAGAGCAGCTTTTGGGCTCTGCAGGAGTTTCCATAAAGGGGCTATGGTTCCAGACCATCAGCCACGCTCTGTGACTTTTTAGTGGTGTGGCCATGGCACATTATTTAATATTTCTGAGCATCAGTTTATTAACATGTAAAGTGAGTATAACCTTAGTTTCCTCATGTGGTCACCATCAGGATTAAATACAAAGATATGTGTGAGAGGCTGGACTGACATTTAAACAAGTGGTAGCTACAAATGCTTTTCACTAAATCAAGATCAGACCCACTGCGTAGTCATTTCCATTGGACCACAGAGGTTTCTTTCTCAGTTTTACTGTTTACCATGTGTATAATTGATTTACGTAGAAATGGACTTGGTGTTCACCAAATAACCAATAATGATGTCTGCTGGTTTATATTAGAGTCACTCCATTTGACTGAACTTTATTCATTGCAAATCATGGAGAAAATAAAGAGAGATGAGCACCAAAGAAATAGAAGGAATTTAAGAAGAACTGGTCAATAGATATAAGTGAGAGAATAAAATGACCACTCACTCAAAGTAAATTTAAATCAGAATCCTTATAAACGGACAACCTGGCCTTAAGAACTGGATTCTAAGCCTGTGCACCAGTGAGCCACAGACCTTATAGGTCTCCCCCAGCGTGGGTGGGTCTTGGGTTCCTGATTGATAAGAAAAGGATTGGACTAGTCATCTTGCAGGGTACATTCAGCTGTAACATTTTAGAATTTTCTTGAATTGGAGAATGTTATTGCCATAGTTTGCATCCGCTTTGTCTCTAACTCTATTTTGCCCTTCCTGCCTCTGTGCTTGCCTAGCTCCAAGTCATTGTTGCTTTTGTACCTGATATTGTAACTAAGGCATTTTGATCCAACTAAAATTGTGAAAGCAAATACAAAGTTTGGAAAATTCCTATTACGTTTTAAAAATTCTATTCATCAACTCTTACTGTAATCTTTACAAATAGCAGTGCATTTATTCTTTTAATGCAAAAGACTTACAGCATTCAATCTGAAAGACCGTGGGTAAAGCCAGGTCACTTTCTCCAAAGTCAGGCTGATGCTGGCTGGTAATCAGGAAAAACAGCTGGAAAGCCATCTGCTACAGTTCACACAGGGCTTTCAGACTCAAGCTATTCCCTGATAGGACATGCAGTATCCTAAGTGTGTGACTGACTGGAACACCTTTCATTTGAATTTTCCAGCATAAGAATACTGTCAGAGAACAGTGTGTTTGTTGATGGCCTTGTTTGAAAAGAGAGGCATGAGTAAAGGGTCTTTGGAAGTCATTTTAAGCAAGTAAATTCTACTTGCAATCAGCTTCACCATTAATTAATCAGTTCGGGTACTCGGAAACCAAGTGTGGAGGGCCTACTGTTGTGGGAGTCACTGTGGCAATAGAAGAAGAACGGGGTTCCTGCCACCGAGGAGCTCAGAGCACAGTGCCGGAGGCAAGCACAGAAGCATACAGTGGCAGCACAGTGTGGTGAGGCCCAAGCCTTCAATCCAAAAACGATGCACAAACTCTGTTATTAGTGCAGTTCGTTTTCAGAACAGTGAAGGATGCTGAGCTATAATTTCTTTGTCCCGCATTCCACTGAACCTCTTCCATAAAGTGATCTTGTTAAGGGGCATCATATTGAATCAGTTCCAAATTTCAACAATGTCAAAATAATTGATTTTATATTTTAAAAAGTCACAGATATTTTGCTGCTTGTCTTTTTCATCCCTGGAAGACAAGTCCTTTCCTTTTCCCTTTGACTTCCTTGGTTTGACTCCCTTCTCCCCATCCTGTTCCTATTGCCATAGTTTTCATCCTCTTTGTCTCTAACTCTGACTATTTCGCCCTTCCTGTCTCTGTGCTTGCCTAGCTCCAAGTCATTGTTGCTTTTGTGCCTGATACAGTAACTAAGGCATTTTGATCCAATGGAATATGCTTTTATAGAAAGACTAAATAAAATATTAAGCTTTCAACTAATTAAAATTATCAAATTAAGTATGAAACTAATTCTCATCCAACTCCTAAATATTATTTATCTCTGTGCATCATCCCATCCTTCATCCCATAATTGATACCAGGTTGTCAGAATGATCCAGTTTGCATTGCAGGATTAAAACATCCCCACTCCCTCCACAAGGCTAGCAGAGCACTCCTCTGAAAACACGTAACCCCTCGCACTTCTCTTTTGCTTAAAGCTCTTCAGTGACCGCCTATGGCCAAAGCATAGGTTCTTGAACATGGGTGGGAATAACCTGAAGATATTTTTTTTCTTTTAATGCAACATCTCAAGGACAAACCCTCCTGAGATGCTGTTTCAGTAGACCTGGAGTGTAGATCCTACAGGATCCAGTCCACCGTAGCAGGGCTGCCTTCTTTCCCAGCATCTCCTCCACCTCCCCCCTCCCTTCATGCCCTCCCCCTTGCGGTAAACTCCTTGCACATAGGAAACTATGTTCCTAGTACCTGCAATAGCAGGGTATGGATCTTCATAATACCTTCATTATATGAAGGAAAGAAGCTATATGTATACTCAGCCTGATTTGATATAAATAGAAATGTGAGATTTTCACAAATATACGAAGTGAGTGCATCAGTTGGTCAAAGATTGAAAGAAAACATATGGAGCATTCAGCTTTGGTTTTGATTAACATCTATTTCTGATTATCCTTAGAGGAGAAAATTCTAATTTATGACTATTATAATTATTATGAAAATGATTTATACACATGTAGACTTTTTAGAAAAACAATTCACTTGCTTTTAATTTTCAGATGTGTTAATTTACAAAGGCACAGAGTCCCTAAATGCCTTAAGTCAGTTAGAGAAAGATTAAATTATGTTGCTCATCTGTGACAATGCATTAATATTGTCAAGCACAGTGCTTCCTTCATGTGTTTATTTTAAATTACATAATGATGACAGGCGCCAGACTTTCCGAGGAAGGCGTGGGGTGATCTAGATGAATGCGAACCTTTGTCACAGCTAACAGAGGTCTGTTCCTCTGCAGTCCCAGCCGGGGGAACCTTGCCATAACCCACTTTGCTAGGGTGTTGAATACATTACACCCAAGGCGGTGCGACAATCCAGGTATTAAAGTGCCATGTGTGATTCCTCAGAAGGAACTGTGCTTCAAAGATCACAGGAGGAGAAGAGTGTGTTATTTAGTTCTTGTGTTTTGGCCAGGATGGATGGGAAGATTCACTAATGTACCCATATTGACACACATGCTCTTCTCTCTACCTGGAACATTTGGCTCTTCACACAACTATTTCTTGCTCCATCCTTCACATCTCAAGCTGGAACCCATATTCTGCAGGAACCCTTCCTGGCTGCCATCACCTGGGTTAGCTGCCACATCTCTGGGCTTCCCAATGCTTGTCTTTTTTTTTTAATCCTCACCAAGGACATTTTTTTTCTCATTGCTTTTTAGAGAGAGAGAAACATCCAAGTGAGAGAGAAATATCGACTGGTTGCCTTCTTGTACGCATGCCAGCAGGGGGTTAAACCCACAACCTGGGTATGTACCCTGACCGAGAATCAAACCCATGACCTTTTGGTCCATGGGATGATGTTCCAAACAACCGAGCCACACCAGCCAGGGTCCAGTGCTTGTCTTCAGCATAGCAGCTACCGCAGTCTGTGGAACTTCCACCTGTAATGTTGATCTCCCGTGTCATCGTGAGAGAGAAATGCTATTGTATTTCCCTTTGTACCCCCAGGGCCGGGAGTAGAGCCTACGGTAAACACGTGTCACGTGAATCAATGACGTATGTGTATTTATTCAATATAAACCTCCAAGTGTCATCACAGCCTATAAATGACCTAAATTTTTGTTTTGTCCTCCTTATTTTCTCACCTCAAAGCTCAGAAAATTGCCTGGTGTCTGACTTAATTTCAAAAGAGTCGTGAACTGTATGGACTGGAAGGGCAACAACCTGTGCTCAGTCCCGTGTCCACCACTGAGTGATTGTGGGTGGATCTCTCTCTCTTTCTGTTCCCTATTTTGCTCACCTAGAAGAGTCCAAAAAGAAAATCTTTACATTTCAGTCAAAATAGCTATTACAATTATTACAGTAAGTATAAGCCTCTATTGTTATTGTAGGGTATGGTAGAAGTTTTTATCATGATACAATATTTTGAAACATTAACACAGATCCAATAATTTTAAGTGCATAGCATTTCCCCCTTTATTCTAAGCAGAATTCATGTGAAAGACGAAAGAGATGACTTTGTGTCCAGTGGCATAGCAACAGGTTGGTGGTCAGATCAGGTAGCACTGATGCCACGTGTGGGTGGGTTGGTTACCCAAGCTCACGTGGCCATCTTTGGCACGTATTGCTGTCCCATCAGTTAATCACAGCTGTCTGAGGTTCGTGAAACGCAGAAGAACTCAGTGAAAAGCAGGAAATCAACATCACCCACACCACTTACATCTGGATATGAATCGCAACATGGCCACTCTCTACTCTAAACTGTGCAAATTAAAATTATAGTACCTTACCTTAATTTCTTCTCAGATTATATAAAGTTCTAAAAATATAACAATGCATTGTACTTGGAAATATTGGTACGTTGTAAAATGATGATGTAAATATTAACTCTTAGACAAAATTAGCCTGTCGCAGAGCCTTACCTTTGCTGTGAGCTCAAGGTCAGTCGGTCTGCAAATGTTTACTCAGCACATAATAAGTGTCAGACACAGTTCTAGGCATGCTTACAAGACGTTTATTCATTATTCTGGTTTGGAGTAATAAAAAAAACCAACACATAGAAAATTTTTTAAATAACAAACTATTAAAATAATATCAGAACATCAGAGACAGCTACTTTAGCAATGAAGCTCGGGAAAGAACTGAAAAATACAATTTGGTTTGAGAGCTACAAAAGCCCTGAGGCAGGGAGGAGCTTAATGTGTTTAAGGAATGGAAATGGATTGCTCAGGCCAGAAAAATAGAGAATGATGTGCAGGAGGTGCAGGATCAGGCAGAGAGAGAGGCAGAGGCTAATGGCAGGAGTCTGGGTTTTATTCCGTGCAGTGGAACACCCTTAGGAAATTCTAAAGCAATGTAATTGTATGTTCAGTCGCCCCACCTTACTAATCTTTAAGCTAGTTTTTCCCTATAGAGAAAAGTGCTAAGCAGACAATCCGTCTCTCAGGCAAATTTAAACCCACTTAGACTCACACTGTTTTTTTGCTTTCTTAAACCTGTTAAATATTTTCCTCCACCTGCTTCACTTACATGAGGTCACTTTATTTTATTTATTATTGGCTTGCTTCACAGAAAACCAAAATAAGATCAGGAGTCATTCACAATAAGTTGTGACTGCCAGTTTGTGATTCTAAAATTCGAAGTGAAGGATTATTAGAATTCTTTCTCTGCTTTGACTTGTTATTTTTAGTATTCTGTTTTAAGAAAAACTGGAGGTGGGAAGATTAGACAGTACATTAGTATTTATGAGCAGCTTATTTTAATAAAAACTCGATATTTTATGCATAATTAAGTTTGCTAATAAAAGCAGATGCTGTGTGTTATCCCAATATTCCCATACATTTATCCACAATTGTTTCTAGCCCTTACAGTTTTATAGTTATTTAAAATGTGATCTTTTAGTTTACACCTAGGTGAAGACATCATTATTTTAAATTATGATTTAAATTAAGATTTTTAAATAGTCCAAGAATGAAACATGACATTAAAAAATTACCAATTCATGTTATTCATGTGCATTTCTGAGTAGCCCTTGGAAAAATCTAGATATATTTGTTGCATTGTAATTCCATAACATTTAAAGACGTATTATTTTAAAAATCAAATCTAAAGAGTTATCAGAATCAAAGCAAATTTTTCTCTGTGTTATGTTGTTACTTATTGAAGGTACTGTTTTTGTTTTCAATCAGAAAGAATAATATTTAAATGTGATTAAACATCTTAAAGCCAGTTGGGTTTTGAACAACTAGCAGTTAAGCAATTCGGAATGTGCAAAACCATGCAGTCGTACCCCGGGCTCGTTCCAACATGCTTGCATAGGTACGTGCCCCCCCCCCCAGACTAAATTCCTATCTTCACTCTCTAATCTGTGAGGCTCCCAGGAAGGAGGTGGCCACGTACAATACAAACTTTTTGGTGCTGTTACTCACTTAGGGCCTTTGTTTCTCTCTGCAAAGCTCAGCCCTGACTAACCGAATCAGCGTGGGTTCGCTGCAGTGTGCACCCCCAACACCTTCACACAGGGCGGGTTCAGGGGAGCTGCGTCTAGACAAACTTTTTACAGTCAGCTAGGAAGAGACCTTTGTTGTAATTTGGGGGTCTTTTCAATGTTCTGGTGTGAGTGTGTGGGTAAGTTTAAGAAGCCTCCATATCAACCCAGATATCTTGTGATTTAGGACAAGCGTTCTGGTTTATTTCATGACATTCATACATTTTGCTGTGCGTCGAGCTGACAAATTCCTATACAGAACTTGGAAAGTTCTCTTGCCAAGTGTTAGCCTTTTTTTAAAAGGAAAGAAACTGCTTTGGGGGAATTATGAAACAGAATAAATGTTCTATAGACAGCAACTTTCTGGCACTATTCTCATTGAAAGTGAATTTGAGACATCATATGACCAATCTTTTAAACAAAAATTATAGAGTATACCAAATTGTTTAAGCTGCATCCCTAATTTGACAGTGAGCATGTTTAAATGAAGACGAGCTAAAGGCTATAGTAGTCATGGCAACGTGATATGAAAATATACCATGTCATTCAAGTCTACTAGAAAAAAATACATTACCATTCCAAAGGTTTTTCTTGCTACTTTAAATACGGACTGTAGAAGAGGAAGGAAGAGAATGGGAGAATAGAATGGCCATGGATTATAGTTAATTTATTTTATTTCAGAAATGCTGGTTTGAAAATAATGATCTAAATTCTAAATAAATTTGACTATAGACAAAATTGACATTAAAAATAAAAATAGGAGAAAATAAACAAAAGTCAACTTTGCTTTCTTACAAAAATGTGGTAAACCTACTTCCTAAAAGTAAGAGTCTAAAACTGATGAGTAATGTTACATTTTTTTTAACATTTAAGTGAGTTGCTTTTAGAGCCCATAATTTGTGATTAGTCATATGAGAAACAAAACCTCTAAAACACAACTTGAAAACACATTTAAACAAACATGCAAGATATTTAGAGCTTTATTCAAAATCATGACATGGACAGGTGATTAAATTTAGATTATAGTTAATAATTTAAGTCACAGAGAGACAAATGGAAATCATGCAAATATTAGATTTATTAAAAATCCCAGCTAACATTTTGAGATTTATTCTTAATTTTTTTCTATGCTAGAAGTGCATATCTGGCTATACATTTCTCCTGTAAAAGCAGAATCAGATACATACATTTATGTATAATCTGAGAGCTTAAGAACATGCCTTTGGTGTCATACACATTTGGACTCCAGTTTCAGCTCTCAGTCGCATTTCCAAAGTTGTGTGTCGGAGCCCGTCGGAACCTCCATCCCCTTATGTGAAAAACAGACATAAAAAAAGCACCTCTAGCGAAGGGCCATTGTCAGACCAGGAGCTCTCAAACTGGGTGAAAAAAGACAATCGATAGATGCCAAAGCAGATCTGATGGAATGTTACGATTTTCCGCCAAAGATTTTAATGGAGCCATCATAAAAATGCTTCAACAAGCAATTATGAACACACTTAAAGCAAATGAAAAACACTGAGTCTCAGCAAGGAAATAGAAAATGTAAAGAAGAACCAAATGGATATTTTAGAACCGAAGAGTATAGTAACTGAAATTTTAAAAACTCAGTAGATGGACTCAACAGTATAATGGAGGGGGCAGGGGGAAAATCAGTGAACTGAAGGATGGAACAATAGAAATTACTCTAAACAGTAGGAAAGTGACTTAAAAAGAAATAAACAGAGCCTCAGGGGCGCAAGGGGCTGATACACAAGATCTAACATCTATATCAGCACCGCCCTGGAGGGAGAGGAGAAACAGGGCTGTACTAAAAAATGGTTAGAAGAAACAAGGGCTGAAATTTTCCCAAGTCTGACCCACAAAAACTCCTCATAAACCTATAGATTGAAGAAGCTGAGAAAACAGCAAATAGGATAATCCTTAAAAAATCCATACCAAAAATATCAAACTTTTCAAAAATAAAGAAAAAAAATCTTGAAAACAAGCAAGAGAGAAACATCTTATTTATGGGGTGGGGAGGGAGGATTTGAATGACAGTTAACTCCTCATCAGAAACCATGGAGGCCAGAAATTAGTAGTACAACATTCTTCAAGTGCCAAAAGAACAATCAACTCAGAATCCTATATTCAGCAAAAAATATTCTTTAGAAATGAAGGGAAAATCAAGAGATCCTCAGATAGAGAAAGACTAAGAGAACGTGTCACCAACAGATCCACCTTACAAAAATGGCTACAGGCAATTCTCTAAACAGAAAGGAAATAAAAGGAGGAATCTTGAAGCATCAGGAAGAGAACATGGGTAAATATAGTAGACTTTCCTTTTCCTCTTCAGGCTTCAGGAAGGGGTGAGGGCTAATGTCCTCCTAAAATATGGGGAGACATTGGAAGGACTGGCACAGAGGAGTGATGCAGTTTGATCTTGCATTTAAGAGGGTCTCCTTGGCTTCTGTAGGGACACCGGAATGAAAGCAGGGAGACTGGGGCATGGTAACCCACCGTGAGGTGATGGAGACCTAGACCAGGGCAAATGCAGAGGTGGTGAGAAATGTTCTGTTTCTGGATATGTTCTGAAGGTACAGTCCACAGGATTTGCTGTGTTGATGATTATAAATCAGGAGGGAAGGAAAACTTCACCAAGGACAGTGCCAGGATTTCATTCTCAGCAACTGGAAGCATAAGGTTGTGCTGAGCTGGTGAAGGGGGCTACCGGTGGAGCAGATATGGGGGAAGATCACAAGTTTAGGAGTCAGCCAATGAGAAGTAAAATTTGAAAACACTTAAATTCCCTGATTATCTTCTCATACAAACATCCAAAACCATGTATCTGTTTGAATATAATGCCATCCTCAAATTTGGAGATTTGGAAATATCAAGTCCATTAACCATGCTTTGAGCAATATGCATGTGCATATGCATATGCATATCATGATTTTTTAAGTGAAGATAAATATTTAATACACTTAAAACATGAAAATTTATAAACATTATAAAACATCAAATAAAAATTATAAAGTATGATTTATAGGCATACCTAAACATTCTAATGAAAATAATTACTAGGTAAAAGTAATTGTAATAATGTGTTCAAAAGGAAAAAGCAGCATAAAAAATGAATAAAAAGCAACCAATAATTTTTAATAAGTAAAATAACATTTATTTTTCCAAAAGTGAAGTTCTTTTAAAACAAAGAATAGTAATGATGTCATTGTTAAGTTTTTGAGTATATTTTTGGTGCACATTTTCTACCTCTTCCAAAAATTCTTTCTGAGACTAGAAGGATTTTTGCAAAAGTGAGGACATAATTATAAACCAACCCCAATTATTTTCCTTTGACTCTTATTTTCAAACAGTTGTGTGCCTTATTTGACATCTTTGAAGGCTTTTGAAACAACTTTTTTATTTGCAAGAGCTGAAATGTTTTTATTGAGTGAACTCTACAAGGAATATATTAGCAATTTATCTTTAGTTTCATCACTTGCTGATGAATATTCCACTCTTCAGAAAGTCTTTGAACTAAAATAAGAATTATTTGTGCAACAGAAGCTTTGCTCTGTCAATGTTCATTGTTCTCTTCTTTGCAGAAATTATTTACATATGGAAAAATGCTTTCTAAACAGGTCTATCTTTGTTTATATAACACCTTAATCATTTAAAAACTGGCTGAAATGCAAAATGAAAACAATTGAGATTTCAGAATCTTTTAAAGATCTGAAGTGACAATAAGAATACTAACAAAAATATCAGTATCTCAATTCTTTAAAATAGCACAAAATAGCAGAACTCCTGAATATATGAAAGTGATATTTAAATGTACTAATAAGTAACTTTCCCCTCTGTCTTTCTAAATCTTACAGCTAAGTTCTAAAAACCTAAAGTCCTGCTTAATTTTTTTCTCATCAGAGCTAGTCAGAGTTTACCTGTATAACTGCATCACCTTTGTTCCACACTGTATTGAATTTTAACTGGATTTCACTGGCCCATTTCACCTTCCCATGTAGTATGGGGGCTCTTTTCTAATCTCAGGTAAACCTCCCATCTGCAAGCGTTATGATTACCTATGCTGCCTCCAGGTAATGTTGGAAAGTTATATTTTAACTGTGTAATCACTGATTACATCATGCAGACATACTCAAAATATAATCATAGGCTCACAGGCATTTTTCACATTCATTAAAGATGAATACAAACAAAATAAAGATCATCACAAGAAAATTATTTGTTTTAGACGGTCCAGAATTTACTCACCTGGCCATCTCAGGCAGCCAGTGTGCTTGGAAGGTAGTTTTTCTTCTGGACAGACAAAGGCTTGGCTAAAAGGTAGAGAGTGTCTGTTACTGAAGAAAGGATGAATGCTGGGAGACAACTAGTCCTCAACAGGGAGAGACAATCTTTTTTTTATTACTTTTTTATTAATTTTCTTTTTTTCTTTTTTTTATTTTTATTCAATTACAATTGTCTGCATTTTCTCCCCATCTCTCCACCCTACCCCAGCTAGTCCCACCTCCCTCCCTCACCTCTACCCTCCCCCTTGATTTTGTCCTTGTGTCCTTTATAGTAGTTCCTGTAGACCCCTCTCCCCACTATCCCCTCCCCACTCCCCTCTGGCTGTTGTTACATTGTTCTTAATTTCAATGTCTCTGGTTATATTTTGTTTGCTTTTTTCTTTTGTTGATTATGTTCCCTTTGCAACCGCATGGATGGAACTGGAGAGCATTATGCTAAGTGAAATAAGCCAGGCAGTGAGGGACAGATACCATATGATCTCACCTTTAACTGGAGCATAATCAACAAAAGGGAGAGACAATCTTATTTGTCTTTTGGAAAATTCTCTCTTGGAAAGAGTGGAAAATGGACTGGTGGTAAGATGTCAGAAACAAGGAAATAATTCAAATGGGAGTGTCTGTGACCTGAACCAAGGCAGAGACATCTGGGGAGAGGTAAGTGAGCAAAGGCTGAGGAGATATCTAGAAGTTGAATGGAGAAGACATGGTGAACAATGTAATTGATTGTACTTATCATAGTACTGTGCGTCACACAGTGTCTGGCATAAAATAAGTGCTTATGAGTGAATGAATGTATAAGGTGAAAAAGGAGGAGCCAAGGACAATAATAATGACTCCTAGAACTACTTTGATTGGGAAATGTCAAAATTCAAAGATAACTATCAAAGATATTTTTTTAGTAACCTCTTCCAACTGTAATCTCTCATTTCCCCCTCCCTGATGGGCATCAGCCCCGCCATTGGCTTCTCTAGCTAGTTCTAAAACTGTCAGTCAGTTTTGGTCGCAGTCTCTTGTTTCAGGAGCTTCCCTCGGTCCTTCCACTTTTCCACCCACCCGCCACGGCCCTTCCCTTTCACAGCCATCAGCTTGTTCTCTATCTACGGGTCTGTTTCTGTTTTGTTTTACTTACGTGTTCTGTTTTTTTTAAGATTTCACATATAAGAGGAATCATAAGGTATTTGTCTTTCTCTCTCTGTCTTATTTCACGTAGCATAATTAATTCCCTGTAGGTCCATCCATGTTGTTGAAAAGGGTAAGATTTCATTCTTTTTATGGCTGAGTAATATTCCATTGTATATATGTACCATCTTCTTTACCCATTCAACTATAGACAAAATTCATAGGCTGTGTTAGGTAAAGATAATGAATAAGCAAGTAGCTTGTGAAACATAGGCAGAACTTATAAAATATAGATGTATAGATATAGGTATAGACATAGATAAAGATGTAGGCATTAGTTACCTATGAGACATGTTGATTATGGATAAAGTAAAACATTACATATAAGTACCTAATATGCACCATCTGCTGTATATATGTGAGCCATATGGGATGCTCAACATTCAGATATGTTACGTTTGCCATTTTCTAAGACATACATTCTGACAAATAAAACCTATTGCTGCACCTGAAGCTAGCTGGTAAGCTTAACTGTGGCCAGATGTGTTTGCCTCTGCTACAGAGTGTGTGTGTTTGTCTAGGCACCTTGCATCTGCCAAGCTTCTTCGTTCAGACGTCACTCTTGGTCCTTATAACTATAGCAGCAGCAACAAGGGGGGGGGTTATCTATAATGTCACATAATCCAGGATCCAGATAGAAGACTCGGCTCTGCTTTTACTTTTCTTATCACATCTTTGCCTCTTTCTTCTTGCAATGTGTTTAAATTGATTTAGTGAACTGAGTGATTGAACCAACTTAATTTGGTCTATGAGCTTTTCTGTCCCATGGCCTTTGGGTAATTTACTTAATCATGTTCTTAGTAAGAGTCTACCTTGTCTCGCACCCAATGGCATAATTTTCATAATATTAGTATATTGTGAATATGTATTGCTTTATAATAAAAGAAGCATGCATACTTATTTTTAAAAATTTAGAGCTTAGTAAAATTCCCTCTTCTTCCTAGTAAGTTGGTTTGAGAAGCAAAACATGCTTATTGTTAATGTAGCTGGTATAAGCTTTTTAAGTGCCCTATAGTTTACATTTTATGTATTTCTTTCTTTGCACTTAAATAATTATTTTTACTTTAATCGGTTTGGATATATTTCTGATTAATAATAACTTAAAACAATAAAACTTTAAACCCTTGCCGGGTGGGTCAGTTGGTTGGAAGTGTTGTTCCATGCACCAAAAGGTTGTGGGTTCAATTTCTGGTCAGGGCACATACCTAGGGTGTGGACTCGCTCCCCAGTCACAGAGCGCATGGGAGGGGGCCAGTCAATGTTTCTCTCTCACATCGATGTTTCTCTCTCTCTCTCTCTCTCTCTCCTTCTCTCTCTCTCACTGTCTGTCTCTCCCCCCTTCTTCCTCTCTCTGCCTCCCTTCCTCTCACTCTAAAATAAATAAACATATCCTCCGGTGAGAATTAAAAATAAAAATAAAAAATAATAGGACTTTTCAAGAGTTTTAAAATTACCCCAAGTCATAAAACTCAAATGCCAAGTGTCATCTAGTTGATAGCACTATAAATAAATGGTTCCAAAAGAAAATATTTTAATTATTTTTTTAATCGTTGGGCTCTGCTATTTCAACTCAGTGGAGACATAATAGCCTGTGGGTAATTCAGGCGAAAACTGATGAGACGTGCTCTTGTTTCAAGTTCCCTACGTGTGCAGTTCAGGTCAATTTCCAACAAGTTTGATGAGCCAAGAAAAGGAAAGACATCTGCAAGAGCGCAGACTGACAGCGAGATAAGTCATATTATAGCCCTTAAGGAAGCAAGAGCAACATAAAGGGTGGCTGAACTTGTGACCAAATTGTCTGGGGCTCTCAGTGGGACCACTGAGGTGTTGGCAGGCCAAATGAGAATTCACAACACAAGAGTTCCCAGGGTCCTGGTGCAAAACCTTGTAGAGAGTAGGGGTAAATGGTTATCTAATCTGTCATTTCAATAGGTTTATTTTTAAAGAACCAGACTCGCATTTGAATACCAACTTAAAAATCAGCAGGAGATAGAAACAAAAGAAAGAGAGAGTAGATATTACATCAGATGCCAATGAGCTTGGCAGTCTCTTCAATCACAGGAACCAGAATCCTGATGTTTAAAAAGCACAGACCCTTGGGTTCACCCCTCAATAAGCCCCATAGTGGCAGACTATGAGTAAACTATGAGTAAACTTGAGCAACCTTGAGTAGATAAGGAAAGCAATAGAACTTTAGGCTTCATTCAGCTTATTGAAGAGTGGCAATAAAAGGACTGTCTGCTTTAGGCTGCTCTATCACTTTTGAAAACAATACCATAATTCAGAGGAAAGGAATTTTCTGTGATACTTAAATCAGCATGTGAAAAAAAATACCCTTTTACAAAATGAACACACTAATGACAAGCTCAGGTATTTCACTTCGCTAGTTGGCACCACAGACGATTACTATCCTCTCTACATACAAGATGCTGTCTGATTTCTTCACAGCATTTGGTACTGTGGATTGTTCCCTACTTGAGATGGTCTCTTTCCTCTGTTTCTATAAAATTGTCATTCTGACCTTTCTCCACCCTCACAGACTTCTGTTTCTTCCTCCATATCACTTAGCTGCTTTTGCACAACAAACCACCCCCAAACAGAGGCTTACAGCAACAGTTTATTCCTTCACACAGTCCTGTCGGTTGGCTGCTTCACGCTGGGCGGCTCTCGCTTTGCCTGTGATACTAGCGGGGGTTCCTTATGCAGCTATATTCATTAGGAGCTCAGGTGGACTGAAACATCCAGGTTAGCCTCACACACCCTTGGAGCCTTATCTTTGGGGATTGGAACTTTCTGGGCCTTTTTTTCCCACCAGGGTATTAGGCATGGTGGTGCAGGCCTCTAAGATGACAGAAATGACAGGTGCAAGACCTGCCAAGGTCTAGCTCTCAAAGTCCTCCAGTATCATTTCTGCCACATTGTATTGGTAAAAGCGTGCACCAATTTCAAGGGGCATTCAAGAATCAAGGTAAGAGGCCATAAACTGTACCTTTGAATGAGAAGAATGGCAAAGAATGTATAACCCTGTCATACAGCACATCCATCTCTTCCTCTTCATGTACCAAACCAGTAAGGATTTCTGTTGCTGAAGGGTTGTACCTTAACTCTATTTTTCTCTACTACATTTCTTCATTTAGAGAACTTTATGTGAAAGCTTTTCAAGTACCCCCGGCCCTTTCTATATTCTGACACTGCTGGATTGTTTCCAGCCCCCGGAATGAACAACGCTGTCTCACATGGCCTCCGCTCAAAACATCCTCCACCACAAGCCTCCTCTTCACGTCTCACGTGTGCCTAGTCACTCTGTAGGTCTCAAACGAAGCATCACTTCCGGAATGTGCTCTCTGATCGTCCAAGTGAGAGTTAACTTTTCTCCTATGCACGTCAGTAACATTCTGTTTCCTTATTCTTGAATTCAAGTTTTTAGTGTGTGTATCAGCACTCCCTAGTAGATATCATTTGAATGCAGATTATTAAATGACTTCCTAACGTTCATTCACGTGCCCTGGCAATTGAAGTATTTTGATCATTTGTTTATATGTCTATTCATTAACTTCTTTTTTCAGCAGGTATGTTTTTAAGGGCAGTTTTTATATCGCACAGACTGGATAACATGTTTTTGCTGAATAAGGGAGTTAATTAATTAATAAAAATAAATATACAAACATTTGCTCAAAACATTTCAATTGTTCTTGTTTTCTAAAGTGTACATACTCAGCCTGACTTCGAAAATTCCTTCACAGCCTGACCCTTTTATATATCTATAATATTTCCTGCTGTTTATCGAATGTACTCTTGGCTTTAATTTGTTAAAAACACAATTATGTTTATTACTATTTCTGCCTCTTATTCCTTGGTTCTCCCACTTGCTGCATTCATTTTTAATACTTTTTATTGCTGTTCACTTACAGTTGTCCCCAATTGCCTCCCATTACTCTCCCCTGCCCTGCCTACCCCCCACCTTCCACTTTCAACCCTCCCCTACCCTGTATTGTCCTTTTAGATACAGATCCCTGCAGTATTAAAGTCTGAAATAGCAGTGACTTACAGAAGTTAAAAGCTAGTTCCTTCTTACATAGTAACAAAACATGATTCCACAGCTGATGTTGCAATTTATGGTGTTAGAAACCTCTTTTCCTCCCACCATTTTCAACATGTAGCCTTCATCCCCCAGCCTAAAGATGGCTTCCCCAGCTCACACGTTGTGTCTGCACTCCAGCCAGAGGGACAGGAGTTGGACAGAGCAATGTTCAAATCCCAGCTCTGCCTCTTACTAATTGTGTGACCTTTGCCAAATGATTTAACCTTTTTTAGTCTCATTGGCAAATGTGGAAAATGATACCTACCTATCAAGACAAGTGAAAAGAAATACATATTAAACACCTAGTACAGCAACTGACATGTAGTAGGTGCTCAATAAATAACAGTTACTATGGAGATTATGTTATACTACTTCCTTCATCAAAATTTGCTGTGTGGCTCAGCTCTCAGGGAATACCTTGTTTTTACATCCAGTTTCACACATGTAGCAACCGAGTTCCATGCCATCAAACATACTTGCTTTTATTTTCTATGTGTCTCCAACCAAGAACAGAAACCATGTCATATTTTAGTCCATAGACTTTCCTCACATTGCTGAACTGCACATATGATAAAATAATTGGTAAAACAATTTCATAATTAAGTTCAATGTAGATCAACCTCAAGCTGGGGTCAAGAAACAAGAACATCTTCTGCATGATAGGTTTTCCATATTTTACTGAGAAACGTTGACATATAAATGGAAACATATGTACGAGCAGTGGTGTATAGCAGGTTTATATGGATATTAACACTTTCAAGATAACTTGTCCATCTCTTTTATGAAGAGATAAGAAGTCTTGGCACCAGTGACCTTTGACTTACTTAATCTGAGCTTAAATATGTATAACCATAGGAATTTATGTAATATCTGTGGGCCACTTTTTTATCATCTACAAAATCAGGCATAGTGATTCCTAATACGTTGGGCTATTGTGAGGATTAAGTGAGATAATGCACATAAATTACTTTGTACTGTGCCATGGTCACAGTAAGGATGTCGTGATCCATCTAATAATGTGGGGCAGGTATTGCTGTTGATGAAGGTGCCCACGCATCACCCTCATGGTGGATGTTGCCGTAATTTAGTGATTCAGGTGTGACAGATTTCAAAAACACTGGACAATTGCTGTGGATCAAATTGAACACAGTATATGGAAATGAGTATATTATGGAATTAAAGAGTTATAACAATTATATACCCATTTATAAAGTTGAAATATGATCATTGAAGTCACTTACGATTGAAGGATTACTGGAGATTAGTAGACAAGGAGTCAGTCAGCTAGGGGAAGCCAACGGTACCTTGAATGGCCATGCACTTGTCAAGGACCCACTGTTCCGATCTAGCACCTGGGCTGTGATGGATATTTGCACTCCAGTGTGATGGTCGCACTGGGCAATTGGTGACCCTGCCCAGTGAGGTGAGCCGCTGTCTCTGGTTTCCCATTTGAGAAAGGCACTAAGTCCCCTATATTGATGGATTCTTCCAAAGAACACAACTTGCTCTCTCATAGTGGTTTCTCAGATTCTCCTACTTGATCTGCTTGTCTGGGTAACAAATGTTCTATTTGTCATTAAAATGAAGACTTAATTCCTGCCCCCAGGGCACTTACAGGTAGAGAGTTAACCAGATAAACAAGTGTTATGATACATCGATGTAAGTGTTATAAAAAGGTAGGTACTTACGGTTTGGGAAGTATAAAAAGTATCAGAAGTGAGGTCCTTTGTATTTTTCCCAGGAGAGCCTAGTTCAGGAAGGAGATGAGTGAAGGCATTGAACAGATCGACACTAAAAGCCAAACCTATTCCCCACCCCCAAAAAGTTAGAAAGTAGCTTAGAGGTCATTAGAAGATACAGTTTTACCACTGAAGTAATGTCTCACCTGCCAATATCAGTGCATTTGCTTCATAAACACTTAAGTTGTACAATTTCAGTTTTACTTTATCTCCTAGGGAAAAGCTTTAAAATTTTTAGGTTATATAGCATTGAAAATATATTTATTTTCTGGGTACTGTCATGATTGTACTTTGTAATGGAATTTTTAAAAGACCACATTTACTTATGCCTGCTCTGTGGTTCCTGGGCTGGTCTTTGAAAACTTCACGGTTTTATAGAGAATTAGTTACATTATTTAACCATGTGGTTTTGTAAATTAGTAGTATTTATGGAAATTTTTAAAAAGTATTTTAAACCATCTTGATCATTGTGGATATTTCATTTATATGCAACTCAAAGTTTGGTGGTTTGAAATTTATTTATGGCTCATTGAGCCATACTTTCAGGTTCAAGAACATGCTAAAAATAAACTTAGTAAGAAAAAATAGAAAATAATTTTTAAAGCACTTATTTTAGGTCATTTGCTTTTTATTCTGTAATCCATTAGTGTGTAAATGGATTTAGGTTTTAAAAAGATGTTAAAAGTGGGCATTAGAGATTATGTCTCTCTAAATCCTTCATACAGGGGCGTCAAACTCATTTTCACCGGGGGCCACATTAGCCTTGTGGTTGCCTTCAAAGGGATGAATGTAATTTCAGGTCCTTAACAGTTAAGGAGTAGTTACATTTATACAGTCCTAAAATTATTTCAGTCCTTTGAAGGCAAACAGGAGGCTGATGTGGCCCCCAGTACAAGGTATCTCAGCAATTCAAAGCTAAAGGACCTACCCAATCCGGGCAGAGGCAGGAGCTAAGCACCAGACACAAAGATCACCACCTGCCTCCCAGTCTCCTGGGCTTTTCTCCAAACCAAATGTCAGTCCTGATTAAGGAGGACAGAAGAGTAAAACAGACTCTTTCGCTTTTATTTTAGAGCTTCTTAAGGTCATATAAAAGACAAGACTTCGATAAGTTCATTCAAGGGTAAACTACTTCCAAGAAAATCTTGTTGAAAGAAGTGGTAGGGAATGATTATTCACAGTTTTTTTTTAAAAGTAAACTAACAAACAAAACTTTTGTTCAGTAAATCTTTGGCCTTTGGAGGTTTCATGTTTGCATTTTTGGTCCTGTGAGCCCGTCACATGATCTAAGACGGGAATTCAGGTCTGTACTTGAGAAAGGGCTATAGTTTTCTCTGCTCACCTTTGCATATACAATAAATCTTCTGAGCATATTGTTTGTGGAATTACCAACCCCAAAGGGAATTCATCTTTAATGTTCAAAATGAAAATGAAGAGAGTGAAGAGCTCTAAAAAAAAAAGTATTCTTCTTAGCTTTAAAATAATTTTAAATTATTTTATTTTTTATTTAAGGAGTCACCAAAAGCCAAAGGCAATTTCTAACATTTTCTGTTATGGGGGAAATAATATGCCACAGAGTTATTGTGAATTTGCAAAGATCTGGACACTTTTTCCTCTTAGATTTAAGCACCCACAGTGTTTACAATGATATTAAGATAATATATTCTTTTTATTTTCCCACACAATTAAAAAATATGGACTGCTCCGTAGAGGCATATCTCTGGAAGGACAGCTCTGCGGGCATCATTTAGGAGGCGTTGCCTGACTGAGGCTGGGGAGAGAGGCACGCGATGCGTGGGTGTTTGTCGTTGCCTCCTGCCCCCACTACTCCTAACTTTTAAAAATCTATGAACTAAAACCACGGTTAAGTGGAATATGATCTACTCTGCCTTTAGGTAAAAGAGTAAATGACCAAAAACATGATTTGGAAATGTTTGCAAAAATTATAATAAATTTCTTGTCCTAGCCAGTGTGTCTTAATTGGTTGGAGTGTTGTTCCATACACCAAAAGGTTGTGGGTTCAATTCCAGGTCAGGGCACATACCTAGGTTGTGGGTTTGATTCCCAGTTGAGGCGCATACATGAGGCAACCAATGGATGCTTCTCTTACCTCAATGTTTCTCTCTCTCCCTCTCTCTCTCTGCCTGCCCCATGAAAGCAATGAAAAAATGTCCCCAGGTGAGGATGAAAAAAAATTTTTTAATTTCTCAAATATACCATCACAAGGCCATATTTAACCTGCTATAATTTCCATGTCTTAATCTTTAAAAGTAAAATTGAAGACAGTAAAAAATTACTTTAGTCACTGTAGCATCTTGATTATCAATAAATATCAGTGAACATTCAGTAAGTTTAACTTCAAAGGCAATATTATGAACCTATGTATTTTAGGTAAAATTTTAATTAGAGTTTAATATAGTTATTGTTATATAATATTATATACAGCAGTATAAGTATCAATATGGGAAAAGTTAGTTTTTCTTGATCACTTATATTTTTTTCTTATTTGCCTAGTTTGTCATTACTATAGAAATAATCTAGAAAAATAACTCCTTCATCTAAAAGGAAAAGTATAAAGTGCTTCCCAGATAAGGTCAAGTTAAAGGAGTTCATCATCCCCAGCCCTTATTCTATGAAATGTTGAAGGGAGTTATCTAAGAAAAAGAAGATCAAAAATATGAACAGTAAAATAACAACAACTTCACAGCTATTAACAACTGAACCTTAAAAAAAAACTAAGCAAACAACTGGAACAGGAACAGAACCACAGGAATGGAGATCACATGGAGGGTTATCAGTGGGGGAGTGGGACAGGGAGAGAGGAAGAAAAGGTACAGAGAATAAGAAGCATGAATGGTAGGTAGAAAATAGACAGGAGGAGGGTAAGAATAGTATAGGAAATGTAGAAGCCGAAGAACTTACATGTATGACCCATGGACATGAACTAAAGGCGGGGAATGCGGGTAGGAGGAGGTGTGCAGGTCAGAGGAGAATAAAGGGGGGGAAATGGGACAAATGTAATAGCATAATCAATGAAATATATTAAAAAGAAAAAAAACAGAAAAGTATTATCTTTATTGTCCCCATGTAAAATGTATGATCTCTCTTGAAATTACCGCTTTGGGAACTGATAGGCTGAGCAGGAAATGTGCATTTTTCTGAAACTTAACATCTGATCCTCAATGAGCAAGGTTCTAAAATTTATTTGGGTCATAAACATGTATTCGAAGAGAAATATAAGGAATAAATTAACGGAACACGTGTTTACTGTCACAACTCATGTGAATTCAAAAAGCCTATTGGATTCGCAGGAGAGAGAGAGAGAAGGCACAGGGACTGCAGGCTCAACCCGGCCTGGGTGCAGGCTGGCACCGGTACCCGGGGGTGGCTTCACCGAGGGGTAGGGTCAGAGACGCAGAAGGGTTCAGGAGAAAGTATCACCAAGGAAGTGTAACATTTGTAGTCATATTGGCCATGATTGTACGTTTTTTTCCAGCGGAAACATCTTCATTGGCAGGCAGACACTGAACACGTTTTGATGGCACGTGGCATGCAGAAGCGCTGACCTCCCACATGGCTGTCTGACTGCTCACTGTGACGTAGTCTTTTCGGAGATGATTATGCATTTGAAAGCTTACAGTGACTACGGAGTAAGAAGACTCAGGGAAGTGACTCCAAATGAAGCCAGCACTATGTAGCACCATGATTCAAAAGACTGTTCTCTCTCAGAATTAAGATCCTATCACCTGCCTTCATAAAAGTAATAATTTCTCAGATTTTAACCATGCACCATGGGTTGTGCCTAGCACTTATGTGAATTTAATATTCACAAAAACCTTATGAGATAAGCATTATTGTTGTGTTTATTTTAACGATGGCAGAAAATAAACAAACAACAACGATAGGGAACCATCATTCGGGAGAGGAGCAAAAAAGGGCCACACAGCTTGGCAACGTTCCCCTAGTGCAATGAATTCTCCCAGGCCTGGGCTGGATGGAGTGTCGGGGGCTGGTGGGGCATGGATGTAGCAAATTTGAAGCACTCATCTCTCACACTTGCTGATGGGAGGATGAGGGGTGTGGCCACCCAAGATGCTGAGTGGGAGGGAGATCTTCAGAAATAGCCATGATTCTAGATGTGGTGGGGCCACCAACAGAAGGTGTCCGGGGCAGCCTGCTGTGGACAAAGAGGCCACAGGCACCAATGTTATAGTAGCCAAAGCCATCAACATTTTTTTTCATGTAAATTAGCAGCTTCCTACGAAGATACCTATGATGATCAGAAAATTTCCTTTCTAAATAAATCAACAGGGCTTCAGACAATAAAAATAAGTTATGTAACGGACCTGATTTTTCCCCTAAGGATGGGTAAATTGAAAAAAAAGTTTTAAGATCTTATGCCTTCTTGACGGTCCTTTGTTTTTATCCTTGATCAAAAATTAATTAGTTACAACACAAATATGTGAGTTATAACTGTAAATAACATGCAGTATTACAAGGCTGGGTTTTTGTTTGTTTATTTGTTGTTTTTTGTGACTGAAATTCAGATGTGCTTTTAATTTGGCATAAAGTTTCCAGCCAGGCATTTTGATTGAGGACAGATGGTATTTGGCAGGCATCAGCACGCCACTACAAGCCTCTTCTGAGTCCTTTCTGAGAACTTTGGTGCTTTGCTATTGCATCACATTTGGACCTATTAACACCTGTGATAATTTCTCATCCATTTCAAATTATGCCCACTAAAATTTGGCATGTCAGCTGCTGGCCTGAGTTATGACTGAGTTTTAAAGGAGGTAAGGCCTTTGCAGAATAAACATTATGCATTCATATCATTAGGACCTGCTGTTGTTTGAACTAAACTCCATGGCAGTGGTTTATATGCATCTCTATGTGATGCCGTCCTCTCTTTACCAGAAGCTCCTCCTTCGTGGCTCCCCGAGGATCTCTTAGCCCACTTACTACCCCAACATGTCAAAAGCCCAAAGCCTTCCTTGGTCATTCATCAGCATTCACCTGTGAAAAAGCAACCATGGCAGAAGACAAAAGATTTCATTTGTTCAGCCTAAGTCGGATCCATTTCTATGTCCACCAAATATTGTATATTACCCCTACATTATGCATTTCTTTATGAGAAATGTTACCCAATGAAGTAATAGCCTTCCATTTTCAACTTCTGGGAGAGCGTGACTAAAATGATGTGTATATATGTTGAAGGGCAGAAGAAGGTACTGCACAATATAAATGAAATAGTCATCAGTTTCTTTTACATTCTATGCATTTTTAATAAGCAAATTCCCATTTATAGGAATTTAATTCCCATTTACAGGATTTAAATGTTCCAGATATTGATTTCAGAGGGATAATATGTAATATGAAAATAAAATTCAGTAACAGTAGGTGGTGATGTGTAATTCAATATAACTAGAATCCTGGAAAACGAAAAATGACATTATTCCTATTGAAATATTTAAGAAAATTAAATTCATTCCCTGAAGTACATTATAATGAAATTGAAACACTGCTACATAATTTGTAGTTTTTAAATTTTTTTAGTGATTTTCAGGTTAAAAAGAAGGGATTCTTTTTTCTCCCTTTTACTCAATGTTTCATTTAGAGATAAAAACGTCTGTCCGGAAAAAGTCCAGCCATTGTTAATATAACCAGAGTGGTTGGCCACACATCGATGTAACCTGGCAGCCAAGGAGAGTGGACTGGAATGTGTGTGTGCTAACGATGGCTTCATGTACTAGTCAGTGGGGGCAGTAGAAGCTGTTGAGTGAGCATGTGTACTGTGTGGCCATGGCATTCAAAATGACTGAAGGTGAAAGACAAATATCACATGATCTCACCTATAAGTGGAACCTAATCAACAAAACAAATAAGCAAGCAAAATAGAACCAGAGACATTGAAATAAAGAACAAACCAACAGTAAAGAAGGGAGAAGGGGGGGAGTGGGGTAACGGGAAAATAGGGGAAGGGCCATCAAGGGACACGTATAAAAGACACATGGACAAAGCCAAAGGGGGTAGGTTCGAGGGTGGGAGGAGGGGATGGGTGGAGCAGGGGGACATGGGGGTGGGGGGGAAATGGAGACAACTGTCTTGAACAACAATAAAGAAAATTATTTAAAAAACCCAAAATGACTGAGCAAGTAGAACAATGAATCTACATCACATTTTGCATTAAACTTGAACATTCCTCCATGGAAACTATTTAATGATTCAGAAGTCCGCAGCTATGGGCAACTGGTGATTGGCAGCTTCATCACAACAATGTGCCCACTCATGCATCATGTCTCATTTGGAGTTTTTTGGTGAAAATCCAATCACCCAGGTGATTCAGTCCCCCTATAGCCCAGACTTGGCACCCTGTGACTTCTGGCTTTTCCCAAAACTAAAATCACCTTTGAGAGGGAAGATATTTCAGACCATCAATGAAATTCAGGAAAATACAGCAGGGCAGCTGATGGCAATTAGGAGAACTGTGTGAGGTGCCAAGGTGCCTACTTTGAGGGGGACTGAGGTGTCATTGACATATGTACAATGTTTCTTGTATCTTCTTCAGTAAATATCTCTATTTTTCATATTATATGGCTGGATACCTTCTGAAGAGATTATGATATATATATAAACATAGACAGATAATTCTGTAATGACATAAGAAAAATCTACAAAAGAAGCATTATACGGCCAATGTACCCCCAAGTTTGCTACTTTTTAAGCTTCAGTTTTAAACACCTGTGAACATGAAATGCTCATATAAGTTATGTAAGTAGATGTAGTTTAGATCACAGCAACTCATGTGTTTTCTCACAAAGGAACATGTTTAGAGAGTATTAATTTACGTAGTAGATGTGCACTAATCCTTCAGGACATTTGGGGAACAATTAATTAGTGGAGGAGCACTAGAAGGGAGAAGGGTTATTGGGTGTCCCTTCCGGCCCAGATCCTTTCATGTGCCCTCCTGTTTTATCCTCACAGGACCTGGTGATGTGTCATTTCTATCCCCACTTTGCAGAGGAAAAATAAGTCTCATAAGGTTTCAGTTACTTGCCAGAGGTTATGCAATATAATAATGTAGGGAGCCAGGCTTCAAACTCCGGAATCAAGAGGCCTGCCCTCTAACCGCTGTCCTGCTCTCCTTACCGCTAGACACCCAGAAAATATGTAATAGCTGATGTTTGGGGTCCGACTTCCATGAACGATCATGAATTTGATTTCTTTCTATTTTAAAGATTTTACTTACTTATTTCAGAGAGAGAGGGAGGGCAGGAGAAAGAGAGGGAGAGAAATATTCATGTGAGAGAGAAACGCTGACCAGTTTCCTCTTGCACATCCCCCAAACCAGGGACCTGGCCCACAACCCCGGGCACGTGCCCCGACTGGGAATCCAACGGGCGACATTTCAGTTGACAGGCCAGCGCTCAACCCACTGAGCCAGACCGGCCACGGCATGAATTTGATTTCTGAGACTTTGACAAATGCCAAAGTGACTCAGGGGGAAATTGGTCCTGAAAATTTGTGTTCTGTAATTTTTTCTCTTTGGGAATTGGTATGGAAGTTTTGAGATTATTTTAAGGTAAAAAAAGGAATGTTTGAGCGAAGCAAAAAGTTCTTGCTGTTAGAAGGGATGACATCTGTTGCCTGGCTGCAGTTCATGTTAAGATGACACAGAGTGATGCCCCAGAGACCACGGAGATTCCGAACGAAAACAGAGACCCTTGGTCTCTCTTCCTCTAAGTGACTTCCCTCCATGGGACATGGAGCAGTCTGGAATGCTTCGAAACGGTTGCAGGGGCGGATCATTTTAGAGTAAGGGATATGTGGAAATCAAGGACTAAAGAAAAACTCAATTGAAACAGGAAAAATACAAAATAAAACCCCCTCCTCAGCCCTAAAAGAGTCCCACTGGCCCCTAAAAAGCACCCATATCTTTTCCTCTCCTTCTCTGAAAAGGTAACTCAAGATTAGAAACTTGTAAGTAATGGAAAGAGGAGGTTTCTCTCTATCCTGCCAACTGTAACAGCCTGTCAAAATATTTGAAATGTAATAATATGGTTTTTATTTTTAACAATGTTTTATCATAAAAATCATACTTGCTTAATGAATAATAATTTGAAATATGATGGTGTGTAAAAGGTAAAATGAAAATGAGACATTATCACCTCTCCCCAGAGGTAACCTGGCCTTTCTGATCTCTTCTAAGCACACACAAGTATTAATTTATGTAAATAGTGTCAGTCTATCTACCTATATGATTCCCCAATCTACTTTTTAAAATAACAATATATCATTAACATTAGAGATTAGCTTCTAAAAAATCTGAATGATTTAGACTAAGCTGGAATTAGATGCCATAAAGTGGGATAGCCCTAGAGAGACCACGTGCTCAATTGGTTTGTTTTTAATTAAATACACACCAAAGTCTTTAAGAAAAAGGGAGAAGGTAACAAAATTGATGCCTCACTCTAATTTTTCTATCACGCCATACTTAGAATATCAAATATGTCACTAAATATTCAAATTAGTAAGCTAGTTTCCATATAACTAAATTTGCTGATATATTTGCCATTAAAAATGTGATTTAAGTAAGTTTCCTAGTGATGAAAAGTAAAAGAGAAGAGAGTCAAAACATTGTCTTTCCATGGATAAAAAGGGCTTTAAAAAGCATCGATTTTGTTGCACTACCAGAAAAGTTGTGTGTGTGTGTTTGTGTGTTTGTGAGAGAGACAGAGCGAGAGGACAGAGACGGAGAGATTGCGGACGATGTTCATGTGGTAAGTTAGATTCCTGTTCTTAATTCTTCGCTCTTCTAGCAGTGTTCTGTGTCTGTGCCTTCTCCATGGCCTCAGAGGAGAAAGACTGTACTTCCCATACGTATATAAAAGCGTACACACACACACACACACACACACACACACACTATAAAGACATAGACAGAGACAGAGTCAGATATATATATACGCACTTTACCATTCAGTTAGGTCTCGACTTGCAGTACCCATTTGCATATGGGACATAGAAGCTGCTTTAGGAACTTGTGTCCTACCCGGGCATTTCTTAGCGGTGACAGCCTGAAGCTGCCATTTCTCCCCTGGACTGCCTAACACACGCAGTTGGCTTTTCAAAAGTGATAGTGCAGTGAGAATAGCTGCAAACCTTCCGTCATCTAGAAGACACATAGTGGTACTCAGGAACATAGGCTGTTAATAAGAGAAGAAAAAGAGAACTGCATGTACCAGGTGGTAAATACACACAGGAAACACGCCATGATCTTCCAGAAATAAGTTTGGGAGCTAGTGCGCAGAGGGCTGCGATTTCACACACATGAGTGTTGCAGACTGTGTGTTTCAAAGATGGCCTCGTCCTTATCTCCTGTCTCACAACTGGCTTCTGCCTCCCTCTTCCACTTTTAAGGACCTTTGTGATTTCTTTGGGTCCACTCAGATAATCCAGGATAATCTCCCTACTTTAAGGCCAGCTGATTAGCAACCTTAATTCCACCTGCAGCCATAAATCTCCTCAGCCACCTAACCCGACAATATTCAAAGCTTTTAGGGAGTAGGATGTGGGCATCTTCAGGAGGCTATTGCTCTGCTTTCACTGCAAGTATGGGGAAAAAACAATGAAATCTGCATTACAGTTTTAAAATAGCAGTTGCGTTGGTTAATGTCCCTCAGATAACAGCTGAGGCACCGTGTCCATTGGGATTTCAAAGCAGTTGGTTCAACTCTGTCTAGTGAGGCCTTCGCATTCTTCCCCCTCACGTCAGGAGTTCTGGTGGAAGAGAGGAAAGCTTACATGCTTCCATCGTTCAAAGACTCACCTTTGTTTTTATACTCCCACATCTCCTAAATTGCTTAAGTTTGTGAATTTACTCACCATCCTACACATAGTGTCCTGGCTTTGTACTATGTCTTACTTAAGTATATTATCCCTCTTTTCCTGGATTGCCACACAGGAACAAATCAAATCGAACTAAATATAAGAAAACTTAAAGCACAGAGTAAGATGTTACTAAAAGCGTGAGAAGACGAAAGTGCAGATAACCAGAGAAATGGAAAGTTACTCTTTAGACATTCAGGTCAAATGCCCGCTCTGCCAACTCGGGTCAGCCTATCCACACGGCATAGCTCTCTCTTCTGGAGCGAAACAGAAGGAAATGGGATCATCGTCTCGCTTCCCGCGGAACGCAGCGACACCCTCCAGTGTCTGACTCGGGCTCGCTCCAGCCCACCCACTATTACACATTCAAAGGCCATCTATGTGCCCTCTTTCCCACTTCTCCTCCCCTCATCCGTGTCTGGGAGGCAAAGGGAGAGAGGAGGGGAGAATGAGAGGGAGAGCCTGACTTTCAGAGTATTGTAAACAGTACCACTACTGCCCTCTACCCCCTTCGAAAGCGGCAGAGGTTAATGTCTGTATTGGTTTAAAATATATTTTCCCCTCCATTCAGAAAATAAAGAAAATATTCACGTAATGCTTAGAAAATCCTGTGAATTCAGTAATCTGGAGACCTCAGGATAAATGTTTTTCTGTGGTTTTTTGTTTTCTGTGTTTTGGGGTTGTTTTTATTTTGTGCTCCTGACCACCTCATGCCCCGCTAACCAACAGGGCAAAGCACCTGGTAATGTTTGCCCAGAAACAAAAGGAAACCTTCTTGCCAGGAGCGGGCCTTGGCCCAGATGGCAGAGTGCCAGAGGCAGGAAGGATAACAAGCTCAGATGTAACCCAGAGTCTGCAGGAGCCCTTCAGACTTCCCAAAGAAAATTAAAAACTAATAACCAGATAATACATTCTGAGCTCTGTGCCCTGTGGACTTCTGCTGAATTTTGGATACGGTTGGAAAGAGAGGGAAGGAAGGGTAACTAGAGAAAGAAACAAACCTTTCACAAAGGCCAAAGATGGAGTGTAAACCTTTCTCCTAACCGGCTGAGGGGCTCAAGCTGTCCCTGGGGTTTTGCACATGCTAAAACTGTATTAGTATTTGTTTAGGAATATGTACTCAGCTTTGATAGAATATATTAGTGAGGCAGAGTCATGAATAATTTGGAAAATTTAGAAAGACTGCAGCCTCGAATAGCATAAAGGGCGGGCGCGATGGCTGCCTAGCAGGGTGCTGCCGGGAACCACTGGGGCATCCACCCTTGGGGCAGTGGCCCAGGCCAAGGGCTCCGGCAGAACTGTCCCAAAATCCTAGCTGTACCACCTGCTAAGGTTCAGTTAACTCATGGTGAAATGGGACAAATACACCACCCACTTCTCGTGGTGAGGATTAAATGAGCTCATAGGTTAAAGTCACTTACCATACTGCCAGGTGTGAACCACGGCACGTGCTTCATAGTGGCAAATGTCTGTCCGTCTGTGCATGTTTAGATAATATGTGTTTTCCCCTTGGGGAGGTGATCTCGCAAGGAAAAAAGGCTTATTAGTATACAGGGGAACATTCCACTCAGGGTTTATGTGCCTCTAAAGAAAATAATTGTCCCAGGTGCAAAGGGTAAACTTTATATTCAAGCAAAAAGGACTTTACTTGCTATAGCTTCAGAAGACCTATAAATACTAGACCAAAACAAACACACTTTTTTAAATCCGTAATTAAGTGTAGGACTAAAACAATAAAAGACACCTGAGGTATGTTTATTACTGTAATTTACTTATTGCGTATGGCTTAAACACTTGAGATTCCTACAACAGACCCAGTAGGGTTTTAAAACACAGAATCTTAAAATTGGAATTAAACACAGAGAACATCTAATTTAAAACTTCTTACTTTACAAACAAAAAAACCGTGGCTCTGCACCAGTGGAACTTGTAGCTGTGCTCCAGAGCCACCCCTGGCCTGGTGACTGCGCTGGAGAAGAGACTGGTGCCCTGGCGGCCTGTGGACTGCTGCACTGCTCGCTGTGGGGTCTGCGCGCCCTCCACGGTGGAGGCCAGACCGACCTCCGGGGCAGTAATGTCTACAAGAAGTGCCTGATCCAATTCAGATATCACTGCATTAGAATCTCATCAGGTGCAGCTCCCTGTTTCCCATTAGCTTTGGAAAGTTGGGAATATGTTTACTGATTTTTTTCAAAAGTCTATTTAACATGATCCGCCTTGGTTTCTCTCTTCCTTTTACCCCTCACCCCATCACATCAAATCAACCTGCAAACCCCGATGAACCTGTCTTTAAACATACAACAAACTCATCCCCACCTTTCCCACCTCTTCAGGCGTCAGCAGCCCAAGTCAAAGACGCCATCATCTCCTACCTGGGCTAAGGAGATAGCCTCCCAGCTGCTCTTCTCACTTCCCTCTCGCCTCCACCAGAGGCAGTGATTTCCTGGGTAGATCAGATTGTGGCCAGTGGATAAGAGCCCTGCTTAAAGCCCTTCCGAGTTTGCCCACGACTTTTAGAATAATTTCTGAATGTCTCCCGCTGCCTATAGGACCCTAAGTGGCAACGGCCCCTGTCTTCTCTGTTTCGTTGAACTTACATCCCACCCACCTTCCTCTGAGTCCTACGCTGCAGCTATACTTGCCTTTATTGAACACCCCCAGCTCATTCTGACCTTCAGCACTGGGACGGCGTTCCTTCTACTTGGAATTCTATTCCACCAAAGTCTCTCATATCTAGTTACTTGTTGTCAATCACATCTCCACTTACATGTCATCTCCAAGATGCCTTTCCCAACTATCCAGTCTAAACAAGACTTTAGTCACACTGTCATATCACTCCTTCATGTTCATTGTAGTGTTTGATGTCTGTGTGTTTAATCCGGTTTATCTTTGTAATCCGAGCCCTACATCCATATCTAACAATACCAGATGCTCAGTGAATGTCTGTAATGAGAGAATGAATGAGCGAACACCAAAACAGGTGGAAAAGGTGGTATGTGAAGGTCCTCCTAGTCCCCATAGGGGTTCGCAGACTCGCGGGAATGGGTAAGAAAGAGACCTGGAGCACTAGATGGTACTCACATTTAAGGGCCAAAATAAAATTGCTCAGTACTTTTCCCTAACCCTAAACCTGCTAACACAACTTCCCAGCAGTAAGCGATTTCATCACTACCATTTCTGGATAAGTAGCCTAAATCTTGTTAATAGAAATAATAACTTCTAAAACTTTCATTATTTCCCTGGAAATACAACGTAAAATTTATTAGATCTTAAGTCTAAAATCTTTTTCTCATTGTTTAGTTTATGATTTTTACTTTCATCTCCTACTTCTTTTAAGCCTTTCAAAAGCATTCCTTTCTGAATGTTTATATAGCTTTCAATTGTGGGCTATCGACTCCTAACATTTAATCCAAATTTTTAATAATTAGGCAATGGAAAAACATTTTTCTTACTTGCCTACTTGATTTGACCTACTAATTGTATTTTAAAGAAAGCCTTCAAATCTGCCACAGAATGGTACCAACCAGATGGTTTCCAAGGTACAAACCAACACATGTGGTTAGGAAATTAGATGAAAAAATAAGAATAAAAATAAAGTGGATTCCAGTGGGTTCATCTGCCTGCCAATAAATAGCACTGCACCTTCAGAATTTCACAGCAGCCAGTCCCGGAGACAGCAAAACCTACCCCCGCCCCCAGCAGCCTGAACCTCAGCGTGACCCATGCGTGAGAGAATGTTTCCTTAGTTGAGTTTTGTGAGTTTTCTTTTGCTTTTTTAAAAAATTGACTATTTTTTTAGTGGCATTTTAGACTCACAACAAAATCGAGTGGAAGGTATAGAGATTCCCCATACGTTCCCCCCTGCAACATGCACACCCTGCCACATTATCAACACCCTCCGCCAGAATGTCACATTTGTTACCATTGATGAGCATACACTGACACATTGTAATCGCCCGCAGTCCACAGTGTACATTATGGTTCCCTCTTGATGTCGTACATCAGCAGTCCCCAACCTTTTTGGCACCAGGGACTGGTTCCATGGAAGACAATTTTTCCGGGGACCAGGAAGGGGGTGGGGACTGGAGACAGGGCTCAGGCGGTCATGCGAGTGAAGCTTTGCTCCGCGGTGCAGCCCTGTACAACAGGGGGTCGGAGACTCCGTTTTACATTCTGTGTGTTTGAACCGATGCACAGCGTTATAGTATCACACAGAGTAGTTTCACTGCCCTAAAAATCCTCTGCATTTCATGTGTCCGTTCCTCCCCTACCCCAAACCCAGCCAACCGCTGATTTTTTTACTCTATCCATGGGTTTGTCTTTTCCAGAGTGTCATATAGTTGGAATCATAAAACATGGAGCCTTTTCAGTTTGGCCTCCTTCACGTAGTAATATTAAGGTTCTTCTATGTCTTTTCATTGCTCGATAGCTTATTTCCTTTTAGTGCTGAGTAACATTCTGTTGTCTGGATCTCTCACAGTTTATTGATCCATTCATCTACTCAAGGATATCGTGGTTGTTTCCAAGTTTCGGCAATAATGAATAAAGTTGCTATAAACATATGCACACAGGTGTTTGTGGGGATGCAAGTCTTCTACCCCTTTGGGTAGTAAATACCAAGGAGTGAAATTGCTGGACCTTATCATCAAAGGAAGTATAGTTTTTACAAGAAATTCCCCAACTGTCTTCCAAAGTGGCTGTGTCATTTTGCATTTTCATTAGCAATTAATGAGAGTTCCTGTTGTCCCACATCCTCACCAGCATGTGGTATCACTCTGGATTTAGCCGTTCTAATAGGTGTCTGGTGGTATCCCGCGGTTGTTTATACCTGTGTTCCCTGATGACATATGATGTGGCGTATCTTTATGTGCTTATGTGCCGTCTGTATATCTTCTTGGCAAGGTGTCTGCTAAGGTCTTTGGCCCATTTTTTAAAATCAGGATGTTTGTTCTTACTTCTTAGTTTTGTGATTGCTTTGTATATTTTGTGTAACATTCTTTATCAGATGTGTCTTTTGCAAATATGTCCTTGCAATCTGTGGCTTGTCTTCTCAGTCTCCTGCCAGTGTCTTTTGCAGAACAGAATTTTTTCACTTCCATGAAGTCCAGCTTATCAATTATTTCTTTCATGGAGCATTCTCTGTCTAAAAAGTTTTCACCATACCCAAGGTCATATTTATCTTCTAGGAATTTTATAGCTTTGCATTTTACATTTAGGTCCGTGATCCATTTTCAGTTAATTTGGGGGCAGGATGAAAGGTCTGCATCTAGATTCATATTTTTTGCATACAGATGTCCAGTTGTTCAAGCACCAGTTGTTGAAAAGACTGTCTTTGTGCCACTGTATTGCATTTGCTCCTTCGTCAAAGGTCAGTTGACTATATTTATGGGAGTTTACTTCTGGGCTCTCCTTTCTGATCCATTGATCCGTTTGTTCTTTCGCTAACACCATGCTGTCTTGATTATTACAGCTTTATAGTGAGTCTCGAATCCAAATAGTGTCAGTCCTCCAACTTTATTCTCCCCTTCGGTATTGTGTCGGCTATTCTGGGGTTTTCTCCGCTCCATATAACCTTTAAATCATTTCGTTGATGCCCACAGAATAACTTGCTTGGCAGTTTGATTGGAATTGCATTGAATCTATAGATCAAGTTTGGAAGAACTGATATCTTGACAATATTGAGTCTCCCAACCCATGAACATGGAGTATATCTCCATTTATTTAGTTCTTCTTTGATTTTGTTCATCAGAGTATTGTAGCTTTCCTCATATAGATCTTGTATATATTTTGTTAAATTTATACCTAGGCATTTCATTTTGTGGTACTGTTTTACATATAATATTATTTTTAATTTCAAATACCACTTTTCATTGTTGGTATATGGGAAAGCAATTGACTTTTGTATAGTAACTTCAAATCCTACAACTTTACTATAATCACTTATTAGGTCTAGGAGGCTTTGTGGGGGGTTTTGTCAGTTCTTTTGGATTTTATGTATAGATGATCACATCATGTGTGAACAGAGTTTTATTTTTTCCTTTCAAATATGTATCCTTTTTATTTGCTTTACTTGTCTTATTGCATTAGCTAGAACTTCCAGGACCATGTTGAAGAGGCGTGCTGAGAGGGGACACGGCCGCCTTGCACCTGATCTCAGTGAGAAAACTTCCAGTTTCTCAGAATTAAGTGTAATGTTAGCTGGAGGGATTTTGTAGATGTTCTTTATTACAAAATAAAGAACATCTACATAATCCGGAGGTGATGTCCTCTGTTCCTAGTTTCCTGAGAATTTTTATCATGAATGAGTGTTGGAATTTATCAAGTACTTTTTCTGCATATATTGATCTGATCATGTTATTTTTCTTTTTTAGGCTGTTGATGAGGATTACATTAATTAATTTTCTAATGTTGAACCAGCTTTGCATACCCGGGATAAGTCTTACTTGGTCATTGTGTATAATTCTTTTTTAACCTGAAGATGCCTGAATAAAAACTCATTAGCTATATTGGACTAAGGTTCAAGCAAATTGGATTACTCAGTGCGTACTTGGGGAACCGTGAACTTGAATAAGGCCCTTTCCCCTTTGTTCTTCTTTCACCATGTCCTGAGGCCATGAAGATTGCATGGCTTGAGGGGTGGGATTGCCTCTATTTCAAACTCTGGGAAAAAGTAGTACCTCCTGTTAGGAGTGACCCCGTCTCTAGCGGCAAAGATTTAGGAAAATACTGTATTAAAACTTAAATTTCTTTAAATAACTGCAGCGAATAATTTCCCTGCTGTCAATAGAAATAAAATGGCCTATGAAGTGGTTAAATGAGTGATTGTTCTGAATAGAGAATATGAAAATGTAGGTAACATGGCAAGTCCACATGAAAATATTAGATAATAGTAAGTCATTGGAGAAGGAGGCTTCATGAATTTTGCAGGTGATAAACATGACAATTGTTATCTCTTCGAGCAGAACAGAAAAACACCTCAAATTTTAATCACAATACTTACTATTAGTGACACCCAAGATCCATTCACAAACTCTTATGCTCATTTCCAAAATCTAGCACCAGATCAATGGACAGCTAATCAATGTATTGCCAGTGAACTGCTCGCTATAATGCAAGAACATACCAAAGTTCCGAGCGCAAGGTGTAAATGAGGTGTTATGAAAGTTTTCATGGAGGGGAGGCTATCTGAACTGGGAGTTAAAAAATGACTTCCAATTATAAAATTAATTACTGTTATAAAATGACTATGAAAGTATAGAATGTTTGGAAAACACATGTAATCCTATCATCCTAACAAAACTATTATCTGTGTTATATGTCTTGCAAGCATGTTTTCCAATGTATACATATTTTATATAGTGATAATCATATAGAATTTGGGGTTTTTTTTAGTTTTTAACTTACTTATCAAAAGTAGTTTTCTTTTTTGCTTAACCTATCCTCATAATTATCTCTTTTTTTTTGGTTGCAACATAATATTCTACCAGGTAGCTCTACTATAATTTAATTAATATTTCTCCTATTATTGACATTTAAATTTCTTTCAGTCTCAAAATTAATATTGGAAGTGGACATCTTTACAAATAAGATTGTTTTCTTCTCCTTTGGTTTCTTAGAAAAATTTACAAAAGAACAATGATCAAATCTATGTTTCTGAATATTTGTTACAACTCTTAGTTTATCGTGCCAACGTATTTGCAAGGGCAAAAATAATGCTTTTCCAGCCACCTAAGAGGGCTCCAGATTCACCCCCACCTTGGCAGCAAAGTGGCAGCCATCTCTCTATGAAATTTAATAGGTGAAAAATAGTATTTTATTTATCCTTTATTTCCATTTCTTTGATTACTAGTGAGATCATTGTAACATGCTAAGTAATAATGTTGTACTTCCTCCCTTTTGTATAGTCTACTGCAGTTTATAAATGAGTTTGTCCAATTTTGAGAAGGTCATTTCAACATGATGCAGGCTAGTGAAGACACCGGTGCATAATTCAGGCTACGTGAATTTATTTGGATTAGAGAGGGCAGTAGAGGCAGAAAACAAAGATATGTATCAAGCTATGATCAAATCACAGAGGTTAGGGAAGGGAACATAATTTCCTCTCAAGACTTACAGAGTCTTTTCTTCCAAGAGTTGTCTCAAATGTGAATGAAAAGTTCTCTAATAAGATTTATCTGCATCGGCTTATAAACCAAAGCAAGGTAATAAATCCCCAGTTTCCTTTCTTCCCCACAACTCGTGAAACAATTAAATATGTTCTTTGTTCTCCAGGACAAAGTTGTTATAAAAATATGTTCATGGCAATCTGCATATGGTGAGTGTGTTCTTAATATGTTTTAGAATGTCAATGTTAGTTTTTGCAATCACTGAAATTTAAATGTAGGATAAGAAGACAAGAATTCTACCCCCCAACTGACAATAGAAACTAAATTGTGTAGCATATTTGAGTAAAGCACTATCCCAGTAGTAGATTATCAGTATACAAAACGACTTTCATAATAGCATTACTTAGAGCAGTCAATGGTGCCATTTCGGTATGAAGTTTTCCCAGACTCCATCACTATAATTTAAGTTGCTTTTATTTATTTTCTATATTCTTTGGTCCTGTGTGTGTATGTGTGTGTGTTGGTTTTGAGATGTTTTCAAAATGGCATATAAGTTTAGTTACTTTAGTTGTTAGTTTTATCAAATAATGTTTGATGTACAGATAGATTCAGTGAGTTTGTTCTCGGTATGCTATAACTGTAATAATAAATACTAAATGAGTACAAGTACTTTTGTCCTCAAGTTTGCATGATATAACTTAACATAAGCCTATCAAATCTATGGAAGAGAGGATTCATTTCCATGATTGCCACCTCTCAGAGCAGAATTCTAGTCCCTACATACCTACAGAGGAAACGTTTGTTGATCACTAACACAACCTTTGTATTAGTATCATAGTATCATTAGTACCATTAGTATCATTAGTGTCATTAGTATTTGTATTGTATTTGTACTGCTTTGTATAAGAGGCCTGTTCTTCTTCAGTGCAGTGGGTGAGAAGGGTAAGAAAGTGTCAGAACTCCAGCCTGGTGACAGTTTTCTTGGTGAAAATGGGAAGAAACAGCCACAGCTCTTGATCAAAATGTGTCTGCTCTTGGTTTGCCCAGTGACATAACCATCAAAACTGCTACATGAAAAATGCTATTCCATGTCTAAAATTCTAGCTCCCTATTTCCCTTTTCCATCTTATATGGTGGTTAACATGTGGCATTTTTAATAATGAGTTTTCTTGGTGATGCAATTCTGGAGATATGGCGGGATAGACCATTTTGACTAAACTTTCACTTAGTATTTCTCAACATTTGCCATTTAGGAATTGATTTTTCAGGTAAAATTGGTTTTTGTTTGTTGTTGCTTGTTTATTTTTTCTGGTTTCATATTGGTTATTTATCACTTTACTCACTTATTTGGTCTTTGCTGGAGAGTGTATATTATGGGGATACCAGCTAAAACATCTGAAGGAAAGTTAAACATCAAATGTCCAAATGCTTCATCTATCTCACATTAAACATCTGGACACTGGGAATTGTTCTCAGTTTCTATTCAGGTAATTATACCTGGTACCAAACTCAACCACTGTCAGTAAAAACTGTTTGCATTACAACACCAGGGCCATTCAACTTGCAAGGCATCCATGAAGTGGATCCCAGCCAGGGAGTTTGACAGAAAGAAGGCTGCTAAACCTCACAGTCACAAAGCCAGAATTCTAGCACCTGCAAGTCGTGGGAATTCTTGGCTCCTGCCCCATTCATTAACTCATTCATTCTCTCACCTATCCAAATCACATGCAATGCTGTTGAAACCAGACTTTGGTTTCTAAAATGATTCATGGGAGTGCGGCACTGTTTACCCTTCCTCCAAGAGAAAATCCCTCTGCTGCACATTTACCCTTTTAACTATCATTCTTGAACTTTTGGTTTGGTTAATTTTTGACTGATTGTATTTTATGAAGTTTTTGACTGATAGGCTCCTAAGAATAGGCGCTAAGAATAAATATGTTATTCTAAAAACAACCGTAGAAAAGAGGAACAAAAGATACACATCCAATCTGGAGGGTATTGAGGATCTCACATGAGCCATCCCGTAGGATTAACTTTCTATTATGTTTTGTTATTGTTATTATTGGGCATTTCTCTGTCTCTCTGTCTCTTTCTTTCTCTCGCCCTCCCTCCCTCCCCTCCCCCCAACCCCACATCTCAGCCAGAAAATGCTGTGCAGCTGTTATTCATGATTGAAACTACACCCTGCTACAGACAATTAAGTTTATGTGCTAGAGCAAATACGCAGTTACAGACAATTTATTTAATGCAACCAGTAAGTTTTGGTGTCTGATCATAGCCCCTAGTTGGAGTGAGAGAACCTAAGGTCTACAGAAGAGAAGAGTTCAGCAGGTTTACAGGCAGTTAAAGCCAAGGAAAGGGAAACCATCTGTGTGAGCCGCTGAAGCAACACAGAAAAGGGACCGTTTGTATATTTCACTGTCTCTACTGCCTTTGATCATTTTATGTGGTAGAAATTCCCTTTGTGGACAGACTAGGACCGAAGTCGAAAATAACAGCGTGAATTAGAATTGTTCCTCTGTCAGAGAATAGCAAGTATATCTTAAGAGAAGTACAACAGTGTGTGTTTTCTGGATGAACAGCCTATGCAAATGAGAATTTGGGCAGCAGAAAGGAATTGGTAGGACAAGAATCAGACCTCAAAATGGGGAGGAGAAAATTGGAAAAAAGCTTTGCAGAGTGCCAGGGCACAGTCCAACAGTTCACAATAGGAAAGATGCAACTCAGGACAGCCGAGGAAATCAAGGTACAGCCTCAGGGATCCACCTGTGGCTGATGCATCTCGAGGACTCATAGCTGCGCTGACTCCATGCACACACTGGCCATCGAGCAGCTGTGGCTCTGAACCTTGGCAGGGCCGGTTTTGTGGACAGATGAAATCCAGTCCTATAGTAGATGTTGAGGCATTTTTTGCACTAGCGGCATTATTTTCTTTTTAATTTCTGACCTCTTTTGGAGTAGGTTTATATGTCCCTAATTTTACTCTAACGATGAATCCTATGTTTTTCATTTATTTTGATTGGCTTCTTCAAGGATATTACCCTTGTTTTTTGGATTCTATGTTGCTTTTGTTGAAAAGAAATCTGTTTTATGTAAAGAGGATAAAGGAGTCAACTAATTACTTTTCTCAAATGGTAACTATGGTACCAGGACTTGTTTATGTGGAATCTTCACATAACGATTGTAGGCTTTGACGTAGGCTACGGTATTAATGTACTGTAATGTAAGTACAACTGCATTTGTACTAGAGAATTCCCTGCACAGATCCTCCGAAGTTAATGAATCTATGTGATATATTACCGCTTAAGTATTCCTTCTTTTGATATCTGAGTGAATTATACATTATATAAACAATTGACACCACTTCTCAAACAAAGTCAAGAGGCTGAAATTACCCCACGAGAAAGACTTTAGTGTCATTTTCCTGACATTGATTACTTTTCAACTTTCCAGATGACCTGAATAAGTAGAGACTATCAGATATTTAAAAATTATCTTATCCCTTTTAATTAGCTTTTAATTAACTTTCTCTGCCCTTTAATGAAGATTCACGATTTTATAATCATTCAGAGTTCATGACTTCTGCAAAGCTTTAATGCCACTGAAGCCAGAATTTTACATGATAATTGGTTACTTGAAATGCAATAGCGTGGAAGACAAGCTATATGCTGATGACTTTGAATTAGCACAGTCTTTGATAAGATTTTTACTCCACTGCTTTGGGAATTGCATACTTTAAGAAAGAGCTATTTAGAATTGTATAAAACCCAGGAGTTGTGAAAACCGAAATTCCTAAATCAAGTGACACAGATTTTAGTCAACCAGAGAAATGAAAATTTAATTGGCTCAAGAATTATTCCTTCTCCTTACCTCTATCTTTACCCCACTCCCACATGTGAAAGGAAAAAGAATACTCAGTGATCGAGTGGGTCTAAAGTTATGTTATTTAAAAACCAAAATTGATAAGGATAAGAATTCTACTCTTGCTTGAAATACCATCATTTTCTGTGAAGATGGTCTTGAGGTCTTCTCCAAAGTGCTACTGAACTCATGTCACCACTTACTGGCATGATTGATCTAAGGTTGTAGTGAGTTTCGCTTTTGAACTTTGGAACAAAATAGTTTATAGGGTAATCAAACGAATTATAAGACAGCAGGTGACATGTTTTAGTACCTGAGGGAAGGAAATATACTTAAGAAATCTGCTCTGTTTATGGCTTCATATAAATGAATGTTAGAGCTGGTGAGTATTGATGCATTCTCCTTATTTAGTAGATGTAGAAACAGACTAACTTTCTCAAAATCGCAGAGAAAAAGTTTTGACTTGGCTAGAGTAAGTCCAGTAATACATGTATTTTCAAAAATTCCATTATGTATCAATATTAGCTGCAGTGTGACATATATTCTAAAACATTAAAATATTATTTTTAATATTTTACTTGAAAGTATTTCCTATTCTAAATTCATTTTCATACATTTAGTTTGTACTTCATCTCAATTACCCTAGTTTACTGAGATTTGCCCATAGTCATAAATCTTTTTGCTCCAATGATAAAGCTTAACAGCATTGTTTACTGTTTCCTGTAAACCGTACTACGGTGATATATTGAGAGATACTTTCACATTTGATATACCTAAGTGATGAAACTTCAACCACTTACCTAGAGATACATTTTCAAATGAAATATTGCCCACACCCACAGAGAGATTTTCTTTGCATTTATACTCTTTTTCTTTTCATTTAATTCAATTATTCCTGGTTTCAGAACACTTTCTTTCATTATTGGTTTATTCTAGAAGCCAAAATGTAGGTGAATAGTGTGATATCCACTGTTATTATCTGTCAAGACTTTCTCCAAAGCTCAAAGCCAGCTTAAGGTGGAGGGACTCAGAGCCCTGAAGGCGGAACCTTCCTTGTTCAATGGGTTAACCTACATCAAGCCAAGTGAACAATCTGAACACACCCAGGGCGGCCCCCACATCTCCCAGACAACTTACCATCTTGTATAAACTCAGAAACCAAGAGCCTTTGCTCACTTTTACTCTGTTATTAAAACACTGATTACCTATTCAGAAAAACTTGAATTCTGATTCCTCTACAATAGGGATTGTCAAAATTTTTTATCGCTTCACACTCTTAAAAAATTATTGAAGACCAAATGGCTTTTTATAATCTGTGTTATATTTATCAATGTGTGCCATCTTAGAAATTATAAGAGAGATGTACATTTTTATTTAGCTTTTAAGAAGCAGTAATGTCATTTATATGGGAAATAAATATTTTTGAAGAATACAACTACATTTTCCAAAACAAATGAGTAACAAGATGGCAATGTTTCATAGTTTTGCAAGTCTATTTACTATCTGGCCCAAAAGAAGGAAGTGGATGCTCATATTTGCTTTTGCAGTCAATCCTTTGTGATCCTTTTGTTTGGAGGAAGTACAAGAAAAAAATCAGGCTTGTTGGAAATACATAGTTGGAAGGGGAGGATATTATAGACACTTTCTAAAGTGGTATCAGAAACACACAGTTGTCCAGGGACCACACTTTGAGAATTGCTGCTCCAGAAAATACAGGCCTTATTCCTAGTGCTCGGAGAACATGACAACTGAGGAGTCCTGATTTTATTGTTTAGAAATGACAATAAGACTCCTTTCTCCAAGAAAACATAAAACCCCATCATCCAAACACTGCTTTGTCAGAAGAGTTCCTATAATTCAAAACTTGTGTATCCCAGAAGGTTCATTTTAGCCCACAGCTCTCTCCTATATTCTAATGCATTACCCTTCAGACATTTTGGACCTTATAAAACTCTACATTCTTTCATCTACAAGCCTGGAAACTTGGAGGACAGCTGCCAATTCAAAGCCATAATATGAAGCCTGTATTTCACCCTGGCTGGTGTGGCTCAGTTGGTCAGAGCATTGTCCCGTACACCAAAGGGTTGCTGGTTCGATCCCCAGTCAGTACATACAAGTAGGGAGGGCTAGGTCAGGGCACATACCTAGGTTGCAGGTTAGATCCCAGATGAGAGCAGATTCGTAGGTTGTGGGTTCGATCTCCAGTCTGTGCATGTAAGAGAAGCAACCGATCAATATTTCTCACATTGATGTTTCTCTCCTTTTTATTTATAAATAAAGAAAGCCTGTATTTCTACTCATTCCTGTTATAAAAGATCTGAGAGGCTACTCACTCTTGTCCCAGTTCTAAGACACCATAGGATTTTGCAACTAAGTACATTATGCTAACAACAGCTTGATTTTCTTCTGGTCCTGGAAGTGCTTGGTTGAGTCCCAATTCTATATGTTTTTGCAGTTGTTCTCTTTTTCCTCAGGGGTATATTTTGTATCTCTGGAGTCTCCGAACTAGTCATTCTAAACCAAATACTCCAAATTACTTCATCTTCTGTAATGGAACTTCTTATTTTCCCCTAAGATATTATAGGTCAATCAGTCTATTTCAGATAAGGAAGCAGATACCATGACAGAGCAAATGAATTTCCCAAGGTACACAAAAAGTAAAGCAGAATTGATATCCATCCCTTCATGGACCCTTAACAACAGTTTGGCTAGACCATCTAATGGACTGGAATAAGTATGGTCCTAGAATTATGCACCTGGGATGCCTTCCCATACTCATGACCTCACATAATTGAAACACTCTACAGATGACCCACCACTAACCCTAAACTTCAACATCATTAAAGTGTTAACAGAGGTGGGGACCTTCATGATAGAGTCACAAGTTAGTTCCTCAGGATCTCCAAGAATAAAGAGCTAATCAATTATGTCCCAGTAGATGTCCTCTGTAAGAGAGAGCGAGTTCTGAACAGTTCTGCCCAGATATCACACTATTACTAATCTACATTTAGAAGTATTGAAAAGCTGAAAATTTCCTCTGGTGTTTATAGTCAAATATGCCTTAATGGATCTTGCTCTTTTATGGAAGAGAGATGTTGGCTTCTCCATAAAACAGTTTTGAATTATCCTGAGTTGCCTCCTTCGGAGGGAGGAAGAAGTGGCTTCTCTTGGAGCTATCCATGGTGCTCATCTCGGGGCATCATGTCTTAGCCTCCATTGCCAGCCAAGGTCTGCCCTGCTTCCGAGTATTTCTAGAGCACCAAGCTTCACTCTAAACTTCATTGTGAGTCTTGCTATGATTATTTATTTTTTTTAATCCTCACCGGAGGATATTTTTTTCATTGGTTTTAGAGAGGAAGAGAGAGAAAGAAGCATTGATTGGTTGCCTCCTATACACACCCAGAGCAGGGATCAAACCTGCAATGTACATATTTGCCCTGACCTGGAATCAAACCCACAACCTTTTGGTTTTGGGACAATGCACCAACCAACTGAGTCACACTGGCCAGGGCTTGATATGATTATTTCTTGACATGTTGCCTATGTTTTTCATACCCAGAAACCTTACCCTGCAAGTTAATATTGCCAGTCCAGACCCCTGCCTGTTTCTCTTCCTCTTTGTGGTAGCCTTGTCCTTATCAGGAATCTGCCCACCTACCCTTCTCCTGTTTTGGACTCCAATCACATTGCCCTGCCTTAACCGGAACAGCAGCCCAGACTCACCTTAAGGGTAGGGTAAGTAGTAAGCAGGATTTGAGGAGGACAGGAGAATCTTTCTTGTCCCAAACATCTCCCCCTTATAGACTTCCAATGTAACAAAACTCACATTTGGTCATGTAGCACCAAAAACAATAGTGACTTAATTTACCTAGGGCACTGGATTAAGCACTTTAGATAGTTTAAGTAACAGTCACAGAGTCCCTATGGGATACATATCATTATACAACTTACGGTCAAGAAAACCAAGACTCAGAGAAATGAATAACGTGTCAAATTTAGCCCAGCTAGTGTGCAGCAGCAGCGGTATCACCCTTTGTTCGGTCTGACCCTGCGCCCAGCACGGACGCCTTGCAGAATGGAGTTTAGAGGAACTCAGGCATCCTCAAATTCATCACCGTTAACATGCAAGCAACACTTGGCATTTGGGCTTTAATATCTCTTTGATTTAGACACTTTATCATTTCTTTGTCATGTGTTCATTCACCCTTGACTGGAGGTAGGGAAGATATATGTTCTTTAAAAACCAGTTGATTGAGTGCAGGTATAAAGCTCTGTCATCATAAACATCCAACCCTTTTCTCTGGACAAGGTAACAGTCAATTAAATCAGAGTGATTTGCTTCAGGCCAGGAGAAGCTCATTGACCAGCACAAGACATCGGTACTTTTTTTGAGCTTAGAGATGCTATTAATACCACAAAGCCCCACAGCAAGAGTGAAGGAAAGTTTTTCGAGTGATGGATTTAAACTTTGTCCTTTGGGAGTTAGATGTGATTATCTCGATCAGCTTTTGTTCACACTTTTAGAGCTCATCTCCTAGTTTCACTTAATCTTCAGCCTCTTCTAATTTCAAAGCCCCAGGGCTCAAAGAACTAACTCTGGGCTAAAAACTTTCTTGACCAGTCAGCTATTATTTTAACCAATAATAGGATACTATGGGTGAAAAGTTTTTCTCATTCTTCACTTAAAATATTCAATAAATGGCTTTTGATAGATTTATAGAATTTTCTTTTACCTCATTTTATGACTGTTTTGAACTGTTTTCTTATTTTATAGTATCACATATCCACTGTAAAAAAGAGAAAAATATAAAAGAGGGCACCCATCCTCCTTTATCCTGAACTGAGGACTTTATTTTAACTTCTAAGTACAGCTGTCAGAGGTTGTTCTCACGATGCCCACCATGTCCAAAGATTCTCTTCACTCCTAAAGTCCCTGAGTGTATCCTAGGGTCACTTGGTGGTGGTAGAGCAGAGACTTTTGGTAACTGCCAGGCACGGCTTCCATGCCTTTGGTAAAGTACTCAACCAAAGACTTTATAACCCACTGTCTAGGCCAGAGTCCCTCTCCCTTTACCCTTCTTCCTCAGTGTCCTCCTTAATTCATGCCTTCATCTCTTTAACTCCTTCCCATCAAAGTCCTATTTTCTGATCATTAATGATTCCTGGGTTATCTGGAAATATTTCAAAGTCTACTAAAGCCAGAGTTCATCATTAAGAACAGAAAAAAACAGTGATTCCCCCTTCTCACAGGCAATGAAGTCTTCAGTATATAACCTCTATTCCCTGTAAAATAAAGGGAATAAGCTTTATTCCTCGTGTTCTTGACTGGAGAGAATTATATTCCTCACACTGAATGGGTCAAATTCAAGGACCAAGAATTATTTTCATACCAACAATGGGCTACATACTTATATCCTATATAGACATATGAAAGAATATGATTAAATATGACCTAAACTCTCACTTTCCAGAAATATCACATTATATGGTGTTATGGACTGAATGTATCCACCAAAATTTACACATGGAGATTCTAACCCCCATGTAATAGGATTAGAAGTTTGGGCTTTGGGGAGGCGATTGGGTTTGGATGAATTCATAAGGGGGTTCCCTCACAATGAAATGACTTTATAAGGAGCAGAATGGAGACCTGCGCTCCCTTCATCTTCCCCACGTGAAGACACAGTAAGGAGACTGCCAGCCAGGGCGAGAGCTGCCATCGGAACCCAACCACGCCGGTGCCCTGATCTCAGACCTCGTCCTCCAGAACTGCGGGGGAAAAGTTGCTGTGGTTGAAGCCACACAAAAGTTGCTGTGGTATTTTGGCATAGCAGGCCAAGCAGACTAAGACATACTGTCTTCTACATGTACTCATTCATTCATTCATTCATTCATTCCCTGCTATTTTTAATTAAAATAGCATTATATTACAGCGTGTTTTTAACCTTTTTTACTTAGTAAGTTGTGATAATGCCACACCATATTATTCTATGCCCTGTGTTTCGCATTAGTTTCTTCCTGGAGCTGCTAAAACAAATTACCACAAACTTGATAGTTTAAAACAACAGAATTCTTTTACCTCACAGATCTGGAGGCCAGAAGTCCAAAATCAAGTTTTGGCAAGGCCACACTTTCTCCTGAGTGTCTAGGTAGAATCTGTTTCTCACCTCTTCTAGCTTGTGCTGGCTAGGGGTGTTCCTTGGGTTGTGGCTACATCACTTATTTCAGTCTCTGCCTTTATCCTCTTAATGAGTTATCCACTGTGTGCGTGTGTGTGTGTGTGTGTGTATCTCAACATTCCCTCTGCCTCTCTTTTTTGAGTATATTTGTGATTGAATTCAGGGTCACCCAGATACCCCAGGCTAAACACCTACTCACAATATCCTTACCTTAATCACAGTGTTTGCCATATAAGGTAATAATTGTTCTTTTGCCATGTAAGGGAATATTCACAGGTTCTGAGGTTTAGAAAGAAAATATAGCTTTGGTGAGGTGGCATTTTTTTTCAGTCAGCCAAAGTCCATCTTCTGGTCCCCAAAGATTCAGATCCATCCCACATGCAAAAATACATTCTACCCCAGCATCCCCTCAAATCTCAACCCATTCCACCATCAGCTCAAGCCCCAGATCTCATCATGTAAACCATTTAGGTCAGGCATGTGTGCGGACTGGGTATGTTCCATCTGGGGGCAAATTCCTCTCTATCTATGGACCTGTGAGACTAGAAAACCAGTTATCAGCTTCCAAACCACAGCGGAAGGCACAGGATAAAAGTTATAGACATCCCCACCCCAAAAGGGAAAAAAGTGAAAGGATTGCTTTGGCATGCCATAATGGCCACCAACAGCTCTGTGTTGCTTCCCACTGACAGCGCAGGATCTGTGTCTTGACATCGTCCCACATTTGGGGTCGATATTAAAATTTTGAAGCAAATCAAGGGGCCTTAAACTCCTCATAGGCTTTTTTTTCTTTTTTGCTAGATTCATTCTTGTTTTCTGCTTAATTGCATTATAAATAAGTGAAAGTTAAGCAGCTTCTCTTGAATGTCTGCCAGAAGCTTTTAATCTGTTGGTGCCCCCGTGAGAGTCCTTTGTGATGTGTGAATCAGTCACACCAGCTTCTCCTGGCTTTGAAAATCCTGGAGATTTGGCTATTTCTAGTATCTTTAATTGTATTGTCTGGCGTGCGACAGACATAGCCTTCTTCATGCACAATATTTTTCATGTCAGAGCTGTATCAATGTGTACTGTAAGACAATTAAAATGACAATTAGAAGTATAAAGTTAAAATCGTACGTACAAGGCTGTGCCACTACCAATGACTGAACCGAGGCGACACCCAGATAAATAGAAACCTTTCCCTTTATATGCAGCTACGTTTGCACATGCAGGCAACCTCATGCGCCCTCACGTACTCACCTGCTTGGCAGCTGTTCAGTTATTTCAAGATTGGTGGTGAGGCCCTGGTTGCGTGGCTCAGCTGGTTAGAGTGTGATGGGGTCCATCCAAGAATCGACCAATGAATGAATGAGTAAGTGGAACAACAATTGATGTTTCTCAGTCTCTGTCTTTCTCTCTCTCTCTCTCTCTCCCTGTGACCCCTGCTTCCTGAAAAATCCATCAATAATTTTTTTAAAAAGATTGGTTGTGAGATGCTTCCAAAGTTCAGAAATGTTGAAAAACAAACCATATATATCTAAGACTAAGGTGATATGATATTTCTACATAAATAAATATTCTTTTGGAATATTATTTTTAACGGCTGCATATTATTTTATTATATAGTTGTATACAACAGGCCTCTTCTTACTGAGCATTTGGTTCATTTCCAATATTTCTCTAATTGAGGTTTGTGATAAATATCCTGGTGGTAAGACGGAGTTCAGATATTTAACATTTATTCCAGAAAGTATCTTAATGGGAATTAAAAAACTATCTTGTATTAATATGCAAATTAAAATGCTGGGAGTTTTTAATCTCAATTTCTTATTTTTTTTACCTTATTTTAACTTGCTGTTGTATTCTGTGTTTGAATATGTTGAGTAGGCAGCCCATGAAGTCGGTATCAATCATTAGCACCTTATCTGTGTGACTGTTGGTTAATGAGTTTGAAGGTACTACAAAGACCAGATGAAGGGGGCTTGGCAAGGGGGAGGCCACAGGAGAGGAGACATTAAAGGGAAAGGCCCCTTCCAGTCAAGGCACATGCCTAGGTTGTGGATATGATCCCTGGTTGGGGCACATGCAAGAGGCAACCAATCGATGCCCTCTCTTACACCAGTGATTCCCCTCTCTGCTCCTCTCTGTCTAAAGCAATGAAAAAAAAAATGTCCTCGGGTGAGACTAAAAATATATGCATAAATAAATAAAGGGAAAGCCCTGGACTGTGAGAGAATGTCAGTGGAAGCCAGCCTTAACCACTCTGAGGGCCATCTAAGAATCACTAGGAGATGAGCTTGTTGAGCGGGCGGGTGGTGATAGGTGCGAACAAGAAGAATGAGGGTAGAAAGCAAACTTTGCCTACTTCTTAACATACCCGAGGCATTCAGCTGATCGGCATGCATGATCTAAACCACTGCCCCATCTCTTCAGTAAACTGCAGGTGCAAACAGTGAACACAGGGTGATGTCAGGGCAGCAGGGAAGAGTTGTGTAAAAATAGGGGCCCTGAAGGACCTGCTCGGGGATTATAATCATAAGTGTGGGAGGGAGGCAAAAGCGTGCGCTTGCGTACTGGGACACACCTCACCGGGGACAGCTGTGGAATCTTCTCCTGAGATTTAAAATTGATCTATATATATTTCTCCCTCTCCTTATTTTTTAAGGTTTTCCTTTAATTTTTTTAATAAATGAAGTCTGTGTTTATTCTTCAACATCTGTCCTTACCAAATGTTATGATTTATTTTTATTCAATTACTGTGTCCCTCCATCTTTTCTAATGTATTCTCAGTGGCCTCCTCTCTCCTACTGTCTTTCCCTACACTTAGACTGACATTAGATACATACAGATCCAAAGGAAGCATGCACAGAGGTGACGTGGGGAAAACCCCTTCAGGAAAAGCATGAAAAGAGCTAAGGGCATTCCCTTGGCCTGCAGGGCAGCAGGTGGCAAGCAAACCCTCCCCGGGTCTCCTTTCTCCAATCAGACCCATTTCTCCTTCATAGACAGATTCCCAGGGTGCGTGTGTGCATGTGTATGTGCACACATGTGTGGTGCATGTGTCTGGGGAATGAGGCAGCTATACACTGTCCTTATAGCTGACCTGCAGTGCCCGGTGGGATACTGGGTCAGCTTTGTCCCAGCTCCAAAAGGTAGAAAGGAGCCCATTGTCCTTGATAAAAAGCCTGGAATAGAACTGCCCTTTTTAACGGTGCATGACATTGTAAAAGCTCAGATCTATTTTCTGACTTACTATAGCCACTGCTAGTCCACAGTGTTGCTCTCTAGGTTTCTCTAAATCTATTTCAGAGTCCTTTCTTCATGTACACCAAGATACATTTTTTGAGGTTGAATCACATTTCCTTTTGTTTGCTTTAAACTAAATTTAGTACAGTGTGTCTCAGTTCTTAACAATTCCCAAATTAGAAAGCTCTTTAAACTTCACTAGCAATGTGGTGTTTACTTACTTTTTTCAAACCTTCTCGCTGTGTTAACATATAAACTAATATTTGTACAGTGCTTTACAGTTTACAAAATACTTTAAACCCATCACCTCCTGACACGGGGTGTTATTGAGAACTTTTGTACGGAAGCAGAGACTGAGGCTTGAAGACATAACTGGTTTGTTAAAGGCTGCACAGCTACTAACAGAGTTGAGATCGAAGTTGGTCTTCTGGCTCAAAACCCCATGCCCTTTATCCCACACAGGGCTGCCTCTCTACTACCATCCATGTGCTTCCACACAGGAAATAGTGAATAGCAAATGTACGTGTCACTATTGGACAGGTATAAATTTCTGTGTCTAAAAAGATGGGCCAACTGTAAGTGTTGCTCAAAAATGTGTTATTTTGTTTCTGTTAACCTAAAAGCAACACACACAAAAGCACTAGCTGGTGCTTTTAAGGATATTAATAGCTAATATTTATTAAGTACTTACAATGCACCATAGTCTATATTCGGTGCTTTCTAAATAATGTCTCAATTACCCTTCATGACAAAACTATGAGAGAGCATACTAGGGCCTTAGTCAACTCGGGCTGCCAGAATACTATAGACTGGGTGTCTTAAAACAACTTATTTCTCACAGTTATGGGGACTGGAAGTCCAAGATCAGGGTGCCAGTGTCATTGGGATTTTGATGAGGGAGGGCTCTCTTCTTGGTTCACAAACAGTTGCTTTCTTACTGTAATCATTTTTTTTAATTTTTTAAATTTTATTTTTATCCATCAATGTTTATTCCCTGTTATACCCTCTTCCACCTCCAAACCCCCCATAATCACCACACTGTTGTCACTGTTCTTGAGTTCTTTCTCTTTTCTCTTTTTTACTCACTCCCTCCATCCCCCCCAGCACCTCCCACACACTCTGAGCTGTCAGCCTGCTCTCCATCTATGAGTCTGTCTCTGTTTTGCTTGTTAGTTCCGTTTGTTCATTAGGTTCCACGTGAGCAAAATATGGTACAGTTGTTTGGAGCATTGTCCCATACACCAAAAGGTCAGGAGTTTGATTCTCACTGTGTTCTTACATGTTCCTCTTCTTTAAGAACATGAATTCTATCATTGAGGCTCCACCCTAAGGACCTCATCTAAACCTAATTACATTCCAAAGGCTCCATCTCCAAACACCATCATATTGGGCATTAGGCCTTCTGCATACGAATTTGAGGGGCATCCAAACAGTTGATAGCCGCTCGTATCATCCCTATTTTGAAGATGAGGGAAACAGAGTTGTAAGAGGTTATATAAGTCACTCAGACTAGTAAGTGGTAGGGTGGGGGCTAGAACCCTGGGGGAGAATGGCCCCAGTGAGCACATCCTTAACCACTAAACCATAGGGGTTAAGATGTCCGGTTCTGTAATCAGTTAGGTTAGAATTTCAGCTGCACTGGTGACTAGCTGCATTAAATGGGCAAATAGTTAATCTCGCTGAAGCTCAGTTTTTCCATCTGTAAAATGATTAAATAAGTTAACAAAAATTGGCACCTAATTAGTAGTCAATAAATGTTAGCCAGCTCTTCTAATGCTACACACACCTTCACTTATTTCCTTATTTCCCAAATACATGTTGAACACGTGCTGTGTGTCCCTCCATATTCCTGGGCACATTCTGTCTTTAGAAGCTCCCTCTTCTCTGTATGCCCAAGATCACCAACTTCCAGGGCTAACCAGGCGCTTTCCTCTCACCTGCATTTAAATAATTCTCTCGCTATGCAGTGTCAGGGTTACTCACTTTTAGCCTGGTGTCGCTGTTCTTTCAAATAAGTCGGTAACTCCAGCATCTTTTGTTTTGCAACATCACTACCACTCTGCCTCCTCCTTCAAAATGCCAGAATTCACTTGGCTGTTTTCTAGAATGACAAGAGGTCACCCTCTCATGTCATGAAGGAAACCCTTCTGTTTCGCTTCAGACACCTCCCGTTTACACAACATGATTTAAAAGCCAGCACTTCCATCACGAGGCCCCTTCTTTTTTGCTGCTTCGCGTTCTTTTCTGCCTGCAGACTGGATCATGGACTAATGTCTCGGAATCAGATTACGGGTGCTTGATGGCTCTCTGCCTGTGAGTGGATTTGTTTCCAGACCCCTTTGCCCTAGCTCTCAAGTTCTGTTCCCAAGATTCTGTTTTCCCCATTCCTCAGCCTAGTGGGGGCTAAAAAAATATTAATGCTTTTCCTCCCACCTTCTAAGTTCTTCTGGCTGGGCTAATTATCAAACTAACAGAGACAGGTTAATAGGAGAAAATCAAAGTTTAGTACATGTGCATGGAAAATTCACATAAACATGAAAATTCCAAAGACAGTGAGGCAATATTGGGTATATAAGACAGTTTTGGACAAAGGAGGAAGGAAGGGGAATGGGCTATTAGATTTTAGAAGTGAGAATGGGGGTGATGTATGGGTAGTTGAGGAATTGCGGAACACACGTGTCGGGAAAATCTTTGCTGGGCACCTCAGAAACAGCGGGCCCCGGGGGTTACCTAGCTAACAGGCCCCAGCCTGGAGCCCTCTTGTTTACCATACTTAATACAAGGTAAGCAAAGGCAAACATCCTAAGATCTCCTTCCTGAAGCAGGTTTCTCTGTCTGAATCTCTTAGGCAGGAAAGGGAGGAGGTTCATTCTCAGTCTTTTGTTTCTTGGTACAGAGCTTAAAATCAATATCCTAAAGAGCAGCTTCAGGGGGGCAGAATTATGGTCCTTTCAGCTCTTAGAACTTACTTGGGAAGCTTTCACTTTGCTTTTGACCTAGGATTATTAGGTGAAACACTTTTCATAAGCCTTGCTGTGCTAACTTGAAGGCTAGTGTTTTATACACAGTACCGCAACTTACATAATGCTTTTCTATATGAATATGGCCAAGTACAAAAAACTGTAAGTTCAATGTCAAACCTGATGCCATTGTGATAAAACAAATACAAACTGCCTTTAATTGGAACAGACGTTTTACGATCTGAATATTTCTCTAAACTCAATCCACGCGGTTAACGAAGCCAAAAGCGGAATGCATTAAGAGGCATAAAATTGGAAATTGGACATGTGGATAAGCTTTATTGATATTGTAAAATATTATGGTAGAATTTTGTGTCAAATCTCCTCATATGGGGGCACCACATTAAAAAGAAAAACAGTAAGAGTTGTGAGTAGTACTGACATAGTTAGCCGTTGGACCTACTTGGATTCACAGCACTCACTATAGACAGTTTGCAACTTTCAGCAGATGGCCGGAATTAAGGCCTGGTGCGCCTTTCCGCAGCAGTGACGCCGCCGTGCCGGAAGTTCTGCCCTTGTCACGGATTTAACTTCACGGGGAAATAAGCTAGCGAGATGGAAACTGCTGAATCTGATGGTGCGGCGCTAACTTCAGCGGAACAGCAGATTCCGTTGTTAAGACCCTGGTGTTTCTGCAGGGGGAGGGAGGTGGGTTCAGTTGGGGTGGGGTGGAGGGATGGGGAGAAAAGGCATACAACTATACTTGAATAACAATAAAAATTTAAAAAAGAAAAAAGACAATGATCAGTCTGGTGGGAAGCCCGTAATTGAATAGAGTGGGGGGAAGAGAAAAGGCAAGAGAACGAACCAGTTGAATTGGTTATTTACTTTGTGTAAGCAAAACAAAATGTTCTTTAAGGGAAGGTATTGCTCTTAAACATGTAGTTTCGATACTCTGTTGATATAGTAATCTACCATGGCCCTATTTTGAAGATAACTAACGAAGTGGAAAAAGAGGAAGCAAAAAAATATTCTCTGGGAGATTCACTCAAATTTTTCAGCGTTTACTGTATTTGAGATGGTATAAGCTCTTTAGATATGTTCCATTTTTTAATCCTCATAACATCCTGTGACATAGACACAGTTTTTTCTTATTTTTAATAGATGTTATTTTTAGAGCAGTTTTAGATTCACAGCATAATTTAGCAGACCACACAGAGATTTCCCTTATCCGCACGGCCCCCCACACGCAGAGCCTTCGCCATTGTTGACATTCCCCACCAGAGCGGTACATTTGCCCCTGCGCTGACACCTCATCATCGCCCCAAACCCGCCGTTTGCACAGGGCTCACTCTTGATGTTGTGCCTTCTGAGGGTTTGGACAGAGGTACGATGTCATGTGCCCACCACTGTTAGAAACAATTTTTACTCCCACATTACATCTGAAGAGACTAAGGCAAAGCGAAGTCTCCCAGCTGGTGAGTGGCTGAGCTGGGCTGCAAAGGGTCCGCTGGATCTGGCCTGGAGAAGGTTTATCTGCAACCCCTGTGAGAGCAGTTTTAGGAGAGTTGTTGGGTGGAGGTGAGAAGAGAATCTGATTTTCTTTTTTTTAATTATATTTTATTGATTATGCTATTACAGTTGTCCCAGTTTTTTTCTCCCCTTTTTCCCCCTCTGCCCTGCACCCCCCACCCTCTGCATTCCCCCCGCCGTAGTTCAGGTCCATGGGTCATACGTATAAGGTCTTTGGCTTCTCCATTTCCTATGCTATTCTTACCCTCCCCCTGGTTTTCTTCTCTGCAGGATCTCTGGAGGCGGGCACATGGGGAGAGTCCGTGGGCCCCTACACGTTCACTTACGTGATGACATCCTGGATGTCTCCCAGCAGGCAGTTTGGTTTCAGTGTGCTGCCAACCGTGATGAGAACCTAGCTGTGGGCGCCTCATTTGTTTAGATAGTTTGTAACTTTCTGAAACCATTTTAATTGAATACTGTTTCATTGCCACTGCAATCCCGTAAGGTGCACTATCTCCACTGTACAGACTAACAGCAGAGGCACAGAGAGATTTCAGATGCCTTTTCACGAATGCTGGTAAAGTCAGTCTGAGAACTCAGGACTATCATTCTACTGTTGAACTTAACATCCTTCAGAGTCATTAATCTTTGGCTTAGGTTTCCACAAACGAGGCTGATAGTCTTGAGGAGAGACTCTGTGGTGATTGATAGCATCCATGAGAACTTGTCATCCCTTCTCCTCCCCCAGCATGCTAGGCAAAGGTCGTTGACATGGTGATGTTATTAGACTAGCTTCACCTGAGAGCGCCAGGCAATTTGCCATTTCCCGGTTTAACCTGTGTAATATTACCCAGCTTACAAGTCCAGGAAAGTAAGAAGCAGGCAGTGTAAGTTCAAAGTCACAAAGTGAGTCAAAAGAGCCCCAGCTGTTGAAGTCCTTAAGTAACATGACTTCCCCTTGTGCACAGGCAGGCCATTGGCCTCATTGATTTATTGACATCTGAGAGTCATATTTACAGGTCTATAAAAATTATTGGTTGCTACAAAGATTCAGAAATATGAGTCCAGGGAATGTTCTGCAGCATAAATTCCCCAGTGATATATTCTAGAGCCAATCAGTAAGGAACTAAACATGTGTTGGTCAAGTCATTATTCACCCAAGCCAGGATATAAAGAAAAAAAAAATAGCAGCAGTCTTTGATTTCATTTTCTACCAGTTTACAAGGTTTTTTTTGCTTGTGGCTGCTGCTGTAACATCAAGTTAAAGCAATTTCCAGGCCATTATTGCTCTAGGGCAATAGCAACTTTTCAGTTTCTCTCCTGAATGTGTGGGAAACTTCAGAGATTACTCAGACATCAGCAAAAAACAAATTATGTGAGTGAGAGTCCCGTGCATCATGTGAGTCCTCGACCCGGAAATCTGCAGCAAGATGCATTTGTTCCTGAGGGCGCCGGACGCTGTGCAGGCAGTCCCAACGGCCACGGTGGTCACTTTAAAAAGTACTCAAATACTGATCTTAGAGAACTGACAATACATTGTGAAAGGTCCTCTTCTAAAACTTCCTTCTCTTTTGTGATCCAGCGCTCTAAATATCCTTCCTGAAACTCTTTTCTATTAAAGCAAGCAAATAAGGTAAAGAGGAGACAGGAAGGTGTACTCAAAGCCAGCTGACTTCTATTTATCATGTTGTTTCTGCATCTTTGATTTTTACAATTTTTCTCTTTCATTTGTGTTTTCCACCCATTTTCCATTCTTGGTTTTCCACTATTTTCAAATAGTACCTCATTAATAATTGCCATATTTCTGCCCTTTCTCATTTTTAATACATTCAGTATTTTATTTCGCTTCCCTTTCTGCTTACGCTGCCATCATCTTCTTGCTCTTTCTCCAAGTAACTGAGTTTGCACGTAGTTTTATATTTTTTAACAAATCACTTCAACAATATTCCAACTATCTCTGGAGAAAGGAATACAATCTGAAGTATAAATCATCCTGAGCCAAGGGAAAGCACGCTCAAGCAAGGCATTAATCCCTCACCCCTTCCCATTTCCAAAACCACACTGAGAAACAGCTTAGGTCAGCTAGATAGGATGTGGCAAAGGTGAAAAATGATAGTATGAAAAGCCCTGGGTTATATCAAATTTTGCTTTTTTATTACTTTGGACTTGCCAATAAATTCTGGGAGCCATGCCTTTTTAATATGTTTCCTTGGTCTCTGCTAACTCCAGCATTTGGCAGATGAAATTCCGATAGACTGTCTAGAGACCTCTTGCCCCAACATCAGCTAAACATCTCAATTGGCCAGCCACGGAGCAAGGGCAGTGAACATAGAGATTTCAATCTATTTCTACCTTTGCCCCTTAGCAGGAACTGCTTATATTTGATAATACGTAGCATAATAGTTGACAAATGTTCTTATTGGCTCAAAGCTAGTTGTGCAAAAAGAAAAACAGCACACCTCTCCTGCAGATTAAATATATATAATATATATTATATAATATAATGCTTTATAGTATATTTTGTATGTATGTATGTATGTAACCAGTAGAAGGATGAAAGAGGTGTTGAGGACAGCAAGGTAAAGAAATAATGAATGATGATTCGCTGTGCTTCTACTCTGTCCCAAGTGCTTTAGATACAGTACCTTAATTAATTTTACAATACACCTTTTAAAAAGATAAGAAAATGGAGGCATAGGATGGTTCAGTTACTTGCTGATGGTCACCTACTACATGGTAATCTGTGAATCTACATTTTGATGATGATGAAGACAAGGAAGAAAAAGGGGAAGAAAGATTTACTGAGCCAGACCCTGCACTAAGCATTTTATATACGTTTCATTTATACCAACTTTCTGAAGTTGGTAACGTTATTCATTCCGTATTATTGAGGAGAGACCAAAGGAGAGCATAGTAAAATAATATGTCCAAGTAACAGAGCGAGGGGGTGGAAGTTCCAGGATTTGAACCACGGCTGACTGACTTCAGGTCCCACAATGACCGCTCCAAAGCCACACGCTTTTCACTGCAGAACCATGTCTCTGGAGACCATGGAAATGTAACACCAAAGATATATTTTAGTGCCATATTTAAGAGAAAGAAAAAATCTGCTTCATTCAAGGTGTGAATAGCCTACCAATGTAGCCCAAGTACTGTAAGGGTTATGTCAAAAGGGCAATTCAGCGTGCCTGGAAAGTGTCCATCAACATCGTGTCATCCCTGTAATGCTGTAGGCCTCCTCCTTCAGAATGTATTGGGCGTCCAAGGTCGTATCCGTGGGAGAAGGAGAGAGCCATCTAAAAAATGCAGGGTCGCCCATCCAGTTAACTCTATTGCTCATGCAGAATTAGCACATTTCTATTGAACGGGACTAGTAACACAAAAGATTGCAGGAACACAACTAGAACAAGTTTCAGGTGTTAGAGCTGTAAACTGAATAAAACTAAGTAACTCATTCTAATAAATTCCTTTTACAGGGTTAAAGCAATTGATGATGCCCGCTCCTTTGATGAAACTATTCTCATAAGCAATGCAGATTAGAAGATATTTAATTCCAATAATGATATCTTCTTTTATTTTTTGGATCCCTTGTCACTCAGAATGTCAATTTTGAATATGTGGGAAAATATGGACTTATAGGAACTTATATTAATTATTTACTATATGCCAGGCATTGTGCTAAGTATTACTTGCATTTTGTTATGTGAGGTTAATCTTATATACTCTCTACTAAATGGATGGGGTAACAATGGCTTAATGAGGTTAGTTGATTTTCCTGTGTTATATAACTAATAAAAAGTTTGGCTTCAAACCCAGGCCTTTCTGACCACAGAGCCTGAGCTCTTAATTTGTATTCATAGCTGGTCAAATGGTCATATTCAGGAAGTGTGGATTAATAGAGCATGGCGGCATGAAAGGGCTGTGTATCTTTCACTTCTACATCTTACAATTTAAAAGAAATATAGGTCAGTGGAGTCCGCTCAGAAAAGAGCTGTTTGTAGGGCAAGGGGCCCACAACCCCTTCAGTTGAAAAGGGACCTTAGGAGCCAACAATGTTTAGCCAAGAGAACAGAAGACTCAGTATGGTCCTATCCTCAGAGAGTGGAAGAGAGCTGCCTTCAAGAGGACGGAAATGAAATGAGCCTGTGAATGGAGGGTTCTGGAAGAGAGTGTTTCCAAGGCTTTTTGACATTCTGACTATGATATATTCTTCATGAATCCACAGAGTATAATATACTCGTCAGTTTGGACAACCATAACAAGATACAGTAGACTAGGTAGCTTAAAGAACAAACACATTTATTTCTCATAGTTCTAGAGTCTGGCAAGTTCAAGATCAAGGTGTTAGCAGAACCAGTGCCTGGTAAGGACACTCTTCTCTGTTTGCTGTTGGTCATCTTCTTTTGTATCTTCACATGGCGGAGATCAAAGAGGGCTCCTTTTATCCTCTTCTTATAAGGACACTAGTCCAATCATGGGGGGTTTCTCCCTCATGACCGAATCTTTCCAAAGGCTCTACTTCTTGATACCATCTCATCAGGGTTCCAAAAGGTGAATTTTGGGGGGATACAAACATTCAGTTCATAGCAGAGTAGAGCCAGTGGAAGCTGCATGTCAGCTTAGGTTAAAGAAGAATTCTCTGCAGGAGGGATCTAATGGTGTCAGTTCTTCCTCTGACATAACCCTTCACTGAGATTTGTAGCATAGGTCAGAAAAAGACTTGGCAGAACTTTTAGAAGGGAATTTTAAATATAGGATGATCAATTAAACTAGATGCCTTTCCAGAATGGAGTGTCCATGAATTGACACACAAAGGCTTAATGGTTACAACACCCACACCCCTCACACACACACACAAAATGTGCTAAGATTCCTGAGCCTGGGATCCCATGTTTCCTCTACTCAAGAAGCCTCCAATAGAAAAGGAGGGCTAGAAAGAAGAATTTACAATGACAGTAGCATCAGCACTCGGCTCTTGCATTTGAGTTCTAAAATGATATAGGTTTGTAAGAAAACCCATGCAATTGTGTATCATAGCCAAAAAATGAAAATAATCTAAATGTTCGTCAACAAATGAATGAACAAAATATGGTACATCTATAATGGAACATTGTTTAGCCTTGAAAAAAGAATGAAACTTGTCAGAGGCTACAACATATGTGAACCTTGAGGGCATTATGCTAAGTGAAATAAGCCAGTCACAAAAAGATAAATATTGCATGATTCCACTCACATGTGGAATCTAAAGCAGTCCAACTCTTAGAAACGGAAAGGTTGTTGCCAGAGGCTACAGGGAAGAGGAAAGGGGGAGTTGTTATCTAGAGGGCATTGAGTGTCAGTTTTGCCAGATTCCGTTCTGGAGATCTGTTGCACAATATCAATGTACTTAACACTACTGAACTGTTCGCTTAGAAATAGCTAAGGTGGTGAAATTTGTTATGTGCTTTTTTTTTTTTTTTTACCACAATAGAAATAAAAAGAAAATTCATGGAAGAACTAATGAGAAAACTCCTAAGAAAATGTTTTGACAAGAGCAAAGCTCCACTCAAGTTTTAGGGAATATAAATAATATCAACAAGGTAGAGAGGTGACATTCCTAATTGATCGAGATTCTTTCTTGGTTGATTGCAACTATTTATAGATATGGGTTAATGAGTGAAAAATTCAAATTCATTTCTAAAATGCCATAAAATCAGTCTTACTGATGAACACAATGAGAATGATAAAAACCCACTCAGCAAACATTCTGAGGGTGCGGTCAATTCCATCTTCAGCTGTTCTCAGGTGATATTTTCCGAAATGGTCACTACAGTGTTCTTTTTATATATTTTCTTCTTTCAATTTCAAATACTCCTAGTACTTTTTTCCTGCAACATACATGTGCATGGATACACAAACAAAATACAGTTTAGAATCCCTCCCCAGAAAGACAGGATTACAATTCAAACCTCTGAAAAGAGATTTCGAATAGCACCTTGAGATTTCTTAGCCTTTCTGAATAGCCAGAAGTTTCAGAGAATAGTCAAAATCTCCCTTCTGATTACTGTTGTTGTTCATTGTTTCCATTTGGAACCAACTATTGTATATATTTGAAACCAAGAAACAGTTGTCTTTGAACTCCATGTGTCCTTAACATATTCCATTTTCTGACATTCACTCTTTCCAGGTTTCCCTTGATAGCTCTTGTATTGAAATGCATACCTATCAAAGCACTAATATAAACAGTCATTCCTTTATGGTTAGATGTGACCAAGTCTGCCTCTCGAAGCTCAACCTACTCTATTTTTTAGTTTTATGATGATTCATTCCAATCCACATTCCACTCCCATTGCCCTTCTTGCTCTAGATTGGATCGATTTTTTCAGCTGCCTAAGCTCTAACAGTTGGGGCAGGGATATGGTGAAGGACAAATCAGTTATGATTCTAAACTGGACTCTATCAAATGGGGACATTTCAAATTAAATTGTTGTAGCTAACTTTTTTCTAAGCAAACGTAATGTTTCAATCCATGACTCACCCATAGCTCTGATTTAACTTACAGGACGGTTTGATATAATGAGGAAAAGTCTAAATAATCCCTAAAAGAGAATACAGATATCCAAAAATTGTAGTGTCTTCTTTGGCCCAAAGAAGAAAAGCATGGGGGGAAACCTCGAGATGGGGATCAGGAAACATTTGTTCATAGCGCCAAGGCTAAGAACTTTTGCTGAAAGCTTCTGTAGAAACTCTTCTGGTCCACGTAGCTTTTATCCCATATTTAACAAGTGTGGGAAAATGATCTGTGTTCTCTTCAACCACATATTTTCTAGGTAGTTAGCATTTCTGTCCCTTCTTTCTGACTCTAGCCTCCCTTATTTTCTCCAAAGTGCTTTTCCCCACCTAACATACATTTATGGGTATATCACAAGACTGTAAACTCCCATCATTTCAAAGATTAGCCCATAAATATTTGTGAAATGGAGGAATGAATGAATGGTAGACAGCCTTTTTTATTATAACCCACATTGCATTAAAAGTAATTCTATTAGGGAAACTAATAAAGCAATGTGCTCGGTACTACTCAGATTAAGGTAAATGGAACACATTTAATAGTTTCTCAGGTATCCGCTTTTTGCAATACAAAAGATGGATGATACCTACAGTGTCTCTAATTTCATGACAGAAAGTAATGCATATAATTTAATGGATAAATACAGGATTTTCACAGTTCTTTGGCTTATTTCTTGCCAGAAATGTTAGTACATGCTGTTCTTGAACACCAGTGAAAACACCTTATAGTGAGGTATCTTTGGCCCAGGTGACACTCTTTTTTTTTTTTTAAGATTTTATTTTTAGAGAGCGGAAGAGGGGGAGAAAGAGAAGGGGAGAAACATCAGTGTGTGGTTGCCTTTTGAGCATCTCCTACTGGGACCTGGCCTGCACCCCAGGCATGTGCCCTGACTGGGAATCAAACCAGCGAGCGACCCTTTGGTTCGCAGGCCTGCGCTCAGTCCACGGAGCCACACCAACCAGGGCCCGTGTAGCGTTCTTGACTTGGATGCAAAGTAATACTGAATAAAACTCTTTGGTGGACTTTCTTTTAATCAGAGTCAAATCTGACAAGTAAAGCAGTATTATTAGTGTGATAATGAATAACTATTAGATTTTGATACTTTCCAAATGCATTACATAAATAGATCACATAGTAAACTGCAATAAAAAGTGTACAGCACAGAAATATCTTTCCTGGCTATCCCACTGAATGATAACAAGGAACAGATAAAGATCATCTTTATGCAAATACTCTGAAAAGTAAAAATATTAGAAATACAAATAGCTGCCCGTGGCCAGATAGCTCAGTTGGTTAGAGCATCATCCCGATACACCAAGGTTGCAGGTTTAATCCCCAGTCACAGAACATACAAGAATCAGCCAATGAATGCACAAATAGGTGGGACAACAGATTGATCTCCCTCTCTCTCTCTCTCTCTCTCTCTCTCTCTGTCTCCCCCTTCTCTCTCTTTCTCATCAAAATTGTTTTTAAAATTTAAAGAAATACAAATAACCAAATATATAAATAAAAATTGCGCTAGGAATGGTTCATATATATTTGATGATTTTTAAGCATTGCCCAATGTTGTAAGTTCTGTTCAAAGCCAAAACCTGCCTTCAAACCCCATTCTACAACTCATTGTACATTATTTCTTTGGTGGGCACTGTGGTGGCCTCTCAACTTTCATTCCCACTTTATCTGGTAAATATTGCAGTTTTTCTTCCAGTCTCTGGGAGGAGCTCCCTTCTTCCCTGGCTCAGGCGTGAGACCATGACACAGGCCAGGGCAGTGAGAATGGAGAGCAAGACACGGAAAAGAAGCTTCCCTGCTCGAAGGTGTAGCTTCTGGAATTACTCTTTTTTTGTTCTCTTTGTCATGGATGACGATTTCTGTAGCCTCTGGAGTTGTTGGCAGCCAGGTGGTATCTATACAGGGTGGGGCAAAAGTGGGCTTACAGTTGTGAGTGTGCAAAACACATAGTTTATTCCCATATTATTACTAATTATTGTATTGTTTTCCACACAAACAATGTAAACTTACTTTTGCCTCACCCCGAATGGGTGATCTGACACTGCAGAAGGTTGAGGGGAGACCAAACATGAAAGTGGGTGTCCAGTAACGTGGTTAAGACCGAACCAAGTTTCTCTTGTGAGTCAGTGTATCTGCTTCCTTGTCAATATCAACATAAATCGCATGTTTGGTGACATCCTAACAAGTTAAATTCCTTTCTTTAACAAACACCTACTAAAAATGTACTATGTAAATGTTAGGTTTTACCATCCAAACATATTTAAGATTTCTTTCATGCCCTCAAAGAAGGTGCAGTCTGGTAGGAGAAACAGAAAGCAAACGCCAAGGTGGCCATGGGGTGAGAGTGGCCCATCACAGACGCAGGGAGGAAGGGGATGCATGTTTAAGGAGAATTTTTAAAAAATAATAAAGGTGACTAACAGTTAGTCATTTCATTATCATCAGGCCTAAATAATGTGAGTGCCGTGATAAAGTGCACCTTCCAGGGTGGCCCTTTCCCACTGCCTTCAGGCCCCTAAACCTCATATGCCATTTTTAAATGACTACCTATCAATCACACTAAGTCATCTTTGTAGCCTGAACCTCACGTTTACAGAAATAAGCCTTTTAAAGAATGCTATTCTTTGATTGTATGGGAGCCAAAATCTTGACTGTAGTAATGGAGTAGATCTAGCTAACTGTAACTATGTTGGTAACAGGGAGTATTTCATTTAGTACTGCGTGAAGCCAACTTAGGAACTAGTTGGGACTACATGAAGGTACATAATGGGATAAGGAAAATTATAGCTACAAAATATTAATGCTGTAAAATGGAGAACTGATAGATACTTTTAATTTGTCTTTACTGAAGAATTGATGACATTTCCCAGCCAGGTGTGGCTAAGAGAACAGACTCTATAATGACTATTAAGAGTAAGCCTTCCTACTAAAGTAGCTTAATCCATTGATGCTCTTCTATGCATCTGTTATTCTGGCTGCAATCTAGTCCTCGCCTTACTCTAGCAGTGCTCTGTGCTCTCACTTCCTCATTAACGCTTGCTCGGAGATGGCTTTAGGTGTCGTGTTTCCCTGTTGTATGAAAGACAGCTGCTTCGCCATTACAGCCCGGCTACTTCCTCCCTGCGGATGCAGATGATACTGCGGTGCAGCCACAAGTACTATGGAGTGGGAGAGCTGATGCTGGTGAAGTCAGTCCTCACCAGGGAGATGAGGACGAGCTGGGTCCTGACAGATGAGAAAGATTTGTATACTCGAGGGGAGAAAGCTGAGGAAGTGTTTTAAGGAAAGATACAAGAGCATATAGTATATTGTGTATTCAGTAAAGGAGAGTAAAGCAGCAATACTAAACTGTGAGTATATGGTGGCATACGCGAGGGAAAGAAATCTGGTTTAGTGTTGCAGAAAGGTGCAGCGTTTGCCCCAACGTGGAAAGAAGTGAAGCTGCGTCTAGAACATCGTGCTAATTACTTAGAACCTTATTTGATAAATAATGAGCCATAAAAATGTGTGACCACAGAAATTATATAATTCTGGATTTGAATATTTGAATATTCAAATATGTAAATGTGCATGTTGTGAATATTAATATGGTTAATAGTATGAAACTCACCAAATTAAAGAATTAAAATAATTCTAACACTGTTGTATATGTATTTTACTTCCTCTCTAACCTGCTTTTTACTTCTTGCTCAGAGTTAGCCACTATAATGAATTTTATTTAATCACTTAAAAATTTATCACTAAAAAGATTTAGCATGTATATGTCTTTAAACAATGTACTTGGTTTTGAACTCTAAAAATTATACTACATATAGTCTTCATGACTTGCTTTTTATGTGACTATTATTTTTTAAGTTTACCAAGATATATTTGTTTTTATAGCTATAGTTCATTCATTTTCGTCACTGTCTAATATGCCAATGGAATATGCCACATTTATTTATCCTCATGCTATTGAACATTCCAGATTCTTTGTTATTACAAACAATGTCTTCTAGTGCACATGAGCAAGTTTCTCAGATATGTATACTTAGCAAAAGGATTACTGAAAGTTACATTTATAAAGGTTCGATTTTGCAAGATAGCGCCATTTTTAATATGGAAGTTACAACAATTTAAACACCAGACAGCACTGAAACACATCAGCAGTAGCAACAGTTAGTGTAGTCAAACTGCTTGTCTTTCTGCCAAATTAGGGAAAAAAACAAAATCTTTATCATTTTAGTGTTAATTTGTCTTTTCCTGGTTACTAATGAAATTGAGCAAAAACCTGTTTATATGTGGTTATGTGTCTTTCAAAATGTCTGTTCTTATCTTCACCCATTCCTCAACTGCAATGCTTTCATAGTTATAAAACTTAAGTGTAGTCTCTATCTGTTGTTGTATGAAAGACATTGGCTTCGCCCTTCCAGCCGGGCTGCTTCCTGCCTCCAGATGCAGATTACTCTGCAGTGTAGTAGGTACAGGTAACAGAGAGTTTTGATAAGAGATATTTCCTGTCCGTTTTGTCTAAATATCCAGCTTATTGCCATAATTTCTCTGAATATCTTTTCATTGTTTTTTAAAAATCTTTGATGTAGCTGTAGTTATGTTCTCATTTATATTCCAAATATCTTTTATTTGCATCTTCTCTTTAGTTCTCTTAATCAATCTGGCCACTAGTTTGTCTGTTTTTAAAGTTCTTTAAATTCATCACTGTTATTCTGTTTTCTTGGGACTTACTCAGTTTTTCTAACTTCTTAACTTGCTGGCTTAACCTCAAGAAAGGTTCAAAACTTTATTTGAGAACTGTCTGAGTATACCATTATCATTCTATTTAAATCTTTTAATTTCTATTAAAAATGTTTTGACTTACAAGTTATTCAACAACATGTGTTTCATTTCCAATTACATGGAAATTCTTATTAATCCTTTGGTTATTACCTTCTAATTTATTTGAATTTTTGTCTGAGAAAATGGTTCATATGGACTGATTTTCTGACATTGAAACAAACAACTAACAGCTTAGTATGTGGATTTTATTTTTATGCCAAATGTTTCTTGATAAGAATGCAATATCTCTAGCTGTATGCAAGGTTCCATAAATCAAGCCTGTTAATTGTATTGATCAAACCTTTTATAAATTCATTATTTTTATCTGCTTTATCTATTAATAATTTAAAGGATTATCTTGAACTCTTTCATGATAAGTTTTTCTTTGCAATTTTAGTGCTCTAGCACTAACTAGCACTACCTAGAATTGTAGTTCCATGTTTTCTGTATATTTTTTGTTATTTTGTTATGTGGAGATGAGCTTACAACTATCATCATAGTTCTCTGATGAACTGACCCTTTTTATCATTATGTACTAACCCTTCTCATTGCCAAAGTTTTTTTTTTTTATTTAAGAATGTTTTGTATTATTCTCCAGCTTTTTTTGGTTAACACTTACACGGTATGCCTTTCCCATCCTCTTATTTTCCATTTTTGTTTTCTCAGAGGCATGCCTCTTACACACAGTAAATAGCTGGCTTTGTTTTCATTTGCAGTCTAATAATCTCTACTTTTAATTGGCAGTTTAAGGTCATTTACATATATTTATTAAAATGCTTAGACTTATTATCATCATCTTTATACTGTCAACGCTTCTTTCTTCTTCTCCCCCTTTTCCCCTTTATATTTTGGATTGACAGAGGGCATTTCTTTATTCCATTGTTTTTCATCTACTGATTTGGAAGTTATCTTATTTATACTTTAGCAGTTGCCCTAGAAATTTTAACATGCATACTTAATAAAGTCTGATGTTAATCGATGGTAATCCTACCCGAAAATTATACAAGGATCATGGAACATTTAGTGTTCATTATTGCTTACCCTCTCCTGACTTCCACATTACTGTTTATCTTTTTCTATCCCCTAAATTAGAAAGTATTATGGGTATTTCTATAGGCAGTGCTTATTTAGATTGATCTGCTCATTAAACAGTGTTTTCTCCCCCTTGTTTCTTGCACTTCATAATTTCCTTTTGAGAACATTTTTCTTCTCCTAAGAAGACTATAACTTCAATATTTCCTTAGTGATTGCCTATTGTTAGAAACTCTATTTTGTTGTTTGTTTGTTTTTTTAATGAAAATACTTCTATTTTTCCTCAGCACTTTGAATATATTCTTCTATTGGCTTACTGGTTCCACTGTTGTTGTAGAGAATCTTATGGTCAAATTTGTGTGCGTTATAACCGCTCTGTCTTCCTCTGGTTATGTAGAAGAACTTCTCTATCTTTGGTGTTCTGCAATTTTGCTGGCTATGCCTAGTTGTGGATTTATAAAAATGTATTGTTTATATATGGCGTGCTTCAGTTATATGTGGATTAGTGGTTTTTATCAGTTCTGAGAGTTTTCAATCAAATATTGAATTTAACTACCATATCTCCTTTATTATCTCCAACCTTTCTAACTGAGACCACAATTACATACATATGATTGATGTTCTCATATTATTCTCCATGTCTCTTAACTTCTGTTTAATAATTTCCATCTTCTGTGTCTACAGAATTGTATCAGATCTAAGTCTTCACTGCATCTAATCTCCTAAGTCTCATAAATTGGTCATAGAAGGAAATGGAGTAATATCGTACCGGCTGATTTAGAAAGTAGTACAGTCATTTCAAAGGTAGAGAAGACAGATTAATTTTTCCCTAGGTAATTTATATTAATAACCATTATCATTATTGTCCTGATATTTGTTGTAGAATATCTATAATACTTACATTGTATAGATATTTGTTGTAGAATATCTATAATACTTATGTTGTACAAGTAAGTGAAGTTTTCACTTCAAAGACTTTTTAACTATTATTACTTGCTTTAAAAGACAAATAAAAATGAGACCTTTATTAAGTTTTAAGCTTCAGTTGAGAAACTTGAATTAATGCAGTAATACTCGTTTGTAAGCTCATTGCCTTGATTTATCTGATATGGGATCATCTCCTCAACCTTCCTAAGCCTTTTACCCACATCTGTAAGAGGCACAAATGTCCTTGCAAAAGACCAGCACCATCTTCTGTGAGTGTGTGATTTATTGTTTTCCAAAAATATCAAACAGTCATGGGTTCAACAAATACAGCTAAAATCTCCTGCTGTTGAGCAAATTTATTCCTTATTGACTTTCTTCAAAAATATGTAACTGCTTTCCTACTGTTCTTAGCGTGACAAATCAACCATACACTTCAATTAATAATAATTTGCTAAAAAGCATTAAGGTACCCATTTGTCAAATTCGTATTTCTTGCTATATATCTTAAGTTTAAGAACTACAATTATAAACTTTGTTTTTAAATTTTAATACATTATGTTTAATAGCCCTTAAATTTGTTGTGTCTTTTAAGTCCCTCTTCCCCACAGATTAAAAATCTATCTTTTTTATTTTATAAAAAATTTTGATTAACACATACAGTTCGATCTCAGAAGTGGCATTACAAATACATTCTATACCCTGGCTGGTGTGGCTCAGTTGTTTGGAGGGTCATTCTGTAGACCAAAAAGTCACAGGTTCAATTCCTGGTTAGGGCACATACCCAGGTTGTTGGCTCAAGCCCTGTTCACGGCACTTGTGAGAGGACAACTGATCAACGCATGTGTCTCTCTCTCTGTCTCGGCAATGAAAAATGTGTCCTTGGGTGAGGATGAAAAAATACATTCTGTAAATCCAATAAAATATTGTAACAGCATTCAGATAAAAGAGATACTTATTTGACTCTCCACATTGACTGCCCTTCTTTCCTGCTTTTCTCCCTCCCTTCCTGCTTTCCTTGCTTCCTCCTCCCCCTCCCACGGAAGCTGGAAATTATTTGGAGTCACTGTGTTGACACTGTTCCCTTTTATAATGAGTTCAGCATTTGTGAATGTCAGCATTTGAGGCTTATATAAAAAATAACTTCTTGATTATTCATGATGATAAAGGTAGACAGCACTGAGGGAGTGAAAGTCCTCTGCACTGTTGGAGCCGGCAGCCAAGATGATGAGGTTGGAAGGCTTTATGACCCTGGGTGCCATCCTTGAAGACTCAAATTCTACCATTAGCAATTTGATCCTTTGAGTTAGGGCATTGCCCCTTATCAAAATGCAAATCCCTCCAGGCCGGAAAATGCCTTAAGCTGCTATCATTCATTAACATCATCTGACTAATTCATATATTGGAACCTTTCCAGCAGAACTAGCCTGAGATCAGATTTTGTCAGGAGAACTAGAGAGATTCAGTTTGAAAGAGATTAGGGACCAGATGAGGTCACAGAGCATCGGAAGAGCTGTAGGGGGCCATTGCAGCAGGACAGAGAGAACAACTAGAGGCTGAAGAGGCTCAAGAGAAACCCATCTAATTAATTCCCATTTTTGCCTATCTTTATTCCTCATTATGAATTTTTAAAAAATGAAGGAGAAAACATCCACATGAACACCCTATGAACACAGAGCAGGGCGTACAGTTTCTTGCATAATTTCATCTGGGATCACATTAGGCAAGAATCATAGAGAGTGGGAAGCAAAGAAACTAACTTGCAAGTGATCAAAAGCATGAAGGGAGCTGAGGAGTTAGAGATTATTTATTGTATTTACAGGATTTTAGAGTATATATGTAATTCTGGTCAAAAGTCTCATTTCAATTCAATAATTAAGTCTTAATTTCTTCAAACTCTAGAGTTGGATATGTTTGTATTTGCTTCCTCGGCCCCTTCTTATATTTAGTAAGCATGTCTAGTGTGCTTACTTGTATAAGTTTATTACTAGTGTTCTGGGGAACTCAATGAATAAGAAAAATGGAAGAGCTGCTCCCACATAGCTACCAAAGGGCCTCGGGAAGGAAATAAGCAGTAAGTATAGTGAAAGGTAGACTATGATATGAGCTCTCTGGGAAGTACAGATAAAGCACAATGTCATATACCAAGAGTGTTAAATAATGCTCCACCTTTTACTTGTAAATAACGTTTAGTCGTTGCTGTAAAGATTGGCAGTTGGGTGGGGATGCGGCAACAGTGACTCTCATGCTGATCACCTAGGGTAAGGCATCAGTTACCCACTGAGATGAGTTAGCCAGGAAATCCCGGGACCTCCTCACTGATGAAGAGAGTCTCTGCTCCCACCTTTGCTAGGCTTCCAGGAAGGAAACAGAATGTTTCTTGAAGATGTTTTTGAGACTATTCCTTCTGGGTCAGGATCCCTCCTTGTCATAGTAAGGTAGGGTTGGGGTTGGGAGATGCCAAGGTGCTAGTTAGAGCAGGGACTTTTTGAGCTGAGGTGGTAGAAGGCACCAAAGCTAAGTGAGGTTTCAAGGGGACAACTATGTGGGAGAGCATGATCCAGAATTTCAGAAGGGGAAACTTAATGGACCACAAATTAGAAGAGGCCAGAGGCAGGTATATGAAGCCAAAATTCTATAAGGTAGTCACGTCAGACTCCACAATAAATGCTCGTGTTTATAATTTACTTTTATAGAGTGTATGGGAGAAAGGTCCGAGGTCAAACTCACCGGGCCAATGTCTGAGTGGATATTGCCAGATATTGCCAAAGTAAGTCTTCCTTGGATAAGTCAGCATCTCTGTCTTTGTGTTCTCACAGTGCTCAATAATAAATGAGGAAAATCGTACTTGAGGAAATCTCTGCCACCTGCATTTATTAAGCAAGTACTGTGCTCTGACCTCCGCACCGCGTGTGCACGGGGAGTCCAGTGGACGTGGCTGGAGGTCCAGGACCTACAGTCCAGAAGGCGTGTGTGAAACACCAGTGAGCTGGGCACAGCTAAACTACACGTGTCTGTGAGGCTAACCGTGCTGCAGCCTTTAAACAGTCATGATTAAGCCCCAAGAACTTGCACGATTAATTGTAAAATCATGGTTCACAACCTTTTCATAGGCTGATTACCATGACAAGTGGACCTCGTGAACATGTGCCTTTAAAGGACTGATGAGCAGAAAGCAAGTAGACTTTGTTCAGGTGACATTCAGAGAACTTTTGAATTGTCATATCTTTAGCACCTTCGTGTCGTCCCGTCCTCCTGCCCATCTGTTCCTTTCACTCAGGGTTCTGGAATCTTACGCCACGGGCAGGATTTTCACCTCTCAATATAGAACTGTGTACTTCACCGCGTGGTCCAACTGCGTTCCTGAGAATAAGTCCTTGTCCTTGTCCTTTGTCAGAAACAACAAGCATTGATTTTGTTGTTAGCATATGTGAGCCTCCGTTCATCCAACAAGCTATATACTTCAATCGCCAGTAAGCAGCCTGAAGTTTCAGATTATAATGCCCTGAAAAATCAACTTTCACTCAATTAGTGACAACAGTTGGATGGGCTCTGTGTCCAGATTAAAAGCAGTGTGGCTTGGCCTGTGGTAAGTAACTCCTCTTCATCTGAAGTTTTAAAGTCGTATTAAATACCTTAAATCAAGTATCTTCAATAGCGGTGTCGGGACTGTGACATTTCATGCTAGTTGTACGGCTAACAGGATTGTCAGTAACGTGTTGAAAAGCATTATGAGTTCACTCGGAGTCTTTGATTGTGCTTCACAGCTCTGCTGTGAGACGATGAGTCTTGGTCTTTCTCTGCTGCTTTACAGTTTGTATTTACACCTTCTTGCATTTGATGAAAGCGATGCAACAGGCTCTGCCCACTGACAGTGACGACTCCTTTATTTTAATCAGTGCAGAGGGAAAAAATAAAATTCGGCACAACAGGGTGTAAAAGCCTTTGTTCAGCCATTTTAAACTGTAGTAGTTATATGTGAACCCTTACAGAATGACTACTTTGTGAAACTAAATGTCAGCATATCTAGTCATTTGATTTATATGAGAAATGTCGCTTTCTTTCCATCAGGTTCAATTTAGCAGATAAGATTAAGAAATGTTTTTATCTTGCCTACTTGCAGTCCTTGGTGATATAACCATTTTTAAGCATGCCTTTGCATAATATTTCATCTAATGGGAGGAAATCAGTTCTGATTCTCTCCTCACTCCGGTGGGGCTCAGTGTCTAGCCCCAGTAGGGTGCGGTCAGAGTGAACGCGCCGCAAAGAAAGCACCCACTGAAGAGTGAGATCGGTATTCCTGACTCTCTACTGAATGAAATCATTGTTAGTCATTCACCTGCTTTCCTCTCTCTGGACAGCGTTTTTAAAAATAATTTCTCCTGTAAGTCTTTGAGCTCAGCTTTGTGAGGTTTTTCCCCACATACACTAATGTATTTAGGCAGGTGTCACTAATTTTAAAAATAGGCTTTGTCCCTTTCGGTGAAAATAATTTGGAATTCAACAAAGTAGGTGTCCGAGCCCCTAGGTACTAGCAGCCCTCAGGTAGGGCTCTACAGAGGGTACAAACAGAGAGATGAAGTAATGGGTGAGTATGAGTTGGAGTTCGGCAAAATGTTTATATAAAGGGTCAGATGTACATATTTTTGGCTTTGTGAGCCATACAGTTTCTGTCACAACTATTCAGCTCTGCTGGTAGCACAAAAGCAGGCATAAGCAACACACGAATGAGCAGTAATGATGGTTGTGTTCTAATAAAACTTTATTGACAAAAGCAGGAAGCAGAACAGATTTGGCCTATGTGCTATAGTTTGCTAATCCCTGGTATAAACCCTCTGGGGATCACATTTTCACACATTACTAAAGAAATAGTAGCCACATATTTTTTTTTACATATCCATACAGAGAAAGTGGAGGGAATTTTTTTTGAAACTGAAGCTATTTAAAATGTGTCCTAACCTCAGCAAGCCCTGCTCAAGGCTTGCAGGACCCTAGGCAACAAGTGCTTGAGTAAAGGGCAAAAGAGAACTGAATGAGACCTGGGCAGAGGCACCAGACAGTTACACCCTCCTAGTATGTTTTCATAGGTACTAATAATGTAGGGTAGAGTGCATTGAAATGGGAGTAGAGGAAAGAGTCTGGCTGTGGAAGAAGTTCAGACCAGGAACCATTCTTGCCAGTATGTCCATTCCAAATCAGAATCCATCCAAGGGCTCAAGGATGTAGGAATTGTTGAGATAATGGGTCTCTAGCCCGCTAGACAGTTCAGAGAAGAGACTCTATCCCAGTAGGAATATTGGGCTGCTTGGTAGCCACCACTGTGGACTGATAGAAGGTATCTATGTTGGGGAAATGTTGGGGAGCTGATGGAGGTGAAGGAGCTGATGGGAGGAAGCAAATAGTGGTTGATGAGACATTCAGAAAAATGGAAACTTGTGTTATTCAGCAGATAACTTGGACACCGAAGTTTTTCCCAGGCAATCCTGGGATATTGCAACATTTATTGAAGGCACCTCTGAAATGTGTGACTGAGTTTCTAACCTATAAATCAGGTAGATGTCTGCAGGTAGCACTACAGAGGCTGGAGAAGGGGATCATCAAGACATAGGAACTAGCAAATGGCCAAATTGGGGTCATATGTATTGCACTCACATGCAAGAAAAATTACTAGGGTCAGAAATGAACTCTTACTTTATAAAGTCTCATTTATATCTCCTCAGGAAAACCAGATACTATGCTAACACTGCATTGTTCCCTGACAGACTTAGCTACTGAAATTCATATTGTCTACCTTTTTTTTTTGTCACATAAAGTGCTGTTACATTGTGAAAAGATTTTAAAGATTCAGTGAGAATTTAACTTGAAAATGGAAGCATTTTCAAGGTGAAGAGTAGAAACAAAGAACAGCATAGTAGATATTATGTTCAGTAGACATTTCAAGTTGAGTTATTTTATTGAAGGAGTTTTTAAAGTAAAGAGAGCAATACTTTTAACCTTTATGTGTATATTTATATACTCATAAAACGTTTTTACTTTTTATGAAAAGAATTTCAATTACAAATGGAAGTAAAGAAGAATGCTTAATATTAATTGTATAAAGGCAATGTAAAAGTAAAGCATATTGCTTTTCTAGCCATGAGGAGACCCAGATTACTTTGTATACCTTTTGTGTAGGTTTATTATACATTTTGCAAAAAGAAGTGCTCTATTTATTCTTTAATAAAGTGCAGGATTTGCTGTCAGTAGAGAATAATAACCACCCTTTAACTTTATAATTAGTGGCCTCTGTGGGTAAGATTTGCCTGAGAGGAAAAGTACATTCCAGGTCCAAGAAATTAATACCTCCTATATGAACAAATCTCTAAAAAGTAAAGAAAAAAATCCCTTAGCTCAGAACCTCATGGGTCTTTGGCAACCTCATTTGGGGGACTGTTCTTTGACTGATGGGAAAGGAGGAGCTGAGTTTTATATAAACAGAGCTGAGATGCTTTCTAAGTGAGCCAGGAGCAACAAGAAAGCTAAAGGCAGCACTGATTACACTCAGGACCCTCAACTCCCAGGATGAATCTCTGTATAAAAAGTGGGGTCTGGGTAGAAGCCATGTTAGAATACCTACCTACCTATGGTCCCAAGACTGATTCTGGAAAATAATCATATGACAGACAGCCCACCATCATTGACAAAGGTCCCACTGCATGTAGAATAGTGGAGAGAGGGGCCATTTCATGGAAACTGAGAACCCAAATCCAACCAGTCGCCTAAGTTTGAAACTTAGGAATGTGAGTAGCATCATTAAGTAAGGGGGGAAAAATAGGAAAACCAAGGTAATAGCAAAGGCCACTAGAGGAAGCCTAGATTAGAGAAATAACCAGAGCCCTGCCCTTGTGCAGAAATGGCTAGTGCGCCCTGGGCCCCTCATTCTGGCTGGCTATTGGTCTGAAGTCATGCTAGACCACAACAGCCCCTAACCAGCAGGGAAAACCCAACCAAATAACCTACTGAGAAGTGAAAGCTTGGGTCTGGCTCTGAGGTTCGTGGTCCTTAAGCCACTTGTTTACCCTCCCACTTTTCACGCAGACAGTTGAGTTCAGACACTAAAAAATGTCCTGTGCAGTTTTTTCTTTCCAGGAGCTCTTGTGTCCCCACTGAGCAGGCCTCCTACAGAGGCTCTGAAATGCACTCTGAACCCCCAGTCTTCATATCCCTCCCTCGGCCCTTCCTGTGAAAAGGTGGAAGAATTCACTTTCTCACCAGGTGTGTCTTGACACCAAATACCTCAATTGAAAATTGGTTTCATTGAAGTAAATTACTAGTTTATCAATGATTGTGGAAGAGTCACAGCTCTATATTGCAGGCCTTCACTCAGATGCATCTCCACAGACCAACATGAGGCTCCTAGGGAAGGTGAGTCCTTCTGGCTGCTGATGTAAGGGGAAACCCACCAGGAGGCATTGACTTCGCCTCTCCATTCAGTTTGCACGGTGATAAACTGGGGTTTGCCAGCATTGCGCCTGCTCTATTCAATAATGAAAACGAAAAAAACACTTCAGGACAAAGACCATCAAGTGTGGCTAAAGAAGGAATGATTAGGTTTGAATGCCAGTTGCTTAGAGGCAAGAATTTTGTAAAAAATCAAGTAAGAAATGGTTATCATATTGGCAATGTAAATACAGTATTCTGTTATCTTCTATGGAAATGAGATTTCAGATAGAAAAATGCCCAACATACTTAAGAATAGATTCTAGAGCAAGGATCTCTGTTGAACTGTTACAGAGTTCCTAATTTTCTTACATTTTCAGAGGCATCCTGATACTTAGATTTATAACTTTTCCTGTTACTTTGGTTTCTAGATTTTGTAGATTAATGGAATTGCAGAGTGAGCGTTTCATAAGTTAGAGTAATCAGAAAAAGCAGTTCTCGTAAGTCTGCCCTAGACTCACCTGGATAGTTAATTTAACACAGATTCCCAGTATGTATCTTCCAGGTCAGAGATTTGGGGGGCGGGGGGAGCAACGGATCAGCATTCATACCAAATAGCACTTGTTTCTGTACTTGGAGCCCTCGATCATATTTTGAGAAAAACTGCAATAAATTACATCCTGTTTTTGAATTAGGTTTCATAGGACACATATAATAAGAAAGAGGACAGAAAGTTAAGAGTCTTAAAATAACTGAAATCAGAGCAGAGATCAAGCCTGTGGCTCAGAGTGGAGTGCCAAAAGGGAAGAGAGGATCAAAAGGAGCAAATATAGCCAGGCCGTTCACCCAGCTCCCCTTTCCCTGATCACACCAAGTTCACATCTTACAGGAGAATCCAGGGCTAATCCTCCACAGTCTCCAGTGCACCCACTGAGTTCAATCCTTCCTCCTTCTCAGGAATAAAGGCAGGCTTTCATAAGCAACACTGCAGTGATAAAAACGAGGCCTCCTCAGTACCACAAGAATCAAAGTAAAAGCATCAATCACATAGGTATTGTCTGTCCTACAAATTATTTAAAACATCTGTATCTCATACTTAAATACAGTTCATCCAGATGTCTTCACACTGTGTGTGCAGACACTCAGGGCCTTCAAGACTTCCGGTTTGCGTGTCGGCACTTTGAACGGGGTCTGATGAGTATGCTGTGGGGTGTGGGTGAAGACGCCGCCCGGAGCCCTGCACAGACCGCCAAAGGTCGGTTTGTAACTTAGAAGTTCAACATGTCGAGTGTAGTTTCCTCTGCAAACCTTAACCAGACACTTTGGTTAACTGCCGGTGCCCGTGCACAAAGGGGTCTTTAATTTATAACATAGCTAAAACCCAGTATGGGTTAAACTACCCGGCTGAGTTGGGGAAGTAGGGTGTCTCCATGAAGCCCTCTGTAGAGGGAAAGGAGAGGAAGAATTTTTTTTTTCTCTGACCTGGATTCAAGGATGATAAAATTTTCTGCCTCCCTCCCACATCTCCAGCCAAAACTCACATTCCTAAATTCAATAGACCTGAATGAACTAAATGTAATAAAAAGAAATTTGGAGAGATTGATTAATTGGATAAATGACCCATAGTCCCCTAACTTGCCAGGGTATATTTGCCTTTTAAAAGAGGCTTTAAAGGTTATGTAATTGTTGAAATGGCAGACAATATAGTATAATGTTAAACTATGTGAACTTAAAAGAGAAATATCTATATTATTTTGGAGACCCAAGGATTTTAAGCAGGCTGGGCTTGTCTAGGCATCCTTACCTAGTCTGTGCCCCAGGATGCTCCTCACGTCATACCAGCCATTTTCATTTCTCTACTTCCAAATACTCATATTTTCTAAGGTTATACATTAAGCTTTGAAGCAGCCAATATGAAGGCAATTAAGCCACGAATGTTTGTGTGATGGGCAAGGGTTGAGTATAGAAGCAAAGGGGACAAGTATTTGAAAATATGAATTATTTTTGAAATGAGTTCTGCCAGTACTGAAAAATCTATTGGCCTATGTAGACAAATACCCGTACTGATTATATAAAATATACCTAGTATTGACGGCAAGTCATGTTAACACAAACTTACACTTCTTAGTGATATGCTACAATCAATACCGTTTTATTTTGATATTCATCTGTAATTAGTGTTGGCAGGCTAAAACTGCAGACCATGGGTGCTCAGGGGATAGAATTTGAAATATGCATTGTTTTACTTGTGCACTAAACTAGTGAATAGCTCACCTTTGGGGGTGGAAGAAATCATTTCACATCATTGCTCCCTGATTATGTATTTCAACCTGAGAACATCTGCACAGATTAATAATAATAATAACTGCAGAATTCCAGAGGTGGAAAGAGAAAGAAACAATGTGGATAGCCAAGAGAATCTTGGGGCTTGAGTAGAAATCAGCTGGAAGGACCAGTCAATTTACTGCAGAAGCTGGACACTCATCTTTTTCAGTCCATCCTCTTTCTAATGTTGAGAAGCCATGAATTAGAGCAATAAAAAGAGGGGCTTCTCAGGTCCAAATGAGTGAGTTCAAATGCATCTTGCACCACTGATTGCCCATGGTGTCTGGGGAAAGCTATTTATTTTCTCAAGTACCCTTCTACTTTTCTGTAATATGGGACTAATAATAATTATTATCATCACTACCTCACAGGAAGAGATAAAGAAGACATGTCTTCAAGCAGCCTGGCACCCTATGAGCATTCATGAAGTGTAAGCTATTATTAGTTTGAGAGACATAATTTGCTTTCATGGCCATTCAGTGCGGTGTAATGATGGGTTATGTGTAATAGTGTCCAAGTCTACCCATTTCAACAAAATCATTACATCAGGGGCCAACTCTTCAATCCCTGTCACCCTAGGGTCTAGGAAGACAAGATGCACTCTTTCTCAAAGCTGCCCTTTAGGGACCTCAAGTTTCTAGCTATATAGGTAGCCTAATCCCAGGCTGGGAAAGAGTAAGCAGTCAAGTGTCTGGAAGGATGTGGCCATCTCCATCAGAATCACAGGACTGATCAAAGTCACAAAAAGGGAGAAGGGCCCTTCTCTTACCCAGGCCTTGTACGTGCAAAGGCCAGCCTCTGGTTGATTTCATTTGATTTCCGATTTACTTTGAAACTGCAAGCCAGGACCAGCACTGGGACACCCAGGGTGAACATTATTAAACCAGCCCATGATTTGGAATGTGACATGAGACCCCCTCCAACACCCCCGCCAGGTGAAGGAGAGTAGCACGTTCCCTGGTGAGGGATTAAAGAAATGGTCACAGGTTTCCTCCTCATTATGCAGTGCTGTATGTAACTCACCTGCTATTTGTCTCTCACGCTAATGAGCCCCGAACTCACTCAAAATATACTAAGAGATAGTTTCTATTAAACATGAGATTAAGAAAAAGGTTAGATTCTCTTTTAGTACTGCAGGCAATTACTGAAATATAGGAATTCAAATGGGAGAGTTATTATAATTTTTTGCTTTTTTAGTCTTTCCAGTTTTCGCCCTTTCCCCTCTTCTTCTTTTCCCTCTATTCCCAGCTCTGTCAAATAGGCCTGTAATGAGAATGTGTAATGATATCCCAGGAGCCCCTTTTAGAGAGCCCTCTGATTTTAGATATATATATAGATAGATAGATATAGATATATAAACTATAGTTTAAACTACAACTATATATAAACTTTGTAAAGTATACGATTGTCTAATCATTACACTGTATACCTAAAACCAATACAAAATAATACTGAAAGTAAACTAATCAAAAAATTAAAAAATAAATAAATTTTAAAAAATGTTTCCTGATTAGTCACTTGGCTCTAGGGGCTGAGCCTTTGCCCTAGACATAGCAAATAACAGATTTTTTTAAATAAAGATGACCACAACCCTGAACACAACTGCTAAATTTTAACACCATATAAGACCGAAAGGAGAAAATGATTGACTAAAATGTTTCCATTCTTAAGGTGCCCATGGACTAGTAGCAAAAGTCGGATATGTAAAGCACGAAGAGCAGCCCCTATATGACAATGGCTAAGAGCATGGGCTTTGGACACCAGTTCAAGTCACGCGTTTTCTACTTAGTAGCTGAGCAACTGTAAGTTTCTTAGGATTCACTTTCTTCACTTTCCTCATTTGTAAGGTACAGCTTTGTACTTAGAACGTAGAGAGAAGGAAGGATGCTCAGGGAATGAGCTCAGCAGCCACACTGCCTGGGGCTTTGGGAGAACTGGAATATGGAGACAGTAATCCCTTACCTGCATGATGTTATAATATGTAAATCTGTACGGACATCACCTAGCACAGTGCCTGGCACACAGAGAGATCTTACTGAAGAATCACCACATATCTTCTAATGCAACCTAAATGTTAGAATAGAAGTATCCGTGAAGTGCCATGGAGAGGCAGAAAGGAGAAAGGGGAGGTCAGAGAAGCCACCACTGAGCAGCAGTTGTCCGAGAGCACGGGGGTGGTTTTTCCCACTGCGCCACCCTTAGGTGCTGCAGCTTCTCTCTCCATCCTGAGGGGCAGTGAGAGGCCGCCACGCAGGGAAAATCTGAGGCCTGCCAGTGTACTAAGGGGCAACTGCAACAGTGTCTGTAATAAGCTCCTCTGTTACCTTGCAAAGTGAATATTCTGTTATAATGAGGGAACTCAGAATTTCTACAGATTTGCATAGGTTTTGTGTTCTTCTAGGCCTGTTAGGGTGTCATTATAGCTGAGACACCATTTTGAGGGCTTGTTTACTTAAGTGTAACTGCTCCTGGGGAAAACATAGTATGAAAATCCCATAACTTCGGCCGTGAATTCATTTAGCTCAAGTTTTTCTATTATTATTGGAGTCTCAACCGGAGGCACGAGTTTGAAAATCTAATTAACAGCCAAGAGGTTTGTTAAATGACTTGAGAGTTAATTTTAAGGATATAGCCATACTTAGTTTACTTCACATGAAAAATTAAACACAAAGTAATAGCCACAAAGATTTGTTTATGCTCTTTGAACAGGGAGGGGAAATTTATACTTGTTTAAGTTTCTGATTAAAGTAAAAGATCCCCTATCATAATAAATGAAGAGAACTAATTTTGAGTAGAGATCACAATATATAATATTGCCTGGAATTATGATGACAGTGACACTTCTGTGAATTACTGAGAGTATAAGGACCCTCGGAATGGGCAAGCGAATTGCTCTGATGAATGAAGAACGGATATCACAGCAGCCATTGTCCTCCGAAATAATCAGGCCGGCCCCCGACCTGCAACATGCTGAGCAAGGAGGTGATCGGGGACAGTGCCATATATTAAAATGACAGGAAGGGCCTGCTAAAAATCAGGCCCATGACATCACAGTCACCCTTTTCTCTGAGATGAAACAAAATGCTAAACTTTTTTTTCAGTTCTTATGGTCTTCCTTTTTGACATAAGGAAATTGTCTTCTATGACCAGGTGATTGTATCTTGTAACTTGATATCTAAAGCATAGTAGTCGGTATTTATATACCTTGGCTTCTCCAGTAGTTTCTTAAGCTACCTAATAAGTATAGCTCATTTTTGCCATTACCTGTGCATTGGGATGTTTAATAAATACCATGTGATGATAATTTAACATTCTGCAAAAGGAATAAAAAAAGGGACAAAAATGTCACCCATGTCTTTGGCATTCCTGTCACAAGGCCCACAATATTTTTACTATAAACACCATTGCATGCACTAGACTTAGGGCTTGGGGTGCAGCATATTTGAGCCTGGCGTGCAGCAGGGTGCTTTATAGCTCAGTGTTACATTTGGCTGTTTGACTCAAGTTCCCCGAGAACAGCCTGGCATGGCAGGGCTCAAGATAACGTTTGCAAATGAAAAAGTAGTAGACATAGAGAAAGAGTGCTCACCTAGTGATGGTTAAGCCTTTATCAGCACCCTTCTTATAATAATAAAAACAAGTTCAATTTTGAATTTTAGTAGTTTTTTCTTCTGCAGCAAAAGAAAACATTTTCGAATAATGACGCTGGATTTTTACAAAGCACCATTTCCCTCAGAACATTGCTGTTTTGCTGCTATCAGATCTTTGCTCCTTGGGGAAATGGCATTTATGTGGAAAAGGTACATTCGTAAAAGTTTGAAATACAGTGATAGGTTGGACATGTGTTCCTAGGAAGAATACATTTCCAGGCAGTAGATTCATGGCATTTCTCTTTTCTCTATCTCTGTATACATTTATTTCACTCATGCTTATGGTGCTGTATGGTGATACTGTAAGTCAAGGCATTTTTCCATTTATCTGTTGGATGTTTAAGGGGAAGCTGAAGCATGGGAAGAGGACAGATTGTTTGAAAGAGCTCTTACATGGTAACCCAAGGCAGTGAACACATATTTCCAGATTCGTAACTAAACAAGGCAGGTGAAACCCCTGCTATTTTATAAGCATCCTTCTGGTTCAACATCTGGAAGTAGAGATAGGAAATTGATTCTTTCTCACCCCTACCTTCTCTACGGGTTAAAAAGTCTGCCTCCTACGAATACATTCAAACAAGACATTTAATCTGCATATTTAAGAACACTGTCAGGTCTCGTGGACTTCCACTTCTGTTAAATATCCAAGTTCTCAACAATCTACCTTTTGCTCATTGCTGACTCCCGGCCACAATGCCTGCCACATGCAGGCACACAATCCGTGTGAGTTGAATGGACCTGGAACATTGAGAAAACAAGGAAGTCTAGACCTACAATGGAAAAGATCTAGATTCCAACTTCTCATTTTTTCTTTACCCATTTAAAAATATACATAGAATCCTGGCTAGTGTGGTTCAGTGGATCGAGTGCTGGCCCTGGACTAAAGGGTCACTGGTTTGATTCCCAGTCTAGGGCACATGTCTGGGTTGTGGGCCAGGTCCCCAGTAGGGGGCGCAAAAGGCAATCACACTCTATGTTTCTCTCCCTCTCTTTCTCCCACCCTCCCCCTCTGTCTAAAAATAAATAAATAAAGTCTTAAAAAAATAAAAAATACATAGGGAAAAGTACATATAATATATGTGCTGTTTAATAAGTAATTAAAAAGTACCAGCCTGAATATACTACCCAATAGTTTTCACGCTCTTTGTTTTGGATTTAAAATGGTTTTCTTTTATTCCTTACTATTCTGAGCACAACAGCATTTCATAATTGAATGAAAGTAAAATTTAAAACTTTTATAAAAATCCATTAAAAACATCAATCTTATCAATACATGAAATTCAGATCACCGGACCAAGAATATGACATTTCAGAAGAGAACTAGTCCTCCTACTCTGGTCTCTCTGCAGCTGTAATGATCTTTTGAGAGCAGTGCTCCATCACGATGACAATGCTGGCATTATAACCAAGTTCCAAGGAAAGTGGGCCTTTTTCTGGAGCAGGACACCACTCTGGCCACTCGTGTCAGCCAAAAGCCATAGAAGTCTTAAGACATTTTTAAAGAAAGAAATTGCTTTGTGAATACAAAAGAAGTCTAGAAGGAAAAAGCCTAATGAACTGAAAAGGTAAATTTTAAGCAGACAGCTATTTCTTGTGTAATGATTTATTTACGTGCTGATTAAGCTGACACCTCTTTTCACTTAAGAGTGTGAGATGTGTCCTGGCTCCACTGTGAAGAGAGAACTCCACCAAATTTTCCCTGCGAGGCCAGAGAGGACGTTTAGGTTGAACATTTTGTGGGAAGGTTTTCAGAAATGGCTCAACTCAGCTAACTTAAGGTTAAAATAGTGAGAAAACCCATGAGATCCCAAAGGCAAAATTCTTCAGTAAACAATAATCTTTCACCAAAAATGCTTGCTTTAGAGCACAAAAAAGAACTGTTAGAGTTGTGATTTTAAAACAATTGCTATCATTTTTGCCCCAAAGGTGAATAAACCTGAGACTCTTCAGCCATGTAGTAAAATTACATGTTTATAAAAGGAAAGATTTCTTCACAGAAAGTACAAATATATATTTTATAATTGATCTCTAGGTGTTATAATAATTAAGCCATCTTTGTGGTTAAAACAATTCAAAAATTGAACACTCACCAAGTACCTAGCTTATATACAGAATTATTCTAGGTATTCTAAAAATGTCACAGTAGATAACTATGTAGCCTCTTCTCAAAACAGAAAATAAATGCTGAAAATATTCATGAAGGTGAAGACCAGGGAAACCAATATTCTCTTTCCACTTTCAGTTGGCTTTTCCTATCAATACTGATCAGAAGAGCATTTATTATAGTGGAGAAGTTCCCTTTTTTAGGTTTGAGAGCTCCAAATAGCACTATAGTCCACATTATACACGAAGAGCCCCTTCCCTTCACAAAACACCCCAGGTCTATTCAAGTCATTGAATTCCAAATAATCCTCATAGGTTACTAACATTAGTCCCCATTATTATATTAATAAATTATCCTGAATTGATTATAATTTTGCAAAGTTAGCTTCTTGTTTTCCCTTTCAATTATATGATATAGCTCATACTTTTCACTGAGTAGAATGATTAATAATGTAAGAGCACAGGGCTGTCATTGTCCATACAGCTGGGGCGGAGGTGCGTGCGCAGGCGCGGTGTGCAGATGCCTCACTGAAGCCGGGAGACATGGTTGGGTTCATACCAGAGCTAGTCCTACCTCGTTACTGTTTTCTACTTGCCTAATTAGGTTGGCATAAATACAAAAAAAGCATTCATTTTATGTATGCCTCTTAAATATGCTTTTATAAATATGTAACGTAAACATATTTTCAGAGTTTAATGAGTTTTATCATTCTATTCCTAGCTAACCACACTTTTTGAGAAAAAAATAATTATTTCTTGATTTATTCCAAATTATCTTAGGGCCCAAAGCATAATAGAGCAAACAATGAATATGGATTTAAAAAGAGTCTACCATATTGCATTCCTTCAGCCCTGGGTTTATCAGATCGTGAGTACATTACAACATAAAATTAGTAACAGCTCTCTGCACTGGATCTTGATCCGTGCTGGTAGGCTGACTGCTCGGGGGTGAACCAGGGAAGCACTGGTAGTCCACGCTTGACAAAGGCCAGGAAGAGCAAGTTAGGGATGTGGTTTTATGGACTCTTTCTTTGGGTATCATTGGCATCCCATGCCTTTGAGTGACCTGTCAGCAGATGATGTGGAGGCAAGAGCCTTGACCCACTTTAGAAAGTATTTCTCGTGGCATTCTGAAAGAAGCAGGGATCCTGTCCAGTTCTGAGGTCACCAGACCTGATTAAATATCACCCTTGGAATTTTGTGACTGTGTGAAGTGGCTTAACTTTAAAAAATGTAGCCAGGAGACCAAGCCTAGTGTGAGGACGAGTCTTGCCTGCAACTGGACTGCCACCCGGCTCGTGATTCACTATGGAGGTATTATGTGGCTGTGTATAATCATTGTTGTTTGTATCTGTGCGTGGAAGGTGAACGGTTACATGGAACAGAAACAGGTAGGAAGTTTAATAAAAGCCTTCCCACCGTTTCCCTTGGAGTTATGGCAAATCTGTGAGTGCAAAAGGAAGTGGGAGCCCTTAGATGTAATCTCTGTCAAAGTAGTTGGAGCAAATGACATGCTGCTAGTGGGCAAACAGAAACAATCAACAAATCTTTTGTTCTTGATCCAAGGTAATTCAGAATAGGTTTTATTTCTAAACAATAAAATTCTGGGCTTTATAACCAGAATTTGTCTATTGGCCAAATGAACCTTATTTCTTTGTTTTTTGGCTTGCTTCTGTTATATCGAATAAAAAGTATTATTTGTATAAGTAACAAATAGTATTTTTATGACAATGTAACAGGATGCCAAATTTGACTTGATAATACATATACCTGAAAATGCTTTAAACCCTAACTTTAAACTCAGTTCATGCATCTTAGAAAATGCCTTTTCTGCACTGAATAAAGATAGAACTAATAAATAGTGGGAACTGACTCTGTAAAGTGTTTTGTTTACACCTACTTGATACCTTCCTGATAATCTGGCGAAGGCTCTTCCAGAAACATGTAAACTCTGCCGCCATTTATTAACACATTACTTGAGATGTGAATGACACCTTTAAGACCAAGCGAAAGCACACTCCCTTTACTAATCTGCCAGCTAGTTGGCTTGCCTCTCTGCGGTGGGGTGAAGAGGGGTTGCTAATAGCATTCTCCTTAACATTCCTTTTTTTTTTTAAGTATATCAGTATTTCTTTTTTTTTAATTTTTATTGTTATTCAATTACAGTTGTATGCCTTTTCTCCCCATCCCTCCACCCCACCCTAGCTGAACCCACCTCCCTCCCCCACCTCCACCATCCCCCCCGATTTGGTCCATGTGTCCTTTATAATAGTTCCTGCAATCCCCTCTTCCCACTATCCCCACCCACTCCCCCCTGGCCACTGCTAGACTGTTCCCAACCTCAATGTCTCTGGTTGTATTTTGTTTGCTTTTTTCTTCTATTGATTATGTTCCAGTTAAGGGTGAGATCATATGGTATTTGTCCCTCACTGCCTGGCTTATTTCACTTAGCATAATGCTCTCCAGTTCCATCCATGCTGTTGCAAAGGGTATAAGCTCCTTCTTATTTCATGGTATTCTAAGTGACTTTCACTCCCCAGCCCCAACACACACACACACACACACACAAGCACGCACACACGCACTAGATGTGAAGTAATTTGACTCCCTTAGGTCACCGATGCTCAAAGATTTTTCTGCCTACAAACTTATTGCTGAGAAATCAAATTTGGAACAGTGTCAAAGAAGAGATTTGTGATTGGCAGGGGGGTTATTTAGAATTCAATAATGTGAACACTTCAATAACACACAAGTCTCCTAGCATTATTTTATCTGTTACTCCTAGGAAATGAGGTAAAACTCAGGGAAATAAACTTTTCTACAGAAACCTCAGCCATATAGCAAAATTATATATATAATGTGTACATATAAATATATGTTAACTTGCCAGGTTGCGGAGAAAAGCAAGCAATTTCAACTTAGCCTTAATTGTGTAAATTTCATTATAAAGAATCTTCTCCAAAGGAGAATTATAAGGGGAAGAGTTTGTAAATCTCTACAGTTCTAGCTAGGAAGACGTTTGTTAAATATGTGAATAAACTTCTAAACACTGAAAATAATATGTTCACTCAATGTTTCCCTGCAACCAAAATGTTTCTCTACTCCAAACAGGAGGACTAAGTTTATTTACATATGGCTGGAGTTCTTTTTTTCTTAAAGAAAAGAAAGTCACCGTGGTTTGAAAGTGGGGGGGGGGGGGAACCTCCCACTCAGCGCACTCGGAGTTACGTTCTCCTGAAAGCCTGTTAACTCCTGTGGCAGCTCCACTCTAGTTAGAGGGTATGGAATGAAGACGCAATCACAAACTCCACTCATAGTAGAGGCAATTATTTTGATGACAGGAGCACATTTATTCTGAAAGATGTCAGAATATAAATTAAAGTGTTAGGTACTTAAACTGACACCTGGAAAAACAAAGGTTATTCTCGGTGTGTGAAGTAGACATTTGCCTCGGACAGCTTCACAGAAGGCATCTTTTCCTTGGTGTTGTTACCAACAACTCACTGAGACACCCCAAATGCCCCTACTTTTTAAAAGTGCATTTAAGGGTTCCTAAAGTACATGAGAGACATTTGGAAATCACAAGGTTTGTTCTCGAGACCACTTGTGGGACAATTCTAACAATAGCCACGGTGCGTTTGGATCCTATTAGCTTTTACTAACTCCTTCATCGTAAATTAGAATCTCGTTACCTTTGCTACTTCACTGAGGAAATTATTGCTTACCAGCACCCTGGTCATCTTAGGAAGGTAATATATATTTCAGAATTGCCTAATTTTCTCATCTTTAAAGGATTAACTAATATAAGAATGTTCTTCTGTTATACCTGCCTTTAAAGAGGTAGGTGGCAGTAGGGAAAAAACATATTTGAGATTGTATTGAATTAGTTGGGCTCTCCTGGGGACACCCACCTGGTGCCCATGGACAAGCCATCCAGCAGCTCTGAAGATCCTGGGCCAGCCCCATTGGCGGCAGAGAAGCCTCTGAGCTCTGAGGCCTTGTAGCTATAACGTCAGCCTGCAGAAACCCTGAAGAAGGCAAGATGTGGCGTGTGGCACAAAATAAGGCCAGAGCCCGTCCCAGCTCCTCCAGGAGCCTTTCCTCTCCTCCCGGGCTAGGGAAGAGAGAGTCCTCTGCTGGATTTCCTACATCTCGGTACCTCATGTTTTTGTTGTTTTTAATTTTTATTTTCATTTTTTGAAAACTTACATACAATGTGATTCACTTCCTGGTGTATATTTTTATGAGTTTTGGCAAATGTAGCCACATCACCACCACCATGATTAAGATACAGAATGCTCCATTATCTGATCCCTCCAAGAATCCATTGTGCTACCCCTTTGTAGTCAAACTCTCCCCACCCTTAACCGGGAAAAAAACTATTCTGTCTCCATAGTTTTGTCATTTCCAGAATGTCATATGAATGAAATCATACAGTATATATAGCCTGTTGAGTCTAATTTCTTTTGCTTAGTATAGATTCTCCAAATTCATTGTATGTTTCATATATGTGTGTGTACATATGGATCTGTGTACATGTAGATGTCTATATGGAGCTATAGCTGGATATATGTTCTTACATATATCAATAGTTTATTCCTTTTTATTGCCGAGTAGTAGTTCATTATAAAGATATACCACGATTTATTTATTTCTCAGCTGAGGGACATTGGGTTGTTGCCAGATTTGGGTAAATACGAACAATACATTGAGGGTTTTGCGCGAACGTGGATTTTCACTTCATCTGCGATAATTAGGAGTAGAATCTCTGGGTCACACAGTGCGCATGTTTAGCTGTGGCAGAAGCCGCCAAACTGTCTTCCAGAGCGTCCCCCATTTGCCGTCCCCACCGGGAATACAGGAAAGTTCCAGTTTGTCTGCGTCCTCCTCTGCACTTGGTATTGTCAGTTGTTTTGTTCACTTGTTTGTTTAAATTGGTTTTTACTTTAGCCATTCTAATAGGGATATACTGATATCTTGTTGAGGGTTTAGTGTGCATTCCCTAAAGACTAATGAGAATTGAGTGTCCATTCCCACCTATTTGCCATTTGCATGTCCTCTTTGGCAAAGTACCCACTCGAATCTTTTGTTCACTTTTTTATTGGGTTGTTTGTTGTTGAGCTTTGAGAATTCTTGGGATGTTCTGGATACAAGGTGGTTCTCAGATACGTGGTTTGGAGATATGTGTGGCTGATCTTATTCTCCTAGTGATCTCAGAGCAAACTTTTTATCTTGATAAAGTCAAATTTATCAACTTTTTCCTGTCATGGATTACACTATTGACACTAAATCTAAGAAATCTTTGCCTAACCCAAGGTCACAAAGTTTTTCTATTTTCCTCTAAAAGGTTTATACTTTTTTATACCGGCACCCCTTTTAATGAGGTCGTTAAGTACTCTGTGAATTCCAAGTATTATAAATGGACATAGAAAAGTTAAGATAGATTTTTAAATGCCCTCTTAGATTTTCAGCTCCTTGAAGTCAAAGGCTTCATCTCACAGGGGTATCCCCGTGCCTCACCCCAGCCCCATTCTTTTTGGCAGCCAGGTATTCTGTAAGCACTTCCTAATAATTGGTCAGTCCTCTCGGAAAAGTAAACTTACTATTTCAGCATTGTGTAGGGCAAGTAAGGCAGGCTTCGCAGTCAGCTGTATGTTCAAATTACAGCTCCCTGTCTTGCTGACTTCGTGACTGTGGGCAGGCATTACCTAAGTCCTTGTGTAGTATTCCCTGCTTTAAAAGCCAGGGACCAGTAACGCCTTCTAAGGGTGTGGTGAGGATTAAGTGCGGTGATGTGACACAGGTCTCTGTGGAGCCTGCCAGGTATTGGGACTTCTGTGAACAGTTCTTTTCTCACCGTTTTCTTTCTGCATCCAATCCTAAATATGTCTGCGTTTAAGCCAAGTAGCTCTGGTTCTGCACAACTGAAACCTCTGTCATGCTGTGAACCAAGATGTTCCATATCCCGTGTTTGAACATATTCTTTCATGTATACATGAACTTTTAGCAAAGATAACTAAAATGGTTCCACATGGCCATTTTCAACAGGTTCTCCTCTCAGACCTGCTCTTTGAACAAAGGAGAGTAGAGGGAATGATACGGAATCGGGAGGAGGCCCAGAGAAACCCTGGAGTATAGTATCCATGGCCGACTTCCTCTCACACATATTGGAATTTGGCACAGCAGTCTTAATCAGAACGTGGCAATTGGTAAACTAAATAATAATTAAACGCAAACTCGAGATGGTTCTGCTCACGATCTGCTTGCCAGATGATTACCCATAACTTACCCGATATAAGTTTTGCTGTATTTTATTACTATCTCAAATTTTTATTGAAGTGGATTTTTCTATTTAAAATAGCTTGTGAATGACTGAGGGAACTAAAAAGGCTTTGCAGTGTTTCCAGTCCCAGACATTAGGTTGGTTGGTAAAGTGGTTAATCATGTTGCTTGATTGACAAGCTACAAGGTAAACCCCTAAATTAGCTAGTTTAGAAGGACAGACTAATGCAATATCTTTAAGTGCCCTTAATATTGATTATTTTGAGAAATGACCAAAAAAGAAAATTATGATTATATTTTCCTAATACTAGTGCTATTAATTAACACTTGCTCCATGCTAGAAAGAGTTCTTGAGGTTTTTTGTACATTATCTAATTTAATTCTCCTAACAACCCTGTGATGTGCGTTCATTCTCCTCATTTTATGAACAAAGAAACTTCAGGTTTCACTTAAGTATCTGCCTCCAAGAAACACTACTAATGAATGACTAACTCCGAATCTGAACTCACATCTGTGTAACTGGAAAGCCCTGCTTTAAATTGCTCTACATTATCTCCTCACCCTCCATAGTTTGCAACCTGGAGAAATGCTCTCTAAGACATACAGTCTCGATTTGGAGGCCCAGTGAATCAGTACTATTCCTAACTTGTACTTGTTCAGTATAGGCCCTTTTAATTAGTCGCATATGTATTTCAATTTGCAATTGTAAGATTAAAGGTCACTCATGTTTTCTTTTAATCTCCTAACCATTTCAGCAGTCTAAACTGCATGAAAAACAAAGTATGTATGTTACTCTTCTCCAGCTCATCTAAACGAATGCAGATACTGATTAAACTTTATTGATACCTGTCAAGAGGTAATTATCATTTAATAGAGTTGTCTAAATGTTTCCTAACTTTCTAAATGCAGAATTTTCCCAGCCAAAAGAAAACATTCCCTTAGCCCCTTAGGCAGGGAAGATTTGGGAGCCTCTAATATCACTTTCATAAAAATCTCTGTCAGCTTCGCAGGGGAAGGACAATACTCTACTCACCATGGCTCAGTGCATTACTTTAAGGAGAGAATTAATCAGTGTTTATTGGGTTGATGAATGAGACTGTCAGCAAATTTCAACTCAATAAATGTTTTTAGGGTGGATGAATTAATTAATGAATTTATGTATAAATTTTAGCTCATCGAGACATAGTTTTGCCCAGTTAGAATGAATTTTAGAACTAGATCATTTAGAAGCAACTTTTGATACTATGTATATTACATTTCAAGGTTTAAACACAACTGTATATATATATAATACATGTGTACATTTTTTAAGGAAAACAGGATCGAGTTTACTTTGCCCTAACTTACTGTACATTGCCATGATATTAAATTCACAGCTCATGGATATGTCTTCATGAGTGGTTCTTTTCAATGACTTACTATAGAAACTAGATCACCTCTACAAAGAACGGCATAAAAATGCCTGAAATGATGGAAGTCACAAGCAGTAGACAAAATTGAGGTTTGTGGCCCTGAATAGTTCTGATGGTAAGTGAGAGATAGAAGGAGGAAGAATGCAACCACAGAAGAGCGAGATAAGGCCTGCATGGTGCCAGACCCTTCATTTCTACACCACCTTCCCCAAGCTCACGTTACAAAGATCAGTGAGCTCATAATTCTAGGCTCCTTTGGTAGATTCCTCACCCACATAGGCTGCTCAACTACGATACTTCAGCATTTCTGGAGAGAATTCCAAAGACAGTGGGAGCCACATAGAATTGCATGTATTTTGATCTCTCTTCTCTCTTCTGCTTACTTGTTCCCCAGTTCCAAAGTAAACACCGTGGGGGCAACCATGATCAAGTCCAAGTGGTCATTCGTTCTTGCCAATCTACTCATCTGGAGGAGCCTTATTCTTCTGACCTAAACAAAGTCAGCCCCAATCCTGGGTGTATTGGTAATGAGCTACTTGAAGGGTTAAACCAATAACTACCTCTTTTAAGTGCTCAATTTAAAGATCCACGCTTTCGATATTCCAATGGAAATGGCATCTCCTTTTAAAAAGTATTTAAAAGACCATTGTTTATGCCTAAACCTATAGGATCTGTTTTCATAACCTAATATTTACTTTTTTGTTGAACCATCATGTGGCTGTTAAGCAGGTGATAATACTATCACTTGGAAAATCATTTCTATTTGATTCAAGAATCCCATGTTACAATAAACCAACTACGTGACCCAGTATGTTCAAATTCTATAATAATCATTTGCATATTTATTGTTAGTCAACATTTAGAATAAATATGGATTAAAGAGTCAAAGTCCCCTACCATTCTTGTAAAACTTTACCCATGTAAGCACCTACAGCCCACATCAAAATTAGATTATAACTGAAAACAGGTAAGATTTTCCTTGCCGTTGTCGTTCTAAGAGGTTTATCTTTCCATACGAACCTGGAGAAACAATTATCCTTTGGATATTTACCTCCGTAGATTTCAAGTGTTTATTCTTAGAATTTGAACTTAAGCTAATGAATTGTGTATTCTTAATTACATTAATAAATTTATTAAAGTCAAACTAACTAACAATCAAAGGAATACAATTAATGTAATAATAGGACATTATCATTTGCTTCTCAGAGAAAAAGCACTAATATTTAAGTGATAATGTTTAATGCCGATGAGGTTACTTTTAGATAATCATTCCCATGTGCAACTTGTAGTAGTGAACTTAACCTTCCTGGGAAGACTTACTGCCTTTCTGCCTTTTGACCTAGTAAACTGAGCTTCAGAACTCTACAAGAAGGAAGATAAAAATAGATGCAGACAAAGTATTTCTGAACAATAAAATACTTTACGCTATTATTTGAGACAAAAACTTTAAGCTAGTTAAATGTTCACAGCATGAAATTAGCTAAATTATAGTATATATAAATGGTGGCATATTTTTTCCAGTAAACAGTGTATTTACAACAATAGTAAAATGCTCATGATATGTTACATAAAAATGTGAACTGTCCAGAGTATAATTCCAATTTACTTTTGAAAGTCTTCGGAGAGGGAGAGAGAGCAAGGGAGGCCGGGAGGCATCGAGGAAGAAGGAGAGGAACTGTGCGGGTGCACACGAGATATCATACCCTGAGGAAAACCACCCAAAGCAGTAACAGCGGCGATCCCTGAGCTGTTGATGTTACTCTTTTCTTTCTTACATTTTTTCTATCATTTCAGGGTTTCCTACAATCAACTTGTAACACGTTATAATTAGAAAGTGATTTTTAATTAGCTCATAAAACCCACCATGGACATTAACATGATGAAGAAGAAAAGCCCTGACCTTAGAAGACCCATGTCCACATCTCAGTTCTGCCATTGACTTTTTCGAACATGGGAAAATGACTAAACCTGTCCCCTCCGCTCTATGTGAATGACAGAACTGATGACGCAAGGTTTTCCGAGCACGGCATCAGAGAGCGCGGGAGTGAGCTGGGCGCAGCACCGGCCCGTCTTGGGTACTGGACAAGCTCAGTTGAAATTGAGGCAGAACAGTGCGGCAGGCCAAGAGCCCCACTCTCCCTGCTTCTCTGTATCTGACGCACTGCTTGAGGGACATGAATTGGTTCTCATCTGCCCTTTGCCTTGGGTTCCTGGTCTGTGAAAGGGGAACATTATATAATTTCTGCTTTTTAAACGTCCGAGAGACTGTAGTTACAAATATGATTTGATCTAAGACAAGTGGGAGGAACCTTTACAATAACATTCTAAGTTCCTTTTACATTTGTATACATTGAATTTGGCTTTGATGTGTCTTCGGAAAAAAGCTTTCCACTTAAAATCCCGTCCTTTGGTTTTGGTCTCCATTTGTGTCCGTCACTTCTCCGTACCTGCACTGAGTAAGGTTTTTTTGTTTGTTTGTTTGTTTGTTTGTTGTTTAAGGTTAAGTAATGGTCTACATACACAGAGAGAAAGTAGATCACAGTAAATTCCCAATGACCACTGGAGAGAAGAAGAGTAAGAGACTATTAAAATTGCATTTAATTTTTCTGAGTACCAGGCATATACCAATTTAACTTGGAACTAAAAATATACAGTCCAACTATTTAACAGAGTTTAGGGAAAACAGTTTATAATAGAGCTTTTGCAGTATCAGAAATGTACAATTAAAAAGTAAACAAGCCACATATGTAATATGGACACCACACGACAACACATCCATCTGCCAAGAATAAGTCATTGTGATTAATTACCACATCTTCCAACTAAATGATTTTGTTTTTTTAATTCCTCCTACTATATTGTTAGACCATTCCTCCAAAGGATAACCTTGACAATCCCATGAAAACAATTAAATACTATAATTTCTTAACTACAAACAGTGTGATGTATTTTTATCTTGCTGTCTGTACAGTTTATTGTCATTAATTACCAAGTTCATTTCGTATCCCTGAGTAGGAAGAAGGTATATCCCAGTGTGCCCACGTGCCTACTACAGTGCTTATTACCAGGGGTGCTCATGCCCTCAGGGTACTTGGACATGCCTGGAGACATGTTTCTGTGTCACAGCTGTCCCGAGGGCTACTGGTTCAGTGGGGACAAGCCAGAGATGCTGCTGGGTATCCTTCCATGCATAAGTAAGCCCCCACAACAAAGAATTATCTGGCCTGAATTATCAATAGTTCTCAGGTTGAAAAACACGTGCCTAGAACAATACTGAATTTAGGGATGATCGGTGATATATCCATTCATTCAATCCACATGCATTGAATACCAGTGCAAGGTATGACAAGTAGACATTTCGTGGATGAACAATCCATTTCATGGATTGAATAAGAAAATTATTAACTGTTTTTTCTCCTTACCTCTGAATCAGTTCACTGTTTTACTTGCTTTATATTTCTGTGTTTTACTTTACTTCTCTCTACTGTCTCCTCTGTATTTTATTTTCTCCTTTGCCTTCCCCTACGTCTTCTCAGCAACTCCTCCAGGTCCATTTTCTTTGTCTTCCCTACAATGCACTGTACAGACCTTTCCTCACTCATACCTTTTCTCTTCCCATTCCTTTTTCTTTTTCTCTAAAGTTTAAGTGCTTGAGTATTCTTTTCTATCAATGCAGAAACACAAAAGTAAGTTTTACTCGTATAGATACTACAAGAGGAGAGAGTATGCCTCTTCTATCAGCACATGGAATAGAGACGAACAACTATTTCAGTATTTTGCTTGTCCTCTCTGTCTTGGGATTTTGAGAAAACTTTGGATTTATAGGTAACTTATGTCCTTTCAGTGAGCAGAATCTTGTGTTTTCTTTTAGATCACACTTTCACACAAAAAAGAGAACTTATAAAATACTATCAGCCTGCACAAATGAGTGTTTGTGGCAAACCCTTTAGCGTGAAATTCTTTAGGAACTGACTAAAATGTTAAAGTAAATCATTTTCTCAAACTTACCATTCCTCTGGACTGCGGGCTAGGCCCTGTCAGAGCAGCTCTCTAGCACCTCCTTGGCAAGACAGGGTACAGGGGCTGCTGCGTATAGCCATCTTCCGTTTACCTCCTGAGGAGACACTATCGATTAACAATGACATCAAGTGCAAAGATTCTGGCTACAGAATTGGAAGGAGGATAAATCTATGCAGGTGCACTATCACCTGGAAGTCCAGAAAAGCATTAAAGTGTTCACCAAGCAGAAATGTAGCATTTTTTCATTCACTTTTTCATCCATTTATTGACTGTTACTATATGCCAGACATAAGTGAAGTATTTGGATAGCATATTCAGGTTATTCTTTTTCCTCTCTCTCCACACATTTTTTCGGGCTTTTTAAACAAGCTACATAGCAGAAGAAAGACATTTAGAGCTACATGGAATTGCTTGCCATGTGTAGATAATCTGAATTTAATGATCTGCATGATGGGAAGGGAATGGTAGACTCATCAGGAAGGTAGTGGAAATGTCTCAGGCTGGTAAATATTTTAAGAACAACAGATTTCTTTAAGTTATGTGCTGTAACAGCTGCATTTTCTTTTGGTGTGGAAATGCTCTGACTTGCATAAAATACACCCAGTGATTTACTGTTTTTCTGATGCAGTTAGCCCTGATTAATAAGCATTTTTTTTTCATTGCTCGGTATTTATTGATCAGAGCTACTCCACTGAGAATGGCTTCTGAAATGCACACCTTTTGGGATGCACACTCGGAGGGGCTATTAGTGCCTCTCACTAATTCGTGGGTACCAGTCATTTCATGTGTGCAGCGGTTTTGTGGTTCAGTGTGTAGCAAGCGGGGACAAATCTGAATGTTTGATTTATGAAAACAATCATCCAAAAAAACAGTAAGAACTGGAGCATCACATATTGTATTTTTCTCACAGTGCCACTCAAACCCATAACTGTTAATTTCAGAGTAAATTATCATCTAGTGAGATGATAAAGTTCCATCCATCTGTTCACAGAATTCTGGAAAACTATTAAAAGATTTACCACATATGTAGTCCCTTACATTTAGTATCAGGTATACTAAAGACATCTGACATTTTAAAGTTTTAAATCCAAGTGTCAATGTAAACATTAGAAAAATTATTTGCTTGCTAACTGCCAAAGGCTATCTCACCACATGGATCAAAAATCCTAGCCTAAGTGCCCATCAGTAAATGAGTGGATCAGAAAACTGCGGTACATTTACACAATGAATACTACACAGCAGAGAGAAAGAAGGAATTCCTCCTATCCTTTGCGACAGCATGGATGGAACTGGAGAATATTGTGCTAATAATATTCTCCAGTAAGCCAGTTGGTGAAAGACAAATACCATGTGATCTCACCTGTAAGAGAAAACTAATGAACAAAATAGAACCAGAGGCATGGAAACGAGGAACAGACTGAAGGTCACCAGAGGAGAAGAGGGAGGGGATAAAGGGGGAAAAGGAGGGGAAGGGTCCACTTGAGGAACATCTTTAAATGACCCATGGACGTGGACAACAGGGTGGGAACTGACTGAAGGAGCAGGGGTGTGGGCAGGGCGGGGGGGGGGGTGATGGGAAAATTGGGACAACTGTAATAGAGCAAAAATAAAAAAGTATTATATAAAAACATCTCAAAGAAGTTCCAAAGAGATTCAAGAAAATACAACACAAGAGTTTATTTTTCGTATCTTTGCTGTGTTGGCGACACCATATTTAAGACAGTGGTTCAAGTCAGTGGATCAAGATTTCAAAGCAGGTTTCACAAACAGACTTTCTGCGACTAAGACAATCTTTAAAAATGTTCTTCATTTTCTCTTGTCTTGACGCCCTCCACCTGTTTCCCCCACGCCTCACTCCCTGCCTCTGGCTACCACAAACTCTCTGTGTCCATGAGCTTGGGCTTTTCTGTTTGGGGCTTCCCCCCACAGATTCTACATGTGAGAGGTCATACAGTGTTTGTCTCCTCTGTCTGACTATCTCACTTACATAATGTCCTCAAGGTCTGTCCATGTTATCGTGAATGGCAAGATGTCATTCTTTATTTGTGGATGAGCAGTAGTTCTTTGTATATATACCAAATCTTCTGTATCCATTCATTCATCAGTGGGCACCTAGATTATTTCCATATCTTAGCTATTGTAAATAATGCTGCGATGAATATGAGCGTGCATATATATATTTTTAGTAGTGTTTTTGTTTTTCTTGAATAATTGCCCAGATGTGGAATTGCTGAATCCTATGATAGTTCTAACTTTTTCAGTAAACTCCATACTGCTTTCCACAGTGGCTCCAATTTATATTCCCACCAACAGCGCAGGAGAGTTCCCTTTTCTCTACATCCTTCTGAAACACTTATGGGGTTTTGGTTTTTTTTTTATATAATAGCCATTCTAACAGGTGCTAGGTGATACCTCTTTGTGGCATTGATTTACATGTCCTTGATGATTAGTGATGCTGAGCATCATTTCAGGTATATGTTGGCCATCTGTCTGTCTTAATAACAAAGGCTTGTGCATGTTATTGAATTGCACACCGTGTTTTAGGCCAGAGTTTCCAAGCTGGTGTGCTGAGATATTGAAGCATGAGCCCTAGCAGCGGCTTATAGGGGCCTGAGTGTCCTGAACCCCTGATCCAGTCATTTCTAGGCATGATCAGCTTGACCATTGACCCCAATGTGCTATTCTAATATAAGTTCCTGCGTGTTTATTGGTATAGAAAAGGTTTAAAGCACTGCTTTCAACAGTCAACTTTAGTACTCATGGTCTAAGAAAGGCATTTTATACTCTTCAAGACCAACTAAAGTTGTAAGAACTCATTAAAAAAGAGGAAGCAACTATTGTGATGACATCTATACACAGCTGTTCATTGCTAAGCATTTTTGAATAGGCAGGCAGTTCCAACAACAGAACTCTGTTCTTAAAGCTTCTCAGGACTCTTTCACGTATTTTTGTTAGTGCATCTGGACAGACTTTACAGATGCACGCTTTGCTCATACAGCCCTACTTGTTGACGAAATGGCTATATTTTGGAAGCAAAGTTTCTTCTAGAACTTTTTTCCTGACACTACCAAAATTCCACTTTTCTGAAACCAGAGAAGGGATTTATACTGAAGGTTCTGTGATGGACTTCAGCTTGATTTTGTTCTGCAGGTGTCATTGGTCTGATAGGCATCCTCATGAATGTGGAGGGTCTCATTTCATGGCCATGGACAGAATACAAAGGGCCCAGAGCTACCTAAAAAGCCGCTGTGTTCTTGTGTGTATATTAAAGGGCTCAAGACCATTGAAGAAAGTTCTTGCAAATAAAAAGGAGAACTTCAACATTGAAGATCTCCAATGAGCTATAGACTAGTCATTTATAATATTTTAGTAACACTAGGGAAGGCCCAATAATGGGAGGAGGCACATGATGGAGGGAAGCATCCTACAGCTCTTGGGCAAAGAGTACTTTGATTTTTTGAGAAGTTGAATATGAAATCTGACCCCATGAATTTGTTGTCTTTTACTCATCAAGCGATGTCTGGAAAGAATCAGTCTTAGACCTGATTTTTTAAATTTAAAAAAAATTTGTAATTTACTTCAATTTTTAAAATTAAAATTAAAAACACATTTAGAATCAATGAAATGCAATATTAGAGAGAGCTTGGAGCCCAGCACATAGTTGGGGAAGAAAGCCTCAGGATAACTGAAGTTATGCATGAAATTTTTTAAACCATTGATAAATAATCACAAGTCTATCAGTCACCTGCAATAAATAAATGACTACAAAAAAAATCGATTAAGAATTTGTTAGTATTTTTATCATCCAGGTTTCTTTAATATTATTAAATTTAGGGGTAGAAGAGATAATGATTGTGTGTCCATCTTTGTTTGATCAAGCAAAGAGTAATATTTTTCAAAATATTTTAGGCAGTGACTACTCCTAGAAGATGCAGTGGCATCCTCTCTCCCCTAGCAAAATCTAATTGGTTTTCCTAGAAGCCCTTTTCAAAAGCTAGAGGTTTGTCTCCGGTTTCCATTTGAAGTTAAACTCTTCCTAGATGAGTACAACATTCCATTTAATAAGGCATATTGTCATTTCCTTGTCAGTTATGTCTGTATATAAATTTCAGGAACCAAAGTGGAAGATGAAGCTATAAAGCATCTGAAAACTCAAAAGAATTTTAGCTCACACTCCAGTGTTAATGTATTTATTTCCATGTGACATTTTCAGCTTATTTCTGATGGCCTAGCCCCCTTCCCCTCTTGGATACAGAATGGACCGTGGTTGATTTCTCCCAGTCCGAACACCTGGGCTTTGGGGAGTGTTGGCTGCCTCTTGCCCAGGGCTGTGATGCGGGAAGCCAGAGACAAGAGAACAAAAGCTGTGAAGACTACAGAGTGCTGAAGGCTAAAACTGGAATAGCAAATCCTATAGTAAGTCCAGGATTCAGAGCCTGAGTAGAGCATATGAATCCAGATCCAGGTTTGAGCAAGAAGCTGAGAAGATGAGAGAGCAACAGTGGAGCAAGCTGAAGGCAGCCAGGGGAAATTCTGAAAAGGATGGCGGTGCCCCTGGTGACTTTATTTTACACCCTTGCATGGGTCTGAGTGGGTGCACAGGGCTTGTTTAAAGGGGCCCAGGAGGATAGACCCAGGGAACTCTGAGACCTAGCACAGAGGCCAGGAGACAGGGCACGGCATCTTCCAAGTTTGCAGCAAGAAATGTCAGCACCTGTCTGGTAAGAAAGGGTACAACTCTAGGCAAATAGTTCATGTGTTTTCATAACATATATCTCATCTTACAAATATCCTTTCCAAACAAAATCAACTCTAGGCTTTTAAATACAACACACTGAAGTGATCTGCTCATTCAAATGAATGTGATATGTTACCTTGATCATTCCATAATGATCGAGATAATAGGTCATTATATACCCTTCTGAATGCCTGAAGGGAAACGTATTTTAACAGAGCATGTACTTTAAGATTCTCAGAGAGAAAAAAAACCATATGCAAATACTTCTCTAAATATGATTTCGAAAAACCTGGAATTGTTGATGAAATCTTCCTAAAATTGTGAGTAGAATGTATTATCTATCAAAGCCTCTTTGAAAGCTGTGTTTGTAGAGTCATGAAATTATCTTAATAGTGAGAATAATAAGAATATATTGAGGAAATTGACACTAGATCAAACACAAGACAGCTTCTAAGAGTATGATTCGTTTGGTTCCTGGAGAGTTCTCCCAGCTGTGTGGGCGCAAAGCCTGGTGGGATGTCACACTCACGGTGGTTTGGCAGGGAACAAGGAAGCAGCCTGTCTGGGGCAGTGTTGCTCGTAGGGGAATAAGGTAGACAGTTTTAAATGTCCTACTTCTGCCTTCTCTTATGCCTCCGATCTCATACCAAATAAGTGGGGTTTGAAAGAAAAGGAGAAGTGATTTAAAAAGAATAAAGAAGGTACAAAAATGTAATACTTCTTTCAATGAGGTTTAATTGTTGAACTCAACAGGAGCAAATAGAGGGGGGGAAATACCAAGCATTTGTGGCCCACAAGAGGACATTTTTCTATTTATCTTCATGTCAACTACAACTGATGATTGTGAAAGAAAAGATGGTAAAATCTGAAGGTCTGTGCAATTATTTTTCCCTTGAGTCGAGTGAAGTCCATTATATTCCCTCCCCACCTCTGACTAATACCTAGCTCTGACTCACTCTGTGGCACATCCACCAGCAGAGTGGAAATTATATTTCTGGAATCTGAAAGAAAAGAATACTCATTGTCCACACATTTTCTTATAGTGAAGTTAGTTGGGAATTTTTCTTATCTCCAACAGAGCTGATGCCTTTAAGGGCAAATAATATGGAAGGATGAAGTGACTACTTGGCATGGGTGTCCCCATGGGGGGAAGAAACTCTGATCCTGTCCAGATGGCTCCCCGGCAGCTCTGCGGAGGCGAGGACTAGAGGTCAAAGAGACACGGTGCCCTTCTAGCTAGTCTTGGTTTCAAATGCCAGCTCCTGCAGTCAGGTGAGATGGAGGGCAGCGAAGTTGCTGTGGTCATTGACTTCCTCTGTCCTGAGGACAACACCCATCTCATTAGATTTAAAGGCAGTTTTTCCAAGTAACCTCTGGCAGGAGCCAGGGCTGATGACTACGTGGAGCAGAAGTAAGCACAACCATTTGCAATGGCAGTACTGGGAGGGTTGGTCTGGGGAGGAACCAACAATGGTAGCTGTAAATGCACAGGAAAATGGATTACAAGAGAATTTTAAAACTGGCAGTACTGGGAGAATTCCAGGCCACTTATCTAGCTTGGTTCCTTCTCAGACTCCAAACCCTCACTCCCTGATTCTGTTCCTCAAGATTTCCCCAGAATATTGAATTCCAGGAAGCCAGCCAAAATTCACCAGGATACGCGAGGCTGAGTGATGAGCATGCATAGGGGCCCAACACTGGGCTTGCAGATTGGCGGGCTGCCACAAGGAGGCGCAAGCCTCTGAGGAGCCCCGTGAGCACACTGGGCTGTACAAGATGTTTACGACCTATTCGTGAAGATCTGTAGCCGCATCAGGTTTTTGTAATGACGGTATAAACATTCATGAAGGCAAAAAGGATAGCGATGCCCAGGTGCCCCCTTTCATTGACAGTGGTGCTGCCAATCCAGTGTGTTATTTCTAGACAGTATTCCAGCACTGCAAGCCCTAAATAAAATGATTATGCCTTTCGAGCTACTATCCCCACCTTGGGGAATTTTCTAAAGAAAATAGCTTTTAGGCCTACTTGTACAAAGATGTTTATAGCCACCTTATTTATAACAGCACCTAGGGTGACTGGAAACAACCCAAATGTTCAACAATTAAGGAGTGATTAAACAAACTTTGGAAATTTAATATGCTGATAAGTCTGCGGCAATGAAAATGATGAATATCTGGACTCTGTCCGTATTTAGAAAGCCTATGTAAAACAATGTTACATTAAAAAACAGAACACAATATTCCAAGCACAATATGATAAAATGTGATGAGTGTGAAAACCACATCAGTTGTTGCTGAGCAGTGTAACAACAGGAGGGGCCGTCCTCCTCTATATAATTAATGCTCACGGCACATGAGAACTGTGGATTATTTTTGTGGTAGTTTAAGGTTGGCTGCTTTTAACATGAAACTATAGAGCTGTTTTAGAATACAGTGTTTAAAGATGGTATTTATTACTGTGGCATAAAAAGCATTGAAGCCAGCCACGTACACAAGTGTGCCCTTTCATTTGATGTGTCCTTCTCACCTACACCGCAAGATCAACATAAACTGGTGGCCCTGGGGGAGTCTGCGCATTAAAACAGTATGTAATTGGCCTTACCTAAAAGTAAGTGCCGACTTGGCTTTCAGAAACGGTCACAGTTTGAATCAAACAAAGGGGGAATCAGGGCCAGATAACCAGGGCTGAGTTAAAAGCACAGGTGAGGGCCATGTGGGAAGATGGGGGGATCAGAGGAGTGTACATCACAGGGAGAACAGCCGGACACAGCCTGGAACAAGGGGTTTACCGAGAAGCAGGTCCCAAAGAGGCCTTGGTGCCAGGTTAACATCTCAGGGGCAGCTTTTTATTCTCCTTAATCCTCGTTTTCAGATTTTAGATGATATGACACAGGGACCTCTTAGACAGCACCCATCTTAGCTTTTCTAGAAAGAGCTCATATACCTTTCTAGTCACGTTGTTAAGCAATAAAGTCATGTAAATTCAGTTTGAAATAAACAATAATTTTGAATGGCAAATACCACAATGCACTGGTCTAGGTCATGTTACTAGAAATACTTATTTTCCCCTGGCTGCTCACTCAGCTGGTGAGAGCACTGCCCTGATGCACCAAGGCTGCAGGGCTGATCCCCCATCAGGGCTCATACAAGAAACAACCAATGAGCGCATGAATAAGGAGAACAAGAAACATCTCTCTCTCTCTCCCTCTCCCTCTCCTCTCTCTCTCTCTCTCTCTCTCTCTCTCTCTCTCTCTCTCTCTCTCTTGCACATGCGCACATGGACAATAAAAGCAATAAATACAAAAAGGAAATAATTTATTTCCTGTTGCTGGAATAAATCTAGTTAATTGAAACAAAATGCATCAAGTCCTTGAATGCCATGCTTTGCCGAGCATTTAGCAGGAGAGCTTTGATACAGAGTGACTCCTGTAAGGATTTCTTTGAGTTTAGTGGCCAAACCCCAGATTCCTTCGTGCTGCGGGCTTCTCCTTTAGGAAGAGGCATCCGTCTTCATTCTGCTCACTGTTCATCAGGTCAAATGAAAAGGCAAAAATCCCTCTGTGAGGTTGACAAAGCTCTGTTCCCCCTTAGGGCTTTTCTACAACCACTTTTCCGATTTTAAATCAGTAAACTTTTTTCAACTGTTCAAATCAGCAAGAACCATTGATTCATGAGAGCTACACTGAAAGTAATTTGCGCTGGTCATTTCCAATCATTCCCACAAGTCAGCTTTTCTGAATCACTGTAGCTATTAGATCAACACATATACAAGTGACAGGTCTGCCTCTCACTCTGTGAATTGGGGTTGGCTTTGACTTCGCTAAAGATCTGCTGAGTCTAGATCATTTCCGCTAGTGCGAAGTAGTAAAAGGAGAGCAACTTTCAGCCAGGAAACCTGGGCTTTAGTTCCACCTTGGGTATGCCGTTCACACCCAGAATCTCAGGGTCCTCACCTGTTACACAGGAGTAGTGATAGCATTACTTGGCTACCACAGATGTTATGAAGATCAAATGAAATGCTCATTAATGGGGAAACAGTACTTAAGCTTACACCATTATTTTATTCTCTTTAAAGGAATGGTGCTTTGATAGTTAATGTGCTCATTTTCTATATTAGCTGCATTCTTACTACTCTTATGCAGGGCTTATTTAAAAATGTGACCGCAGGTTATTGCCAGAAAAATATTACTTCTGTTTTTGGTCTTCTCCCCATGTTATAAATAACTTAAAATGGTAAGTTAAGTGGCAGGCACTAACAAATATAATAAGTGTATCTTCATCCCTTTATCACACTTATTAACACAGAGTATCAGTTAGGAGCATGGAATATTTACAACTTAAATATCAAGTGTGACTTCCTTCTTGATTATATAGAAGTATCTCTTAATATTTCTTTTTCAAAACTTTTGTCTACGTTTAGAGACAATAATTCTCACCTATAATGCAGGCAAATACTTAAAGTAAGAATTCTCTCTCTGGGTTAATGAGTGCTTCTCAATCCCTGGCTGCATTTAAAAACAGCTCGAGAGACTGGGCACAATACACAGGCAAGCCCACTCCCAGCTCCAGAGATTTTATTCTATTCGTTGTGGATTCATCTCAGGCATGTCTCTCTCTCTTTTTTTAAAGCTCCCTCATGATTCAAATGTACAATTGAGGCTGGAATTACTGCTTTACGCTCTGCCTAACTAGAGGTAAAAAGTCCTTGGGCCATGATTATGGTCTGGCCAGTCTCCAACTATGGCAACCAGAAGACGACCCCAGCGGCTTCCTCAATTCTGCTGTGGACATGCAGTTCTAGCCAGAGAAGTACAGACTTGAAGCCAACGTGGGGCAAAATCTGGCTTTGCCTCACTCTAACTGTTACCATCCATGAGTGACCCATAGCATATAGGGCTGATGTGAGGTTTATATCAGGAAATATAGTTACTAGCAGGTACTCAAAAATGATAGCTCTATTGATAATTAATGCCACAAAAGAGGTCCCCATTTCCTCATTAGAAGTAAACAAACTGAATAAAGAAGGTCAGAACAATTACCTTGATGCTAAAACTGCAGAGTAGGGTCTACCACCTAAACCCAATGAAAACTTTCTGGTTCTATAGTATATGATCATATTCCTCTTGAACTAAGAGATTAAATGGAACTTTTTTCAGAATCTTAAGCTCCTGCTGATAGCTCAGAGCCACCCAATTAGAAATTATATAGCATCACATTTCGAAGAGAGGTGCTTCCCCATTCATGCAAGATGTCCCAAGGTGTAGCAAACTTGGTTCTATAACCCCTTATCCTATCACCAGTTCCAGAACACAGCATGTCGCCAAATGCTGCTGGGCTACAGCGTCTTTAAAGGATCTTTCCCAAGAGGTCCCCTTCAGGGCAGGGCAGCCTTAGCCCAGAGAGCAGGATGTGAAAGGAGGTCAGCCGGAGAGTGCACCACTGAAGCCAGTAACGAGTGCTGTACCAGAGGGGCTGGTGGTGAGGAATGGGGTGGTGGTTAGAGACAGGAGGAAATCATGAGCCTGACCCCCGAGCCAGAGTGCCAGCATCTGAGCATCTGCCGTGACGAAGAATACTGATGCCAGATTACAGTACCCCCGTCAGCGAAGACCTTGCTGCCTTTGTCTCACCCCTCCCCTTTTTCCTGCCCCTATTCGCTGAGCTGGGGCAGCACAACGAGTAAGATACAGAAAAGAGGAAAACAGTAGAAGAACAAAGTGAAGCGAAAGGCAATGCCCCCACCCCTGCCTGACTGCCTTCCACGTCTGAGCTGGGAAATGGTTTCTTTAAATTGGATGAGAGATTGGAGCTTTCATTTAGATGACACTTGACTTTTCAATAACTAGAAAATGAAACTCTTGTACAGCCCCAAAGTGGAATCTATGAGATGAAATAGAAAATCTATGGGGTGAACCCAAGATAACAATCAGCGGAGGGGAAGGGAGAGCCAGCACAACGGATTTGAGGAAATGGTTTCAGAAAAATTAATGGTATTTTATGACTGCCCCCTACCCAAACCAGCTCATATTATATTCTTCAGTAAATCTCCCCCGATGCAGAGGGTCCCATGCTCCCCGCTGGGGCCAGACCCTAAATGCACAGACGACTTGAAACGTCTCCAATGCTCTTCTGACACAGGTCATCCCAGTTCTAGCACAGCTCTCTCTATTTCTTTCAAGCTCAAATGTGCCTGACATTTTTTAAAATTGGTGCCCACCATTAGGTTGCACATCATATAATTTATTCAATTGTTATGACACATCCGGAGACAGGTCATTGGATCCTTTCTAGCTCTGCCTGCAGCCTGTGAGGTTTTGTGCTGTTACACATTTCTCCTGATGGTCCTGACCCCCAGACACAGACAGGGATGGAGAGCGTGTGAGGGTCACACTGACCTGGGTTTTAATCGTGGTTCTGTCAGTAACAACAGCATAACACTGATCTGTTTCTTGACCTGTCTGGCCTTGGTTTTCTTAACAAAACTGCCATGATATCCATTTTACAGGATTATTTTAAGGATTCAATGAAAGGGTATAAATAAAGCCTTTGGCACTGTGCCTAGCACATAAGGTTTGAACAATTGTAGATTGCAACACACTGATAATGACGGTGATGATTACATTCATATCCATTATACTGAAAGGATCTTTTCAAAGCAAATGGTTATATTTATTATTGGGTAATAATACACATTCTTACCCCAACACAAAAAGGACACTTTCCCCTTATATGTATATGTATTGGGAAGAAGACTGTTGTCATAGATCTGTCCAGAGTTTTCCATCCCTCTCCACTGCTTCTCTACATTTCTTTGCTTCTCCCACAGCTCCCGCCCCAGCACCGTGGGTCCGCAGTCCCCGCGCCCAGTGGTTGCAGTGCCGAGATTACAGATAGGGGACCCTGGGAACAACGTGGTCAAATCGGCACAGATGCAAAGGGAAGGGCGAACATGGGGCAGGCCCACTTCCCCTTTGCCACATTCCTTTGCTTTCCCCACAGCCACCACCGCGCAAGCATGGACAAGGGGTTCGGACTTCCTGGGGCTTGGCGATGACTGAAGAGAATTACGAAAGAGGCGTGGATTTCTTTTTAACTGTACACTTCATCAGACTATCCCCTAGTATATGACAAAAGCTCCAGAAGAGGGCGCACTCACGTTCTCAGTCTTGCTCCCTCGCACTCAGGGTTTCCTACCACTCTTTTGCACACTGAGAACATTTCTTTTTTTAATTTGAATTTATTGGGGTGACATTAAAATTATACAGCCTTCAGGTATACAATTCTGCAATACATCATGTGTATTCTACTAAGAACATTTCACCCCACCTTTTGGGAAATCTCATTCTACCCAATGAGTTGGTCTCGACTGAGCTTTTTAGCGCCTTTTTCTGAAGGTATATTTCCCTCAGGCTGAGCTGTTCAGTTTAAACTAACACTCCACTGGGGCTCAACTAGAGCAGCCAGAGTGGACGTGGATATTGTACATCCACTGGCCCTCTAGGCCAGGATGAGCACTTCGAGTCTCGTTCCACCTGAGATCTCTCACCTGGGCAGGGTGCGGCCGAGCCTTCCTATTCTTCTTCTTTGTGTCTAGCAGGTAACTGCCGGGCCACCCAGCCCACAGCCCCGACCCACACAACTACACACTTCCCAAGCACAAACTCAGAGGCAGGGCTTTGAAACTAATACCGAGGAAGAGAAGCATTTTTCCAGTTGAAATACTTCATTTTTCACACCCTCCCCAGAATGGGGTCAGTGCCCACATTCACGTAAAGCCTGGCTGGCTCCTTCCATCACCGTTCTGTTCCTCCTTTACCTGTCTAATTGTACCAATTCTTGTTCCATCATGAATTGTTTAAAATAACAACTTTTCTAACATTTTAGTGGCTATTCCCTTAACTACAAAAATGCCCAGCCAAAGCTTTGAAATTACCATTTATATTGACCTAATTAAGTTCTTAAACAAGATGCCTCCCTTTTTTCCTAGTTATATTATTACATTATTTTCTTCTGGTTGCATTTTTATGTAGATGTGGCATAAATGCCAAGAGCTCCACTTTAGAGTTTTATTTGCTGGAACTCTGTCAGGAGATGAATACTAATTACTGTGTATTCACCAAACACTTACCGAGCCCTTCCTGTGAGGCAGCCAGTGTGCTGAGTGTTCTACAAACATTAGTGCATTTAATCCTCAGGACAACCCTATAGTTCGGCATCATTTTCACCTCCACTTACATGTGGGGAAATGCAGCACAGAGAGGGTAAGTCACTCAGTCAAGAACACACAGCTAGAGGGGAGAAGGGTTTATACCCAGGCAGCCTTGCTCTGGGGAATCATGCATTAACCAATACACCACAGTGCCTGGTTATGTCCTACAAGCCATTTTCTCATTCTTTATCTCACTGAAAAAGAATTCCTGACCTAGGTGATTTCATTATCATTTTATATCTGGAAGGAACTGGGTTCGAAATGGCTGAGTGCCTTTCCAAGACACAATTAGACAAATCTCAAATTTAGATCAGTCTTTTAAATCCATAATGTGGCTACATTATTCTGCCTTCTGTCTGCCTAAGACTGTTTGGGTAGTCTCTGAAGGATGAACATGAAGGAATTTCTGCTGTAGGATTTTATTTCCTCACTGACTCTGCTGTCGGTGTAATCATTTGATCACACCTCTAATGCAGAGCACAGGTGCCCAGGGCACCCAATAATGAACCCATTTGTATATTTCAGAGAAAGCTGTAAATTATCACTGTGTAAAGTGAGCACAGACAAGCCTGCCGTATTTCTGTGAACATTGTGATACCCTTCAACCCGAATTATATTTTCTCCCTGAAAACAGGGATAAACATTACATTGTTTTGATCACTGGATCTTGTATTTAGTTTATATATTTCTTAAAAGAATTCACAGAGATCAACAGTCATTTAACCTGCTCTTAGAAAGGAAAAACATAAAAAAGCAACAATATTGTACATGCAAGGGACATGTAGTAACTACCTCTTTATGAATTGAGCGATTCATATTTTTATCATTTTTAGTACAATTTGTGACTTCTCAAAGGACATTTATCAATAGCTCTAATTTCTACCACTCTTTCTTTCTCTTTCTTTCTTTCTTTCTTTCTAACTAAAGTGTCCTTTATTCTACACTATCCTATTAAAGTTTCACTATTTTTAAACCAGAACTGTGAAATACTTAATATATAATAAGTTAATTAAAAATCTTTTTAAACAATCTCAGTACAGAAAATGTGTTTAATAAATAAAAGCAAAAAGCAAAGATCTGGGGACAGGCAAGAGGTCAAGACAAGCCTTAACCAAAAATGTTTTAGAAATACCCAAGGAATTACTTGTTTAAGCCATATTCTCTCAGCTTCCAGTGACCATATTTAATAAGTGCTTCAGCCAAGAAAGACCAGCAAAAAGTTTAATGTTTTAAAAACTAAGCAAATGCAGACTCACTGGGTTGGCCAAAAAGTCTGTTTAGTTTTGTCCACAAAATAAAAGACACATTTTTCATTTTCACCAATAACTTTATTGATTTGAATATTTTGAGCATGTCAGCTTTCTCCTGCATGGTATAACATTGATTGCTCTCAATTAATGTCTTGATTTGATCACTATCAACTTCAGCTGGTCTACCTGACCATGGAGCATCGTCCAGTGAGAAATCTCCAGCATGAATCTTTGCAAACCACTTTTGACTCATTCAGTCAGTCACAGCACCTTCTCCATACACTGCACAAATCTTTTCTGTGTGTTTCAGTTACCTTTTTGCTGTTCTTGAAATAATAAAGAATAATATGCCAAAAATGTTGTGTATTTCTTCCACCTTCAGTATTAAAATGGCTACACAAAAATTTACCAATTTGAAAATTTTGTTTATTTTATTTTTAGAAAGAGAGGAAGGGAAAGAGAAAGAGAGAAACATCAATTTGTGGTTGCCTCTCACATGCCCCCTATTGGGAACCTCGCCCACAACCCAGGAATGTGCCCTGACTAGGAATTGAACAGGTGACCCTTTGGTTCACAGGCTGGCACTCAATCCACTGAGCCAAACCAGCCAGGGAAAATTTACCAATTCTCATAAGTGAGGTTTTTTTAAGTGCATGCTGATACAACAGTTGTCACAATGCAATCTAACAAAACTGTTTTGAATGAAGTTAAAGACAGCTAGAGCCATCTTATGGGAAAAACAAATGAATTTTTGACCAACCCAATATTTTGTCCTGTACAAAGTACTCATTGCAATAGACCCATTGAAATAGATTTGATAAAGATCATAATAAAATTATTGGTCACTCAACCCAAATTAATGTTCAACATAAGAGTTTATAGTATTTTATTGCTAGTACTTTAAATCTCTATGAACAAGTTCAAATATTTGCTTCTTTAAAAAATTTTTTTTAAAATCCTCACCCAAGGATATGTTTATTGATTTTAGAGAGAGCAAAAGAGAGAGAGAAACATTGATCAACTGCCTCCCATATACACCCCGACTAGGGATTGAACCCGCAACCTAGGTGTGTGCCCTGACCAGGAATTGCACCCACAACCATTCTGGTGTATGGGATGAGACTCCAACCAACTGAGCCACCTGGCCAGGGCCAAATAATTATTCCTTAAATTTAAAGTAGTTTCTTAAACTTTATAGAGAACTCACTACTGATCATCATAAGTATACGTGAAATACCTTTATAATAGAAATAGTTGTCTACATGTTAACAAGGTGCTATGGTCCTAAAATACGCCACTTTCAAAGAGTCTAATAATGGATTATCATAGTAACTATATAAATGTATCACAGTGAACTGAACAGCTATATACGTGAGCCATACTTGAAGCTCAGGTAGTTAAGAAGATGAAGAGATCACTGGACATCTATTTCAAAGCTTCAACAATGTGCACAGCACAAGGACGATCTTTAAGATCTTCATTAGTGCATACAGAGAAGAGTTTGATTACTTTCTGGTACATTTCATTCAGTTTTTCCATATTAATAGATGGCCTAGTTCCCAAAGCTGCATTATATGCTGTATCATCAAAGTCACTTTCATCAAAAATTTTATCTTCGTCATCACCATCTGAAAGAATGATGTGTGGAATAGACAAAGTCATTACTTCCCACAGAGTAAGGCCAAAGGCAACCGTGTCTGCCTCACCACCAACACCACTTTCCCAAGCTTCCTCGGGTTCCAAAGCTCAGTGCCAATATAACAGGACTCAGGGTCAGTTACAGGCATATTTCATCCGATGGTAGAGAGACTCCTACACCACAGATTTTAATTGTGTCAAAAGCATCTTTAATTACAACATTTGAAGACTTTATGTGTCAATGAAGCAATTTCTTACCTTGTTGCAGATACTTTAACTCTTTTGCCATGTTCAAAGCAACTTTTAAAAAAAAATTATAGCTGCTGGAAAAGGACCTGGGCTGTCTTTATTTCATTCTTCTATGAAGTCATTTAGGGACTTTTCACCCCAGTTTTCCATAGCAAGACAGAGACTGCCGGCACTGGCTTCAGTGAGAGCAGATAACCTACACTGTTTGGTGATGAAGGCTGTTCAAAATCTTGCCTTCAGCAGTTAGCTTCTTTTGATACACACTTGGATAATGACCATCACATCTAGAATTAACCTTTTTCACAGCCCAAGGAGAATAGATAAGCCTCTTGGAGATCTTTTCAGAAGGTAGATAATTACCCCCGTGCTAAAGTCAAGCTTCTGTGGAAACAGAGAGGCGGGAATATTTATACATGGAGTTGAACATAGTACAGATTTCCTTTTTTCAGATAACTTGCTGGTGTCTTGAAATTATTCATTTCTTTTATTGCAATAATCACTCTAGGCACTGAGCTGCATGGCTCAGCAGTCACATTCCCAGCAGAGAAAGAAGCAGGTGACAAGAGGTTCACGCTAATGCTGTTGGGTTTTTTTTAATTTTTATTGTTATTCAATTACAGTTGTATGCCTTTTCTCCCCTTCCCTCCCCCCACCCCAGCTGAACCCACCTCCCTCCCCCACCCCCACCATCCCCCCCCCCCCCGATTTTGTCCTAATGCTGTTTTAAAGACTGGGCCCAAGTGGCCCCCAACAGGGCCCTGCAGCTACCTCAGCAACAACCAGCCAACAAGCCCACCCCCCAACAGTTGTTGTCCTCCTGGCTTTCAAAAGCATGCCTGCAGCCCCTGCAGGCTACAGTAGCTCTAATTTCTCTGATGGGCTTCTGGTTATTGTAATATTGAACTCCCCCACATCATGACATAGCAATAGCTTAAGGTAAAGATGACAGAGGTACCACATACATTTCTGACACTGAAACCTAAGCTCTCTCTCGAGTTAGAACATGCCGCCCTTTATCTCCCTCTAGAAGCAATCACAGGCTTACTTATTGGACAGCTAGTATGAACATAGCACTGGACTGAGGACTAGAGACTCAGAAATAAATAAGGGATGGCCCCTAGCTTCAAGGAGCGTGTGGTTTATTGAAGCAAACCTGTAGATTTACAAGTACAAAGAATATTCACTTTTTACTTCCAAACCAGCCCATTTTTCAAATGAGCTTTTCTAAAAGGGGGGAATCTTGAAGATTCTCCACCACCAGATACTAAAATATCTGCACGAGAGGCAACCACACATTGATGTTTCTCTCCCTCTCTCCCTCCCTTCCCCTCTCTCTAAAAATAAATTAATTAATTTAAAAAAAAAAGATTTTGACCCTTCTCTAGGTGAACCAATAGATCAAAAAAGCAGAAGGTTTTGCTGTGTATCAGTTATTTGCCTCAATCTTGAAATTAATCATAAGGCACTTAGTAAAGCCCCTTTGTAGTAACAGAAAGGCCAACTTCATTGTCACTGTCTTTCTAACATGCTATCTGTTGAGCAAATTCTTTTTATTTCCCTCTTTTAAAAAGTTTCAGTTGGAACACACTAATGTGATAAACTGTTGACTTTCATCCTGGCCACCCAATTCCACAAAGTCAGAATGATCAAAGAGTAAGCAATTTCTCACTTTTCTTTAATCTCACTGCTTCCATGGGAGATGGAAGTAAACAGTCCCACAGAGCTCCAATTACCAATATCAAGATAAAAAAGAAATGGCTTTCCTTTTCCACCTTTGAAATTATAAATAGATTGATGTAAAATAAATTTCAGAGCCTCAAGTACTCACTTGCTTTCTGATTGCAGAGTGGGTTCTGACTAAGAAAAATTAAGTGAGTGAAGGAGGAGAGGCAAGCGGGCTTCTCGGCAGCCTCAGCGAATACCAGGCAGCCCACACCAGTGTCCACTGTCAGGCTCAACTTGCCTTTGCTTTTTGGCAAACTGTAATTTGCATTTTTCCAAGAGCCTCTGTAGCAGATATATGGTTAAGAGAATTAAACAATCATTAAAAGAGATCCAAATTATAAGGAGAGGTAGAAACAATTTGATACTACATTGTCTCAGAACAGAAACCAATGGGGAAGAATATTCTGGAACCATGACACTGTTGTTCCCTATTGAACATTTTAATTAGGAAAAAAAATAAATAAACTCTGAACAACTCTATTTTACATTTGGGTTGCTTTCTTTTTGTCCTGGGTAAAGTTCTCAATGCTTCTTTGGCAGAATTGTCCTTTTAATTGCATGATTTAATTAAAATACTTGGTTATTCCATGTCTGTCTTAAAAATAACTCCTCCATAAAATTATTCTTTCTCAGCTCGATGGTACCGTGGGGGATATATATTCATACCTTCGAGTCGGTCCAGGGCTGTGTCTGAGGGAAACCCTGGCTCCTTAGCTCATGTCTGTGCGAAGGTGCACTGCCCCCCACCCTGTACAAGCAGAGAGCCGCGCCGGCATGTTTTCTCATCGGTCATGGTAAACGCACAGTCCTACCCCTGGTTGATTTCAGTTTCGAAGTTTATAGACCATCCATCCACCATCAATTAGCATTATAGGAAACCAGCTCTCCAAGGACTTTTCCTGAGACTTAACCTTGCATTGTCAGCGATGCAGGTATTTCTAATAGCAGAGGGTATGAAGGAGCCTCTTTCTGGAACTGCCTTCACTAAACTGTGCTTTAATATTCGCCTTTGGCTTTCATTGGACTTGATTTATTTTTTTATTTTCAAACGTGATAGGTTTATTTTATTTTGCTCTGATGCAAAACCAAAGACTCCACTACAGCATGCACTTGATTTAATAATTGGTTGTATGAATTATGCTTCCACATTTAGATAGTCATTATATAATTTAATCTCCCCCACCATGTAGAAGTTATTTTGTAGTTTAATGTAAAATATAACTTGCTCTCCCCTGAGACACTGGCAGGTTAATTCCTTTCACATTTAAAATGTAACTAACTTGCCGTGTTTCTCATTTTTGCACTGGCTGCCGGGAAGCTCAAATGCAAATATAAATAAGGCCTCCAGCCACTGGTAAAAATAACTTATAGTTTAACTTATCTATTTATAACTTGGGCCTATTTTTCCATTTCTTTTTGTGTGTGTTATAATTATATCTTCTTTATGTCTTGGATATTTTGTTGGAAAGAGATGGTGTACAACTAAATTCAACAACTGAAATATTCTTGTTTTCATATAATAATTTGCAGATTTTAAAACATATAAAGGATTTTATAAAGAAACAGTAATCAGATATTGTGTCTTTCCCTCTGAGAACAAGGTTAAACATAAATGAACACAATGGATTGCACAAGACCCTAAGCAGCAATTAGTCAAAATAAAGGGTTTTTTCTATTGTACTAGGTCGTTGAGGGAGATCGCAGGAACACATTTGAGAGACCGTGAAATGAAGGACAATTTTGGCACTTTTTCCACATCACCTTAAAAATGCCATTATTATCACAATGAGTTATAGATTGTCTGTACTTCTGAGGCCTTATTAGCTGTTGGCTTCTAAAACACAGGGCTGATGACTAAGTCATTCCTAGTAAGTACATAGCATGATATCTGACCCATAGTAGGGCTTCAATAAATATTTTTAATGCCAAATAAGTCTTTATTTATTCAGAGGCATTCCTGTGTGAACTAATATTTCTAGGTGCTTTCCAACCTTATGATTTCAGTGACAGCAATTTCATTTATGTTGCTGTAGATACCATTTCATAATATGGTGCTTGATGCAACCTCTTGTTTCTCTAATAGTTTTTCTGTGAAAATAGAACATATATTATCAGATTAAAATAAGCCTATAGTCAGCCTTTTGTCCAGCTGTTCATAAAATGTATCAAAATCAACTATCAAAAACAGACCATCTCTTTCCGAAGCCAAGAAAAATTAACAACATATTGGGAAGATTTCTTAATTTACTAGCTTTTGAAAACTAAAAAGATAGTCTAGCAAATGTAAAGAGGAAGTCTGAACAATTTTTTCAAACCAACTCATTAACCCTGACTTTGAGTTATTTTTTAATTGAGGTATAATTGACATATAACATTTTATTAGTTTCAGATATACACCGAAGTGATTCGATATTTGTACACACTGCAAAATGATCACCACAGTAACTAGTTGCCACACATCACCATACAAATGACCAAAACTTTTCTTCCTCATGAGAACTTTTCAGATTTATTTTTCGATAACTAGCAAACACACTCTGATATTATTATCTCTAGTTGCATGGAATACTTCCCACAACATTTATTGTATATCCGGAAGTTTGTATGTCTTGACCCCTTCCCCCGTTTACCCCATGCCCCAAACCACCTACCATGAGGCAACCACCACTCTGTTCTCTGTGTCTATGAATTTAGTTTCGTTTTTTCATTTGCTTTGTTTTTTAGATTCTGCTTGTAAGTCAAATCATATGGTATTTGTGTTTCTCCGTCTGACTTATTTTACTTGCATAATATCCTCAAGGTTCATGCATGTTAGCACAAATAGCAACATTTCATTCTTTATTATGGCTGAGTATACATGCCACACCCATCTGCTTTATACATTCACCCACAGATGGAAACTTAGGTTGTGTCCATATCTTGACTATTGTAAATAATACTGCAGTGGACTTAGGGGTATGTACAGGTTGGGGCAAACATAGGTTTACAGTTGTGGGTATGCAAAACAGTTTATTCTTGTATTGTTATTTATTAATTATTGTATTTTTCCTATGAGCAACTGTAAACCTACTTTTGCCCCACCCTGTATATGTTTTAGAATTAGTGTTTTTGTGTTCTTTGAATAAATCCCAGAAGTGAACTTGCTGGATTACATAGTAGTTCTATTTTAAATTTTTTGAGAAACCTCCATACTATTTTCCATAGTGTCTGCACCGATTTACATTCCCACCAACAGTGCACAGAGTTCCTTTTTTCCACATTCTTGCCAACACTTGTTATTTCTAGTCTTTTTGATGACAGTCCTTCTAACAGGTATGGGACGATATCCCAGTGTGGTTTTCATTTGCATTCCCCTGCTGATTAGTGATATTGAGCATCTTTTCATGTGCCTGTTAGAAAAAGGTCTATTCAGATGCTATATTCATTTTATATTGTTTGTATTTATACTTCTTTGTATATTTTGAATATTACCCCCTTATCAGATATATGATTTTCAAATATTTTCCCTCATTCATAGGTTGCCTTTTTATTTTGTTGATGGTTTTCTTTGCTGAGCAGAAGCTTTTTAGTTTGATGTAGTCCCACTTGTTTATTTTTGCTTTTGTTGCCTTTGCTTTTAGAGTCAGAGCCAAAAAATTATCACCAAGATCGATGTCAAGGAGCTTACTACCAATGTTATCGTGTAACAGTTTTATTGTTTTAGGTTTTTGTTCAAGTCTGTAATCCATGTTGTGTTCATTTTTTTGCGTATGGTGTAAGATAGTAGTCTGGTTTTACTCTTTGGCATGTGGCTATGCAGTTTTCCAACCACATTTACTGCAGAGAATGTCCTTTCCCTGTTGTATATTCTTGCCCCCTTTGTCATAAACTAATTGACCATATGTGCGTCGGTTTATTTCTGGACTGTCCATTCTCTTCCACGGATCTATGTGTCTGTTTTTTGTGCCAATACCATCATGTTTTAATTACTATGACTTTGTAATATAGTATGAAATCAAGGCGCCTCCAACATTGCTTTGCCTATTCAGGGTCTTTTGTGGTTCCATATAAATTTTAAGATTGTTTATTTTATTTCTGTAGAAATGACTTTGGAATTTTGATAGAGATTACATTGAATCTGTAGATTGCTTTGCGTAGTAGGAACATTTTTAAAAATTTTTATTGTTATTCAATTACAGTTGTATGCCTTTTCTCCCCATCCCTCCACCCCACCCCAGCTGAACCCACCTCCCTCCCCCACCTCACCCTCCCCCTTGATTTTGTCCATGTGTCCTTTATAGTAGTTCCTGTAATCCCCTCTCCTCACTGTCTCCTCCCCACTCCCCCCTGGCTATTGTTAGATTGTTCTTAACTTCAATGTCTCTGGTTATATTTTGTTTCCTTTTTTCTTCTGTTGATTATGTTCCAGTTAAAGGTGAGATCACACACTTCTCCAAGGAAGACATACAGAGGGCCCAGAGACATATGAAAAGATGCTCAGCATCACTAGCCATCAGAGAGATGCAAATTAAAACCACAATGAGGTACCATCTCACACCAGTTAGAGTGGCCAACATAAACAAATCAACAAACAAATGTTGGGGACATTTTAACAGTATTAATTTTTCTAGTCCATGAGTGTGGGATATCTTCCCATTGATTTGTATTGTCTTCAATCCCTTTCCTCAGTGCCCTGTCACATGCAGTGTACAGGCTTCCACTTCACTTCCTTGGTGACGTGTATTAGTAGGTATTTTATTCTTCTTGATACAATGTAAATAGATTGTTTTCTTAACTTCTGTTTCTAATAGTTCACTGTTAGTATATAGAAACACAATGGACTTTTGTATATTGATTTTGGACTCTACACATTTACTGGTTTGTTTATTGTTTCTAACACTTTTTTGGTGGAGTCTTCTGGATTTCTATATATAAACTTATGTAACTTAGAGAGTTACATTTTTACTTCTTCCTTTCCAATTTGGATGCCTTTTTGTTATTGCCTAATTGATCTGGGTAGGACTTCCAATACTATATTGAATAAAAGTGGCAATAGGGGGCATCCTTGTCTTGTTCCTGATCTCGCTTCTGTTCTTTTAGGGCGGGTTCCACTGCCCTGTCTTCCAAATTAATAATCCTTTTTCCTACCTCATCCAGTCTGCTACTGTGTTTCTTTAGTTCAATTATTGTATTGTCAGATCTGTACCTTTTGTTGGATACTTTCTTACATTTTCTATCTCCCTGAAGTCCTCACTGCATTCATCCCTTCTTCTCCAGTGTTTGGAGAGCATCTCTACGACCATTACTTTGAACTGTTTATCAAGTATATTTTTTATTTTCATCTCATTCAGGTTTTCTTCCTGAGGTTTTTGTCTTGTTCTTTTGTTTGAAGCATATGCATTTGTTTCTTCATTTTATTTTATTCTGTGTTTCTTTGTTTCTATGTATTGGTAAAACAGCTACCTCTCCCAGTCTTGAAGGAGTGGCCTTGGCTAGGTAATAAACCTTATTGTTCAACATTGCCCTTGCTTTCTGTTATCTCTCGAACCTTTGCGATTGTCTAAGCAGCCATATTCATTCTTAATGGGTCCCAGTTGTTGAGGGTGTGCCAAGACCTGTCAGTTTTCCACTGAGAGGTATTTCAGTCAGCATCCAGTTTCAGGCTGATGAGAAGCCAGATCTTCAGGCAGCAGCTTTCAAAATATGCAAATATATACAGTTCTGTGTGTCCACAGTCATAATCCCTGCTGGCCTCCAGACCAGGTGATCTGGAGATATCCCTTGGGCGACAGTTGCAAAAATTGGGGCTCCCCTGGGAGGCGCCTGCAAACTACAGCAAGGCCGAGAGGAGTGTAAAGGTGGCATCCCCTGGCCTACTTGACCTGAGGGCACCTCTGTAGCCTCTAGGTGTATAGCAAACCTAAAGCCTCTCCCTCAGGCTGAAGCTCCAGGACACGTAAGTAAGCCTTTTTTACAGAATGACAGTGGTGTGTTTCAGTCGGCCGTCTTGCAGTGTCCTGGGGTTGGTAGCCTCCTGAGAACTGTGTTTCTGATTGTTATACTTTTGCGGCACCCAGATATGCAGGACCCCCTTGCCACCAAAGCCAAGTGATCAAGAAGCATCCTGTGTGGACTGCATGGTCCCACCAGCTTTAATGAGAGAGCAAGAGAGCTTAGCAACGCAGTGGGAGTATGCAGGGCCCAGGCAAGCCCACTGGCTTTGGCTACGCAGCAGGAGAGCACAGGGACTGTGTGCGCCCACCAACGCCAATGCAGAGGAAGAGCTCAAAAATGGAGCCTAGCAACACTTCCGTCCCTGGAGAGTCCCAACAGGTCCCTGCCCCTCTGGCAGACGCTTCAAGATTGGCAAATGAATCTTCCTCTATATGGTCTGTGCCTTTCCAACTGCTGCTTGTAGGCTGGGCCTCTGGGAGAGTGGGTGTGTTTGCGGGCCCTTTAAGGGCAGTCTCAGTGTTCAAGCCTTTTGGGTCTCCTAGGTATAAGACCGGGTGGTTTTCAAAGACAGATGCTTTGGGGGCTCATCTCTCTGGGGCAGGTGCCATGGAGTCCTGATGTGGCCCAAACCCCTCGTTGCTCAGGGAGAAGCTCTGGAGTTGTGAGAATTCTCCCAATTGTGGGTTGCCACTGCAGGAGGTCAGGTTTTTTTTTTTTCAAGAACATGTTTCGGCCTCTCCTCTCCATCTCAATGTGGCCCTTTTATTGTTTGTTGTAAAGGAGGTGTTCAGCTAGTTTTTAGTGTTTTTCAGAGGAAATTGTGTCATATGTAGCTGTAGATTCAATGTGTCTGAGGGAGGAGGTAAAGTCAGGATCTTTCTATGCCAACATTTTGAACCACGACCCCTTAAGTTTTGAGAAGTCATGCTTTCTAGAACGTTCTCAATGGCTCTTTGTGTTCTTATTCCTTGTGGCTGGTGCCTGCTCTTGTCAAGCCATGAGGGTATTATAATCTTATTTTTAAAAATGAGGAGGGAAGTTTAAAGCAAATGTTAAAGGGCAACCTAATTACCCTATGAAGTCTGGAATGTGTAGAACCCCAAACAAAAGTTCTGAGACTTAACAAAACCGCTGTCTGACCTAATAGAAGTCCTGTTAATGAGTTAATGTACATATACTAGGTGTGCGTACATACAGATTCTCCCCCTGGAATATAAACTTTGCCATAGCAGGGATCTTTTTCTGTTTTGTGCTCTGATGCATTTCCAAGTGCCTAGACTAATGCCTGACCCTAATCTATTCTCCTTAGACATTTGTCGAATTAATATAAAAGGTTCGTGCTCAGGGAATAATAGTATTTTATTATTAGCTCCATCTCCATTCAAACCTTTTCCATAACTTTTTTCAGAGACATGAAATCACTGAGACAGGAACCCCAGGAGGAAAAACAGGGGACATACGAGCAGCTTCCAGCACAGGCAGTGCTGAGCATCCTTGCGCAAGGCCTTCTAAAATTTGGAACCTCCAGATTATTTATGCTCATGATCAAACAACCTCCGCAGTCCTTTTTTTTGCCATGAAATCAAATGTTTATGAAGGGATAACTACCCCCATTCCATTCTCCCCACAGCCTATTCCTTATTATCATGCCATCCTATTCGCAACCATCTTCCCAAACTCTTCCACAAAAGAGCAAAATCAAAACAGAAATAAAGATATGCAAATTATACTTCCAAACTAAAATGAAGGTAGTGAAAACACTGGAAGTATTGTCTGTAACTCAGCCTCCCAACCTAACCTAATAGACCTTTGAGACTTTGGACTTATGATTTAGTGTTGAAAAGCCCTCTGGAAACAGGGCTTCACAGTATATTCAAACTTATCTTTCACAGTCACAAAATCGTCCACTGATCCTGGTCTTGGTCTGTGCCTGGGGATGGAAAGGGGTGTGAGTGTGACCTGTCCGTGGTGAGCCCTCATAGACCACGGAGAGCCTGGACACGCAGCAGTTGTGCGCTAAGCCAGGGGCCCTGGGCTCACAGAGCTTTACGGGGTGGGGACTAGAGAAAGTGTGAGCAGGATTCTCTGGACCTGAATTTAGAAACCGTGCATGAAAAACTCTTTCAAAAGAGTCACTGAATGTATTCACTGAGGGTTGTTTTTATGTGACAGAAATTCATCAGAGTGGAAGGTGAATAATGAGTTAATGCGCTGGCGATTTGACAATGCATGCTTTGGCTAGATTATGTAATCATATTCTGAATAAATTAAAAGTATGTATATGGGGAAGAGAAGGAATTGAAAGAATATTTAAAATTTTATGCACACACACACACCCCTCATTTTTCGGACTATAAGATGCACTTCCCCCCACCCCAATTTGGGAGGAAAATAGGGGTGCGTCTTATAGTCCGAATGTGGCTTACCTGGTTTGCTGGGGACAGGGGGTGGGGGGCGGTGGTAGAGCAGGGTTTTTTTCCCTATTTTCCTCCTCTAAAACCTAGGTACATCTTATGGTCTGGTGCATCTTATAGTCCAAAAAATACGGTATATACATATACATATACATATACATATACACACATATATATATGTGATGGGGCAAATTAGGTTTACAGTTGTTTGTATGGAAAATAATATAATAATTAAGAATATAAGACCAAACTGTGTTTCGCATCCTCACAACTGTTACCTAGTTGTGCCCCATTCTGTATATAGTTTTCCTATATAGGTAGTATATAGTGTATATAAATATATAGTTTTTAACACTCTACTGCAAAGACTGAGTCCTGAAGCTATACTAGACCCTTAAGGGTACTAGCAAAAATAAAGCCAGGTGGTGTGCATGGGTCCTAAATCAAAGACCCATCGATTAGGAAAATCACCCCATCTTGTCTGTCTTCCCTTTGAATAAGGGAAATCATTATAAACGTGGCGACCGAAGAGAAAAATGCGAACCTTAGATTTAAATAATTATTTTTTATCAGACTATATACTTAAAATTTAAAGGTCTGGTTTACACATAAAATGAAATCTGGAGTCTATATTTGTGATCTTTTATCCACTTCACATATGCATTACTAAAGTCGGACTGCATTTCTTAGGAACAAATACAACAGTACGTCTGCTTTCCATGGAATCTCCCTAAAGGGCATCGATGTTTTCATCGGCTACAATGAGCTACCTGGATGTCATGCCGCAATACAACATGACAGTACTTACCCTGGGATGATTCAGCATGGCAGCATGATTTGGGGACAGAATTTAAAGTATTTCAGACTAAGTTAACATATTAGCGAGGACTGCACAGGATTTGCTACAGCTTTTCGAGTCTAAACACATTAAACATCACATGATCCCTGGGCATCCCTAACACCAAATACCAGCAATCATGGAGTTATTGTGGGGAGAAGATGCCATGAATCAGCCAGCTGTAATCTTCTCCTGGTACAGGACAGAGTGGGATTTCATAAATGCTGCCCAGGGTGTCCCAGCACATTTGATGGCAGGAGGCAAGAGTCATTTTTCACTCTGCACCCACAAGCAGTTGAACTGCAAGACGCGGTTAGATGGGAATTTACTATTGTCCTGCAGCCACCAAATACCTGGACATGCTGATGTGGCAGCTTGCACTGCCGTCCTCCCTGTGAGCTCAGACTTCATGTGAAGTGTGAAGCCCAGTGCCTACAGAGGGTTTAGCACATAGGAGATGTGATTGTCCAGTTGACAGCAGCCTTCAAAGTTGCAAGGAACGAGAAGTGATTCTCAGACTCCTAACGCAAACCTAATGGGAAAGAAGGGTGTGAGAGAGCCACCTAGGAGCCAGTACCTCAATGGGCACATTTTTGTTTTAGTCTTTTTAAATATAAAAGTAATACTTGAATTTATGTTTGCTACAATTCAAGCAAAATAGAAGTATGTAGAGTAGAAAGAAGTACCTTCTCACTGACAGCTCACACTAGTCCGCTCCTATCCCCAGAGGTAACGGAGGGTGATTGTTCACTGAGCGTTTTATTTTGGGGCTATGGCTAAACATTCAAAGTTAATATAACCAAATGGTTCGATGATTCTTATAATGGGACTCATTTATAATTGAAAATCCCATTATATCTATCATATCCTCCTTTATATTCTATATCTCCAGTAAGTCCCTATTATAACTATTTTATCAGTAACTCTTGAAATACATTACCACAATGCATTTAATTCAGGAAGGAGAATGTCTTATCATTTAAAAGTTTGTGGTTGGCTCTATAGGTTGTTGCTATGTTTTTAGAATCCATGTATTGAAAAAGCAGTAATAACAAAAATCTGCAGTGGATTCTACACCACTTTAAAATAATTTCACATTTTTCTTATCACAAGAGCATATTTACACATTTGAAGAAATAATAGCTACATGTACAAGGCACTATTTAGGCTGAAAATAACGATTGGTGTGCAAGTGGACTTGTGGATCAGATCACTTGAGGAAATTAACTTGTCACTGCTGGTCATGTCCACCCCCCCAGCACAGGTGAGGCACACACACCGGGGGCAGAAGTGTCAGTATGGGGCTATAGAAACTTTGCACCAAGCAGGGAGGTTCTTCTAAATTAAACCCTTTTAAAATTACAGTTGAAGCAATACTGTTCTAAATGGGTCATCATTTAATTTTTAGATATTTATGCATTTTGAAGAGCAAATAGGCTTTCTATTCCAAAATGGCTCAATTATGTTTTGATTGCAACATCAGATTTTCCGAGGACCTTGGATCTCAAATACTGTATTCATTTATACATAAGTTGATAATTGCTTTACAGAAATCAGAACTGTTGCGTGGTAGTGGCACAGTGAGGGTGAGGCAGTGGTTTCTGTCACCCTAGAGACTTCGCAATGCGATCAGCTTTATTGATTTTGGAGAGTAAGTGTTTGCTTCTGTCTGATTTTAGGTATCTGCATCTTCCATAGAAGGAAGGGGAGGAAGTGGGCTGGTTCCTGTGCCTCTGGCAGAGCCTCCCCCAGACAGGCAGGGGGTGAGGGGGTGAGGCTGGCAGCAGCTCACCCATCTCCATGATCTCTAGCAGGTGGTTTTGCTGTGAATACCTGGCTTCATTGTTCTCTGAGGCAAAGGCCTCAGAAATGAAAGCACATTCAGTCCTTTAATCCAAGATTTTCCCAAGGGACACATTTCTTTTTCATAAAGAGCACTGTGAGTCACCCATTTACACCCTCGTTCCGTCATATGTACCACAACCCCATGGAGCACGAGCGGTTCTGGGTGTGCATTTAGCCCTGTGAAAGAGTTGTGCTTTACTTTAAGGAAGGCACATTTCACAAATCCTTTGTATTTATTACTATTTTTTCCCAGAGGAAATGTATTACAAGGATATATATATATATATATATATATATATATATATATATATGCCCTGATTTGTAACTTTTCTCAAAATTTCTGTTTTATTTTTCACTGAAAGAAAAAGATGAACAGATTGGTTTTTACGAGCCACACCAAAAACTTTTAATAGAGGGAACAGATGGACTGCTTCGATACCAAGTCTTTTGGGTTACTATTGCACTAAATTTAATGAGTATAGGCAGAACCAAGTAATTACTAATGTACAGTGTTCTTCCCCTTATTCACTGTTTCACTTTCCACAGTTTCAGTTACCCAAGCTCAACTGCAGTCCAAAAACATTAGATGGAAATTTCCAGAAATAATTCATGAATTTTAAATTGAGCACTGTTCTGGGAAGCATGACGAAAATCTCATACCGGCCCCATCCCACCTGGGACTGAATCATCCCTTTGTCCGGCCTGTGCATGCTATATGAGCTACCTGCCCCCTTAGTCACTTCCTAGCTATCTCAGTTATCAGACGACTGTTGTGCTTTCCCAGTGCTTGTGTTCAAGTAACTACTGCTTTGCTTAATAACGACTGGCCCTAGGGCCGTTTACATAAGTTTTATTACAGTGTATTGTTATGCTGGTTTTATTTTATTAGTAGTTGCTCTTAATCTCCTACTGTGCCTAATCTGTAAATTAAATTTGATCATAGGTGTGTATGAATAAGAAAAAACATAGAACCTTAAGTCCTCACTTAACATCATTGTTAGGTCCTACAACGTTAAGCCAAAGGATGTATAGCAAAACCAGTTTTACCACAATCTAATTGATACAAACAAGAGTTAAGTTTTTATGTCATCCCATCAACATTATAACAAAACAACAGCAAGCACCCACTCGGGCTCTTGGAACGTATCCCTGCAGATAACGGAATACTACAGTAGCTTTCAACTCTAAATTTGGTCATTCCAGCCATCTGTGCACTAGAAAGCATGCCTTTGTTGACAGCCTAAAGTTTAAATAACAGCCAGCTAAGCTTGCTAAGCTTAGTAGGTCCCACTTCTTGCCCCACACAAAGAGAACAACACAGACCCAAAGGCAGCTTGTTAGATAATATTTTAGTAAATTTCCAGAAAAGTCTGCACATCACAGACATTTCTGGAATTTTACTGGGAGAAAAATAGTTTCTTCTCCTTATATCTGCCTGGTAAAATGTAAAATTTCCTTCTGGAAGAAATCATGCAAAAATAATAGTACAATAAGAAACCGAGGATGTAGCTCGCTCACCCTGTTGTCAGCGCCACAGTGGGCAGCCCAACCATCAGACAGGGGCCAGGCAACAAAGAATGATAACAGGTGATTTTGCTGTCAAGGGAGTGAGGTGTAAGTGGATTCCAGGCCCCTCAGTGAGTGAGTTTAAAAAAAAATAGCATTAAGTAAAGTACTAGAGTAACAGGTATAAAATGCATTCATGTAGCACAGTTGCAGTGAAAATTGTAAGCCTTCTGTTAGGAACCTATTTCCTGAATGTCTGATGTTCAGATTTAGCCCTTCTATGAGATCATGAGTCTTACAGGCTTCAGTTATCTGTGTTTACCAAACAGAAGGACTTGTGTTTTTAACACAAGTTCTACCATCTCCCTGTTCACTCATGACATCACCCTGATTTCCCCCACAACTTAGCCAAGGCATGAAAACACTTGCACAGTGACAGGTGGAACTCCCCATTCCTTTGGAAGGTCTACTAAGGAAAATGTGCCCAATTTGGAAGAAACAGATGTGCATTTTCTTTTTACATCTGAGTGCCCATCAATAAAAAACAAAGGCTGAGAGAAGAGCTTTCCTTTCAGAGAAAAACATTTTCTCCTCCTATACTGGGCCTCGTGCTTGCCATGCCACAACTTCAACAGGTCCCACTGATCTCGGAATACAGAGATCCCCATGCAGTATGACCCATTAAGAGCAAAGGGGACTCTCTGTAAGTCCTACCTCCTAACTTCCCACCCTCTGCAGGAGCTGCTGCAGGTTCTCTGTCATTCCTCTCTCTGGTCAGCATGGCTGCTGACTCCTGCACCATATTCGCTGGGTGCCTCTTAGGTCAGGAGGATTGTTTCCAGGCATGTGTCAGGTCAAGATGCTGCCCTTTAAATGAAGAGATGCTGTTGCTGCTTCAGTCATCTATAGGGCATGTACTTTAGGCTGTTGGTTTTGTTTTCCTGTTTTTTTTTAACAATAGTAAAATATTTGTACAGACACTGGCCTGTTCTGTCACCGATTGTCTCTAATGACAGATGCCATATCCATTTCTGAAAAGGCTGATTTAGAATAAAATGCCCATCGAAAAAGGGGATAAAAGTAAAGCAACTGCCTACAAGTGGGCCATACTCAGTTTTCATGGGAGCTAACTGGTTGGAGACACTCTGTGTCAAAGTCAGAAGTCACATTCAAGTTCAATGAGCTGACGAGGCATGATTTACTCTAACAATGTTTGCAAGGTAAGGTGAGCACGATCTGAAAAATCCAGCAACGCAGTAGTTGACTCAGTCAATAATCAAGCTTTGCAAAATTCCTCTGTACACATGCTCTGGAATGGTCTTGTTTTCAGAGCCAGCTTCTGTTATCCATAAAGGCAGAGACCTAATGTGGTAGGTAAAAGGTTTGACAGCCAAACACAAACAAGGATGTATTCCATTGTTTCATGTTTGCTTGTTATAAAGGTAAATTCATGCTCCACCCAAATCATTTGTGAAACAACTCATTTATACAGGCTAAAATTGTATAAAATGACATAAATTAGAATATTTTTATTACTGAAAAATATCACAAAGTTATATCAAACTTTTAAAAGGCTCATGGCATATCAGATATTTGAAATTTCTTGCTTAGTAAGACTTTGAAGGCAATGTGGGTATTCTTCCTTTTTCTTTAAGACCCAGGACCTAGCATATGAATTGTACTTAAAGAGACATAAAAATATTGTTGAACAGTTGAAAGATTAACTCAGAAGTATTCAGTTTTGTTGTGGTTTTATTTTTTTTCAGTGAACCTGGGATGGGGCTCAAGAATACACATTTTATTTTATTTTTATTGTATTTTTTTCATTACCATTCAGTCTCCTTATACTCCTGCTTCCCTTGAAATCACCACACTGTTGTCCATGGCCATGAGTCATCTTTCCTTTTTGCTCAATCCCTCCACACCCTACCATCACCAATCCCTGCCTTAGCTGTGTCTTCCTGCTCTCTATCTATGAGTCTGTCTCTATTTTGCTTGTTAGTTCAGTTTGTTCATTAGATCCCACATATGAGTGAAGTCATATGCTATTTGTCTTTCTCTGACTGGCTTATTTCACTTAGCATGCTGTTCTCCATATCCATCCATACTGCTGCAAAGGGCAAAACTTTCTTCTTTTTTTATGGCTGAGTATAAATGTCCCATAGTTGTTTTATCCACTCATCTACTGATGGCCACTTGGGCTGCTTCTGGATCTTGATTATAAGTAATGCTGCAATGAACATAGGGGTGCTTATGTTCTTTTGAATTCGTGTTTTGGGTTCCTTTGGATATATTCCCAGAGGTGGGATTGCTGGAACAAAAGGCAAATCCTTTTTTAAAATCAGGAAATATTTCCATTAAGTACAAGATTACATTTTTTCATCCTCACAATACCCCCTGTTCGATTAACAGAAACATTAGCTGCATTCATATTTTACAGTCAGTGCAAGAGAAGCTATTGCTCTTAATTATCGGTATTCTGAACACTTCATTCAAGAGAAAAATGCATTTGATTATATACAAAGACACACAAATATACACACATGGACCCAGGTGTCTCCTCTGTGTTTCCGTATCTCCATTACTATATTTAAATATCTGAATTTTATGTCTCAAGTAGAATATAAGCTCCTCTGTATTTCCAGCTCCTAGTTAACATACCACACTATAGAAAATACTCAACATGGTTTTGTTGAATAAAACAATGGATACTATAGGAGAGGAGTTAAGAAGCTGATTGTAGAATCCAAATAGGGCCCTAGCTATATTTCAGCAGTTTATCTAAGAACAAGATATTGAGAGAGATATCCTACCATGCGTCCCCACCATGAATGAGACTCTGTGCTAAGTTGTAATGCAGAAGAAAGAGTTTGTACCCAATGACTTTTATGTTGTGAAAGAACATTTGTTGGACACCTCACTTCCGGTCTGCTTTGCTGCCTGTTACAGAAATGTGATAGATGGTAGAATAGTCAATACTGAGTCACTTTTCAATCGTTGAACTTTGGAATCACTCACACTTTTCTTACTGGGTTTCCTAAATCTAGCACCATATACTAAAATTATAAGTTCTCCTCCATTTGATATTATTTGTTTTTCCTAAATTGGATACCTAAGTGGTGTTTTTGCTTTTGCCACACTGCCAAGATTTGGTGTGGGTGGAAGATTTAGTGTGTCAGGGGCAAAGCTAAGAACAGTTTCTGTATAACGTTTGTTCGTCAAATCTTGGGTATTCCCTCAGTTTCTTTGTCTATAGAGTAAAGGACTCAGGAGAAGAAAGAACTACAAGAGATATACCACTTTTTCCATAATGGTCCCCCTAAAAGTGTCTGCTACCCCAGGGAATGGTGAACTCTCTGACATCACCTCTCTGAGTTTCCTAAAGAGGCTGATATTTGCAAGTAGAAATTGCCTTTGTTCATCTTCTTAGCAATTAATTTTTCTAGAAGCTGGAATGATTTTAACCCAAATTTACTGTGTACTTTCACTAATGTATTTAAAATCATCTCCTACCTATGGTATATATTCCATACTGGCTTGAGAAGTATTTTATGAGTTTATTAAACAAAGACTAGCTGCAGTTATTATAATTCTGCTTTGCCAGCATGAATGACCATGTTTACAAGTGAAGAAATGGCATTACTTTTTCAAGTCATTTTAGTTAGTTTTTTCTATGTATTTTATCCAGGATGTTGTTCAATCATTGTCAGTACTTACTCCTTTTACGACTCTGTTGGTTATAACAGAGACCACTTTGGTGGTCATATCATCAAATTGTATCATACAGGGATGGTTTCATTTCCGTTGGAGCTCAGTTGCTTCTTTCAGAAAGGCAACAATAAAGATCACTGACAACACAGCAGGTCTAGAAATCCTGGGATTAGAGTAATACTCTGTGTAGAATAGAGGATGCCTTGCCTGGAGAAGTTACAGCAATGCAAGACCTAGGACTATAGTATTGGGTTGGCCAAAAAATGTGTTTGTTTTTTTCTGTAAGATGGCTCTAGGAGTGCTTAGTTGTCTTTAACTTCATTCGAAACAATTTTGTTAGATTGTATTGTGACAGTTGTCATATCAGAATGCATTTAAAAAATCAGAATTGGTGAATTTTTGTGATGACATTTTAGTTTTGGAGATGGAAGAACATAAGTGACATTTTTGGCATATTAAACTTTATTGTTTCAAGAAAAGTAAAAACGCATCTGAAACTCAAAAAAAGATTTGTGCAGTGTATGCAGAAGGTGCTGTGACTGATCAAACATGTCAAAAGTGGTTTGTGAAGTTTTGTGCTGGAGGTTTCTCACTAGATGATGGATGCTTCACGGTCAGGTAGGCTAGTTGAAGTTGGCAGTGATAAAATCAGACATTAATTGAGAACTATCAACATTAGACTATGTGGGAGATAGTCGGCATACTCAAAATATCCAAGTCAGTAAAGTTACTGGTGAAAATCAAAAATGTCTTTTATTTTACAGAAAAAACTAAACAGACTTTTTGACCAACCCAATAGATCACTCTCCCTCTCTGTCGCACGCTATGCAAGTAAGTGCTTACACATGGATTTGGACAGAGAGATGTGCAAATCAGTCTTTCTTAGGTGGGGGTTTGCAGGTAAACCAGCTCTCCAGAGACTGAGGACTTGAGATGGGAGTGACAGAAGCTCTGATTTCTAGAATCTGCCAATCACCGCTTTGTAAATACCCAACACACATGCCTCCAGACTTAAGGTGTCAACATGACGTTACTGTGAAGTCGGGAAGAGATGCACTGTCAGCCCTGCCCAAGCCCATTTGGGCCAGGTCTAGCACACCCTGGGCCTCTGCAGGCCCACCCCCACTGCTTCACAGCTTCCTAGGCGGTCTCAGGCCTCTGCTATGACTGTGTCACATTTTAACCTCTCCCTCCCCTTCTTTCTTCTCCTCTCAGCACAGATGTTGCTCCTGAGAACATGTTCCCATAAGCTTCCTGCATTTGCATCCCAGTCTCCAAGTCACTTTCCCAGGGACCTGACCTATGACAAGGAGAAATAGAAAGTTAACTTTATTATTATGGACGCTTAAGAGACTCTTAAGTGTCAATAAGAGACACTTATTATTGACACTTCAGTTCTCTCTACTAAATCCATTAACTAATTAGATCAACTATTACTTCAGTCCTGTTTCCTCATGAATCACAGAACTCATCTTGATAAATTAACAAATAGACAACCCAGTGTGCTTTCCATTTGGTTCTGTCGGTATTTATTCAAGTCCTTGGCTGCAGACAGATCACACACAAACTGGGTCAGACGCGGCCAGGTGCTGACATTTGAGATTCACAGTGCAAACTTCTTTGTTGTCATAAAGAGGGTTACTGCAAAACTGGGAAGATGAAATCACATGTTCAAATATGATAATTACCTTATTTGTCTTATTCTGTCACTAAAATACTTCATAACTAACTCTGGTGTGGAGGAACACAAACTGAATGGATTCCTTAGACATAAATGACACTGGCAACATTCCTTTATGCTACATGAAGCCAAAAGGAAAAAAAGATATTAATGATATACAGTTGGATAATGTACTAGATTAGCTATAATTTTTATGCCCGGTAAAACTGTAACTTAGATAAAAATGTGGGTGACAAATTTGGAGTGTAGACTATTTCCTCAGAAAAACATCACAATTTATATATAGTCAATTTTCAATTACCACCCAGAAAAAAATAGCAATATATGGCAATTATCCAAAATAGAGGGTAGTGAACAAATTCATTTCTATTTGATTTCAAAATACTGTTCTGTATTCTAAAAGCAACACTTGAATGTGAGCGTATTTTATATTCTGGGAAGTTGCAATGCCTCTAACTTAAATACTGAAATTACACTTTAGATTCAGACTAAGGAAAGTGGCTTGTGTTTTTTTACCTTTTCTTGTATAATATATTCCCGCTGTCTATATTATTGCCGAGAATAGGTATCATTATCTAATGTTAAGTTCATTCTAAAGCAGGAAATATTTGTATCTGTATGGCTTCTAGTTTATATTTTCCCAGCACTGATAATAACTAAATATTTTTGTTGAAAGGACACTTTCCTTCCTTGCTCTTACTTGATTGAAGTCAATTTAAAAATATTTTGTGTCAGAAAAATTAAATAAAATGTGTAGTCAAGGTAAGGAGTTATGTCTTAGTAAGATCTGAGATGTTTAAATTGAAATATCTGCCCATGGCAAATTGACTTGGCTCTTTATACATTTCCATGTGTATTTTGGCCCTGGTTTGGCTATTTTTCCTTCCGTAAATGCTAATGTGCATAATATGTATGTAACAGCACCTGGCATAGGCCTGACTCGTGTTGGCAGTCAGTAGCTGCTTAGTTCCTTCATTCCTTCTTTCCTTTTCTTCATTCAGTAGTTGTACATAAGATGCTCATACACCTCAATAAATGTTTATATTTTGTTCCACTCTTTGCATAGAAAACTATATAAAAGCAAAAACTTTTTTAAGAAAAAATATGCTAGAATAAAATATTCCTGGTGTTATTTTCCCAATGTCAACACTCACTATATGTTTCAATTCTGAAAGCAACCGCCATGGAAATTGATTGATCAATATTAAGGAAATAATTTATTAAGTGCCATAGCATTTGAAAGGGTAAGAATGGGGGCTTATGCAGACTGAAAATTGACCACATGCTCCCCTGTCTTGTTCTTAGCCGTGTGGCCCACTCCCATTTCTGGAACAGTACAGTTTGCATGAAGCAGAAGATTATCAAGCAGGCAGTGGTTTTTATCGTTTGCTTTGGGACTCCTTTGCTTTGGTGTTTGACTTCACAAGTATCTGTTGTTTGACCAAAGTTGATTTGTATCTCCATTGAAAGATCTGAATAGTATCTTCAGTTGAACACTGACAAGGCACTGGGGAGGCGGGTTAAACAAATGGCTAAGTTGTATAGACCTAGGTTCAGAGACCGGGTTCACTGCCTACCAGGGTGACATTGGATAAAAGACTTGATCTCCCACCCAAGGTCATGATTTTCTCATTATTGAAGTAAAGATAATATGTAAAATGAAGAGGATTATAGTGATGATTACAGGTAATAACTATAACTACATTAGTGCGTAGTAAGCATTCAATAAATGTTGGCATTTGTTACAGATACTAGCAGATATGTACTGAGTGCCTGCCTTGAACAAATACCGTTCTAAGCATTTCTGTGCAACACAACTCTACAGTTCAGGAACTGTTGCTGTCACTATTTTACACATGGGATCTAAAAAGCTTAAGTCATAGTAAGCAGCTGAGTCAATGTTTAAAGACATTTCATACACTTAACCATCACACAGCACCACCTTCATATAAACAGAGAAGTATTTGGGCCGAAACCGGAAACCAGCAAATGGATCCAGTGGGTCCTACTCATGCCTCTGCCCATACCTCTCACTGCTGCTCTTCACATGCGGCCACACTGCTCAGACACCATCCCAAACAAATGCCTGTAGTCAGTGTATTATTTCCTGAGAGGAACCATCACATCCCTCAGTCACTCAGTTTCCCATCATACGAATGGCGAGAACAGAAAATTACCGTATTTTGCTGTGTATAATGTGCACTTTTTTGCCCAAGTTTTTGAGGGAAAAATAAGGATGCACATTATACATGGGTAGTACTAAGTTTGTATCTGTATAAATGTTTTTAATTCTTTCATTTATGTTTATGAGTGAAAAGTATAACTCTAGAAAGCTATAATTATATCTGTATGCAAAATAATACCCTGGAATACAATAATCAGTTTTGTTTCTAACTGTAAATAAATTAAAAAATGAATTAAAGTATTAAAATGTAAGATTTTTTTCCTGAAAGTTTAGGCCCAAAACACAGATGTGCATTATACTTGGGAGCGTGTTATACACAGCAAAACACAGTACATTTTCCATTAGGAAGATCTATACAAATATGGCTTGAGACCCAAGGATCAGTTGAACTGAAGGTAGCTTCTGGTTGGCTTTGGATCTGTTATTTCAACAGGTCTGATCAGATTCAGCCAGTCTGAGTGTCATAAGGGAAAGAGAAGGTCTTAAGTTAAAGGGAAGACCCTCATGCCTAAAAACCCCAGCTCTGCCACAAATTTGCTGTGTGTTTGCCCGACTGGTCTCAGCCCTCTGGACTCCTTCTCATCATCTGGAAATTAAAGATGTTGCCCTAGGACTTAGGTAAAAGCTGGCTACCCATGAGCTAATCCTGACCCTCCAGTAGGCCTTCACTTTAGCCTTTTTGACCCACACAATGTTTTGTTTTGTTTAATTGAATGCTAAATGTGAATTCAAGAGATTTCTCATAGAAATCTGTGTTTCTGTCATCCCTTGAAAATCTGCAGTAATTGCATTACTGAGCTTGTTTTTCCTTGTGGCATCAAGGAAAACCATCAGCTAGACATGAGCAGGCTGCCCCCTTCAGGTGAGACATGAGCTCACTAGCTCACCACAGCCCTACTGCTCCCTGTGGTCTCACACCCAGTCTCATGCCCCCTCATTCACCCTGCTTGCCCGGTCTTGTAGGCATATGGCTTTGCAATTCTAGGCCCAGCTCTGGCCTTCACATGTCAGTTATGCATTCTCTTTTTCATTTGATCAACCTGTACTTAGTGCTCACCCACATGCCCTTCTGTGTTCTGTCTAAATACATCTATTTTTTTGAACAACTGAATTTCGTCTTGATTTCTCAGAGCCTGAGTAATTTTCATTTTTTTCTAAAGTTTTCTCTTTCCTTGTTACCCCCACAGGATTCTGCAGTTTTTAAGCAGCAGCTTCTCCTGGCACGAGCCATTGCAATCCTCCTCATCACAGCCTGAGACCATGCTCTGGGCCCTGCACCTGCGGTAAGAAGAGCACAGCAAGCCCGGCCCAACAGGTAGGCGAAGAACACGCTGTTCCGAATGTAGGCCGTCACTGTGGGAGAATAACAGTGATTCTGTAAAATCAGAAATCATCATCTAAGGACTAATAAAAGAAAAGTTTAATTTTTTCTTTTATCAGTGTTTACCTGCTATAATATATAAAAACACCCTTGACATAAAAGCTATGTTCCTGAATAAAATAGGAGAAAGAACATAATAGCTAAAAAATTTTTTTAAAGTCCTTTTTTAAAATTCATGTTTACTACCTAAGAAATTTTTTTGTTGATTTTAGTGGTGGCCACTTTTAAGATAAAATATTAGGGAACTAAAGACCTGCCTTAGGTGATCTGAGAGAACGCCTACTTCAATATCCATTTCTCCAAGGCCGTAGCTAATTGATTTTTGAACCTTCTTTGCTGAAATAACCTTGTCTCAAAGGCAATTGTACTTCAATTATTTCTTATTTTGCTTGAAAAGTATAGTATAAAAATGATGGTATAGTTATAAGGAAGTATCTAAAATAACAAGTAATCATTAAAATGTTTTTATTTGAAGTGATTTTAAAAAGCAAGAGAAATACTCAAAATGTTCCTCTATACACTTACTATTTGCCCTAAATAGCATGATAAGTTTGTGAAAATGATTGCCGTCTTCCTGTGGGTGACTCAGGGAAAGCAGCCCCACACTGGCAGGAGAGACTGAATCTGACTTTCATCTTTCCCACCATCACCTCTGTGATTTGGGCCAGTAATTTAATCTCTCTAAACTGCGTTTTTTTGCCCATAAAAAGGACAGTTATTTCAGAGTGACTTCCAAATTCCAGGCTCAGTTTGACAGCAAAGTACATCTGTTACTGGAGGGTGAGAGGGTAGCTCTGAGCAAATTCCTGCAAGCGAATTTGCCAAAAGTAAATCCAAGAAAATGCCAATGCACCAAATTTCTTTATTCTTTTCATTATTTACAAAGTGCACAGCAATTTGCATCAGAAGTGTTGGTTTTCACTGCCTTTGGAGATTTCTGTGAGATTTTAGTGAGAGTTTCCCAATTTGTTTCAAAACAGCATTTGAAGGAAGGCCCAGTTTGTCTGTGCGTTAGCCCCCGCCATTGTGTAGGGGGAGGGTCTTCAGATAGGGAGCCATGGAGAGGCATCTGCACACAGCCCGAAAGGACTTAGGCTGAGAGACATGAGATCATCGCCCTAAGGATTCTCCAAACTCAAGACAAATATACTCAGCATTTAAATGCATTACTCAGACTGACCAGTTTTGATAACTATGTCATAGAGTTAGTGTGCTGACCTGGTCCTTCCTCTTACAGACCTTGGAGTTCAATAGTGGAAAAAGACTGAAAACAAAACATTATTTATTAAGTAAATAATGCAATTACGAATCATGATAAGCACTATGAATAATACAAAAGGGGCACTAAGGCAGTGAAAAACTAGAACCTGCTTCAGAAAGTTTGGTCCAGGGAGGGGCAAGAGTCCAGAGAGCTGTTCCTACTCCCTTCCCTTTCCAGGCACATGGTAGGATTGCATTGCCTTGGCCTCCCTGAGGTTTCAGAGGGCCATGGATTGGGTCTGGCCAAAGTGTTGTGATTAGAAATGACATGTGTCATTTCTGGAGCATTTAATGTTGTTGCCTCAGCTCTCTGTGGCATTCTGACTGGTGGTGTGGTCCAAGATGTGGTTACTCCCTTAGCCTGGAACTTATTTGACTTCAAAGAACAGAGACCCCCTTGGCCAACCCACTCTGAACATGTAGCTTGAGAAAACAACAACAGACTTTAATTGCCTTAAGCCACTGAGATATGGAAGCTATTTGTTAATGCAGCTTAATGGAGACAATCCTGACTATTACAAGAGGCATCTCTGAAGAGGCAGAAGGATGATTTATAGAGGCTTTAAGAGAAGAGGCTTTGAGCTTGGCTCGTTGACAGAACTGAAAGAAGGCCAATATGGCTGGATTATAGTAAATCAGGGAAAAGTAGCAAATAATCTTTAGAGTTCCTTCTATCCTTTTAATTCTTTCCGGTTCTGGCTCTGAGGCTGTTCTGATGTTTATATTCCTGGCAGTGCTTTAACGTAGATTAAGCAGCTTGACTTTAAATACCTTTGATTTGTTTACACAAATCAAACTCTCATATTTTATCTCTTGCCTCTGGATTTTGATCGTTTATCAAGAACTTTGCATGTGGGCCATTGATATGATAATGCTATCGTAATGCCTTCTCCGGAGCTGAGAGCCCAGGTCCTTTCAGTCAACACTGAGATGCACTTGAGTGTATAGACTATTCACAACTGAGCTGAGGCTTGGGATGGGCAACAATTTTGCATTTTGCAATTAAATAATATGTAATACTGTACAAATTTTAAGCTCTCGCTTTTCATATCAATTTATAATATTCTGCCAACAGAATCTAGGGAAAAGCCCAAACCTTTATGGGACTCATCATAGCCCTTTTTAATGTATATGTAAGAGAGTTTGTTTTTTGCACTGGAGATCTTGTTTGAAAACAAAACAAAAGCCCCCTAGCCAAAAGCAAATTGTATGAGATGCAATTTATCTTCTTCGGAAGAAAAGAAGAGCTGAGTCAGCCCTCCTTGGATTTGACAACTAAGGTATTTCTTTATCCTTGACACTGCTCGGAGAGAGCCACTGATATTATAACTGCCTTTATTAAAGTTTGGTAGGCTTAAAGGAAATACATCCATTTGATATCAAGTCATTCTTATAAAGTTCTTCAAGTCTTTAGGACTTTTATTGAGATGAATGAAATTTTTCTCAAGAAAAATAATGTAGGAAAAGAAAAGAGAAATGGATCTAAAATTTTTAAATCAGTCTTTAATATAGTTCAAGTTCAGTGCTAAGTGCTTTTGTCACTGGAAAGGGACTGGGCCAAGGCAGGTCTGTCCCAGCACGGTTTGGAATGTGTGGATTCTTGACTTTGTGCAAGAAAGAATTCAAGACATGAGTCCAGGTAATTTTGAGAGTGCAATTAGTAAAGGTAGGGATAGTGAAACAGAGGAAAGGCTTAGGGTAGAAGAAGCAAGATCACAGTAACAGAAGTGAGCCTAGGCTGGGCTGCCTAGACTTACTAAGAAGTACAAGTCACAGTGACAGAAGTGAGCCAAGTTGGGGCTGCTTTAGGCTTACTGAAAAGTTGGACAAGACGAGGGCCCTTAGAGCTTAAGAAAAAGAAGCCCCAACTGTGTAAGTTCATGCCTAAGGAAAGAGGGGCATGGGCATGTTCAAGGGAGAGTGGGCCGTGGGTCCTTTGTCTTGAGGGTTTTTATCCATCTTCTACAGGCAGGGATTTTAGAGGCAGTCTCAGAGGAGGATCTCAACAGAATATTCATCAGCTTTCCAGGTGCGTCCTTCATTATGCTGATGCATCAACATGAGCATCTTTGTCTGGTCAGCCTCACCTCTATCTTGGATTTGTCTGGCTCTCATTGTGTTTTTTCGTTATTGGGTCTGGCTGGCACTAACAGCACTTTCATAGGTATCATAATCCCCATACAGTGGAGAAAGCAGCCCATAGAGGTTATGATCCGCCCAGCCAATGAGTAGCAGACCAAGGAAGGGACAGAGGTCTTCTCCCTCCAAAGACCCTGCTCTTTCCTCTATGCCACTTAGACTAGAGTGTAAAAGTTTCCCTATACCACCCCCGCAGTCAAATCCAAAATGGCCAAACCTCAAGTTTCTAAAATCTCCAGAGTTGTCCACTAAAAGATAAATACTAGATCACTCTTGATTTATGACATATCTAGATTCAGAAGAGCCTCTAAACAGATCTGGTTGTACAATAATAAGATGTGCTTTGCTAATTATGCATCTTCCTTTTGTTCAACCTCATCCTGTATAATTAGCACAGTCTCAAAAATAGAAATTTTCCATGACATTAAAATTCTTACACAGCATACCCTCTAATTATTTCATATCTTCACATTAGGGACTAAGATACTCATGGTGGAGGGAGTAATTCATTTGTTATTTAATTACTTATAGAAGGAATTCAGGAAACGAGATTATTAAAATAATTTGAACTTGATGCTGAGATATGCACACTTAGACCAAGGCACCAGCATACATCCTCTCTCACATCCTCACTCCCGCCTGACTACAGACCTCACCATTTTTGACACCACTCTCAGTTGTGCCTGTTAGGATCTGTTTCTATCAAGGACTCACCTGTTCTTTAAGACTCACTGAAAATCCTGTCCTCTACAGGCCTTTCCAATGCCCAGCATTAAAATCTTCCCATACTCCAGGGCACTTTGTGCTAATCTTAAAGCATCTCTCGGCTTTGTACTATAGGGATGGGAGGTAGGCAGAGATGGCAGGCGACTCACTCAAATGTTTTCTCTCTTTTCTTCCTGGGCATGTAATTAGACAGCATTTACTTGCCTTCCTTAGAGCCAGGTGTGAGCACTTGATGAATTTCTGGTGACAAAATAGGAGTGGATCTGACATGCTTTATTTGGGGCCAGGAGTTTTAGGAAGTAGGTGTGCCTTCTCCGTGCTGGCTCTCCTCACTGCCACCTGGGCAAGAGAACTTAGGCTTTCTGGGATGGAGGGAGCCTGGGCTCCTGGCTCAGCAGGCGAAAAGCTGTCCGGCCAAGTAAGAACACTTCCTGTAGGTTGTTACACAAATAAGAAATAACTGTTTTTTGTTGAACTGGGAAATTTAGGGTTTATTGGTTACAGCTGCTTGTGTGGACCTACCTAACACACGTTTGTAACTGTGCGTCTGTGTGAGCGGGACTCCCATTTTAGAAGCCTCAGAAGAACTGGTACAAAAAAAATTATCCTTCACGTGAGCCAAATTAAACTAAATTGCTGCTTCTTTCATAAATGAAGCAGATGGTCATCAAAACGTGGAGTGGAGGGTACTCTAAACATCTCTAGTATTGAGAATGCCATTTTCTCATTTGCAAGTAACTGTCTAGAATTTGTAAATAATCTCATAGGCGACTAATTTAGAATAGAGAATGAAAGCGCTACCCAGTTAGTCTCAATATTAAAATGTGTTCTAGTTCATTAATCATTGAAATTTTCATCATTATTTCAATCAACAGGTAGGTACTGAACACATTCTATGCGCCTGGCAGGCCTCTTAACAGTGCCGATCAGTAACTTACCTGTCCTCTGCTCACTCCAAACACACATTCCAATGGGAGAGCCAGGGTCTACCAAGTTATCACATTGCTGCATGTGCACTCAGATTCCTGTCTGGGTTCTCAGGTTTCTAGTCTCTAAAAGAGGATAATTAGCCCTGGCTGGTGTGGCTCAGTGGGGTGAGCACCAGACTGCAAACCAAAGGGTCACCATATGATTCCCAGTCAGGGCTCATGCCTGGCTTGTGGGCCAGGTCCCCAGTAGGGTGCACTCAAGAGGCAAACACACATTGATGCTTCTCTCTCTCTCTTCCTCCCTCCCTTCCCCTCTCTCTAAAAATAAATAAATAAAATATAAAAATATATATCTTTAAAAAATTCTCCATTAAAAAAAGAAAATAATTAACATCACCTACTTCTCAGATTGTGTTGTAATTTCAGTTAGATAATATTTACGTAATGATTGTGAAATATTCAGCACTGTGCTTACACTTGAACATCACAAGCACTCAGTAAATCTCAGCTGTGACTCCTATTACTTTAGATAAGTGCTATGACATGGTATAACAGAGGAATCTGACTAGAGCAAGGGAGGGGTGTATGGAACACAACAGTTTCCCCTTGAAGTGACTCATGAGAGTTGAGAGGTTGGGAATAAGTCTCTATATCTTCAAAAATAAAAACAGTATGTGCAAAGGACCAGTGATATGAGGAAGCATTTTCAGGAGACTAAAAAAAAGTTAGGTGGAGTATACAGAACAGAAGGAAAATTGCTGCAGGATGAGACCTTGCAGGGCCTGGGAACCACCATGTGGTCACACTAAGAATTTAGCCTTCTTCCTAGGGGAATGGAAAGTCATTGAATGGTTTCAAACAGGTATGACACAGAATGGCATGGTCAGCTTTATATTTTTAAAAGATCACTGTGGCTGGAGTGTGAAGAAAAAGATTAAAGGGGAAACAGAATGGGCAACTAGGCCACTTAAAAAGTTAACCATAGGAGTAAGATAAGAAATTCCCGTAGGTTAAAGCGGGGGGTGGTGGTGGAGACAGAGAGAAGTAAAAAGATCTGAGAAGCGTCTGCAGTGACATTGGCAGGATTTGGTGGTGGATTAAGTAGGGAGATAAGGTAGAGAGAGCTGTTAAGAATGGTGGCTGGTCTTTCAGATTGATGCAGGTACATTTTGCAGAGATAGAGAACCTTGAAAAAGAATCAGGGTTTCAAGATCATAAATTCACTTTTGTACTTGCTTCATTCAGGTACCTGTCAGATATCAAAGAACACGAGCCAAGTAAAGAGTTCGTTACATAGGTCTGGAGCTCCACAGAGACATCTGGGCTGGAGGATAAATTTCAGAATTATTGGTATATAGTAGTAACTAAGACCATGGGCAGGAAAAATTTACATAGAAAATAAGCAAAATTTAGACCAAGAAGAAGAAAAAAGGGGCCTAGGATCTAAGTTTGAGGAACTCCTCAGCAAAGGAGGCTGTATTAGCCAGGGCTCTCAAGACAAACAGAACCAATAGGATGTGTATATTTAAGAAGAGTTTTACTTTAAGAAACGGCTACACCATTGTGGAGGCCTGACAAGTCCAGCTGGCAGGCTGGAGACTCAGGAAGGAGCCCCCCCGCCCCCCCCCCCCCCCCCCCCCCGGCTCCGAAGCCAGGTGGTCTGCTGGAGCATACCCTCATGCTCAGGAACATCGGCCCACTGTTCTATTTGGGAGTTTAACTGGGTGAGGCCCACCGGCGTTATGGACAGCAAACTGCTTTACTCAAAGTCCACTGATTTCAATGAAAATCTCATCTAAACAGACTCTCACAGGAACATCCAGAATGTTTGACCCAATATCGGAGCATTGTGTCCCCGTCATGTTGACCCATGAAACTAACCATCACTAAGACATAAAAGGAAAGTCAGAAGTACTGTTACCCTCCACTGTTACCCAGGCACTGCATTAGTTGCTAGGGATACAGTCAGGATCATGGTTTCCAGTGGGAGCCTGGGAGTCAGACAGCTTGGGTGTGAATCCTGACTTTGCCATTTACTCGCCCTGTGACTTTAGGCAGATGGTTCAGTGACTCCGGGCCTCATCTCTGAGGGTTGTAAGAATTAAATTAGCTAATGAACATAAAGGGACTAGAGAACTGACTGAACACCATAAGTGTCCAATCGATGTCTCCTTCCTTATTTTTTGACCGAGACAGTCTTTTTCATCGTGGAGTCACGGTGTTCTGGAAGGTATCAGAAGCAGACAGCAAGGATCTTCCCAGATCAGAGCTGGTCTGTAGGGGAGCAGGCAGCTGTCCACGCAGTGATTTAGGGAATTGTTGTGGAACTTGCCTGTCCTGTTCCTCCAAAGATACCTGCCCTGTGAATGACTTGTGACACTTTCAAAATAAAAGCCTTCTCCCCTTTTTTCTGATAAGGCCCTAAAGGACTCCCTGGTAAATTACAAATGTCACCTAACAGACCACCACTATGAGCCTCCACTAGCTTATGTGAATTCCTTTTTAGATAAACTGTTCAGTTCTGATGGAACAAGGTCCTCATCAGATTGAAACATAAAGCAGGACCACAGAGGCTCCAGGCAGCTAACAAGTAGCTGGGGGAGACAGAAGCAGGCAGATGGGAAGGAAAAGGAGGGAACAAGATCTGTATTAGGAAAGCCAGAGGACAGCAGGGACCCGCCTGCTACCCCATACTCTGACGTTTCCGCCATGCCTCGTGCCCACTCCTGCCTGGGATCCCTGGAAATAGTTCTGCAAATCCTTTATCTCTTTGTTTGTTTTAAATAAGATTAATTTTAAAGTTTGTTTTTTTCCCCTACTATAGGCCAAAGTAGTTTGTCCAGAGATAGGCAGCCAATGGGAAACAATACTCTTCCTAATTCCATGTTATCATATTCAGATTACACCATAAAAAATTTCTCCCTGAGCACATCCCTTTCATTGTCACTTCTGAAAGGGGCCCCACCCCTTTTCTCTGCCCTGCCCAAGGCGGTTGTTCAGAAGAGCTCAGCACCCTCCACTCCAGCCCCCTGAGCAGTTGGAGAGTTAGTGATGGTGTGTTTGCTCCTCCTCCTGCTCTGGGCTTGGGTGGGGGTGGGAGGCCCGTGCCAGAGTACCTGGATTCACCCTCTAATCTCTTTGCTAAGGTATTTAATGAATTAGCCATCTCGTAATTCAGTGTCCACTGTGAGGCTGGCATGTAGTTTTATTTTCTTTTTTAAATGAAACACTGATAAAGATCTTGTGCCATGATGAATTCAGAGCTAAGTGTTCAATTGTTTTCCCTGATTTCTTCTCTTTCCGCCCTGCAAGCTGAGGCATTAATTTGGGCATGGTTTCTTTTTTTTATTTAGGTAGAGATGTGGGCCAAGCATTTTCCCTCCAGATGGAGTTTTCTTGACATTCTTCAGCTGAGCAGAATAGTAAGCCCCATCTGCATTTGGTTTCTACAGTCCTCAAGTGGCCTTGGTCACACAGCAGGGAATGGGTTGTCACTTGACTAGCAGTCTTGCGCTCCACCCACGCCACCATTCTGCCTCCAGGGTTCACAGCAGGCTCCTCACCTGCCTGAAAACTAGCACCTGGGAAAGTTTCCCTTCCAGCCTCCAGAACCTTGGGAAGGGGAGAAACAGGAAGGGCAGGCACCCGTGTTTTTTTGTCTCTGGTGGACCACATCCAGATCAACTCCACAAGCAGCAGAGGTGGAGCTGACGAAGAGGAGAGACAGGAGATATTGGGGTAGCTCAAGCTTCTTCACTCTAGCTCAGTAGCCTATTGTCTCTCTGTGCCCCTGAGGAGGCCTCTGAGTCCCAAACCCTCAAAGGAAATTGGTTAAGAGACACCCTGTCCTGAGTGGGGTGAGGGTGAGAATAAAGGAATGAGGCTCAGGGAAGGGATGGGGAGAGTCAGGGATGCCTCTAGCACACAGGAATATTGGTCAATAAAAAGCATATTTTACACTGTGGTCTACCAGATGTCCTCCACACCACAACAGCTAGGCTTCACGTTCAGAGGCGTAATTCCAGGTCCCTAGCACACTGATGTGTCAAAACATACAGAGGTCTGACTCAAACACCAACGTAAATTGTGCATCTTTACCATGCCAGGTGCCTCACAGATCATCTCGTTTATTGCCAAAACCAGCCCTGCATGTAGGTGTTTACACATTCTCCTGATCGTTGAAGAAACAAAGCTGTAGACTAGACAGTGACAGTGCCAGTTACAGTAAGCAGGATATAGGATGGTCCAGTCAGTCACAAAGGACAGAACAAAATGTAGTTGGTTCCATTCCCAAAGGAAGAGCGTGGCTCAGTTGGGAATCTGAGGCTATCCTCAGCTATTGGGTTACGGGCCTGGACTGGTATCAGGGTGAGACTGAATGAGCAAGATGAAGCTATGCAGCCCCAGCTGCGGGCAGTGGAGGGCTGAGGAGCCAGGAGCCAGGCTTGTTCTCTGCAAATAACACTCAGCCCTGCTCTCTCTGGCCATGGACAGGGCAACTCCCCTCATTGCATGGCTGCTGCCCAGGAGTTTGCCTTTCTGATGCTGTGTTTGTTTATGGCCTTGGATGCTGTATAACCAAAGTCCTTCTCCAGCTGTGCCTCAGTCACTGAGCAGGCTGAAATGGAAACCAAAACATGACACAATTCCTAGGTTGAAAAAAAAAAAAGAGGTAAGTTGGGTTCGGGGTCGGCCACATCACAGTGCTTTGTTCTGGGACTTTGTGGGTATTTTCAGAGGATTTCCCCCAGTCCTGGAAAGACAGCACAGAGGGATGTTTAAGCTCAGTAACGACTTTCTAGGCAGCAAACCTGTCACAACCCAGGGTAGCTGGTCCCTCCCCTGCCCACCTGGGGTTAGTTTGTTCTTAGCTCTCTAACAAATAGCATTTATGGTTACATAAGGGTTTATTTCCCAGTTGTCTCAACAAATATTTATTCAGCTGTGTGCAGGGCCCCATGCTTTCTCAATAGGCTCTGACAGGTATAATGCACCCTTGCTTCCCTGGCAGGGAGGCCGGAGCAGGAAAGTAGCAGGTGCTGTATAGATATTGGTCAAGAGAATTAGCATACTCCATATAGTTTCAGGATTTGGAAAATGCTCTGTAATACGAAACGGTCAACAAGTCCTCCTTCACGAACAGTCTACCTGCCATCCCACAGGTGGCTTCTCATGTCTTTACTAATAACCCAAAATATCCCTCGGACCTGGCGAAGCAAGTCTAGCATATGATGAAGTCCCTTACAAACTAATGAACACCAGCCCATTGGAAAATGTTCTATGGGCATTTCTATGGCCAGAAAAATGGTGGGCAGGTGGCATATAGTTAAGGATGAACCAATCATAGTGGTTCCTGGTACTTTTTCCTCCATAATCCACAAAAGAGATGAATTTCTCATGGGCCACAGACTCCCAACAGGTTAGCTAAACAACTCCCCTTTCTTAGTCTCCCAAGAAAGTAGACAGAAGACAAGTGAGTCAGTGTTTCTATAAAAATAAACTAGAATTTTCTGTTCTAACTTTTAGACTCTCAGCCCAATAATGGACAGCTTTACTGAGTGCTCACGATTTGATAAGCGCCAAGCCATGGGCTTGACACATGTGATCCCATGTGAGCGAGGAGAAACGCTATGCGGTTGGTTCTGTAGGGTCTTCCCAGTGCAGACTAGGAAACGAAAGTCTGTGGAGATTACAAAGCATTTCTGAGACTGATACATGTGCAGGACTGTCGTCCAGGTCTTTATATTTCTACTCTCCCGTCTCCAAAATCACTTTACTCAAATGTCAGTACTTGATGTCTATTATTATACATTCCCTGACATCCCTCACAACTGACTGCCACGGTCTTTATGTTACAGCAGAGAACTAAGAAAATGGTGCTGCTATTTTAAAACTAGAGTTTGCTCCAGGATTTGAACACAACTCTATATTTATTTGAATAACCTTGGGTCTTAAAAAAGCAGTAAAGTAATAAACATCTTGAATTGAATATCCGTTATGTTCCCCTCACTATGACAGACATTTTACAAAAATTATTTCTAATACATTAACTACTATCATTAACCAACTCTAAAATTATGCTAATTCATTTTTATCATATCAATTGATATATTTCTAATATGAAGACTGTTTTATATAAAGTTGGAGTAGGAGAGAAAAGCCAAGTCTTGCCCCACATATTAGTTTTATTTTTAGGCCCCAGGAGCCTCTAATTTCCCCTTTCCCATTCTTTGCAAGTCTCATTCGATGTCGCCCCACCCCTTTGTTGGCATCCCTCTTCATCGGCCCCATTTCCACGTCCCCCTTCAGCTGAGACTAACGTGTGGGCTAACTAACGGGCCTGCTGAGGCCGTCTGGGAAAGCAGTCCTCAGCCATGTAGGAGGAGGGCGGGAGGACAGGGCAGAAAATGTTAGAAAGGAAAGCTGTAGGAGGATAAGTGTTCCAAAGAGGAGTGTAAGTCTCCAGGAGGATGAATAAAGGAGAAAGGAAAGTGGTCTGGGAGGTAAGGACAGAGGACAGTGAGACACCAGTCCTTCAGCTGAAAAAATGGAAACAGCAGAAGAAGGGGCGACAAGCAGCCGCAGAGTCTTTCAAGAGGAAAGGAAAGGAAAAGAGATCTCTAGAGAGCACTGCTGATTTTTTTCACAAAGAAGGAGAGCCATACAGAAAGAGAGAAAGCGGCTTTTCCCAGGTGAGCTCTGACATTTCCGTGGGAGTCCTGTTGACAGACAGCCAGATGGTTTCTTTCCGTCGCTCTAGCCAGTCACCACCCTTTCCAGAAGTCATGCCCCAGGTCCAAGCCTTCAAGAACTTAGCGAGAGTGAGTTCTCTCAGCCCTTGTCACTCGAGCAGCCTCCTGAATGACATGCCTCACGAAGGCCAGGCGTTTTCTCACAAACCATGGAGAAGGGTCTGCAGTTCCGGGCATTGGGTAAACACACCGTTGTCCCCATTTGGATGAGAAAACACATTACGCTGGAGTGGGTAGAGTAGGGATCAATTCATGCTAAAAATAAAAATAATCAAATAAGGTACCAGAAAGGAAAACGAAAGAAAGAAAAGTCAGAAAGGACTATCAAGGACACATGCAAGCTTTGCTCAGCCTTCAGTAAAATGCTATCAGATTTCAACTGAGGAGTGTATACATTTTTATATTCCAAACTTGTGTATAATTTTAAACCATCATTATCAATATGGGCACATTGTTCGACGTGTTTGACGATGACGCTACTCGGTGTGATGATCCTGGGTGCATACGAAAGCAGCTGAAGGCACTGGTGCATGTCTAGCAGTCTCCTGTTTTGCACAAAGAACTGACTTCAAATTGTAGCTGTTTGAAAATACCAGCAAAACCTAGAGTTTGATGTAAAAATAAACAAATGCTTCTTAACCTGTATTTTCACAAACAAGTGAGTCAATCACTTTGATTTTAAATTAACAAATCCAAAGGTCAGTCAATGTGTTTAAAAACACACGCACAGCCTAATTGATTTGTTGACTGAGCTGACTCTTTGCTTGAAGAAGCAGTGTGATGTGCCGGTAAGTGGCCAGGCAGGCAGGCAGCCTGGGCTCTGGTTTGCACCCTGCTGCACCTCCCCTTTAAGAACCTGGGTGACCTCTGAGCCTCAGGACATGCATACCTGTGTCACAGGTTCCAGTGATAACCAAATGAAATAATTCAGTTATTACTGTCAACAACTGTCACATAATCCCAAAGCCAAGTATCCATCAGCCCTTCGAAAGGCTGACATTATATTTGATACACTTCTTCATGAGAATTGGAACTCGCCGATTCTGACGATTTGACAACTTCCGTCCCTCTCCTGTCTGAATGACACTTCCTAACAGTTTTCAACAGTGCCCTCTACGATCAATTTAATTCAGCACCACTGAAGATAATGAGCCCAACTACTGATACAGTTAATGGAAATTCTCCCTTAAATGAGGTGCATCTGCTGTGACATCTGTTTAAAACCCATGAAGAGGACTCAATGTTCACAAGCAAATTGAGTAATTACTATGTAATTACACAATAAATTGTGCAGTTATTGATTTGCTCTCAAAATTCTTATCTTTTCGACATACTAAATATGAAAACCACCTGGGTTCTTCCAAAACGTATATGTTCTTAAAATGGCCAATATAAGGGCTTGAGCTAAACACCCATGGCCCCAAAATTAGAGCATTGTCTCTGGAAGAGAGAAAATGTTAAAGAGGGAAGAAATGAAAGTGTGGAATGGAGAAGTTAATTGAGTGAGAAAAAAGGGGGAGGGGTATTTTGAAGGCAGATTATAATGTTTCCTCAGTCATTTCATAAAACCTGTGAAATTGCTAAACCTGGCTGGCAGGGAAAAACACAGGAGGAAAAGAGATCAGAGATGCAGGATTTCGTCTGTCCCAAACAGAGCCCAGCACTGGTAATAGCTCCCTGGGCATTGGAAAACTGTACTGTATGGAGAAAGCAGAGGAATTAATGATTCAAGAAATAGTATCCAATAGTACCTTATGACCACCAGATTTGAAAAAACAGAGGTGCCTAATTCTTTGCTAAATGGTGACAAAACATAGCTCTGTGTTTATGTTGCTTCCTCTAAATTCATTTTTAAAAAGCCAATCAACAAATATTTATTAACCACATATTATATGAAGTGTATAATACATCCAAGGTTAAATATTTGAAGCCACGCAAGAATATAAATAAGCAAGTCAGCAGCATGAGACAGTGGAAGGAAGGCCAACTTCCCTGGTTGACTGGAATTTGAATCTTGGCTCTCCTGAATAGCTGTTGGGTTGAGCCAACAAGGCTGCTGATATTCAACCATTCTTCAGCTACATAAATGGCAATTTTATGTTGTTCAACGAAAAGGAATTGAAGAAGTCTCTTAAATGCTCTGGGCCTCAGTTTCCTCATTGCTAATAAGAAGTGTGATTATTGCCCTGGCTGGCATGGCTCAGTGGTTTGAGCACCGGCCTATGAAGCGAAGGGTCGCTGGTTTAATTCCCAGTCAGGTCACATGCCTGGGTTGTGGGCCAAGTCCCCAGTAAGGGGTGCTCGAGAGGCCACCACACACTGATGTTTCTCTCCCTCTCCCTTCCCCTCTAAAAGTAAATAAATAAAATCTTTTTTTAAAAAGAAGGGTGATTATTTGAGATTAGAGAAAATGTTTATAATAATGTTTATATAAATCCTTAGAAAATGTTTATGGGAGAAGGGATATAGGAACCTCCTTCTCTGGGTGCCCCAGAGAATGTGCTAAACAACAGCATCACTTTACAGATGGGATGGGGGATGAAGGTGAGACAGTGCTGTAAAAGTCAAAGCTGTCTGTTGTGTAGTTAAAAATACAACTTTCACTAAATATTTAACATTATGAATTTTATTAAATTGAGAGATGCCATTTGTTAAACCAAAGGCATTTGCTGCTGCGTATACTTGCAGATATATGTCCAGTCTCTAAATCAAAATCTCTATGCCAAACATCTATCTTCAACAAACAGCCTATTCAAATCAGTTACTCTGCAATCACGTTAACTTCAAATGGTTCAATTTTAACATACAGCACTTTTGAACACATATGTTCCACCACAGTCTTCAAAAGGTAAGTCCTATTTAGAGGTGGGATACAATTTTTAAAAAATGAAATTTTAAAAATGCATCCCAACCTGCTGGAAACATTGAGGTGGGTTCCTTTCTTTTGGGAGAGGAGCAGCTACACTCAGCAGCATCGGGGTGGCCGACACCATTAGTCAGCTTGCTAGGTGGGGACAGAAGCAAGTTCCATGAAGCAGAAAGGTCTCTGTGGAGCTGGTGGTGAGAAGGAATGTGATTGGCTTCTTAAGCGGCTGGCAGAGGGCTGATGCATAATTTCGCCTCTCCTCACTGAACATGTCTGTCTATCAGAGATGAATCAACACCTCAAATTATACATTATGCAAATGACAGTGGCCGTTTGGCACCTAATGCAGTCTCCTGCCAGAATTTAGATTCTCTTCCACTGTTGTCCATGAAAACTGAAAATGGACTGTCCCTCTTCCCCTCTTTGGCATCCTTGTCCTTGAGATATACTCCTCCAAGCCCGCAGCTCAGAGGTTAAGCAACGTATATGGCCGGTGGCCATGTCTCCTCAAAACTCGCAGCCAAGGAAATGAACAAAAACAAAAATACAGACACCAATGACTTGGAAATCATACAGTGGGGATCTCAAGGAAGTTCAATTCCTTAAATGAAATTCAGAAAGATCCTGATGATGTTTCATGCTGATGAGTCAGATGAAAATCCATATCCAAAGGAAGCTATTTCCTGAATTGCTCACTAAAAACTGACACTGGACAACACTGGAACACTGCGTGTGGTGTAAACTCTCTTTTCTCTACCATTGAAGTGGATATGTCTTAATCTGGGGAGAGGAACGCGGGAAGTTAACGATCTATCCTCATAGAAGTACTGTGAGGCAGAAGTGGTACGGCTCGCACCAAGTCTCAGGCTAGCACTGGGTCGTGTGTGCTGAGACCATAGGAGTATAGCTGGTCTATACATAAAAAATGACATCTGTAGGCGAACGAGATCAGATCCTCCTACAAGTTTCCAAGGGAAATTCTGGAAACTCTCTTCCTATAGCCCCTAAGATACATTCATATCCAGAATGTGATTGATTCCTGGGTAGATGATTGTCTTAAATCATCTCTTAAGACTACTTCCAGCATTGAAATTCAGACTGTAAGGATGAAATCAGAGTTTTTAACAGAAACAATGCTGGGCTTCTATATCAGTGAAGAATTAAACTCTATTGTAGAGTGGATATTTTCTATAAAGAAAACTTCACTGGACAAAGAGTGTGTGCTGGTCTCCATGAAAAATAAATAAATAAATAAATAAAAACCCAGCAACACAGGTCAGGACAGCGGTGTTCCGTGAGCTGTGGGGTCTTTATACCTGCTCAGCCCAAAAGGAGCTTCCATTTTGTATCATGGACACTTGGTGCTGTAACTTGTCTCTATGAACACTTGTGCCCATGGCAGAAAATTTAAGCTTGAAGTCAATAAATAGATGGCATCCAAATGGAGCCTAGATTTTCCTTCGTAAAAAGTCAGCCCTGTCTGAATGGTCTTCTTACTGTGCATCCTTTTAAAGGCATAACATGGAAATATGGAGAAAGACCAGCTTACACTGGCTTGTCCATCCTTGAAAGATGCTGTTTAGTCTGTTTTCCAGAAGACAACAAGTCTCTTTATAGAATCAGGGACCCAGGTTCTAGCTCTAGATCCCCCTGATTCTTTTACTTTGGTTACGCATGATTAATCTCTGTACAGACTCTCTCTGTATAAATTTTAGCAATGAGGTTTTCTAAATTAATCATGCTTACAAACACATTAAAATACTATTTATACAAGCTAAGAAACTCAGCCACTGCCTTACACACTGCCATTCATTTCACTGAGAATGACAACCTAATAAACAAACCTATGGGATACTCACAACTTCCTCGAACAGCTTTTTCAAAAGTCTACTCCAGAACAATCTCCTCTATCCAGGGTTAGAACACAATATGGATCTGCTCAGAGTCTTCACCCTTAAGACAAGAAGGTTGGCTGTTGTGGTTCATTCACATCTGACATTTGATCATCGTAAGCCACTTGTCTGAATGGAAACCAAATATTTGAGATAGTGCCTTCCTATGCCTTCAGGATATGAAAGAGAATGTGATTAAATCTCCAGTTCAGCAAATTCTCCAGAGACATGAAGATTATATGAATACTCTCGCGTTCTCCAATTAGCAAACGTGGCCACAGTGGCATTGCCATACTTGCCTGAGCAGCTCCTGCAAAATGTGCAATTGAAATGCATCAGCTGTCTAATGAGGACCAAAGGTCCAGTCCAGGCTCCCCCTTTTCCTCACAGGGGGGAAGCAATACCAGGCTGTTTTTTAGCCAGCGGACACTGAAGTAAGTTCCCAATTAGGCAACTACAATGCCCCAGACAAAGACAAGAACTCTGAATGATTACTGTGAGTATAGATTTTAAGATTCTGTGTTTGCTGCCAAGAGAATATCTCAGGGCAAAGGAAAAATATGGTAAACTGCAGGAAATAGGATGGAAGGATAGTTTAAGTACTTTTTCCTACCACAGTGTGTTTCCTTTCAAATATAATTGCCTTTTTTTTTTGCTTGTTTTTGCTTAATTAAACACCAGAAACTATTACTTTGACTTGGTCCAGGTTTTTAAATACTTGAGTAGTATGTGGCTTGATATTAAATTTTAAAGAACCTGAAAAAATTAAAATTTATTCCCTGAACTAGGCTATTATGAAGATACATATAATTACAAAAGTTACTTTGTACAGAGAATTGTAAAGTCTCATTTTATCACATCTTCTTTAAAACAGTAAAGCCAAAACAAAAACACTGGAGGTCTCTCCAGTTCTTTCCACTGAAGCCTGCGTTTAAAGCTCTCAAGGGAAGCCCCAACCACAGCCGTTCACTAACCCATGTGAGGCTGGCAAGTGAAAGTCCACCGCCCAAGCTGCGTGACTCCAGAAAGTCCTCCCTGCATCTGTCTCCTCTGAGCAGTACCTCTTCACAACATCTCACCCATGCTTTTATATCATTCATTTCACTGCTTACAACACTACCTTGAGTCAAACTGAAGGTGACTACTGTCTAGACTTCAACTCCTTAGAGATGGTGTATTATTCAACATCTATCCCCGAAGCTAACACAAGCGCCTGCACATAGTAGAGATAATAATAGCATCCTTATTGATAACAAATTGTATTAAAATATGTCAATGTAGTTATAATTTTATTTAAATATCAAGTGGTAATCATAGTAATTATTAATCACTAATGAAGACTGCCTTCCTAATGTTTCTTTCATTTCCTTTTCATGAATCTGAAGTAGGCACACTTTTTTCTGTCTTCCAGCTGAGGAAGTAACCGCAGAGCAGTGGTACAGCTACTGAGTGGCAGAATTTGATCTCACGATGTCGGACACCTCACAATACTGCCTCTTGGTACAATTTTTTTAACAAGAGCTTTTCAAAATGACTGACAAAGCAAAATCCTGGAATTTAAAAAGTTTGTAGCTGCAAATGTTCATTAACATTTGACTCATAGAGATAGTTGAGGTATTTCTAGTCCGATACCTTGAGGTATTTCTTGAACTTCCTTTGGTTGAGGTATTTCTCGACTTCTTTTCTCTGAAGTGTTATTTCAGAGTGCCTCACGGTTTGAGAAAGTAGAATGAAAGGCCAGTAATGGCTCATCCTCACAAGGTCGCATGTCTGGAGAAGAGTTCCATTTAGACCAGGACAGTCCAGCCCAGCAGAGGCCTAGAAGAATGTCTGTGTTGACTCTCCTGATACAGATCCCCAGTGCTTGGCAGTCAGCTCAAATCGTCATTGGAGCTGGCTCATCAAACCATCTACCAGGAAGTGCTGATTTCAGCCTCTTCAGCCTGGGGTGCTGAAGATAATATGTGTAGTGTGAGTGATGTGGGCATTCATTCCAGAACCAGCTCTAAGATTTGTGTGAATATTCCACACGGCCTGGAACACTTCACACAAAACAGGGAATATCTCAGCCTAAAGGCCCCCAGACCCCACACTGTCCTCATCCCAAGAGCCGGACGGGTTGACTTTGTCTCATTCTGTGGATTTGACCCATAAATTTCAGGCTTCAGTTGCTTGCATTGCTTCTTTGAAATGTTAGTGGCCCGGGAATAAGTTGTAGTTACAGATTGGTGGGACAGGTTGGGAAGTTAGGGCTCTCCGTAGCGCCGTGAGTGTGATTTCAGGGACTCCAGGCAGCAGATCCTTGTTGGTGCTCTTGTTTTCCGACACTGCTATTGAGACATGTGACATTTCTAGGACAAGGCTTTATAGAACCGAGAACACTGTCACCTGTTCTAATATTCACATCACTGGACTCTCTGAGAATGCTAACAGAGTAAACTTGAGAAGAGCAGGAAGCCTGTCAGACTAAATAGCCAGCAGCGGTTACATAAAATAAATATGGCGATGATTGAAGTGTGGCATGCAAAGGTGCTTATGGTGCTTGCTAAGTGGGAAAAAAGGGCATAAAATTGTCCTTACAGCATGACCCTATATTTATAAATTAAAATATGCAAAATGCAAATAGAGGGAAGCTCTACATCTACTCTTCAACAGTGCTCATATTTGCTTGATTTTTATTTTCTTCTTTTCGCTTATGTTGAGCCTCTAAATTTTCCATCTTAAGTACGCATTCTTTTTGTGCTACTAAAAAAAAAAGCTTTCTCAAAAGCAATAAAGTTTTAAAATAAACTGTTAGAAAAAGAAAAGTTAAACTCAGGAATAATAAGATACTAGGCTTATAAGAATTTTTTTAAAAATAGATACTCTAATAGGACTATATTTACCTCATAAAGTGATCAAAAGGCTATGACCAATCTGCATTTTTAGATCATTTTTTTAAGAAGTAAAAAATACAATATCAAAAACAATGATACTACCCTGGCTGGTGTGGCTCAGTGGATTGAGTGCAGACTTCCAAACTGGGGGGTCACCAGTTCGAATCCCAGTCAGGGCACATGCCTGGGTTGCGGGCCAGGTCTCCAGTTGGGGGTGTGCAAGAAGCAACCAATCAATGTATCTCTCACACATCAATGTTTCTCTCCTTTGCTCTCTCTCTAAAAATAAATAAAATCTTTTTTAAAAATGATAATAATTTATAATTCCAAAAGGGAAGTAATAGTGCATCTTAACTGTCCAATGGGGCATGGTATCCCAAATTGTGTTCCTAAGAAGCTGCTATTAATAACAAAGTTCTGTAAGCCATACATTTCTGTTTTGAGATTCTCAGAGGTATCAGTCATATTAAAGGCTCTGGGCAGTCCTGCAGTGGACAATTCTGAAGAACTTTGGTTAACCCAGTACTTCCACCCATTCATATTTCACAACCCAAGTAATAAGGATATGCAAATAAACATAATCCACCTATAAGGCAGCACTTGGAAAAACTTCTTCTTTCAGACCACATGAATACATTACTTCTATTGGATATTTACGTATTTGCCTAATTCCATAACCCAAGTGGAAGATAAAGAACAATCCTGAATTCTGACAATTGCCCTAGAGCTCCCCAGGGACCCAGAAGCATCTGCTCCTCTCTGTTAGCCATCTGGGACTGACACATGCCCAGGGAACCAGGGAACCCGTCATTGCCATTGGGCTTCATGCCTTGAAAACTTTCTAGTTATTAGAGGGTTACTCCTCCTTCCATTCCTATTGTCTCAAAATGAAAATTATCCTATTGAATGTGACAACATATGATCTCTAAAGAATTTCCAAGTGTGTTAAAACCAACCAAGTAGTTCTGAAGATAACTTCCTGGAAGAGCAATTTTGGCAGTGAAGTTGTATTGGCTCCAAACTTTTCTATGTAGATACTCTTATCAGTAGCTCGGATGTGACATGAGGTGAAGCATATTGTTAGGGGATTTCATAGAAGAACACAGCACCGTAGTTATTGCAAATATGACTGTAGCTATGGTAATCCAAGGTGAAAAGCACTATTTGCATCAATTTATCACCCCTTGGAGATCCAATTTACACATGTTACTGCTGTAACTGGACAAGATGGATGTAATCACAAATGACCCACCACAACAGCAAGCCAGATAATTTATTTAAAAATCAGTTCAGAAAGACATTTGGGAAAGAATAATTCGAGATTTTGACAGTTGACAACTTGTGAAAAACTTTGAAAAATACTCACCCCAGAAAAGATTCAGATTCTACATTATGTTTCCTGAATTTCTCTCTTATTAGTGCTGCATGTGTGTATTTGTGTATGTTTTTTGTCTTCAACAGAAACTTTATCTTCTATTCAAAACATTTATTTTTTTTATCTAGAAACATAACAAAGTCATGAGGCTGAAAATTTGCTTTGAATGGCATAGTGACAAGGGCCAGGCGTGGAAAAAGATACCATACACTCAAACTACAAATCACCTTTCTGTGTGCCTTTCTTGCACATCACATAAACACGTGCCCTAGAATGGGGTCCGCTTCTCTACGGTATCTCAGCACGGGGCTCCTGTCGAAGCTGCCGTTGGATGACAGGTTTCTGTCCATGGCTATCTGGAAGACGTTTACTCAACAATTATTTTTTCATCAACTGCAATACTTCTTGCTCTATGCTGTAAAGCATAGTGGTAAAGATAGACATAATAATGAGAGGAATAAAGTTGTGATAAAGCCACTTAAAATCTTTTCCTTTACAAAGGTTACAGTCTATCAAGGAGACACAGTTAAAAGCAGTTGAGGAAACTGGCCTATTGATTGAGAGGTCTTTTCATATGACATAAGGGAACAATCAACCTAAAACACAAATATGAAAGTATATTGAAGATGAAGAAATCGTAAAGGTGTGGTGGGGAAAAAACATACTCGTGAGCAATGCCTACATTTGCATTCTCAATTTCAACAGCTGTCTACAGCGAATCCAACACTCTGCAAACTACACAGTTCCCGATGCTCCAAATGAATCAAACAACACGTTTGTTTCTTTGCGAATGCTTTCTTCTTACCACTGAATGTCTCTCCCCGCAATTAATTTTTTTTGCTATTGGGATTCTGTCATCCATTCTTTTAAATTTGATATCAAAGTCCAATTTTATCTTTTCCATGAACCTCACCCAATCATCCCCATTAAGAATTAACTATTTCAGTTATAGTAGTATACCTCTAATTATTTCTTATTTTTCCCACATATAGTTAATATAGCTATAAGCTCCTTAAACATAGAGAATTTTCATTTTCTTTTAATATGTAATGTAATATATAAGTTTTAATTGTGGGATTGTCCAATACAATAATAAATAAACTAAAACAAAAGCACAGTGCTTCCTTTTTAGTACCAAAGAAAAAAGTACAGAGAATAGTAAGTTGTCAGCATGCCTCCAGACTCAAGAATAGGCACGAATATAATGATGTGTGAAATTTTGTAAGTAAAATGAACATATCACAGGAAGAGAACTGATACATTTTTAGTAATTTTTGAGAGTGTATTTACGGCGGCCTATTTTAAAATGAAGGCTGCCTTGTTTTCAGTGAATTCACCTAGGAGAAAGGGGCACAGGACTTCTCTGAAAGAGATAATCAGTTGTCATCCAGGGCATCTTGTCCTAAGCAAGATAACAACAGAGGGCCATGTGACATTTAGTGAAAAAAAACACATGCCATGTGTATTAAACAGCATAGAGAGAGAAAAATAGAGTGTTTAAATATCCTCAATTCAGTAGGCTGCTCCTCACGCAAGCAATGTTATGTAGCATTTTCCAGGATGAGTGCATCAGGGGCTTATTTATTTTATGATAGTTGGTAGTTCTCTCAAGCAATGCTTAAGTGGCCAGCAATTAATACTAACAAAAATTTAATACTATATGTCATATATCATTTTAAAGTTTACCATGTATCTCACAAACAGCTGAAAACTAGATTATCATCATCTCATTTTATACCTAAATAAGTAGAGAGAGTGGTGTGTGGCTTGCAAACAAAAGGAAGTACTTTACCAGGTTAAGAAGAAAGGGATTTGATGAAAGGGATTAGGTAGTTCCTGGGATCTCTGGGAGGACAAGACCAAGGTTTGGTTACTAACTGGCTAGAGCAGGATGGCCATGAAAAACACAGCCCAAACAGTGCCTGATAATTCTTTGGAGCTGTTTTAGGGGTTTCATTATTGCTTCTACTGCCTCTGCTCATACTGATGGTGTTCACATGTGGAAGCTGGAAATTCCATCATAGCTGTTCCAGAGGAACCAGACACTTTTGTCCTCCATGTGGTTTCCAGTCAGTCGAGATCACCAGGAAGCCACTGCCATCTTATTCGGCTCACTCCTGTGTCTGTACTTGCCCAGAGGCATCTTATTGGTGGAAATTAGGTCATATGCCTCCTTCCTAGTTGTAAAGGGACCTGGGAAACTTAGTTTTGGATGTCAGCTTCTTTCACTACTGGCCATTTTCTTGGAGAAAAGCCAAAGGGGAACTGGACTGGGAAATCAGTTACCAAGTCTGCCATAAATGGAGAATTTACTTAACTAGAGTTATATAGCTAGTAAGTGGCAGAGCCCAAGATACCAAGTCTTACACTCTTCCCCTGAAAAGGGACTATTTCATTATGATAGAGATGAGTACTTCATCTGGCCTTCAGAGCTTAATCAAAATATTTCTGTGCAAAAACTTTTTAGTTTTATGTAGTCCCATTTATTTATTTTTCTTTTATTTCCCTTGCCTTGGAGATGTATCCAATAAAATATTGCTACGAGCAATGTACAAGGTTTTACTGCCTATGTTTTCTTAAAGGATTTTTATGGTTTCAGGTCTAACATTTAAGTCTTTGATCCATTTTGAATTTATTCTTCTGTGTTGTATAAGAAGGTGGTCTAGTTTCATTTTTCTGCATGTATCTAATTTTCCCAACACCATCCACTGAATAAACTATTTTTAGCCCGTTGTATGTGCTAGCTTCCTCTGTCAAATATTAAGTGACTATAAAGGTGTGGGTTTATTTTTGCACTCTATTCTGTATCATTGATCTATGTGTCTGTTTTTATGCCAGTACCATGCTGTTTTGATTCCTATGGCCTTATACTGTAGTTTGATATTAGATAGTGTGATTCCTCCAACTTTGTTCTTCTTTCTCAGGATCGTTGTTGCTATGGCGAGGCCTTTTGTTGTTCCATATAAATGTTTGAAGTATTTGTTCTAGTTTTGTGAAATATATCATTGGAATCTTGATAGACATTGCACTGAATCTATAGATTGCTTTGGGTAGTATGGACATTTTAATGATGTTAATTCTTCCTATCCGTGAACATGATATGTGCTTCCACTTATTGTACCTTCTTCAGTTTCTTACTTCAGTGTCATAATTTGCTGAGTGCAGGTGTTTTACCTCCTTGGTTAGGTTTATTCCTAGGTATTTTATTCTTTGTGTAGCAATTGTGAATGGGATTGTTTTCTTAATTTCCCTTTGTGTTAGTTCATTATTGGCATATAAAAATGCAAGTGATTTCTGGATATTAATTTTTTGTTCTGCTACTTTGCTGAATTCATTTATCTGTTCTAGTAGTTTCTTGGTGGACTCTTTGGGGTTTTCTATGTACGATGTCATGTCATCTGCAAATAATGGCAGTTTTATTTCTTCCTTTCCAATTTCGATGCCTTTACTTTTTTTCTTGTCTAATTGTGTGGCAACGACTTACAGTACTATGTTGAATAAGAGAGGTAAAAGCAGACATCCTTGTCTTGTTCCCAATCTTGGCAGCTATTTTCCTTTGACTTGTATTGCATGAACTTCAAGCATCATTATTGCTTTGGTTTCTAAATACTTAATATTGTGAAGGGAGTAATCTTGTGAATGGAAATGAGTCTTTCATCCTTGATCAAGTTCTCACTAAAAAATAATGAATGATACATCTAAGTTATGAAACTAAGGATCTCAGGGCCAGAAAGAGCCCTTGAACCTTGATAATATCCATAGCAGCTGTGAGTCCATTTTTTCCTACCTTTCATATTACCCCACAGATAGTTAAAGGAAATAAGAGAAACAAAAAATTTAATTTGGCTGTCATGAAAAAATGACATACATAATGTAGTGTATGAACCCACACATTACTATTTAACAGGCTTCTGTTCAAATCCAGGTTTAATAATTCAGGGGCAAATTGCTTAATCTCTTTGGGCATCAGTTTTTTCTTCTATAAAGTGGAAAGAGTGACACCTATTTCTTGTAACTGTTAATAAGATTGAATGTAAATTACAGAGAACATCATAGATGTGAGTACAGGCAGTAAGCAATGGTGTGTCCTCTCAGTATGTAAATTGTATGTACAATTAGTTACTTTCAACACTTTTTATAGTCCTAACAATGAATAAGTTTTGATTAAATATGAACTTGTTTAAAAATATTATTTCAAAGCACAAGCACAAAGGTTTGAGAGACAACCAAGAACTGAGGTAGGGTTGAATGACCATATTCAACTCCTACAGAAGAACACTCCTTGAAGAATGAGAGAGGTGGTTATTTCATTCTTTATGGGAACAATATAAAGAGTTAAGCAAAATGAACAAACAAAAGCTATGTTCAATATGAAAAAAGGGTGTTTTAGAAAAACAACCTTAATAAAATGTATATAAGTAGTTTTCCTGATTAAGAGTTTATATTAATGGTCATAAAGATGCTCACTAAATTTAGGAGAAGATCAAATGAATATAGTGAGATCTTCAACAAAAAGATGGGAAATATGAGAAAGTATCAAAAAGACATCACAGAATTAAAGAATACCTTAACTGTACTAAACACACACACACACACACACACACACACACACATTAGAGGAGTTCAACAACAAACTAGACAGAGCAGAAGAAAGGATATGTCAACTTGAAGATAAGGCAGTGGCACTTATAATCAGAGCAGCAAAAAAAAATTTAAAGAATTAAAAAAACTAAAAATAACTTAAAGGACTATGGGACACCCAAAGACTCACATCTGAATCATAAGACACCCAGAAGGAGAAGAGAAAGAGGCAGAAATCTTATTTGAAAGAATAATGGTTGAAAATGTCCCTAACCTAGAAAGGAAACAGACATCCAGATCCAGAAATCCCAAAGCATTCCAAATAAGAGGAATCCAAAGAGACTCATACCAAGTCATGGTATAATTACAATGTCAAAAGTTAAGACAAGGCCCTGGTTGGTGTAGTTCAGTAGATGAGCACGGGCCTGAGAACCAAAGGGTTGTTGGTTTGATTCCCAGTCAGGGCACATGCCTGGGTTGCAGGTCAGGTCCCCACTTGGGAGCATGTGAGGGGTGGCCACACACTGATGTTTCTCTCCCTCTCTTTCTCCTTCCCTTCCCCTCTCTCTAGAAAATAAAAAAAAAGTTAAGAAAAGGAGAAAATATTAAAAGCAGCAAGGGAAAAAGAGCTTGTTACATACAAGGGACCTCCATATGACAATCAACAGAAACTTTGTAGGTCAAAAAGGAGTGATACAATATATTCAAAGTGTTGAAAGAAAAAATTGCAACCAGAAATAATCTACCCAGGAAAGGTACCCTTCAGAAGTGAAGGAGAGAGTTTTGCAGACAAGCAAAGCTAAAGGAGTTCCTCACCAATAAATCAGCCTTACATGAAATGGTAAAGGGACTTCTTGAATAAAGGGGCACTAATTAGTGATAAGAACAGATATGAAATAATAAATCTTAATTAAAGGTACGTATATAGTAAAGATAGTGAATTAATCACTTATAAAGCAAGTATGAAGATTAAAATATAAAAGGAGTACAAATAACTATGATTACAATAATTACTTAAGGGAGACACAAGATAAAAACATGTAAAATATGACATCAACACCTGAAATGTGGGAGAGAGTAATAGTGTTGCGCTTTACGATGGTATAAACTTATCGACTTAAAGTAGACTGTTATAGATATAACTTGTTATATGTAAGCCTCGTGGTAACCACAAAGCAAAAAACTATAGTAAATACACAAAATATAAAGAGAAAGGAATTCAAGTATGCTACTAAGAAAAAGTTTTCAAATCACAGAAAAGAAAGCAATAGAGAGGAACTACAAAAACAGCCAGAAAACAGTTAACAAAATGGCAATAATTACTTTAAATGTAAATGGACTAAATTTTCCAATCAAAAAACAAAAGGTGACTGAATGGGTTTAAAAAAAAAAAAAGGCCCATGAATATGCTGCCTAGAAGAGACTCACTGTGGATGGAAGTACACACACAGACTGAATGTGGAGGGGTGGAAAAAGATATTCCTTGCAAATGGAAACCATAGAAAGATGGAGCAACTATAATATATTAGACAAATAGGTCTAAAAACAAAGACTATAATAGGAGACAAAGAAGAGCATTACTTAATGATAAAGGGATCAGTCCAGCAAGAAGATGTAAAATTTGTAAATAATTATGCACCCAACATAGGAGCACCAAAATATATAAAGCAAATAAAGAAATTCAGCCCCGGCTGGCGTGGCTCAGTGGATTGAGTGCTGGACTGCAAAACAAAGGGTCGCCGTTTCGATTTCCGGTCAGGGCACATGCCTGGGTTGCAGGCCAGGTCCCCAGTAGGGGGCACACAGGAGGCAAGCACACATTGGTATTTCTCTCCCTCTCTTTCTCCCTCTCTTCTCCTCTCTCTAAAAATAAATAAAATCTTTTAAAAAAAGAAATCCAGTAAATTTGCAGGATGAAATATCAATATACAATATCTGTTGCATTTCTATACACTAATAATGAACTGCCAGAAAGAAAAAAATGTAAATCCCATTTACAAGTTCCATCTAAAAGAATAAAATATCTAGGAATAAATTTAATCAAGGTTAAACCCTGTACATTAAAAACTGTTGGACATTAAAGAAGAAATTGAAGAAGTCACAAATGAAAGGGAAGATATTTTGTTCTCATAGATTGGAAGAATGTTGTTAAAATGTCTACAACACCCAAAGCAATATGTAGATATAATGCAATCTCTGTCAAAATTCCAGTGATTTTTGTATAGACATAGAACAAACAATCCTAAAATTTGTATATAATCATAAAGGACCTCAAATAGCCAAGCAATTTGGGGAAAGAACAAAGCTGGAGGCATCATGCTCCCTGATTTTTAAACTATATTGTAAACCCATATTAATCAAAACAGTATGGTGTTGTCATTGAGGCACATAAATCAATGGAACAAAATAGCCCGGAAATTATGCATATATGATCAATGAATTTATGACCAAGGAGGCAAGACTATACAGTGGGGAAAGAACAGTTTCTTCAATAAATGGTGTTAGAAAAATAGGACAGTCACATGCGAAAGAATAAAACTGTACTACTATTTTATACCATACTCAAAAATTAACTCAAAGTGGATTAAATACTTGAATGTAAGACCTGAAACCATAAACTCCTAGAAGAAAAATTAGTAAGTTCCTTGACATAGGCCTTGGCAATGATGTTTTGAATATGATGACAAAAGCAAAAAATAAAGAAATAAAAAGTAAAGAAATAAATAAATGGACTACATCAAACTAAAGAGTGTCTGCACAATAAAAGAAACCATCAACAAAATAAAAAGGCAACCTACTGATTGGGAGGATTATCGCACATCATATATCCAATAAGAGGTAACACCTAACGTATATAAAGAACCACATACTTCAATAGCAAAAAAAAAATTAATAAAATGAAAAATAAAACCCCAAATAATCTGATTTAAAATGGGAAGAAAATCAGAATGTACATTTTTCCAAAGAAGACATACAGATGGCCAACATGTACATGAAAAGATGCTCTACGTCAGCGGTCCCCAACCTTTTTGGCACCAGGAACTGGTTTCACGGAAGACGATTTTTCCACAGATGGGGTGGGGGCGTGAAGGGGGACAGGAGGTGGAGATCAGGTGGTAATGTGAGCCAAGCTTGGATTGCTCACCCAACACTCACCTTGGAGTTTGGGGATCCCTGCTCTAGGTCATTACACATCAGGGAAATGCAATCAAAGCCACGGTGAGATCTCACCTCATGCCTGTTAGAATGGCAGTTATCAAAAAGACTAGAAATAAATGTTGGTGAGGATGTGGGGAAAAGAACCCTTGGGCACTATTGGTAGGAATATAAATTGGTACAGTCAGTTGCAAAACAGTATGGTAGTTCCTCAAAAAAAAATAGTACTACCATATGATCTATTAATTCCACTCCTGGGCATTTATCCAAAGAAAACAAATTGCAGAGGGGCCTGGCAAAGATAAGGACTGTGAAGACCAACCCAGACGACTGAGGATGAGAATGAAAAAAAGGGCAGCATTGTCATCTGATCCGCCAGTAGGTACTAACTTAACATTATCCACAAAACCACAGATTTCAGAAACAAAGGGACACATTTAAAAACCTGTGCCAAACAAAACTGTCATTGTCACCCAGGCATTCCTTTGGGTGCATTGCTAGAATAATTTATGAAGCTGATTTTAGTGGGAAGGAAACAAAAACACTAATTCAAAAGGCCTGTGTCCCCGCACCATTACTTCCAATAGTTAATATATGGAAATGGCCTGAATGTCCACTGATGGGCGAATGGATAAAGAAATGGTGAATATCTATATATATAAAATTTATATAATTCAGCCACAAAAAAGAATGAAATCTTTCCATTTGCGACAACATAGATGGACCTTCACGGCATTGTGCTCAGTGAAATAAATCAGGCAGAGAAAGATTAGTACCATACAATCCCTCTTACATGTGGAATTTTAAAAAATTAATAAAGTTCATAGACACAGAGAACAGATTAGTGGTGCCACAAGCCGGGAATGGGGTGTGGGAGAAATGGGTGAACTTTTCTGTTTTTTAGTTTAAATTGAAAAACATAAAATTGGTGATCTTGGTAGTAGTGATCTTGGTTTAACAATCTTAACATGTGCCTTAATGATGTGCCTTAATAACCGACCAGCTCACGAACATGGCCACACTTTGACTAAAGAGACATGGTAGAGAATGGAAAGTGAGTATTTTATTCCCTCTAATCTGATGCTTTTACATTTGTGTTGTTTCACGTGTTTCCTTTTTTTTTAAAAAAAAGGACTATGTCCTTTCACAATTGACCTATTTCTAATTATACTTAAAGACATTTTCTAAATTCAGCTTTTACAATATTTTCAAATAATCTGATAGGTTTTCAAATTACGTAATAAGGGAAAGGGAAAGCAAATAGCTTGAAATCTCTCAGAAAAGTCACCTGCACCATCTGTCTAGGACTTAATGAAAAAAAATGACTGTTTAAACCTAGATGTTGAAAAAAATAACCTCAGAATTTCATAGAAATCATCTCTAATGAGCCAAGTAAAAACATACTTTGAATGGAACTTTACATTTCAACAGTGTCAGAGACAGCCTGACATCTCAGATATAAAGAAAAGTAAAACTCTCGGATTGGTAGGTGAACGAAAACCACAGAATCATTGTTCACCCTTTGTTGTCATTAACAAAACCTATCCTATATGCCTGATAACTTTGTCTATTATATAAATTCCTTAGTTTAAAGAAATTGGTCTCAAAACTTGTCTTTGGAAATATATTTTCTACATGGAAAAAATAGCCAAAAAGCAGAAGGCAGGCAAATGACTCCCTGTTTTGGTATGAACTTACATCCTTCCCACTCTGAGAGAGCAGAGTGCTGGAACAGGAAGGGGTGTGAAGCACATTGGCCCCTCACCCACCTCTCTGGTGAACATTGCTGGCCGGCTGCTAGAACGTGAAAAGCAGGCAGAGAGGGGTGAAGGGAAGAAAACACAGAGGTCCGCCAGAGAGGTGAGCAGCATAACACGAGAGTGCAGTGGGAAGGAGTCCTAGGCAAGAGGTGAAAGAAGAGAGTGACCAAGTGTGTCAGCGCAGGTGAGAGCAGGGAAGCCTGGCCTGCGATGGTCTCCTGGCTTTACTCAGAATGGCCGCCTGTGCCATGCTGGTGGACTGCATAGTTAAATAGGTGAGAAAACGTGAAAAGCAGGAGAATGCGCTCACTGAGGAGGTCTTTGTGGAAAATGAAGGAGAAAATTATGATAACAATTGAAAGTGATGCCAGGGTCAAGAGAAGGTTTTGGTGTAATTCTTGTTGTGTTTTGTTTTTGTTTTTTGTTTTTTTAAGCAAAGGCAGAGAAGTGGGAATGTGGAGACTGAAAATGCCAAATCTAGATGAGTCCTTCATCCAGTGGGTTGAGCAAACATGGGCCAGTGGGAGAAATTTTGATCAGTGAGGATTAATGCAATTTTAAAACTAAGAGATTGGGGGGTTCTCCCCCCAGTTCCCTGGGGGCAGGGAATGTTTCCAAAAAGATTTCATAATAAAGCTACTACTTGAATCTTTTTCTCTGTCAGCCCTTTGCTCTGTCCAGGGGACCAAATTGTCACAGTCTCTTTGATAATGAGACCTTACCCCACAACAGTGGAAGGCTTAGGAGGAAGAATAAAGGTGATGGACAGTAGTGGAGAATTTCTGTGGTGGGGAAGGGAGAATGAAAGCGACACAAGAATGAGAACTGAACAGCAAAGGTCTCGGGGGAGTTGGCATTGTAATCTCTGCCTACATAATCCAAGTGAGATGAGACCAGTGTAGCCTATCAGGCTCAAGAGCTATATAAGGTTGATTGTGAAGAATTCAAGGCACCCACTGAGGTGAAGAGTTCAGCGTGTCAGCAGGATGAGAACTGGCAGGCTGCCTTTGTAACCTTGGGAGAAAACAAGACTCTTAAGCAGAAAAGAAATTGTAAAAAGAAGGGAATGTGTAGAAATAGAAATCTGAAGCACCGAATCATGTCTGGTGAGGATGAAACTGAGCAAGTGTTTGGTGAATAGCTTTTGCAGAGAGACGCTGGGGATTGGCAGAGATAAGGACTGTGAAAACCAACATAGACGACGAAGGATGAGAATGAAAAAAATGTCTCAGAAATTTGGGGCAGCATTTTCATCCGATTGGCCAGGAGGTACTAATTTAAGAAAATTATACACAAAACCACAGCTTTCAGAAACAAAGGGACACATTTAAAAACCTGTGCCAAACAAAACTGTCATTGTCACCCAGGATTTCCTTCGGGTGCCGTTCCAGAACAAATTATAAAGCTGATTTGCGTGGTAAACATTGATAAGTTCCTTTGTTCAGTGGTGAAATGATTATCAACTTTGTAATACTCTATTTTGGATAGGTTTATTACAATTCTTACAAGCCTATGAGGAAACAAGTGATGAATCTTGTGGTGGCTTTGATTTATACATCTATAAAATAATCATGCTGTAGCCATTTCAGGCTATTTTAGTGTACATAGTATATTGATTACGGCTATGTAAATGCTCTCAGTGTTATTTAAATCTGGAGGGTTTTGATATTCGAAAGTTATATTTGAAAAAATTCTAATTCTACATCATATTAGTTAGTGCTAATGATAGTAGTCATAATGACATTTCCTCTAACTTTGTGCCCCACTGTTTCAACTGAAGTGCAAGACTTTTTATATAGACATGAGAAAGTGAAATTGAAACTTCTTATGAAAACAGTCAACTGGAAATGCCAATTTTCTTTCTTTTGAGCAATAGCCAGGTTGAAAAACCTGCTTTTGGACTAAATAATCGGGATGCATTGACGGACCACTGCTCATCTCTGGACTTGTCTTTATTTCTCACGGTCATGCTTCTCATTCATGTAGCAGTGTTCAGCTGAACGAGTTTTCACACGCAGTATCGCATTTGATCCTTACACTGACCCTGCAAAGTGTGGCCAAATGTTATTCTCACTTCATAGAGGAGGAAGTAAGGTAGAGAGCTGCCCTTGGTTCAGAGCCGTGACTAGCAACCTGGAAGTTGAATCCTTGCCTCCCAGTGCCAAAAGATCGACTGCCCACAGAATACTTTTCATGGACAGCCCCTACACACAATTATTTTTGACTATTATGTATTCCAATAAATTGATATGTATAAAGGAGCATTCAAGTTTAAAAAAGAAAAGAAAAATTGTAAATTCTCCTCCATATGTTGTCAGTGGCTGCATGGTACTCTCATCATTCTTTTAAATATGACCTAAAATAAGAATTGCCTCTCTATGATGAGCTGCCTAAGAAATATCACCTTAGACTTTGAAAATTTTAGACAGCAAATAACTAACATCTTTCTGGTTTCTAAAAATATCTATTCATATCAATCCCTTCCCCCAAATAATGAGCCAAATGAATACTCTTTCTGGTATCACATAGCTCATCATTTTTTAATTCTCCCAGCTGCTGATTATATTAGTACAATATCTTCCTTCTCATCCTCTTCCACTGCTGTGGTAAAAAATCCCAGCATTTCACTACCCAGTGGAAAAGGCCTACCCAGCCACACTGCCAGGCTCCCAGACTCCTGTGATTAAATAAGTGATTGCTCTGCGCATCTTTAAAAATATGTCTCGTCTAAGGCAGTCAAGATAGAGTATCCATCACTGCAAAAGAAGCCAAGCATTTATTTAAAATAATAAGATATCCTCATTTTCATGTTTCCCGGAGAGGATTGTCATGAGGTTTGAAAATTCTCTGGGCCCTGTCTAGAACTAGGGCAACACATTGATTTGAAGAAAGCTATAATCATCCCTTCTAATTTGAAGTGCACTTTCTCTGCAGTGAGTGAGAATAGCAAGAGCCATCCCCATCCCAATCCCCCCTCTGTCAAGCCGGCCCCAATTCTTCTGAGTGCACGGATTTATAGAGACCTTTTCAATAAACTTCAAGGCACATCAAACTAAAAGGAGAAAGGTTCAAATAGTTGCTTCCAGATTTAGGAGAGAAATGACTTCAACTGCCAAGTCATGATGAATACCACCCTTTGCTTTACGCCAGCTCCTCGTAGCAAATGATCTGTTGGGCAAGTTCAATTCTGGGGTCTCTTTGAAAGGATTCATAATTAAAATTTTAAAAGGAACAAATTAGCTCTTTGTCTTTCCGAGGCAGAGGAGTCAGAACACTTCTATGAGCACTCAGGGATTTTGACTTCTAGGGATATGATACCTTCCACAGCCAAGGAGTCTTACTTCAAAGAAAGGCTAGAGGAAGCCAGCCCTCTTGTGATTTGGGGAGATAATAATTTAGCAAGCTGTGTAACATAATGGTTTATGAAATTCTTCCTTCAAGGACCATTATCTAGGGCTAATGGTGCTTTATTTCTTCCTTTCTTGTGCTTATTTAGAGCGTAATTACAAGAGCAAAAGGAAGGGAGGGAGTTGGGCATCAAGATAATCATTCGCCAAATTAATGCAGCCAAGTAGAATTTCTGGCCTCTGGGGCTCCTTTATCAATTAGCTCTATTGCTGTCTGAGCTCCTGTATTTCCCCACAGAATGAAGTTGGTTTGTTTTTTTTTTCCACTCATACACCAGCTCTGAGGAAAAATCATTTGAGATCAAAAGATTTTTTCAGAAAAAGTCTTTTACCCTGTTGATATCATGATGTACTACTATACAGCCAGCTTCTCACCCATTTCATAGGACTGATAATTATTAGCTCATCTCTCCCTCTCTCTCGTTCTCTCTCTATCTCTATCTCCACCTATCTCTCTCTAAGGCTCCGTTTTCCTTTTTTTTTTCTCTCTCTTAACTGGTTAAATTGTTTTTTCCCAACTGTCTCACCTTTCTGCACCATGTTTTTAAAGTTACTAGGTGGATTTTAATGTTAAAACCACTTCTGTAATTTCATGCAGTCTGAATATTCAAGACTGGCTCTGAATAATAGAAATGCTAGCAGTGTTTCCCACCTGTGCAGGCGACAGGAGCATTGCTTGTGTCCCCAGTCACAAGTTGGTATCTCAGGGACTGTTGGACCCATCCTTTTGGGAAATGTGCCACATCCTGGCTTATCTTTCTAAACTAATTAGCATTTTAAGAGGAAAGGGAAAGTAGCAGGAGCAAAGGACTGCTTAAAACTATGCCAGAGTCTTCACGTGGTCTTGCAAATATAATCTGAACTAGCTTTTAAAAAATCTAACAATAAATCAAAATTGGTGTCCCTTTTCACACTCATGTTTTATTCTTCTTTGAATGCCAATTGCAAACTTTTCACCCTTTAAAAATTGGTTTACCAAAACCCAAGAATTTACCTGCTCAAGCCAAGAAAATAAAATGTGAAGTCTTGTAGAGCGAAATATTTCCTTTTATTGCTACCCAAAAAAGTAGATGTTTGGGGTGGAACTGTGTCCTTCAGAAAGATATATGGAAATCCAAACTGGCAGTAATCCAGAATTTGACCTTCCTTGGAAGCAGGGTCCTCTAAAGATAATCAAGCTAAAATGAGGTCATTAGGATAGGCCCTAATCGAATGTGACTGGTGTCCTTATGAAACGGGGAAATGTGGACACAGACACACTGGGGGGATGACGCCAAGTAAAGCTGAAGCCAGAGATCTGGGCAATGCATCTCAAAGCCAGAAGTGCCAAAGATTACCTGAAAACCACCAGATACCAGGGGAGACACATGAAACAGGTCCAGCCTCTGAGCCCTCAGAAGAAACCAACCCTGCTAAGATCGTCTTTGACGTCTAGCTTTCAGAGATGTTGCACAGCACATCTGTGGTGTTCAAACTACCCAGATGGTGGCGCTTTGCCACAGCAGTTCTAGACAACTAACACAGTGCGTAGCTTCCATCTCCGAAGAGAGGGCATTTGCAGGAGTGGGTGGAATGGCCACGGCTGGAAAATAGGAAGCCAAAAACATCCGGAAGACCAGGGAGGTGCAGAGGTCAAAACCAAAAAGATATTCCTAAAAAAGTATTAATTCCAGACCCAGCTGGTGTGGTTCAGTGGGTTGGGCATCATCCTGCAAACCAAAAGTTTGCCAGTTATTCCAGGTCAGGACACATGCCTGGATTGCCACTCAGGTCCTCAGTAGGGGGCGCACAAGAGGCAACCACACATTGATGTTTCTCTCCCTCTCTTTCTCCCTCCCTTCCCTTCTCTCTAAACATAAATAAAATAAGTAAGTAGATAAATAAAAATCTTTTAAAAAAACATTAATTCCAAAGAGCCAACCAAGGAAACAAAACCTTAGTTAAAGACAAAGACAGAACCAGTTTGCAATGCATCCTCAGAGAATGACCTATTTTTATAAATTAGCCCCCCTCTCTCCTCCCACTTCTGTTCAGGCTCGATCACATTACTTCCACTTTTTTTTTAATCACAGCACTTACTGCTACCTGAAATTATTTTTGTATGTATTTATCATATGTTTTATTTTCTGCCTCCCTCTCCTAGAAGGTAAGCTCCCCATCTGCCTTACCGCTAGTAGAACAGTGCCTGGCATCTAACAGGTGTTTGGTACATCTTTGATGAACAAATGAAGTAGACTTGAAAATCCAAGGAAAAGCTGAACCTGGAGATACTGTTTTGTGAGGCACCAGAGAGTGCAAGCGGGCCATTGGGTGGGCCCTGTAGCCTTGCGCATGAGAGTAGGGCACATGGAACATTTGCCAAGCCGACCAAGTGGTAACCAATGCATAGAAAATCAGTGTTAACTTATGTCTAACTGAACCCTACTGGGGAAAGGCAAGAACGTGGCACCCCAAACTAAGCACAGGACACCTAAGAGACAGACACTGCCTGCCTGCTTCGAGGACTTACCTCTGGCCATACAACAGAACTTTAGCAAATTTAGGGAATTTTTTTTTAAAAAATAAATGACTCAGAATAACAGACTATCCACCATGCATTTTCTAGGAGGAACATGTGCTTCTTAAATTGAAAATTCTGCCCCATTAACTTCCTGAAAGCTGCAGGTGGACAGTTACTGGAGAGTTCTGCGAATGTGGCAATCTGCTATACAGTAAGGCCCCTGAGGGAAAAATCTTTCAAGTGTTATAGTAAATGTTTCTATTTAGAGGGATTTGTATTTAACGGATGGCGAGTTAATGTGTCATCAGTGTCTGTGGTTGTGGAAGGGCTGCTAAAAGGAATGACAAACGTTGTATGTGCACCTTGCTATTTTACTGATACATTCACATGTCGGTTAAACAAGACTTCAAATCTTGTCAAACTGAAAGAACCTCCAGAGGATCATGCCTTGTGACACTCTCCTTCCCCAGAACTTTTTCAATTGAATTTTGCTTTTCAGTGGGCCTTTGGCTTTTAGTTTTCCAGAAAGAAAATAGAATTCTCTCGTAGGAAAATCTATACAGTGTAGTCACTAACCTTAGGCAAACAAACCAAAACATGGACACCAACCCTATGTATTTAGATGACTCGACTGATGTCTGTGCTCTGGATCCCAAATCATGACCTGAGAGCTGCCATGGTCCCCTCTTCTCCGTCAGATCCTGCTCTTTGCCCCAGAAATGCAAGAGACCGGCAATGGTCATCAATACCTATAATGTGTTTGGAGATTAAACAGGTGCCATTTTTGCCCTTTTTTTATGCTTAAGGCTAGTGAGGCACAGAAAACCACATAGCAAGTTAAGATTACTCCAGGAGTAAAATGCGGACACCCAGCCCATTACCAACTATTTCGTCCAGCATATGTGAAATTACTCTTTCAAGTTAAATGCACCATGCTACTCTCCTGTCTCTGTACTTATATTACTAATTCTGGTCAAGAAGCTTATATTTGTATTTGTTTGGTCACCTGAAAATGTTTTGTTGCAAGCAGAAGGGACATTTTTAGCATCCTTTTGTCATTATCTTTGGCTGCTCGTCGGCTTTTAGGCTGGTTCCTTGTCCCGTTTCAAATCCTCTGTTTGTATAGGTGATTGCTTGTATTTACTAGCGACTGAGATATTCTGTGCCTACTTTTGTGCTCATGTTTGAAAAAAAATCATCAATAGAAAGAACAATTTATTCAGTGTGTGTGTGTTTCAGAGCTCAGAAACAGGGGGCTGCAGAGTGTGTCTGAGCCTATTTTGCGGTTACAGCTCTCTCCACCCCCAGCATCCTTCAGCTTTAAAGTGTTCTTTGCCAATCATTATTTTTTCATGATTAAGAATCCCCACAGAATTGCTGTAGTGTGGTATGTGGCAAACCAAAATGAACTAGGAAAAATCCAAGCCGTGAACACACATCTAAGAAAATGAACACATGGACCCTGGGAGACTAGCAGCCCGAGATGCTCCCTGCCACCCTGGGCGTTCCCATCCAAGATTTTGCCTATTGTCCTTACAGGCCTTGGGGAGCTTGAAAGGACCACCAACCACCCGCTCACTAACTGTGTGAGCTTGAGCAGGCTACTTACTATTTCTGCATCTCAATTCCGTCACCTTTAAAGTGGAGAAACCTCTCGTAACACTGTAGGGAATGAAGCTCTATGAAAACACCCAACATAGATAACAGCCCAGTGCCTGCGCGCATCCACATTCACGATGAGGCTTACCATCACAACAGTGTGGCGTACGTTTGTTAGCTGTCTAGGGGACAATGCTTATGCTTCAATAGAACAGCTTTATAAGTACACAAACTTCTTCATGGTCTCACCTATTTCTCTTCTACTTCTCCCTCTTCTAGCTCTTTCTAAATCTCCTGGTACCTGTGTTTATGGAGTCCCTCCCCCCAGAAAATCACACGGAAAGGTATGGGATAAAACCAACTGTCACCTACCCTTCTGAGGCAAAGAACTATGGGAGAAAGAAACCCCACAGAATACGGAAGAATAAATTGCTATGGAAATCAGTGGCTAGGATTTGAGGAAAGTAAAACCCTTTCTTTCCCCCTTTAGATTGCAAAGGTGGTAACCAGCTACTCAGCTCAGGGCAGTTTCTGAGAGCCACTCACCCTCCGACCCCTGCTTATCTCAATGGCCCCAAACTCCACCACTCCCACCCTACTCCGCATCACCTGTCCTCTTCCTTCACTCCACTGCTGGCAGTCCTGGCACACCCCTGCTCCCTCATTTTATGCCTTTGAATATTCTGTTCCCTTTACCTAGAATGCCCAACTCTCATCCTGGTAATTCCTAGTTGTCCATGAAGATTCAGCTCAGATGACTTTTCTGAATTCTCCATGGCACCCCCCACCCTGGGGCTAGCACACCCATGGGCTCCAGGGAGGGACGGAGGAGGGATTCCCACTGCAGTCCAGGAGAACGGTGCCCTCTGGAGCCGCGCTCTGCACGTCTGCAGGACGGCACCTGGTCCTCCCACGTCCTGTCCACCAGCCCACCTCTCCTGTGGACTCCAACATCCTTGTGATGGAAATTTTTATCCCATTTTTTAAACTGTTTATTTGAAGTCTTTCCTCAAGACTGTGAACTGCTTGATGAGGAGCATGGGTTCTATTTCTGTTCTTCCAATGCTTCTCACACACCATTAATTCTCCATTAATAGCCTGGTTAGTGGTTCCAGTAGCGAACTTGACAAGAGTCTCTTCCACATGAGACTCTTTGGGGCCCTGAACAGCTTAGTAATAAGTGGCTGACAATTTAATAGGAAAGTATGAAAGGCAACACGGCCTATCTGATGATAAAGATAGGCCAATAGGAATCAGCTGAGTAGAATAATTGTGGAGAGAGTTTTCTTTCTAGTATCCTCCAGAGACTCACTCACATCCCTTCAGAATTCAAATGGAAGTGGTATCTCCAAATCCCAAGGTGAGAAGGCTGGAGTCCTGCTGCCTGAAGCCATTCTAATATTCATTTAGTTAGAACTGTAACCCCGCTGAGTTACTGCTGCCCTCACACGGCCATCTATTCACAGTCAGCTCTTGGCTTAGACAAGAGGATGTGTATTATCTCTGCTGTTGCCCATCGCGTCTTTTCATTTCCTGATGACTATTGTGCTCGGAAGCATGATTTTCAGTCTGTAATCCCAGTTACATTTTTTCAACACAGTCTGTACGTTTAAGTGCGCAGTTCTCTTTGAAGCAGACTTTGTTGAAATCGATATTCATTATCTACTATCGCTGTCTTCCAGACTACCCATTTTGCTCTAGCTAGGAAGGAAGAGACAATTTTTTACATGAATGGACTTTGTAACTTGGCACATTTCTTTTTAACTGGCATGATAGCAGCTAAATTTCTAGAAATAATTTGAGTCCCAAAGGACAACTTTTTTATTCAAACATCAATTAAAGCTCTGTATCACAACTTCACTGAATTTGTGGCCGCCAAGCTCAGCTGTCTCTCTCACGTATTCCTGATGTGTTTACAGGAGTGTAACTAAGTAAAAAGAATTTAACAGGGCAGTATAATGTCATCAAAGGAACATAAGGGTAAATTGTTGAAGACCACAAAAAGTGGTACAGTTTAGGCCAACTCCCACATGAATGCTGCTAGCTGTCTGAAAAGACGCTTGTGTGACCACTTCCTGCGTGAGGAGTAAAGGTGTTCTCCGTGTGACGCCTCAGAAAGCCAAAGTAAAGCACAAGTGAGGGAGAGTTGGGAAGTGCTGCTAAGTCTGAACCAAAGCAGACGATTTTAGCAGAGATTTTCCAATGGTGATCGACACATTTTCAGATACAGGGCTAGAGAAAGCAAAGAGATGTTGAGAACTGATTGCTTCATCGGAGTCAAGCAAACAAAAACTCAGAGTTGGGAAAACAAGAGAGATATGAGGCCATGTGTGAGCCTTCCCTGCTCGAAAGAAGACGTTAATGTCAGAAAGTGTTTAAGCACAAAGATGGCCTCTTATAAATAGTGTGAAACTAGCTTTAGTTACTAATGTTCAGTTGACTTCGTATTCATCTAGAGCTTATAATCTATGTACTTGTTATGGGATATGATTACCCATACATCTGTTCTGTTCTATCAAGGGAAGAAAAGGGAGGATGGTTGTGTCAGGAAGTTTTCAGTACTGATGGAAATGAATAATTATGTTTATTTTCATCATCGTGGGCAATTCTTATACCCTTAGTATGTTTATTTGAGAATTTGAATGAGTACATAAATCTGAACTACTCTACTTTATTGATTTTGCAGAGTTAAGAGGAAGATCTATGAGGCATGGAACCTTCCATCAGGTTTTGAAGAAAGTAGAATGGATGCAGAGATACCAGACTGCCTCTAAGACCCATGGACAACCCCACATTCACACATCTCTGTCAAAGTTTAAGATTAATTAGTAACATGCCACCTTTGCAAGAGGAAAAGAAACTAATGCCAAGACGGCGTGTTCTTCAGTGTTTGGAATAGACGTGCTCTCAAGACCATGGCTTCAAAAGTCTCCTGTTTATACGTTTTGACAGTTGTGTGCTGGGCCAGCGCTCTCTGGTACTTGAGTGTAACTCGTCCTACTTCTTCCTACACTGGCTCCAAGCCATTCAGCCACCTAACAGTTGCCAGGAAAAACTTCACATTTGGCAACATAAGAACTCGACCTATAAACCCACATTCTTTTGAATTTCTTATAAATGAGCCCAACAAATGTGAGAAGAACATTCCTTTCCTTGTTATCCTCATCAGCACCACCCACAAAGAATTCGACGCCCGCCAGGCAATCCGAGAGACGTGGGGGGATGAGAACAACTTTAAAGGGATCAAGATAGCCACGCTGTTCCTCCTGGGCAAGAACGCTGACCCTGTTCTGAATCAGATGGTGGAGCAGGAGAGCCAAATCTTCCACGACATTATCGTGGAGGACTTCATTGACTCCTACCACAACCTCACCCTCAAAACATTAATGGGCATGAGATGGGTGGCCACTTTTTGTTCAAAAGCCAAGTATGTCATGAAAACAGACAGTGACATTTTTGTAAACATGGACAACCTTATTTATAAACTACTAAAACCCTCCACCAAGCCAAGAAGAAGGTATTTTACTGGCTACGTCATCAATGGAGGGCCAATCCGGGACGTCCGCAGTAAGTGGTATATGCCCAGGGACTTGTACCCTGACAGTAACTACCCACCATTCTGTTCGGGGACCGGCTATATCTTCTCAGCCGATGTAGCAGAACTCATTTACAAGACCTCACTCCACACCAGGCTGCTTCACCTTGAAGATGTCTATGTAGGACTGTGTCTGCGAAAGCTGGGCATACATCCTTTTCAGAACAGTGGCTTCAATCACTGGAAAATGGCCTACAGTTTGTGTAGGTACCGCCGAGTCATTACTGTGCATCAGATCTCCCCAGAAGAAATGCACAGAATCTGGAATGACATGTCGAGCAAGAAACATCTCAGATGTTAGGATTTTTACCAGTGTAAATACATTTCTTTTCTTTTTTTAAGAAATGGGGCTTAAGGTGTTGGTATTTTACAGTTGTCACCAGAAGTGAACTGGTGAAGGGGTTTTGTAAAAAGCTTTTTCTTCCCACTCCTTGTTCCTTTCTTGGATTATCAACTTACAAATGTCAGGCTCTGATCATAGAAACAACGTGTAAGTTAGAAGGGCCAGATTTTATTCTCAGGTCCTAAGGCCTTGCATTGATCTCAAAAAGCAACTTCCTGACAACTGCTAGGACTTACATACTGTGCATCTGAGACAAAAATCTGGTTCTGGGAAATGAAACTCACACTCACGTCTTCATAGCATCTCTGCAGAAGTAAACAAGTAGTTCCTTTTCAAAAACGATTCAGAAATAAGGCACAGTCAGGAAGACACACCGGACGTGACTATTAGTGTCGGTGCGCTATTCCGTTGAATTTTTACACACAGTGCCACACAGTGTGCACGGATTGGCGGGCCCCAGAAGAAATGAACTTAGTACTGGCAGGGAGGCTGCACTTAAATAAATGGAAATTTAACTTGAGAATCAAATACTTTGTATGTCTGGAAGAAAATATGCTTGCTCATGCAACAAACATTACCTGGTGCCTCCAAGTAGACTTTGCCAAATGTAATCTTACCTGCTCCCCTCCGTACCATGTTGCTAAGTGCAGTTTAAAGTCTCTGTCTCAGCCAGGCACATGTGTAGAACTAGGTTGGTGGGAAGCCAGAAGAACAATGAATCACATGGAGAAAATATAAATTTAAATATGCATTATAATTACTATAAGCTTAGCAAGCGTATAAGATGCCCCCTCCCACACATCTGCAAAGTGTGTAAGAAAATCTTTTAACAGATACCAACATTATTGAATGACTTATCCCTACAGTCGATAGATGTAATACTGTCTAATATCCAAAACATCCAAGTACCTCTAGCAGCCATGCTGGTAAGAGGTGTTCTGAGGCTCCAGAATTGAGGTTCACGGGAAAGAAGAGCAGGAAGCTTGGCTTCCACTTCTAATGATGCCATCCTACTTGTAGGGTCATGTGAGCAGGCATCTTTACCTTACTGTGCTTCAAATATGCTCATTTACAAAATGGTGGAAAAAACACCTACCTCACAGGTGCTGTGAGAGCAAATCACATTTGTAAGTATTTTGAGATCCTTGGTTTAAAAGGTGCTACTTAATGCAATGTATCATGCATTATGCTAAATGCTAAATGGTTACATAATTACAATGATGGTCAGAAGTAGTAGTGACATCATTTTAGTATAAGATCTGCCAAAATAAAGATCAAACATGAACTATTAGTGAACCTCATTCTTCTAAGACTTTTCCTTGGAAATATTAGGGGTTTGGGAAATATTAGGGGAGCTTCGATTTCTTTGTCATTTCTTCTGGTTTTGGTGAATAAGTCATTATTTCAGTGCATTGCCTTGATATTGTAGAGTGCTGAAAGTGCAGGCAGCTGGCTTTCTTTGAGGAGGAGCCTCTGGCCAGGGGCGTATTAAGGCAATTGAAGCACCTGCTTTGCAAAAGGTATCAACTTAGATCTTAGGAAACACTTGATCTGAATTCTCAGTCAGAACTTTGAGGGTGGGTAGAGCTGGTCCACTTCTATCAGAATAGACTCTCGGCAAATCCACACATTCCACATCTTCTGCCATTCATTAGAAAACCGTTTTCATTCAGAAAAAGGCCCACAACTGAAAGAGTATATACCTTTTTTTTAATCTAACCTTTGGAAGCCCCCCTAGAAGTTGATAGCAAATGAGTAGGAAAAAATGAATAAATGGAAGTTATGGCCTATTTCCTGAAAACACTGGATCTCTTATCGCCAGTGCAAAAGAGCCCAATGTTAGACAGGCCTCTCAGTCCTCTAGTGCATCCTCTTACAGTCAGCAGCACTGCTGGGTTAGATTAGAGACAGCATCGGGCAGCCTGGGGAGAGATGGATTAGCACAGGTGAGCTACCCTCCAGCCCCAACCTTTGACTGCTGTGAGTTCTGATCACTGCAGAAGTCTCATGACTTTGTACTTGGTTCTCCTTTCAGTCCTGTGGCTGAATTAAGCCTCTGTCTCATACTGCCATCTTGCATTGACCTTACGCTCACCATTGGTGTCAAGGAATTATGTATTATAAACATCACACATGTACATCTGTGCATTTTGGGGGGGTGTGTATGTGTGTACCTTATGACTAGAGAGCCCTAATCTTTAAAAGGAGCTTAAATCAGAGAATCATGTCTTAAAGAAGTATTTCCTAACTTTTTTATGCTAGGTAGTGCCCATGTGACAGACATGTAAATATTCATCCAAGACCATATGTATATATTTTAAAGGCATTTTTTTCTTCTCCCCAACTTTACGTATAGCTGGAATGTGCTTGCTGGGTACATGTTCTTCTGCATGGAGCTTGGGGAAGCAAGGCCATTTGCCCAGTTACAGTAGCCTAAAGCATGTTTGCCCTTTGTTTTTTGGATGTTCAAAAAATACTGTTTAAGTCAAGTGATCAGAAAAAGCTCTAATTTTCTACGATTGTTAATTTTATGACACTGGCCAAATTATGGTTTTGATTATTTGTGATGCCATTTTTTAAAAGTTACTATTTCTCTGACATAAAGTTATATTTCAGACAGTATTGTACTAGGAGCCATTCAGGCGGTTTTTACAGAAACCTTCCGATTCCGCCTACATGTTTTGTTCATTTTGCATTAGATGAAAAAAGATAGTAATAATTAGTGTCTGTACATTTTCTTTCTTAAAATTATTTTGGAAAAAATGTTTAATCTTTTTTGGCTAGTTTTGTGGCTTTGTGTCTTTTATATTGGCTCAAATGTCAGTTTCAATATATAATATTGTATTTTTAAATAATGGGAATCAAACTGAAGATCATTTTTGATTTGAATTAAATTCCGAAGAACAAAACCCCTTTGTGTGATACGACATGGTGAAAATAAACTCTTTACAGAGAAGCTAAAAAAGGAGTTTTTCAATCAAATCTCTTCTATCAAAAGACAGTGGAATATTTACATAAAGCATCTGGGATTCATTTTCTACCTTTCCTAATATGTGGGTTTAGTGGGGCAATTGATGATGTCATTTCTTCTGAAAAGGTGAAGATAGTTTTTATAAGCAACAAAAGCAACTTGTGAATGAAAGAAGTAATTTACTAGAAATATTTGTTGATGATAATTGACGTTTAGGTATATCATTATATATGAATGATTGTATTTATGTATTTATTTGTCAAAATTGTACATACTATTTCACCAAATGTAATTGTCTGTGCAAGTGCACCCTCGGGTTTGTAGTGCTGTTTAGGGTTACATGGGTTGCCAATCAAGCTGCTAATCAGAATACTATTTTTTGTATCCATGTTATAAAACTGAAAATGACAAATAGATGCTAAAGATGTCTTTACGTTCAGTTTCTTCACCTTCCTCTTGAAATGTAAACTGTTGATTGAAAGCACGATGCTAATGTATAAGCCCATCTGTCATGAGGAAGATTATGGATCCATAAAGCTGATTTTTTAAACCATTGGGACAAATAAACAGAAGGAGAACATCTTTTCCACTTTGCTTCTTTTCGGAAAGGATTTTTTTTGGTGAGATGTGATCATTACAATTACCCAGTGCCTTGGCATCAGCGAGCTTCTCCACAACCTCAACAGAGGTAATAGTTCAAAATATTCGGAGCTCTTCATGAGAGTCCAGGGCAGCTTGACAGTCAGCTTGGAGGTGATTTGGCCTACTAGGCCATGGGCCAGGCCTGGCTTTAGGAAACCGGTATTTTCCCTGCCCCTTTCCTCGGTACTCTCAGGAAAGTCTTTGTGTTAAAGTCTATGGATTGAACATACCAAGAAATTCTATCCAGAGAGCAGTACCTTGTTAATGTGCTTGGTGAGTTAGTGCATGTTGAATCTAAAGCAAAACTGTTATTCCTATGTTTCCCCCACATATGTCCTTTAGAATATTGCATACTATTTTAAAACTGATCAGATTGGAAAAATGCAATTCAGGCATTTGTTACAGCAGACAAATAGATGCTGATTGCCGATGCCTGACTCTGCAGGCAGGAGACTAATAGCTATTTAAGAGACAAAGTTCCCCTTTTTATCAATCCCGATCTAGCTAAATAGCTCTTCTTTACTTTTTAATGGAAATTTGACTTCAGATTTACTACCCCTGTACCTCAGAGTTCAAAAAGGTAAATGAAAACATAAAATAGATAGATTTGTATTCAATGTGACTTTTTAGAAGGACCAACATCAAGAGTCATGTTCTACAAGTATTGTCTCAGACTAGAAGCATCAGCGTCAAGTGGGAACTGAGTAGAAATGCCCTACCAGAAACGTGGGGTTGGAGCTCAGCAGTCTGCTTTAACGGGTCCTGTGGGTGATTCTGATGCACATTAAAATTGAGAACACTGATCAAGAGCAGGGATGAGCAAATCACACTTTAAACCACTGCTAGCCTGCTGCCCAGGAGCTAAGAATGGTTTCATGAAGAATATTTGCAATGACTTGATGATAGGGGACACTAACATCGAACCCCAACTAAGCAAAATAGTATGCCAGCAGTAAGAAGTTCACCCTTCTCATTAGCAGATGTGTATATATTGCAAGAAAGTGTACTCAGTTATAATTTTACTTTATTTTTAATTCCACTAAGGCAGAAACTGTGGAAATTTGTTGTATAAGTACTTCCATATATCTTCAACTTTGATTCTTGAAGCTTAAAATATTATCTGGTCCTTTACAGGAAGAGTTTGTCAACCTCTTACTTCAAGGAATAGGGAAACATCTGAAAAAGGTGCTATGTACAAAATCCCTCCAACTGTATACGAGGAGCCCCATCAATAAGTGTGCTGGAACTGTCTCCACGCATCCAGGGAAGTAACAACATAGTCGTGATAATGAACTGCAGTAAAAACCAACAGCTGTGTATATTTTTCAACTATTTCCTTTTTCTCTCTGAGTGATTTTTAAGAATTATAAATGCTTGATTCTAATGGTAACAATTACCCAAAGCTTAATTAATATATTGCTTAATCTGCGTGAGAATGTGTGGGTATCAGACCTAAGAGGGTGGGTTTCGTATAGCTTGATTATCATAATTATAAGCATTCTATTTTCCCATTTACTTAATTGATTGTCATAGCTTTCCAGATGAATCCACACTGCTGGAAGAAAATTGAATACATTTCTGAGAGAGAAGGAAAAAAAAAACAAATGGGGCTATTTAGAAGAACAATGTCGCAGAATATAATCCATGTGAGAATGAAAAATTGCCCTTGATAATATCTCCTTACCTCTTTGCTGGTTAAAGTAGGCATTTTTGTGAAATGAAAAAGAAATGAATGAAAAAGTATTATTGATTCAACTACATCTATAATAACACCAGCTCTGCTATCTCTTCAGCCAGAGGTGCCTAGTGCTCAAGAAAAATTTTCCATTTAGTTTTCCTTATAGAATCTATTAGTTCTGTACATTATGTCCACTATGTGTTAGGCCTCTTGCAATGACCTCAGTCCTCACCTGGAGGGAGCATGGCATGAGAGGTGATTTATTCCCACTCTAAGGTTTATTCCAGAGCATTTACTCAGCAGTGGCTGCCTGACACGGCAGGTTGGGCAGAGTTACGTGTGGGGGGTTCGTGATGAAGACTATTTTTCAGCAGACACAAGGATGACCTCACCAAGAGTGAGGCAAGGGGAAAGAAAACATCAGAGACTGTCTCCCCTTACAGGGACTTAAATTTCCACTGCCCGTGCCTCTGTGTTGTCAATGTTGGTTAATCCTACCAATAGCTCCATTAAGTAGATGCCGCTGTTAACCAATGGACAGATCAGGAAACTAAGGCAATGGAGAATTCTGTAACTTACAGGGTGAACTCAGTCCCCCCAGCTCAAGACTATATTCTTAACCAAAACAGCATGGGCCTCTAAAAGGTAAGGACATACATCCCCTCCCCACGAGCACTCCCGTTCCTATGGAACTCAGTGTAGTTATTTTCATTCGTTTCCATATTGGAACTTCCCGCCCCTCATCAGTCTTATTGAGTTACAATTTACATACTTAAAAACTCACCCTTTTTAAGTGTACAGTTCTACGAGTTTCGACAAATGCACACATTTGGATAACCGCCACCATAACAAAGATATAGAACAGTGCTATTGCCTCCCCCAAATTCTCTCATGCCCCTTTGTGATCAGCCCCTGACTTCCAGCTTCTAGCATTCACTGATCTCTTTTCAAACTTCTGTGTCACATGAGATTTGTATTTTATTCAATAGTCATCATATACAATGTTTAATGTTTAGAAAAATGTTCCTCAGATGACCCATTATGACAACTTAGTACAAAGAAAAGGAAAAATCTGAAAAGGAAAAAAAAATTCAAAAAAGAAAAAACTCTTTTAAGAAAATAATTAAACAACATAAAAATACAAGTAACAAATTTAGGAGTTTTAAAATAAACCACCATGGATTTGATAATATTCAAATCTAATGAATATTTATAAGAAGGTACAAGTCAAAAATCTATAACCCTAATGCACTGAGAGCCTAGCCCAGCTCGCTAGGAACTTACAGCTTCTGTCCTTCAGAGCTCACACACACATTTCTGTAGAATAGAAAGAACAATCTATAAATTCAATTATACTTTTTTCCCTCTTGGAAGCAAAGGATCCTCTGGAGAGGCATCCATCACCTGCTGGCTCATTAAAAAGGGAAGCCTTCTCTGCACTCGGGGATTCGTCTCCACACCTGTCTCATACCACACTCAGAGGAGCTCTGCTTTGGTGATCTGCCTGTGCATCCTTCCCACGGGTTTCTTCAGCCTATGCCAGTTCACATTTTGTTTAGGAAACAGTGAATTCACAACTATAAGCTTCTCTTCAAACTTATTGGCAGTAGTATCTGAATTAACTAGGGAAGCATGCCATTTGTAACAAGATGCCTCTTGGTCCTAGAGAGACACTCAAGCTACAGACCGGGTGGCTGCGAGAGCAGGAAGGACAGTGTGAGGGGCACGTACGCTCCACAGCAGTGCTTCTCGGATTGTAATGGGCCTGGTAACTATCTGGGGATCTTGTGGAAGTGAGGGTTGGTAGTTCAGTGCAACCCAAGGTTCTGATTTTCCTACAAGCTCTCCGATAATACTGATGCTGCTCCTACAGGGACTGCCCTTAGAGCAAGACTCTAGTAGTCCAGCAGTCCAGGCTAGATTCTGGGCAGAGCTACTAGCATTTGTGAAGCACCTATTAGAAAAGCACCTGGTATGGTTACCAGGGGCTTTTGCATATGTCACCTCTTTAAATCTCCACAGAAACTTGTTGGAAGGTATTAAAAACTAAGATGAAGTTTGAGTCTCTAGTATAGACGTGGGTCAGAAACTCACTTTTTTTTATATCTTGTATACAGATTCCTCTAAGACTTTATGGGAAAAGGTTAAGGTCCTAAAGGAAGTAATAGCCCCAAGAAACAAAAACAGTGGGAAACCCAGTACTACAAGATTCTATTTAAAATGAAATTAGAACTCATAACTTAGATGCAGGTCAAAGGTGGCTTCATTTTTCCACCAACCACCAAACTCTTACCAAGCCTAAGGGTGGGAATACCATGTAGCACAGAGAGAAGTGTGGGTGTCCAGACTTCAGGGCTCCTGGCACTAGAGCAGGAAACAGCAGGAGCAGAAAGAAAACAGCAGAGAGAGAAACACACACATATGTCATCGGTTAACAAATAGTGACCCCTCACAGGTATAAATATGGCCTACTCATGCTCATAAAATGACATTCAGATTAGTAATCTGACCTCTTGAAGAGGAAGAATGATTCGGGTGGGAAAAAGGAAGCTTTTTGGCATGAAAGCAGAAATGAGGCACTGCCTCCCAAATAAGGGTCCCAGTATTATTGATACAATTTTGGGGTTGAAGAATCCAGGAGAGAAATTAAGTGACTTCTCCAGAGTAGAAAATTGATAATTGGAAAGATAGTACTTTAACCCCAGGTTTTTGACCTGAGTCCAAATGCTTTCTTTCATTAAGTCATACTGCTCTCAATTCTATTCAGAATACTGTAAACAAAGCGCAGGCATACCTAGAAGATTTTTTTTTCAAATGACAACCTGATCCTAAGATTTTTATGAAAATGCAAAGACCTCAGAATGGCCAACACAATTTTGGAAGGGAAGGGAAGGGGAGAGAAGGGATGGGAAAGGAAGAAAAGGAAAGGAAAGGACCTGGATGACTTACATCATCCAATTTTAAAACTTAATACAAAGAGAACTACAATAGTGTGTTTGCAATCTAAGAATGGAAATACAGATCAATGGAATTAAATTGAGGGATCAGAAATAAATCCTTAATATTTATGGTCCACCGATGTTCAATAAAGGTGCCAATGCAATTCAATAAGAAAAGAATAGTCTTTTAAACAAATGATCTGCCACAGTTGGATATTTTCATGCAAAAAAAAAAAAAAGATTTTAGGCAGTTAGTTCACACCATACACAAAAAGTAATTCAAAATGAATTGTAGATACAAGAGCTAAAAGTCTGGTCTGAAAATATAGAACTAAGAATTATCCAACTGGGATGAAGTTTTGATTGTGTTGATAAGATATTGTCACCAGGGAATCCAGGTGACAATATCTGCCCCATCGATAGTATCCTGAGGAAAGTAAAAGCATCAGGGAGTGACAGCTAAAGAAACAGCAGCACCACTGTATGATTAACTGGGTATGGATCTCAAGTCTGAATGATGAAAACTCTGGTAAAATGAATTGGAGAGCCTGGAATCGAACCCTCTTCTTTAACTGGCATTTTCCCATTTTAAGGGACAATCTCATCCAAATTGGCTTAAAAAAAGAGAGAACATATTGGTTATAAATAAAAAGTGGTATTGGCTTCAGGGATACTTTATGCTGTAGCTCAATCTCCAGGTATATTTCTATTTCATCTCTTTTTTAACTTTATTTTTATTGTGGACACAATTACAGTTGTCTACCTATTTCATATCTTAACACATCCCTGTGGCTTGTCTCCATTCTTGGGCAGGCTGTCCCTGTGTGATTAAAGATGGCTGCCAGAAGTTCCAACATCACATCTTCTCATCTCCAGTCTAATGGAAAGGGGTATTTTCCTAATATTCCCAGAAAAAGTCTCAAAATTTCTGGACCCTGACACAAGCACTGTGGCAGGCAACGCAATGCTCTAATTGCCCAAGCCTGAGCCACATGCTCCATGGGATGGGAACATGAATTGAAGAAACAGGGCAGCTACCTAGAGATACACTGGATAACTGTTTCCAGAAGAGTAAGAGGATGCTAGGAGGTAAAAACAACAGAGGTCTATCACAGCCATATTCTTCTAAGATGATAAATCTCAATTTGCAAAATACAACTAGAAAATATCCATCAGATCTAGGGGAAGAGAGAAAAAATCAGGAGTAAAATGTACATTTGAAAATAAAATATTTAGTTTCTGGCTGGATCGCTCAGTTGGTTAGAGTGTTGTCCCAAAAGACCAAGGTTGTGGGTTTGATCTCCGGCCAGGGCACATACAAGAAGCAACCGATGAATGCATCAATAAGCGGGACAACAAATCAATCTCTCTCTCTCTCTCTCTTTCTCTCTGTCTCTCTTTCTTTCTCAAAGACAAAAAATCAAATGTTTAAAAATTCAGGAAAAAAATGTATATAGGACATTTGTCCCCAAGTCCTGTTGATTAACCAGACAAGACCCCAACTACAGCAGCTGCCACAGCTGAGCTGCTATGTGGGAGAAAAAGAAAAAGGGAAGGAAGAGATAAGTTAAGAGAGAGAAAGAAGTAGAAGTGAAACTTTATCCCATGCAAAATGTGCCTTGGCCCTAATCACACCTACCATGGTGAAGAGAAAGAAGGCAGCCCAGGAAAAGTCAACAACAGCAGATGGTGGCCAGGTCTGCTTGGAAGCGGCAGGCCCCAGAGTCGCCAACCAGGGCAGCTGCACTGACAGAAGAGACAGAGCGAAGTGGCAGAGCCTCCTCTCACGGATGATCAAAAATTGGCCTTTTATATTCAAACCGGGAGGGAGGAAGAAACAAATGAATGAGGCACACCGATGAACTGATCTTTCGATATGCAGTTGTGAGATAACAGAAAACATATATATATTGGTCTCTGCCCCGGTTCAAGGCACAGAACTCCTAAAACCCTTGTGATTTCTGAATTAATACGAGCAGCAGGAGCAACTTTAGTTTTAATGAGGTGATTCTGGGTAGGCTCCTGAGTGGATCCCACATAGGGGCTGGTCACCAGAAAGACCAAGCCACAGTTAGAAGCTCAGAATTTTCAACCCACCCCCACTTCTCTGGGGAGGGAAAGAGGAGCTGGAAATGCCTATCACGTGAGGCAGCCTCCATACGATTCCAAAAGTAGGGGGTTTGGAGCCCTTTCGGGGGGGATGAACACACCTACACTGGGAGGTTGACGCACACCCATCTCCATGGGGACAGCAGCTGCTGTGCTCAGGACCCTTCCAGACCTCGCCCTTTGTATCTCTTACCTGGCTGTTCATCTGTATCCTTTATCATGGCCTTTAACAAGCTGATAAATGTGTTTCCCTGAGTTCTGTGAGCTGCTCTAGCAAATTAATCAGATCCAAAGAGGGAAGAGGTTATGGGAAATTCTGATTTACAGCCAAGTGGTCAGAGCACAGGTAAACAACTGGATTTGGGATTGACACCTGAAGTGGGAGGCAGTCTCGTAGGACTGAGCCCTTAACCTGTGGGGTCTAGTGCGATCTCCAGGTAGATAGTGCCAGAATTGACTTGACTTGTGGGACACCCAGCTGGTGTTGGAGAATTGCTTGGTGGGGGGGGAAACCCACGTTAGAATCCAAATAGCAGGGATTCTTCCTGCTTTTGCAAGGGGGCCATTCATCAGGTGAGTATTCCTCTGCCTCGGAAAAGAATATGGAGAGGGTGGAGACCACCTTTGTCCCAGACATCTACAAATTTGAGGATGGTGTTTGAAGCCTTGGATGTGAATATGGTTCTTAAAACTGTGTAAAGCAAGGACAGGGGAGTTGAGGAAAGAGAAATGAGGGGAGATGAAGATGGGCCCAGTATAGATCCTTGGGGAGCCCCAATTTTTAAGGAAAGGGTAGGCATTCTTTTCCATCACAGGTTTTGTTGACTCTAGTTTGCAGAGTCTTTGAAGATTGGTAGCAGGCTAGACACAGGCTTTTCCCCTTAATTTCTGCCAGTGAACTGCCAGAAACTTGAGCTTGCCCGGGCAAGCTCACAGAGGAGTTTTGGTAAACAGGTGAATCGCCTTTAAGGGTTAAAGACTGAAGGCACACTAACCCATATTGCACAGGTGACAAACACAAGGCCCATGAGCCGAATCCGGCCCTCCACCTTGTTTCTACCCAGCGGCACCGCCGAGCGCTTGCTTAACTGTTAAGGAGTAGTTACATTTATACAGCCCTAAAATTACATTTGGCCCTTTGAAGGCACCGCGAGGCTGACATGGCCCCCGGTGAAAATGAGTTTGACACCCCTGCCTTACAGCTCATGTGGAACACTTTCTGGGGTTGAGAGGAAGTATTTTCCTTTTTGAAATCAGGTTTGACCATTACAAACTTCTTAATCATATAAAACTTTGAGAAAGTTACCAGTTAAATTCTTTCCAGAATCCTTGACACAGATTTCCCAAGGCAGCAGGTGTTGTGAGGTGCTGGGGAAGAGCAGCTGCAGACGGAGAAAGGCACTCACTCTCTCCACTGAGAAAGACGTGCCGGAGTGTACGGATTTATTCCTCTCACGGAGAAGGAACCTACCAGATGCAAGGCATCTGCGCTAACTACTTTTTCTTAAGGATCAGTGTCTGATCAGGGAGAACAGATTGGGAGTGAAAACTGATAGCTTTTCCATGTAGACAGATCATCTTGTGTGGGGGGAATCTTTTGTTTAAAATCCTGGGGCAAAGTATTTTGAGGATCAGAAGGCATGGTGCCTGAAAATCGGTGAGGAAACAATTTCTTAAAACCTGAAAATCACTCATACCCTTCACCAGACATTGTAGTGCTTTACATACACATACATTGCCTCACTCAGTTCCCATTGAAGTCCTACAAAGAAAGGGCTATTATCATTCCATTTTACAGAAAGCTAAGGCACAGAAAAACTATGTAGTCTGTCCAAGGTCACAAAGCTGGTTAGACAGAGTTGGAGCTAGGATTAGAACCCAGGCAGTCCTGGTTTCAGGGGTCTAAGTCTGAAACCATTATGCTAACAAAGCCTGAGGTTGGCTTACAGCCCATATCAAACCTAACTGCAAGGAAGCTGTGGACTAAGCAGACACCTGTCCACATCCAGCAAATATCTCTTGGCTGCGTACAGAGTTTGAGTACCTTGGAGCAGCTTGCCTGATACTGACAGGATGTTGGAGAAGGAATTTTGTGGGGTGGGGAGAGGAAGGAAAGCAATGATCCCAGCGATGAAGAATAGGGTGCATTTCACCATGGCACCCAGAAATAAGACTCATGTCTTCCTTTCAAGATCTCTCTGCCCCTCACTCAGCACACTTAAAGTGAAGCAAATGAATTCTGCCCATTGAAAAAGGGCAGACTGTAATGAAAAACAACTTTAAAGACCCTTCAGCGCGTAACGTCTTTGGGCTACATCACTGACAATGGTTGACAGGTTCATTTCCAGTTTGTGGTTATGCTGAGCAGACATTTCAGGAAGTGCAGCAGTAACTCAGGCAGCGGTGCCGCACCGTCCACAGCATCATCTGCTGAGCGTCCATCTGTACAGGGAGCGCATTGTCACAGACGGTCAGGCACAGATTTTTCCAGACGTATCACCCACAAAGTGGCCAGTCAGGAGAGGTTTCAGAATTATTTTCCTCACCATTTTTTGCTAAGTATACAATTCTGAGAAAGCAGATTTCTTTTTTTTTTCTTTTTTAAATTTTTATTGTTATTCAATTACAGTTGTATGTCTTTTCTCCCCATCCCTCCACCCCACCCCAGCTGAACCCACCTCCCTCCCCCACCTCCACCCTCCCCCTAGGTTTTGTCCATGTGTCCTTTATAGTAGTTCCTGTAATCCCCTCTTCCCACTGTCCCCACCCCATTCCCCCCTGGCTATTGTTAGATTGTCCTTAACGTCGATGTCTCTGGTTATATTTTGTTTGCTTTTTTCTTCTGTTGATTATATTTCAGTTAAAGGTGAGATCATATTGTATTTGTCCCTCCTTCTTTCTCTCTGCTGCGTAGAATTCCATTGTGTAAATATACCATAGTTTTTGGATCCACTCGTTTGCTGATGGAAACTTAGGTTGCTTCCAGTACTTGGCTATTGTAAATTGGAAAGCAGATTTCTTAGCAAAGACTTTGTTTTTCCCCTGAAGAAAAAACTTTACTTTAAACAGAATGAAGAAAGCACAGGCTGTAGGTCCTTGTTTGACTCCCAGCCCTGGCACTTGCTAATAAGCAACCTTGAGCAAGTTATGTAAACCCTCTGCACTTGACTTCCTTATTTATAACATAGGAGATGACTTCATTTATAAAACGGGGTTGTGGGGGAAGTTAAGAGATAACAGCCATTATGTTCTTATGCTACATAAAAACAAAAGAGTTTTTGGTTCACTGTCACTTTTACAGCACTTAGCTAAGCAATGGCACATCATAAGTGCTTAACAAATAGGTGTTGAGTAAATGAATGTGTGAATGACACTACCCACTGAAACTGACATTTAGGGACATATTTTGATTAGCTTTGGCTAGTTTATTAATTATTTTTTCCCAAAGGAGCAGGGGGGAACCAAGCTTTCCCTCTCAGCCTCTGCTTCTTTAATTTAAGGTGATTATTTCCCATGACTATTTGCATGTCTATTGTCTTGGGAATTTCTTCAAATCCTTTCTTTGGTTTAGGCTTTTTGTTTCCTGCACCCTGTGTTCAGGCTTCGTTGGTTTATTCCTTTATTTTGTAGTAAATTATTTTCACTGAGCTTCCTAAAAATTGAATCTATATATTTTTTAGTATTTTCATGTCAAACATGTATTTATTCTAGCCTGAATTGATAATTAATTAGATCAGCATAAAATTTTAGGCTGAAGTTTTCTCAGCTCAGAATTTTACAGGCATTTCTCCAGTGTTTCCCATAACCTGATATAGCTCATTAAAGAAAATTTGGGAAGTATGGGTAAGTACCTGAAAGGAAATTAAAAGTGCCAGCATCACACCGCCCAGACACAACTCTGTTGACATGGTGATGTATGGATATCTTTCCACCTTCCAGGACACACACACACAGACAGGCGTACTGTATATATAGTTACACATTATGACTTTAATTTTATGTCATGCTACCCTCAAGTCACATATGACTAATCTCCTTCTTAAAAAATGTTTTATTTATTTATTCTTAGAGAGAGGGGAAGGGAAGGAGAAAGAGACTTATAGAAACACTGATGTGTGAGAGAAGCATCAATCAGTTGCCTCTCACATGAGCCCCGAACGCGGACCAGGCCCGGAACCCAGGCATGTGCTCTGACCAGGAATGGAACCAGCGACCCTGCGCTTTGTGGGATGATGACCCACCGAGCGACACTGGTCAGGGCACTGATAACTAATCTCCTTTTAAGGCCTCTTTCAACTCTAAGGATCAATGATTCTATGACTTAAGGACAGATTGTGATATATGGATGTTTTCAGTAAAAGTAGCAGACAGGTTAGGAGTTGCTCTCATTGATACAAGCATGAAATAGAACTGTGTCAAAGGAAGATAAGGTTAACTACCTGCCAAGTACTTTTCATTTAGGGACACAGAAGGTTCTCAGTGAGTATAAGGGAATCAAAGACATATTACAGCTGACGCTCAATAAATCATCTGAGTATAACTTACAGTGAGGAAAAGCATGTTAGGATGGAGAAAAGGGCACAGCCGGGCCTCCTGGAAAGAACATCGTGTGCAGCCTTTAAGATGAAAGGGGCTACATATAAGCAAAACGTTTAGAAAACGTCTAGTATGAAAGGACAGATTTCTTTTCAGTGAAGTGAAAGAGCAGGAAGCAGTGGACAATGTTGCCTCAGTTCGAGAGGCAACCGCGTTTGTCGGAATCCGCGCTGTCCATGGACTGCGTTTGTCGGAATCCGCGCTGGGTAGTCCCCGCGAGTCAAGAGCTGCCAGTGAGACGGCCCAGGCTCGAAGGTGAGGGAGCCAATAGCTCCTAATGTTCCGTACAGATAGAGCTATCTTCTGTACAGTGTAAAACAAGAGAAGAGAAAAGGTGCCGTGGATTTGAAACGGGTGGGGACTCTGGCATAGAAAACAGGAGAAAAAAGTTAGAAAGCATTTACTTTGTGTCTTCCTGTGTGTCCACAAATCAAGACATGAAAGAGAAAATAAGCTCAAAGAATTATTTGAGATAATCAGGTTTTTTAAAAGGTCAAATTAAAAAAAAAAAAAAAAAACAAGGGCACCAGGAGAACATAGTATATTAAAACCTACATTGACAGTAGTAAAGGGCAGAGATGATATTAGGAAAATGGAGATTAACGATTTGAAAGACAGAATGAGAGAGGAAAAGTAATGTAATGAAGTCCATGGACAAGAATTAGTACGCGGTGAGAGGCCAGAGGCTCCACAGCAGCCCATGGAGGACGAGGCTCCTAAAGAACAGCCAGGAAGACGTGAAGCCGAGCGACAGCAGAGAACCGCCGTGGTTGAGAAGGAGCCCTAGCCGGTGCAGCTCAATTGGTTAGAGGTTTAATTCTCAGTCAGGGCATCGATCCCTAGTCTAGGCATGTGTGGGAGGCAACCAACCGTTTCTCTCCCCGACCCCTTCTCTCTCTTTCACCAACAAACATATTTTTAAAATTAAAAAGAAAAAGAATGTGGCCCCTAGTCAACAGTCTGGGTGTAAAACTACTTAGCTTTGAAAAATTACCCATCTTTTTAAAGCTTTGGTTGTATCACCTGTAAAATGAGAAAATGAATCACTCCTACTTTATTGAGAATTAAAGCACCATGCCTGACACCAAGGAAGAACTCCAAAATAACTACATTTTTGTGGGAGGGGGGATCCCTGCCTAGACATGTACTGATTGTTTTTAATTGCAAGAGTGATTCTTGTTCCTTTGTATTTTCTATTTTCTGATTGGGTATTGACACAATTTTTTTGTTATTATTATTATTTCAAGGATGAAGGGGGAAGGGAAATCACACAATTAGAGAAACTAGAGAAATATGTTACTTTTGAAGGAAGAGAATCACTCTGACTTCAGTCTTCTTTCCCATATTAAAGATGACAATGTGCCAATATTCTTGGAGGCTTATTTGTTTTTCAACTGTATCCAAATTTAACTCAGAAAGCGATAAGCAAATAGGTTTTTAGAGGACTAGTTGGAGTTTATTTTGTTCCCAGTCATCTCCTCAGCCCACTCCACAGTCACCGTATTTTATTGGTGTTGTAACAACAGACCCCAAACTTAGTGGGTTAGAACATTACAAATGTATCATCCTACAGATTTGTAGGTCAGAGGTCCTACCCAAGTCTCGATGGGCTAAAATCAAGGTGTTGACAGGGCTGCCTTCCTTCTGGAGACTCTAGAGAAGAGTACTCCAGGCATGTTTTCTGGCCTTTTCCAGCTTCCAGAGGCCCCCACACTCCCTGGACTGTGGCCCCTTCCTCTATCTTCAAAGCCAGCAACAGCAGGTGCAGTCTTCCTCACATCACATCACTCTGACTACCTCTCCTGCCTCTCTTTCCCCTTTGAAGAGCCCTTGGGATGATACTTGAGACTAGCAGGCAGTCCAGAACACTGTAACCTAATGCAGGTCCGGCTGCCTGCCGCTCTGAAAGCCAAGACTCCAGAGGCAGGTCCTAATGTAAAGACAGTGGTTTTTTACAGGTGCCGGCCACCTGGAAGAGGGGGCGCTTATGTCTCAAAGCCCATCTCTTCATTCTCAGTGGAGGCAGAGATTTTTATAAGGAGGGAGAGAGGAACAGAACAAAGAGATCAAAGGGTAGGAAAGTTTCCTATATGCAGACGAGCACAGTCCATTCCAATAAAGACAGCGATGGTCTGGTGTGCGTCATCCTGACTGTACATCACCCTGGCTTCACGTCATCCCGCCTCCACTGTTGAAGGTCAGCAAATCTCCTGGAGCAGGGATGCCTGAAGGTCAGTCTGTATCTTTTGAAGTTAGTTCCTAGGATTCTCATACAAACATGCTGTCATCTACAACCTACATATTAGTCAGAGTCAGCACTTACAAAAACAATATCAAAAGAAAGGCAGGGTGGGTTATCATATTCCACTGTTATGTAACCTCCCTATCTTCAAGTTGGCTGATTAGTCACTTAATTCCATGTGCAGCCTCCCTGCCATGTGAAGTCACATGTTCACAGGTCCAGCTGTTAGAACGAGGACATCTTTGGGGGGCCACGATTCTGTCTACCACTGATAAAATCTGTAAAAAAATAAACATTTAGGACCCTGGGAACGGAGTCTTCAAGAAGCATTCCCTCCCTATCAGACAACCAGCCTCTGTTACTGAAAAATGGGAGATTGATTTGGGTGAGCATACACACCACCTCCATCTATTCACTGTTTGGGTTTACTCATTTTGTTCTTAATGAATTAGTAATATGTTCCGATGGGTGAAAATAGAATATGAAAACATATTCCAGTGAATAATCTCCCTCCCTATGATTCACACATCTATGTGTTCCCAGCTTCTGCCCTCTTATAACTTATAAGCACTATCAATATATTCTCATGTATGCTACACTGTTTGTGCCTATTCAAGTAATTACAAATACATAGACATTTGAACCAATTTTACTTTGACATTTTCATATGCTATACCATGATTTGTTTTATTGTGGTAAAAATTTCATGACACAACATTTACCTTCTTAATTATCTCTAAGTGTGCAGTTCAGAAGTGTTATTACGTACATTCACATTGTTGAGTAACCAGTCTGCAGGATTTTTTCATATTGCAAACTGAAACCCCTACCCACTAAACAACATGCACTACCCCCAACTTTAGGCAACCAGCACTTCACTTTCTGTTACTCCGGACCTGACTACTCTAGCTGCTCATGTGCACAGGATTGTACAGGATGCCTTTGGGGGACTAGCTTATTTCATTTAGCGTGATGACCTCAAGATGCATGTTGTAGCATGTGTCAGATTTGCCCTCCCTTTAGGGCTGAATGATCCCATCGTGTGCATGCACCACGTTATGTCTACCCATCCATCCGCAGATATACCTGAGCTGCTTTCCCTGCTTAGCTATTGTGAATGCTGCAGCTACCACATGGGTGCGTGATGTGCCATGATGGTTTTATCTCATCAGTGTTATCCCTTGGAGATCTTTCTCTATTATGTAGGGAGAGCTTTTTGTTTCTTTTTAAAAAAATAGTATCATAGTATTTTGTTGTATTGATGAGCCACCGTATAGCCAAGTAACCCCATATTGATGGGCGTCTGTGCTCTTTGCACTTAGTAAGAGTTGTCAAGGTGAAAACTTTGTACTCCCAAACATCTACCCATATTCAAGTTGTCTTCTTGGAACAGTCAACAGTAAAAGACTCCACATATTTTGACTAAACATCTCTGGTAAAATTAAAGGTGTATTCAGGTTGATACAGAGATGAATAAAATATTGAACTCAGGGTATGAAAAGTCTCAATGGCTAGCATTGAAAGTATTTAAACAAAGGATTAAGTAAAATTTGTTATAATATGGCTATTTAACTAAATATATATGTTTAAAATAGAAATTAAAAGAAGACACAAAATACTAAATTAATAATGAATTGAAAATAATCATAGCAAAAGAGTTCATATATTATAAAAAACACTATAATGTATTTTTATGGAAAAATACATCTTTTTATTAAAAAAAAAAGATGAGGGGAAGTAAAGATTTACTAAATTCCTTAGCCTATGTAGACAAAAGTAAAGGTCTTATGTTTTCTATGTTCTGGGCAATTCAAGAAATATAAATCAAAACATGTTCAATGTAAAGATTACCAGTATTAGAATTCAAAATGATATGAATACATCATGAGTTACCCAAGGATGATGGCATATCTCCATTTAAAATCCTGAGAGGAGGTAGAAAAGGAAAGAACATGGAGGAAAATATCAAAGAAAATGAAAATAATAAGGCATACTATAAAATAACCAAATACAGGAGAAAAATTACATAGCACACTCAAGAAGGTCAAGAGGTAGAACTCAAGGAGTCAAAAGAAAAGAGTGAGGTCAAAGGAATTCCTAACCAAATAAATAAAAATGACCTAAACTGGGAAAAATAATACAAACAACGTAAGGAAGCTGAAAACTGCCAATACTATCAGGCCATGAGAAAAGAAAGTGGCCAATGTCGTATATGAGAAAGGAGACAACATTTACAGAATACGAGGGAACCAGGGACTGGTATCTGCACTTTCTCCAAAAGCATATTTAGAAAGAGGAACCAACCAAACAATGGACAAAAACAAGGGGGAGTGGCAGGGGAGGGAGGTGGGGATGGCTAGAGTGAGGGGGGGAGGTGGGGGAAAAGGCAGAAAACTGTACTTAAACAACAATAAAATTCAAAAGTATTTAATAAAAAAAAGAAAGAGGAACCAATGGGGCTTATTTCTTTGTGAAATGTGGATTATCAGTCAGATACTTGAAGATCCGTGAAATCTATATTGGAAAGAGAAAGCACGGATTTGAATTGGACACAAGATAAAATTTGTTAAACATATATATTCCCAAAAGAAATGTGAGAAGAAAGTTATTTGAGGTTCTGCTTTGTTTTCTGCATACAAAAAGATTGCCTAGGGATTCCACAGCCTTGAGAAAAATCTGGATGGGAACAAAAACAACCTACAAATTAAATATTTAAAATCAGTGTGTAAGATATACTTTTAGGAGAAGACACATTTTTAGGTATCCACTTAAGGGTTTAGAATAAAAGCACTTAAAAAGAAGTTGGCTAGTAGGATTGATATAATTAATTTGATAAGGTGGGAAGTTATAAATGTAAAGTGAAAGGCATGTTTTTGTTTTTTGCTTTGTTTTTATTTGATGATGATGATGCTATGAAAATGACCAAAATTAATTTATTAAAAGCTGGGAATTCATTCAAAATGTATGTGGAAGAGAAGCAAACTCCTTGTAATAATATTTCAGAACTAAATGGGACCTTAAGAATATTCCATACTACAGCAATATTAGAAAACGAGGCATAAGACAATCTATGAAGAATAATGAAGGAGTAGAAAACAAATCAGCCTTGAAAGGAGCCAACAGTGGTTGACACGTCAAAAACATTCCCTTTTCTTTTTTTTAGTATATTCTATTATGCTATTACAGTTTCCCATTTTTCCCCCTTTATCCCCCTTCCACCCCCCCAGACCTCCAGCATTCCCCACCCTTAGTTCATGTGGATGGGTTGTACATATAAGTTCTTTGAGTTCTCTGTTTCCTATACCATTTTTGACCTCTCCCCATCCATTTTATGCCTACCAATTATGCTTCTACTTCCCTGTACCTTTCCCCCACTATTCCTCCCTTCCCCCTCCCCACTGAAATCCCTCCATGTGATGTCCATTTCTCTGATTCTTTTCCTGTTCTGGTTGTTTGCTTAGTTTTTGTTTTCATTGTTTTTCTTTCTTTCTTTCTTTTTTAGGTTCCTTTGTTGATAGTTGTGAGTTTGTTGTCATTTTACTGTTCATATTTTTTATCTTTCTTTTCTTAGGTAAGTCCCTTTAACATTTTATATAATAATGGCTTGGTGATGATGAACTCCTTTAACTTGACCTTATCTGGGAAGCACTTGATCTGCCCTTCCATTCTAAATGATAGCTTTGCTGGATAGAATATTCTTGGATGTAGGTCCTTGCCTTCCATGACTTCAAATACTCCTTTCCAGCCCCTTCTTGCCTGCAAGTTTTCTTGAAATCAGCTGATAATCTTATGGAAACTCCTTTGTAGGTAACTCTCCTTTCCTCTTGCTGCTTTTAAGATGCTCTCATTGTCTTTAATCTTGGGTAACCTAATGATGATGTGCCTTGGTGTGTTCCTCTTTGGGTCCAACTTCTTTGGGACTCTCTGGACTTCCTGGACTTCCTAGAAGTCTGTTTCTTGGCCAGACTGGGGAAGTTCTCCTTCATTATGTTTTCAAATAAGTTTTCAGTTTCTTGCTGTTGTTTTTCTCCTTCTGGCACCCCTATGATTCAGATGTTGGAATGTTTAAAGTTGTCCCAGAGGTTCTTAAGCTTCTCCTTGTTTTTTTGAATTCTTGTTTCTTCATTGTGTTCTGGTTGAATGTTTATTTCTTCCTTCTGCTCCAAATCATTGATTTGAGTCCTGGTTTCCTTCCCTTCACTGTTGCTTTCCTGTATATTTTCCTTTATTTCACTTTATAGCCTTCATTTCTTCCTTTCTTTTGTGACCATACTCAACTATGAGTTTCTGTGAGCATCCTGATTATCAGTGTTTTGAACTCTGCATCTGATAGGTTGTCTCTCTCTTCATTGCTTAGTTCTATTTTTGGAGCTTTGATCTGTTTTTTCATTAGGGCCATATTTCTTTGTCCTGGCATGCCTGTTATGTAGTAAGGGGCAGAGCCTTAGGTATTCACCAGAGTAACCCACGTCACTTTGTCGTGACACTGTATGTGGGGGAGGGGTCAGACAGGGAACAATGTCACTTGTTCAGCTCTCGGCAGGCTTTCAGTCACTTCCCCAGCTACCCACTAGCAAACTGGGCTCTTCTGGTGCTGATTCCCAGGTGGGTGGTTTTGTGTACATTCTAGGACCCTGTAGGTCTCTCCAATGAACTGTCCTATGAAGCTGGGAGTTTTCTCTTTCCGGCTCAACCCCCACAGATGTTTTCAGTCAGAGATTTTGAGGCTTTATTTCCCTGCACTGGAACCCTGGGTTGCGTGGTCTGTCTCACTCCTCAGTTGTTCCTCCTGGTTTATCTGCACGCGAATGTGGGACTGGGTGGTCCGCCAGCCGCCGCCTGGCCATGCATCCTCTCTGGCCTGGCTGCCTGTCTCTGCCCCACCTAACTAGTCTGAATGAATGTTTCTTTAACTCATTCGTTGTTGGACTTCCATACAGTTTGATTTTCTGGAAGTTCTGGTTGTTTTTTGTTTTTAAATTTCTTGTCATCCTTCTTTTGGTTGTGTGAGGAGGCCAAGTGTATCTACCTACGCCTCCACCTTGGCCAGAAGTAAACGTTCCATTTTCTTAAAGGAAAGAGTAAAAACAAAGGCTTGGAGATACAAATTAGACGTTCTTATTTATGAATAAATTTAATGTGTATAAATAGAAAAAATAGGTAGGGTTCAAGAGCAAATATAGAAAAATTTTTAAATAGGAGGTATAGTTGTTTATAGATTGTGACAGAAAGAGAAAAGAAAAAAAAACAGAAGGCAAAAGAAAAATATATCCTCTACATTTAAACATTTGAGAATAAGAAGAAAGAGCTATGAGGCCAAGAATTAAAAATAATTACTTTCAGATGCCACAGAAGGAGAATCCACAGATGAGGTGGGAGGTCACCTGCCACAGGTGAGAGGGAGGGACTGAGACTGGAGATGTGAGGAGGAACTGTGGCTTGGGTGGCTTAGGTGACAAGGAATAACGGGCTGGTGAGCCAGGGCCGAAGCACAGGTGAACTGAGCCTGAGATTTTTATGAACTGGTCTTGCAGTTTGGTAACTTCTTCTCCCCCTACCAATGCTCAGAGCAGAGAAACTGGATAGAGAAAAATGTGGATGTGTTGTCAATATGCCACTGGGATTTCCTCCAGAACAGGAGGGTTTCAAAATAACTTTTGCTGTGGCTCCTTCATGCAGCCCACTTTGTTAGGACTGATGCAGCAGACCACCAGACTGACAGTTCCTTCTCTCCTGGCTCCAAACCCTGCAATTTTGGAGACACTCAGCTTCCGAAGTCATCAGAAAAGGCACCTGGCTCCTTGTAATGATGGCTGGGAACAAGTCCAACCTGAGGTCTCTGCCACAGCTTTGAAATCCCCCTCACACAGTCATGATGTAAACATAAGAAACTGTTCTGCCCACCTTCACACTTGCTCTTCCTATGACCTAGCAAGCTCCCTCTCCTCCCTAGCCTGTCTGACCCAGTCCTACTTATCCTGCACAGATTGGCTGAATGCCATTCCTCAAGGAAGCCACACCTGAGTTCACAGCATTGTCACAGGAATAATTATATATCTGTGTACAAAGTGAAAAAAAATTTTTTTGCCTCTTTATCAAGAACCATACATATGTGACCGCTAATGAATCTTTAACATAGAGCAAAGCACTTTGCAATAAATGTTGACTGAATGAGTGAAATGGTAGATGTCCCATAGAGGAATACTTCCTGAAAGCAGTGGTTCTCATAGTGTAGGCTTTGTACAACAGTACCTGCATCACCTAAGAATTGGGTAGCATGCAACTTCTCGGGCACCACCTGAGATCCAGTAAATGGGGGTTGAGCTCAGCCACCAATGCCTTAGCAAACTCTCCGTATGATTTTGATACGTGCTAAAGTTTAAGAACCCCAGCCTTAAAGTTCAGTTTTAATTAGTTTCTGTTTAGAGACCTTCAGGAATAATGAAAGCTGCATAAATGAGTGAAATAAAGGGAACAAGGTATAAAACAATGAGTGGTGAGGGCGACAGCAAAAGAAAAAGAACATATGCCCAGCCTGAAGAGTGAGCTGAGTTGCGCGTGACCTCTCCAGGATGGCGGAGTAGGAGGTCCCACCCTCGGTGCTCCCACAAAGAACAGTAATTAGCTATCCATAAATGAAAACAGCTCAGGGAGAATTCAGAAGTCCACCTAAGAAGCTTCAACAATGCAGTGGAACAAAACACCTGAGAATAACCACACCAAGAGATTGGAGAAACAGTTTGATTTTCCTGCCTCAGCCCATCCCCCAGGCTGGCAGAGCTCAGCACCAACGAAGAGCCCTGTCACCAGGAAAAGGAAAGTGGGGTGAACAACCAGCTTTCTCGGCCCTTTGGGACACTGCAAGCAGGACCCGCTCTGGTTTCACCCCACCCAGAGATCAGCATAGCTAAGGCATCTAAAGATGGCTAGGAGCAAAGAAGGGCGGAGCTACCAGTATCAGTCCCTCCATGGAAGCAAAGTTCCCAATGGCCTGCTCCGAGAGGACCCTAGCAGCCTTCACCCTGAGAATCTCACAGCCCTGGAGACTCCTGCGGCTTTCGCCCCTCAGGATCCCCTCAGGGACTTCAGTGGACAGTGCTGGGGCCTGAGGAAACCAGCAGCCAACACAGAGGCTGCAGACAACCTGCAGTCTTCACTGGTGAAGGGCCCCCACCCCCATGGGATCACCCCAGCTAACACTGCTGTGGACAGGCTCGGCCTGAACCCAGCACAGCCACCCGACCTCAGCAGCCCCAGCTTCTGAAGCTGCCAGCTAACAACACCAGCACAGGACCACACAACCCCTCTGAGCCCAGAGCAGGTCCTGACTCGTGTTGCTGATGTGAAAATTGGACCCTACCTTACACCATACACAAAAATCAACTCAAAATGGGTTAAAGATTTAGACATAATACCTGAAAGCATAATACTCTTAGAAGAAAACACAGGGGGAAAGCACTTTGACCTTGGTCCTGACAATGATTTTTTGGAATTGACGCCAAAAACATAGGTAACAAAAACAAAAATAAACAAGTGGGACTATATCAAACTATAACATTTGTGCACAACAAAAGAAGCAATCGACAAAAGGAAAAGGAAACCTGAAATGAGAGAAAAGATTTGCGAACCATATATAACATAGGGGCTTGCTATCCAAAATAAAAAGTAATTTATAAAACTGAATAGCACAAAACAACCAGATTTAACGGTAGGCAAGGGACATGAATAAACACATTCCAAAGAAGACATACAAATGGTCAACAGGTTTGTTAAAAAGTCGCTCAATATCACTAATCATCAAGGATATGAAAACCAAAACTACAATGAGGTACTTACAACTGTTAGGATGCCTATTATCAAAAATTCAAAAAAAATAAGTGTTACAGAAAATGTGAAGAAAAGGGAACCCTTGTGCAGTGTTGGTAGAAATGTAAATTGGTGTGGCCGTTATGGCAAAGATGATTGATGTTCCTCAGAAAATTAAACTTTGAAGCACTATGTCATCCAGCAACCTCACTTCTGTGTATCCATCGGAAGGAAATGAACTTCCTGTCTTGAGGAGATATGTGCACTTCCATGTTCATGGAAACGTTATTCCCAGTAACCAAGGTGTGGAGACAACCTGAGTGCCTCAACAGACAAATAGATAAAGAAAATACAAGGGAATATTAGTCAAGCTTAAAAAATGACATTCTGTCATTTGCAACAATATGAATGAACCGGGAGGACAGGTTCTAAATGAAATGCCAGACACAGAAAGATAAATATGGCATGATCTCACTTATATGCGGAATCTACATTTAAAAAAAGCTGAACTCATACTAATAGAAACTAAAAGGAAAAGGAATGATATCGATCAAAGGTTACAACCTTTCACTTACACGATTAATAAATTCTGGAGTCCTATTGTACATCAGTGTCTATGGCTGATAATAAAAACAACTTGAAATTTGCTGAGAAAGGGGAGCTCAAATATTCTCACCAGACACAACAATAGCTAACTGTGGGAGATGATGGACATGTTAGTAAGAATCATCGTAGCACTCATTTTACCGTGTATGAATGTATCATGCTATCACATTGTCTACTTTACACAGTTTTTATTTGCAGATGTAATAAATAAAAATTAAAAAGTTAAAAAAGAAGAGGTAAGCTGCTATTCTGTAGCATTCTGTTCTATAGACAGAATTTTTTCAGTTTGCTAAGAGATTCTGATACTTGAATTTGATGTGGCACTTACCAATTGTTCACAGTGTACAAGCCTCGCAAAATATATCTGCCAAACAAATGCAGCCCGTGGGAAGTGTTTGCTGTAGGGGATGCTTCAGGGAAACACAGATGCTCGGGGTCTATTGCTGGGAACCCAAGCAAGAACCAAAATAGGGGAGGAGACAATAACACTCTGTGCCTACTTGATTTTTTTTCTAGAATCGGCCCTGGTTGTGACACAAAGGAGGAGGTATTTGGCTTTATCAGCTAGGACAGACTTATCTCAGACTCTCAGTAGATTTGGTATAAAGAACTTATGCACCCCTATGTTCATTGCAGTGCTATTCACAATTGCCAAGTAGGAGACAGCCCAGGTGCCCATCAGTAGATGAGTGGATTAAAAAACTGTGGTACATTCACACAGTGGAATACTACTCAGCAGAAAGAAAGAAGGAATTCCTACCTTTTGTGACAGCATGGATGGAACTGAGGACTATTATGCTAAGTGAAATAAGCCAGTTGGCAAAAGACAAATACCATATGACCTCACTTATAACTGGAATCTATTGAAAAAAATAAACTAATGAGAAACATAGAAGCAGACACATGGAAACATGGAACAGACTGATAGCTGTGGAGGTGAGAGAGGAGGGAGAGGGGTAAGGGTGGAAGGGGAAAGGATTAGTCAACATGTATGAATGACTCATGGACACAGACTACAGGGTGGGGAATGACTGTGGGCGAGAGGGGTAGGCTGGGTGGAAGTGGGCAAAAGGGAAAAATAATTGGGACAACTGTAATAGAATAAACCGTAAAAAAGAGTTGGAGAAAAAAATAAAATTAAAAAAAAGAAGTGAAGTGAAGAAAACTAATCAATACAGCACTTGCTTTAAGAACTCCCTGGGAAATTGGATATAGAAATGTAATAGGAGGAAGGAGTATAATACACTTACAACAAAATTACAGATTCTTACTCTGACTATCCTCTCAACACCAAATTATACTGAGAGAAGTTGGAATGAATGGTTTGAAGGACTGCATTTGTTTTGCCTAGTTTTGTTTTCAGACAGTTCTTCTCCTTTAGTGGTTATGCAATTGCCCAAACCTGGACATGGAAATAGCTGCATCTCTAAAAACAAAACAAGCGCAAAAATCAAAACAAAAAAATACGTTGCCGGCGCTTTCATGACACCCTCCAAAACCAGAAATACGCCCAAAGCACCAACAAGCTTCATTCCAGTCTCAGAAGCTGACAAATAAAGAATTGACTCAGAGAAGTCCTGCCTAAGATATAAAACACACATCTTGAGAGTTTTTTATGGAGATTGTTTCAGAGCAATGGTTTTAATTTCTTAAGAGGCTTCATAATGATAGCTTGTGTCTCCACATCAACTGGTAAAAGCACAACAAAACTCAAAGGAATTCTTTTAAAATCTGCACATAGAAACGCTAATGAGACAGTTAAATTACCCACTGAAGGAGCTGAAAAACAAAATTGACAGCTTTTTAGTCAAAGGAATGTTCATGTCTCCCAAGTAAACAAAGCAAATAAAAGGAAGAAAAAGAACATCCTGTTCTTCTGGGAACTAATTCGGTGAGGAATTCTTGGGAAGGGAAAACTTCAGAGATCTGTAGGTAAAATGGAGCTGTGTGCACGGGGCCTGAAGGACAGTGGGGGCCCTGGGAGAGGAGGAAGAAGTCGTCACCCGTTGTTGCAGGCCATCAGATGGAAGCTTCTGGGAGAGTGTGAGGACAGTGGTGAGCTTCCCTCAGGCCAAAGTCTTGAGGACGCTACTCCAGGAAAACCATGTGCTTTCTAGATTTCTGCCGGAATGCAGGGGCAACCGGGAACGTAATAAGGGCGCCTACTGGAAACCTTTGCCAGGATTTTAGTGTCAAATAATGTAAAAATGAGATTTTTGTTATTTCATTTTTAGAAAAAAATCACATTTTAGAGATTATAAATATAATATTTGTAACTATTAAAACTTCAGAAAACATAGAAAGGCACAAAGAAGAAATTTAAACCCAACCCCGATACTACCACTTCGGTGTAAGAACTGCTAATACTTTATACACGCCTTCCGGTTCTTGGATAGCTACGTTACACAGGTACGCAGGAATAAAGACACGGGAAGGGATATCAGTGTGGGGACCGCACTGCACACTTGTTTGTTACCTAGCTTTATCACTTAACATCTGTGATACAGCATATGGAATTCTTTATATTGTAAACAGTTGCAGTCATTAAGTGTTTGTATTCAATCTGATTTTAATGTTTATATATTATTACATATTTTGAGTACAGAACAATTTATTTAATCAACCCTCCATTTTGATGATTATTCTTGCACATGAATGTTTGTACAGTCACGTGTCACAGAATGACGTTTCTGACAACTATGAAACACGTGTAACAGTGATCCCAGAAGGTTATAATGGAGCTGGAGTTCCCGTAATAAATGGGAGGATATGTGATGCAGGAGGAATTTTCTCTTCTCCGATGGGAGCAGTATCTGTGGGGCTTGACAACAGACCCTTCGCACTCACAGCGCCTGCACGTTTAGGGCAGATTGCATCCCAGTCCGTCAGCCACTGACCTACACAGAGGGGCCTGTCCCGCCAGCGCTACGTATTTGGGGGCACTACAGTGCTCTCGCACTAGCAGATGGTCTTCAGAGTGCATTGTTGTAAATTCTTTGTTGAGAACCTAAGATCCTTACAGGGGTGTCCAACCTTCTGGCATCTCTGGGCCACACTGGGAGAGGAAGAGTTGTCTTGAGTCACACATTAAATACATTGTGACATGTAATCACAAAAAAATTTCATAATGTTTTAGGTAAATTTACAATCTTGTGTTGGGCCACATTCACAGCCATGCTGGACTGCGCGTGGCCCATGGGCTGCACGTGGCCTGTGGGCCGCAGGTAGGACACCCCTGCCAAGAACACAGGTCCACAGGAGCGACCTCGACAGGCAGTAAGTGGCACTACCACTTGAGTGAGAGTTCTGTGCTGGTGTTGAGCCAGCCTGTCCCTGTGGTTTGGACTTATGTTCAAGTTGTAATGCTGTAAAGCATAGATAAGTTTAATTTCTCCCATCACTTCAATACCAGAGAGAGCCCTTTGTGCCAGACAGGGTTAATGGAACCAAAATCAAATTTCCAAAGTCAAAATATTCAGTCCTCAGTTCTACACTGTCTCCACGTTACACAGCCTGTTTGGTTGAATACCACACATTGCCTTCATCTGACCTGTGCCAACACGCAGTAGCCAAAACTGCATTGCCATGAGCACGACTTCTGTCCCTCTGTCTCTCCATCTCGATTTCTCACTCCTACTGATGATGGTCAGGCCACCTTCGGTCCCTCCTCACAGTCACTATTATGCTGACCTGTGTCTTACCCAGCCAATTCTCCCGGACATTTCCAATCCATCCAGCTCATGAAGTATAATTAATACTTTGATGGTCAATTTCTGACCCTGTTGGGAGGAAGCAGGGGTGCCTTGTGGAACAGTGTTTGTAAAGTCTACAGAAATGTCCTGGGAGGACTTCACAGTCACTCACCACTCCCTCACTGACTCACCCAGAGCAACGTCCAGTCCTGCGAGCTCCAGTCATACTGAGGGCCATATATAGGCATGTCATTTTTTGTCTTTTATACTATGTTTTTCTGCACCTTTTCTATGTTCAGATACACAAATACTTGCCATTGTGTTACAGTTACCTAGACTGACCAGTACAATAACATGCTGTCCAGGTTTGTAGCATAGGAGTAAGGGGCCCTCCCATCCAGGTGTGTGTAAGTACTCTCTATGATGTTCACACAATGGTGACATTTCCTAATGATGCATTTCTGTGAATGTAGCCCCATCATTAAACAATGCATGGCTGTAAATACCTCTGATTTTTTAATTGGCTAAATCATTTAAATTGGAATTGCTAAACCAAACTCTATGCTAAAGATTCAAGAGATATTTCTTTGTAATAAATAAATAAATAAATAAATAGGTAATTCAAACAGATTGAAAATGAAAGAATTACCTAGGAGGAGGGCAAACAAAAAGAAAACAGAGCTCACAGTCTTTGTATCAGAAAAGGTATAACTCAGCACCAAAAGCAAGAATTAGGACAGAGATGGCTACTTTATAATATTAAAGGTAGTAACAAAGGTAATAACAAAGTAGTAATAAGTATGACTATGAAGCAAGTAACTTGGCAGCAACATTCATAAATCATAAACTCCAGAACTTAAAGGTGATAAAACAGAAATACTGCCTTAAAAAGAAAACTTTAATTCCTTTCTCTCAGGCAATGACTGAGTAACTGGACAAAACAATAAATAGGTATATCAAACTCTATACTGGAAACAGAGAACATTCCTACCTTTCAAGAATCTATAAACTCTCCATAAAACTGATTCAATCACAAAGAGAAATTCTTTAGGTTCCAAAGGCAGAAGTAGTATAATCACATAACATATTAAAACTTGGAATTAATAGCAAAACCAGAAAACTACATGGAAATTTAAACACTGTCTTTTAACCAACTATATGGAAAATGGAAACTCCAAAACAAATTTTAAAATGTCTCAAACAATAATAATAAAAATAGTACATGCCAGAATCTGTGTGATTGGATGGAGCAGCACTCGCAAGAAAATGCAGACTTCAATACCTATATTAATAAAAAAGAATAAGAACAAATCACTAATATCCAACATAAGAATTTAGAAAAGGAGCAACAAAGTAAAGGAAAGCAGAATAAAACAATCAATAAAAGATAAATGCAGAAAAATAATAAGAAACAGACAAAATAGAACTAATAAATAAATACAGAAGCCCATTACATTATTTGGAAAAATAAAATAGGTAAACCCATAGCAAATGTTATCAAGAAAATACAAGGGGGCATAAATACACAAAGTAAGAAATTAATAAGGAAGAAAATATATTTATAGACATAATTAAAGGAATCATAGAGGATAACTTTACTCAGTTTTGGTCATCTAAGTTTGAAAACCCAAATAAAATTATTTTCTAGGTAAATATAATTTTTATATCAAAACATATTCAAGTACAGATAAAATATAAAAACATTAAATAAAAGAAATAGAGGACATTTCAAAAAGCTATCCCACCTCATTCCCCCAAAATCGATAAGATCAAATGGTTGTAGTAGATTTCTTGCAAATCTTCAAAGACCAAATTAATTCTGTAGTAAAAATGAGGAAAATAATGTCTATGTGTGCTTGCCTAAATGTTGTAAACTGCTCTGGAAAGATGGAAAAGAAAATGCTTAACACTGGTTAGCTCTGGAGGAGGTAGCTTGGTGCCTGGCGGCCATGCGTGGGAGAGACTATTCTTTCCATGTCTGTGGTGGGTGCTCTGATGTGCCGCCATATTTCTCTTCCCATCAGAGGCGCTCATTGCCCAGCTGCCGTAGGGCCTGGTCCTCAGGTGAGGCCCTCTCTGGGAATTGCCCTTGTCAGGGCACAGCAGCCAGACTTAATGAAGTGGATGGGGAGAGGGAGTTACAAAAGCTTGCTCCTCACCTCAAGGCAGGACTAATCGGAAGCAACATCTCAGGATTCCTCATGGGTCATGGGGTTGTGTTACCAGCGGAGGTCCCAGTTTTTACCTGCGTCACTGTTCAGCTTTTTCCTCCACCCAACCCCATCTCCTTCACTCCCGCACTCATGGAGATACCCAGGTGTTTCCCTAATAAAGTCCTACGGGCAAATCTCCACCTAAGTGTCTATTTCCCCCATGGAACTCAACCTAAGAAAATATTCTTCTGAATCTTTTGAATTTGGGGGGCCATTTATATAAATGAGTTAATGAATAACTACATTTTTAAATGTTTTAAATTTAAGGGTTTGTTCCCCTATATTACTGATGTTTACGCTTGTTCTTTTCATTATGACCATAGAGTTCCCATTTTATAATTTGTCTTCTAATTTTATTCATGGCTTTTTATGGCAGGAAAGTTTTTAGTTTGGCAGCACGTTTTTCAAACAGCAACATTTTGAGCACTCTACTGCGTTCAGAAGCTGCGCTGGGTATCAGGCTCATGCAGGGAGACATACAATTATATTGTTGCCCTCAAGGCCGCTGAATGCACGCGATGTGGTGCCAGAGAAAGAGAATGTGCCCAGGAGTCACATCCCCTGGGAAAAGCTCTGCTAGACCCATGTTAGCAGCTTCCTTAGCCAGTGTACTTATCCACTCAGATGTCAACTACCTTACCTGTAAAATACAGATAAAACACCTATTTCTCACGATTATTGCTAAAATATGATGACTTTAAAAACCTAATATAATGCCTAGCCCCTAACAACTGCTTGATGTATTTTTTAAAAAACTTGTTGGGGAGGAAATACATATCACACAAAAATATAGGCAGGAAATGCTAAGTGCTAAACTGATAGCATAGATGATCATTACCGTAAAATTCAGAGGAAGGAGATCATTTCTCAGTGAATGCGGCCAGAACATATTGACCGAAGAAACGAGAACTGAAGCTGGATATTGAAAGGTAGGTCGTCTGTGGAGAACAGCAGGGGTGTCATCCCGGGGAGAAAAGCAATGGTGTGGACACAACAGTGAGCTGAAAATGTTTGGATATAAGCAAGAGCCCACCTGGACTAAAGGACAGAGACCTGGAAAGATAAATTGCGGTTAGATTAAAGAGGGAATTAAATACCAGGCTAACGAGTTTGGGTTTTGCTCATAGGCAGCTTCCTTAGACTTATGCGCAGGGTAATAGCGTGATGGAAGTAGTGTTTCAGAGCGATGACATTTCGGCAGCTAGCCATGTGTCTGAGGTCAGCAAGAGAGGCGAGAAGGTCAGAGACTGGCTTGAGCTGTAGATGAAGCATTCACTAATAAGGGTATCTACTGGATTCTGACAGCGGAAAGAAAATGGAATTGGGGAGGAAGTTACTAGAATCATGCAAAAAAGAGCTAAAAAGACTTCATTTTGATTAGATCATGCTCAATGGTGATAAGCATGTTTCAGAGATGACATCCGCAGGTTAAGTCTGGGTGACGGGGTGACAGTACGATTGAACAACAGCAGGGGGCAGAGGAGAACAATGTCCTACAACTGGGGACACAGCATGATTCATTTATATTAATACAAATTGAATTTGAAGTGAAGGTGACATAGTCCAGTGGAAAAGACCACCATGCAGTTGGCGATCCGAGCCTGGTGCCAGGAGGGACCACAGGGTTGGAGCTGCAGAACTAAGGTCCATCAGCAAATGACACAGTTGAAGGCATGGGGTGGGAGACTTTATATGGAGAGTGATAAAGTCTTCCTGATTAAAATATGGGTCATGCTCACATTTATTAAGAGAAGAAAATAGAGCTAGTAAGGAAGATAAAGAAAGGTCAGAGAGAAGGAATAAGAACTACAGTAATGTGGTGGCATGACAGCCAGAGGAGAGGGGAGGTGAACAGGCAGATGGGGACAGAATCTATCACATAGATACTGCAGAAGAGGTCGATGAAAATGAAAAATTGATAATGTCAACAGATTAAGCTTGTATGAGGTCAGTGCACTTCCTGCGTATGGATTCATGTGCTGGAAAGGTTGATGGCAGGGGAGAAAACAGCAGTACGAGATAGTGCTGTGAACCTCAGGCTCAGAGACCAGACCTCCTGGATTTCAGTCCTGTCTCTGCTACAAGCTCACTGTGTGATCTTGCGTGGGCTGTTTAACTCCTTACGTCTCCACCTCCCCCATCCTTAAAATGGAGATAATGGGAATAATAGTAGCTACTTCTTAGGGTTTTTGTGAGGCTAAAGGAAAATGTATGTAAATTGCTCAACACACAGTAGGCACCCAAATATTAGATATCATTTCTTATTTTTATGACTGTCACTGGAAGTAGATGCTTGGTGGCATTTGGCCATGGGTCGTGGTAGGGGAAAGCAGAAGTAAACTGGCAGGACACCTTGCGAAGTCTTCCCAGGGACAGGTGTGTGCATATCTGCAGGCAACAGGGAAGGTGAGGCGGGGCAGGAACAGAAACTGAAGGTGTGAGGGAACAGGAAATATAAAGGGGTGAAGTCACTGAGGGAATGAAAAGAAGAGTATTGGTTAAAGAATTCAGGCTGACTAATTAGCCTGGGAAAGAAGGACCAGACACCATTTGAGATCGTGAAAAAGGAGGCAAGGATTTGTATGGTGTGGAATTCTGAAGATACCGGAGGGAGAACAGGAAAACATGCCTGAGGACCTTTGTCCTACAGTAAATGAAGCAGTGAGGCCATTGGCCAAAAGTGAGAAGAGTTGAGTGGGACAAAGGTCTCTGCTAGCATTTGCTATGTCTCATACGAATTCTATGTTTTCTTCAAGTTTAGACTTCCTTCAGACTTTTTTAAAACGCCATGGTGGCTCCAAGTAGAAATGAAAGAACAAAGGAGAATTAAAAACAATTACGAAATATTGTGGGGTTAACCTAGTGCCGCTCCACGGTATTGATAAGGGAGCTAACAGTATAACCAGCACTCAGCCTGAGAAGCCAGCTTGCCTCCTGTTGGGAGGAAAACCAGGGAGAACAAACTACCGCAGAGGCCACAGCTGAAAGCCCAAAGTCAACCACACAAATACCTTTCATCTAATGGTTTGAACAATAAGCCAACAGCCTGGAAAGTCTGACTTCTCAAGGCCTATTCAAGGTCCTTTTAGGTCTGTGGTTTTAGAAAGCTTTCCTTTTTCACCTAGAATAACATTTGATACTGGGTGGTCTTCCAGGCTTAATTTCTCTTTTAAACCACAACTCGTCAAAAGCAAGATGCCTTCTCAATTAAAAAATCATTTTCACCAAAATCCATATCTAGTGTGCACAGGCCAGCTAAATCTGGTGGTTTATTCCTTTGTTTCCTAAATGGTTTCCAGCCAGTTGGAAGGGAACCATACAGTCATTCTCAGGAGTGGTGCTGGTAGAGCCAAAGTGTCATCCATATGCGCCTTCATCTGCCCTCTGATTTCTCTCTATGCAATAATTTCTCTTGGTGCAACAACTTCAGATACTAACCCATAAAGTGTGGATGAAGAGTTTGTCCTGTGGGGCTATTAGCCTGTTTGATCTCAAGAGAATACGGGCATTTCAGACGCTTTCAACAAGCAGAGGGAAAAATCTGATGAAGACAAAGTGCTATGTGCCATAGCTCATTATTCTGAGCCGCTTTGAGGCTGCCAGGCCATTAGACTTGCTTCTGTTTTTGCCATCAATATCATTCTAGAGACGGCTTATTTGTAAAAGGAGCTGGATCTAGGATATGCATTCATTTGTAAAAGATACCACGACACACATTCTGCAGCTAATACCGTGTTCATGAACTTTACCTGTGACTAAATACATTTCATTTCTTACAGCTGAGCTTCAGTAATTGGTTTTTGCAGCCACAAACACATCCAGCAAGGGAAGTGTGAGAAGCCCAGCTCCCTCCCTGCTTTTTGAAATGGATTTTGCTGCAGATGGAAAAGCAGTCCCAGCTCTGTGTTGTCAGTTCCCAAGGTCAAATCTTAGAGATCTGGCCCCTGGGAACTCAAAGATGAGGAAGAACAGGTGGCTTTGGAAGAGTAAATAAATGGCCCTGAAGGTAGACAGCCCAGAGGAGGGGAGAGAAGTGATTGACAGTGGAAGAGAAGTGGTGGTTAGGGAGCAGGAAAACTGGGGTCTCTGCAGAAATAAGCCTCATATCCACCGTTCACAGCAGCTCGGGCTGCTTTGTTTTGCCAGGTCTAGTGCAGTCATGGAGGGCTTTTGAAGTGCTTAATAAGCCACCAAATGGTGTAGCACAACCAATTCCAGATTCAACTGCCATTGGGAGCTGGAGAATCATTATCATATTATGTGGGATTTGGCTGTGAAAAGGAAATGTGGGTTCATCCACTGGGTTGATTAGTTCATTTATTTGGAAAAAAGAAGGCTAAATATGCAGCATTTGCCTTGGCCTTGAAAGCACTGAATTATACACTTCAACAGTTCGGTTCATTGGATCTCACATTGCCAAGAGAATTAGACTAGTTGGTATAACTCTGATATCTACGCATAAACTTGAGGCTAAAATAAGCACCGGGATTCCAAAAATGTGTCAATGGGATATGCAGAATAATGGCATTTGTTTCCTTATTGGCCAGTTCTAGATAATTGTGATGTAAGGAAATTTGTGTGAAGCCCTCCCTCCATCCCCTTCCTTTACCCTTCCCTCCTTCACCTGTCAAGAAACTCCATGTCTCTGGCTTTTTTTCCTTTTGCCAGGGACAACCTGTTGCGGGCACCATCACATTGCCATCTCCTCTTCCCTGAAACTCGCCTTTAAAGCACCGTTCCCTAGCTAATGGCTATGGGCTGATGAAGAAATATTAACTTTTTCAATGCTATTTGCACTTTAAAAACTCCTTGATTAGGGTAGCATGTCATATATAGAAGCAGGTCCAGGAAGGAGATTTGGGGGGACAGGAGAATTATTCTCAGGACATCATGAATCATATCATAAAGGTATTAGTGCCATTATCTGCCTCTCATTCTTACTTTCTATTCTTATGCCTTTTTCTTAACCATGGGACCTACTATGTGTAAGACCATTGTGCTCAGCGCAGAGGCCCGGAGATAGCTGGGGTAGAGCCCTGTGAAAGTGAAAGAACAAGCATGTAAGCAATCCATTACAACACAGTTCAGTCAGTGCTAAAGTCAATCCTGGTCAAGGTGCTGCGGAAAATTCCAGGACAGGGAGTTTTCCTGTTGTAGGAGAAAAAGAGTATCAGAGTTTGTAAGGTTTGAGTTGCTATTTTTTAAAATACGTAGAAAATTGGCATGGTTGCAAAGGGCGTAAATATGCATTCAGCAAATAAGAACTTATTCTGGAAGAAAAACACATGGATGGCCTTTGATCGCCTGTGCCAAAGTCTTTCCCATCTAGCGAGAAAAGCTGGAGATTCTAGGACGCGGGCTATCAGGCCGCCTCTGCCTGAGGAGAGAGTGCTGGCTTCCCCAGAGCACACAAGTGAGACTGCAACTTCACCAAGGTGTTGTCCCTGGTGACCGATTCTTCTCTGAGTTAGGCATAATTAGAAGCCAGTAGCAACCTTGAACTGGGGACAATTCTCCCTAATGGTCAACAGTTTATAAATGGAAGTTCCTGGTTGGACTAAAACCAGGAGTCCAGCACCCCAGATTCATCACTGTAGGCTTGTATTCGAGTCCATTCAGTGTCTGGCGCCTGAAATCCTGATGAATTTGGGCGTGTGCTATAAAGGCACAAAAGAAAACCAAGTTCACTTTTCTCCGGTTCTGTTTGCTTGGGTTTCATGTGCTGGGAATAGGTACATAATATCAAGTTCTCCCTGCCTCCTATTTTGTTCACGTTCTTGGGAACAGCTAACCCCCAGAACCCAAGGCTTGAACACTTGGTGCTACATTTGAGAGGGAAGAATGCCATGGATAAGACTGCTGGCTTTTGGAGACAGATGTCCTGGTTTAAATTCGAGCTCCTCCAGTTACTAGACATATGACCTTGGCATGTTTTTAAACATCCTCTCCCTCGGTTCCCTCAGCTGTAACATGGGGATGATATTAGTACATGTTTTAAGTGGTTGTTATGAGGACTACATCAACTTAATGTATAAAAAGCACCTAAAGGTGTACCTGGCACATTATAAACTATCTACATGTGTTAGCTATTATTAATACACATCCTCATATTTCATTCCAGCTTTTGGGAAAGAGGAGCTAAGATAAATTCCAAGAACCATCAAGGTATAATGGACACAGGTAGGGACCACCACCCTGGCCAGTGACCCCCTTTTTCCCATCCCAAGACTCAGGGGCAGGACCTATGGTGGGATTGTAAGGCAGACAGCCTGGAGTGGGCAACTCACTTTCCTCTTCCGACTTAGTGATGAAACATGGCCATGCATGCCTCCTGTTTCAGGTTCTGCAGCATGGGGAGTGGATTGGGCATGAGAGGTAATTAGGCTCTGGGCTAAGACACCTGGTTTTGCTACTGGAAGTTTTGGAAAAGACTTGAAGGAATCTTTGATGTTCCTTCATGGTTCAGGCCAATAGTCAAGATTTTGAAAACCAGCCATAATAAAGACTAGTCTGCGTGCAGAGAGGGGTGCTGGGCTGTGCCATGGTTCCCTGTAACTGTCACCGTGTTGGTAGCCGAGATTCAGGCATTAGGAGTTTTAGTCCACTGTGCTCCTTCTACCAACCTAACCGTGACTCCTCCTTGATTCTCCTAGAATCTAATGATAGCCTACAGCTGCCTGGCTCTCCATTGCTAGCCTCTCCCCTTCCCAGTGACAACTTCCTGCAGGGTTACTAGAATGATCTTCCTGCAGCATTGCCCTGATCATGTCCCCTTCCTGCCACAAAAGCTCCAGTCTCTATGGGTTCATTTCCCTACTGGGGCCTTCCTTGTCTTATGGCACTTTACTTCATTGCGCTTCACAGATGTTGCAGTTTTTTACAAACTGAAGGCCAGACTCTCCACCAGCAAAAAAAAAAAAAAAAAAAAGAGAGGATGGAAGGAAAAGGAAGGAAGGAAGGAAGAGAGGGAGGAAGGAAGGAAGAAATGAAGGAAGGACGGACAGCAAAGACTCACTTTATTATACTTCGTTGAGGTGGACTGGAGATGTACCCGCCACACCTCTGAGGCCGGCCTGTATCTCACTGAGCAAAGTGGGCAGGACAAAGTGAGACAGGCACGCTTTGGGTAGGAAAGCCTGGAAACACTCGTAACCTCTACAAGGAAATGTCCTTCCTCCCACTTCCCTTGAAAATGGAGGCTTTCTAGATTAGTTTGTTGCCCGCTTTTAGTTCACACTTGGTGTAAGAAATATCACCTGATTCTTAACTCTGTTTTAAGAAAAACACCCTGCCACTGAAGTGATTCTTAGGGTGTTGGTTTGACTGCAGACACAGAGGTCAAAGAGCAGGGGCTTACTTAGGACAGAAGGTGCGTCATTCGCTGGAAGGTCCGTGCTGGTAGGCGGAGGGTTCTGTGCCGTTCATTTCCAAGGGAACTCCAGCTTCCTCATCTTGTCCGCAGCAGTGGTTCTCGACATCTGGTTTAGGGACTCCTGGGGAGTCCCTGAGATCTCTGCAAGGGTTTACAAGGTCCAAATTATAAGAATACTAAGGCATTTTTTCCTCTTTCACTTTTACTTTTTCATGAATATACAGTGACATATTCTACAGGTTACGTGACATGAAATTACAGCAAATGAAACGCACAGGGAGATGGGAGAATCTGGCTGCCTTCTTCGTCAGACTTTGAGATTTATAAAATGCAAAACAATGATATACTTTCACTTAATTTTTAGAAGTATTACATCTAAATATGTTACATTAGCATGCAACAAGTTAATTGCTATTTTGAAATAAGTATTTTTAAATGTTTTCACTTTTTAACTTCAAACATGATGAGTATGAATAGGTGTGACACACATAAATGAAAGTGCTCTGTGGCCCTCAATTTCTAGAGTATAAAGGAGTCCAGAAAATGAAGTTTGGGAGCCACCGCCATAGGGCGTGGCCTGCGTCTCTAAGGCTGAAGCTGTCTCATGCCATGTCTGTGTTCCAGCTGGAGGGAAGGCAGGCAGGACAAGGGGGGCAAGCAGCTTTCATGAAGATATTGGCCAGAATAGCATTACCTGGCCACGCCCTGCGAGGAGGAATGGCAAAAATTGCCAGCCAGCAGCCCAAAGGTAGGAGAGTAGGAGAGAGGCAAGGATCAGATTCTCCCTCACAGCCCTTGGAAGATCCAACCCGGCTCACGCCTTGATCTAGGACTTGCAGTCAGAACTATGAGACGAAGCCTTTCTGTGGTTTAAGCCCCCAATTAGAGGTACTTTATGGCGGCCCTGGCAAACTAACGCAGAAGGTAAAGCAGCTTCAGAGAATGAGAATGACCACATATGGCAGAAATGCACTCGGGGCGGGGTGGGGGGGGGAGATAACTTTCACATGAAAAACAAATTCTGTGTGTAGCATCACAGCTTTATTCAAGCAGCTTTGTTGGTGCCAAAAAGGCAGCTGAATGAACGTCACTCCACTGCCAGGCAGGCATGTTTAAGTTTATGTGTATTCTTCGCCTTTTCTCTGCCTCCCAGTCTGAGGATGGATTCAGGAGTCAGTTTCCCTACGGCCCCATTTATCGGTGCTCAGTCTGCTGCCAGGAATATAATGGCTGACACGTGCTAATACATTAAGGGCTGCCGCACTATAAACACGCTCTGCTAAACAAGCATAACTGAGCTTTCAAAGGGAAAAAAATCAACTCTTTCTCCACCTCAAAATGTTTCTTTCTTTCGCTACTTCAACACTGTCATTTGGGAATCAATACTACTTCACAAGGTATTTTCTTTGGGGTTGAACTTTGTGAAATTATAAGTCACTATAAAAAATGTTTACCATGTTGATTGTCTCACAACGCATACATATATCAAAACATCAAGTTGCACACATTAAATACATACAATTTTTGTCAATCGTGCCCAATTAAAGCTAAAAAAGAAAAAGAAAAAATTAGCATGTAATCAGCTACAACAAGGTCAAATATAAACAGATCAGGTACCAGAGTTCCACTTGGTGGGTCTGACAATGGCCTCTACGACATTCAGGACCTTGGAAGAATTACTGCAGTGAGATACAGAAGTACACACCGTTGCCTTTACAAATACCTTAGATGAGTTAGTGTTTACAGAAAGCCAGTATGTTACTGGAACAGTATGGGAGGGAGGAATAATGTCATTAGCAGTGCCACACTAGTCACAGTAAAGGGGAGGCAGCCTGGCACAGGGAAGAGGATGAGCCTGCAGGTAAAGTTCCTTGAGTTCTAGCCCTGGGTCTGCCACTACTAAGCTGTGTGAAACGGGGCAGCGTGCCCCAGCTCTTGGGGCCCAGCTTTCTTCCTACGTGAACAGACGTTAGTGGAACATAGAACTTCTCGAATCCGTGACTTCTGTAAGAATGTCCTCCTGAGTCTATCCTCTCAGGTCTTACATGTTCATTATTTTCAAGAGCCAAGAAGTGGGAAAAGACACATTTTTTAAAGAGCTTACTGTGACTCTAACCCTGCATTTGTTCATCCTTCTCTTCACATGTAGTTGCTGAGTGTCTACTTGTTTACCTGAGCCATCGTTAGCTTGGTAAAAATCAATTACTGACTATGCAAAGAATCTACATTGTCTCCATTTTGCTCTGGTTGCATGTTGGTAATTGAGGTGGTGGATGAGCAAGTGGTTTTCTAGCTTTGTTTCCGTTTGTGGGTAATTCCAGCAAGACAACTGATAAACAGGCTTGTGGTGGAGTATGTCCAAATGAGAACTCCTTCTACCCTACTTTTTCAATCACAAGTGAAAATTCTGACCTTTTATGTCACTTTTAGTTAAATGGAGAGCTTCGCCAGCTAGGTATTCTGTATTTCCTAATGTTCTATGTATTGGTTTCTGTTTAAGCACCAAGGGCTCTTGGCACTCAGTTTGAGTGCTATTGTAAAAATAATTGTTGGCTACATGCTTTATAATATAAGCAAAAAAAATGTACATATTGACCAAGACATACATAGATCTAGTTCCAAGCTGGGATTTCAGGAATAAGACTGATAGGCATGAACGAAGTTTTCTGCTTAGGGTTGTCACAGGGACATAAGACTTAACCTCCTCGCTAGACAACAGTATTTCACTAGCCTCTAGTTTGACCATTTGATGGAGTTTAGAAGTGTGCTATTTATGTTGTCTTTCAAGAAACAATAATATACAGCATTGGGCAAAAGTAGGCTTACAGTTGTAAGCACATGAAACATGAAACAGTTTGTTCTTGAATCATTATTCATTAATTTTTGTATTCTTTTCCATAAGAACAACGGTAAACCTATTACTGCCACATCCTGCACTTAGAAATGTATGTGCTTCACTTCTGAGTTGTCAGTTTTTGTGGATTTTGTTATGGATTGGTTTTAATGACTGTTTTGATTGAGTTGGCCAAAAAGTTTGTTTAGTTTTTCTGTAAGAAGGCTCTAGTAATGCTTATTTGTCTTTAACTTCATTCAAAACAATTTTGTTAGATTGTGACAGCTGTCATATCGGCGTGCATTAAAAAACACTTATCAAAATTGGTGACTTTTTGTGCAGCCATTTTAATATTAAAGGTGGAAGAAAATACACATTTTTGGCATATTAAGCTTTATTATTTTAAGAAATGTAAAAACACAGCTGAAATACAAAAAAAAATTAGTACAGTGTATGGAGAACGTGCTGTGACTGAATGTGTCAAAAGTGGTTTTTCAAAGTTTCTTGGTACTATTGTCATTTTGGCCAAATAATTCTTTGCTTTGGGGCTGTCTTATGCATTGGAAGATGTTTAGCAGCACCCCTGGCCTCAACCCACTAGAAGCCAATAGCAGGAGATAGCCAACATACTCAAAATATCCCAATCAATAAAGTTATTGATGAAAATGAATAATGTGTCTTTTATTTTAAGAAAAACACTAAATTGATTTTTTGGCCAACTCAATAGTAGTAAAAAAAAAAGTATCCTGTGGCAGTGATACCATGTGATTAGCACAAGAAAGCATATGAAGTAAAGAAATTGTTCACCATGGAGAAAGACAATACAGGGGAGGATTGAATGTGGGAGGTAGGGGCTGGTTAGGGCTGGGGAGAGTAATGGGGGAAAGATGAGGACCATGGTAATTGAACAACAATAAAATTTTTTTAAAAAATCTTCACCAGTCAAGTAGATCCAGGGCATTTTATGGGTCAAGAAAAAAAATTAGAGAAAATTTTTACTCTTTATTTTTTCTTTTGCTCATGTGTTGCTGTATAGCCTTTCTAATTCAACTTCATTTCTGTGATACCCACTGGTACAGGTACTAACAAAGTTTGGCATAAAAGCTGAGTATACTCTTAATGAAACGCACGGCTACTCTCCAGCAGCCCTCCCAAATTACAGCACATTAGGGCTCATACAGCCAGTCCCTGTTCAGTCAAAGAAATGCATTTGTCTTAGACATTTTCCCAATTTTTGCCCAAATTATTTATTTTCAGATCCCCAAAGACATTTGAAAACAGAAAAATGTAATGTTCACTCACATTAACCCATTTTAAAAACACTTAAGGAGGCAATGTGAGGTTTCGTAATCCCCATATCAGTGCTACCAACTAATGACAACTCTCTGGGCTCTGGCTCCAGAAGAGAAAACATTTGGTTCATTTCGTGAAGGAAACAAACATCTGCTTTGCCTTTTATTCCTTAAAATTTCAAGGACCAATAGTGATGGTGCTTTGTTAAATGAGAGCAGAAAGGCATCTCTAGGAATGTTCAGAAGAATTTCATGTGTTAACGGAGAAGCTAGACAAACTTTCCTGATCATGAAGAGTCTACCTTAATCTAAGAGTAAATAATTTTATTTCAAAAAACCCCCCTCTTCCTACTCTTCCTATATTAGTGTACACACCCCAGTGAATTCAATTATTTTTAATGTGAACCACTTTATTCCCCACCAAATATACACCACTCTTATTTTTTTATTCATTCAACTCAGTTTTATTTCTAGATTTTTAATTTTCATTTATTTTATTTTATTGTTGTTCAAGTACAGTTGTTTGCCTTTTCCCACCCACTCCCCCCAACCCCAGCAATCTCCACCTCCCTCCCCTGATTCCACCCCCCTCTGGTTTTGTCCATGTGTCCTTTATAGTTGTTCCTGTAAAACCTTCACCCTTTCCCCCCCATTATCCCCTCCCACCTCCCCTCTGGTCACTCTCAGATTGTTCTTAATTTCAGTGTCTCTGGTTATATTTTGCTTGCTTGTTTCTTTTGTTCATTAGGTCCCACTTAAAGGTGAGAGTATATGGTATTTGTCCCTCACCGCCTGGCTTATTTCACTTAGTATAACACTCTCCAATTCCATCCATGCTGTCCCAAAGGGTAGGAGTTCCTTCTTTCTTTCTGCTATGTAGAATTCCATCGTGTAAATGTACCATAGTTTTTTTGATCCATTCATTTGCTGGTGGACACTTAGGTTGCTTTCACCACTTGGCTATTGTAAATGTGCTGCTATGAACATTGGGGGACTTAGGTTCTTCTGGATTAGTGTTTCAGGGTTCTTAGGGTATAATCCTAGCAATGGAATTGCCGGGTCAAAAGGCAGCTTCCAGTTTTAGTTCTCTGAGGGAATTCCATACTGTTTTCCATGGTGGCTGCACTAGTCTGCATTCCCACCAACACATTCTCTCCAACACTTGTTTGTTGATTTGGTTATGATGGCCATTCTCACCAGTGTGAGGTGGTATCTCATTGCGGTTTTAATTTGCATGTCTCTGATGGCTAGCAATGCTGAACATCTTTTCATATGTCTCTGGACCCTTTGTATGTCCTCCTTGGAGAAGTGTCTGTTCAAGTCCTTTGCCCATTACGTATTTATTTATATATTTTTAAAGATTTTATTTTTTATTTTTAGAGAGGGGGAAGAGAGGGAGAAAGAGAAGGAGAGAAATATCAATGTGTAGTTGCCTCTCATGTGGCTCTTACTGGGGACCTGGCCCACAACCCAGGCATGTGCCCTGACTGGGAATTGAACTGGCGATCTTTGGTCCACAGCCCGCTCTCAAACCACTGAGCTACACCAGCCAGGGCCTTTGCCCATTTTTTAATTGTGTTTTTTGTCTTCCTAGAGTGGAGTTATGTGAGTTCTTTATATATTTTGAAGATCATACCCTTGTCCAAGGTATCATTGGCAAATATGTTTTCTCACATGGTTGGTTCTCTTTTCATTTTAATGCTGTTTTCTTTAGCTGTGCAGAAGCTTTTTCTTTTGATGAGATCCTGTTTGTTTATTCTTTCCATTATGTCCCTTGCTCTAGGGGATATATCAGTGAAAATATTGCTGTGTGGAATATCTGAGATTTTCCTGCTTATGTTCTCCTGTATGACTTTTATGGTGTCATGACTTATATTTAAGTCTTTTATCTACCTTGAATTTATTTTTGTGTATGGTGTAAGTTGGTGATCGAGTTTCATTTTTTTGCATGTAGCTGTCCAGATCTCCCAACACCATTTGTAGAGGAGGCTATTTTTACTCCATTTTATGCTGCCACCCCCCTTGTCAAATATTAATTGACCGTAGAGACTTGGGTTTATTTCTGGGCTCTCTATTCTGTTCCATTGGTCTATGTGTCTGTTCTTATGCCAATACCAGGCTGTTTTGATTACAGTGTCCTTGTAGTATAGTTTGATATCAGGTATTGTGATCCCTTCAACTTTGTTCTTTCTCAAGATTGCTGAGGCTATTTGGGGTCTTTTTTGGTTCCGTATAAATTTTTGAAATATTCTAGATCTGTGAAATATGCCATTATGTTTTAATAGGAGTTGCATTGGATCTATAGACTGCTTTGGGTAGTGTGGGTATTGTAATGACGTAATTCTTCCAAACCATGAACATGATATATACTTACATTTATTTGTATCATCCTTAATTTCTTTGTTAAGTATTGTGTAGTTTTCTGAGTACAGGTCTTTTACCTCCTTCATTAAATTTATTCCTAGGTACTTTATTTTTCTCATTGCTACAGTAAATGGAATTTTTTCTCAGTTTATATTTCTGATAGCTCATTGTTGGTATACAGAAATGCCATCAGTTTCTGAATAATGAGTTTCTGTCTCACTATTTTGCAAAGTTCACTTATTCGAGTAGTTTTTTGGTGGAGACTATAGGGATTTCTATGTATACTATCATGTCATCTGCAAATAATAACAGTTATACTTCCTCCTTTCCAGTTTGGATGCCTTTTATTCCTTTTTCTTGTCTGATGGCTGTGGCTAGGACTTCCAATACTATGTTGAATGGGAGTGATGAAAGTGGACATCCTTGTCTTGTTCCTGATCTTAGTGGGAAAGCTTTTAGTTTTTGCCCATTGAGTATGATGTGGGCTTTAGGTCTCTCATACATGGCCTTTATTATGTTGAGGTAGGTTCCCTCTCTTCCCACTTTGCTGAGTGTTTTTATCATAAATGGGTGCTGTACCTTATCAAATGCTTTTTCTGCATCTATTGACATGATCATGTGATTTTTGTCTTTGCTTTTGTTTATATGATGTATTACATTTATTGATTTATGAATATTGTACCATCCTTGCATCCCTGGGATGAATCCCACTTGGTCATGGTGTATGATCTTTTTAATGTACTGCCAGATGCAGTTTGCCAATATTTTGTTGAGGACTTTACTGTGTATGTTCATCAGTGATATTGACCTGTAGTTTTCTTTCTTTGTTGTGTCTTTATCTGGTTTCAGGACTAGGATGATGCTGGCCTTGTAAAAAGAGTTTGGGAGTCTCCCTTCTTTTTGAGTTTTTTGGAATATTTTGAGAAGGATAGGAGTTGGTTCTTCTTTAAATGTTTGGTTAAATTCACCTGTAAAGCCATCTAGTCCAGGGCTTTTATGTGCTGGAAGTTTTTTTATATTACTGCCTCAATTTTGCTAGATGTTATTGGTCTATTCAGGCTTTCTGCTTCTTTTTGATTCCCAGAAATGTATCCATTTTGCCTAGGTCGTCCAATGTCTTGGTGTTTGGTTGTTCATAGTTGTTCATATTAATGTCTTACAATAGTCTGTATTTTTGTGGTATCAGTTTTTACTTTTCATCTTTCATTTCTGATTTTACTTATTTGGGTCCTTTCTATTTTTTTCTTGTTGAGTCTGGTTAAAAGTTTGTCAATATTGTTTATTTTTTCCAAGAACTAGCCCCTCAATTCATTGATCCTCTGAATTGTGTTTTTAGCTTCTGTGTCATTTAATTCTGCTCTGACCTTCATTATTTCCTTCCTTCTGCTCATTCTGGGCTTTATTGTTGTTCCTCTAGTTCTTTTAGATATATGGTTAGGTTGTTTGAGATTTTTCTATATTGTTTAGGTAGGCCTAAACAATATGAACTTCCCTCTAAGGACTGACTTCGCTGTGTCCCATAAGTTTTGGGTCGTTGTGTGTTCATTTTTGGTTTTTTCCAGGCTCTTTTTGATTTCTTCTTTGATTTCATTGTTATCCCACTCATTACCTAATAACAGGTTATTCAGTCTTCATGAATTTGAATGTTTTTGACTTTTTTTCCTTGAGGTTGTGTTCTAGTTTAAAGCTATTGTGATCTGAGAAGATGCTTGATATGATTTCAGTTTTCTTGAATTTGTTGAGTATGTTTTGTGTCCTACCATGTGGTTTATCTTTGAAAATAGTCCATGTGCATCTGAAAAGAATGTATATTTTTCTTCTTTGGTGTGAAATGCCCTGTAAATATCAATTAAGTACATTTGATCTAGAGTGTCATTCAATGCTACAGTATCCTTGTTGATTTTTTGTTAGGATGATCTATCCATTGTTGATAGTAGGGTGTTAAAAATCCCCTACAATGACTGTATTGCTGTCAGTCTCTTTATAGTCCTGCAAGATTTTCCTTATATATTTAGGTGCTCCTATATTGGGTGCATATATGTTTGCAAAGGTTATAGCCTCTTGCTGGACTACTCCCTTAAGTATTATGTAGTGACTTTCCTTGTCTCTTATTATGGCCTCTGTTTTGAAGTCTACTTTGTCTGATACAAGTATTTCTACCCCAGCTTTTTTTATGTCCACTTCCTTGGAATACTTTTTCCTTCCCTTCACCTTCAGCCTGTGTAGATCTTTTGTTCTGAAGTGGGACTCTTATGATAACATATATGTGGGTTGTGTTTTCCAATTCATTCAGCTACCCTATATCTTTTCATTGGAGATTATAATCCATTTACATTTAAGGTTATTATTTATAGGTATTTATTCATGCCATCTTAGCCTTTATATCTGTGTTCAATCTCTCTCTATTTCTTCCTCTTCTTAAAATAGTCCCTTTAGCATCTCTTGAATGCTAGATTGGTGGAGATGTAGTCTTTTAGCCTTTTTATTTTTGTTGGGAAGGTCCTTATTTCACCATCCATTTTAAATGAGAGCATTGCTGGGTAGAGTAGTCTTGGTTGCAGGTCTTTGCTTTCCATTGGAATAATTTGTGCCATTACAATCTGGCTTGCAGTGTTTCTATTGAGAAATCAGTTGATAGCTTTATCAGAGCTCCTTTGTATATTACTAGCTGTTTCTCCCTGGATGCCTTCAAGATTCTCTCTTTGTCTTTAAATTTTGCCATTTTAAACATGATGTGTCCTGGTGTGGGCCTCTTTTGGTTCATCTTGATTGAGATCCTCTGTGCTTCCTGAACTTGTGTGACTTTTTTCCCTCAACAAGTTAGGGAAGTTTCTGTCGTTTTTTCAAACAGGTTTTCTAACCCTTGCTCCTTTTCTACTTCTTCTGGTGTCCCTGTGATGTGAATATTGTTATGTTCCCTGTTGTCCTGAAGCTCCGTTAAGCTCTCTTTGTTGTTCTGACTCTTATTATTGTTGCTCTGACTGGGTGTTTTTTCTACCTTATCTTCCAGCCTGCTCATTCAACCTTTCCTTCATCTAGCCTGCTTTTATTTCCTTCTAGTGTATTCCTCATTTCAGATATTGTATTCTTCATTTTTTCCTGGCTCTAATTCATAGTTTCTATGTCCTTTTTCATTCTGATGTAGTTCCCACTAAGTTTCTTATAGTTCCCATAAAGTTCCTGGTAGTTCTCACTGATTTCCCTGAACATCCTTTTCACCATTATTTGATCTCTATGTCTAATAAATTGCTCACCTCAGTTTCACTTAGCACTTTTTCTGGTAATTCCCCCTTTCCTTTTGATTTGGGGTTGTTTCGTTGTCCACTTTAGGTGACTCTTATTGTCTCTGTGTATCACATTGATCTGCTTTGACTCCCTGTTTTTATGCAGTGGCCTTCTCTGGTAGGAAACCTGTGGCACTCAGTGGTGCAGTCTCCTTGATGTCGAGATGCCAGTTATGCCATGTATGCAGGCTCTCCTGTTGTCATTGGGTTTGGTTGTTGTTGGCTCATTAGTGAGTTCTCCTTTCCACACCACCCACCACATCTTGTATGCTGTTGTACAGGTGCTGCCAGCACAAAACAAACCAACCCAGCAAACAAAACCCACACCATCAAAAATACCCCCCAGCACATCTGCAATATCAACAACAAATGAGCAAAGATTAATAAAGGTGAAAAGAAAGTAAAACTAGTATAAGAAAGGAAAAAGAATATGAGATGACTAATGAAAAAAATGATTTGGAGAGGTAGAGGGAGGAAAAATAATAACAGTAGGGAATAGAAACAAGGAAATAGAGAAAATAAAATTTACAATGTAAGTAAAAAAGCATGGGAAGGAGGTAAAATGGAGTAAGAAAAGGCCAGAATGTAATATGAGGTTTGAAATTTTAAACAATGAAAAAATAGGAACAAAATTGAAGAAAGCAACCACCACAAAATATCAATGACAAATGAGCAAAGATTAATAAAGGTGGAAATAGAATAATAATACTATAAGAAGGAAAAAAGAAAATATTGTGAGATGTCTAAAGGAAGGAAAAATGATTTTGAGAGGATAGAGGGAGGACAAATAATAAGAGTAAGGAATAGAAAGCAGGCTAAGAGAGGGAAAAATAAAATTTCCAATAATGTATAGTTTCTGATAATTTAACTGTCCATTTCATGTGAGAGGCCAATCTGTGTAAAAGGGTTAGCTCGTTCCTGCTTGGCACTGATGGCAGCTCTGTGTAAGAGCTGAGGCTGGGCAAGGCCCTGAACAACCCTTGCTGTGCCTGTCTCTAATCTCTCTGCTCTGCTGGCTTCAGTGGATTAAGGCCCAAGGAACCAGCATAGCCCATAGCATCTGATGAAAATTTCTTGTTGTTTTGAGGTAGGCCCATATCACTATGAATTTTCCTCTTAGTACTCCTTCTGCTGTTTCCATTGATTTTTCACATTGTGTTTCTATTTTCATTTTTCTCAAGATATTTCTATTTTCTCCTTGATTTCTTTATTAATCCATTTATTGTTTAATAGCATGTTGTTTAGCCTTTGCATGTTTGTGTTTTTTCTAGCTTCTTGTAATTGAGTTTTAGTTTCACATTACTATGTTCAAAAAAGATACTTGATATGATTTCAATCTTATTAAATGTATTGAAAATCTTTGTGTGTCCTAACATGTGGTCTATCCTGGAAAATGTCCCACATGTGCTTGAAAAGTATGTGTATTCTGCTCTGGCAAGGTAGCTACTTTTATTTTTGTTAAAATTTGCTTTATGTGGTAGGTGCTCCTACATTGGATGCGTAGATGTTTACAAGACATATCCCATTGGTGGACTGAAACCTTTATCATTATATAATGACTTTCTTTGTTCCCTGTTACAGCCTTTGTTTTAAAGTCTATTTTGTCTGATATAAGTATTGCTATCCCAGCTTTTTTTTGTTTCCATTTACATGAAATATTGTTTTCATCCCTTCACTTTCAATCTGTGTGTCTTTTAATCTGGAGTATCCTGCAAGCAGCCTATGTACGGGTGCTGTTTTATTAATCATTAAACCTACTCTTTGTCTTTTGATTGGAGCACTTAGTCCATTTACATTTACAATAATTATTGATACTTATGTAATTATTGTCGTTTTGTCAATTGTTAACTTGTGCTGAACTTGGAGGCACTCTGAGACCGGTAACAGTGTGAGCTGAGGCTGGCTGCCACTTGTGCCAGGCTTGGGGCTACTTGGTAGGAATTGCCCTAAGAACCAAGTCCAGCTGTCACTTGTGCCATCCAGGCTTGGTGCTGCTTAGTAGGAGCTACAACGTGAGCCAAAGCCAGCTGCCACTTGTGTGGTGCTTGAGGGCATTTTGGAGTGACTGTGTAAGTGCCGAGACCAGACCCTGCTGGTGTGCAGAGTCTGAAGCAACCGGAGGGGACTCCAGCTAGGTGAATATGTTTGCAAAGAGTTTGAGAAGGATTAGTATTAATTCATTTTTGAATGTTTGATAAAATTGTCTAGTGAAACCATGTGGTCCTGGGCTTTTCTTCACTGAGAAATTTGTGCTTACTGATTTAATCTCCGTACTAGTAATTGATCTGTGCAGAGTTTCTACTTTTTCCTGATTCAGTATCGGGATGTTGTATGTTTCTAAGAATTTTTCCATTTCTTCTAGGTTGTCCAGTTTGCTGGTGTTTAGTTGTTCATAGTAGCCTCTTGTGACCCCTTGTATTTCTGTAGTATCAGCTACATTGTCCCATTTTTAATGTATAATCTTGTCGATTGGGTCCCCTCTCTTTTTTCTCTGGTTAGTCTATCTAAAGGTTTGTTAATTTTGTTTATCATTTCAAAAAGCCAACTCTGTTTGGGTAATCTTCTCTATCGTTTTTCTCTTCTCCACTTCATTTATCTGTGCTCTAGTCTTTATTGTTTCCTTCCTAATGATAACTTTGGGTTTAGTTTGTTCTTCTTGTTCTAGTTTTTTAAGGTGTAGAATTAGGTTGTTTATCTGGGATCTTTCTGGCCTCTGAATTTATTTATTTAATATAGGCATTTATTGCTATAAACTTTCCTATTACAACAGCTTTTGCTGCATCCTGTAAGCTTTAGTATGCTGTGAGGATTTTTTACTTGTGTGTATCAACAAACTTTTATTTCACCTTTAATTTCTTCTTTGATCCATTTGTTGCTCAGGAGAGTGTTAATTTCCATGTATTCATAAATTTTCCAGTTATCCTCTGGTTATTGAATTTTAGTTTCATGCCGTGTAGTCAGAGAAGATACTTTGTGTGACTTCAATCATCTTGAATGTGCTGACTTGTTTTGTGGCCTAATATACAGTCTGTCCTAGAAAATGTTCCTTGTGCACTGAGAAGAATGTGTGTGCTACTGGTGTTGGATAAAATTGTTGGGCATATGTCTTTAGAGCCAGGTGGTCTAGAATGTTGTTCAAATACAGTGTTCCCTTATTGATTTCTCTGTCTCAATGATCTATCCATTGTTAAGTATGGAGTATTAAAGTCCCCAACTATTATTATATTGCTATTTATTTCTCCTTTTTAGCTGTTTTTGCTTTATATATTTAGGTGTTCTAAGGTTAGATGCATAAATATTTACAGTTGTTATGACTTCTTAATGTATAGACTCCTTTATCATTTTAAAATTACCTTTTTGTCTTTTTAAAACATTTTTAGATCAAAGTCTATTTTGTTTGATGGAAATGTAGCTATTCCTGCTTTTTGTGTGTGTGGTGGGGGTTACCATTTTCCTGAAATGTCTTTTTCTGTCCCTTCTCTGGGTCTCTGTGTATCCTTAAGACTAATGTGATTTTCTGGGAGCCAGCATATTGTTGGATCTTGTGCTGTTGCTTTTGTTTTATTTAATCCATTCAGTCATTCTGTGTCTTTTGATTGGATAATTTAATCCATTTACACATAAAGTAAATACCGATAGGTAAGGACTTTCTATTGTCATTTTGTTAATTATTTTCTGGTTGTTTCCTAAGCTCTATTGTCTCTTGTTCGTTAATCTGCTGTCTTTTTCTTTTATGTTTTGATGTCTTTTGATATTAGTATGGTTTTGCCTCTTCATCAGATTTTTTTAGTGTAATTACTATAGGTTTTCCCTTATCATCACCATGAGGCTTACATAAAATATCTTAATGTTATAGCAGTTTATTTTAAGCTGACAACAACTTAACATCAATTGGTATTCCTACAGTTTACACTTTTACTTCTCTTCCCCCTCATATTTTATGTTATTGCTGTTATAATTTACATATTTCTATATTGTATAACTAATAACAGATAACTATAATAATGGTTATTTTACTACATATGTTTTTAACTCTTAAATTAGAGTTCTAAGTGAATTATCACCACCATTATCATATTATAGAACCTAACTTTGTATGTTTACCATTACCTGTAAGTTTTGTGCTACTTATTATGTTTTATGATGTTAATTAGCATCCTTTTGCTTCCCTTTAGCATTTCTTGTAAGGCAGGAGAGTGGTAATGAATTCCCTCATATTTTGTTTTTTCAGGAAAGTCTTTATCCTTCTATTTCTGAAAGACAGATTTTTGAGGTATAGAATCCTTGGTAAACAGTTTTCTTTTGCTTTCAGTATTTTTAATATGTCATTCCATTCCTTCTGGCCTGAAAAGTCTCTGTTGAGAAGTCTGCTGGTAGTTTTATGGGGACTCCCTTGAATATAACTTCTCTCTTTTCTCTTGCTGCTTTTAAAATTCTTTGTCCTTGACTTTTGAAAATTTAATTATAATGTGTCTCAGATTAACACTATTTGGGCTTAACATATATGGTGTCATTTGGGGCTCATGAATATAGGTTTGCATTTCTGCCCCCAGATTTGGGAAGTTTTATTGTTTTAAATATATTTTCCCCCTTTCTTTTTCCTTTCCTAAAATTTCGATAATGCAAATATTATTTGTTTTCATTGTGTCCCACAATTTCCTTAGGCTTTCTGTACTCTTTTTCAGTTTTTTGGTCCTCTGACTAAATAATTTCAGATATCCTATCATTCAGGTTGCCGATTCTTTCTTAGGCATGGTCAAGTCTACTTTTGAAACTCTGTTGAATTCTTGAGTTCAATTACTGTATATTTCAGCTGTGGGACTTCTACCTGGGTTATCTATCTGTCTGTCTATTTATACAATTTCTGTTGCTTTGTCAAACTTCTTGTTTAGTTCATGCATTGTTTTCTTAATTTCATTTACTTACCTGTCTGTGTTCTTTAAAAAAAAAAGATTTTATTTATTTGTTTTTAGAGACAGGGAAGGGAAGGAGAAAGAGAGGAAGAGAAACATGAATATATGGTTGCCTCTCATGCACGCCCCCCACTGGGGACCTGGTCCGAAACCGAAGCCTATGCCCTGACTGGGAATCCAACCAGTGACCCTTTGGTTTGCAGCCCACACTCAGTCCTCTGAGCTACACCAGCCAGGGCTGTCTGTGTATTCTTATAGTTCACCAAATTTCCTTAAGAGGATTATTCTGAATTCATTGTCCAACAGTTCATAGATCTCCATTTCCTTAGGGTCAGTTATTGGAGGTTTATTAGTTTCCTTTGGTAGTGTCATATTACCTGATTTTAAAATCCTTGATTCCTTACATTGGTATATGAACATTTAAGTAATCAGGCTCCTCTTCCGGACTTTACAGGCTTACTTTGTCATAGGCGGATTTTCACAAGTCTGCTTAGTTTGGGTTTCTGGGTGTGTCTGCTGATAATACCCTTGGGCACATGGGCCTGCTAATTATGGTCTGTTTGGGGGTGAAGCAACTGTTTGAGCTCTTTAGTTGGGGATAGGGAGGTGTGCGTGTGGTTGAGAATGGCTGCATGGGATTTCTACCCCAGTGAGGCTGTCAAAGGGGCTCCACAGTTGCCTGGATTCTCTGGTCAGGCATACTACACAGTAGGGACCAGGTCCTATGTTCGGTATGGGGCTATGAATAAGCTTCCTCACTGTGGTGGGGCAGCAGGACAGGACCCAAGGCCTGTATAGCTCATTTGGGGAGGACTCCAATCAAGCAAGAATGTGCACTGAATTCCCTGGTCTTCAGATGCGGCCATTGGTTTTGTTCTACAGATAAGGAAGCCACAGACTGTGTTATCTGTTCAAGTGCCACTTGAATACATAGGACTGTTGAATGGGCTGCACAGCTTCCCATGTGCTCTGGTTAACTTTCTTGGTTGGACAGACTGAAGGCTGTATTCAGTGGTGAATGGGGATATGAATTAGTTTCCCTGCCCGCGTACAGTGGGAGAAGCAGCTCTCAAGCTGGTAAAGCTCCTTGTTGTCTTAACTCAAGCCAACCCATACCCCAAGTTCCTTAGCCAAACAGGACCACTGGCTTTGCTCTGCAAACTATTTGCTATGCCTGCTTGTCTCTTGGCTAGAGCATTGCTATCTGATGCAGCTTCTGGATGTTCTCACCAGTCCTTCTAGTCACATGGGGCTAGGGGACACTCTCCACAGCAGGCAGGGCTATGTCTCAGTTCCTTTGTCTGGGCAGGATGGAAGGGGCTATTTTAGGCCTCCCAATTTTTCTAAAACAGGCTTCCCAATCAGGAGGGTCTGGGAACTGCCCTCAGCCTTGACCATGAACAACTCGGCCTGCATGAGTATAACAGGGGCATACTCCATGGCTGGTACTGGCTTTGCTCTGGGGGCAATGAGGTCTGCCTGACTGCCTGTTGCCTTGAGCATTTCTAGGTTACACCACTTCCAGCCCCTCTGGCCAGATGGGCCTGAGGAAATATGGGTGGGTGGGGCTGTGACTCAGCTCCATTTCTCAGCACAGGCAAGCCACCTTTAGGGCCCATAGGACTCTTTCTTTGAGGATTCTAATCAGGCAAAGCTGCACCCCACTCCACCAGGTTCCCTTGTCAGAGTGCATTAGCAACTCGGTTCTGCAGGTGAGCAAAGCTGCTGGCTGGGATATCTACTTGGGCACCTCAGGTATTACATTGGTCTGCCGAGATCCACGTGCTGGCTGTTGCCAGCTCCTCCCCGCTACTCCATCACAATCAGATCACCAGTGTGGTTGAGCCCTACAGATGCTCCTGTAATCCCCCTTTGATAAGACCAGAGTAGAGGCTCCCACAGAGCTGGGGGAGCACGTTGCCCCCTTGTCTCTCCTGTCTCACTGGAGGAACTGAAGGCTCAGTGGAGACCTTTCTGAGTGATGCAGCCTTGGCCTGGAGGAGGGACAATGTGGTCAGTGTGTAGCCCTTCCCCTTACCCCTTTCATGAGATCTATCTTGTTCGCTGTGGTGCAGGGGGCTGTTCCAGGATTCTCTCAGCGGTGTCCTGTTCATGAATAGTTGTTAGTTGTTTTCCCTATAAGGGGGAGTGAGGTCAGGAACGTCCTATGTTGCCATCTTGGGGACTTTGCTCTCGAGATATCATCTGTAAGCCTGGCTGTATGAAGCTCATGGACCTGGGCAGCAGAAAAGAATGGGCACTTTCTATGGGCCATTGAATGCCCAGGGCGGGGGAAGAGGCTGAGTTCCCAGCCTCTTTTAGTCACAGGGCTTGACAAGAAGACAAGGATGAAGGGAATTCCCATTCTGAAACCCGACACCAAGCTCTCACAGGGGAAGTTTCGGAGGTAAAATAAATCTTTGAAACACTCCACAGACAGAGCCAAGAGACCTAGATACCCTTTCACATTCCCCACATGGAGACAGTATAATAAAGTGAAGAAGGGACGGGCATTAGCTCAGCCACGGGTTAGGCCCTGGTTCTGCCCCCTCCTCCCTTTGGGGACCTTAGCAGATACCCAATGAGCTGGAACTTAGTTTTTTCACTTGTGAAACAAGGATGACACCCATGTCTAGGAGCTATCATAAATGCAGTCTTATGTACACAGTGCTTGGCAAGGAGTGAGCCTTCAGTGGATCGTAGCCATCACTATTATTTTTTGCAGAAGATTTCCGACCCAGAGAGTTGGTAGTGCAATTTGCAGCTTTTCTGTAAGGACAGCCCTCCATTTGGCCTGCAGGTCTCTCATCCCATTCTCGTTTCCTGTTTTCTCAAATTTCCCAAATTATTCTACAGATCGTCATTTGGTTTCCAGGGAGGATGGAAGGAAAATCATTTTGTTAAGCTTCTGCGTCCCTATAGAGTGTGAATAACTTTAATGGCCATAAACTTTTCAGCCTGAGCTCTTCAATACATGCCGCTGCTTATGCCAACTCCACACAGCCCCTCTCCGGCATCCCAAAGTTGTTTGCTTCAAATCTTTGATGGGGTCCAAAATCTGTGGACATTAATGGATGACGGGTTGACTCTGGAAACAGCTTGACCATCAACAATCTAACAATCATAAAATAGCCATAAAGTCGTGCTTGTGTGGGCTGTAATACTGATTGTATTCACGGTGGCCAAATAAATGACGGAAGCGCCACAATGTGAGGCAGTGAAATCTGGATAGCTGATCAGCGGCACCAGCCTGAAGAGAGCTGCCGGGGAAATGCAGAACCATTCTTTCTAGATGAAGCAAATCTGATAAGCATTTTCAGTCTCCCGGTGAGAGACACATGGGGAGATCCAGGAAGCCAAATGCCCATCCGTGTTCCCATTTACTCCTTTAAACAAGTTCCCGCGGGGCACGTTTTGAGAAGCAGGCTATACCTGGCCAAGAGATGTTACCAATTAAGGGACGTCACTGATCTAAACAAGCTTTTCTTGGAGGTATTTTGAAAAGATCATCACGGAACTAAACGTTAGTATGTAAATGTGGTATTACCATTTCCATCCCTCCAGACTGAGCCCTATCATCGTGCTGCCTTGAGCTCCCTCACTCTGGCTGCCACCCAGGATTCCCACACTCCCCAGAGGGGTCTGTGTTCTAAAATGCCCAGCTTCCTCTACCGTTCCTGCTCTCCTCAGGAGGCTGATCTGCATTAGAGACTGGGAGAGAGTGATGAGCTCAAATCGATTCACAATATTGTGTTAGTGACAGTCCTTAGCAACACTGGCACAGTATTTGCAATTTAAAAGATAACACCCCTGAAATCAAATAAATCTCTAAGTTTTGAGATTTCAGGCACAGTGAAAGGGAATAAAAAAGCTCCAGAAGGGAGCCCTCTTGGTTAGCTTCTCTGTTGTTGCCCTTGTTTCACAACTTTTCCCATGTTTTCCCTTAAGAATTCAACAAGTGACCTGGCTGGTGTGGCTCAGTGGATTGAGCACAGGCCTGTGAACCAAAGGGTCACTGGTTTGATTTCCAGTTAGGGCACACACCTGGGTTGCAGGCCAGGTCCCCAGTAGGGGGCGTGAGAGAGGCAACCACACATTGATGTTTCTCTCCCTCTCTTCCTCCCTTCCCCTCTCTCTAAAAATAAATAAAATGTTTTTTAAAAAAGAATTCAGTAAGTATTTATTGAGAGATTAAAATATCCTTGTTATTGTTCTGGAAGTTTAAACACATCAGTACATAAAACAAAGATCTCTAACCTTGGGGGCTGTATATTGGGCATAATAAGTATATTTTAGAGATTTTGAGGGTGATAATTTCTTTGGGGAAGAAAGTAGCAGAGTAAGGGGGCATGAGAGTGCTTGGTAGGTGGGTTGAAGGTTGTAATTTTAAATGCAGAGTTCAGGAAGGCCTCATTGAGGTACAAGCATTTATGTAAAACTTGGAGGAGAGGGAATTAGACAAGATCTTGGAGAAGCCTGCCTTTAAAGGAATTGCTAAAGTAGTGCCTGGTGTCTTAAAGGAAGAGTGAAGGGGTCAGTGTGGCTGAAATCGAGAGAACATCGAGAAGAGTAGTAAGAAATGAGATCCTGGAGGGGATGGGGAGCCAGGCAGCTTAAAGGTTCTTAGCTCTCCACCCCTATTCCCAGGACACAAGGGAGTCTTTGGTAGAAGACGAGAATGGGAAAAGGGAGACAGAGGATTCATCTTGTACATAAGAAATTTTTCTTATAGATCAGGAATTGATTGTATTTTCTCAAGATCAATACAAGGTAATACAAACCTTCATATTCAAATAAAGAAGTCAAAAACATTATTGAAACCTATACTTCTACCCTCTTGCGTTTGGGCTAGGTAGACAAAGTGCTGCTCTTTGGAGAATGTGTTTGAAGAAAAGTCATCCTACTTGAATACTTGGCTCTCCTTTCTCCTTTTGGATGGGCTTTGGTCAAAGGTCTCCTTTGAGGCTGACCTTCCACATATGGTCGTCTGATTGACATCAGTTGCAAATTCAAGGACAGGGATGGCTACAGAACCTCGGTCTTCAACAGAGAACACAGGAATAGAAAAATTTCCCTGGCTCAGTCATTCATTACGAATAGATTCATCATTTCTCCACAGTTAAGGGCTTCAAGGTGATCTGGTGAAACTCTGGGTTCATATAGCAAACATTCCCGTGGATACTCATGTGCTCATTTACCAGCCCAGGTGTCTCTCGGGGTGACAGTTTGGGGATCATCCTACATTTAAAATATTTTCTCTGTATTTAAAAACCTCAGAAACACAAACCCTGGCCCTAATTCAGAAAACTGGCTGGTCTCATATTTGTAAGATATTTCTCCTCTAACAATAACAGAATATCATTCTATGAAGAGTGTTTAGAAGTACAAGGTGGGGAGTTAGAAAGCTTGGGTTCCAGGGAAGATTGCCTGGAGATTAGATCAGATGATCTCTGAAATCCTGGGATCCTTAAAAAAATATATTTAGTGAGTCTAACTTTGAGGGAATTGGCAGAAATCAGCCATGCCATATATTCATTCATTAAAAAATTATGGTGTAATTATCCTAAGCTAAGTCCTACGTGTTATATTGTTGTTGATAAAATAGATCTGAGGTGCTTATTTCCATGGCTTAACTCTCGTCACAGGCACCTAATTGTTGAGATTGTCTGGATTGCTATTTTGAAAAATACCCTGAGGTTCAATTAAGATATGGGCCGTGATTGCTTAGCTGTGTCTACCCTGAGCAAATGCAAAGTCTCCTTGCACAAATGGAGCATAAACACTGATGATACTGTTTTTGAGAAGCAACATTGGAGTCGTTCCTGAAATTTCCAGGAATCTCCCACACAGAGTCCAGTATTATATCATTGTTCAAAAACAGGTCTCCTATCTTCCTGATGGAGAGCAATGAGCTCTAGAATTAAAGGAGGGAAAGAAAGGATTTAGACTCAAAGGTGATCTTTCTATGGCAGGGAACATTGGCAAAGTGACACTTCAAGGAGAACTTGAAGGCTGTTCTATACCAAGCTGGTACTGGAGAAGTTCAAGGAATACTTGACTGATCCCTGATGTAGCTCTAGTGATGGACAAATCAACTTTCTCCTTTAACTCACACTAAATTATCATTGTGTGTTTCACAGTTCTGAGCTAATCTTTTTAGCCATTTCCTTCTGCAACTCTACTTATCTGCCAGCCACTTAAATTCACTTTGCGCAGCTGACTGTGGTGTTATCACAGTCTTCCTTATCCTAATGCATTTAATAGTCCTGTGGCTTTAAAAGGTTGCCAACACAGGGCAACAGCTGAAAAATGCTACTTCCCAGCCAGACTTTCTTTTCCCTGACTGGTTTACAACTACAATTTGCCATTTTTATAGCTTCAATTCTTTGCTGGTCTAATTGCAGTCATTGGTTTTCAACCATATATTTCTCCTGATGGATTTGGGACCAGGGTGGGGGGTGGGGTGGGGGGGCAGTTATAGTATTACATTTTCCAACACATGTTGAGTAAGGGTCTGGTACCTGACAATTTAGTATTATCGTTTCATTTGAAACAGATCCTTATAATCTACTGGTGGGTTGAAAGGCAATCAAATAACATTATAATATAGGAAAATGCAGATTTAACTTGGAGGCAATGTGGTATGATAGGAAGACATTACATATGCAAGTTCAAATTCCAGTCCTGCCATGTAGTTACTAGCTGTTCACCTAGGATAGGTTACCTAACTTCTCTGGCTTAATATTCTTTATCTGTAAATAGAACAGGTATACTACCTTGCATAGTTACAAGATTGAGATATAATACATGTGAAAAATACCTGGAATAAGGTAGACACTCTGTGGTTACTAGTTTTAGTAATGTTAAATATTTTAATAATTTAAGTTAGTAAATTATTACTAATGGTTCACCAACCAAAAAGGCTGGGAGTATGCAAATTACAGGTTCTGACCCAGACCCTAGAGTCCATGAGGGCACTGTGGCTGCCTTCACCGCTGTGCGGCAGGGCCACTTGCCAGATGCCTCCCTCCTTGCTCCTCCTTCCTCAACACACTCCTGCCCATCCTCCTGTGACGGAAGCTCTGGAAGGGGTTGTGGGGGTGAAGCGTGGTGGAAAGGCCCCTGTGCAGTGCGTGTAATTAGGGTAGAGGCCCGGAAACAGGAATATTTGAAATACTTCAACATTCTGTGTGGCGTGGGCCCAGCTCCTATTCGGAAAGGCCAGTGGAAAGTGAGTTGCGGCACACAGGACCCACCCCCACAGATAGGTTCTCCCGTGGGAAATCAGGCCTGCATTGCACCTAGGCTGCTCTGAGACTTGCTTTTGCTAAAACTCACCCACCCTGAATTGAGGCAGCAAATGTTTACTGCATATCTTTAAAGTAACTTCCTAAAACCTATGCTAAACCTCCCAAGGACCAGTGTAACCAGTTCAACCACTTTTCCCTTTACATTTGCAAATATCCTTCCTCTTTGGTGTAATTAGCAACATCCTCTCCTTTGTTTTCTGTAAAGAGTAACCACCTAAAGCGAACTTGTGCATAGTAAATGAGGACCATCCTCAATGTAATATGCCCAGAAAAGCAATAAAAGCCTGTCAAGGAAAGGGTCAATGTGGTATGCTCTCCCCTTGAGAGAGTGGCTGCTCTGTCCCTTTTTCTCCACAGGATTTCTGTAGTCTGTGTGAACTTGTCCATTGCTGCCACAGCACAGATCCCACAGGCCAGGATCCGCATCACTTCAAGACCATGTCCACAAGCTAATATAGCATCCAAAGAAAAAACCATACTTATGCTTGTGAGTAAGGGGTCCAGTGTTACAGAACAGACGTGGGGGGTGGGGGTGAACAATATACTATTACCGAAAGGAACCCCCCTTTCTCTCCGGGGTCCCACCCACCTACTAGGTTCGCCTTGCCTGCCACCAGAGGAAAGACGTCTCTCAATGCCAGAGATTGGTGAAAAGGAAAGGAATTATTTATATAAAAGTCATACAAACTTAGAGTAATGACTTAATGTCCTCATTCAAATACTAAAGTCCTTTAGAATACCCACAGATGCTTACAGTCCTTACTCTTCCCTCTGCCCTGTCTGGGGTACCGTATCTCAGGAAAAGAAGTAGAAGTCCGTGATTCAGGCTCCCGGCACCATCAGCTGTGTCACCACTACAGGGTCCCCACTCTACCAAAGCAGCATGGTTCTCTCCTCCCTCTTTTCCACCAAAGCCGCGTGGTCCTCTCTGCGGAATGGCTGCGTGCCTGAGTTCTAAATCCCAGCGCCAATATTCCTCTGCAGCCCCATTTCCAAGTCTTCCTACAATCAGTTACACCTGCCAGCATTCCCGTATTCCTCCAGCTTTACTGGGCTGCCATAGTCTGGGCAGGCCTGGCCCCATGGCACGGAGCCAATCATCTCCAAGCTCTCACCCAGGCGCTGTAACTAGGGGGAGTTGCCTCCCAGTTACATCTTGGGTGGAAGTCACTTCCATCCCCCTGGCTCAAAGTACGGCCACGGCTATTTAACAAATCCACGAAACCAGTTAAAGGTTACAGATATGTTAAATGGCCATGCCAGGGGTCAGCTGCACCGCTGTTGCTGTACAAAACAGCTCTGAAGGGCTCTGCTCCATGTGTCCCATCCCCCCGCTCAGACTGGTGGGGGTGAGGACATCCTATATATATTTTTCTAATATTTCCTGGACACCTTGAGTTCTAGACCCCATTACAAATCCCTATTTGGGGCCCCCCTCTCGGCTGCATTCTGTTACACCAAGGCAGTCTGAGGCTTCCTGCAGCAGGAAGGCTACTCATCTGCCATTTCTTCTTCCCATCCCTTCTCCTCCCTCCCACCAGCTCGTTCTCTTCAAAAAGCTCCAGGGCAAGAAGCAGAAAGCAAGAAAGGTGTGGTGTAGATGAAGTCCCTCTACCTCTTCTTATTTCCCCCCCAGCTTTATTGCCCCTAGGTATAGTTGACAAATAAAAATTGTTTGTATTTACAGTATAAAACTTGGTTTTGATACACTCTGTGAAAAAGTCACCATAGTCAAGCAAGCAAATTAACATCGCCATCCCTTTAACTTCCCTGAGGTGGGTCCTGACTCTCCCTGTCCAGTTCTGTGTGTAACAAAGGATTCTAATTAGCCAGCTGGAATTTCTCAAACCCAATTCAGCAACAGCTCAACTGTTCCAGCGGAAAGGATGGACCAGCTCAACCAAGTAGCAACCAGGTTATTCGTTCCTTGCTCAATTAGGCTTTTAGGAGGTTCATGTTGGAAAGGAAGTTGATAATCAACTAATTAATCCCCTTCAATAGGACAGTTGTGCACCAGGCCTGGGGAAGCGGAATGGAACTCAGGTGAGGCCGCACGGACAGCAACGAGGCCTGAGCAGAGGCCGGTCTGGTGTCACAGCTTTGTTACCAAAGAATGTACTTTAGTTTTATTTAAATTCTTTTAGTTTATTTTTAAAGTCATTTAAGATAAAGAAAGAGACAACACTGCCCCTTCTCAAACAAGTGTTTTTGGTTCTTTGATCGTGGGAAAATTACTCACCTTACTGAATTTGGAAGCCCCATCAGAGAAGGTTCAGATACACACAGGAGTTAGTTGTAATACAGATCATGAAATGAAACACATGAGCAGCACCTGTGACTCAGGCAGTTACCAGGAGTAATCTTCAGGTCCCCTTCCAAAAGTCGGTACCTAATTTTCTAAGAATAATTTTGTACTCCAAACTTAAAGGGTCCTCTACCCCAGTCGGTACAAACCTCAGGCCCCATGAAACCCGGATTTGCCCTTAGAGAAGCGGCTTTCTAAGATGTAGTGGAAATGCTTTGGAGTCAGACTGACTTGGGTTCAGTTTCCCTGCGTTGGCTATTAGCTGGCTGACCTTGGCGAGCTTAAGATCTCTGTGCCTCCCTTTCTTCATCTATAAAATGTAGATAATGAGCTCTGGCTGGGTAGCTCAGTTGGTTGGAGCACCTTCCCAGCATGCCAAGGCTGTGCGTTTGATTCCAGGTCGGGGCATATGTAAGAATCAACCAATGAATGTATAAAGCAATGGAATAAGTGGAACAACAAATCGATGTTTCTCTCTCTCAAATAAAATTAAAAACCAATTAAAAGTCCAGATAATGAATCCAATTGCCTAGCGTTGTGTGAGGTTTCAGCAAGGTAAGATAAGAGATATCTTTGGTTTGGTGCCCGGCCAGAGCAAACCTGCGATAAAGTGTATCTTGTGTTCTGTGGGGAGGTTGTCTGATGCCATGAAGGCTTTAGAACCAGACATCTGTCTCCATTCAAATGCCCACTTCATTTTCCAGTACTTTCTGTGTTACCTCGGGCAGCTTACTCTTTTTAAGCCTTAGTTTTCTCATCTTAAAATGAGGTAATAAAACCTCACCAACAGAGTGCTTTAAGATTAAATGAGATGATGTAAAGTGCTTAGCGGAGCTACTGCTCTTGGCTCAAGTAACAACAACAACCACAACCACAACACTCAACGTGCCTCGCAGCAGCGGCTTCCACACCTGTCGGTTACAACCCACAGCACGAAATACATCTTACGTCGTTCCTCAGTGCACACATACACATTGCCACAGGGCTGTTGTGTGAACCAAGGCGGACGACGTAAGTTATCAGACACACATACTTGGCGATATGTATGCTTTGAGCACATTGTATGCTTCACACAGGGCTCTAGCACGGGAAGCTAAAGAATGCTGGATTGGGCTTTCCCAATAATACACCCGAATAGCGTTGGCGCCTCAGAAAGCTACATGCTTGTCCTTTTCTCAGCCCCCCATTTCACTCTGATTCCCTTACTTCCTTTATCAGAATCCCATGGAATTTAGGGGAGAAAAAAAGATTTTTAGTATGTGAAAAATCTACCTGAATGCACTGACCCTGGTCACCTGTTCCTTTTGAACTTAACGCTATTTAACACTTCTAAGTGCTGCTGCCAGAGTTCCAGTCCGAACCGCTCATCGGGGTGAAGGCTGGGCCAGAGCGTTGTCTGTACCACTTTTTAAAGAAGGGCACTGTCTTCTCCCAGAGTATGGGCCCATTTATTTACTGAGCGTTCTACCTAAACAATAACCAGGTTGCCTCTGTAACAGATTGCAGTCTTGGTTTCTGAAACCAGTATTCTACCTGAGGAATAAATAAATATAGCATAGGAACGATTTTTCTGTTACTGACCTTGCATTATTCTGTAGCAAATTCAAATGACAACAGCATAAGATTGTAACTTTTAATAACATTCCTTGACCTTTGATGAATTAGGAGCTAAATTTTACAGGCTCCTAAGTCTCTTGGACTAATGATGCTTGTCTTGTCGACTACAACTCACGTAGGGCAAGCTTTATTTGTCTTTCTTAGTTGTTCACCTGGGGGTGGATGCACACCACAAACAGCATCCATCGGTTTGGCACAAAGTGCCCAGTAGCTGATGACTTGATTTTGCAAATTTTTCTTCACCTCTCCTAGATCTCCGAACTAGCCCTGGCCGGATTGGTGAGCGTGGCACAGGAAGGCAGGTAAAGAGGTGTCACTGTTACTTGCCATGCATTTCTCTGCAGTAAAATAGCACCTAGGCAATCCATGGCATCTTTTAGAAACAGGTACTTTCTCGACCAGTTTTTCAACAGCTTGTCTATTCCAGTGGAATGCCAGCCCTTTGCCGGTGCGGTGTTGCGGGTGAAATTGATAGACATGTTACCTGGGGCCCTTGAGTGAGGCAGTCACTTCACCGCATTGTAAACGTGTGCTCTTGCAGTCCACACACTCCCCACGCATTAAGTATTTTAGTCATTCCTGGTAGTGCACATCCCACGCAGCCAGCTCCCGGAAGCATTGCATCAGCTTAAAGGAAACAATCTCACTGAAGCTGTAAACTTGAATTTTTAGTTCAGGCCAATACACAATGGACATTGTCGTTTAAAAGCTAATGTTTATGGGTATTTGTTTATGGCTATTGGGCTGAATGATAGCTCTTGAAACCTAGAACCTGGAAAGCATTACACAGTTCTAGTTTGGGACATTGTGGCCCCGAGGGAATGTTCTAGTACCACCCACCAGGGCTCACAAGTTATATCCGAGATATCCCTTAATATCCCTGTGAGAGTCAGAGTGGTTAGGCAGGTCTGACCAGAAAACGTGTGCAGCCGACAAATGGGGGTGTGTTGGGGTTCCCTTTAAGCTGATTTGTATTTCTATAAAGCCACTTCTGGGTGAGCTAGAAGCATGCTCTCAGCTATAAGGGATGGATAAATATTTTATTTTAAACTGAACATATGATTTTTCCTATCAAACCAAATAGGCCTCACTAAGTAACAGCTTCTCATATCAAATATACTTCCGAGAAAAAAGATCTCAGATCATTTACTATTGCATGCAAATCCCAATTTTTGGCAGAAGCCCTTCAATGTTAATTGGCTCATAATCACCATCTCTAATGTTTACTTAGTGGTAGATTCTGCTAATTTTATTTTTAAAATTTTCATTTATTGATTTTAGAGACAGGAAGGGGGGAGAGAGAGAGAAAGAAAGAAACATCAATTTGTTGTTCCACTTATTTATGCATTCATTGGGTGATTCTTGTGTGTGCCCTGACCTGGTCAAACCTGAAACGTTAGCATGTTGGGATGATGCTCTAACCAACTGAGCTACTCAGCCAAGGCCTCTGCTTACTAATTCTAACTTGGAAGGTTCACCAGGAAGGCAAGTTGCTTAACACTAAACAGACCATAGGTACATTATTGGAATGAGTGATTGAAAATCCTGATATGGAGGTTTTCCGTGCTATAATCACTGTATATAGGACGACATTCATTGTTTTGAGGGGGTTCTTGGCTCTGCCCTGCAGACTTCGCCTACTTCACCCTCCTCAGTCAGACAAGGTGAGGCAGCCGTCTAACGTATCTACCAGTGCGTGACATGTAAGATAGAGGGAACCTGACAACGGTACAAGAATTTCTTTAATTAGGAAATTCCAACACACACTATTTATAGGCCATTGTAAAAGTTGGTTTAAATACGGAAAGCCACTTTGTTCACATTAAGAGCAATACGTTAGAGTTAAGATGAGATAAAAGGGCACTTTCACTTCACATCTTTGCCAGTTGGCCACAATAGAGGCACAACGGATGCAGACAGTTTTGCATGTTTTTAGGGGCATGAGATGAGGGTGCCCTGATCTGACTAAAAGGCTGTGCACTCTGCTGTTTGGAAAAGCACGTGCATCTGTCCAGATATGTGCCAAGTGTCTGCGTTTGGTGACGTGTAGGAGCTTGCCAGTGAACAGAGCCCCAGCTTTGTATTGCTGTATGTCATTTTTCATCAAATGCTTGGTTACGGGAACGTCACAGCGGGTTGGCTGAAGAATTTGGAGTCCAGTCATTCCTTTGAACTTTAACTTTGATTACTGTACCTTTTTAAACCACAAGCGAGTGTTCACTGCTTGGGCCAGGCTCTCCGTTCCTTGCTGGCCACATGCCCTACCATGTAACCTACAGCTGCGCTTCCACTGAACGTGCTAGGAAAAGAAAGTGCCCGACAGGTTGTGTGTATTGTGTGCCTGTTCTGAGAGTTTTTGAGTTTCTGAACATGTAACTTCAACTTCCCAGAAGAATTTTGTATCAGGCTTTAGTACTAGGAAAAGTCATGTTTCTCCCAATGTTAAAAAAAGTTACAAGAAGAGTGGGCTGTACCTGATGAGACATTTCTTTTCACTATTGGTGGGTTGGAAGCCTGATCTAAGCCTGGTCTTTCACTCCTCTAGCAAATATGAAGGACCTCGTGAATTTCTGTGTACTAATTTTACCCTTGCATTTATTTGGTTAACCAGTTTTTATTGTCTCTCCATCCTAATTTCTTTATATATTTTTAAGTCTTTATCCTATTATATGAATGTAGATGAACTCCTCACTCTTAGAAAAAATATGGGCAAAAATTAAATATAGATGTCGACTGATAGCTGATAATCTGTTGCAAAATAAGGGTCCTCTAGTTATGCCTGTACTTTTACTCTCTGAGTAGAAGATGATGGTATTTATACTGTTTCTGCCCATGACTTTGTACAGAAGAGTGTGAAGGGCATGCTCGGATGTCTGGAAACCAGGGCCCTGGGAGTCTAGTTCCGGTGGGAGCTCTGCAAAGAGCCTTGCACACGTCGCCTAGCCACACCACGCCTAGGCACCCGCTGCACAAAACTGAAGCACTTGGGAGAAATTATTCTCTTGTCCCCTGTAGTCCTATGGTTTGGGGGTTTTAAAAATTTTTATTTATTTTTAATATATTTTATTGATTATGTTGTTATAGTTGTCCCAATTTTTCCCCCTTTGCCCCACTCCACCCAGCATCCCCCACTCCCGCCAGCAATCCTCCTTCCCTTAGTTCATGTCTACGGGTCATGCATGTAAGTTCTTTGGCTGCTCCATTTCCTATATTGTTCTAAACATCCCCCTGTCTATTCTGTGACTGCCGATTTTTTCTTCTTAATCCCTGCACCTTTTCCCCAGTTCTGCTCTTCTCCCCTCCCAACTGATAACCCTCCAAATGATCTCCATAGCTATGACTCTGTTTCTGTTCTGCTTGTTCGCTTAGTTTGTTTTTTAGACTCAATTGTTGATAATTGTGAATTTATTGCCATTTTAATGTTCATAGTTTTGATCTTCTTGTTCTTAAATAAGTCCCTTTAACATTTCATATAATAATGGCTGAGTGATGATGAACTCCTTTAGCTTTACGTTGTCTGGGAAGCACTTTACCTGCCCTTTGATTCTAAATGATAGCTTTGCTGGATAGAGCGATCTGGGTTGTAGGCCCTTGCTCTTCACCATGTTGAAAACTTCTTGCCAGTCCCTTCTAGCCTGCAAAGTTTCTTTTAAGAAATCAGCTGATCATCTTATGGGAACTCCTTTGTAGCTAACCATCTTTTCTCTTGCTGCTTTTAAGATTCTCTCTTTATCTTTAACCTTTGGCATTTTAATTATGATGTGTCTTGGTGTGGTCCCTTTTGCGTCTGTCTTATTTGGGACTCTCTGTGCTTCCTGGACTTGAATGTCTACTTCCTTCACCAAATTAGGGAAGTTTTCTTACATTATTTTTTCAAGTAAGTTTTCAATTTCTTGCTCTTTCTTCCCTCTTTCTGGCACCCCTATGATGTGAACGTTGGTGTGTGTGAAGTTGTCCCAGAGGCTCCTTACCCTATCTTCGTTTTTTTTTATTTTTTTTCTTCTTGCTGTCCTGATTAAATGTTTTTTCTTATGTTCCAAATTATTGATTCTCAGCTTTAATCACTCCACTGTTGGTTCCCTGTAAATTTTTATTTCGATTAGTGTAACCTTCATTTCTGATTGGATCATTTTATGTTGTTGAAGTACCCACTGAGTTCCTTGAGCATCTTAATAACCAGAGTTTTGAACTCTGCATCTGATAAATTGCTTACGTCCATTTTGTTTAGTTCTTTTTCTGTGGTTCTGTTCTGTTCTTTCCTTTGGGTCATATTTCTTTGTCTCCTCATTTTGGCACCCTCCCTGTATTTGTTTCTATGTACTAAGTAGAGCTGCTTTGACTCCCTGTCTTAGTAGCTTGGCCTGATAGAAAACCCAAAGTTAACCGCTTGAGTAGGCCTGTAAGTTGGATGGGGTGGAATCTTACATGATCACCAGGTTGATGAAGCCTCAAATGTGCTGCTGCACTGTGGCAGTGTGTGGGGGAGGGCTCAGAGAGGGGACAATGGCCGCCACCTGGCCTCTGCAATTTGTCCAGGAGGAAGCTGTCCCCTGGCTCTCACCCTGATGCCAGAGACCTCAGTTTCTCCCTGTATGCCACTGGTGCCCTTCAAGCTGCTGCCCCAATGTTGGAGCCCAGAGGCAGTGAGTCTCAGTAAGTCTGTTGCAGGCCCTTCAAGAGGGGATGCCTGAGAATCCCGCAGTCCTTCTGCTGCCCTAACCCCTACCAGTTTCTACAGCTAGAAGTTATGGGGACTTATCTTCCTGGCACTGGAACTCTGGGCTGGGTGGTCTGGTATAGGGCTAGGATCCCTCACTCCTAAGATATCTCTCCCCATTTTTATCCACCACATGTGGGTGTGGGTCCAGCCTGTTCCATGTCTCTGCATCTCCACAGCTCCTGCCTGTCTGAATTAATGTAAGTTCTTTAATTCCTTGATTGTCGAACTTCCATACAGCATGATTTTCTGACAATTCTGGGTGATATTTGTTTTGTAGTCTAGTTGTAATTTTTGCTGTGGTTGTGCGAGGCAGTGAGCCATGTTTATCACGCTTCCCTCTGGACCAAAAGTCACACAAAACCTAAAAATTTTATTTTAAATTATAGCTGACATAAAATATTGTATTAGTTTCAGGTGTACAACATAGTGCCACCACAGTAAGTCTAGTGACCATCGTCACCATGTATACTTACTATTGACTATATTTCCTATACTCTGCATTATATACCAATGACTACTTTCTACTAGAAGTTTGTATTTCTCAATCCCCTTCCACTCTGCCACACCTCCTCTGGCAACTACCAGTTTGTCTCCATGTCTATGTTTGTTTCTGTTTCATTTTGTTTGTTTGTTTTTAGATTCCACATGTAAGTGAAATCATATAGCATTTGTCTTTTTCTGTCCAACTTACTTATCTTAACATAACACTCTCTAGGTCCACCTATGTTGTCATAAATGCCAAGATTTCACTCCTTTTTTATAGCAGAGTAATATTCCATTGTGTATATATACCATTTTTTTCAGTTCAGTAACACTTTAAGTATATTTTATTGATGATGCTATTACAGTTGTCCCATTTTTTCCTCCCCTTTATTCCCCTCTGCCCTGCACCTCCCTCCCTCCAGCATTAACCCCCACCCTTAGTTCATGTCCATGGGTTGTACATATAAGTTCTTTGGCTTCTCCATTTCCTATACTATTTTTAACCTCAGTCCTATCTATTTTGTGCCTACCAATTATGCTTCTTATTCCCTGCACCTTTTCCTCCCATTCTCCCTCTCCCCACTGATAACCCTTCATGTGATCTCCATTTCTGTGATTCTGTTCCTGTTCTAGTTGTTTCCTTAGTTTTTCTTTTATCAGGTTCAGTTGTTGATAGTTGTTGAGTTTGTTGTCATTTTACTGTTTGCATTTTTGATCTTAAGTAAGTCCCTTCAACATTTTATATAATAAGGGCTTGGTGATGATGAACTCCTTCAACTTGACCTTATCTGGGAAGCACTTTATCTGCCCTTCCATTCTAAATGATAGCTTTGCTGGATAGAGTAATCTTGGATGTAGGTCCTTGCCTTTATTGACTTTGAATACTCCCTTCCAGCCCCTTCTTGCCTATAAGGTTTCTTTTGAGAAATCCACTGAAAGTATTATGGGGACTCCTTTCTAAGTAACTGTCTCCTTTTCTCTTGCTGCTTTTAAGATTCTCTCCTTATCTTTAATCTTGAGCAATGCAATTATGATGTGCTTGGTGTGTGGTTCCTTGGGTCCAATTTCTTTGGGTCTCTCTGGACTTCCTGGACTTCCTGGAAGTCTATTTCCTTTGCCAAATTGGGGAAGTTCTCCATTATGTTTTCAAATAAGTTTTCAATTTCTTGCTCTTCCTCTTCTCCTTCTGGCACCCCTATTATAGGGAACCGGTCCACGTGGCAATGGCAAATGTAGCTCAGCCCTGGCTCAGAAAACCGACAAGCGTGAGGCAGCCCACAGGAGCCAGGCCCAAAGATTGACTTTCCCATTGGGGACCAGACCTGCATTATATCTAGGCTGCTTTGAAGCTTGATTTTGCTAAGACTCCCTCATCCTGAGTTAAGACAGCAGATGTTTAATGTATATCTTTGAAGTAACTCCTTAAAGTCTGTGCTAAGCCATTCCAAAGACAGAATGTAGCCAGATCAATCACTTTTATTGTTCCCTTGCATTTGCAACATTCTTTTCTTTGTTATCAGTAAGAAGTAATCACTTAAAGCAAACCAGAGCATAATGAATGAGGACCTTCCTTGATGTAATGCTCCCAGAAAGCAATAAAAGCCTGTCCAGGCAAGGGTCAGGGCACTCTCTCACTCAGAGAATGGCCATGCTGTCCCTTTTCTCCACAGGACTTCTGCAGTGTGATTTTGTTCATCGCATCCCCAACACTATGGACACAGCTGGCCAGAGTCCGCATCACCCTATGATTTGGATGTTTGAACATTTAAGGCTGTCCCAGAGGTTCCTACGCCTCTCCTCTTTTTTTTTTTTTGAATTCTTGTTTCTGCATTCTGTTCTGGTTGGATGTTTATTTATTCCCTTTGTTCCAAATCATTGAACTGAGTCCTGCTTTTCTTCTCTTCACCGTTGGTTCCCTGTATATTTTCCTTTATTTCACTTTGTATAGCCTTCATTTCTTCCTTTCTTTTGTGACCATACTCAATCATTTCTGTGAGCATCCTGATTACCAGTGTTTTGAACTCTGCATCTGATAAGTTGTCTGTCTCCTTGTGGCTTAGTTCTTTTTCTGGAGCTTTGATTTGTTCTTTCATTAGGGCCATTTCTTTTTGCCTTGGCATGCCTGTTACGTAGTAAGGGGCAGAGCCTTAGGTATTGGCCAGAGCAGGGCAACCTACATCGCTGTGCTGTGGTGCTGTCTGTGGGGAAGGGGTCCAAGGGGAACAGTGCTGCTTGCTTGGATCTCAGCCAGCTTTCAGTCACTTCTTCTGCTACCCACAAGCAAATTGGGCCCTTTTGGTGCTGATTCCCTGGGGAGTGGTTTTGTGTACGGTCTAGGACCCTGTGGGTCTCTCCAATGAACTCTCCTGTGAGGCTGGGAGTTTCTCCTGCTGCCTCAACTCCCACAGGTTTTTTTCAGTCACAGGTTTTGAGACTTTATTTCCCCGCACTGAATCCTGGGTTGCATGGTCTGTCTTGCTCCCTAGTTGTTCCTCCTGGTTTATCCGCACACAAATGTGGGACTGGCTGGTCCGCCAGCTGCTGCCTTGCTGCACATCCTCTCTGCCCTGGCTGCTGATCTCTGCCCCTCCTACAGGTCTGGGTAAATGTTTCTTCTTTAACTCCTTGGTTGTCAGACTTGCATACAGTTTGATTTTCTGGCAATTCTGGTTGGTTTTTGTTTTTAAATTTGTTGTCCTTATTTTGGTTGTGCGAGGTGGCACAGTGTATCTACCTACACCTCCATCTTGAGAATTTATCCTGTATCTTTTCTTATCTAGTGTTGTGGGGAGGACTTCTAATACTATGTTGAATAAGAGTGGTGGAAATGCATATCCTTGCATTGTTCCTCATCTTAGAGAAAAAGCTTTCAGCTTTTTTACCACTGAGTATGATGTTAGCTGTTGGTTTGTCATATATGGCCTTTATTATATTAACATATGTTCCCTCTTTGTTGAAAGTTTTTATAATAAATGGATGTTAAATTTTGTCAAATGCTTTTTCTGAATCTACTGAAATGATATTTAATTTTTTAAAAATTTGATTTTTTTTTAGGGAGAAGAGGGTGGGGCAGTGGGGGAGAGGGAGAGGGAGAGGGAGAGAGAAAGAAACAGATTTGTTGCTCCACTTATTTATGCATTCATTGGTTGTTTCTTGTATGTGCCCTGACCAGGGATTGCAACTGCAACCTTGGTGTATTGAGACGAAGCTCTAACCAACAGCCATCTGGCCAGGGAGAGATGATCATATTTCATTCTTCATTTTGTTTTCGTGGCATTTCATGTTGATTGACTCGCAGATAGTGAATGAATCTTGCATCCCAGGAATAAATCCCACTTGACCATAGTCTATGATCTCTTTAATGTATTGATGAATTTGGTTTGCTGATATTTTGTTGGGAATTTTTACATTTATGTTGTTCAGGAATATTAATTAGCCTGTACGTTGCTTTTCCTGTAGTGTTTTGTCTAGGTTTGGTATCAAAGTAAGGTTGGCCTCGTAGAATGAGTTTGGGAGCTCTCCCTTCTCTTCAATTTTTGGAATAGTTGGAGAAGGACAGGTATTAATTTTTCTTTGAATTTTTGGTAGAATCACCTCTAAAGTGATTTGGTCTAGGACTTTTGTTTGTTGGGACTTTTGACTACTGATTTGATTTTATTAGCAGTTAATTATTTGTCTGTTGAGATTTTGTTTCTTCCTGATTTGGTCCTAATAGATTTTACTTCTAGTATTTTATCTATTTCTTTTAGGTTGTCCAACTTGTTGTTATATAATTGTTTATATATTCTTGTATAATCATTTGTATTTCTGTGGTATCTGTTTACATTTCTCCTTTCATTTCTTATTTTACTTGGGCCCTTTTTTCTTTTCTTCTTTACTCTGGCTAAACTTTCATCTATTTTACTTATCTTTCAAAAGCTAGCTTTTAGTTTTGTGGATTTTTTCCTATTATTTTTTAGGCTCTATTTTATGTCCTCATTGATCTTTATTTCCTTCCTTCTACTCACTTGGGGCTTTGTTCTTTTTTGATTTCCTTTAGGTGAGAGGTTAGACTGTTTGAGATCTTTCTTGTTTATTGAGGGAGGCCTGCATCACTATGGGTTTCCTTCTTAGCACTGCTTTGGCTGTGTCCCAAAGATCTTGGATCATTGTGTTTCCATTTTCATTTCCCTGAATAGTTTTTATTTCCTCCTTGATTTATTCAATAACTCATTGATTATTTAGAAGCATGTTGCTTAGCCTCCCTATATTTGTTGTTTCCATTTTTCTTCTTTTGATATTTCATACCATTGTGATCAGAAAATATGGTTGATACGATTTCTATCATTTTAAATTTCTTGAGACTTGTTTTGTTGCCTAACATGTGGTCTGTCCTGAAAAATGTGCACTTGAAAATAATGTGTATTTTGCTGGTTTGGCATAGAATGTTCTGTAAATAGCTATTAATGTGTGTTTAAGGCCACTGTTTCATTGATTTTCTGTCTGCAAGATCTAATTATTGATGTCAATGGGCTGTTAAAAAAAACACTACTTATTGTATTACTCCCAACATTTATATCCGTTTTTTATATACCACCCATATTTTATGTATTTAGGTGCTCCTACATTGGGTGGGTAGATAATTATAAAAGTTATATCCTCATTTCAATACTCTTTTTATCATTATGAAATGACCTTCTGTGTCTCTTGTTATAGTCTTTGTCTTAAAATTGGTTTTGTCTGATGTAAGTATTGATACACTGGCTTTCTTTTCATTTCCATTTCCAAAAACATATCTTTTTCTACCTCTTCACTTTCACTGTGTCTTTCTACCTTAAGTGAGCCTCTTGTAGGCAGCATATGTGTGGGTGGGTTTTTTTTTTTTTTAATCCAGCAGCCTTCCTATGTCTTTTGATTGGAGCATTTAGTCCATTTACATTTAAAGTGACAAGAATAGATATGTATTCACTGCCATTTTCTTGTTTTTAGATTGTTTTTGTAGATCTCTCTTCCTTTCTTCTTCCCTTGCTCTCTTCTCATATGCTGAATTCTTTCCTTAGTGGTGGTTTGGGTTCATTTTTCTTTATTTTTGTATGTCTATTATAGGTTTTATACATATGTGTACTCATGTTTCACTATGGGAGTCATGTATAACAAGCTATGTTTATAGCAATCTAAGTTGATAGCTGCTTAGTTTGAGCACGTTCTTAAAGTACCACATTTTTACCCACCCTTACTTTTTATACATTTTACATATTTTGTGTGCTTGTATCCCTTAATTTACAACTGTATTGGTATATGCGTTTACTACTTTTGTTACTTATCCTTCATACTAGCTTTCTAATTGCATGATCCACTACTTTTACTAAATCTTTGTCTTTATCAGTGTTTTTTTATTTGTATATTTTCTTATTTTTTCAGCTTTTCCTCTTAATGAAGTCCCTTTAACATTTCTTCTAGTGCTGTTATAGTGTAATACATTTCTTTAGCTTTTGCTTGTTCAGGAAACTCTTTTATCACTCCTTCGATTCTGAACGATCATCTTGCTGAGTAGAGTATTTTTGGTTAAGTTTCCTTTCATCACTTTGAATATATTGTGCCATTTCTTCTGGCCTACAAGGTTGCTGCTGAAAAATCAGCTGGTAAGTACTCACCTAGCTGCTTTTCTCATTGCTTTTTAAGATTCTCTTACTTTGAGCATTTTAATTATGATGAGTCTTGGTTTGGGTCTATTTAGGTTCTTTTTTGTGAGACTCTCTGTGTTTCCTTCACCAGGTTAGGGGAGTTCCAGCCATTATTTTTTCAATTAGGTTTCTGTCCATTTTTCTCTCTCTTCTCCTTCTGGGATGCACCTATGTGAATGTTGGTATGCTTCATATCCTAGAGGTCCCTTACTATCCTCATTTTTAAAATTCTTTTTTCTTTTTGCTGTTCTCATTGGGTGATTTCCACTACCATGTCTTCCATCTTGCTGATTCATTCTTTTGCATCATCCAATCTATTAATTCCCTCTAGTGTATTTTTCATGTCATTGTATTCTTCAGTTCTGAATGGTACTTTTTCATATTTTTCTATATCTTTGTTGAAGTTCTCACTGAGTTCATTTATCTATTCTCCAGTGTTCATTGAGCATGTTTATAACCATTGTTTTGAACTCTACCTGGAAGATTGCTTGTTTCAGTTTCATCAGAGTTTTCCTGAGGTTTTGTCCTTGTGTTTCATTTGGAAAATATTTCCCTCTCCTCATTTTGACAGTCTGTTTCCAGAATTAATGGAAACAGCAGCCTCTTCAGGTCTTGCAGGAGTGGCCTTATGTAGCTTTCCCTTGTAGACGGGGTGTGCTACATATTTTTGGCAGGTGAGCTGGGGTTGGAGCTGAAGTGGGTGTGGGGTGCGGGAAGACCCGTGGAGAAAGGTAAACTGGGGCTTCCTTGGCATTCAGGTTGTAGATGGACCTGGAGTGAGTTTTGGCCACAGGAAATCCCAGAGGCAAGTCATACCAGGGCCTATAGTGAAGCAGAAATGGGACATGGGGAGTACCACATGCAAGTTGTGTCAGGGTTCCCTTAGCTGGATGGATGGAGCTGTACTTGGAACAGACTTGGGCCCTGGGAGTAAGCTGTGCCGGGGCCTGGATGTGTAGCTGAAGCGGTCGTGTGCTGTGAGCTGATGAGCTGTCCTGGTGCACACTGCGATAGCAGCAGCCAGCTGGTTAGAGCACCCGGAGTACGATCCTGCCCAAACAAGGTGGAGGGGTGGTGCAGCAAACAGCACTCTCCGTGCCTCTGACAATGGGGAGGGCTCCCTCAGTTCCCTCCTGTTTGGCAGACGTCTTTTTGTTAGTAAGTGGATTTCCTTCTCATGTTGTTCAGGTGACCTTTAAACCACGTTCTGCCATGTCTCAGGGAGTGCGAGTCTGTGCACAGGCCCCTCAGTGATCCCTCCCTATGCAGGTCAGTTTGCTGGGGTGTGGGGTTCGCACCATCCTGTGTCTCCATCTCTCCCACCCAATCCTATGTGCTATCTCTCTCTCTCTCTCTCATTTGTTGTGCGGAGTTGTGCAGAAACTATTTGGTCACCCCTCAGTTCTTCTTCATGGGGAATGGCTTTGTCTGTGTCCTTAGCCCTGTGGTTTTAATTCAGAGACTGTCGGCATGATGTTATTTGTCAAATCTGATTCTCTGTGACTGGATGGACACCTTATTCTTCCTCCAGAGCACTTTTCCCTAGTTAGGCATTTTTAGGAAAGTGCTGAAACATCACTGTAGCAATGCAGATCAGATCTAAAGGACGAACAAAACAACGAGACACAATTCCTTTGTGCAATACACTTTTATTTTCCTTTTACCTTTGCAGTCATCTTTGAGTAATCGTTGTGTAAACAATAGAATGGAATGATATTACATTAAATTGTATGCAAATGGCTCTAGAACACCTTAACAATTATGACAAGGCAATTATAAATAACTTTGTTTTTCCTTAGTAATATATATTTGCTTTTGAAAGGACATTAAAGAGCTGCCATATCTAGGGTTAGCAAGGAAAGAGCAAATGGTACCATCCTGGGAGCCCGCCTCCCTGAAAGTTTATGTTCCAATTTTGAAAATCCTAAGGTTTAACTATTCCATAACTTATAGTCAAGCAGAGGGGTACTTGAATTGGAAGGATTGATATTTATTTTTGAAACTTAACCGCACGCACCCTTTCAGTCATGGCATAGAACCCTTTCTGTTTTCCGCCCCCCACTCCTTCTGGGTATCCTGCAGAATGTCAAGTGAAACTCAGATTCTGGTATGTTCAAGGTTATTACCTTTGGGACAATAAATTCTATCATTTAAGGAGAAGTCAAATCAGAGATGGGTACATAATTAGCAATCTAGTAGAATGGCAACATTTTATATAGCATTCTAAATGTTCCAATGAAGCAAAAATTACAGATGCAGAAGGAAGTTATGTAGAGGAAATTTTAAATCTGAGACTATTTCAGGGTAAAGCAGCCTCAGGCACATTCTTAATATGAAAGTTTGCAAGGCACCTCCCTCTCCCAAGAGACAATCAGATTGTGGACTGGATTTTAGGCAAACAAACCAAAAGAAAAAGCATCCTAGTTCTTAATTCAGTCATTTCAAAAATCAGAAGTTATAAATACTCCAAAGATAGACCTGAAACGTTTTGTTTAAATAACAAGAGATTTACTGCAAGAAGCATATAATCAAAAACTTTTCTTCTCATAGCTAAGGTGTGTAATGCATAAATATATGAAAAATAAAATTCACAGTCAGTTTTAAAACTAGAATTCAAGTTTGGCTAATAAATCTTAATTTTATAAGTATATTAATTTCTAAATACAACATAAAAGAGGCAGCACTGTCAGATATACAGTTAAAGTATAACAGAAAGAATAACAATGAAAGAAGAAATAGCTTCTGATAGAAAAAATTCCTTTTGTTGCCAATAAATAGGACCACCTGAGTGTGTTTCAGATTCTTTTCACTTAAGGGATATCCAAATTATTTACTAAGAATATTAAACAGCTTTTGGAAAAATCAGCAACACTCGTGCAGCTGTGGCATTTGCTTGTTCTTATACTGTGGGTTGCTAGAGAAGAAAGCAGAATTCGGAGTGTTAAGTTTTAAAAAATTCTTTTTTATCCCATTTCGTTGAAGCTGGCCTCTTCACAATCTTCCGATTTTGCTGGGAACTGAGAGTGAGGGGGTGGGAGGGGTGGGGAAGGGAAGGCTGAGGGGGAGTGTGGTGAGGGGAGGCATGACAGATCAGGGCCCGTCAAGGGACGTGTATCAGCTGACACTCAACTGAGCAAACCCAATCAGCTTCACTTCGTCGGGAATCTCGGATCCGTCACAGCCAGAAGCCTGAAAATGGGAAAAAAACAAAACTCAAAAACCTTGAGTGCTGGTTTGTCGCTGCCGGTGTTTACAGACTTGCTCGTGTGATGGCATATTTATTATGGGTCCACATGTTCTCCGTTCTTCCCGGAGAATCAAACTCGTAATGACTACTGGGTGCCAAGTGGTGTAAGAACTCTGGCCATTATGCTATGAAATACAGAGCATGGGGGAAGGGATTCATTACCCACTGAAACACCACCGTGCCTGGGCCCTCCGCTTTGGAACTGCCAGTGAACCAGACGACCGCCAAGCAATGGCAACCTGTTTCCAACAACTGAAGTGACTTTTAAGTACACTTTCACATTAGAGCTCCTTAATAATACTTTTTAAAAAAATATTATGAAAATGAGCAGAAGAGATCTAACAAGACACTCAGAGGGTAATTTGGTTTTTACCACAGTCATCTCCCCTGTAAAACTGGCCTGGGAAAAAATAGCAGCCACCAAGTAGTGGAATGGTTCTTCCTAGATCACTTACTTAGTTACCAGTGAGGGATTTTTATAGGAAAAGGTACCAAAGCATAATAGATATTTTTGCCAAAATAGAATTTTGTTTGTAATAATTGCCTCAAATTATAGTGTCTCAAATACCTTTTTACTTTTCTTCAAAATCAAAAGGAACTGAAATAAGGCATTGCCCATCAAACCCCTCACTGGTCCTAATTCATAAGCGATTTCTATTTCCTTCTCACTTCCCTTTTACACACACACACACACACACACACACACACACACGGTACTGGATCTCCCCAGTACACAAATCAGAACTGGCCACTATGTAAGTACCACAAGGAGAGAGAAAAAATCTGATGAATGACTGGGAATGGACAACTAATTACCAAAGGGCCATACAAACCTTTTCTTGGCCTTATTCTTGCTAAATTTTTGTCAAAATAATTAGTTTCCTGTGTTGGTGGGGGTGGAGCGGCGATATGGGAGGGCCCTTTCCCAACTCTCAACGAGCCCACTCCACAAATCAGTACATAAACTCAGCCTTTGTCAGCCCCCGCATTTTCCTTTAAAGCAAGCAGCTAATTAGAACACAGAACTTGAATATTTTAAATAATTACCTTTAAAATAACAGTTAGTGTGAGTAGCTATGCTTATATAAGAAAATAAGTAGCCTAACAGGGAACATTTTTTAGCATTAAAAAAAGTTTACTTTGTTCTTAGCTAATGATTTCTCTAGTTTCAGTTGACAGATAAGATACTCAGTGAAGTGCAATCTCCATTGTTTGCATTGCCTGGCGGATCACAAACACTCCTTTCCTCACCACTTTTAACAAAGTACTAGAGGCACAGAAGGCTTTCGGCTGAGATTTTCTGGTGGGTGTTCTTCATACTGATACTGTTAATAGTCACCTCCCCTACCAGTGTTCTCATTCTACTGTCACCGTTTCTTTAACTGTCAACCTCCCTTAACCTTCCCTTCTTTCCTGCTTCACTATTGTGAACAATGTGTTTCCTCAACCCACTGAAATGGGGGCAGGGACAGTCTGTGTCATTAACAGGCAACTGACAAACATCTAAGGACAAATTACTGCTGCTGGTGACAGAAAGGTCAGACTGGCAAGTGAGACGCATGTCAGCGCATTTGAAAGCTACATCAAGAATTTGGTAATGTGGATAGCAGGAGGTTTTAATGATTAGAAAGAAAAGTAAAATATCCAGTAGTGGTTAAAACGAATAGAAATAAAACATACTAAATCCTTTTCGTGAAGAGTAATGGAAGTGAGAATTTACAATGAGAGTGTGTGATCGAACCAGTGGTCACTGTGGGCACATCACATAGGGAGTCTTCAGGGAGGCGGCATCCCACCCCATGTCCCCAGCGCCTCCTGCAGCTACACCAGAAAGTTGCTTCCTGGCAAAGAGGCCAGGCCCGGGCGTTTGGCTCTGCATCAAGGCCCTCAGCCCTTCCTCAGTGCTCTGCCCTTGCTCATTTTCTCCAACCAAAGCTGAGTCCTTGTCCCTCTCACTGTGGCCTGCAAAACACTTCTGGGGACAATATGCAAATGATTCTGAAATGTAGAGAAAATGAAGCAGAGACACTCAAAGCTGCATTTTTCAAACTTTTTGGTCTTAGGATCCCTTTACTGCCTTAAAAATTATCGAGGGCTTCAAAAGCTTATGTTTATGTTGGTTATATGTATTATACTAACTTCTCTCACAAAAAATTGAAACAAAAATTTTATATATTTAAAAGATTTAGCTCTTTCCGTCTCCGGCTGCCGCTGCGAGAGGAGCTCCCGCCATGTCTGCCCACCTGCAATGGATGGTCATCCGGAACTGCTCCAGTTTCCTGATCAAGAGGAACAAGCAGACGTACAGCACCGAACCCAATAATCTTAAGGCCCGCAACTCCTTTCGCTACAACGGGCTGATTCACCGCAAGACGGTGGGCGTAGAGCCAGCGGCTGATGGCAAAGGTGTGGTGGTCGTCATGAAGCGGAGATCTGGCCAGCGAAAGCCGGCCACCTCCTATGTGCGGACCACCATCAACAAGAACGCCCGGGCCACCCTGAGCAGCATCCGGCACATGATCCGCAAGAACAAGTACCGCCCAGACCTGCGCATGGCTGCCATCCGCAGGGCCAGCGCCATCCTGCGCAGCCAGAAGCCCGTGATGGTGAAGAGGAAGCGGGCCCGCCCCACCAAGAGCTCCTGAGCACCCCCCTCTCCCCCAAAGCAATAAAGGTATCAGCCAACTTTCTTCAAAAAAAAAAAAAAAAAAAAAAAAAAAGATTTAATAATGTTATTCTTAAAATATATTTAAAAACAAAACATGTTTAAGTAGGTTAAATTTATTATATTGCCTTAGAAATTAAAACAGAAATTTCTGAACTATTCATTTACTAATTCCTTAAACATAAAAGAAACCCATTACATGCTATAAATAAAATCTTCATGAAAAATAACTACAGTTTATACAAAAAAGGAAATACAGTATTTGAGAAGATTGGCATTGCTTTACATTTTGGAAATCTTTTAACTGTCTTGGTTAAGAGGAAATGGCTGGATTCTCATACCTGCTTCTGCCTTCAATCTACTGTTTTATCTTGTCTTCCTTGAACAGTGTATACAGATAATGGTTGAAGAAGGGAAGAGTATTTTAATAGCCTTTCTAGACACTTGTGGATATTGTTTGTTACTATACCAAGACTGGCCAAGTGGTAGTTTCTTAAAGTTTAGTTGTAATATGGAATCTGAAACCAAGCACTGAACTCTCCTAAACTGAAATCCATTGGTTGGCTGCACTTTGAATGGATCTTTACATTTATTTTTAATTTTTCCATTACAGTTGACATACGCTATTATATTAGTTTCAGGTGTCCAACACAGTGATTAGACATTTATGTAACATACAAAGTGATCACCCTAATAAGCCTAGCATCTATCTGACCCCACACATAGTTATAAAAATATTAAGAAATAAAAAATATAAAAACGGTGAAAATACCTATATTCACTTCCCTGTGACTATTTTTATAACTGGCAACTTGTACTCAATCCCTTCATCTTTTTTAGTGACTCCCCCTCCTATTTGGCAACCATCAATTTGTTCTCTGAATATATTGTTTCTGTTTTGTTGGTTTGTTTTAGTTTTCAGATTACACATACCATGTTAAGTGAAATTGTATGGTACTTGTCTTTCTCTGACTGACTTACTACACTTACATAGTACCTTTTAGGTCCATTCATGTTGTTACAAATGGCAAGGTTTCACTGTGTTTTTTCTGGCTGGTTAATGTCCCATTGTCTGTATGCACCACTTTCTTTATCCATTCCTCTATTGATGAACACTCAGGTTGCTTCTTTATCTTTGTATATTGACCATACGGAATTGACCACATAGGTGGGGGTTTATTTTTGGGCTTTCGATTCTGCTCCATTGATCTATGTGTCTGTTTTTATGCTGCTTTGATTACTATAGCCTTGTGGTACAGTTTGATATCAGATACCGTATCTGGGTACCTCCGAACATTTTTTTCCCCGTAAGATTGCTTGGGCTAGCTGGGAAATTTTGTGGTTCTACAGAAGTTCTAATATTTGTTCTGGTTGTGCGAAATATGTCATTCGTATCTTGATACGGTTTGCACTGAATCTGTAGATTTCTTTGGATAGTACAGACATTTCGATGATGTCAATTCTTCCTATCCATGAGTATGGTGTATCTTTCCATCTATTTGGATCTTATTCAACTTCATTCTTCAGAGTCTCATAGTTTTTTGAGTACAGGTCTTTTATTCCTAGGGGTTGTTTTGACATAATTGCAAGTAAGATTGTCTTCTTAATATCTCTGATAGTTTGTTATTGATGTATAAAAATGCAACTAGTTTCTGAATATTTATTTTGTATACTGCTGCTTGACTGGATTTATTCATTAGTTCTAATAGTTTTTTTTGTGGAAATCTTTAGGATTTTCTGAATATAATATCAATTCTCTTTCACTTCTGATTTTATTTAAGCCCTCTTTTTGTCTTGATGAATGTGGCTAAAGAAAGTTTTATCGATTTTGCTTATCTTTACCAAGAATGAGGTTTTAGTTTCCTTGATCTTTTCTATAGTTTTTAGACTCTATTTCCTTTATTTCTTCTCTGAACTTTATTATTTCCTTTCTTCTACTCACTTTAGGCTTTCTTCCTCTTTTCCTAGTTCCTTTAGGCTGAAGATCGGTTTGAGATTTTTCTTGTTTCTTCAGGTAGGCTTGTGTTGCTTTAAATTTCCCAGTTAGAATGGCTTTGGCTGTGTCCAGAGATTTTAGATCATTGTGTTTTCACTTTCATTTGTCTCAAGGTATCTTTTGATTTCTTCCTTATAGCCACTGTTAGCCCATTCATTGTTTAACAGCATCTTATTCAGCCCCCACGTGTTAGTGTTTTTCAGTTTCCTAATAGTAACTGATTCCTAGTTTCCTGTCATTGTGATAGGGAATCGTCATGATATAATTTAAATTTGGAAAATTTATTGAGACTTGTTTTGTGGCCTAACATGTGGTCTATCCTGGAAAATGTTCCATGTGCACTTGAAAAGAACATATATTCTGCTGCTTTAGGGTACAATGTCCTAAAAATGTCAATGAAGTCTGGATGAGGTACCCATTGATGTCAATAGGGTGTTCACGTTCTCCACTATTGACTGTCAGTCTCCCTGTGTGTCCGTCAGCATCTGCTTTACATGTTTACGTGCTCCTGTGTGGGGTGTGTAGACGTTCTTGAGTTATGGCCTCTTGTTGGACTGACCCCTTTATCATTATGAATGCCCTTCCTTCTCTCTCGCCTCAGCCCTTGTTTTGTTTTTGTTTTTTTTTTCTGCCTCAGCCCTTGTTTTAAAGTCTACTTTGTCTGATAAAAGTGTTGCTACCTCAGCAGTTTTTATCTTTTATATTTGCATGGAATATCTTTTTCCATCCCTTTACTTAAGAGTCTGTGTGTCTTTCGACCTAAGTGGATCTCCTGTAAGCAGAATCTTTATGGGTCTTGTTGTTTTTAATCCATTCAACCACGTTGTGTCCTTTGATTGGAGCATTTAGTCCACTCACATTTGAAGTATTTATTGATAGGTATTGAAGTTACTGCCATTTTAATGGTTTTCTCATTGTTTTTGTAGTTCTCGATTCCTTTCTTATTCTCTTGCTCACTGGTTACTTTCTGTAGTGTTGTTTGAATTCCCTTCTTTCTATTTCTTATATATCTCTCGTAGATTTTGGGTTTGGGGTTACCATGTGGTTCCTCTATGCCAAGCTATGATTATGGCAATCTATTTTAGGTCGATGGTCACTTAAATTTGAACACATTCTAAAAATCACTATGATTTTTACTCACCCCCACCACATCAATGTTTTTGGCATTAGTTTTTACTTCTTTTGCATGTGTTTGTATTTATCCCTTAATTTACTGTTGTAATTACAGGTGATGTGCCCACTTTTGCCTTTTAAACTTTACTAGGCCTATAATTGTTAGACCTGCTGCTTTTACTGTTTGCCTTTGTGAGAATTTTTTTCCCATATTTTTTCATTCCTATGTTTTAATCTTTTCTATTTAGAGAAGCCCCTTTAACACTGTGTCAGGAGTGAGGAACGCCTTTATCCTTGTCTTGTCTGAGCAGCAGTTTCTCTCCCCTTTGGTTCTCAATGACGGCCTTGCTGGGGGCGGGGGCGGATCTCGGCTGTAGGCCCTTACTCTTCATCACTTTGAACACTGTGTGTCAGCCCTGTCTGGTCTGTCAGGGTTCTGTTAAAGAAATCAGCTGATTATCTCACGGGGGTGCCCCTGTAGTAACTTGTGCTACTTTTAAGATTCTCTCTTTTTACGTAACCTTTGGCACTTTAATCAGGACGGTCTTGGTGTGGGCCTCTTTGAGTTCATTACGTTTTGGACTCTGTACTTCCTGCATATGTATGTCCATTTCTTTCGCCAAGTCATGGAAGTTTTCAGTCACCATTTCTTCAGAGGGTTTTCAATCCCTTGTCCTCTTTCTTCTCCTTCTGGTACCCCTATGACGCAAGTGTTGTTACACCCGATGTTGTCCCAGGGGTCCCTTAAACTAGCTAATTTTTTAAAAGTTCTCTTTTTGCTCTTTCAACTAGGTGTTTCCTGCTACCTTGTCCTCCAGATCACTGATTCCATCGAACCTGTTCATGATGCCCTTTACTCTAATGTATTCTTCACTTCAGGCATTGTGTTCTCACTTCTGACTGGTTCTTTTTTAATGGATTCTATCTGTTGAAATTCTCACAGAGTTTATCTACTCTTTCCCTAAGTTCACTGAGGATCCTTAAAATTAGTGTTTTGAACTCTGTATTTGGTAGACCACTTGTCTTCATTTAATTTTGTTCTTTTTCTGGTATTTGTCACCTCATTTTGGCTGACTCTCTGTATTTGTTTCTGTGTATTAGGTAGGTCTGCTACATCTCCTGGTTTTGGCAGAATGGCATTATGTAGTGCGGTCTTGTGGGGCCCAGTGTTGCAGCTTCCCTGGCCACCTGAGCTCAGTATTTCAGGAGTGTCCCTCGTGTGAGTTTTGTGTGCCTGCCTACCTGCTGAAGTTGAGCCTTGACTGTTGTTGGTACATCAGTGGGTGGTACCGGTCCTCAGGATGACTGGCTGTTAGGGCTGGCTATGACTACAGGGGCCAAGCTGCTATGCAGGGGCTTTCCCCACAGAGTGGGAGTCACTTGAACAGGGCTCATGTGCCAGCTGTGATCTGAAGTCAGCTACCCAGTTTGTTGGTTCTGGAACCTCTTGGGAGGTGGTCTGGTGCAGGCCACGGTCACCCTCCATCCATTCTGGTTTGGGGCCAACTGGTGGGAGCTACAAAGTGATCTGCAGTTGGTTGCTCCTTGTGCTAGGCATAAAGGTGCTTGGGAGAGGCTATGCTATGAACCAAGGCTGGCTGCCACTGGCTGAGCTTGGGACCCTTTGGTGGGCACCACAATGTAGCTGTCACTTATTCCAGGCTTGCAGCCACTCAGTTGAAGCTACATTCTAAGCCAACACTGGCCATCACTTATGCCAGGCTTGCAGCTGACTGATGAAAGTTAGAATGCAAGTTGAGACCAGATGCCAATTGTGCCAAGCTTGGGTCTGCTTAGTATTAGAAAAGGCACAGTGCATGCTGAGGCCAGTCACTGCTTGTTTGAAGTTTGTAGACCTTTGAGGTATTTTGGAAAGCTCATAGTGTGAGCCAAAGCAGGCTGCTTATGTGGAAAAGCCACTGGAAGGCTTGGACCTGATGCACGAGTTGGGTGGGGTGCGGTCCTAGGGAAGGACCAATGCAGAAGGGGATGGTTCACGGAGAGCTCAGATTTGGTGCATGCCTGCTGGCAGAGTGGGGAAAAGGGCTCAACTAAGGACCAATGACATCTGCCAGTGCTTCTGACCCCTTATAGAGCTTCCCTGGTCACTGCCCCTCCAGCCCTCACCCTACAGCTTGTCAACTCATTTCCTTCCCATATGTCCCTGGCGCTTTTTGAGCTGCTGCCCCTGCACTGGAGCCCAGAGCAAGTGAAGTTTTGAGTGAGCAAGTCCATGTACGGGCTCTTTAGGAGGAAGTCCTGGGACTCCAGCAGCCCTCTGGCTCACTCAGATGCAATCTTCACTGGTTTTCACAGCCAGATGTTAGGAAGAACCCTCTCCCTAGCACTGGTGCCCAGGGCTGGCACCCCTCCTCCTTAGCAGGGATCTGTGCAGCCAAGACTTCCCTCCTGATTGGTAATCAGCACACTGTGGGTGTGGTTCTGTGTATCCGCCCCTCCCACCAGTCTCGTGGTGGCTTGTTCTTTACATCCTTAGCTACAGAACTCTTCGGCTAGTCTTCATGTGGTTCTCAATGATGGCTGTTCTGTACTACTGATATACTCATGGGGGAAGGCAAGCACAGGTTCACCTACTCTGCTATCTTGCACGGAAGTCTCAATGTTCTTTTACTGATGCGTGATTACCGAGTTAGGCAGATTTTCTAATGTTGAAGTGTTTCATTATACAATGTCAACATGCCATTATGCCATGTCAACAAATTATATTCATTAATATCACCCATCTCATCAGAAAAGTCTTTAGTTGCAGGAGTGCTGTCAAATGCAGACTGGCAGATACGAATTTTCCAAAATCCCATTTTTTGCTCAAAAGCTAACACTTAATATTATTGACAACAAATACTGTCAGTTATTTTCTTTGAATTGCCAGGCTTACTTGGTTCATTTTGGAAAAAATGTCTGCCACATCTCTCATCTAAATAACCATAGCTTGTTAGTTATTCTTGCAAGCACAAATGGTATTCCATGCAAAAAAAAAAAAAAAAAAAAAAAAAAAAAGCAGTTTAGCTCAAAACTCAGTCTCACAAGTGCTTTTCCTGGACCCAACTGCTGGACGTCAGAATACGGAGGAAGTGCTTCCCATTCCATCACCACACAGGTTATAAAAAACAAGTGTCCTCAAGCAGAGATTTAATAAAGTCTATAATGTTTCTTGCCTTGTTAGGAAAATTCTTAAATGAAACTGGCTTTTTTTGTGTTCACGTTCGTTACTCTTTGCTCTTTCACTGTGAGGGAGGGAGTGTGAGCACAGCTTTGAGGGACATGGTGGCTGCCGGTGTAGTCTGAGGTTCCTGTTTGACTCATGCCCACACCAGCGGTTCTACCCACCGTGGCTTTTCCTCCAATGTCAGCACAATGGAAAGGGCAAGTAACACCATAATATTGTTAGGTAGAGTTTTCACACCCAGTTTCCCCTAAGAAGGGTCCCCGGAACCTCAGAATTCCAAGAGCCGCACTTTGTGAAGCTCAGCTTCAAAAGGAAGTGTATATGTATCAGGAACTTAGCAGGACAGTATAAAGATGTATGCTTTCACTCGTGTCTCTATCCCTGAAAACTGCCACCCGTCACCCCTCCTGCCAGATGGGCAGGTGTGGCCTCCTGCCCGTGGAGGAGCTGCATCCTCCAACGCCAACCACAAGGACTCCCTTTACCCCAAACCTGGGTGCACTTTGGACCCACCTGGAGAGTTTGAAAACATACCACTGCCCATGTCCACCCCCGAGGTGGTGATTGGTCAGGGGATGTGGCCTGGGCGTGGGGCTATTTTGAGCTCCTGGGTGATTCAAAGGTTTGGTCAAGTTTGAGCACCACTGTTCTACCCTAGCGAACTTTCAGGCTTCCTTCAAAGCAATGGTTCTCAAACTTGAGTCTGTGTCACAATGCCCTGGAGGGCCATCCCCAGAGCTTCTGGTTGCTCAGGCCCGAGACGGGCCCTAGAATTCACATTTGTGGCAAGTTTCTAGGCGAAGCTGACACTGACGGTCTTGGGACCACATGTGGAGAACGACTGTCTGGGACCTGGAGCAGGAGGTGGATTGCGGCTCCACAGGCTTTCCTGAACTGACCGTCTCCCAGCTTTATGTTCTTAGGAAGACGTCCCCTTGCTCATGCAGCCTCCGACTGCGCCAAAGGTGAAAGCCCCTTCCTTGTTAGTGACCCAATGCTTCTGAATTTGCTATCTGCAACGCATGGTATTCACATCCTGTAGCTAAAATTTGTAATGCTCATGTAAATGGTACCAATTGGCTGTCAATTACATGTACTTACTACTTGTATTCTATCTTCAAGGGCAAATGAAATACCTTCAGGTTTTCACTAATGCAATTTCAAAGATTCCACATGGAAGCAGCAAGATTCATTTGTTTTACAAAATTGCAAGGTAGCAAATTAAAAAATGACTTAAAAAACATTTATGAAGCTTGTCTTAAGACTCACAACAACAAAACAGTACAGATATGTCAAACCCGAAGCACTCTATACATGAGCAGAAATGCCCTCTATGCCTGAGCCACTTTGTTAAAAGTGATTTAAAAAGTGTGCTGATCTGTCTGTCCCTGGCCATGTCAACCGTGCAAATCATACTTCACTCATCTGTCCAATTCATGTAAATATTTCTAAAGCTAAAGACTGGGCAGAGAAAAAAGTGCACTTCTTTATGTAACCAATATCCTTTCACCTTGCGCCACTGTTTTTCTTAAATAAACAGATGGACATGACACGAAGAGACACCTTTTCAAACCTGAGCCAAATACTTCTAGCAGTGGCGCGAGTGGGGAGAGGAAGCAGGATGGAGAAGCAGCCCACTCATGGAATGCTTCTCAGGTCGACACTGGAAGCACCAGGGGGTATTTCCAAAATTGCAAAGCCTGGGCAGCACCACGAGCAATTCATTTAGGATATCCGGTGCAGGACCCAGGCACTAGTGATTTTTTAAAGTATCCTCATCATCCCCCAAGTGAAATCACTGTCTAGTAAAATAAAGAACACAGTACCAAGACACTACAGCTCTTTAGACAAATTTCAGGCCCCTAACGTTCTCCCTCAGAAAGCCAAAAAAAGCTGAGATGAAAATGACAAACTGCTGAGAGATATAAGGGCTACAAGTAGCAGTGGCTTATGAGGAAAAATGCTGATGAAATACTTTGATCTTTTATTCTTCAACAAAATAACCAATTTGATGAATGGAAGCAAATAAATTTGAAGCTCCGGTTTTACCAAGATGTTAGTGTCCTATGAAAATTAGGCTGGAGTTTTTCTAAATGAGATTTGTATTATTCTGATGTATTCTAATTATTATCAGGCCACTGTGCTAGGCACTGGGGGATCCCAGACAGAAATCTCTACCCACTTAGAATCTCTAGACTTATTCAAGTTACAAATAAGGTTCTACACACTTTCAATGTAATATAATCCTAGCGGGGGAAATGATAGGAGCGCCTAAGCCAGGAATGGAAATCAGAGAAAGTGAAAATTAGGCATTAGTGAGACAAAGAGGCCTGGAGAAGTTGGGAAAGAAGGATGTTTTCCTGAGAGGGAAAGGTACATGCAAAGGGCCAACAGGTGAAAACTGAAGGGAACAAGGGGAGATGGAGAATGAATGAATGAATAGGGGCTGGGGTAAAATAAGAAAGGTAAAAAGCAGGAGACCTAATGGGAGGTCTGGTCAGGGAGGGCTTCCTTAGCCACGTTCAGGGGTCTGAGTTTTAGAAGAGGTCAGTGGAGAACCACTAAAGTATGTGGAAACCGCGGAGTCACTCTGGCTGTAGCCACACTGTGGTGAACTGAGCTGGAGGCTGGCAAACTGCAGGCTGGAAGATCAGTTTCGGAAGGTAAGAGCAGCCCACAGGGTGCTGCGCATGGGGACGAAGAGAGGAGGCCAGAATCCAGCGAGAGAATCCAGGAAGTAAAAAACTGGTGAGAGCAGGAGGTGAGGGGCAGCTGCACAGTACTCTTCGGTTTACAGACAGTGTAGCAGCCACTTTCATAAAACCTCTAGTAGTAGGAAAGGGTCAGGGTTACAGGAAAATGTTCTTGGGGTTGTGTGTTACAACTTCTTTCTGAGGATATAGAAATGAATAAAAAAACTATTGCTTGGAATGGGGCACAAGGTGTCATTTTCTTAATATATTTTCATAAAAATGAAACATGTTTACAAAGACATAGGTGAATTAGAAACAGAAGAGGTGACAGAAGAGTCCTAAGCAAGAAGGTGAAACTTCAATGTCAGTTTGTCACTCTATGTCTGAATAAAATGTTATTTTTCAAATTATCAAAGCAAATTTCTTAGGATAAGTCCTGTGCAAATCTTTGCTTTTCCACATAGCCTACCTGCCTGAAATCAGATGAGAAGCAAGACCCAGAAAGTTCATCAGTACCAGGTTAACATTTACCGTAACTAATAATCATTCAGCATTTTTGGCCACACACCTTGTCCATGAAATTTGCACAAGAAATAAATGATCTTCAGTACATTTGTACAAAGCCAAGTGTTGGCCATCTAGGCCTCAAATTGCTTGCAGCATTCTGACTGGCCCTTGTTAAGATTAATTTGTAGTCTAAAAATGAGTCACTTAATATGATGTTCGTCACAACTTTCAAGAAATAGTCACATCTAACTATTTGGACTTCTTTCCATTTCTGGCCACGATCACTGTCTCTTGGTTTCATGAGAACGCTCAGTATTCCGCATCTCTGCGGCCACTCCACTTATCAAATTAAAAGTCATCCTGTGCAGAACAACTGCTGGAGTATCTCCCCTCTGTGAGGAGCTGTTCCTGGGCTCTGGGATGCGGAGTTAGATGTCTGTGTTCACCGGCCTGCAGTGAGCTGTCCCACAGTTACGTCCAATCACCTAAACATTTCTCCAAAAAACAGCCTCAGTTTTTAAAAGGTAGAACCACATAGCTTTCACTCCAGGAATGCTTTAGTAAAAGTTTTAGCCAACAGTACATCAAGTGACTCATTACAAAAATGATAAATTAATTGTATCAAGGGCCACTCAGAATGCTGCAAGCAATTTAAGGTCTACATAGCCAACACTTTGCTGTGTACAACAGGTATTGTTGTCCAATCACTATGTTGTACACTTGAAGCTAATATAACGCTGGATGTCAACTGTGATTGAAAAAAATAAAAACACTCTTTAAAGACAAATTACTGCAAACTCTGAAATACATCATCCAAATAATAAATGTTTTAATCCTGGAGGAAAAAAAAGAGCATTTCTTGGAATTCAATTTAATTTTGCTCGATATGGTCGAGTTACCATACAAACTGGAAGCAAAATGGAATGGTGTTCAAGATCCCTCAAGTGGCCACTCTTCATTACAGGTGCGACGGTAAAAGAACAAGCCCTGCTGATGGAGGAGGACACTTCTGGTAACGATCGGTAATGTTCCCACATGTTAGGCAGGCGGATGACGAATGCAAAAACGGATCCCAAATGAGAGCAACGACAGCAACAAGATTACAGAGCAGGGTATGAAACTCTATTATTCCTTGATGGCACCACCTGGCAAAATATTTACCTTATTTCTATGACTTTCCACTTACCAACTTAAATGTCAAGGTTTTTAAAGCTTTGGGATCATCTACAATCTTCTGTAAATTAGCAGCCACTGTAAAATACAAACATGGAGAAAAGTGTCCGGATTATTTCCAATAACAATGGATTTTCACATCAGTGATTCGGAAAATTTGACTAATGATGCAATTAGCTGCAAAATCACTTCTTTTTACATACATTACGAAATCCACATAAATGACCAAATTACTCTCATACATTTTCTACACCAACTTATATCTTTAACGCATCTGAATTAATATATAGTTAATCTGAATTAACTATGCATTCACCTCACTTTCAGAAAATAAAATGAGAAATTACTTTTTAATGGAAAGTGGAAATGATAACAGTGTTTCCACCACTTGGTTTTCCTCAACACTCATTACTAAGAAACGTGTTAGCCAGCAGAGGGCAGTACAAAATGTGGCGGAGAGGTATTGCGAGGCACCACCGTTTCCTTGGAAATGACAGGCAGCATAGTTGAACTTCCGTCCTATAAATTCACTCAAATCTCTGCGCCCATTTTTGTCAAAGCCACAAAATACAATGGATAATATTTGTGACTTGGGCATAGGTTTTAATGTTTTCAGAACACAGTGATCTGTCAAACCAGTGAAGTGCCACCTTGAACAATTCCCGAGTCAGCCGAGCAGAATCAAGCACTCGAGGCTGTCAGTTCGGGGCTCAACAGTGAAGGTCCGCTTTCACTATTAGCCAGATTCATCAGAGAGCCGCCCCGTTCTCCTGGGTGCCAGCTCTAGGAGGCAGCTCTTCCTGCTTACTCCTTTGGCTCACAGTGCAGATTATGAACAACATTGTCAAAAAGTAATGATGGAAACTTAATACCTTCCTTCCATACCCAAACCTAAAGAATATGTATTGAAGAACAAGTAAGGACTATTGGTTAGGGAAAAAGAAGTTACTAGTGAAATTAGGGAAGAAGGTCTCATTTTTCATGACCAAATTACCTGCTGCATCAGTAATTAGGTATCTGAAAAGTGACTGGAATATTCTAAGATAAAAACATTTAAATACTAAATGTATAAATATTTTGAGAAAAGGGTTTCAAGTGGAAAGCTTATAAGTATATAGAAAGAAATCTGCAAATGTTATTTTTCTATAAGGTTAACTGGAAACCTAGATACATAGATTTTATATAAATTAGTTGATTTTATTTAATGTATCAGCTGCAAAGGGGAAAAAAAGTGAACATTTTGTACAGCACCCCCCAACACACACCTTCAGGGGACACCCTTAGGGGAGGGACATCCTAAGTGCCCAGTGGATGCCTGAAACTGAACAGTGCAGAACCCTATATATTCCATGTTCTTCCTTATACACACGCTTGTTTTCACTCAAAGGGAGCACCTCACGACTCCTGTGTTGTAAATCAGAACTGCGGCATCACTACCCTTGCTCTTTGGGGCCGTGACTAAGCAGAGCGAGGGTCCCCTGAACGAGACCACTGGGATGCCGCCAGCACTGGACGGCCACGGTGCCTGCTAGGTGACTGACGGGTGGGGGGCGTATGGAGGGCGAACACCCTGGGAAAAGGGAGGGTTCACATCACGGTCGGGACGGAGCTGGATGGTGCTAAATTTTATACTACTCAGACGGGGTGCAATTTAAAACTTATGCTCTGTTTATTTCCAGAATCTTCCATGTAATATTTTCAGACTGTGGTTGGCTGTGGGTAACTGAAACCACAGAAAGCCACAGATGCGGGGGGGGGGGGGGGGGGGGAGAGCCACTGTACTCAATATGGCCTATTTCTCTTTACAAACCATAATTACAAGTGTCATTTTATCTTCCTCTGGTGCCCTCTTCACACTTCCATTCTGAGCGACCTCCGCAGTTTCATTTGTGGGAACAGCCCTGTCCCGCTCATCCTGTCGTCCTCTTTCTTCTGAACACACAAGCAAACCTGCACACATCAGCTCTGTCCTGGGCCACCAATCTGTACACTTATCACCACCAAACTTCTTTTGGCCTCCTCCACAGTTTCCTGACATATTTCAGACACTAAAATCACCTAGTGATCCAAGCCGGAGACACGAGCTGCGGTGTGAAGAGCTCTGCAGTACAAGTGTCCACAAAAGGCAGTATTTATGACGTCAGGGCACCCTGACCACACGCAGACTGCAGCAGCTGAACACAGCCACTGTTTTCTTAAAACATGCAAAGTGTTCTAATAGTTCCTCGGATTTGGGCTGATTTCAAGAGTGGCCATAAACTCTTCATATGAATCTCAGGCCTTTCATTAAAGTTTCTCAGTTAATGTGGATGATTTCCTGCCTTGTTCTGGGTCGTCTATTTCCAGTCTGTTCGCTAATGTGCTGCGAAAAGCAGAGCTCTGTCATGCACTAGTTCACACCCCTCTCTGGTGGACGTGTGGACGTGCGGATGTGCGGATGCACGAGGGCGGGTTTCCAGGGGCTAAGTGAGTAGTCAACCGGAGGGCAAGACTGAGCTGCTGGCACCTTAAACAATCATCCCAGAAACCACGCTCCCCAATTGTGAACCTCAGGGTCATTAGAAATTCAAATTCTGTCTTCAGCTCAAAGCAAAAATAGCAAAACTGGCCTCTTACCTGATTACTTATCCCAGCTGCTAGGCTTATTTTCAATTTAGTTGATTCTAATTTGTTGTAAAGTGCTATAAAATACCTTCACTTAACTGACATCACATGAAATTCAGGGTGATGCTAATTTCCCTTCCAGTAGCAAAGCTCATTAAAAAGATGGGTGTCACTGTTTTCTGCCTCCTGACTGCGCACCTGGGCATCAAAAATAAAAACGTTCCTTACCTGGAACGTGAGCTGAGAAGAAAGGGCTGGTTGTTACACTTTAGAGCTTCTCAAGTATGTGCTCATAACACTAAACTTCATGTTTCAAGGTATTCTAGTTTCCAAAAAAATATGGGACTTCTGAACCCTGTTTACTCAGTGGCCATCAACTCATTTCCAGTCCCTCCCAGCTTTCCCCAAATAAACCTCATTCCCCGGGTTTCTAACGCAGACTCAGTGATATCTTCTTTAAGTTCTTCCTTTCCCCCTCGCAGGCTTCTTGTCTTCCGCCACACAGGACGCAAGCGATGCTCACCGAGGCCCCGGGGGTTGGTGGCTGGCTTGCCCTACCACCAGGGCTGCACGGCATCTTTGAGCAAGCGGTTTCTTGGCATTTCTGTATCTGTGTGGCATGCTTTAGGCTTGAGTGCCTACCAGGACCAGGAGTTTCTGTTTGCTCTTTTGGATAACAGTTGGCCTAAAGTATGGTAAGTACTCTGGGTTATGAAACTGCAATAATATCATTAACAATCGCATGAGAAAGATGCTGCTGCTCAATCCCGCCCTGAACCTAAACAGAGGCGGAGCAGCAGAGCCGCCGTTTCTTTGGCAAACGAAGTCAAGCATTCTCCGGACGGTTTCCTCTAGAAAACCCTCGTACTGCTCAAACTCCCCACATTGTGGCAGTTAGAAAAATACCAGTCATATAAGGACTATTTCACAGTCTGCGTTTGTATTCTGAGTGATTAGTCAAAAGATACACTTTTCTCCCCAGATATTTCACAACAACCTCCCACGAGGCGGCAGTGAGTTTATTTAATTTGAGATATCACCAGTGAACACCAAGTCTGCTGTATTTCCTGAGCAAGAACTGAGATGACACAAAAGCAGACGTGGGTTACCTGACAAGGTGATGTCACAATTCGTGTTATCCAAAGATACACCCCGAACACCTGCTCCGTACACTGCATTGCCACCAAAAGGCAGCACGAGGTCGCTCAGAAAGAAAGAGAAATGGGCGGCAAAAGAGAATCCCAGCTGAGTAAGGAGAAAAGGAGATGATGTGAGGGGGTTTCTTATGGATACTGCTATAACCCTAATGCAAAATCATGGCTTATTAACAATTCACTTGGGACAACAATAAGAGAGATTTACCCTATTGTTTCCCCTAAATCTCCAGGCTCTTATATTTATGAGATGAGTGTAGCATAGTGTAGAACAGCCTGAATTCTCCAGCCAGAGGGCCTGGGTTCAAATCCTGCCTCCTGCTTAGAGCTATGGGACCCCATAAACTAGCAAGTTTTCTTTTAGCCTTTCTGTGCTCGTGGCTCTGCATCTGTAAGCTGTGCGTATGAACAGTGCCTGCCTCACAGAGTTGTCCAGTAACTGAGCTAATGCACACACAGTGCTTAGAACAGTGCTTGACGTACAGCAAGGGCATCATGAATACCAGCTTATTAGCCGATTATCTCTGCCCTGGACGGCTGTGTCTATTTACTAACTGGTTTCCTTATGTTAGCTCCTCACGAGCCCTTCTTTCTCACGCTCAGCAGAGTTGCTTGGAGAATCCAAGCCATCAATTGTAATGTGTTGTCTCCTTAGGTAATACCGTTTAACTGTTCACATCAACTTCAGGATAAAATCTAAGTTTTTAATGTGGTCCATGAGACCCTCCATGGTCCAGCATCAACCTACCTCTTCAGTTTATTGTCTGGATTTTCCCAAGAAGGGCTCCACAAGTCCCCTCTATCCTCTAGATCTCTGCCACTGCTCCTCCCATTATGTAGTGAAATAATCCACGACAGATCTCACAGCCTCACTAGATGCAAACTCTCTTAGGACCCAGACAAAATCTTATTCACCTCTGCAAAAGGTTAATCTCTGAAACATGTCCACAAACACAGAGACTGACAGCCTCTCACCACCTCTCCTGCCACTGCCCAAGCATGGCCACCACCACTGCCCGCCCGGACTAGTGCGGTAGCGTGTGCGGTTCCCCGCTTCCGTCCTTGTCACTCAGTGACCTGGCCATCACCCTGCAGTCAGATGAGCCTTCTGACATGCAATCAGACCACGTCACTCTTCTATTCAAGACCTCTGATGGCATTACAGCTCAGAGCAAAAGCCAGTCTCTACAATGGTCTACAACCCACCCGATCAGGCCTCCTGCCCCCTCTCTGACCTCACGGCTCACCGTTCTGCTCCAGCCACGATGGTCTCCATGCTGACCCTTGAGCATTCAAAGCAGGCGGCTCCCCAAAGACCTTTGCAATAAAGGTTCTTCCTCCAGGACTGTCTCCCTCCTTTCCTTCCAGCTTCTGCTCAAATGTCCCTGGTGAGCCTGTTAACATCCCCACATCACCTCATGCTCTATTTCTTTCCCCAGAATGTTATTTTTCATTGCACCAAACGTACCATAAATTCATGAGTAAGTTTTGGATGTGGCCCTCCGCGTGGCCCCCCACATCTAGAACATGAGCTCCAACGAGTGCAGGAACTGTGTCTGTCTTATTCGCCACTTCGTTCCTACTGCCTGACATATAGTGCATGTCAATGTACAGCGTTCCAAGGTTCTAAAAGCCCCAGGTTAAGACCCAAAGACTTACTCACATCTTAGAAGAATTTCTACAAATGTGTCTCTTAAGCAACAGCCCCATTTAATTTTCTAAAAGCAAATAAGTGAATTCTGGGCTCCTCTCAAATGAATACTTGGTGTCCTAGGCAACCATGACTTTAGAGATTGGCCATTTTTCATTCAATTTTCTCTTTTTTTTTTCCCCAGAGATGAAAGTCTAGGCCACTCTCCCGCTCACACCCACATCAACACAGGTGGTAGCGCAGACAAAGGGGAACTACAATGGGGAGCGGAGGATGAGCATGCTGAGTATCAGTGTGGCCACAAGACTAGATGCAGCAGTGGGGCCTAAAAGCACACTAACCTGTGCTTACAGCTCTCCCCGCAAACGACCAGCCACTCCTGGAGGAACCCCCGCAGGTGCACCCATGCAGTACAAGGGGTGGACTGTCGTGGACACTGTGGTGTGCAGCCCAGATCTGCTCTGTAGGGACAAGGCAACTGTCCTCCCATCTGCTGGGGTTATTGGTGGTGGATGACTCTCAGCTTCATTCCTTCTAGGGAACTGCCTTTAGGAAAAGAGTGCTGTCTCATCCAAGGTCAGGCCCTCTCTCCAAAGGCAGCCTGCCCCCAATGACCGGCAGTGCGAGAACAAAGGCCCTGTTCCCTCAACAAGGACAACTCTAAGGGCCATCACAGATCCAGAGCCCCCTGTGGACTTGCCTGAGGCATTTGCTGTGATCCAGTGGCAGATTAGTGCCCCCCTCTGCCAAACTCGACTTCCCGTGTTCTCTCACAGAGGCTGACCTTGAGATCACTATTCAAAACACTGCCTGCGTGCACGCCTGTGACTCTGAGTCTTTCCTGGGAAAACTTAAGGCTCTGTCCAAGGATGAACTCGGGACAATCACCTTAGAAGGCATTTCCATTATCAAGGGTACGAGACAGTGGACATGATAAATGAAATATTAGAGGAAAAGGGAAAGATGTACATTACATGGCATTTTTCTTGCACTTGACTCAGAATTCTGGATGGTGATAAAAAAGCAGTAGTTAGAAGAGATTTTAGTGTTACAGGCACGTAAGTAAGCAGCTTTGAGACCAAAACGTCAAACAGACTTGAATATTAGTATTATTGACATATAACAGGAAGGGATTATAGGAAATAAACAAATACACTTGCCATTCTCCTTCAGGTTCAGGTAAATTCCAGTTTATTAGTATTATCTTGGCATAATAAAAAATTGTAATACTGCTTAGAATAGCTAAACTGGTTGGTCTTAAATCTGTCCTTTAAGATATAATCATAAAATTTACATTTTGATTCTAAATTTTCTTTACTGTATTTAAGATACCGTTTATGAACTGGACCACAGCGTGGTAATGAAGTGTCCAATAACCATTACACCATCTATTATTGCTCATTTTGAAAGCAATCAAGTGGTATAATTAATGATACTGTAGCTTCATTTAGCTGGTGGAGGTGATATACCAGTGTGTGTACAGTTTAATTCCTCTTTAGAATGAGGATGAAGGAAGTAAAAAATAATGAAATAAAAATACTATGGGAAGAATGGCTAAACTTTAGAATCATGCTTGCCAAAAATATCCAACATTCATCTGAGATGAAAGGAAAAATTGAATTATTTGCTTTGTGAAAATAAGGAGGATTATTGCTTGGGAGATACAATTGTTGAAAAGTACTTTGGTTCTTAAAAAAACATAAAGAAGTTTACAGATACCTTGACCTGGGGTTTTTAGTGTTGTAACCATCTAAATTGTAGGTAAAACTTTGCATTCACGTTTCTGGGGGGAGGGTGTGTGGCTCTTACCAGATTCTCAATGGGGTCATGTCCTTTACAATCTTAAGACTCACTGTCCCAAACATCTTACTAACATCTTCTCGTAGAGGTGGGCCTTTGGTATGTTCATAAGTCTTATTATAGCTGACATGTGATAAACTACACACATTTAAAGTGTACAGTTTGATTACTTGTATCGTATGTGTACACTCTAGTGAAACTGTTGCCAATGCGAGATAATAAGCATATTCGCCACATCCAAACATTTCCTCATGTCTTTTTTAACTCCCCCACCTTCCCCTCCCTGCCCTTCTTTCAACTCTTGCCAGAAAATCACTTTCTTCACTATTGATTAGTTTGCATTTTCTAAAATTTTATATAAATGGAGTCATATAGTGTATACTCGTTTTGTTTGGCTTTTCTCACACATCATAACTGTCTTGAAATGCATCCATGGTGTAGCATCTATCAATAGTTCATTTTCTTTATTGCCAAGCAGCATTCCATTGTATGGATGCACTACACTTTGCTTTTATTTTCACCTCTTGACGGATGTTGGGGTTGTTTCAAGCTACTGCTATTATAAGTAAAACTTTTACAAGTCTTCATATAGACATACATTTTCCTTTCACTCAGGCGGAAATTTAAGATTAAAATGGCTGGACTGCATGGCAGATGCATGTTTAACTCTTGTAAAAAATCGCCAACATGTTTTCTAGGGTGATTGCACCACGTTCTACTTCCACCAGCACTGTCTGAAAGTTTGTTTCTTACACGAAACAGAATTGCAAACACGTGGTATGATTGCTCATTTTAATTTCAGACATTCTCATTAATGGGTAGTGGTAACTCATTGTAGTTTTAATTGGTATTTCCCTAATAGAGCATCTTTCCACATGTATATTTTGGTGGAGTATTTTAATGGCTGGTTTCTCACAACAAAAGGAAAAGGGTATTGGAAGTGTTAAGTAAAAGTATTTGAAATTATTAAGGATTTTCATAAATGCAAGTGTGGTTTTTTCTAGGTTAAGTAGAAGGCTTTTTCTAGAAACAAAACAAAACAAAAAACCCCCAAAAGCCTTTGTTAAGGAACCACAGGTGTCTCTCCATCCGAGGGAAGATGTTCAGACAGTGCCCGGGAGATCCTCTAGCTCGTCGGGTAACAGTGCACACATGCGCACACACCAGACAGCACTCGCGCAGCTTCAGCCCACACCTTAGAAAATCACCTAGTGGTACAGTTCAGAAACCACGACCCTCCGCCACTAGGGCTTTTTAAGTGTGCAGGTCATGAGTTTGAGTAGAATTAAGAGAAGGAAATGATCATATCATGGAAGGCAGAAGAGGTAAGACACAGGAAACCCATCCAACTCTGATTTCCAGAGGCACAAAGAAAGCTTTTCCAGGTCTTCGCTGCCATGGCAGTGAGGGTCTGTTTAATTATGCTACATGTCTAGGTTCCATCTAGGTTCCATCTCCAAAGAGGAGAGTTTTACACCCAGGAACACATCTGGGTTTACCAGCGAAGACTTCAAGTTGTGCAGATAAAACACGCTCTGGGATTCTACCGGCAATCTCACAGCCGCTGGCGGGGGAAGATTTACATGCAGCAAGAACTACAAATGAAGACAACAGGGCAACTCTGTATAAGACTAAAAATGTATGTCTCCTTTAATACCCATAATAACTTGATTAAAAACAAAAACAATGAGCTTTAAGCTGCTTTGGTGACCTTGCCAAAGCATACAAACTCCAGAAAACTTAGAGAAAATATGCCAAAGGGAACTGAAACACTGAACTTCACAGGATGAACTTTTTCTTATTCTCCCTCTTGCTTTATGTGGATCTGTTTTATAAAGGTTTTTTACTAGTCACATATTAGTAGGACACAGCTTGAGTTAACCTGGGGGCTTCTGGACTGGGAGAAGCTTCTGAAAAGTTAAGATTAATGAGACAGTAATCACACGGATCCAAGAAATGCTACTTAAATTACGGGCCAATGCAGCCAACTGAGGCAGAGCCATCTGGAGTGAGCAGAGTGGGGAGAGACCAAAGACGCCGAGCCTGGCAGGGGAGGGCAGCCTTCCGCAGAGACGCATTTCTCACGCCGGTGGCCAGCCCACGTGGAAGAGGAGAGAGCTGGCTTTGTTTACATGTTGTGGCCATGCCCCAAAGGACATCTATTTTATCTTCACTTCTTGAGTTACTTTTTTCCCCCTTCCCCTGTGGTATAGTCCAAAGCATTTAAAGTAAGGGCTCAGTAGTCAGTAAAAGGTACAGAGCAAGGCTGAATAATCCACTTCCTTATTAATACTAAGTCAAGTGCCAAGTCAAGGGCTGACTGGGACTTTCCTCTAGGTTAGGCCATAACCTAAAAAACAAAGGATGTGGAATCTAATCCTGTTTCTAACACTTAATATGAGCCTAGAAAACCACCTTCCCTCTGCCTGAGACCTGTGAAACTCAAAGGAGCCAGCTGCCAACACCAGGTGTGGAGCGCGCACCAGAATGTCAATCAACCACTGCTCCCGGCGCTGAGGAGGCGCTGAGGAAGTCTTACTGCCCCCCCCATGCCCCCAAAGGTCAGCTGTACCATACAGTGTGCGTAAGACAGCGCGTGGCTCGCCCTTAGCAGAGCACTATTTTAGACTGTTCCCAAAATACTAAAACCCCCCACCAGCCTTGATGGATTGGTTTGGATCAGTGAAAGAAAACTGGCTGACTATGTTATATAGTATCTCTAATAACAATGTAAAATATTTAGGTGGAAGTGTTTGCAGAACGTTCACAATTAGTGGTAGAATAAGAGATGCAGAAAAACTTAGGGGAACACAGAAAAGAACTTATGGAATAGAAAATTTAAACACCTCATAAAGAAGCTTCTTGTCCCGGCATCATATTCAACTTAACATTTGTCCTGTATTTTTATTTTTTTAAATAAATTATTGTTAATGTTGAATGAGAGTGAGTGGGGATGGGGCTGGCTGACTTCTACTTTGACCTGAAGCTTTGATCTTATCCAGTAAAGTGAGGGACGCGATTGCCCTGAACAAAGGCCTCACTCCAGCAGTTAAATCTGAAAGGCCCTTTCATTTCTGCAACCGTCCTCTTTACCCATCCCCTGCCTTCCCTGATAGACGCTGACTCCACTCTGAAGGACAGCTGGCAGAGCTTGCTGACAGTCCAGACGGAGGGCCAGGGAGAGCTGACTGCTCTGGGTAGGGTGGTGGAGGGAGAAACAGTCAATGTTGGTGCCCCTGCCAGAAATCCGAGGTACCTGCTAGTTGTGCTAAAGCCGACTGGGTAGCCCACAAAACACAGAAAGTGGTTAGGCCGCCACGTGGTGGAGTCATCAGAAAATTAGAGGTTAGTGAACATAAAATACACGCACAATTTAAAGGCTGACCGGCCCTGCCATAGAGCAGAGGGAGGACTGTTTGAACATTCTCGTCACAGCAATTCTGAGATTTGTTGTATGAGACCCGTCTACAACTAATTTACTTTCGTAGTGAGTAATCATTTTCTACTTTGCATTAAACCCTTTAGAAACTAATGAACTTTGTGAAAAGTCCATGCTTAATAAAACATTAAGTACTGAATTTGTTCCTGCAGTGAGCCATGTAACCCACACACGTTTGTCAACATTCATCACCCACACGGGGGACTGCAGTTCTGTCACTGGCCCCAAGAACACCAGGAGACACCAGATGGCTAAAGAACATCAGGGTCTCCTTCAAGAGATGGCAATTACTTTTAAAGGTTTTTCCCGAAGAAAATGACTTAAACTGATGAGAGTCCAGGCATTCAAGTGCACCTTCTGATTATGGTATATTGAACTTGAGGCATCCTCATCCCTCCCTTCTGCTAGGTTGCTCAGATGCTGGAAGCTGGGTACGGAGATTATTCATTCTACCCTGACGACATGCCCTGGGTCTCCTCTCCCTCAACGATAATGTAGGACTTGGGCTATGTTCTCCTACTTTCCCGTGCCTGCTCCTATCCCAACTTGAAAACTTAAGGCCTTTTGGATTCTAATTTCTACTGTTGCTAACCCTACAGAGCCTCAAGAGGATGAGCAGTGGTACTTATTCAAAGATATTTCAGATGTATATTTGGTCATGAGAAAGTAGCTCATGAGGAGACCACAGTGAACTTGGCCTGTGCTGTGGACAAGGACTGGAGGGGATGCAGTGTTGAAAAGTTGTGTACAAGGAAATTCAAGCTGTTGCCTATGAAGATCCATTTAAAAAAGAAAAGAGCAGGTATGTGTTCCAATGTGTGTCCTATGATCATTCAGCTGTCAAATAAGTCCTTACAGAAGTGTGTACCATAAGCTGGCGTTCCTGCGAGATATTGGGGAGATACAAACACAAGAAATGCAAACCTTGCCTGTGCAGTGTGTGGCAGACTCATAAACAAATGATCACAGCCCAGTTCCGTAAGTGCTGTTTGAGGGGCAGAAATGAGGTGCAAGGATAGCACAGAGGCTACCTGCTTGCAGAGCTCTGGGTGGGATTCGGGGAAGAGGTGATACTTAACCTACAGCTTGAAAGGAGAGTGGGAGCTTGCCCGGTGCGTGGGAGCATTCCAGGTCTAGAGGAAGAGCACATGAAAGACTGAGGCAGAGCAAGTCTGAGAGCTGTGCAGAAGGGTCTAGACGCCTGGGAGAGACTGGAGCTGAGGATCATGGGGGATACGGGTGAGGAAGCCAGCAGGGGCCAATCACTTAGGTCTTGTCCATCAAGGGGTATGGCCTCTATCTCATAGGAAAATGGTTTTAAACATGGTATCAGTTAATTATGTTAACAATACACACTGAAAAACATCATTGTTTATAATAAAAACTTTGGAGAGCCCTGACTGGTATAGCTCAATGGGTTGGTCATTGTCCTGCAAACTGAGAGGTCACCAGTTTGATTCCTGGTCAGGGCTCGTGCCTGGGTTGCAGGCCAGGTCCTTGGTTGGGGCGTGCGAGAGGCAACCAACCAATGTTCCTGCCGCACGTTGACGTTTCTCTCCCTTTCTCCCTCCCTCCCCCTCTCTCTAAAAATAAAGAAATAAAATCTTTAAAAAAAACCTTTGGAGAAAGAAATCTAAAATTTTAATTTGGCTTTGTAAAAGTGAAAATATTTTAACATCATGTAATGTGCTGATTAGAACTGCACATATTAAATATGTCCACTTTTTTATACACTACAAAATGAAAACTTTATACATGTATGGCCAGTGTTCATATTTACTGCCCATGTAAAATGTAGAATTCTCAGGTAGAATATGAAAACAACAAAATAAAGCAGGCGTCACACCTGGTGGCTGTGGCAGGTAGATCTGCCTCGCGTACCCGAGATGCCTGCGTGCACGGGTACGGGTCCTGCCGTAGCGAACCCTCCGCGGCGGAGCCGTGCCCCTCAGATGACTCGTTAACAGAAATCACTGTATCTCACCATATTAGTTGCCCTAATTGAGCAGACAAAAACCCTTACCAGGGAATTCATTTTTCTTCCCTAATATTCTTCCGTTACGGCCAGGGTAATAGAGAAAGAAGAGCTACTATTACAAAACAGATAAAAACAACACTGGGAAAAAAACATCTTCGGTGGAAGAAATTCTGAACTGATTTTTTGTTTGTACATTTGTTTGCTTCCCCACCACACTGGATGAATAAAATTAGCAGTGGAAAGCAGCTTATCATGTGTCCTGATGTCAGAAGGGACATCCAGGGGTCACCAACGCCAACCTTCCCTCTGCAGGTAGGACTGTCTGTACATCATTCAAGACCAAGAGGAAGTTGTTTATCCTACACTGAGATCGTCTATAGAGGAAGTCCCCGTCTTCCTTCGTTAGGCATTTCCACAACACACGGTTACATCTTCATTACCGGGTAGTGCCTCTGAATGAAACCACCGCCTGGTGAACTCTGGTGGATACATGACACTGATTGATCTGTTATCTAAATAGCCACACCTCCACACGCGCATTTGCCATATTTTGCCATGTATAATTCGCACCCATGTTTTCGGCCCAAACTTTCAGGAAAAAAAAAATCTTTCATTTAAATTTTTTAATTCTATTATTTATTTATTCATATTTAGATACTTGTTTTTTGTATTATAAAGGAATTTTAGTATTTATTTTTGAACATATTATGGTACAAGGAATTTATGTAACAAATAATTACAAAACACAAGAACAGATACAAGGTATTTCAGGTACTACCCATGTATAATGCACATCCTTATTTTTCCCTCAAAACTTTGGGCAAAAAAGCGCTCACTATACACAGCAAAGTACAGTACTATTATTAATACTAAACATTAACTTGAATGCTTAAGGGTATCAAGACACTCATTCAGCATCAACTACAAGTCATAAAAAGGATTTTTGGTAAATAGATATCTGAAAAATGCAAAAGCTTCAAAACAGCCTTATATTTAAAACTCTCAGCGGCCTAAGACTCACTGTTTTAACAGGCCTGCAATTCCATCTTCCTCATGAACTAAAAACACGGTATTTAGGGAAGAAAGAAAACACTGAGTGTGCCAAACACTTGGCTCATAGCGTCCATGGTGACGGCATTTCTAAGTCTTTATCCCATTCACACTTCTCCAGTTCGGGATTCACCAGTCACATTTGCTTGGTCGGCACCGTGGAAATTGTTTGGGGTGGGGAGAGCAGAGATGATCCTGAATGTACGCTTCAGGAACACTGCCCTCAATGCCAACACAGTGGAGATTTTTTTGTTACCATTATCAGAAGTTATTTGAAAAAATGGCAGGGGAAATAAGACCACAGGCAGTGAGGATGTGCTGGGTCTCTAAGGACTGGTGCGGAAACAAATCTTTCTCATGCTTATAAATAGCAACCCAAGCAAGTCTGGGGAACAACTACTGTAACTTTTGCTTTGGTCCTTGCGATGATACTGGAATTTCTGAACTAAAGATCACCAAACTTTCAAAACGCTATGTATTTATAAAGGGGTCGGACATCACAAGTTCCTCACAAGTACATGGAACATCATAAAACTATTTGAATTTCAGACTTCCAGCCCCTCCCTAATAGATAAAGACAGATGATAACCAATTTGCTGTCTTTCAGCCCTAGCTACTTGAGCACAACAAATGGATTTAGACTTTTTACAACAGGTAGCAGGTAAAGAATAAGTAGAATAGATGTGACATTGACTTGGGAAGTAAAACCAGAAGGAGACAACACTTCTGCCAAAGGAAGAGACAAGGAAGGAACACCATAAGGTCATTATGAGATGCAGGTAGTGTGCTTTCCATGTAAATAAAGCTGTTGATTATCTCAGGGAAGGGAGCCATTTGTAGGAGGATGGAGGGAAGGGGCTCAGCTGTGTGCACTAATGAGATTGAGGACTAAGAGGAGTCATACGCAATCAAAACACAGAAGACAAGCCAGAACAGGGATGCTGACTCCGAGGATGTTCATCAATAATGCACTAAGGAATAAAAATCAGAAGAAAGTTTGACAGCAGTGAAAAGGGCAAACAAGACCGAGGGCTGTACGTGCAGCCTCAGAGAGAACGAGTCAGCACTGCTTATTCTGATGCTATCTATGGCGGCAAGATCGCATTAACTCTGGGCATATCTGCCTTTTCCTACCGATTGGAAGAAACTGAATTAAAAGCTATGAGTTACAACTAACACAGATTCCCAGTTCAAAACACAGGCACACGCAAAGACAATGCAGTCCCCAACCCCACGGTACAGCCACTAAGAAACAAATGCCATCCCTCCATTCCCCTTCCCCAGGCTTATCATAATCCTGTACTTGTCGGGTGTTAAGAAGAGGATTAACAGATTGAGATTAGCCAATGGTGAGAAGAGCTGGGATCTATAGACTCTGCAGCCTTTTTAAACCCTGTGATAACATCACTCCTCTGCATAAAAACCTCTACTGCAGCAGAGTTAACTATGGAAGGCTGTGGAGTATTTGTGAGAAAAATAAAGATATGCTAATTGGAGACAAAAGCAAAATAATACTTCTCTTTTCTACTGATGTACTTTGTTCATGGCTGTCCAATTATTAAGGAAACAGATCACTAAGGACATGATCCATGAAATTCTAATCAGACCCTGGGAATGGCACGGCAGAGGTGACCACAGCCGGCTGAGATGCTGAGGTTCACAATCAGAGACCAGGACGCACTAAGCCACTCAGGGAATACTGAAACCCCCCAGCAGTCCCTAAATAAGTATGTCTTTCTGTGTTCCTTCTAATGAGATTTTAATTTCACTGAGTGCTAATGACTGCTGGTTGAACAAGTCCTTGAGTAGACAGCTCCTCAATTTGACTGAGGAATTCTGCAAACTGGATAAGGAAATAGTTCTGAATAAGTAAGATTAATGGTAACAATGACTGAGTCTTATCAAGCATTCTATGTATGAATTGAGGCTGGAACTAGCATCTGCCCCATTTTGCAGAGGAAACTGAGGCACAGAGATGAAGCACCTTGCCCAAGGCCACACAGCTGGGTGGGCGCTGGGCGGGGCCTGAACACAGGCAGCCTGGCTCTCCAGAACCACAGTGCAGCTGCCTCTCCGGTATCTCCCCCCTCTCAGATCACATTGTACTGTTTTCAGGCAGGTGCTTAAAATAATCATCAGGACTTAAGAGGCAGTACCGGTGCCCCTCCTAGCTGGGGTCCCCTCCCCTACACGGAAGCAGGTGCCAGTGGAGCTTCCATCGCATCTATGAGCCAATTTTGCTCCTGTGAAGCTGTCATGAGGCCCATGTGAAGTTCTCCTTTGGGACCTGAGTAGTGAATGAACCGAGAGAGGAAGTGAAACACACATCAAACAGCCTTCCGTGTTCTCCCGCACGACCAGTTTTAGACAGAGCTGGGGATAATACCTCCCAACGTGAAATACCAGCATCTTTCTGATCTTAGTGCCTTTCCGGCAAGATTTTTTAAACGCCAACACTCAAGGATTTGACAGCTGGTCCCAGTGAAAGCTGCACAAAAGTAAAGCTGCTTCGAGGATTACTTTGTTGTTATGCTATGTCTCCTCCCCCACCCCACCGTTTTAAGAACAACAACACTTTTTTCTTTATGTGAAGGCTTCATCTTGTTAATATAAGGCGGGGGGGGGGGGGGTGTTGCTGGAATATAAGAGGGTGACAGAGCTGAGTTAGTTTACATTAAATTATGATTTTAGAAATTCACAATTTCTGAGAGATCATGAGTATGTATAAAACCATCTAAAAAACTATTATACTTGGATAAATTCAGAAAACTGCCTCTAACAGGCAAAGAGGTTGAGAAGACAGGCAGCTTAGCTGCTGGCTTGCACTTCATGCTTGGTGTGAAGGGCAGCCACAGGGGCAGAGCGCCACTGAAGGCCGGTGGTTTTAACCAAGAGCAGTGCTGAAGACACCCACCACCCTCAGACCACAGCGCTCGGCCCCGCAGGCACGGGCAGGGAGGAGCTCCCCCACCTGTTTCCTTGCTCCCTCCATACCCACATAGCTAGTTGGACCAGGTGAGACGGGGCTAGAGAGGGGTTGAGGAGCGCGATCCATGCCCCATCACTCACCAGCAGCTTCCAGGTGGTCATTGTAAGGAATGGCCACCTGGATCATCCTCTAAGCAAGAAAGGTAGTCATTCGCCCACATAAGGAAGAACAAAACTGTGGTGAATGTGGGTCCAGACATGGTTTCAAAAGCCCAAGGCTTGGTCATAACACCAGGGAATCGGTCCTTATGGTGGATAATCACATAAACTGTCCTCACCAAACAGCTGTTCTCAGGTGGAATCCCCTCTGCTACCCAAGGCGTTCCCATCTATTGTCCCCAAAGAACTCACAGTACGTGGCTCAGGGAATTCATTTTAATTTTTGTGCAAGAAGAAGAAAAACAAGAAAAACCAGGACACTGAATATTCAACCAAACCTCAAAGAGAGGTGGTAAACTTGACACCTAAGAGGGCCCTGGTAGGGATGGCCGGACAGCAGTGGGCGATGAAGGTAATGGAGCGGAGTTGAAGATTCGGATTTTAGATACAAAATAATTATCCAAGAAATTTTAAAAGGATGCTGTTTGTAAGGTTTCATCTGTCTGTACATATCCAGAAACAGGGATGTTTTTCCATAGGAGCAAAATGAAATAGTCCCTTGGTCTAATTAAGTGTTATTAATATCACACACATTACAGACAGGGAATTTTTTCTAATTGCAGGAAATTCTGAACTAAAAAAAAAAAAAAGAAAGAAAGAAAACACATCAACCCCCATCAGAAGCATAGTTAAATAAACAGGGTGTTAAGCAACAGGAAATCACGATCAAAGTTGTCCGCCCAGATGCGTAAGTGAACTTGTTTTTAAACATAGTGAAAACAGATTGAAATTTCCAGTTATTACGAGAATAGAACTTAATGTGAGATATAATACCAGGACTAACTCAAAAGCAGCAATAGGTTGAAAGTTTAAAAACGAGTTAGAAATATGGTTAAACACCAACTAGATGGTTATAAGAAGCTAAACTAAAACAAAAACCCGAATCCAACAGATGCTGCAATAAGGTGAGAATGCAGCTGACGACAAAGTAGAGGAGGAAAGGCCTGCTTCTTCCCCGCGTCAAAGACGCCGCAGCCCGGAGGGCAAAGGAAAGCAGGGAGGACTGCAGCGGGCTGGCACACGGCTGGCAGGCTCTCCTAAGACAAATGAGGGGCCCTGCGCACAACCAAACGACAGTCTGGCAAGATTATGAAGAGGATTTATTTCCGACGGGCTGGAGGTCAGTCAAATATATATATTTCCCATTTCCAAAGAGTTAATCTGCCACAGGCCCACAGCGTGCGGTTCGTATTCATTCACTTCTTAGATCCGCGGGATGAAATTTGGCGCCATCCTGGATGAGGTATTGGCATTAGGCTTTTAATGACAAATGGTGAGATAAAAATGATGGATTCATTCTTGCCTGGGTAATGTAGTAAAAAACGATTACATTCCAGCTTCCGGTTTCTGAGACATAATTCTGGAAGACAGAAACCTCTGGAATGCCCCTCCTGCTTAATCTATAAATCTGAACAGCACAAATATACACCCCCAATTTTTTGCTAACACGTGACCGTAATTTGATTAAAACCAACAAAATCCAATAGCCAAAAGTACTTCGCACATTTTTATAGTATGTACAATGGTTTGTTTTAAGTTAACTTGATCATTCACTCAACAAATATTTATTAAGTAATTACTAAGTGCTCATTACTATTCTGTTCTATTCTAGTGTTCTGGGACATACCAGTCAACAAAGCAGACAAAAACCCCTATGTGTGTGGAGCTTAGTCCAGTGATTAGAAAACTCTCTCCACGAAGCCATGGAATGAGCATTCTCCAGAAATTACATGTTCCCAGGCATTAACTGCCACAGTGCTCAGGGTCCTGAGTGACATCAACCCATCAGAAACCTGGACTGGGAGGGGATGCCATGGTGGAATGGTGCACAGCCACTGGCTTCAATTTCAAGGACAATCCAGAGTACCCCATTGGGTAAAGTAACAAACGCTTAGCAGACGTAAGCAAAGTCCTACTTATAAAAATTTTACCACGGTCAACTAAGTCACTACTGAGAGAATATAAGTGTTTCTTCCAACTGTACTCTTCCCCAATGATGGGACTCCCCATGATAAACACCTAAGTCCGACTAGGAAAACTAAGCCAAGAACAGAACATTATTCCCACTGCATGGTCTGAGGGGTCACTAGTGCTGAAATATTCAGCCCTGGGTATCGCCCTCGTGTTCAGAAAGTGGGGGTGGGGGTCGGGGTTAGGGTGACCTAAGGACTGATAGTCTGTCTAAAAAATGTAAAGGGATGTGAGTTAGTTTTAAAATGAGTTTGTCTGAGGGAGGTGGAAGGATCATGGAATTAGGTCAAAATTACACTCTTTAAGAGCAGTAAGGGGATGTGAGGATGTTCCTGTAGTTACCTTTGGGCAAGAAGACCATGTGTTGCTGCTGCTTTATTAGCCAGTCATATGAACGTGGCCTGAACGTTACCGCCCCAGTTGTATGTGTGAAGTGGGCAGCACCTACTGAGTTCAGCACTAATGATCTCTACTAATAAGGGATGACTAAGTGACCAGGGGGTAGGAGACTCTCAGCAGGAGTGACCCTGACAGTGGGTGTTCTTAAGGGTCAAGCCAGGACTGACACTGGGCCTGGCTCCCTGAGAATTCTGGGTCTCCTTGGCCACATATGATCAGTCTCCGTGGGAACACATGACTCCTCCTCCCTTAAAGGGAACAGTTTAGGACTTTATGTGCTAGTAGTCTGGTATGAAACCTTTTCCAAAACTAGACAATTAGGTGCACACTGAACTCTTTTGGTCCAAGAGCTTGCCTAAGGATGCTGGTGATTTCCAATGAGTTATAAGGGGGGCGGCAGTGTTTAAAAAGCTGTGGAGCCTTACATCGATAGACGAACAATCATACTTGTGCTTTGCTTAGAAAAACACTCCTTATCTACGTCTGCAGAGATGACATGCTGTGAATGTAGAAAGAAAACAGGATGGCACCCGTTAGCACTAATGCAACCTACAGGGGCCAGAAACTCAAACACCTTCATGGCCCAGGGAGACCCTGTCTGGGAGGAGAGAGGCAGAACTTGTGCCATTTGGGATTTTATGCCCAATTATTTTCAGATCTCCTGGTTTCTCTTGTTGTTTTAGAACATTTTTTATTTATTGATTTCAGAGAGAGAGAGAGAGAGAGAGAGATATCAATTTGTTGTTCCACTTACTGATGCATTTGTTGGCTGATTCCTGCCTGTGCCCTGACCGCGGATCCAACCCTGGGGTATTGGGATGGGACCTTGGCGTATCTGGATGATGCTCCAACCAACTGGGCTGCCCGGCCAGGGCCAGATCTCCTGGTTTTTCTAAGACAAGTCAGAGCTGGATTATCTACGTCAGCTCTCGCCCTTTTTAAATGTTGGCAACTAATTCCAAATTTTAAAAATACATTTGTAAACAAGATCTGAGCCTTGGGCCACTAGGTTGCAACCACTGCATTAAAAAAAAAAAAAAATCCAAGAGAAAAAAAAAAAAACCCTGAAGGAACTCTCAGGAACTGGAATCAGAGCAGAAAAAAGAATGTGGGGTAGATTATTGATTGAAATGTGGTTTAAAGGCTTTGCAGTGAAAACTCGAGGAGCTCAACAGATTTCAATTTTGGTACGCCAAGGGCGAAAAAGAATTCCACAGGCAAAGAGACATGCAATTAAGACTGCCTAGGTTCACCGCCTTCAGAACTGTGATTAAATCAGCACTGAGGAAGAAAATGTGGGCTGACGTAATTTCAAAAATCAGTTTTTTACAGTCTGGGATTTATTTTTTAAAATATTCAAACAAAAGGAACCATGGCTTAAAGTAAGGGGGAACTCTATAATATATAATTAAAGTTGAATTTTTGCATACCAAATGTAGCTGAGTAAATGGAACAAAACAATACAATCAGCAACGAAGCACCGAGTGTATATACCAACCTTAAAACAAGGTTTGTCTATTAAAAACAAACCTATGTAGCATGCAAACTCCATAAAAAGGTACATAAACAAACCAGATTTTGCTCTTCTGTCGAGTATAAGAACACTCTGCAAGAAAATATGAGCACAAATGAAGGTACATTTTGGTTTTTTCCTTTTTATTATTCCTCACTTTTCAAAAATGGGCTCTAAACAGCGTATCTCAATAGTATATTTAAAAGTTAAATTACGCTATGAAGGTATAGCCTGGAAACAACATAATATTCTGAAGACGTGTTGAGACCCAGAATGTAGACAACTAAAAAAGATGACAATTTAAAAAGCAGATCTAAGACTATTTAACAAAATATTAAATATTATGGGGTCAGCAGTAAATACTGTGGCTGATGCCCCACAAGGAGTTCTTGGGCTCCCCCCATCCCCACGCACTGGGCCTGTTTAGGGATGGGTGGTGAGACAATGTTGGCCAGTGACACGGGAGGAAGGCCCGTTGGGGGCTTCTAAGAGAGGAGTTGCCCCCTAGTGAGAACCATGAAAAGCCAAAATGTGACTGAGAAAGTGTGTAGCACAGTTTGCATGGGCAGCCTCTGAGGGCACAGCAGGGAAGGGGCCTTGGTCTGAAGGTAGAGCCGTAGAGAGCAGGGCCGAGAGCAGAAAGACCCCAGCTTCGGACTGGTGCTGCTGAGATGCTAAGCAACCCTGAAACTTTCCTCTTCCAGTTTTGTAAGCTAAAAGTCCCTCTTGCTTTAATCATTTTAGCAGAGTTTTCTGTTACTTTTAGCTTAAACCACCCCAGCTGAAAAGGTACTTTCTCCTGGAGAATCATTCAAATTCTTCAAGTTTCCCCTACTGTGGTTTTCTGATAGACATTGATTGTGTTCATATTTACAACATGTACAATTAGAAGAAACTATTCCCATTGTCTTATCTTCTTATTAGTTTCTTAAAGGGGCATAATCTGCCCTAACAATTGTGTGTGTGTGTATTTTTTTATCCTCCCTTGAGGACATGTTTATTGATTTTAGAAATAGGGGAAGGGGGTGAGAGAAACATCAATGTGAGAGACAAACATTGATCAGTTGCCTCCTGTAACTGGGGACCGAACCTACAACCTAGGCTTGTACTCTGACTAGGAATCGAACTGGCAACCTTCTGGTTTATGGAACAATGCTACAACCAACCAAGCCACACTGGCCAGGGCAAGAATATTGTGTTTTATTTGGAAATAAATGTTAATGGGCTAAATACAAATGGAGCAATGTTTACAGTTCTGTCCAAGAGACATTCCTTTGGCGTCTCCCCAAAGGAAAACTTTCTGGGGTTGGCGCAGCCGCTTTCATTTGTCATTCTGGGGTACAGTCTCACACCAGCCAGTGAGCAGCTTAGGGGAAGGGCAAGAAAGGTCGCTCCAGTCCCCAGAGCCTTGCTAAAAAGTTATAGGCCTTTCCACTGCTGTGAGCACAATGAAACCACAGTCTCAAATGTTACATGAACTTCCTTGGTTCTTAAAACACTGTCTGCCTGCAAGGATTGCTGCACTGTCATAACCACCTTGTCCCCACCAAGGAAATGTAGTACTTCGGGCTGGGTGTGCGGTAAACAATATTCATAAACAGTTACTCATAAAGAAATACCAACAATACTGATTCTAATATGTGTATACAATGCTAAATTTCAAATATTTTAATATCATTTCATAGTATGTTTTTTGAGATGACTTAAATAACATAAAAGTAACTATTTAAAAATGAAAAATTCAGTGGCACTGAATACATTCAAAATGTTGTGCGACTAGCACCTCTACCCAGTTCAAAGACATTTTCAACGCCCTGAAAGAAAATCCCCTGCTAATAAAGCAGTCGCCCCCCACCCCCGCCTCCCCTCCCCCAGCTCCCAGCAACTGGTAATCTACTTTCAGTCTCTATGGATTCACCTACTCTGGATATTTCACATAAGTGGAATCATACAATGTGTGACCTTTTGCATCTAGCTGCTTTCACTTAGCATAATGCTTTCAAAGTTCATTTCATTGTATTTTAATAAACTTAAAAATTGTGCCAGAGTGTTGGTTTTAGAACTCCTTGGGAAGAAGTCTCCAGGACAGCTACAGAGACTCTGAATAGACCCAAACAAGAGAAATAATTTTAGACAAAGTGAAAGACTTCAGGTTGCAAAACTCAACTGTACAAATGCAGAGTAAGAGGACACTCGGTAAACAGCACCAGTTGGGAAAAGGATTTAAAAGGGGATGTGGGAAAGGGAGTGAGCTGCAGCAAACACATCGATAACACTGAAACCCCAATAATAAGTGTGTAAGTCCACAGTATTTTACACACTTTCTGTAAATTTGAATTATTTCATAATAAAACATTTAAAATGTTTAATAGTGTAAGTGGTTTTCTTTGCTAATAATAAGTTCGGTATAAGAAAGGGTATCTATATTCTCCAACATTCTAACATAGCGTTCGATGCCATTGGTGGAAGTGCAGCGTTCCTGCCCTGAACGAGGAGCCCCGGGCTTTGCAACCCCCGTATCACGTTAGGAACTGGGTGCCTGTGCACACTGGTGACGGGCACTGTCCTTCAGAAGGGCACAGAAAAGCAAGAGACCATCAAAAGAGATGAGATATGAAGGTGGTTTAAAGGACTATTCTGCCACCCAAGAAAGTTGAGTAAGAGGAGGAAACAGGAAGAAGCCTTGGCAGTTTTAAATATCTGAAAAAGAGATTAGGCATGTTCTGCACTGATTTTGGGCCAGTATTACACGAGAGCGGATTTGGCTCAGTATAAGACCTTCGGCCAGCCACTCAGCAATACGCAGTGTGTCCCACAGGGGAAGCTCTTTGGCGCTAACTATGGTCAGACAGCTGGGTCACACCCCGAACACCTCTCCTTCCCAGCCCCTGCATCGGCTGGCGGGGATTTTAGCCTGTGCAGACCCACAGGCCCCCAGGTTTAGAAGCGTTCTGGATTTGCTTTAATACTCTGCTACTACCCTTTGAGACTTCTCATTAATTTTATTTTTTTTTTTCAAAAGATTGTATTTTTTTATTTTTAGAGAGAGGGGAAGGGAGGGAGGGAGAGAGGGAGAGAAGCATCAATGTGTGGTTGTCTCTTGCGTGCCCGCTACTGGAGACCTGGCCCCAATCCAGGCATGTACCCTGACTGGGAATCAAACCAGCAGCCCTCTGGCTCGCAGGCCGATGCTCAATCCACTGAGCCACACCAGCTAGGGCGAAACTTCTTATTTATTTTAGAATGAGGGACCCCGAATTTTCATCTTGCACTGGGCCCTGCAGATTAAGCAGCTGATTCTGTGCGCAGCCACAGAAGCTCTCTTATCTAACGGAGGTGGCAGCCATCTCTGTTTAATGTGAAAAGGCAGTTTAAGCAAGGGAACATAGAACTGTGATACAAATAAACCTTAAATTTAATGTTTTAATTGAAATTGTATTAATGTACATTTATTTACCAATCTTGTGATGTTGGGTGAAGGCTATTTAAAATGCCCTAGATCTTAGAAATCTCTCTATTTTTAAGGTTATCTTTTCCATACTTAATTTAACAACTGTTTATGTTTAATAATCTGCCTTCATCATTAGATTTCCTAAAGCATCCTACTTGTTTTGTTTTTAGAAACAACTCATTTTTGAATTCATGTCTTATCAATTATTTAAACGATGTAATTTTAATAAGGTGTAAGCCTGCATAAACAAATTAAGGAACAAACTCTCGTTGAACACAGACCACACCTGGCGGGAACAGACATGGGGGTGCAGTCGGGAGACGCCCCGGAGTGTCATTTCTCGGCAGTGAGCAGCCTGCATGCCCTGGGCACCACCCGTGCATTTTTCAGAGGGAACTGACAGCATCACTCGATTTGGTGGGTCAAGTTCATGGAGGCTGGCTATTCCTCTGTAAAAATCTAGGCTTTTTGCAATGCCTTCTGTCTGGGTTGTCCTGTTGAGGCCGATGAGTACAGCCACACTCCCATGGGAAAAACTGTGAGCTTCCTTGAGATAGGGGTGTAAACTCCCTGAAGCTAACAGACATTTCTATGGCCAAGCATCAGAGAAAGAGGGAGGTTTTTAGTGACGAAACTAGGTGAGAGAGAAAGAGGGAGATCACTGACTAAGGAACTAGAGCTCAAAAGGTGAGCCTCAGGAGGACAAGGGAATTCCCATTTCCCTCGGGACCTCTCTTCTCAGGCCAAGCAGCACACACATGCTTGGCATCCCCCCTGGGCAGGAAGAAAAGGTGATTTCGGCCACAGGGAAGCAGGTAGAAAACCTGACAAGGAGATGCTCCTAGAGTCCCCTCCAAGCTGAACACAAGTAAGCTGTTTGGTAGGATCAATGACCCAGTTACCTAGTTCTGAGTGTCTGCTTTCCTCTTGTTGTTTTTGAAGAACTTCCAAGCATTGCTGGGGCCCGAGCAAGCAACAGGAAAAAGAAAGCCCGCTGCCAGCATGGAGGAGGCAGAGGCAACCACGGTCAACCTCAGGGACTCCAGTGCTTTGGTCACTCTCCCCACATGCAGTCTCTGCCTCCGCTCCCGCCGCGGACCTGAGCCTCCTCTTATTTGGGGAAACCACAGGCTGCCTTCCCTTCTCTGACTGGTATTTCATAGAAGAAATCTTACTTTGGACAGAAGGCCAGATGAACAGACTCCAAAATAGGAAGAGGAAATCACTACCACTTACCGAGAGTGCCTTTTAGCCCTGCTGCTACACTAACCACTCCACATAATCGACAGACTCAAACAGCTCTACAGGTGGGTCAGTCCAGGGGTAAAGAAGAAAGGAAGCCTAGAGAGATTAAGTAACCTCCGAAGCCACATCATTAGCAGTCAGAGCAGGGATCCAAACCTGCTTCTGATTCAAAAGCCGTCACTCTTCCCCTACACCTCAAGGTCTCCACGGGGTTCAGACTTTGAGAGTCTAAGAAACAAGACGGGGAGTGTTTTGTCAGTTTAATCACAAAAAGCAGCAAACAACGTGGAAAGCCATGTGGCCACTCAAGAGACATATAAAAAAATGATTGTGCTACAATAACCAATCAATCTGAAATCAGTCTTTAAAATAACTACAGGAGATACCAGTTAATGGAGCCCGTGTAGTAATGGAGCTTACACAGAGTCCTGCATAGTGATTTGTCTTTTCTTCCTAGAAATACAGTGTTGCATAAAGAATAAAGCCAATAAAGGGAGGGTATAAAAAGGAATGACTAACACTATCAGAGAGCTTTGCTGGTTTATGACACTTTGGAAATCACAACTGGAGAAGACACAGTCCCAGCTCTCCATCTGGTTCACAAGAGTGAAGGCAAGCTAACCAAGAACCTATTTTCTTAGGCCTGTATTCTGAATGTGGGGCCACTTGAATGCCTGCTTTGACTTGGGTAATTAGAGTCTTACTCCCTGAAAGAAAATTCACTAAATTCAACTGCAGTTAATGACTCTGAAATGGCAAGTGTTACCTTAACCCGCACCATAATTTGTATGAGAATAAGGCAATATTATGAAATGGAAAATATACTCCATCTTCTTTGGGAATATATGTGAAGGCCTTTTGGGTACCAATTAATATAAAGAAAATCCCTGCAATTAATATCCAAATTTTGGCCTTTCTAGGAATCCTAATTTCCTTTTGATACAATAATTGCATTCGGAATCACTGGAAGGTATCTCTGAAGTTCTCCTGGTCCCCAAACATTAAAATACAAGTCACTTTTCAATGTCCTTGAATTTAAATGAACCTAGACTGTGGGAACATCATTTCAGCTTTTATTTTTCCAGTCCCTCAAGCCTACTGTCCTGCCTTGTGGTTCTTGCTCCCCTCACTCAAGGGCAGGCAGCACAGGAGTCTGAGCCCACATGAAGTGCGTATTTAGACTATGGGCAGAATGAATGAGGCTGAAGGAGGCACTAACTTGTCTTCTTTGATTGCAAAAAAGAACGGGAAGGTACAAGATTTATACTTCACCCATAGAGAGACTGAACTGAAGTTGGATGACAAGGACTTAGCTGTCACAAGGCATCATGGCAAATGGCTATTTACAAGGTCCTGCACTGTCTGGCCCCTGCTTCCAGCCTGGTCTTGTATTTCAGGTCACTCTGTCCTCATTCACCTCTTCTGGCCACACCGGTCACCTTTTCCAAAGTTGGCTATCTTTGCACACACTGCGCCTCTGCCCAGCACGGCCAGGCTAACTCTAAGACTTCACTCAGATGTTCCTCCCTCAGAGGGGTGACCGTGCGCTTGAGTCTAACTGAGGACCCCCTGTTTATTACTGTCTTTATTGCACTGTTTTTCCTTTAAGCACTTCTCGCTATTTGTAATTTCACTTCCACCTGTGTATTAATTTACCTAATGCCTGCCTTTCCTGTTAGACTGGACGCTTCCTGAGGGGCAAGAACCCCGTCTCCTTCGTTCACCTGGTGTGCTGCTGGGTGATTAGATACTTTACTCACTGAGTAAATGCAGCAGGGCAGCTCCGGGGCCTGGATGACAAAGTGTGGTAGAGGGCCCTTCTGACCACTTCTGCAATAAAGCAAGTATCACTCTGGCCCCAGAAGAGAAGGAAGTGCCCTGGGGCACTGTGCAAGCGGCACCACTGTTGTGAGCACTGGCTCCCTCAGGCTGGCGGCTGCCCTGGGTGAGCCTCTTCCCAGTTCCTTGGAACACAGGGGATCTGGGGAGCCCACCACATGGTAACTGGCATTGACAAAATGACTTAAGGACACATCCTTTTGGGGACTCCCAGTAATATTCCAGGGGAGTATCTGTTATATTGGCTAAGGACCATTTAGTCAGCAGACATTTGAACAGCATGAGTATCTGAGATTATATCAAAAAGCCTAAACTGTTGTATTTAATTATTGCTAATTAGCCATATGAAACTACTTTGGAGTTAGATTAAGTGCAGAGTTCTATAATTTTGACATTAACAATCCATCCTGAAAAAAATAAAAAAAAATTCTCATACCCATTTCTTACCTAATAAAAATTTTCATAAGCACTAAATAGAAAAGACAATTAAAAAAAAAAAATCCTGAGAGCTCCAGCAAGTCTGCCATGCCAGCAGCTGAGAAGCCCATTAGTCAGAATAATCTATAGCAATTTTTCTTCCCAAGAGTAGTGCTGTCTAAATCAAGTCCCTTAATCTGTACTCTACCTTTCTATTAGATGTTAAATTTCTAGTGTATGCCATTCTTACCTTATCTCTCAGTTCCACTGACAACTACAAGCATTAGAAGCAAAACAGTGAGAAGGATATGTGAGGAATTAATAGTCAGCTCACAGGGAGGGAGAGCAAGCCTGGTGCCTAAGCAATTTTCAAGTCCTTTCCTGTCCTTCTGACCCTACGTATCACAGATGGATGAGAGCATATAGAGACTCGGCAGCGGAATTCTGACCCCAGATCCCTCCGTCCAATGAAGAAATGAGTCATGAGAACACTGGGTTTCTGAAGACCAGGTAACAATCACAAACTGGTAAGAAGTCTCAAAATGTGTTATAAATTAGCCCTCCAGGGGTCTATTTCTGAAAAGATACTTTAAATCTCCTACCCTAATTTCCACTAACAAACTTCTCACGGCTGACCAAGTTCCCTAAGGGTGAAGATTAAAGCATTTTGCTGTTAAAAATAGAGCAAAAAAAAAAAGTGCCTCCCGGTTTAACTGACAGCTCCTTCTTTACTTTCTGCCGAAGTGCACCCTGGCCAGCAGGGGTACAGAGCCAGCCCCGTGCGTTGGCACCCACAGCGCTCCAAGTGCTTCCCTGACTGCAAGCTCCTGCTGGACAGTTCAGCAGCTCATCCGACATGGAATCGTCCTGGAAAACCTGCTTTTAAGGAATTCTTGCCCTGAGTTACACAGTGCGGTGGTTACTTCTAAAGCACATTAGCTCAAGAACAAACTGGACGCAATGGAAAGCACCTGTTTCTTAAGCACACGACCACTCAGTGCCTCTCTTGCCTTCAAATGAGTCTGGGGTGAAAGCATTCTTACCCCCTTTTGGGATGCTAAAGTTAAGGAGTATAAATTGAAGAAGCAGGTTTTCTTAGGGTTGGCCAAAAGGTCCTCTTTGTTAAAAAAAAAAAAAAAAAAAAGGTAACCAAATGCAAGATACAGGATCAAGTTTAAGATTATAATAAGACATGAAGCCGAAAATACTGATAAGCCTATATTGCATCAAAAATGTTAACTTAATTTTCTTTACTTTAGAATTTTTTTTTTTTTTTTGGTAAACCAGGAGTTCTATTTTGTGTTTTTTAAGGCAGTGACTTCTCTTTTATCTCACCTAATAGAGTGGGGAAAAAAAAAAAAACCCAGCAGAGAAATTTGGTTTGGGATTAGATCCACCTATCAATCTATTAACAAGCACAACAGGGCATCTACTTATGTCTACGATATTGTAGTACTCATGGAATAGTTACAATTCAGGTGAGCCCAGAGATTTCTGGAGTGGGCGAACACACGTGTGCGTGTACTATAACCATAGCCAAAGACAGAGCAGACTGCTCAGGAAAAGAGCCATTTAAGTCCTACATACCTGGTAGTGTCACAAAAACATATATTATCCGAGAGACTAGGTTTCCTGCAGCAGATAAACCTACTTTACTTCCACGCAAAGATGTTCTCTCTCTTGTTACACACAGGGAACGGTGATGTGGGTTTTTTTTGTAATTCTGCAGTGAGAAAGTTTGGCTGGACTGAGTGTAATCTTAAGGCATATCTGATTCTAGGGTTAAAAGAAAGATTATAAATTAAAACGGAAGAATTTAAAGAAACTGAGAAAAGCAAGACTCTATTGACTCAGTGAATATGTAAGATGAATGTACTGGCTAAACTCCAGTTCCATGCAAGTGAAGTTAAACACAGATTAAACTGGAGTCTGGCTATGGCGATGGTTTCAGAGAGGATCCATAACTCCTAACTAAATAAAAAGTGACAAAGTTAATTAGAAAACCAGGGCTTACAGTGTGGTTTACTGCCGCACTGATTCATAATCATGTAACACAGAAACTGAGAACATCTTTGGGGAAATTACAGATGTTATGTTGTGCTTTTTAGAACTTCCTGGAAATAGCATTTGCTCATATTTGGAAAGGTAATTTTGAATTGATCCCTACCCTCCCAAAATTGGAATGTCTTTATAAATAGTTCTGCCAACTCTGATCTGGATAGTGGACTACTTGCCATTAGAACTGGCATGTAAGTTCTGAGGGGGGTGGGGGAGGAGCGGGGGCTGGGGCTGGCAGTGGATTCAATCACAGGAGTGGGGAGCTTACTTTAGCTTCTGACATGCTTTGTTAGGAAATTTTTTCTTCTGCTTAATTGCCTTGAATTTGGGGGTCCAGGGGAATATGGTCCCCATATTATAAAAATCATGCTCTTCAAACAAGAATTATATTTTACTTTAGTTTGTCTTTCTCTTGCAACTGAATAAACTTAAACATGTATTATTAACCCTTAGGCCACGAATATCAACTTAATGGGTGGGGGGGAAGAGAGACAGACAGAGAGAGAGAGGGGAGAGGGAGAGAAGGAACACGCAGCACACAGGAGAGAGCCAGCTCTCTGCACATTTATTCAGGCCTCATCCCCAGCGATGCACAGAGCAAACAGCTCTTTGGCTATTTCCCAGCAACACTGCGTGTGACTCTATCACCTCTCCACAGAGTTCAACCGCTTTAATCCATCTGGAAATGGTAGTTTTGCATGGTATTTTTATAGTAGATGGTCTAGGCTATCGTTTGTAAGTATTTTAGAATAATTGTTTACCAAATTGTTTGTTTTTCTTTTTTAATTTTATTGCTCTAATTTTTAATATTCAAATTAATATTATATTTTCTTATTTAGGGAATAAATACCTCCATAAAGACATTTTTTAAGGAAAAAAGATATTTGGGAAACCGGGAGCAGTGGCACATTTTTGAAAATGGTAACCCTGTGCCGCATTAGACTGTCCAATATTTATTTCTGCTGAAAATAGATTAAGAAAAATAATCAGTATAGGGGTCCCAAGCCACTTCTAGTTCCTAGTGCCTTAGACTATTAAAATTAACATACAGACAACTTTTAATCAGAAATCACTTGACTGTATTTATTGATATCATTCAACTAACCCCGAGCCTGTCTAAACCCAGAAAGGGCTTTTTAAAGAGTTTTCTTCCTTCAAACCTCCCCCCACCCCGCCAAAAAAAAGACTGTCACCATTTTAAAATCATAGTACAGTTGTGTAATAGAGACACTATTTTGTGCATGGAAGTTTTTCTTCGGTGAATTTCAACCTCAGTAAACATCACAGCATAACCACTGACCGGAACATAAGAAGGAGAGAGTATGTTCACTCTTCCCCAAGCCTGTCATTGTAAGAGTGCACTGCCGATCAACAAACCCGGGATCCCCCACAACCGACTCAAACACCCTGACTACAGCTGGGGGACAGAGCACCTCACACATCCAGCCATGTGCTCATGAATGAGCAAAGACTCTATTGCCGGCGTACGCTGGGCCCCGAAGACACTTTGCTGTTACATAGAAATATACACTCCAAAGGCCACCTGCAGGGTCTACGGCATCCTGAGAAGCAACAGCAGTTTAATAGAAACTGTGATGTCTCGTGACAGTAAAAACGTACACCAGTGATAATGCTCTCACACACATCTACACCAGTTACACACACACACGATTTTAAAAAGTCACCTGGCAGAGTTTTAAAATAAACTCCTAAAGAGAGAAGAGAATCAAGTAAAGCAAAAAAACCAAAGGTAAATAGCCAAACTAGAGGAGAAGATACAGATGATAAAATGAGCTAAGACAGTCTCCAAAGTTTCCTGCAAGCAGAAACTAAAGAAGAGGCCACAGACATTCTCGTGCGTACAAGGATCACCTGGATGCCTGTTCAAAATGCAGATTTCCACACTCTACGCCAAGACTCCCAGAGTCTGTGGTCCTAGGCTGGAACCCAGAAATGTGTGTTTTTGATAAGGACCCAAGATGAGATTCTGATGCAGGCATCTCACAGTCCAAACTGAGACAAACACTGTAACCCAGCAAGCACCCGAGGACAGAGGCCTTCTACACCAACCACACTTCCTTCCCAAGAGGCAGGATTCAAAAGGTGTGTGCAAAGTCAATGTGGGAGGGAGGGAGGAAGGAGAGGGGGAGGGAAGGAGGGAAGAAAGAGAGGGGCAGAGAGAGAGAGGAAAACAACTATCAATCACAGTGAATTCCTCTTCAGCTTTGAGAGCGTGCAACTATTTGTACTGTCCAAATCATCAATTCATGAACTATTCCAGTATTCAGTTAAAGGCATTCATTTATGAATAGGCTAAGCATAAGTGCCTGTGTGTGGCAAGGATGGTGAAGAACAGAATAAAACAGAAGACAGGCCTGCTGTAAAGGCACTCTCAACCTCCATACACACAAAAGACGGGCACCAGGAAGGACAGTAGGATGAAAGCCACGTGCCACCAAAAAGGGTAAAAATACAGTTCTCTGGCATTCAAGACAAAAATGATGTCCTCCAGAATCTGTTAGGGAGAGGGCCAGCATTAGAGAAGGCTTCATAGAGGTGCATTCATGGTGAATCTTGAAGGGAGGACAGGTGTTGAATAGAACTGCCCGTGAGCATCGAAAGAGCACACCAAGGACAGGGACCGTATCTCAGAAGTCACTGACAGACTTTATGAGGACATCTACAGCTAATGTCAGCTTCTAGTGCAGTGAGCACTAGTCAGCTGGGCTCCAAATCCATCCGAGGAAAATTATACAAATGAATGCAGAAACACAGCTCCCTTGTCAGGAAATAGAAATGCCAACATCTGGTTCTAAACTCCCCTTGAAGGGAAAAAAATAGACATATGTTGTGACAAAGCCAGGAAATGGTGATACAAAAACCGAGCAAAGAGCAGTTGGTAGGCACTTCTCTGGAAGGCAGCTGCCGGGGCTTCCTCTCCCTCATTCACTCACTGCAGCGCCCTGGCCCCTGGATGGGGTGATGCAGATGGGAGCTCAGCAGCTTTGCAGGAGCTAGTTAGTGGGCAGGCCAGGCCACTAGGAAAACACCTACAGGTGTCCCTTCCTTGTTCTGAAGTCCTAACATTTATTCAAGAGAAACTAAAAAATATTATGTATCACAAAGCCTGAACAGAACTTCAGTGGTTTTTTGTAGATGAATTTCATTTTTCTGCCCTGTGCTTCTATTGCAGAGAAAACTTCTGATTGGTGTTTTTTCACTGGGAGGGCACAGAAAGTAAGTTTCTCTGCTGCCTCACTGTCTCAGTCCTCCTTGGGATCCCTCTCTGAAACAACTGGAAGGGGGACTCAGATGGGTTGGTCCACATGCCCTTGTCAGACATCCCAGCCTGGCAAGACAAGCCAATTCACACGTGCACATCAGGAAGTTTTGCATCTTGCAAAGTTCACTAATTTATGTAAACCAACACACACCCAGGAGGCCTCACCAACCTTATCAGTTTCCATTTTATACAAGGCCTGAAAACGCTTCCTGCTTCTTCCCGGCGTGGTACGGCATGCAGCACAACTGAGGGAGGTTTATGATTTCAGTTAAAGGAGACTAATTTTCCCTCCCCAAAACGTGCCTTTTGGGAAATTGATTTTAAGCTGGTTATTACGAAACAAAAGCCTCAGGAAGAGCCTTTGACCTTCCCCCTTTCCCACCAAAGAGGCTAAGATAGAAAGGCCTGCCTGGAGAAAGGAATCTTAGCCTGCCCACCTCAGCAGCAGATAGAAGGGTCCCAGCAGAGGCCCAGCTGAACTGCCCTCAGCATCCCATTGTTTCTGGGTTGCCCAGCAGGACGTGTTCAGCTCTGTCTTGGCTACCTGTAAATTGCCTATTTCCCCTTTGAAATCCCAGAGTCTTGCCCCTTTTTCCCTTTGTCCATGTGGCATATAAGCCTCAACTGCCCAATGCATTTCGGGTCTCATTCATATGGCTTCCCTGGATGGGCATTCATATAACAAACTTTTGATGAAAATGTCCCTTTGGACGTTTTCTCCTGTTAATCTGTCTCTGTTAATCTGATAATTAGCCCAGCCAGAAGAATTTAGAAGGTGGGAGGAAAACTATTTTTTTAGCCCCCAAAGAGTCTATAACCACTGCATTGAATTTCTACACCACTCTGCTCTCACACAAAAGCAATCACTCCACGTCACTGCACCAGGGCCGTCTCAAGCCAAACTCTGCTTTGCAGCGGTTCACACGCCAAAGGCAGGTCACCCTGGAGCTGGCTGCTGAAGGTTTTTTTGTAACATTTGCTATGTTTTAGTAAAAGTCATAACATTCACTGCTCTGTAACATACAGAGCTTCTTACCAGGTTTTTACCATATTGGTTTTTACCAATATGTATGTGACATACATATTGCTTTTTACCAGGTTTTTCATGTTGCCTTAAGCATTTACCCCAATTCAAGAGAAAATTCTAATGGAAAAAAAAAATGATTTTTAATCTATTTAAATGTTACTTGTCTTATAGTACGAAAGTTGAAAATATGCATACAAAAAAAATCACTCAAACCTTTATAAGCCAGTGTTCTAAGCTGAACTGGATTTTTCACACACAGCTTTTTGTCAAGTGAAGGCATTTCACATTTATAAATGCTACTGGATTCCTGCACTCTTGAAAGTAAGACTCTTAAACCATTGGAATCCTATATTCCACACGGTCTGTTTCTAAAGTAAATGTGATGAGAGACCTGTGCATTTCAAAGTGGAGTTGATCTCTAACAAGTGTCTATGAAGGACGCCTACTATGGGACGCACAGGTTGGGGCACTGGGAACACAGCAGCTAACAAAGCAGATAAAAACCCTGGCCTTCAAGAGACTTATTTTCAAAGGAAAACCTGGTATATTTAACAAAATAAATAAATGAAGCTCAGAACCTATTAGATGGAGAGAGATTTGGTAAAATATTAAAGGGAGGCGGGTAGAGAGTTGGGGATAGGTGGCGATATTAACTAGCCTGGGCATGGAAGACCCCTTTGTGAAGCAGGATTTAAGCACCAGGAGATTCACAGATGTGCCCGGGGAAGGAGCTTCCTGCAGAAGGAACAGAAAGTACAAAAGCCAAAGTGGCTGGGGTACAATGAGCGAGAAGGGGAGGAAGAGAGGACAAGATGTGAGAAGTGACAGGAGACAGATCCTGCAGGGGATGGAAAGCCGTGAGAGAGTTTTATTGAAAGCATTAATGTGGTCCGGCTTACTTTCCTTGAGACATAATTCGCATGTCATAAAATTCACCCTTTTAAAGTGCACAATTCACGGGGTTTTAGCATAATCAGAAGGTTGTGTAAGCATTACCATTTCTAATTCCAGAACATTTTCATCACCCCCATGGAAACCCATACCCATTAATGGTCACTCTCCTTTCCCACCCATCCCTCAGGCCTCGGCAACCACTAATCTACTTTCTCATTCTATGGGTTTCCATACTCTGGTCACTTCATATAAATGGAATGAGGCTATCTGGCCGTATACATGCGACTTATTCTTTACTTGCATCTCTCTGGTTCCTGAGATGGGAGCAGGATGGAGGGAGGCAAGGACAGAAGCAGGGAGACCACTGAAGAGATGAATGCAATAATTCAGCTGAGAGATGAGAGGGCCTTCAAAGAGGATAGGAAGCAAGATGGTAAGTAATGGCTGGATCACAGGTACATTCAGACAAGCTGGATTTGGGGTATGAGAGAAAGGAAAATTAAGGACAGCTCATAGGTTTTGGGCTGTAGCACCTGAAAAGATGGAGCTGACATCAACCCAGAGTGCAGGGCTCTCGGAGGGGCAGGTTCAGAGGAAACCCCAGGGTCTGGGTTTTGGAGATGTTAATTAAATCCAGGATGCCTATTAGCCTCCTAAGTGAAAATACCAAACAGTGAGCTGGATATAAGCCTGGGATTCAAAAGAGAGGCCTGAGTTGGACATGTAAATCTGGGAGATGGAGAATGAGAGGCATTAATCCCATGAAACTAGGTGGAATTGTCAAGGAGTAAGGGATTAGAGAAAAGGGCGGAGATCCAAGGAAGGAGTCCTTGCGTGACAATATTCAGAGGTGAGGGAAATGCGAAGGAACCCACAAAAAAGACTGACAGGGAAACACCAGAATGATGGGAGAACAAAAAGAAAATACAGTCTCAAAAATCAAATGAAAAAACTTATCATGGAGGAGGGCATTGTCAACTGTGCCCAATGCCACTGACAGGCCAAGCAAGGTAAGAAGCATTAACCACTACATTTAGGGACATGGCAGTCATTCACGGGCCACTTAACTTCGTCCTCCACTCTAGCCACACCTTTGCATTTATGTCACCTGCCAGGCAGTGCTTTACCAGAAAATGGCTTTGAAAAAACAAGTGCTGTAGACACAGGAGGCCAAGGACTGACTGGAGTGGCCTCAAGAGACATGGTAGGAGAGGCACCGAAGTCGGGGGGGGGGGGGCAATTCTTTTGAGGAGGTTAGCTGTAAGGGGAGGCAAGGCAGGAGGGGGCTTCTTTAGGAGGTGGGAAATAAAAATATATTCATATGCTGATGGGACAAATTCAGTAGGAGGGGAAAGAGATGGCAAGGAAGGGAGCAGAGAATTGCTGAGATAGGTGAGAGGAGACAGAATCAAACACATTTTGTGTCTGTCAAGTAGCCGACAACTGAAATAAAATCACCCACTGCTGCAGGAAAATCAAGTAAGGAATACAAGCTACTTTCCCCCCAGAAGACTCAGAAACGACCATCGTTTAAATTTATCTGAACCCATTTTTCAAGGCTGAAGATATCAGACTAAGTGCACAGTGTCAGGGTTATACTCCGGGCTTGGAGTCAAAAGATCCAAGTTAAAGGACATGACACACTGCAACATCCCAGAAACTTCTTTTGAACTCCCTTTTTCATCCATAAAATACTGATATGGTATAAGAAAGTGGCCTGGTTCCATTTTTTTTTTTTTTTTGCACACATATGCTCAGTTTTCCCAGCACCATTTATTGAGACTGAAGACAGACTGAAGAGACTGTCATTCCATTGTCTATTCTTGCCTCCTTTGTTGTAGACTAACTGACGACATAAATGTCAGGGACATGAAAGCACGGTTTACTTCTGAGCTCTCTTTTCTGTTCCATTGATCTGCATCTCTCTTGTATCAGTTACTATTCTGCTTCGATGACTATCGTTTTGTAGTATAGTTCGAAATCAAAGACTGTGACACCTCCTTCTTTGTTCTTTTTCCCCAAGGTTTCTTTGACTATTGAGGGTCTTTTGTGGTTCCATATAAATTTTAGGGCTGCTTTTGGCTGGTGTGGCTCAGTAGATTGAGTGCCAGGCCAGTGAACCAAAGGGTGGCTGGTTCAATTCCCAGTCAGGGCACATGCCTGCGTTGCAAACCAGGTCCCCAGTAGGAAGTGCTAGAGAGGCAACCACATTGATGTTTCTCTCCCTCTCTTCCCCTATCTCGAAAAAATAAAATAAAATAAAGTAAATTTTAGGGCTATTATTTCCTTGTTATCTGAAAATTGCCATTGGTATTGATAGGGAGTGCACTGAATCTGTAGATTGCTTTGGGCAGTATGGACATTTTAACAATATTAATCCTTCCAATCCAAGAAGTCAGCATATCCTTCCATTTATTTGCATTGTCTTCAATTTCTTTCATTGGTGCCTTATAGTGTTCAGAGTACAGGACTTCCACACTTCCTTGGTTAAATTTATACCTATTTTATTCTTTTTGATGCAACTGTAAATAGAACTGTTTTCTTACTTTCTCTTCCTGATAGTTTATTATTAGTGCATAGAAATGCAACAGATTTCTGTATCAACGTAAAAAGCTTTTGCACAACATAGGAAGCCATCAACAAAACAAAAAGACAACCTACTGAATGGAAGAAAATATTTGCAGATCATATATACAATAAAGGAATATTATCCAAAGTGTATTCAAAAATTCATACAACTCAGTAGCAAAAAACAATGCAATTAAAAAATGGGCAGAAGACCCAAATAAATATGTCTTCAGAGAAGACATATCAATGGCCAATAAACATATAAAAAGATCAACATCACTATTCATCAAGGAAATGCAAATCAAAACCACAATGAGATACCACCTTATACCGGTCAGAATGGCTATTATCAAAAAGTCAACAAATAAGTATTGGTGAGGGTGCAGAAAAAAGGGGACCCTCATGCACTGTTTGTGGGATTGTAAAGTGGGGCAGATGCTATGAAAAACAGTACAGAGGTTCCCAAAAAATTAAAAATAGAACTACCATGACCCGGTGATTCCACTTTTGGAAGAAAACAAAAACACTATTTCAAGAAGCTATATCATTACTATGCTCACTACAGCATTATTTACAATAGCCCAGATACGGAAGCAACCTAGGTATCCATCAACAGATGGCTAATAGACTGGCAAAAGACGATGCAGTTTCTATAGGAAATAATACAGTAATTAGTAAACAGTAATATGAGAATAAACTGCGTTTCATGTACTCACAACCATAAACCTACTTTTGCCCTACCCTGCATGTGGAACCAAAAAACCCAACAAAAACTGAAACAGAAACAGACACAGACATAGAAAAGAAACTGATGTTTGCCACAGAGGAGTGGAGGGGAACGGGTGAAGAGGTGAAGGAGAAAAGCGGTACAAACTTCCAGTTATACAATGAGTACGTCACAGGTATGTCATGTGCAGCATAGGGAATACAGTCTGTGTTATTGTAAAAACGTGCACGGTGACAGATGGCTACTCGACTTGCCGTGATCACAACGTAAGGTATATACATGTGGACTCGCTATGCTGTACACCTACAACTAATATAATATATGTCAGCTCAACTCTAATAAAAATTAAAAGTAACCAACAGGAACCATAACAACAACAAAAAACCTCAGCAACCAGAAAAAATCCTCAATTTAGAGTCAATTGAGCGTGGGGCAAATCCAGGTACACTAAACCTGACCGTAGGACCTGAAGCAAGACCATCTTCAAACAAAGATGTAACGTAATACCTTCTCATGAATCTTTTTTACTCTCCAAGTTCCCTACCACCTTCCAGGATCAATTCAAATCAATATTTATTTGATCCTCAACTTCTAGCGCAAAGGAGACATTAATTGTTTAGAAGAAGCTTTTTTGATGATTATTTTCATCTATTATTTTGCCTAGGAACTATTAACAGAAAGAACTGTGATATGGAATTTACAGTAGATACAAAAGTTGAACTGACCTTTTTACTCAGCTCAGAAAACAGCTAAAAACTCTGTTGGCCATGAGCTCTCACAAGATTTTAAGGTATGAAAGAAAATATGTAAGGAGATACACACTTTCCTTTAAAATACCTCACTATCTCCTCAAGCACGCACCATGTGGCAGAGGAATCAGAGCTACCTGTGTACACTTCAACCAATTACAGAGAAATCAATGTGTACACTTCACAGGTAATGGGAACATCTTAATTTTTTCTAATCACAAAGATATTTTTGTATTCTTACATTTATGAAATAATGTTTGTATATCAGTAATATGCAAACAACCAGTATCTAATATAGATACTGGTTCTTTAGCCGGAATTCCAATCCCCCACTGAAAGCTCAGTGATAGTGGTACCTCGGTACTCATCATTCATTCATTCCGGAACACGTGGCGAGGGCCGAACCCAACGAGTACCGAACTGTTCCCCAGCTACCGTGAGATCACGCGCTGACCTGGATTTCACTGTGAGAGGGGCACTGAGCGGAGAGCAGGTGGAGCGCCCAACGTTTTTCTCCCGGTTAACGTGCGACAAGAACAGGGTTTGACAAGTTCTGAAGCCACCAAGTGCTGATGTCTGACTGTACTCTGACTTAAACAAAATAATTCACTTTATAATGATCTATGTTATAGAGTTTCCAGGGAGAAATTATTCTGATGGGTGAGTATATCTGCTTCAAGCTCCCTCTCAGTCACACACTACAGCATTATTGGGGAAGGACTTGCTTTTGAGTAAGTGATGTTTCTTAGTTAAAACATATCACTTAAGGGGCCCAATTCATTTCAAGCATTGGTTTTGATTTGAATATTTTTGAAGAAAGTTTTATGATAATTCATATTTCTCTAATATAATAATATTATAATATACAATATAATTAACACTATAATGCCATAATTAACACTAACATAATGTTAACTGATCTATATTACTTAGGGACATCATCATGAATATCCAGCAACGGACTGCAGTTATAAAAATCTTCATAACTAAGAATTTGCTCAGGAATGTGGAGCTATTCATCCCCACCCTATCCTTTTTGCTAGATAGCAGTGTCTGCTTCTTACAGCTGCCTCCTTTGCCTTGTTGGAGGCCACTGGTCAATTCTTGCTCCTATCATGTATCTGTTATTTAGGCTTCCCTGTCCCCATGGAGCTCCCTTGATTCTAAAAGCGGCAGAAAGAGCCACAGTCTCGAAGTGAAGTGGGTCTGCCCCAACCCCGCAGTGTGGCCTGGGCAAACCCGAGTCTCCGCAGGAATTTGTTTCCTTGTCCCCACGCGGACAGAACTGGTCTGAATGATCTTTAAGTCCAACGTGAAGACTTTATGAGGAACCTTGCTAAGGGCTAATAAAACTAACATCTGAGTTTACGAGAACTGTGTGCAAAACAAGAACAGAGAACCTTTCATAAAAGGACCTCAGGGTTTCCATGCTTTGGTGCTCAGAATTTACAGCATCTTATTTTTGCTACATCATGGACTTCTGGGTCTTACTTTTAAGGTTCTTTGTTATATCTCCAACAAGCGAGGTTCCTTACTGGCTAAATCACATCCAGATAAATAGGACAGAATTACATTAAAAGCTTTTTTAAAAAGGAAATTAAATATGACTGTTATATATGCATATTTCCTTTACATTAAAGATGAGAATTGAAAAAGAAATGTTCAAAAATCCATAGAATACATTATTCCTTTTATGAAACTGTTGTCTCTAAATGCATTTCCACTTGGCATCAACAAAATGACACTGCATACTAAAAAATGATTTACCTATAACTACATCATGGCCATCAACCAAGCCGGCAGAGAAGAGCTCCTGAGAAACGCCATCTGCCGTATCTGTCCAAATATGAAATGGATATGCATTAGTAACCAAACAAATCAGCAACCCAGTACAATGTAAAGATATATTTTCATTTACAAAAATTACCCACATGTGTTTGAACTCAATGATTCGGATTCTATCAGGAGGAAAAATCATTGCCGTGTACAATTTGCATCTTGCTGTTTATTCAACAGAAGTCATACAAAATTATTGTTTCAGTGTTGGTGAATCAAGAAACTTTTGCCCTTTGGCTACTGTCTAAGTTAATCCTCGGGTGTACCTCTAGACCTCTAGAACTCATCTCATAACTGGCCCCTATGGCATGGCTCCCCTTCCCTTCTGAGGTCAATGCCAGCCATCATCTACCCTTTTCTATCATTAGCAGCTACTGAGTCAGAACTTAATGGTCAAGGTTGAATAGGTAGCATTTGATACAACTTATATTTGGTACAAGCATCTATGTGTTTGTTGGGCCATTAAGATGAGCTATTTAAACGTAAGCTAGTAGGAAACTCCTTTGACGTGACACTGATCATTTAACAGCAACTGATTCCTTAGAAAACTTGGTTGAATAAAAGAATATAGTTCTCAGGGATAAGTGACAGAAGTTAGCACTCTCATAAAGATGGGACTGAACAGAACAGCCTGTAGCAAGCGAATAGGGCTGAAATTACCTAACCAAAAGGCTATGAATGAACTTGGTAATAGTGAGAAGTCTGCTTGAAGACCTTGTAAAGAGAAATCGATAATCTGCAATGTGCTCAAAAGAACCGTTATGAACCCCTAAGTTTTTATAAAGGAGAGGGTGCGGTCCCCACGGCCTTCTGATATTCTCACAAACACCCAGAACTGTAGCTGGATAAAAACACACCAGCTCAGTGGCAGCAACAACCCAGACAGACGTGTTCGACTTTGTGTCTTCTAAAGTCAGGGAAAACGTGAAAGTACAGCTGCTGAACCAGACAAGCATCTAAGCGGAACTGCAGCTCGCTGTGCCACAGGCTGCCCTCAACACAGCTCTTCCCGCTTAATCTGTGTTTCAGATCTTGTACCTGTGTGTGAATGCACGCACACGCAAGCAGGAAACTGGAAGCACAGTCACTTTTCATAATTCTTGGGCTTTAGAAAGGGCTCAGCCTGGTGTGTGACACACAGCAGTTACGCAATAAACAAACTGCGGTGATGGTGGAGCAGCCAAGACCACCCGAGACGCATCTTACACTCGCATGCACTCTCTTTCTCCCTCTCATACGTGGCCCGAATTCCCAAGTCTCCAAGAAAAATATGAAAGTCAATGTATATTCTTCCACTTCCAAGAAATTGTGGTATTCTATCATTTCACTCATTCCACTTCATAACGAATAACATAAAATAAAATGGAAATGGGAAATAAAAATATAGAGAGATCTTAATAAACAATAAAATTTCATATTAGGTAGGCTTATCTTGGGCCTTGTCCTTACTGCTCGAAAACACCTTAATAAATTCTCTTCGGAATAAAATGATCCCCTACCATGAAGCCTATGGTAGCATAATGAAAGGTTCTACTCTGAACGTGTTTTGGACTTATGAAGTCGGCTGGAACACTCAGCCGCACAATCTCCATCTTCCTGAATGCCACTGGAAACTTCAGGGAAAGAAGCCTATCGAATTGAAGGGCTCACTAGGGCTCACAGCAGGCAGTCATTATATTTCTATCGACTGATCATGTGTAAAAGCATCTAAATGTGTTACTGTCATCTCCAAAGTATCAGTAAGACCTTGCACTTGAGTAAGGAGCTACAATCACCGAATGTAGTTAAAAACCGAATAATCAAAGCTACATTAAGGGCTAGCACTCGGACAGAACCAAAGCAAATGACATTCACAAATGGTTAAAGTACACAGCATCTCCTACTATTTTCAGGGCTCCTAGGTACCAAATGAATCATATTACAATAGCAAACAGATCATGCTAACTGGTCCAAAACAGAAATGTTCCATGTTTGTGTGTGTGTGCCATTAGGTAGGTATTTTGTATGCACATCAGTAATATATCAGTAATAGGTGAGCACAGAAACAGGGAGGTAATTGGTAATTTATTTTTCTTGAAGCTGCTTAACATTCCTGATGTGGAAACAAGTTAAATAATCATATATGCTCTGGATTCCAGAGCACAGAGCGACATAATAAACACAAAGGGCCTGCCCTCAGAGGAGGAAAGAAAGAGAATACTGGATAGGTGTGAGCTGTATATCGTAGCCATATATACATACCTATGTGTACCCACGGCACAGACACAGCACACCTGCAGTGTGCAAGCACGGCGGTGGTACAGACAGCATCAGTAATCACAGGGGTACAGTGATACACCCACGATGCTTCCGTTACCAATGGGCCTGTGCTCGCTGCCCAGGGAAGGTCAGTGGTCATCGAGATGCTAATGCTATGGCTTCTGTCCGGGCAACAAAAGCAGAGACCCCTGATCTAACTATGACAAACGAGGCTGCCAAAGCCGGCACAAAGGGCCAGGTAATGCTGATAGGGCTCTCTTAGCTCCAAATATCCTCCACTCAGAAATTCATTTCTGTGTTAGCTCTTTAAATTAAAATTGATTTTTATTGCCACCATCAATTTTAAACAATCAGATGAAAAGAACAAACCTTAAAATAAGAATCTGTTCTTTTACTCATTATACTTGAAACATTCATTATATAATTACCAGATTTTATCAATGCATTGGCTGGTCAGTATTTTTACATTATGACAAAATATTGTAGATAGCTTTTTGGTAACAGTAACCAGCATTGTAGCATTTCATAGACTGACTCTAAATTGTCAGAGATGAATGTTCCTAGAAAGATCAATTAGCAAATTCATTTCGGCCTTATTTACATTATTTTGTAAGAGGTGCTCCAAATGTTAGTTTAATTCAAATACACAGGGAATCATTAGATCTTTGTGCTGACACAGGACTAGAGATCAGAGCCAGTGAGTCCGTGACCACAGGCGGCCCGGGGACATCCTTTGTTTGGCTGGTGGTGTTTTTAACAATCTGAACTTGAATGCATTTAGACAAAACTCTCTAGTTTCCCAAAGTCCCCATCATTATTAACTTTGGCTCCTGTGAACTTCTGAGTTTGTGTTTTTTAAGCATTAACCAATGTCACGCCAATTAAAAAGAAAAAGTCGTGTAATTCAGGGTTTGCAAAATTTTAGCAAATACAATTTATTTATTAATCAATCAAAATTTACATGGAGACCACACAAAATAAGTGAAATGTTATTCGCTTATCTGTTAGCACAATCAAATGCAGGAGACTGACGTATTTTAGAAAGACACTCGAGAGAGACATGGAGGCTGCTTTCACGTACATAAAAATCTGAGGCCAGAGGTCAGGGGTAACAGAGCCTTGGCATTTGCATCTTATTTTCACTTCTGTAGGCTGTTTTGGTTATAAACTACAGAGTAAAAACAGCCATTTTTGTTCAACAATTAGTCTTGTGGTCTCTGAAGCCTGTTCATATATGTTATTTATCCACTAATTAACCGAAATCACCTCCTTCCAGGTGATAGAGATATCCAGGAATATGCCGTGGTTCTATGCCTTCCAGGCATCCAGGAGCTGAAGAAGCAAACAAACAGTCTAGTCTTTGAGCTGTTTTAATAACTATTTAAAATACTAAAACTCTGTTCAGCTGCAACACTGGCATTATTCCTACCAGTTGTGCCTGCAGCAAACAGAGACCACGGACACTCTGCGACATAAGCTTTGTGTAATCTGAATGGAGTACAGAGGCCGAGTATGTTACCTTTTGCCATGACGTCGCTGCTTGCTGCTCAGCCTGCCTTAGAACTGCGGCGATATGCTCCTCACTGCATTCGCGACAACCTCCTCTAGGCCCAGCATCGCCTCGCCAGTACTTCCTTTCATGGTTGAGATAATGTGCTTGATTTACACACACACACACACACACACACACACACACACTGTAGCACGTGTCCCTGGAACTTATGTAGGCAGTAGTGGTTCAGTGCAGGTTCCCTGCAGTAATTGTAAGTCCTTCCTTCCCTCTCTTCCTCCCTCTTTAGTTTTAGAGAAAGCATTTTTTGAATAACAAATTATAAACATGGGCTTATAATCTCTGAAGTGTTCTTTGTAGCAATAAAATAATAATTTCAGTTAAAACTCACCTCTTCCTGGAGTAAACTCAAATCGTATATCATTAAGTTCCTTTCTGGAGTTTCTGAAATACATAACGTACAGCATATTAAGATAAAATGAACAGAGTTTAATCAAACTAAATGTATTAGTTTTTACAAGGTGCTACTAACATGCAGATAGCATTTTACAGCCTTGGGTAACCTCCTAATACTTCCTCAACTGAAAGCGACAGTTTGACAATAATAAAGGGAGATATTTGTTTGGTTGAATGTACCTTATATAAAACTGCTCGTCACAAAGTTCCAAAAATAAAATGTTCATTTTATAAATCTACACTAAATTAGTAACCTTAAATATAATTTAATAGAAAATTTCAGCTTTTAGTTAAGAATACATGATATTCAATATATTTTTCATATTTTCATAACTTTCAGAAGCTTCTAGATTAGAATAAATGATATTCAATACATTTTTCATATCTTTCTGAGAAAAATAACATTTTATCAAATTATTTTTTAAACGGGAACAGAGAAGACAGTTGTGCAATAAAGTTCCTCAGAGCACAACACGAGAAACCGTGCAACCAAACGCCCAAAGCGAGGCATGTGTTGTGTGGTTAATATTTTTTAATCCTGGTAGAAGAGGACCTCTGAATACTGTGAAATTGCCTATTGAATATATAAAACTTTATTTAAGGAAATGTAAAATGCTTACATAAGACTATAATACATACATACTGGGTGGGTAGAGAAAATGTTTATAGTTGTGAGTTAATGAACAGCTTATTCCTGTATTATTATTAATTAACTATTGTGATATTTTCCATATGAACAACTGTAAGTCTACTTTCGCCTTACCCTGTGTAAATTCAATCAAAAAATTAAGTGACACTGAGGGAACGGGGAACAAGTAACTAAGATGTGAGTTTTCCATTCACATTAATTTCAAAAAATGATAATAAGCGGCAATGAGCTGTAATCAGAATGGTTTTAAATTTTCATAGGAACACTTAAATAGTATGACTAAATCAAAAGATGCTACATGGAAGTTAATAAAAACATCTTAGAAAACTGCAGTAGAAAATATGAAATAGTAATTTCTGTAAGCACTCAACTGCTTGCTCAGTGGCCTAGGGTGTCCAAAACAGACACAGAAACAGCCTGAATACCCATCGCTAAACAACAACCTTCCGGCGCCGAGTCTGATCAAATCCTGTTGGTTTTCCAGCTGTGGTACCCTAAACCTCTGGGTGCTATCTCCTGGTCTCCACGTCCCACCACATCCTGCCACTCTAAGTGCGAGGGGGCCCAGAAAGGGAACAAAGGCATGGTACAGGCTGAGGAAACAGGAAAGCCCTTCTCCCCAGTGCCTAGGAAGCTGGCCCGAGTCTAACACCTGTCCACAAGCAGAGAAGTAAAGAGACGAGAAATCAAGGGGAAGGATGCCCAAGCCCAGGCCACAGACAGACGAGCACTGAACAACTTCGCATCCCCTTTCAGGCTCTCAGAGATAGAGTGGGACTAGGGGACTTCAGCTGTGCTTCTTTTAGGACCTCCTGAGAATCTGAACACTGCGAAAACTCTGAACTCTCTTAAAAAAAAAAAAAAAAAAAAGACGCATGAACGACACAGGAAATTGCAGACAACTGTGGACGCTTCAGAGATCATCTCCCACTCTGGAACAAGCAGCCCTACCCTGGAGGTGAAGTGTGCCAAGAACAATCAGAGCCTGCGGTGGAAAGACTGTTTGCATGCTGCATTGTTTAAACAGCCTGAATGTCTTAACAAAGTACCCATGTACCACACAGTTACATAGTGTTTTCATACATATCAGCAGGACTCAAACTTTTTAGCCTTAGAAACCCTTTCCATTGTTAAAAAGTATTAAGACCCCTAAGGAGCTTTTGTTTATACTGACTATATCTATCAAGATCTATTGTATTAGAAATTAAAACTGTTAAATATTAAAATACATATTACCTTATTTGAAAATGACACTAACCCATCATACGATAATGTACAAAATTTTTATGAAAAATACTTTACTTTCCAAAAGAAAAACAAATCGGTGAAAAAATTGCACTGTTTTCTATTTTTGTAAACCTCTTTAATGTCTGGCCTAAGATAGCTGGATTCTTATGTTTGCTTCTGTATTCAATCTATTGCGATATCACACATATCATGTAGCCAGTAACAGAGGAACTTCACGGCACTTGTGCAAAAGAACGAGAGTGACAAAGGCAAATAATTTCTTAACATGATCACAAAAATAGTTTTAACTTCATGGGCTCCCTGAAAGTGTCTCAAGGATCCCTATGGGACCATAGGACCACACTTTGAGAAACACTAATATAAAAATCTCATTTTATCCACCAACCAACCTTTGAGGTATATGTATGTGTATTCCTACTGTGTAGTAGGAATTACTTGTTTTCTTTTTTTTTTTTTCTTTTTAACGTATGTTCAAGGCTTTTCCAAGTTGACAAATATGATGAGTGGCAGAGTGAGGACCAGGAATTCTATATTGGAAATACCTAATACAAACAAATGCACAATTCCTTATATTTTTGAGAAAAAAAAATATTCCCCAAGATTTTACGTTACCATTAAAAGATCAGCAAGCACCCATTTATCTAATGGCCGTGGTTTTGGGTGCTGTTGATCAGCAAAGGCTGAATTAGAACTAAAACTACACGATAAGAAAAAAGGGTCACCAGGAAAGCAAGTATTTATAGTGCCTTAATAATGAAATGACCAAAGAATAAACACATGAAAAGGAGTTTGGATTGATGCTAATTTATGTCATTATTCCTTTCCTCTGTCCTTTCATCTGCGTTGTGGAACTGACTTTGTTCTATTGAGGCCATAGGAAGAGAGGCCTAAGGACAGTACTCAGAATATCTTAGGGCACTCACTGACTCTTTAAATGTTAATGCCACAGAAGTAATATCCAACCCCCTTAATCTCTTATCTACATCAACCGTGGTCAAGTTATAGGGGTTGCCTAGTCAAGCCATCCTTTTATGACTCAGAACCTAACATGCCCACCTTCGAAAAGATCGCAGTGATTGATTCCGAGTAGTAGACTTACCCCATCAGGATGAAATGTAGTTGGGAAAATGCCTAATTGGATCTAACTACTGAAGGTCATCCTTTTATACAGAATTAATCTTTTCAGACTCATACTTAACACCTTTAATTGAAAGTACATTTACTTTAATTGATATGGCACAGGGTACCCTTCCTGTCAGGGAAGCTGAAAATAGGTATGATTTAAGGCCAGAAACTATAATAAGTCTGTGTAATAGAGGAAACATTCAATAAAGGAAACATTAAAAACTTAAAAGTAACAGGTTCAAAATTCATGCCACCTTTGATAACTTTTATTAAAAATCCCTAAACCTTAAAAGCAAATAAACCAACAAAAAACCACCAAACTCTTAAACCTGAGAAGACACAGCCCTTACTTCTCACTGTGCGTAGTATGTACTACATCACAAACGCAAATGCCTGCAGGGCTCAGGCAAGGAATATTTTAAATAGGTGATACAATTACATGGCTTTAAAAATAAAAAGGTACAATAGGATACTGGGTAAAAAACTAGCCCTCCAGCTCCTGCCGCTCAACTACCAGGTCACCCCCACAGAGGAGACCGGAGGCGCTCTCTGCATCCTTCCTGAGATGTGCTGTGCGTGAATGAGCAAACGAACACACGCAGTTCCTTGTTTAACACGAACAGCAGTGTGCTGTGTCCACGGTTCTGCACCTTGCCTTTTTTTCAAAACTCAGTAATATGCCTTGAAATAATTTTTCCATATTGGTTCAGTGTTCGCATTCCTTTTTTATAGCTATATAGTATGCCATTGTATGCTACGTCCTTTTTAAAAGCCAGTTCCCATTCTACGAACAGATGGTTTCTAGTCTTTCACTAGTATAAACGTGTTTCAATAAATAACCTTGTTCTTATGTCATTTTGCAAACGTGAGTATAAAAATAAATTTCTAGAAGCAAACTGCTTGATCAGAGGATCTATGCATTTGTGATTTGAGAGATATTGTCAAATTTCCCTTCGTTTCAGTTGTACCAATTTATGTTCTCATAAGCTATTTGTAAGCACCTCTGCAGGAACTTTAAATTAGTTAAAGCAGAAAATGTATTTAAAAAACCTCAGGGAGATGGGGGAACTCTGCCAGCTGAAAAGCTTATTAACCACTTAAAGCGGTAACTACTACTCAGGACCATCTGGTTAGGCCAAGTAGGAATGCGGGTTCAGTTGCGTTAAATACATATATACTCCAGGCAAAGTGCGAAGTTCTGACGTATAGATTGTCAGGTTTGTTTTTCTTCTTGTGCGTTCAGCTCATCTGCAAGGGACACAGCAACCACTCAAACGAGGTAGCTACCTGGCAGGGTGGTGACGAACGCACAGGTGCACACGTAACCCCTTCTGGTGGTTCAGGTGCAAAAGGCCCATGCAGTAGACAGCTGTGCTCGACAGGATGCAGCACTTTTCTGCACCTCTTAACACACCCTGTCAGGCCTACCTGGCAGAGCACTGCTCCTGGAGGGCTCCAAAGCCCAACTGCCAGCTGAGGACTGGCTGCCCGTGCCAGCCGACGCATGTGGGCACACACATCCTAAGAACCAGGTATCATCAAAAGGCTTAGAAGTCCAATGCCCATGGATTGGCAAAGGGTATTATAAAGCGTTAACTGCCTTTGGCACTGCATGCCCTCCACCACAGGGGTGCTCTAAAGTGAGGCTGAAAGTCAACCACTCTCCCAAGCTCAGGTGAGGGCTGCAGTTGGAGTAACATCGCTCATGAAGCCTATAAGGTAGGTACAGTGTTTCCCAGGGATTCAAGAGTGGCCCCTCTCTCCTAGGCAGCTGAGGATTTTCTTAGCCAACAGCCCTTTTCTTCCTTACTTTAACCTGAGATTTGAGGCCAGGGTGAAGCTGTTGGTGTCCAAGGGATCCCAGAGGGACTGCTACATACTCCTAGAATGTTCCCCCACTCTCAGGACTGGATGGGGACCTTTCACACAGGCTGGGCCAGGAGTCAGGACATTTTTAGTTCAGCTTGCACCTTTCCTACTCTTGGAATGAAGTCCTTTCCCACAGATTTAGGCAGAGGTATGGGACCACAGTTTCACTGAGCTAGCTGGGCATTCCTTTCCACACCAGGAGGCCGCCAGGTGCAGAATGAGGAGATAACATGAGCTGTGCAGGCAGAGGTCTTGTTCAAATTCACTGGTTCTTTATGTGGCCCCTGTAATCTGTTTCCTCAACTGTGAGATGGGAAACATAATAATTAATAGCATTTGCTATCTGCTGGTACTCGCTCAGTGCTTCACATAGGTAATTTCATTCCATGCTGGAAACCACCCTGGAAATAAGGGCGACTGTGCTCCTCTGTTATTGTACGGATGCGGCTCAGGAAGCGGAAAGGATGTATCCAAAACACGTTTCTGAACAGCAAATCTGAATTAAACCTAGAACTTGACAAATGCTACCCACGGTCCCTGCAGCGCACAGCCCCTTCCCGAGCCACGGTCGGCCCTGCCTGCACACCTGCAGGGCTCCTAACTGGACTCTGCTCCTTCAAGCGCACCATCTGCAGCACAGCCAGTCAGCTTGTTCCCTGGAAGTCTGATCATGTCACTCCTTTGCTGAAAGACTCCATTTTTCGCCCTTATTCTTAAAACAAAACCCCAAATCCTTATCGTGACCCTCTCGGACCTGCTCCTGCCTATCTGCCAGCCTCATCTCTGCCACGCCTTCCCCTGTTCACTTGGCTGCCATCGCCCCCCTGCCCCGCTTCCCAGACATAAACTTATAAATAATATTTTGAATGGAGCAGGGAAGTCAAAAGCTTGCCAGGAGTGGGTTTAGGAGACCGTGGTAGAAAAGGAACTGAAGTGGGGGCAAGTCTTCTGAGAACTTCAGCTGTATGGGACGAGGAGAACAGTTGGAATGAGGTAAAGAGAAGGCTTGTGTAAGGTGCGGCAAGAGAAACACACGTGTGCCAGTGAAACAAAGCTAGTAAAGAGGGAAATCGATGACGAGGGAGGAAACAGAAGATCGCACCCGGAGGGGAGCCAGCTTCTCCCCCTGCTTGGAAATTTGCCTCCCTCACCCTCCCTCCACCAATCATGCACAGGGACCCGGCTGTCTTTCTGGGGAGACTAGGAAAGGAGGCTCGGGTGGCCAGATGAGGTAAGCCCCTTTCCTGTTCACTCTCCTAGCCTCCAGTTCCATGCTCAATTCTGCACCCATGTAATCATGTGGCTGTTACTTTAACGCCTGTCTCATCCACTGGACAGTAAGTTCCAAAAGACAAAGACCCTCATCTTGCCTTGCTCACCGTTCTTCCCCTCAGCACCCAGCGCAGTTGCCTAGGGAATGCACAGAGAGTATTTGTTGAATGAGTCAATACATGAGTAAATGAATGGATGAAGAGTTTACAATTCCTGGTCTCTGTGACATGACCTTCTTCCAGGTGTCCGCAGTTCCCCAGCTGCCCTTTCTCTTGTGTGCCCCAGACACTCCCCTGTCTCTGTCGCCTTGTGCCTTCAATGCTAATGTTCATCCTCCACCATGTTGTCTTCTCATTCTCTCCCTGGATGATTAATTCCAAACCCTGAACTCAAATCCAGGTACTGCCCCAGAGCATCTCCCCATGCAATGACCAAACAGACACCAGAACACTCGCCACACCCAAGACGGGATGCATCACTTTTCCTTTCAAACGCGCTTTTTTCCCTCTGCTCCTTGTAGTTGTAACAGCCAATTAACATGACCTGTGGCTTATACCCCCTTAAGATTTCTCAAATCATCAATTTCTCTAAAACTCCACTACTACTGACCAAGAACAGGCACCATTATCTGCCAATGACGAGGAGATTTCATGAACACTCACAGACCCCACCCATATACACCTAGAGAAGTTAAACATGAACAGCAAAAGGAAAAGGGCCTCAACAGATTGAGGGACCTATTGTTCAGGGTAATTTTTGACAGACGTCTGTTGTAGCCCAGGAAGAAAATTGTTGGACTTAATGAGACATGAAAAATGATACCAATATAACAATAAGTTGAAGGACACCTATCACATAAGGCCAGAAACAAAAAAAGTCAGGGAGAGAAGAAAGAAGCTTCCAGTGGCCAGGCCGACGGCTGCTTGGTCGCAGTGTTTATGGTCACCTCTGGGCCTTTGAATCAGCTGACCAGACTGCCTTAAAACTGGAGACTCTCACATGCAGACTGGCCAGCTGAGCTCAACTGCAATGCAGCCACTCAGGAGCTATGACATTCAGTGGGCCACATCACCTCCCTAACCTTCAGCTTCTTCTGCAGGAAAAAGGGGAAAGGATGCTTCCCCCACGAGTTAGATAAGCTCTGTGAAAACACTGTGTGGACCCCCTCGCATTGCTGTTTGGCATTACAATGTCATATTTTGAGGGGCTCAGAAGGAGGGAGAAGTCGTGGCTCCGGTCCTTAAAGAGCTTACAATCTTCCCAGAGACTGACAGGGCCATATGTAAAACTACCGGGAAGACCCGGAGTTAAATAAGCGCTTAAAAGTAGTAGCTGAGAAACATTAGGCCAATTCAGAGAAAAGAGCATTCTCCCCCATCTTTACTTTTATTTTTTTATTCATTTTTAATTATATTGTATGGATTATGTTATTACAGTTTTCCTGATTTCCCCCCCTTTGCCTCCCTGTACCCAGCACCCCACTCTCTCAGACAATCCCTCCACCATTGATTCATGTCCATGGGTCACGCATATAAGTTCTCTGGCTGCTCCATTTCCTATACTGTACTTTACATCCCCATGGCTATTCTGTAACTACATGTTTGTACTTCTTAATCCCCTCACCTCTTCACCCATTCTCCCACTCTACCTCTCCCCTCCCACCTGGCAACCTTCCACTAACTAACTTCTTTTCTCTTGCTTTCAAGAATCTCTATCGTTAACCTTTGGCCTTTTAATAATGATGTGTCTTGGAACAGGCCTCCTCTCGTCCATCGTAATTGGGACTCTCTGCACTTCCTGGGCTTGCATGTCTATTTCCTTCACCAAATTAGGTAAGTTTTCTTTCACTATTTTTCAGATTTCCAATTTCTTGCTCTTTCTCTTCTTCTGGCACTCCCATGATGTGATTGTCAGGTCTCTTAAAGTTGTCCCAGAGGCTGCTTATACTATCCTCATTTTTCTAGATTCTTTTTTCTTCTTGTTGTTCTGTATGGTTGTTTTTTGCTTCCTAATGTTCCAAATCATTGATTTGATTCTTGGCTTCATCCATTCTATTGTTGTTTTCCTGTAAATTGTTCTTTATTTCGAGTAGTGTATCCTTTGTTTCTGACTGGGTCTTTTTTTATGCTGCTGAGGTCCTAAGTTCCTTGAGCATCCTTATAACCAGTGTTTTGAACTCTGCATCTGATAGATTGCTTATCTCCATTTCATTTAGCTCTTTTTCTGGAGTTTTATCTGTTCTTTCATTTGGGACATGTTTCTTTGTCTCCTTGTTCTGACAGCTTCCCCGTGTTTATTTCTACCTATTCGGTAGAGGTGCTTTGATTCCATGTCTCGGTAGTGAGGCCTAATATATTAGGTGTCCTATAGGGTCCAGTGGCACAGCCTCCCCTATCACCCAAGCTGGGTACTCAAGGTGCCCCCTTCGTGTGGGCTGAGTACACCCTCCTCTTGTAGCTGAGCCTTGGTTGCTGTTGGCAGATCAATGGGAGGGATTTACCCAGACTGGTCAGCTGTAAGGACCTAGCTGTGACCACTGACCACCAACCTCTGCCTTCCGTGAAGGATCAGCTGTGCAGGGGCAGGGTGGTGGTTCTCTGACATGGTCTGTAGCTGTCCACTGGGTACACTGGCCCTGGGGTTTCCCAGGTGGTGCAGGCCAAGAGCAGCCCTCACCTGTGTTTTGCCCGGGGCACTCTGCCTGAGCTGTAAAGCAATCTGAGATGGCTGCTACTTGTGCTGGGCTTGGAGATTCCCAGGTGGAGCCAAGCTGTGAATCTAGGCTGGCTGTTGCTAGGGCTCACTGAAGCCAGCTGTGGCTTGTTTGGTAGGACTTAGGAGCCAAGACCAGCCATTCATATGGAAAAGCAGCTTGGGTGGGCCCGTAAGTTGCGGGGGCAGGGGGGGGGGCAGGGAGGTGGAGCCTCTGTGGATCTCCAAGGTGGGTCACACAGTGTTAGCCAGGTTGTTGGAGTCTCAGATGTGGCACCAACCTACTGGCTCTGTAGGGGGAAGGCTCAGCAAAGGGACAATGGCTTGTGCTTGCCCTGATGCCAGACTCTTCAGTTTCTCCCTGTATACAACTGGTGTCCTTTAAGCTGCCACCCTGGTGTTGGAGCTCAGAGGGAGTGAGTCCGAGTGAGTCTGTGTGTGGGTTCCCCAAGAGGAACTGCTTAGAGCTCCAGCAGCCTCCTCCACCAACTCAATCCCCGCTGGTTTTCGCAGCCAAAAGTTGTTCTCTCCTCACTTTATTCATTCTTCACATTCCTGTCAAATTCATCTTCTCTGAGGCAGAGGTCCAATCATGGAATCATAATTTCATGACTGGAAGGGGGCCTGGAGGTCACCTAACCCATTTTCCACATTCCAGAGGTGAAGAAACTGAAGCCAAAGAGATTAAGTGGCTTGTTTAAGATTACATGGCTGGCTAATTCACACATTCCATAAATACTAACTGATTACTTACTAGGTGTTCGACCTATCCTAGGAGCCATTAATGGTGGAAACAACACCCGAACATGGGACAAACACTTCTAGATGGCAGCTTTTAATTCTCAATTGGTGGTTCCCAAAGTGCAAGCAAGGTGAGCGGAGGTGCGACCTCTAAAAAAAAAACTTCCCTCAATGACACCCCTGCTTCTGGTTACGAAGTACTGCATGCCGTGAGACACGTTACAGATGAGAATGAGTTTCGCATATAACTGATGTGGTGGCAGAAATAAAGGGCAGAGCTACTGCTGTGCCCATCACAACTGCTCCCAAACCTGGCCGGAAACGGAAACTCTCCCAGAAGCACACATCTCCACCTACCACGAGCCATATGCTCCAAGAGTGTGTGCAATGTACCCTCAGTCATGTACCCTCCCGCCCCCCAGCCCCTGACCTAGCATTTGACTTGTCTCAAAAGAGCCTTTTGGAGCAGTGAGTCTCCTAAAAAGTGAAAATGAAAATCCCTTTCACCATTGTCGTTCCAGACACCCAGAAATATGCCCATGACCTAGAAATTATTTGAAGTTGGTAGCATCCTGAATTCTAGTCTACGCCAAGCCATGCAGAGTCACACGACCCACGACCAATGCCAAATAGATCAGGGAATTCTGGTGTTCTCTTTAACAGCAGCAGCAAAAGCTAACATGCATGTGTACACATGTGTACACACATGTAACGTTTTCTTAAAATAAGGTATCTGGACATATCTTAAAGCACTTGACCTTACACACCAGTTGTCTGTAGGGTTTTCTGCAACTAGAACCTCAGGCTAAGGACTTGGATGCATTGCCTTGGCTATCAGGCAGCCTGAGGGACCCTTAGACTCGTAACCGGTGGGGAGCAGCCTGGTTGCATGTGATTTCACACAGCTGACCCCTAAATTAGGTGCATGCACAGAGCCCGCACAGAGAAACTGGCACTCTGTAATATGTTGACACCCATGAATAAATCACATGCAAAAACATTACCATAAATAACTGTCTTTCCTGTCTGCAAAAAATGGTTTTCACCGAACTAAGTTCAGTATTTCTTCCTTCAACAGAAACCTCTTGAAAGCCCCCATGCCTGCCAGGAGGAAGACATAGCTGTCTCCTCTCCACCACTCTCCCACTCTCCAACCACGTTTATTTTTTCTTCCAGTACATGCTTTGGAAAATCATGAAAAATATCTCAACATACAAGGTGGAAACAGTAATAAAACACACACACATGACCTACCATCCAGAACTTTTGAAATGGTAACATTTTATCATATTTACTTCAGAACTTAGTACATACATTTTTAATACCGTTTTTCTTACAATACAAAATTGATTGCGTTACATCCCAGCTGTGGCAAATCATGAGTGAGCAGATTACTGTGGGAGAGCGCTGCTTCCTGTCAAGATTACGGAACTGTATTTTTGTGGGTAGCAGTCCTTTTTAGCACTTAGAAAGTCCCATGAATATATTTATTGAACTGATTTCCTACCTATAGGGTGAAAGGGAAATGGAATGGCCACATAAAAACTACAATCATCTGTTCAGCTGGCAGGAGCAGAAACATTATACTCCAGTCAAAGTTCACATTTTTTAGAAGCAGGAAAATTGTTAAGCACACTTATTACTTAGGGGATTTTGTGTATGTCTCTTGGCAGAACCCTGCTGATTTCAGTACAGAAGCAGCCTTTAGGAGCATCATTTGTGCTGGAAGGTGTGGAGTGTGAGGGCTTACTGCAGAAGACCAGACTCGATGTTTCCATGACAGATACCCCTCTTCGGTGGATCACACTCCCAAGTCGCCGTGCGAAGTCCATCATACTAAAAGAGTAAAGGCATCGCTAAGCCATCAAAGCAGCATCTATTTGGGCTCTGGACATCACGTCATGGTTGGTGTATTTACACAGATTGATACCGTATATGGGGAGCTGGTTGGTGCTGCACCTGTTTGCAGATTCCAGGATGAGTAAATTTTTGAGATGATGGAAGTTTACTTCCTTGCCAACAATTTGGTTTAATTCTCTTACAAAAAGGATAGTAAAGAGTTTCAAAATTAAACCAAATGAACAAGTGAACATTTGACTATTACAAATAACAGAAATTAAGGAGAATGGTAAAAGAAATACTATACAAACTGGAGATATGAGTTACTCCCACTGAGCACTGAATTTAGCTTTGTTTGCAGGTCAGGGGAAAAAAGGGTGGGTGATATATCATGATACAGTTCTTACTTTATCAAAAAAGAAATGTGCAAGGCGAAATTTTTCCCCCTTGGCATTCATACCAAGGAGAAACTTTTTACGGAAGCCACTTTATAAGAGACACTGAGTAATGTCTTCAACTCTGCGTTGCGGAAGACAGAGACTTCTTCATATGAATGTCTTCAACTCTGCGGTGCAAAAGATGAGAATTTTTTCTCCCATGTGCTGAAGGCACAGTATTAAATCTTACCTGAGTGATGGCATTTCTGCTGGGAGCGGAAATAATATGGCTGAGGTACATTGTTTCCTGATGATTTACCTCAATAAAGGAAGCTCCAAGAACCTGGAGAAATGAACGGCCTGTATAGACTGCTTCCTGAGGCCCCCAAATTGCCTTTGTTAAGTTCTGCAAGGGGCAATTTCATGACTGAACTCTGATGAGTATTCTAAGGCGTCTGACAGTCTGTGTGTTGATTAAACACATATCTCTCCCCTCACCTAAAACCTGAGAGACGCAGGAGTAACATTCTGCCATGAACAGGCAGGAGGCAGACTTATGCTCACCCCCCCCCCCCCGGCCCCTGTCCCGGGGAGTTGCCTGACTGCTGGCAGAGGTGGGCTGTGGGGTGTCTGAACTTCAAAAGGAAGCTCTGTGTCTGGCCAAAAACTTGGGGACGTGTGCTCAGCTGAACATGAAACTTTGTTGCTTCAGAACAGAGAAAGGATAACATTTTGCTTAAGAGTTTTAAAGAATGTGTGCTACCAACCAAGAGAGTTAACCATATAAAACAAAAACACTTTAGTATAAGCTTCAATACTATAAAATGAGTAGACAATAATAAAATTCTTTATATTCTAGCCAGGTGATCACAAAAGCAGCAAGAACCATGATTTATTTTAACTTTCCTATTCTTGTAAATTTCCTATTAATTTATATGTATTGTTACATTCAGGAGAAGCTATATTGAAAAATTAGCTTCTTAATTTAAAAACTTAAAGCAAACATGATCACTTTCAACTAGGTTTAAAATACCTACCCAACAAAGGAGAATAGTATAAAGGACTAATGAATAATGTGTTCTCTAGGTTAGAAATGTAAGCAGAATCCTTCCTGGCTTTTCCACAGGTGATGTCTTAAGACAATCAAATTTAATGATAAATGAGAATGAGCAAGTATTTTCTTTCCCCTTTGATCCATTTCACGGAAATGGCCTATAAGTAAATGTATGTCCAGTCTAGTGTGGATGACACTTTGGCAAAGACATCATCACTCCTCAAGATGGACTTCTTTGAACTTGCTCCAATAGAATAATCTTGTTACTAGGCATCTGAGAGGTTGTTGATGGGCATCGGAAGGAAACATGTCTTTAGAGCACACCAGGCCACACTTGTCAGGGGCTTTTTATTCTGGATAATGCAAAAGCAATTAAAAAGAATCCCAAAACTTTCTCAAGGCAAACAAAGCAACAAACAAAAAACATCCACTGCCTTCAAGTTGTGTGACTTCCCAACAGTCACGGTCACTGACACCCCCAGGGCTGAAAACCACTAAGAGCTGAGCAGGTGCCTGAAAGCAGAGCGTGAGAACCTTTCTCTGGGTTAACACACCCCAGGAAGGCAAGGGGATGTAAAGGAGTTCGTTATTCGTATGACTTAAAGTGCAGGTTAATTAATATCTGAAAATGTTGCCAGTATTTTTAGAAGATGGACTTTCTTTTTAAATCTGAAGATTGCCACAAGTGAGAGAAAAGAAATCACAAGTTTGGTCTTATCTGCATCTCTGGGACCCCCTTTTGAAAACCCCACTGGGGCCTCGATGTCCACTCTTTTTACCACCACCAAGTGGCCCCTGAAATGCAACCGCCCTGTGATGCCTCCCTCCTTCTCATCCGACCCTGGCAAGTCTGTAAAAGGCAACCTTCATACCATTAGCAAACACGAAATTTGTTCTTGGTCTTTGGAGCACTAATTTATGGCTCTTATTACTACAGTCTCAGGTACGAAAAACAACCCCCCTCTCCATGTACCCAGGTAAAGTAAATCAAGTGGCACTATCACTTAGCACAGAAGTCAAACCATCCTAGTCGGAAAATTCCAAGTACCTGTCAGTCACCCAAACTGGAAGACCCTCTGGCTTAATCATGAAGCTAATCCTACAACGGTGCACCGCCACCCCCACCACCAGCGGCGCGGTGAGGACAAGACTCAGAAGCAGACTCACGCGACACGTGATCTCACTGCAAACACTCAAAAATGACTGCTTGCCTGTGTTCCCATACCGCTGTGTGGCTGTCAGATAATGAAAGGCTGATTTCCGTGCGTGAGTCATGGAACCCCTATTTTAGAGCCACACTCACCATTTTGGTGATTTGTGAAAAACATGCTTGAGAAGGCTGGATCAGCGACTCCCACATACTCGACGGCACCACACAGTGAGGGCTCGTCAAGACTGTGGGAACCATGCATTTTTCTTACCTAAGAGTCACTAATAAAAGAGATATGCCCCCAAATTTCCTTCATGATGTTTTTTTCTTTCCAGTAACCGACCTTTAAACCCTGTCTGTTGATCTCTGGCAAGTTTTAAGACTAATTGGCTTTTTAAATCTCTTGATAAGTAAAAATTTAATAAAGTAGGTCAGGCTGGATAAAAAGGAGTTCACACTCCACAGAAATACTTATACAGCGCACCCTGCCAACTGCGTTCTATTTGCTCCTTTACTGTGAGTTGACAGATGTGCTTTTCACAAAGGAAGTACAAAACACAGTGCTGCTGGGCCCAGGAGGGGAAGGGTTCACAGGGAAAGTCAAGGGGGCTCCGAAATGATTAACATGACAGTGGAGCCTTTCTCTACTGATCTGAAGCCAAATGACATAAACAGTGAGTACTGGTCAAGTTTAAGAGCATTAGTTGATAAAAAAAAAAAAATTAAGCATGCCACTGACCATCCATAAGAAAGATAAAGAAAGGAATGGTAAAGGTGCACAATTACAGGCATTGTAAGTAAATATACAGAATTCCAAAGATGGGCCATGGGAGCTATGATGCTATGCCGTGCCCCTCCCCAAGGGAGACTAGCATAGGGCCGAGCACATAGGAAGCTGAATATTCAAGAAACTGAGTTGGATCAAGCAGTACATTATTCCTCCTTACCTGTTGCAGGACATTATAGTAAATGTAATCACATTTGACAAAGCTCCTAGGGATGGAGCTAACCAACCTTATATAAACAACTCAATAACCAAAAGAAAAAAGTTTTTGAGATGAGCGCATTCAGGTTGCTGCACGGTTGAGAGCTATGATCGATAGATGTCACATGAATAACGAATGTGGGAGGGGTAAACAGTCTGTTACACTGACGAGGCCAGGAAGCTACTCCCCACGAGCAGGGAGCCAACAGTCAACATCCGGAGTGGTGAGCTCATCCTGAACAAGACTCACCAGTCATAACCTGTGGACTAGTCTGCCTGACTCCACAGCTCTGGGTGGCTGAAAAGCTTTTATGTCTACGGTTAGAAAATGCTGCGGCTATGCCACCAGTGCACTGAGCTCCAGGTTACTCTAGCATCCATAATACACTTATTTTCATTTAACTATAGAACCCAAGGGAGCACATCTCCTGATAACAGGCTTCTTTTCCACCTCATCTCCTCCCCTAACCCCTCCCTCTAAGCTTTCAGTTGGTTTTATGGGGAATCAAAGGAGAAGAAAACATCCTTTTTTATTAGGTCCACTTGGCCTGTCCTAGCCTGGTTTCTGAAGAAAACATTCATGATTTAAATAGCAACTGTAACATTGACTAACTACAAGACCCTCTGGCAATTCACTTAACTTTCCAAGTCTTAGTCTCTCTATCTGTAACATAAGGTAGTCACAGTAAGGACTTCATAGGTAGCTAAGGGGATTAGGTACGAGAAGGCACAGGGAGTGACAGACAGCAAGCACGCAGCCAGTACTGGCTAAATATCACCACCACCACCAAGAATAAATATGATCTTTAACCACTGAGTTCTCCACGGGTTATCAAGGTTTACCAATATCAGGGTTCATATATTGGACCCTGCCCTGAGATCTGTTCTTTCTCAGCCTTTCACCTAACCTGAGCAAGCATGTAGCTAACCACAAGCGCCAACATAAGACTTCAGGGCATGCAGGTCTCTGCATCTCCTCAAGCGTCCTAATAATGACTGAATGAATAATGGCTGATTGTTTGGTGTTGGAGAATGGCACTTCCCAGCTGAGAGTGTGGAGAAAACAGACTGGTAACTGGGGCTGCTTTGGAATCCTTGACAATCCTCAGAGGGTGCAGTGGCCACACGAGGAACAGAGAATGCTCCTGGTAATCTATCCCATACCTCTTTTTCTTATGAATAACTTAAATTCTCTGCTTTATGTGAAGGTAGAAAAGTGCAGCAGTTAAGATGGAAAAGTGCCTACGGTACACAAACCTATCTGGCAGAGTGGGGAATTCCCTAAGAAAAGAGACACAAGAGAAGCATTGGACCTTGTCAGCGGTTCGGCCGGCATTCCCGGCAACGTTCTTCCTCTGCACCAGGAGACAGTGCACACATCATTCCCTACCCTCCCGCGTCCAGGGCCTCACTGGACCCAGGGAGGCCTGAAGGAACAGTGCGCCCAGCTCAGAGTGCTATTTAATCGTGCCTGCCATCATCACTGCTGTTACGGATCTGTCATTCAGAAATGCCCTCGGCTATCCGTGACAGCACGGAGCGTTATGAGGATGGCATTTCCATGTTTTGTATTCTGAACATTAAAAACCCGTTTGGCTCACCGAATGAGCAGCGGGTGCCACGCTAATTATGTAACTTTTCAGAACACTAATAGTATCTCCCACTGGGCCAACTGGGAGAAAAAGAAAAAAAGCCACAATCCTCATTTTTATCTGCGCTTCAGCATCCTGACCCCCTCCAGCCTGTTGATGTGGCCATTAATAAAACATTTTAAAGTGACCTGGAAAGGCTTTTTATAAACCTTGGGGCCGGCATCTGGCTGCCAAACAGCTGTGTGCTCGGAAGACTTAGAATTGGCATCACGCTTGGCTGTTGATGGTACAAGCTTGTTCTGGGAACCTCCTGTACCCAGAATGCTGCTTACACTTCTGGTTGGTTTCCAATGAGGAAGAGATTTCCACTCTTGAGGAGCTGTGAAAGCTGGAAGTAAGGATGCCTGTGATGATGACCCTGCTTTGCCTGGGACACATTGAGACCTGGTTTAATTTCACTTTAGTGCCTGATGTAGGATCGCCGACATGCTTACAAGCTCCTTTCAATTTTAGAATAATTGAAAATAAAAATATTATCTTATAATTCTAAAATATCCTAAGAGGTAGTTCTTAGAATAAGAGAAGAGTTTGATATTTTACTTTGCCTTCTCTTTCTTCTGACAAAAATAACATAAGTAAAAATATGCATTAAATATAATTCTTTAAACTTCAAACAAAATACATAATATGCCCTTTAACTGACTAGATATGATGAAACCTGGGAGCTAAGATAGACGTTACACGGATGGTGAGTTAAAAATGTGGTAAGTAGAGAAACTCATTCGGTTCAGATACACGTAGGACATAGTCTAGGCAATGTGCAAGGCTTGGGAAGACAGGACGTGGAGGTGAAATAATGCATCGACTGTGCTCAACGAGGTTATGACCAATCACAGAATTCAGATCTTGAAAGAAACTCTACAGCTGAACAAGCTGAGGTGCATTAAAAGTGTTTGGGCCCTGACTGGTGTGGCTCAGTTGGTTGGGCATCATCCCACAAAGCCAAATGTCACTGGTTCGATTCCCGGTCAGGGTACATGCCTGGGATGCAGGCCAGGTCCCCACCTGGGAGTGTGTATGAGAGGCAACTGATCTGTATTTCTTCTTGCACATTGATGTTTCTCTCCCTCGCTCTAAAAATAAATACAATCTTTAAAAAAAAAGTGTTTGGTGTGCTGTCTCTTAAAATTCTCATCTCAGATGTTGGGATCGTGAGCTTCTTTCTTTATTTTTCAAATGTCTACCCTGCTACTCCCCATCCCATCATCCTCTCTGTAAACACACATACTTAAAGAGCTGGGAACTGCTTATACTCTGAAGGAAGTGGTAACAGAACCACGGTCACTCCTAGACTCCACAGTTCCTCAAATGAACTCACAAGTACACACCTAACATGAAGAAAATTCAAGTCTATCAAACCAGGGGAAAGTGACTGAGGAATTTCAGTGTCACCTTGCAGGTCTCTCATGTTAAGACAGATGAGAATCAGTTTACCAAGGAACAATGCATCACTTGGAATATATCCTGTGGGTTAAGTCCAAGTTCACGGGGCTACTCTGCCAATACCAAAACTGCAGTGCTGCACAACCGCACAGGGAAAGGACTTGCTCCCTTAGTCGAAAGGTGATAAAGCTGGTGAAGAAGGCTCACAGAGTGGGCTCCCCGCCCGTCCCTGGGCTAGTTGTTTTTAATCATTAGAAAGGTTATACTACAGAATCCCAGCAGAGTCAGAAACATATCACATGTGCTTTTAGGGGGAAACAGGTGCCATATTATTGATTCTTCCTGTCATCAGGAAAGCCTAATGATGCTGGCCCTAGAGTGGAGAAAACAGTATTGGCCCCATAGCTCTGCTAAGCTCTCTAAATATTGGCTTTACTCTCTTCAGTGGAGCAAAAATGTTTACTCAAATAATTAGACAACAGGTTCAGGAGCAGAGATCTTGAGGGGAGAAGTTGAGGTACTTCCAGACTTATCTGGGTATCTCTGGCTGGTCGAGCTTTCAGAAGAGCATTAGCCATTGGACACTCAAGTCAAGGGTTTCCCTCAGCTGCTTTGCCTCTGCTCTCTACAAGCCAGTGAGGACACCTGGCAACAGCATTCCTATGGGCCACTGATTGAGCCAGGTGAGGGCAAGAGCATTAGCAAAGTCTTTTTAGGGAAAAGTCAGGGAAGGGAAAGAAACAAAGAGGCAGCTATGAAGAGGCTTCTCTGCATCTCATTATTAAAGGGATGATTTGAGAGCACTCAAAAGAAAAACCAATGATCACTGGGCTCCAGCAGGTAATCGCTAAGAACAGGAAGTTTGGCATAACCTAATTTCTTTCTTCATTATTATGATAAACTTTCGATTCCAAAGAAAAGCCTTAGATGTGCTTTGTGAAGACCAATGCACATTTTGGGAAAGGTGTGAATTCCTTTAGAGTAATAATAGAAATATCAATTTCTACTTACAGGGAATAAATTATTTTACCTTATGATCAAAGGATCTTTTCATGTCCTCCCCGATTCTGTCCACATGGGATTTTGAGATCTGGCTCAGCAGAAATGCAAACTAAAAAAATCTACTCACTACTTTTTCACCTACCAAATCAAATTAACAAAGATTGCAGAATGGTGGAGCAGGAAATGTGAAATGCTCACAGGGATACGGTCTCGCAGACCTCCCTTCACTGCTGTTGAGAGTATAAATTGATAACTACCTTCTGAGAAGGTTGGTTGGCAATGTTTTCAGAATTTTAAGAGTCTTACCCCTTGGTGTACCAATTCTACATCTATGAAATAAATTAAACACCTGAGTTTTCTGAATAAGACTAATCTTTAGGGCATTTCTTTTGTAGCAAAAATGTGAAACTAAATTTAATCTCCAAAGATAGAAAGATAGTTTAAAAAATGGCAGTGGAATAACTACAGGGTGCAATATTACATAGTTATTAAAATGTTACTTATAAAGGATTTTTAATGACATGAGAAAGTGTAATAATGTAATAATAAGTGTAAAAAGCAGGGTGCAAAATTGCCTATGTAATATAATTGGAACAATAAAAAAATGTACAGTAAAAGAAACAGAAGAAAATACACCAAGATGTTAATCATACTTATCCCTGAATGGTGGTTTGACTGGTAATTTTCTTTTTTTATAACTGTCTGCACTTTTCAAATTTCCTCTAATAAACACCCATTACTTTTATAATGTAGGGGAATAAAAAGTTCCTTTAAAAATATTCAGTTAAGATTTGAGAGATGCTGTGCTATGATTCATCATCATTTGGGAGAAAAAGACTTAAAAAGAAAAGGTGGATAACTGAGCTAAAATGTAAAAAGTAAAGGCAACACAGTAAGTGTTTTTTGGCCACCAATGGGGGGGAACAGTAAAATAGGGACTCCTTGGGTGAGGTTTAGACGGGAATCTAAAACACTCGGAGAGATGTTACCTGACGTTAGCTGGACTCGTTGTGAAGCCTTGTTTGTGGTACCATTACAAACGCACACACAAGCGTGGAGGATGCCAAGATGCTAGCAGGCGTGCTGCTAAGTGGAGGACTCTGCATTCAGTCTTTTGTTGTTGTTGTTGTTCAAGTACAGTGTCTCCATTTTCCTGCCACCATTTTCCCCTACCCCACCTCCCACCCTCAATGCTTCCCCTCAAACAAAGAGTATGCATTTATTCTTCTGAAATATCCCACCACCTGCACAAATAACTCATTTTTATTATGGTGAACTTATTTCGAATGCTTAGCTCATTGAACAAATTAGGCTAGAACAACTAAGCATCTATAAGGAAAAATCGTGAACATTGACATTTACTTTACCCCATTCACAAACATTAACTTAAAGTATCCACAGACCTAAATGTCAAAGGTAAAATGATAAAACTTCTGGAAGAAAACAGGAAAAAATAGGAGGAAAAAGGATTATTTTTTCAACTTTAAGGTAGGTAAAAATTTCTTAAATTGTGTACAAACAGTACAAACCATAAAAATTAAGTTAAACTTTTTATCAAGATTTAAAACTTTTGTTTTTTCAAAGGAGATTGTTAATTAAGAAACCAAAATGCAAGCCATAGTATGAAAAACATTCACAATACATATATTTCACAAAGGACTTATATTCAGAATGTATAAAGAATTCCTACAACTCAGTAATAAGAAGAAAATGTTCAATAACATATTGAGTCAAGATTTGAACAGCTACTAATCACATGAAAAAAAACTCTCAGTGTCTCTAATCAGAAATAAAAATCAAAACCATAATGAAATACTACTACACACCCATTAGAATGGCTAAAATTAAAAAGAATAACCCGTACCAGCAGGGATGTGGTAGAACCAGAACTCTCACAAATTGTGGGTAGGAATATGCAATGGAAAATCTACTTTTGAAACTGTTAGTTGTTTTTTTGTTTGTTTTTAAGTTAAACACAGTGAATGTAGCCAGGGGTTTGTCAATTTTATTAATCTTTTCAAAGAACTAGCTCTTTGTTGTATTAATTTTTTATATAATCTTTTTGTTCTCTATTTCATTCAAATCTTCTGTAATTTTTATTATTTCCTTCTTTTGCTGACTTTGGGCTGCTTTTGTTCTTATTTCTAGTTCTTTAAGGTGTAATGTTAGGTTGATTACTTGAGATTTTCACTTCTTAAGATAGGCTTGTAACGATATAAACTTTTCTCTTAGTACTGCTTTTGCTGATTCCCAAAAGTTTTGACATGTCAAAAGAAACCACCAACAAAACAAAAAGGTGACTCACAAAATGGGAGAAGATATTTGCAAACAGCTCCAACAAGGGATTAATATCCAAAACACATAAAGAACTCATACAATTTAACACCAAACAAACAAACAATCCAATTAAAAAATGGGCAGAGGACCTGAACAGACAATTCTCCCAAGAAGACATACAAATGGCCAACAGATATATGAAAAGATGCTCAACTTCTCTAGCTCTTAGGGAAATGCAAATCAAAACGTGAATGAGATACCACCTCACTTCTGTTAGCATGTTTATTATCAACAAAACAAGTAATAACAAGTGTTGGAGAGGCTGTGGAGAAAAACAAACCCTCATTCACTGCTGGTGGGAAGGTAAACTGGTACAGCCACTAGGGAAAACAGTATGGAGGGTCCTGAGAAAATTAAGAATAGAGTTACCACATTACCCAGCATCCCTCTTCTGGGTATCTACCTGAAAACCTTGAAAACATTTACTCACAAAGATATATGCACCCCTAGGTTCACTGCAGCATTATTCACAGTGGCCAAGACTTGGAAGCAATCTCAGTGTCCTTCAACAGATGACTGGATAAAGATGTGGTGCATTCACACAATGGAGTACTACTCAGCAATGAAAAGATGAAAGACTGCCATGTTCAACAACATGGAAGGACCTTGAAAATGTTATGGTAAGCGAAATAAGTCAGTCAGAAAAAGCTAAGAACTGTGAGATTTCACTCATATGTGGGATATAAAACAAACTCATACACAGACAACAGGATGGTGATGGTAGAGGGAAGGAGGTGGGGGTAGTAAAGGATAAGGGGGGCCAAATATATGGAGACGGAATGACGGTTTGACTTTGGTGGTGGGCACACAATGCAATATACAGATGCTGTATCATAGAATTGTATGCTTGAAACCTATATGAGCTTATTAAAAATGTCACCCCCATACAATTTAATTTTAAAAAGCTAAACACAAACTACCATCTGACCCAGCTGTTTCACAACTATGTATTTTTCCTAGAGAAATCAAAATATAGTAAACATAAAGACTTGTACGTGAATGTTCATAGCAGCATTATTCATAATAGCACAAAATTGGAGAAAAAAAACAGATATCCACCAACAGGAGAATAATGCAACAAAATGCAGTAAATCCATATAATGAAATGCTGCTCAGCAATAAAAAGGAAGAAGCTACTCATACAGGCAACAACATGGATGTATCTAAAAACAATTAGGCTGTGTGAGAAGAGCTCTCTTTTACTCCACAAACAGGACAAAGCTGCATAAGCCCATGCCCACGCCCCTAAAATTTTATGCATTATGGGAACTGAGGGCATAATATACCTTCTAATATATCCTAACATATCAATTCCATTTTTAAAGGGCTTCTTTCCAATTGGTTTCATTAATACACCTAAATACTGTCTTGGTTTTTAAATTACTTGATATTATGCCTATTTAACATAGCATGAAGGAAGGTAAGAATGTGCTTCATTTATTTCTAACAAGTGTTTTCTTTGGCAGAAACCATGCTAGAACTCACACAGGTGAACAAAACTCGCCTGGTCCTTACCTGCCGGGAGCTTACCTAGCGAGACCATCACAGGACCGATCTCACTAGGGGCAGCTGATCTTTTAGACTTTGTTTCTAACACTTAAAATATTAGCATGCAAAAACCAGTATTATTGTTTGTGAGGGTAAACATTTGCTAATGTGAAACTGAAAAATATCCAACTTTTCCAACTCTTAAAGCCAAATTCTTGGAGATGTATTTAGAATGCAGCATTTAATGTAATCGAAGTTCCAAGGGATGTACCTCAGGCTTATGGAAGAAGCAGCTACTGGTCACACCTACTTGCAAAGTGATCTGCCCAAGATAAAAGCACTTCTCTTACAAGTATGGTTTAGAACTGTGGGGTACAAATTGAATAGTCAGGAAAAAGTACTAGAGGCTCATTTCCAAAACATTTGCATGATCAATCCCCACAGCTGCCTCTCTGCAGCACCTTTGCAAATGCGGGCTCTTTTGTCTGGGTGGCAGACAAACCAGCTTCCTGAATGTTCCTATGAGAGTGGCAACACTGCTAGTTGCTCATGTAATATGTACACATGAGAATTCCTTTGATCGATGCACAGCGAAAGGTCTCTTTGGTTGCCAGAACTCTTAGCTTGAACTAACTGCTCTCCTCTCCCTGCCAAAAGCATTTCCCTAACTTCTGTAAGCTCAGCCTCTCTCAGAATTGATCATAAAAAAAAGACACAAACTTAATTTGGCACCTAAAGAATTAATTTTATGTTGTAATTCAGTGAGGACAAGCCCTTGACTTCTAAAGGGGGGTCGGGGGGTCAATCTAAGAAGAAGCAATTCAAACACTTCTGCTCTTTTTGAAAAAATACAATAGGTTAAATTTTCAGCTGTTATCCAAGGTTCTTTATAGAGAGAACCATGACATAAAATTCTCGTGAATTCAGTTTCAAGCAAAAGCTTCCTCTGTATATAATCTTTTAATTGTACAGGTTTACTTTTATCAGGAGAGAACTATATAGACAACTATAATTTCCTGGTTGCTGAGAAGCTGAGAGCTAAATTTACTTCTCAGTGATTGTAATTTTATCACGTTGGGTTCCTGCTCCAATTCTCTTTCCATTCTCAAATTACTACTAAAAACTCATGTTGGCTACATTTTCTTTCTCCTACTTTATGTCTTCATATTTTAAGTTACTTCAAATCTTTTCTGGAAAAAGGCAAGATAGAAATAACACATCATTCATTTTAGTTCATGCAGTTAAATCAAAGCTAACTTACGTTTTGGTTCCTCTACTTCCAGCCAAGATGGAGGCGTAAACAGACACACTTTGCCTCCTGGCAAAACCAAAAGAAGGATAACAACAAATCTAAAACCAAAAAAATAACCAGAACTGCCAGAAAATCGAACTGTATTGTATGGGAGTCCGACAACCAAAGAATTAAAGAAGAAGCATTCATTCAGACAGGTGGGGGTGCAGAGACAGGCAGCTGGGCAGAGAGAACTCATGGCAAGGCGGCAACTGGAGGACAAGGCAGGCCAGGTGGTGGCTGGTGGAGCAGGAGGTCCCACATCTGAATGCAGATATACCAGGAGGAACAACTGGGGAGCAAGACAAACTGTGCAACCCAGCATTCCAGAACGGGGAAATAAAGTCTCAAAACCTCTGGCTGGAAAAAACTGTGGGGGTTGTGGCAGTGTGAGAAACTCCCAGCTTCACAGGCGAGTTTGCTGGAGAGACCTACAGGGTCCTAGGACGCACACAAAACTACCCACTCGGAAATCGGCACCAGAAGGGCCCAATTTGCTTGTGGGTACCAGGGGAAGTGACTGAAAGCTGGCCAAGAACCGAGCAAGCAGCATTGTTCCCTCTCAGACCCCTGCCCCACATACAGCATCATAATGCAGTGATATGGGTTGCCCACCCCTGTCCTAGCAAATACCTAAAGCTTTGCCCCTTACAACATAACAGGCAAACCAGACAAAAAAACATGGCCCAAATGAAAGAACAGATCAAAATTACAGAAAAAATACAACTAAGCAACAAGGAGACAGCCAACCTATCAGATGCAGAGTTCAAAACACTGGTAATTAGGATGCTCACAGAAATGGTTGAGTATGGTCACAAAATAGAGAAAGAAGTGAAGGCTATGCAAAGTGAAATAAAGAAAAATATACGGGGAACCAACAGTTGAGGAAAGGAAACCAGGACTCAAATCAATGGTCTGGACCAGAAGGAAGAAATAAACATTCAATCAGGAGAGAATGAAGAAACAAGAATTCAAAAAAGTGAAGAGAGGCTTAGGAATCTCTGGGACAATTTTAAATGTCCCAACATCTGAATCATAGGGGTGACAGAAGGAGAAAAGGAAGAGCAAGAAACTGAAAACTTATTTGGAAAAATAAAGGAGAATTTCCCTAATCTGGCAAAGGAAATAGACATCCAGGAAGTCCAGGAAGCTCAGAGAGTACCAAAGAAGCTGGACCCAAGGAAGAACACACGAAGGCACATCATAATTACATTACCCAAGATTAAAGACAAGGAGAGGATCTTAAAAGCAGCAAGAGAAGAGGAGTGAGTTACCTACAAAGAAGTTCCCATAAAACTATCAGCCGATTTCTCAAAAGAGACCTTGCAGGCAAGAAGGGGCTGGGACGATGTATTCAAAGCCATGAAAGGCAAGGACCTACATCCAAGATGACTCTATCCAGCAAAGCTCACATTTAGAATCAAAGGGCATAAAGTGCTTCCCAGATAAGGACAAGTTAAAGGAGTTCATCATCATGAGGCCCTTATTACATGAAATGTTAAAGGGACTTATCTAAGAAAAAGATGATCAAAAATATAAATAGTAAAATGACAATGAAGTCACAACTATCAACAACTGAACCTAAAAAAAATCCCTTATAGTACAGGCTTCCCCCCTAGGTGAGTGTTCTAGGAACCTATCTGTATCAGAGCACCAGCTGGTATTGTTGTGAGAGGCTGTGTTTGGCTTCAGTGAATTTTTTTTGAAGACTCTTTCAATGCATTTGCCCGTTTCACGATGGGTGATTTATGAGTGCACCTGCCCACACTGTGCTGAGAGTTCAGCAGTTTTTGACCAAAAATGGCATGACCCGGGTTCCTCACCCTCCCTATTCCCCCGATCTCACCCCAAAGTGACTATTTTTTGTTTTCCTGAATGTAAAAAGTCCTCAAAGGGACACATTTTGCAGATGTGGAAGAGGTGAAACAAAAAACATCAGAAGCACTAAAAAGCATCAAAATTGGCAAGTTGAGCAGTGGAAAACCATCTTAATAGATGTATTGCACCAAATGGAGGGTACTTTGAAGGTGACTGAAGGTTAAATGTAAGAATAACTACACTGTTTTTTATAAATAAATGCTGGGGTTTTTTTTTGGGGGGGGGGGGGCATCCCTGCTTGTATTTCTGCCTCTGACAAAGGAGGGCACAAATCCAAATAGAGAAGAAAGTAGAGCTGATAATTAAAGGAGATTCCGGAAGGGCATCCAAGGGATTGAAGAAACTAGGTCAGTGAAAAATAAGGTGAGAAGCCAGAGTGTGATCTAGGGCTCTGGGAATGGAGAAAGGGGAGCAGGCGGGAGGCAAAGGCCAACAAGGGTAGATGCTGGGCAAAGGCCTGGGAGAGTCTGCTGGCTGAAGCTTGTGGAGCTTCAGTGGGCACCTGAGTTAAATGCATGGGTTTTATTGGGGGTTTTGTTTTATTTTTATCTGCTCATGTCTCCTAGCTTGAATCAGTACTTACCTCCTTCCCTGCTCCATTTTTCATAAATGTCTAATTATTTCAATGACCAATAAGCAGAAGTTAAAACTAAAACAGGGATCAGATGCACAGAAGTTGTTTTGAGAACATGAATGGCAGTCTTCATTCTTCTGTTCTGCAACTGGAGTAGTATCAGCTCATCTACCTGTCTGTCCACAGGAGTTCTCCCTTCCAAAATCACCTTGGCAGGTTGCCTACACTCTCATGTAGACATGAGCTACCTTTGTTGGCATATTCCAAACAGCCAACAAATATGCGACAACACAAATTTATATTTTGAGTCAGGATAGCACCGTGCAAAGATAGGAGTTGGATGGAGTCTGGGTATTTATGGAGAAGTGACAGTTAATAACAGGTTATAAGGGTCTTAATTCTAGCTCCCTCCCTTCTAACCCAGGAGATTTGGGGGGGTCTATGGGTTTCTGAGGGTCAGCAAGCCCACCCAAGCTGCACACAAAATGTTATGTAAATAAATGTTTAATAGGCACTGGGTGGGGAGGGCATGGGCACACCATAGCTTAATCTGATGTGTTAAACTCCGTAACCATCCCCCACGAAGGTAAAGAACTATTACCTTTTTCATCCGTCCGTCCCCACTGCCTGCCTCTACCCAATCAAGTCTCAACTAGCAGGATGTGGACAGCAGACGCACAGGGCACCTTTCACTCAGAAAACAGAGCACGTTTCCTCTCTCTTTTACTTGTTATTCACTTTGGTACCCCCAGCACAATGCCTGACATATGGTGGGCACTAAAAATATTGTTTGTTGCACAAACAGAATTAATCAATCGGAGGAGTTCTATCTACTGGTTGTTGTTAGCAAAAAACAAACAAAAGAACCACTCACCAATAACTTACAGAGGCAAGTGTAATCTGGAGGCTAATGATTCTGAATTTTTAATTGAAAATAAATATAAACCTCAGTAACACGAGCAATTAAGTGTGTATGTAAAGGGAAAAAAGGCAAACAACCAACCCCTCAAATATAGCTAAACAATATTTCCCTTCTTGATTAAATCAAGTTGCAGCTGCTTCTAAACCTTAAAGCAGGGAAGCAGGGCAAACGTGGGTTTCCTGTGCAAATTCTCCTTGCAGGGGTGATGCAGCAGGAGAGCTCCGCCAGCTTACAGTGTCGTCAGAAGCACAAAACAGGCACCTCCTCTGACCCTGTCAAAGGGGCCGCTGATGCCACCAGTCCTTTTCCAGTCCTGGCCCTGTGCTCTCCCCTGAACTTCGTCATAAGCACATACTAGTTTGTGCAGATTCTTCTCTTCACAATTTCTGACCTGGTACTTCCAGCAGCATTTATACATATACTTCAAATATAAAGAATTCTAACTTCCATTCTTATATGAACTCAAGAGGCTGCAGATCCTCAAATCCCCTAGAGGGAAAATCACTTTATATGAAACAATGCTCACACACTTCTTTATATAAGAACAATAATAAACATGGGCATTATTACTGAGTATTTAGCTAGTGGAAAGCAACCTTTCAGATTGGGGCAAGGACAGCGTTTTATAAAAATCATTATTCAATTCTCTAGAGAAGTTGTTTTTAAGCCCTCGTTCATATCTGCAACGTGTTATATAATCTATCATTTTTGTTTTACTCATTGCCTCACGTTTTAAAAACAATTATTCAATTTATTTAAACAAACCAAAAAAACCAGCTCAGCCATTTCTCAACACATCCTCATTGCAATCTTCTCTGGTATCTATGAGCTTCGTGTGCTTTGTTTTGGATTCCACAAAGAAGAGAAATCATACAGTTATTTGTCTTTCTCCGACTATTTCACTTAGCATAATGCCCTTGAGTTCCGTGTTGTCACAAGCGGCAAGATTTCCTTCTTTATTAGGGCTGAGTAACACTCACTTGTGTATTTACACCACCATTTCTTTATCCATTCAGCCACAGACGAACAGTTAGGCTGTTTCCTTACCTTGCCTATTGTCAATAATGCTGCAATAAACACAGTGGTGCAGAATCTTTTCCTATGAAGACTTTTCACTTTCTCTAAATACCCAGAAGTAGAATTGCTAGATCATGTGGTAGTTCTAATTCTAATTTTTAAAGTAACCTCCACACTGTTTTCCATAGTGGCTGCACCAATTTATATTCCCACCAACAGTGCACAGGGTTCCCTTTTCTCCATGTAATTGCCAACACATGCTGTTTTAGGTCTTTATAATAACACTCTCTATCAGTTGTGAGGTGATATCTCATTGTGGTTTTGATTTGTATTTCCCTGATGATCAATGGTATGGACAGAGCATCTTGCCACAAACCTATTATTTCTTCATATATTGGAGCACTAGCCCCTTCTCAGATATATAATTTGCAATTAGTTTCTCCCATTCCATAGGTTGCCTTTTCATTTTGTGGGTTTTATTTGCAGTGCAAAAGTTTGGTGTTTCTTTTTTTTTTAGTTTGATGTAGTAACACATGTTTATTTCTTGTTTTTGCTGTTTTGCTTTTGGTGTCAGATTCAAAAAGTCATCTCCAAGACCTATGTCAAGAGACTTGCTGCCTATGTTTTCTCACAGGAGTTTTATGGCTTCAGGTCATATGTTCAAGTCTTCACTCATTTTGAGTTAATTTTCGTGTATGGTGTAAGACGGTGGTACAGTTTCATTCTTTTGCAAGTGGCTGTCCAATTTTCTCAACACCATTTATTTCAGAGACTGTCATTTCCCCATTGTATATTCTTGTCTCCTTTATCATAAATAATTGGCCATACACATGTGGATTTATTTCTGGGCTCTCTATTCTGTTCCAATGATCTGTGTCAGTTTTTATGCTAATACTATACTGTTTTAATTACTATAGCTTTGTAATAGAGTTTGAAATCAGGAACGGTGATACCTTCTGATTCTCAAATTGTTTTGGTTACTTGGGATCTTCTTTTGTGGTTCCATATAAATTTTATATTGTTTGTTGTTTTTCTGTGAAAAATACCACTGAGTTTTGATATAGATTGCATTGAATGTGGTGGTGATAAACTCCTTTAGTTTTTGCTTGTCTGAAAACTAATTCTGAATGATAACTTTGCCAAGTAGAGTATTCCTGGTAGGAAGGATGTTTTCTTTCAGAAGTTTCAATATATCAGGACACTCTTCCGAGCTGCACAGCTTGCGCTGAAAAATCTGCTCTGAGTCTTAGGGGGGTTTCCTTGTGCACCAGTTGTTTTTGGTCTTCCTGCTTTTCATATTTTTTCACTGTCTTTAACTTTGGATGGTTTACTTATATTGTGTCTTTGTGTGGGGTCTCTTTGGAATTCCTGGATCTGGATGTCTGCTTCCTTCCCCAAGTTAGGGGAGTTTTCAGCCATATTTCTCTTCAAGTAAGATTTCTGCACCTTTCCCTCTCTCTTCTCCTTCTGAGACCCCTATAGTGCAAATTAGTCCATTTAACGTTGTCCCGTCAGTCCTTCATGTTACCTTCACATTCTGTCATTCTTTTTTTTTTTTTTCCTGCTCTGATTGGGTGAGTTCTACTTGCTTTCCTTCAAGATGACTGATCGTTTCTTCTGCTTCATCTAGTTTGGTTTTGAGCCTCTCTAGTATATGTTTTTTCAGTTTCATTATTACATTCTTCAGCTCTGTGACTTCTTTTTGATACTTCTTATATTTTCTATCTTTTTATCAACATTCTCACTGTGCTCATTCATGCTTTACCCCAGTTTGGTGAACATCTCTACGTCAAGTACTTTGAGCTCTCTGTCATTATCTCCACTTCAGTAAGATTCTTTTCCCTGAGGTTTCATCTTATTCTTCCATTTGGAACATACAGAGTGGGGCAAAAGTAGGTTTGCAGTTGTTTGTATGGAAAATAATACAATAGTTAATAAATAATAATACCAAAATAAACTCTGTGTTTCAGGTACTCACAACTGTAAACCTACTTTTGCCCATCTTGCCTTTCACATTTTCTTACTTTCCTTGACTCTGTGATGGTATACAAGAAAACCAGCTCTCCCGGTCTTGAAGGAGTGGGCTCATGTAAGAAATGAAGCTTTTTAGTCAGCCCTGCCCCAAATCTTGGCCTTCTCTCAAGCCTCTGTGTTTGTCCAAGCAGCCTATTACATCTTTAATAGTGCCCAGTAGTGGAAGATGTGCCAAGACCTGTCAGTGTCCCACAGGGAGGATCTCAGCACCTCCATTCAGGCTGATGGGCACCCAGACCCTCAGGCAGCAGCCGTGTTCATGGAGCAGTATTCACAGTGGCCCAGACATGGAGCGACCGAAGTGTCCATCAGTAGAGGACTGGATAAAGATGACGTGGTACATGTATATAACGGAATACTACTCGGCCATAAGAAAAGATGAAACACTGACATTTGTGACAACATGGAGAAGTCAGACAGAAAAAGTTAAGAACCATCTGATTTCAATTATATGCAGGATATAAAACTGAAAGCAACAAATGAATGAATAGGAAAAACAAACTCATAGACACAGACAATAGTATGCTGGTTACTGAAGGGAAGGAGGAAAGTGGTACTAAAAGGTCAAGGGGGTCAAATATGTGGTGATGGAAGATTTGACTTTGGGTGGAGGGCACCCAATGCAATATATAGGTGATGTATCATAGAAATGTACACTTGAAACCTATATAACCTTATTAACCACTGTCACCCCCAATGAATTTAATTAAAAAGTAAAAGTATGCAAAAATAGGTAAAGTCCTGAGGGGCTACAAGTGTAAGCCCCAGTAGCCACCAGTACCAGGTAATTTGGAGGTGTTCCTGGTGGCAGCTACAAAAATTGGGGCTCCAGACAAGTGTGTAAGCACCTTTCTGGGGGACAGCAGGGAGCTGGAGCAAGGCAGAGGGGCCGTGCCAAGAAGGCGTCCACAGCCCATGGTCCTTGACGGCAGCTCTAAAGGCCACTAAATGTATCCATAACCAATTAAACTGTATCATCTTTACATGGCTCCCTTTTCCCTTAATCATGCAGGGGCACAGTAAATCACAGTAGCTGACTTTTGAGGGCCCGGGAAAGGTTCCTGAAATACTGTTGAGTATATAAAGGGCACTGTTGACTGAATGGCAGAGATACCTGCCCTCTAAGGTAATCTTAGACTTCACAGACCTCTCCACTCGTTCAGCACTAATAATATAATAGAGAATAAATGGTGGAAAAAGTCTTTTCTTCATCAGTCAATAGGCATTTGAAGCCCAAGGCCATTATGAGTTTCGGAGTCCTTAAACATGGTGACTTAATGAACTCCATAAAGTCAATTCTAGCCTCAGAGAAGTTCCTTAGCATCAGCTTGATTTGTCATTAATCTTGATAAAATACTGAAATATGAGCCTAAGACTGCTTATAGAAAAGATGAAAACACTGAAAAGAGTAGCCTCTAGTAATTTTCTAAGAAACAGAAAATATAAAAAGACCAGGAATTTACAAAAAGAGAAGAAAGCAGGCAGATTAAAATACACATGCCACGAAATCTACCAACACCCAAATTCACGCACTCTCCGCTGTACGTGGCAGGACAAACCCAGTGAAATCAATGACATCTTTTTGGGGTATTACCGACTCCCGGAGTGAACGAAGACGGTAGCAGGCGTGTTGGGCATGGGCCGGAGAAGACACATAAGACCGGGGGAAAGAAGCTGAGACGGCAGCAAGCCGCAACCTTGGGGCAAACCAACAAGCCGTATCCAAAATCCCCCACACAGTACCAATTCCAACAGGACCGTTACCAAAACAGGGAATTATTTCAAATTCTCCTTTCGAATAAATACAAAATAAAAGTAAATGAGTACACTGAAGATGAATAAACCTGATAACACAGACAAGAAAGCAGAGCAGTTAGTAAACAGCAAAATCCTTATAGCTTCTATTTAATACTTGAAAAGCAAAGGCACGATTCTCAAACATATATTGCTTATTTATACCTTAGGAACTGTGACAGATACCCCTTCCCCCAAATGTTAAAGAATATAATGATGCTATTTCAAAATTCAGTCTAGTAAAAATCTATCTATCAATTTAGTCCTCAACTGTGCACTGGTACCTTGTCACATTCCCTCTTCCATCCCTCCCATTGCTGCACTCCACAGGCCACAGCGGCGAGCTGCAGTAGCTCAGCTGGAAGGCCTGACACTCAGTTGCCTCCTGACTCAAATACTCCTGCAGCACTCACAACAGCTCAGAGAGGCAGCATGGGTGGGCTACCCCATGGACATTGGTATCTGAAAGACTACACCATTTATTCTCAGTTATATTTATTTCAGCGATTCATTACACACTGCCTAATATAAATTATTTATTATTTCCTGTGTCTTTACCTTTATTTCCTTAAACTGAAATGTACTATGATCCTTAAAGGCCAGGGTTATGTTTCATGATAGTCCCATGGTAACTTGCCGGGAAGTAGTTCAATCTACCTGGGGATGAATGACTGTATCAGAGGATACTGAGTAGACCTTTTCCTGTTGCCAGAAGATTGGTTCCCAGTACCCCATATTCTAAAGAGTGCTGCAAATATTAGGGGTCTGCCCTGCAACACTTATTAGTAACTGACTAAAACAGCTACACTAGACCCAACTGTGACCTCTGATTCCTTCAGCCCCTATCTATAAAATAAAAACTGGGGAGTGGGAGTGGTGGAGCTAAGGTGCAGAGTGAGAAGCAAGCTTTAGCTGTGAATTATCAGTCCAGGGAGTACGCCGAGGCTCCTCACTACCAAGCTGACTGTGAAAGTCTCCCAAAGAGTCACTCAAAACGTCAGAGGTACCTGCAAGGGGGGAAGGTTGGCACCTCACTCCGCAGATGTTTATCTGCTATGGGGAAAATGCATCTATTGGCCTTACCCCTAACTACATGAACAGGGAAAATGAAACTGGTAACACCGAGCACGGCAGAGAGAAGGAGCAGCTCTGGAGCCTACGTACACACTCACGGCACACTTCGCTGAAGGAGTCAGCCAGAAGGCAGCTGGGCCAAGCCATCTCGCCATGAATCTGCTCCCGAGGACCTATTTCCCACCTGCCCAGGTGAAAGGAAGATATGGAACTGGCCCAGGACTTTTTGGAATGCCCCGCGTGGGTCCCTACCAAAGAGCAGGCCTTGCACAGTTGCCTTGGAGGGCACTGGCAGGAGCCAGTCTTTGAGAAAAAGTGACAACCAAGAGGAGAAGGTAGTGCAGAAAGAGGAGGGTGAAAGGGTGAAAGAGCTGACTGTGTCCCCGTCTCAGCCAGAGGGGACAAAGGCTAAATTGAATATGAGGTTGAAGTGTAGACTAGACTTGACTTTAACACCCTCACTGACTGGAAAATGATGGCCTGCTGCCCAGTGCGCCATTAAAGATGGGAACGGAAGAGTCAACAAAGCTCTCTGAAATGAATGACTATAGAGAAATACAACTTTCTTTTTTTATACTAGAAAGTACGGATTATTCAATAAAATGATTGCAAAAGAATAAAGGAAGAACTAAGTGTCTAGTAGCCCTGATTTTCTCAGTTCCCCATTTTCTTTTAGATCTTCTGGAATGGGGCAGGGGGAAAGAGACAGAATATTTTGAGAAACAAAAAAGGTTCATTTCAGCTACCTGAATATGGCTAAAAATACTCCAAGCAGAATCTATACTCCCCTTCAACAGAGCAGTCAGCCTAATGCAGTCAAAAGGCCAGCGTGACAAGGGTCCTTGGTGTGATTTACTACAATGTAAGAGTTTAAAATGGTGTGGCCCATGCTGTGGTAATAAACATTCATTTTAAGCCTTTTAAAGGACTAATACTTCATCTGAACATTCTCAGAGAAAGCTCTGTCTTTGCGGGAGGGAGCAAAATGGTACAATGAAGCCATAAAAAGAGGTTGTATCAAAGTACAAACACCCAACGGCTTTTTCACCGAGCTGACCTTTTACCTACTCCACTGCCAGAAAATCTAGAACCAGTTCCAGACAAATGTGCAAAGTATGATTTCACTGAAGCTCCAGAGCCTCTCCATTAAGACAACAAAGCAATCAGCTGGCACACAGGCAAATTTTCTATGTGGGGAATTAAAAAGTCATCTTCAAGTCCCCACTGCCATGTGCTCTGACTTGCACAGGCAGTGTGAACACGGGCCCCAAACTGATGGGTGTGGAAAATCAACCCTGGATCCCCAGGACTCCGTAGTCAGAGAAAACGGTTTGCTTTCCTACCCAGGGCAGAAGCCCTCTGGCACTTTTTCGAAAAAAGAGACTTCTGAAAATAAAAATGAGCCAAAGGGTTTTGAAGACGACTTACACAAACATGTTGCGGCCAGGTATACTTTATGGCATCTCCAGTGTCCAAATTCATTCAAAATTCCAGCAAATCTCTCTCTCTCTCTTTTTTGTGGAGATTACAATTACCTAACTTTTTACCTCACTGAGGAAACTCGCTGAATTAAGTAGATTACTAGAGGAGAGTACAGAGTTTTACTTTCTGAAAAGTTTTAAAAGGAGTAGTTCTTATATTTGTGTGATGGCCTGATTTCCATGTGGCCCAGAGACTGGGAGCTCCTAAGGTAATCTCTAGTTATGAAGCCAAAATCTGATATAATTAAGATCCTTATCAAGTAATGGGTTTTTATTTTGTTACTGTTCTCTAAAATATACTGGATATTTTTATTCTCCCTCAGTCTATGCTTTTACATTCAGGAAAATTGATGGTAAACACTCTCAGGAAACTAGGATTAGAGCGGAACTTGATGAAATATACCTAAAATACCTACAGCAAACACCATACTTGATGTCAAGAAACTCGAAGCATCTCACTAAGACCAGGGAGAAGGCCAGGCTGTCCCTCTCAGTACATCTTTCAATATCATACTGTAAGTACTAGCTAATGCATTAAGATAAAAAAAAAGAAAAAAGAAAAAGTATACAGATTGGGAAGGAAGGAAGAAAGAAAACTGTCTTCATAGATGAACTGATCATCTAGGTAGAAATTTCAAAATAGAGGGGGGAAAAAAAGACTCCTGGAACTAATATGTAATAATAGCAAAGTTGCAGAATTCAAGGTTAATAGACAGAAGTCAATTCCTTTCCGATTTGAGGGGAGATCCAAAAAACCTGAAATTTATTTACAAAAAATTGTGTACTTATTCTTACATGTTTAAACTTCAGTCACCTTCAAAGGACTCTCCATTTTATGCAATATACTCATCAAGATGTTTTTCCCACTGCTCAAAATGGTTTTTGAACTTGTCGATTTTGATGCTTTTTAGTGCTTCTGCTGTTTTTTGTTTCACCTCTTCCACACTGGCAAAACGTTTCCCTTTGAGGACTTTTTTCATGGGGAAACAAAATACGTTGCTTGGGGCAAGATCAGAGGAATAGGGAGGGTGGGGTGGGGTGGGTGTCATGCTGTTTTTGGTCAAAAATCGAACACTCAGCATGGTGTGGGCTGGCAGGCTCATAAATCACCCATCATGAAATGGGCAAACATGTTGAAAGAGTCTTAAAAAAAAAAATTCACTGAAGCCAAACACAGCCTCTCACAACAATGCCAAGTGACACACTGATACAGATGGGTTCCTAGAATACTCACCTAGAGGGGAAGCCTGTACTACAAAGGGTCCACCCTCCAGAAGATAATTCCAGTATTGCTGGGCTCCCCCTCATATACCAGCAACAAACACATAAAACTGGAAATTAAAAACATACTATCGCCTTGGCTGGTGCGGCTCAGTTAGTTGGGGCATCATCCCATAGACTGAAAGGTCATAGGTTCGATTACTGGTCAGGGCACATACCCAGGTTGCGGGTTCAATCCCTAGTCAGGGCACAAATGAGAAGGCAACCAATGGATGTTTCTCTCTCACATCCACGTTTCTCTCTCTCTCTCTCTCTATCTATCTCTCTCTCTCCCCCCCCCCATTCCTCCCTCTCAAAAAGTAATGAAAAAATGTCCTTGGGTGAGGATGAAAAAAATAAAAACATATCTGTCAAAAAAAAAAAAGATTAAAAAAAATTTCATTTACATTAGCACTCCCCAATGGAATATTCAGATACAAATCTAATAAAATTTGTACAAGATCTGTATGAGGAAAACTTTAAAACTTTGATGAAGGAAATCAAAGAACTAAATAAATATATATTCCACGTTCCTAGATAAAAAGACCCACATTGTCAAGATGTCAGTTCCTCCCTACTAGAATCAACGCAGTTCTGACAAATCCCAGCAAGTTATTTTGTGGATACCAAACAAACTTACTCTAAAGTTTATATGAAGAGGCTAAACGCCCAGAAGAGCCAACACAGTATAAAGTAGAAGACCTGGAGGACTGACACTACCCAACTGTAAGACTTATTATAAAGCTGCAATAATCACGACGGTGCGGTGGTGGTGAAAGAAACCCCCAAATATACCCCATAAATATAGTCAACTGCTCTGTGACGAAGGAGCAAAGACAACAGAATGCAGCAAAGATGGTCTCCAGAGATGGCGCTTGAACAACAGGACGTGTACATGCAGGAGAACATCCGGGCACAGGCCTGACATTCTTCAGGAAAGTTCACTTGAAGTGGATTATAGATGTAAATGTAAAACGCAAAACTACAAAAATCCCAGAAAACATAGATGACCTTGGGCATGATGATGCCTTTTTAGATACAATACCAAAGTCACAATCCATGAAAGAAATAGTTGATAATCTGGACTTCATTAAATTCAAAAACTTCTGCTCTGTGAAAGACAGTATCAAGAGAATGAGAAGACAAGCCACAGACCCGGAGAAGACGTCTGTGGAAGACATCTGTGAAAGACATGTATGATAAAGGACAGTGGTCCAAAACACACAAAGAACTTTTGAGACTCAGTGATAAGAAAACAAGGAAATAAAGAAAAGCAAATTGGGCCACATACCTTAATAGACACCTCACCAAAGAAGACATAAACATCTAAAAAGATGCTCCACATCATACATCATTGGGGAGATGCACATTAAAACACACTGAGATACAACTACACACCTATTAGAAGGGCCACATGCTGGAACACTGATAGAGACAACACCAAACACTGATGAGGATGCGAGGCACCGAGAACTCTCCTTCAGTGCTGGTGGGGCACAAAACAGCACAGCCACTTTGGAAGACAATTTGGCAATTTCTTAACAAAACTAAACACGCTCTTACCACCAATCCAGCAATTGTGCTTCTTGGTATCTACCCAAAGGAATTAAAAATTGATGACCACACAAAAACCCGTACATGGATGTTTATAGCAGCTTTATTCACAATTGCAAAGCTTGGAAGCAACCAAGATGTCCTTCGGTAGGTGAATGAACAAGTAAACTGTGTAATGCACGGTCAATGCATATTATTCACAGGAAAGGAAACAAGCTATCAAGACATGAAAAGACACGGAGGAGTCTTAAACGCGTGTTGCTAAGTGAAAGAAGCCAATATGGAAGGCCACAAATCGCATGATTCCAACTATACGGCCTTGTGGGAAAAGGCAAAACTATGGAGACAGTAAAAAGATCAGTAGTTGGCAGGAGTGTGGAAGAGGGTTAACAGATGAAGCATGTTAGTTTTTCAGGGCAGTGAAAGTACTACATGATACTATAATGGTGGATACACGTCATTGTACATTTGCCCAAAGCCACAGAATGCTCACCAAGAGTGAGCCCTAGTGCAGAGTGCGGACTTTCGGTAACAAGGATGTGTCAAAATAAGTTCCTAGATTTTGACAACCGTACCACTGTTGGCGATGTTGATAATGCAGAGGCTGTGCGTGTGTGGGGTCGGGGTAGATTAGAAGTCTGTATTTCTTCTTAATTTTGATGTGAACCTAAAACTCTTAAACAAAAAGCCTTAACAAAAAGTCCAGGGAACAGATTCTCCTCAGGAGCCTCCTGAAAGGGATGCAGCTGATCTGACTACTTGATTTAGCTCTGAGCCCCGCGTTAGGTTTCTGCCTTACAGAACTGTAAGGTAATAAATGTGTGCTGTTTTAAGCCACTAGGTATGTGGTAATCTCTTAAGGCAGAGACAGAAAACCAATACAGTGTAGGAAGAAGAAAGTTTTCTAGAACTTTGGGAATTGCAAAATGAAGTTGAATGTTTATTCCAGGAAGTCTGGTTTCAGTAGGGAAAGGGAAGTTAATGCACAGAAAGCCCCCAAACTGAAAGATGCTTGTTACCTTCAACACTTTGAGAAAGAAATCTTACCACTCATTATCTCCAGGGATATGGTAACAGAGAACTGAAATAGCTTTGCAAATAGTCCTCAGAATTATTCAGCTCTGATCAAGAGGACAAGTCCTAAGAGACAACTTTCCCCAATAAAACTAGAGAGGAGAATTTTTAGAATGCTAAGGGCAGCAGGTTACTTCTGCCGCCGCTAGAACATGCAGAATATAAAAAAGGGTAAGGGAGACAGCCTCTGCATAGTCACAAAAAGGATAACTTGAAACACTAAGGCATTTGTTAAAATTCCAGGCTATTACCCGCCAAGGTATCATGCAATTAACATTCATTTAAATGCCACCAAAGCTTTTTAAGGTGCCCATTATTTTTAATACATTTCCTCTTTAGGTCTACATATGCAATGACATTAAAAAGCTCATGAAGAAAGAAGAGTTGAGGGAAGATGTGAATGAAAGTCCAGGAATGTCACCAAACAATTAGTCTGGCAAACAGGACCAGCAGGCCAGAGCGCTGGGGAACGTGGGATGAGAGAGAGGAGAGCAAGGAGGCTGCTCCCGTGCAGGTTGATATTGGGGTGCTGTTCCCAGCACAGACGGTGCCTGGTCATGTGACACGCACAACTCACTGCAGTTCTGAGGTTAGGTAAGAGCCCCCCTGAAAATAGCCTGCATCAGCGGCTCAGTAGTGGGTGAGCTCCTAGAGGCATGCCAGCTTCCACTGTGAAAGCCTAAGGAGTCAGGAAGACTTTTTCTTTTATTAACTAGGGAAACTTCTACGAGGGAGGGGGTCTGGAGAAGAAGCATGTCACACTGCAAACTCACATGCCGAGACTCGGTCCTGAGACCCTGAGACAGGAATAGCCAGTGGATACCCTAGGAGAAGTAATCCCAGCTGCGTGGATAGGAAGGGAAGAGAATGCTCCTGTAAGGACCATCACCGTTCAGTACGACTTCTTTTATATCTCTGCCACAGAAAGGATGTCTCACTGTTCTTACAGCATGGAGTTCATGTGCTTTACAAAATAAGATACAGACATTACGCCCAAAGTATTACCTTAGGTGGGAATTATTGTAGAGGCAATCTAGTAGAGAGTTTTGTTTTGGACACCTTTCTGGGACATCGCAGGTAAAGAGCTGCACACATGAAGGTCTTGTGAGGCACCTTGATGTTAAACGCTTGTGAAACATGCCTCCAGGTAAGAACCCTTCAGTCGGCACTTGTGTCCACACACTGAGGAAGGGACTGTTACATGCCAGGCACCGTGCGGGGCTCTAAAGGCCTAAATACAGTCTCACCTCTCCAAATGTGTATCTCAGACATCACTTCCTCCAAGCCCACAAAGCAGCCAGGGGAGGATCTCTTAAAGAATACACACTAAGGAAGAACCCCAAAGAAGAGCGGCAAAAATGGAACCCTATGTTTGTGTTCTATCGTTGCGAGTCACACTCAGGAATCCTTCACGTCCGTGGCTTCACTGCAGTGCCTTAGTTCAAACGCTGCCCTAAAACTCCAGCTCCAACACAGGGTTAGGAGGCGGTGTCAGATGCTACATGGAGAGTGACATCCTCTGCGGGCCCAGGAGTCACGGCCAGCCCTTACAGTCCCCTTGCGCTTTGATACTGGGCTTACTCCAGGTTTCTCAAAGTCTGAGAGCATTTCCCCATGGTCAAAATTCAATGCTAAAAGGGATTTTTCTACTGGGCAGTTTTCAAACATCATTTTTGCATGTATAAGCTTTTACACGTTGCTATACTTAGAAACCGGAAACTCTGTAAATATCAAATGATAATTTGTAAACAATATGTTTTGGCACATTCAGTCAAAATATAAGGCAGCCAGTTAAAAGGATTGTATAGATTTATACTCATTCACATGAAAAGATGTCAAAGACATTACTAAATGAAGATCATAAAACACTGTTTAATAAAAATAAATTACAAAATAGTATTTTAAAAATTTAAACTATACAGTAACATCAGTCTAGGAAAAAGACCAAAAGAATATTTATCAAGAGACTAATAATGATGTATCTCTGGGTAGTGTGATTAAGAGGGATTTTACTGGGTTGGTCAAAAGTCCATTATATTTTTTTCCATAAAATAAAAGACATTTTTCATTTTCACCAATAACTGTATTGATTTGGATATTTTGAGTATGTTGGCATCTCCCACTACTGGCTCCTAGTGGGTAGATAGAGGCCAGGGGTGCTGCTAAACATCTTCCAATGCATAAGCCAGCCCCACAGCAAAGATACTTGGCCAAAATGTCAGTAGGACCAAGAAACTCTGCAAACCACTTTTGACACTTTCGATCAGTCACGGTACCCTCTCCATCCACCACACAAACCTTTTTTTGTGTTTCAGTAGTGTTTTTACCCTTCCTGAAATAATAAAGCATAATACACTGAAAATGTTGCATATTTTCTTACATCTTCAATATTAAAATAGCTGTACAAAAATTCACCAATTTTGTTAATTTTTTAAAAAATGCATGCTGATATGACAGCTGTCACGATACAATTTAACGAAATTGTTTTGGATGATGTTAAAGGCAACTAAGTACTACTAGAGCCACTGTATGGAAAAAAACTAACAAACCTCTTGGCAAATCCAATATTTCTTGTTCTTATTTTTCTTTTAATTTATTTTGATTTTCTAAATTTCTAAGATGACCATATATTACTAAAAAAAACCCAACTCTACACATTCCCTATTGTTCAAGGTATTTGTACTCATGAACACCTTGTCAGAAAAAAAGTGACATTACTCACAATGAGTGGTTTTCAATTCTTCTGTTTTGCCTCCCTTACATTAGTGCATTTTTTTCTGCCTTCCTTTAGCATGCTTACCAGTTGGAAGATTTTGTATATGCAAAAGGCATATGACACTCTACTACCCCCTAACCCTACACTGACCCTATCTCCCTGCACCATACCATCGACAATGCTAAATTAACATCAGAAGACCCCGTCCGGCCTGGGTGTTCAAGCTTTGTGACTATACGGCAGTTACTTTACATTTTCAATCTTTCTTTTAATCTGTGGGCAACAAACACAGAATGAAAGGAAAAATTAAATTGGGCAAGTGATGTGATATGCTCTTAAAATTATAAAACACCATAAATGGCTGCTCTTTGCATCATCATCTTTAGCATCTCCTCCAAAATATTTTCAGGTGTTCCTGTCACAATATTTAATGATGAGTTTATCAGGAAACACTGTTCAAAGAACATTTATGTGAAACATTAATGAAGAGATGGGTAAATGTAACGCTCCCAAAAGTACATGAGTTTCTTATTGCATTCAAAAACGGAACTGAATATTCAGAGTACGGCCACAGGGTCAAGTGCAAAAGTCTAGGGACCAGCATGTTAAACAGACCTTGATTCAAGACCTGTTTCTGCTCCTTCTGAGCTGCACCGCACTGGAAAAATCACTGGCCCGACTTTACGCCTTGCTCTGTTCGGCTGTGAAATGTCAGTAACAGTACTGACGTTGGGGAGGGTTAAGAGGACAACACAAAGCACACATAGCAACGTCAGCCTTTTGAGGGATCTCACTGACCATTAAGCCAACATGTGCGACAATGACTTCAATTCCCAGAGAAACGGAAACAACCAAGAGAACATTCGAAACATTAAGTAAAATGCCAAATACATCTTATATTAAAGAACTGCATTTCTAGTAGCTTGTTGCCTACATAACAATACACACAGCTACTGGAGAACAAACATTGCCTTGTTAGAAATAATTAAGTCTGATAAGGCCCTTATCGAGACCATAGCCTGACACTGCCCCTGGATTCAATGTAACCATTACTCCACACAAAATTTGGATGCTGAAAAAAATAAACACTGGTTACTATGGAAACAAGTGGCCCAAAGGCAGCATTCGGAGGAAAGGGCTCTCACCTTCCTTTAACTACCCACAGCTCTTCTTCTCAGTCCTCTCCTCACTGCGTTCAGCACTCTCTACCTTGCGTTAAGAGTCACATGTGCAGGGTCGGATCTCTCCGCCTACACGCTAAGCTCTTTGAGTGCAGAAACCCTGTTTTATTCATCTCTGGATTTTCAACAAAGCCACGCACACACAAAGAGCCATAAAGTAGTTTGCTGGGCGGGAAAGCGAACAACATGTACTTAAAAGCATTGCCACAGTTGAACACTATTCCTACAGTACTTAACCTTTTGGGGAAAAATTAATCAAGCCTTCAAACCACTTGTCTAGTAAAAATATGCAATTAACCTGATTTTACAGACTTGAGGATGACTTAAGAATTATAATCTTTCCTGAATGATGATAACATGGAATTTGAATTCAGCCATACTGACGTTAAAATAGTGATCAACACTTTTTTATTAACTTCAACTGTCTTTATGAAATTATAATTTACTAATTATAATCTCAGTTCTTTGTTTAATGAATTAAAATAATAAGTCAAATGAGGCAACTTTGTCATGCCAAAGAATTATTTTTAAAATAAATATCCTATTCGAAAGATTGCTTTTCCCTACAAGCAGGAGAGCTGTTTTGTTTGTCTGGGGTCTTTACCTGGCCCATCAAGGGCCAGTGACAGCCCTACACCACGACGAGGTAAATCCATGACGAGCACGGTGTGGGTCAGAGCCACCAGAACATCTGTGTATGACAACAGCTGGCACGGCTGCCTTCAGCAAAATGCGGCGTAATCCACGGGGCTGAGCTGCCAGAGCATGAACAGCATCCGACACGAAGGAATTAACAATTTAACCAAGTTTGTTGTTTTTCCAAATCACTGAGCCTGATTCTCAAAAGCATATGTTTCATGTCAAATACATGACTATTCTATTTTATGAAAAATATACTAATGGAAAAATTGGGTAGAATGCTTTGCTCAAGCCAGAAATTGTACTACCATCTACTGACAGAATAAATTATGGGCTGGCCCGCTTGGCACTTTCCTCCTGAGGTGTGTTTAACAGGGTTTCCTTACCTTGTACCTGACTTTATGATACTCAGTGTTTTTTAAATAACAGATTACATTATAATATACACAATGGACAAGAGAACATTTGGAGAAAAATACACAAAAAATCTTTTTTAACTATCTCCATACAGCATTTAACTGGAGACCTAAGGTCTAATGCTTTTTCTCCAACCTTGCATATAACAAGTCAGTTTTTAAAGCAGGTTAAAGCAGTATTATATATATTATTTTTCAAGGAGGTAATTAGCCTTTGCCTCTTCAGCCTTTTGCCTATGATTATCAGAGATGAATAATGAAATTAATGGAGAAATAAATACACTACTTGTACCTACTATGTATTTGTCTTCTCTTGAAGAATATGACATTTTGAAAAGTAAAATATTTCCCAGTTTCCAACTTACAGAATGTAGATAAGGTTTACCTGGCAACCAGGGGCTGGGGTGGTGGGGAGCACATTCCTAGCAGCTAGGTCTGTAAAATGCTATGTCAAAAAGAAAGGCAGAATGACCTTTCCAAGAGGTGGAGAGGGCAGCCGCCCATACAGCATTCGTTAAGAACTAATGAAAGGCTGGCCTGAACTGAAGTCTCTACCCACCAGCCTGTGGAGCATCACACACATAAATGTCATACCCAAATGACCTCGGGATAAGAAAGGCAAGCACACTCTTTCCCCACATCCGAGAGCCACACACTGTCTAGACCAGTGACCGCAAAGACACAGCGAGGGTAAATTGTGTGTGTGTTCCTATGTATGTATATGTGCGTGTTTATTTATATATGAATAACACACATATCAGAGTCTCGATGTGGAAATGGAAAGAATGAGAATGGTAACAGAGGGTATGGATTTTCTAAAATCTGATAAACACTGGCCAGAAGGGCCTTTCGGCTCTGTTTCACAGACTGGTTAAGGAGAAGGCTTTGCTGGGCCCAGAGGAGGTGCCAGTGATACAGAGTAAATTTCACATGGGGAGTGAGGCATGAAGAAATTGTGTGGCTGGTTTCTGGTACTCAATGAGCTTGTGCCTTGCAGGTTCTAAGAGAAGGAAGTCAGACCTATCAGTGGGTGCTGGTGGTGAGAGAAGAAGGCGGGAGGCCACCACCACCCTGTACACGAGAGACTGCTGAGAACAATTCTACAACCCGTATGTGTTTACAGTGTAACAGCGATGATAAAACTGGGGCCTGTGTGCATGCTCACAGAGGCTTCTCTGAATGTTTTCAATGTCGTGTTCCCGTTTCAATTACAATCAGGCACACATACACTTATGTTGAGACCCCAGGATCATGTCCTTAAACTCACAATCACTAACCTCCAGTGATCACTGGTACCACCTGTCCATCCTACCTTATTTCCCTGGCAAAGCTACTCTCCAGCTCGCCTACACAATTATCTCCCCATTTCTCAAGCCCTGGTCATCTTTTCCTTCCTCACCCTCAAATGATGATGTATACGCCTTATTTTACCGCAAAAACAGAATCAACAGGACTTCTGCATGTCCTGACCCAAATGCACCCACCGCCTTGTGTCTCTGCCTCCCCCATTATGGTGGCTGCACTGCCCCGCAGGTGGCCTCTCCGTGCCCCCATGGCTGCCGTCTACATGCACACTCAGCTACCATCCCTTCCCACCGCCCTGAGGACATCAGGCTTACACTGCCCCTCTCTCATTGCATTCTCCCTTGTCTTTAAACATGTTTTTTAAAAAAATCCCTTTACCCCATATTCCCATCAAGCTCGCACCCCATTTCCTTAGTCCCCTGTATATAGCAAATTTCTACCAAGAATTAGAAGTACTAACAAGTTACTTATCCTTGCTGCCTCATGTTCTCTCTTGCTACTACTGTGTCCTCAACCCAGTTCAATCAGGCTTTTGTCTCACTCCAAACAACTCTTGCCATGGTCAATGATGTGCTGTGCTTTGCCAAAGACAATGGTGAATTCTTAGTTCCCATTGGACTGGATCTATGACTAGATGCAGCTTTCCACTCCTCCTTTCCTGAGACACTTCTTCTTGTTCACAGGGCCCCGGCTCTTCCCTCTGCCTTCACCAGCCTCTCCCTGTCCGGGAGCTGACTGCTCCCCATGCGGGCACCACCCGACAGTACACCAGACCACTATTCTTCTTTGCCTGCATCACCCCTTAGATGATCTCCTATAATTTCACAGCTTTAAGTACTATATGTACCAACAGTTCTCCAATTTATGTCTGTCGCCTAGATTCCCTGTGAAATCTAGACTCATGCACCCTATATCACGACATAGATGTCCGCTCAACAACCCAAATTTAACGTGTCTGAAACTAAACTCTTGACTCTATCTCAACCTGCATCTCCAACTCTCTTCTCCACCTCAGGAGACAGCAACCCCGTTCATCCATGTTTCCAGGCCCAAACCTCGAGTAATATTTGAGTTCTCACTCCTCCAACCACAGTCCAGAAATTGCATGCCACCTCCATCATCCCCCGCCCTGGTCCAGGCCACATCACACTCTCTGCTTCCACCCGCAGTGTCTCTCCATAAAGCAAACACAGTGCTCATTTTAGAATTTAACTCACATCATATCAAACTCTTCTGCTCACAAACCTCCAATGGTCCCACCCACTAAGAGGGAAATCCAAAATCTTAACCACAGGCTACACAGTGCTACATAATTCAGCTCCTGCTAACTTTCTGACCTTACCCACTACCTCTCTGTCCACTCTGGTGCCCTGGCTTTTCTCCTAACTGCTTAATAACATGCTGCCCACTCAGAACATTTGCAATCACTATTTGCTCTGCCCAGAACTCTTTTCTTCCAAACAACTTTATGGCTTGAATTCTCAGTGGTCTGCTCAAATGTCAGTTCATTTAGACAGCCATTCTGTGGGAGCAAAATTTTATAATGCCTCCAATATTTTCCATCCCTCAGGTGTATGAAGAGGCACCCCAAAAAACTGGAATTACCTTCTGGAGGGTTGGCCTCTTGTAGTACAGGCTTCCCCTGCCAGGTGAGTGTTCTAGGAACCCATCTGTATCAGTGTGCCAGCTGACATCATGAGAGGATGGTTTTGGCTTCAGTGAATTTTTTTTGAAGATTCCTCCAACGAGTTTGCCCATTTCATGATGGGTGATTTGTGAGCACCACACCTGTCCACACTGTGCTGCGTGCTCAGCAGTTTCTGACCCAAAATGGCATGACCCCTGTGCCCCACCCTGCCTACTCACCCAATCTTACCACAAGCGACTTCAGTGTTTCCCCAGATGAAAAAAGTCTCAAAGAGGCACGTTTTGCCAGTGCTGAGGTGAAACAAAAAACGGCAGAAGCACATAAAAGGCATCAAAATCGACTGAGTTCAAAAACTGTTTTGAATAGTGAAAAAAAGTCTCAAAAGTTGTATTGCATCAAATGAAGAGTATTTTGAAGGTGAATGAAGTTTAAACATGTACGAATACACAATTTTTAATAAATAAATTCCATTTTTAGGGGTCCCCCCCTTATATGCCCTACATAACTCTCTCCCCTGAAAGTGAATGGGACCTTTAAATAGGCTGGGCCACCATTCTCATGATTAAATTATGCTATGAGGAAAAGGTGAAGGGATTTTGCAGATGTAATTAACTTTCCAAATTGGCTAATTTTGACTTACTCACGAGGGAGATATTCCTAGATGGCCCTGACTTAATACGCCTGACATAAACCTTTAACGGGGAGACTGAGTCCTGCAGCGGCTCAGGAGACGGTCTCCTGCTGCCCTTGGAAAAAAGCCAAGTCACGCAGTGAACTCTCTGTTGGAAGGGGGTGATCTGAAGGAGCTGAGCATCTCAGTCCATACGGCAAGGAACTGAATTCCAACATCACCCAGATGAGCCTGGAAGAAGATGCTGAACTCCAAATAAGCGTCTGAATTACAGCCTGCGAGACAGAGCAGGGAAACCATCTAGGCTGGACCCAGACTTCTGACCTGAAGGAACCGTGAGACAGCACTGTAGGAACTTGTCACATGGCAGTGGGAAACAATACGTCTTCCTCAATAAGGAACAGCACTCCTGTGCTTTCTATCCTCCTGGTGGAGCTTTTCCTTCAGACAACCTGGTGTATCATTGTAACATAAACATTTAAATCGTTCCTCTCCCCACCTCTAAAACATAAGCTTCCAGAGGGCAAAAATTTGTTTTTTCTCCCTCCTGAGATGTATTTACATAGCACCTACAATAGCACCATGCACAGAGTAGGTACCTAATATTTATAGGAAGAATTAATGTATTTGCTATTCACATTTATATCAGCACAGAGTGATCACAACAATTTAATAGCATTTAACTTCTAACTTTCAAAGGCTATTTCTCAAGCTGAAGAACAAGGATTGCCCTTCCAGAAGTCTAACAATATATTCTGAAAGATTCACAAGTTCTCAAATATGAAAAACACATTTAACAAAAGTCTTATAAAACTATAGGAGGGAAATATACATAAACAACTGGGCAACAACATATGTTTGCTGAAAATAAGTTATACTAAAAATCATTTCCAGATTTTGAAGGCCTTTCTAGGTGGTGAGATTCAGGAAAGTACCATTGGTACAGCATGTCGATTTCAGCAACACTTTCAATGGATCCTTTTACAGTATCCTTCTAAAAGTAACACCCACTAAAAGGCAGGGAGTCGATGGGATTTGGTTCTGGCTGAGCAACTACAACATAAAATACTAGTTAATTGTTGAAAGTCACTTAGACAGTGAGCAGTGTCTAGCAGACGCCAGAGGCTCTGTCCTATTTGAGGACATGTTAAGCAACATGTTGGATAAAGATGTCAAAGACAGGTTTGTCAGGCTGGCAAGCGATGATATCCAAACGCTGTAACTAATATGACACGTTGACATGAAACACATGGTGGGTAAGCAGTGAGTCAAAACCAACAGATTCATTATTACATGATAAATGTTAAGACAGAGAGAGTATTAAAACACAGTTCAGAATTAGGCTTGATAGCCATTCAAATGAAAAAAATCAAAATCAGGTTTAGTTTGAGTGTTAGGTCATGCTAAATTTGCCACCAAGGTACAGAGATATTTCAAAAGGCAATGAAAACTTGAGCTGATTCAGGAAAAACAGAGCGAAATCACACAATCTTACTACTGTATTCCAGTCCATTCAGACCATATCTGGAGGCCTGTATGTAAATATAGGTGCTACATTGAAAAGGGACAATGTTAAACTGGAGAACAAGTCCATAAAGACAATTCTGAGGTAAAATAACTTTTAGAGTAAATTTCTTTCCTACAAGACTTTTCTTAGAACTTTAATGTTAATGTTGCTTGTGATTTCCAAAAATTGTGTATGTGTATGTACAATACATGGATACCATGCACACCGTTTAGCTTACAAACTCAGGAAAACCACCACTTAGACCCATGAGGAAAAAGGCAACAAAAGCAGGTGCAGACTAAATGTCAATAAAAGTGAACAACCAGGACCAAGAGGGGGATACAGAACTATATTATGAGAAGCGCTGCGACAGTTCCACGCACTGCCGTGCCTCAGAAAAGAGAAAGACACGCCTTACAAAGACAGGAGTACCGCAGTACTCGCGGTTAGTTTGTTCCGGAACTCGTGTCGAGTGCCGAAACTGATGAGGACTGACGATGAAGCATTTTCTCTCGCGGGATAGCTCATGACGCATACAAGTTCTAGGCAAGTGCAATGGGTCCTGAGCAAGTGCCAAGTGCTGAAACATTTTTCTCTCATCAAAATGTGACAAGTACAGGGTTAGACAAGTTCTGAAGCCGACGAGTACCGAGGTATGACTTATATTGTACAAACAACTCTCAGAAAAATGAGGAAATGCGTTAGTTCTATATCGTTGTAGTACCTACAGCAAAATTTGAAGTGAGGCTTCAGATGTTTTAACACACTCTTCAGATGACTTTTATCCAGAGAGACTGACAGTTCCTCTGTGGGCCAGAATTTGAGCCCCTAAGAGCCCAGAACAGGAGGGTCAGCTGGATCTTCAGGAGGAAAATGAACTGTCCTAATGAAAGCTTTTCAAGGTCATAGGGGTGATCATGGAGAGAGAGTGAGCTGAAGGATGCACAGAGGCTGGGTAAATACTCGGCGGGGATACTAGAGATTCCCGCATAAACCAATGATGACTGGATTCTAAAGGTCACTTCTAACACTGCACGCTCGGCGGACTAGACTGTAACCTTTGGAGTCTTGCCCCCCCTACCCTGCATCTCAATGGCAAACACCGGGCCAGACACAGAGTAGGTTTCTCATAAATAAGGGTGGACTGAATGAATAAACAAACAAATGAAAAATAAATGAAAGGACTGCCTGGTTCCAAAGCCAAATGAGTAGGGAATGAGCTATTTCATTCTTGGGGGATTGCAAAATACACTAATTGTGACTCATAATCAAGCCTACTTTCACATATAAGAAAAACAGTCTTGTAATAATTTCACTTCTTGAGTCTCAATGAAATCACACCAAAGGCTGTTGTGAGGGTCCCCCGGGAAGTATGTGAAAATGCACTGCAGATTATAAATGACCATCAGAAGGAAGGCGTGATTATGGCAACGATAATCTGCCCTGACAGATTGTAACTCAGAGGGCTGGAAACTAACCTTGAAAATGAACTGCTTTCTACAGCCACATCTCTGAAAACGGTCCATTAGCCATGTGCTTTATGTGTTTAATTGTCAAAGGAAACACATAACTTACTTTAAAACAACTTTAAGAACATAACCGTACTCCCATTGAGCGGGTAAATTAAGCTGTTTACAAGTAAGTTTAAGCTAATTTCTTTTCTTTTGAGATACCAAGTTCTTAACAAAGAATATACATCAAGATGGACCTTACAATTTAAAAATCCTTGAACTAGAAAGAGCTTTCATTCACTAGATTCAAAGACTACACTGTCAGGCACTCTGTATCCCTTTCCTAGAAGACTGAGGTTTCTTTCAAAACAGATCTGTCATTTCCCCGCAGTGGCTGATCAACCTGCCCTGAAACATGCTCTGAACAGGCAACGTGTAGGACAAGCATGGCTTCTCTCTGACAGGGACTGACTGCTGCAGGGTGAAGGAAACTCATTGAAAATCTCTTACTGTGATCTCACACTGTAAAAAAAGAAAAAGGAAAAACCCAAGAATGGAAAGCAAGGAAAAAATGTAATGAAGGGTGCACTGAGCCTGCAGACACACTCAGGTGGTGCTTTTCTTCCTTGCGCTTCTTCAGTAAGCAACCAGAAGAGAGCAATTCGTCCTGGGAATACAGCACACAGGGGCTCTTTGGGGAAATCAAGTAAGTTAATTTCATTCTGTGCTAATATTATGAAGAGTTAATAAAGGAGATCAGAATATTGTACTACAGGATAAACAATGCAAAACAAACAACCATATTGCTTACCTTAATCTTAAAACGAGGTTCACAGCACAAGAAGATTCTCTATAGTTCTCACTAGCGTTGGGTAGGCCCTTTAAAGACAAAATAGCAAACAGTGTTAGAAACTCAGGAAACAAACAAATAAAATCATGGCATCCCTTGATTCATATAACCCTTTCTTTCTGGAAATTTGAAAACTACATCTTTCCATGTGCTAGTCTTACTTCCACATAACACCTCTGTGTGAAGGTTGGAACGATGCTTCATCCCCATCGCAACTGTGAACACTAGTATTTCAAACAGGAAGCCTCATCATAGGATGAGCCCTTTAAATAATTGGTGTAAGTTTCAGTAAGTCCAAAGGAGAAGGCTTAGCTGTCTAATCGGGCACCTTGCGGCCAGAGCCATGGGCTGTTCCCCACCGGGCTTTGGTGATGCACAAAGATTTGTTAGGGCACCTTAAACCTCAGGATGCAGAGGAAGGTGGAACCCAGTAGATCAGGCCACTGTTCAGCTTTCCTGCCTTTCTCACCCAGATCCTATTTCCTTGAATACAGACCATCAGTCATGAATGCCTCCACTACATAGCCTATCCCTACCCCTATGAATCACTGGACAGGAGTAGACCATCCTGCTTGAGTAGGAAAATAAGGAATTTCAGGTCAAGCCTTGGCTCTGCCACTGATTAGCTAGGTAACTCTGGGAAAGTCATTCTCTGAACTAGGTTTTCCACCTCATGTTATATACAACACTAGTTATCCTAATCTCTCTTCCTATTTACTCTCTCTGCCTTCTGGCTCATTATTGTTCCTAACTTGCCTTTCATCATTCAACCAATCCCTGCAGTTTATCTCCAGGTGTTTTACTGAGTTGCCTGATACAGTGTGAAGACCCAAATTGAACCCAGCCTCTGCCACTGACCAGTTGTGTGACCTCGGGTGAGCCATGTGACCTCTGCAAATCTTTGCTTCCTCAGATGTATTTTACTTATAAAATAAGGGCCAAGGACTAGATATCTGACCTCAAACAGGCTTCTGCAACCATGAAATCAGACTCTGCCTCCTCAGTATACAGCTGTTTCATAAAACACAGACCATGTAGGATAGAAATGAATTTCAATGGAATAAGCAGATTTGGGGACAAAAAACTTATGATTCCTAAGGTTAGCAAAGCTTGACAGTATAACCAAGGTAGAGCAGAGGGCCTGCCTGTTAATTATACACCAAAGCTGCATGGGTGCCTGCACTCTGGCCCCACATCCCTTGTTCCTCCCTGTACTGCGCCTCACCCTTCATCAGCACCCAACACAGCTCGTGGCACAAATCACCCATCATATAACATTTCATATACATGTATTTCAGTCACTGAACTATTAGTTTTACAGGGCAAGTTGTGGAGATCAATGGGCCCATGAAATTCAATGATAAAAGAATTATGAAAACAGGTTGTAGAAATCCATCCAGGAACAAAGAAGAAAAGTATCAATTAACTACAGTGTTCTGTGGTTGGAATCTAACAGAATGGTGAGTCATTTTGTTTCCTCTTCTTATTTCACACAGCACCTGCAATTGCAGAAGCAGCCTGGTAACCAATTCTCTCTCTTGAACCCATCGTTTAAAGGTTGGAGGCCCTGAAAATCATGGTCACCAGTGACATTATTCTTTTCTCCGTATCTATTTAAAAGAGAGAGTTTATAAGACCCTGATGTGGAAGTACTACCCCAATATTGTCTATCTTTCCAAAGTGTGAGTTTTCCTAAGAAAAACTCTGTTCATAAAGCGTCTTGAACAGAAACGACTGGTGGAGAGACATACCTGAGAGTCCTTCACAGAAAGGGACTGGATCTGCTCGGGTATGCTGCTGGCATTCGCCGCAACCTGTTGAGAGAGCCACCGTTACAGCACTCAGGGAAACCGAAATGAGACGTCAGGGTCAGTGTGCGGACATGCAGTCCCAATTAGCAGAGACAAAAATTTTAAATCATTTAAGTAATTTTAAAGCAGTATTCCCCAACGTTCTGTCCTTTCACTCTCTGCACTGGAACTACCTAGGACACGTATTAAAGATTCCTGCGCCCCACCCACACGAGTTTAGAATTTCATGGAGATGGGGGACAGCTGTATCTTTAACAAGTGTCCCAGCTGATCCTTAGGCTTTCACAGAACCACTGAGCTAAAGGGAAAGGCATGGGCGATTTGATATTTTGAACTCCATAACTGAAAGATGTCCCAGGGCCATTTTTTCTTATCCCATGATTTCATCCCAGGTTAAGGGCCTCCTAACAATGAAAGGATGTTAGGACTGATACAACCTGCCCCTTTCATGATTACTTTAAACAACTTATTCACTGGATTTCAAAAATATAAAAGGGTAGCTAGGTTTTTAAAACATTTTCTTAAACAGAAATGCCAGAGTGATAAGTTATATTTTTCTCTCAAATTTGGAAACCCAACACTAATGTGATACCCAAAATATTTTGGCCTCAAACCCTACTTTTGTGAACTCTGCCCTGAATAAAAAATTGAAAGACATAAACACTCAAAAAGGAACACCAATGAAAAAAAAATAAATAAAAAGGAGTTCCCATTTCTAAACTCACTATCAATTCTGAAATAATCAGAAGTCATCAGAAATTCTTTGTACCAAGAGTTTTCTAAAGGTTAAGGGCATAAAATTCTTAGTCTCTGTGTTTCCTCAAAAATAACTACGTTAGTAATGAAGTAATAGGGGGAAGAGCATGGATGTCTGCGATTTACTCTGAAATGCATCACAAAATGAGGATCGCGTGATGGATGGATAGATATATGTGCCTGTGATAAAGCAAATGTAGTAACGGCAGGGTCCAGGTGACAGGTATGTGGACGTTCACTGTAACACACTTTTAATGTTCCCACATTTAAAACGATTTTCATACAAAACTGTTGGTGGAAATGACTACATTAGAAGAACAAACGACCTGTCTTCTTTAGCCAGCCAGAGGACCTGGGCCTACACCAAACGACTTCTCGTAAGGAATTTTTCAGGCTGAGTCCATGGTCTTACTTTAGGTTTGAGATACTTCAAAAAAAAAAAAAACCACATCAGCATTTCCAGAATATCCCACCTTTAGGCAAAGAACCACTGTAATCTGAAAAACCTTAATGGCATTTATTAGAGGGGACAACTTCGCTTTCCCCTGAGAAGCCCCCTTATTCCTGGGCGATCATCAGGAAGGAGAGACCGTTAACTGGACCGGGGGCTAGAACCTCGTGCACTCCGTAACCTCACTCACTGAGTAGATATAACCACACATGCAATGAAGGGATCAGCCTCAAGCTCTCACTGGTCCATGAACAATATGTGCAGAGACACACGGGAGTGGCGAGGGGGGAGCCTTCCTACACAAAACATCTTCCTCGACAACCCAACTGTAATCCCCCGAATCTCACCATTCTAAGCTCCATTCTACCTGTTTAGGGCATGTCTTTGGGCACACATTTTCACATGTAAAAACTTATAAGAAAGCTAATACATAAACAGCCACCTTTCATCGACAGTATAACATAAATTTGTCTATTGGAATTTTTTGGCAGTTAAACAATTTGCTTATATGAAGAACATCTGAGACAATGGTATTTTTACAGGAGGGGGAAAGAAAAATAACAGATTAATATTGGACACCGCCCTGGAAATAGGCCTCCAGGACTGGGCGAAAGGAGAAAAACCTCCTGGAATGGAGGGGAGAAGGGACAACATCTGCCTTCTAATTTTTCATAGAGCTCTGCCTGATCTTCTCTTTTTCTATTTTAAAAATTACTGTGGCTAAATGCAATCTGTCATCCTGGAGTGGGTCCAGGAACAGGGAAAGGATGTCAGTGGGCAAAGTAATGCCATACAAATGAGACGGGCAGGAATGGCAGAGGTGACAGTGACGCAGCACCACCGGTTTCTCAGCTGTGACCAGCGCACCAGGGCTCCGACGGAACTGATGCCACGGAGGGCCTGGGTGAGGTGGGTACGGAAACCGTGTGCTGCGCCTTTGCAGCTTCTCCGTGTATCTAAAATTACTCCAAAGTAAGATTTTCAAATCTACAGGAGATTTCTGATCAAAATCTAAGTTTTATGACAACTAGTCAGAAAGCCAATCACCTGCATTAAGAATACCTTTTTAATGGGTGATATCATAAAAGTGTTAAGTTGAAGCTGTCTCAGATTTCAAAGGCTAAGTAAAAAAATTGGGAGGGAGAAATCAAGTATTTCCCTCCATCTACAAATATATATATGTTTATATATTTATATGTGTATTTATATATTTAATATATAAATTTATATTAAATTCTATATAATTTTTCACACATATGCACATATGTGTATATTTATATATTTAATATATAAATTTATACTTATATGAAATTTATATTTATATTTATATACCTATATAAATATAAATGTATATTTATATATAAACATATATATATGCACACACAAACATGAGAGCTAATAGGCATTTGGAAAACACCATGTTGTGAAAAAAATTTTTAAGCTAAAGGCAGTTTTAATAATCAGCATGGTACTCACTGGAGGAACATAAGCTTTCTCATTGTGACTGACCTCTAGTAACAGTAACTCAACCTAAATCCACATGAAAAGTACTTCCTCCTCAGCATAAAATCTCAGAGCTGGGAAACAGAACATCGGCACGACTACGGACACCTAGACTCGAACAGAATTCGGCAGTGTGCCCCTGTGTGCACGTCCCTGGGGTCTCGTGTGTCCAGGGGTCCTTCTCCTATCAGAACACCAGTCAGATTTGATTTGGGCCCACCCTAAAGGTCCTATTTTTATTTTATTACTATTATTTTTTTTAGCACTTACAGAGGAAAGATCTTGTAAGGACACAGTGAGAAGACAACTGTCTGCGAGCCAAGCAAAGAGGCCTCAGAAGAAACCAAACCTGCCAACAACTTGATCTTGAACTTACAGCCTCCACAACCGTGAGAAAATTAATTTCTGTTGTTGAGACCCTCCCCACCCCAACATGCATACATATATATGACTCTTTCCTGTCTATGCAGAAGCTATTTTTGCCAAAAAGATACTGTTAATATCCAAATAACACATTCGTTAAGGGCAATTTTGACAAGCACTTCGTAAGATATTGCCGCAATAAAATGAACAAATCCCCAGTCTGAACTAGTAAGGAAGGACTCAGTGAATATTATCCAACATAGATACACTGTTGTGAACCAGTAATAAATGCTTTTGGGTCTGTGGTGCTACTTGAATCACGTTGTTTTATTCTGTTTCTAAGCGGAACTGAGAACTTGAATTAGAAACGCTCTTTGGACTAGATGAACACCTTGACTCTCCACTTTACTCTAGATAAAGTAGGGAAGAGGGTGAAAAGAGGGCAGAGCTCATGGTGCCTGGCCATTCCGAATGCCCAGCGCATCTGTGCGGTCAGCGCGTCCTGCTGTGGAGCTCCTCACCATCGTTCCTAGCTCATGGGGACCCTCCGTGACCAAAGCTCGCATTTCATGGATAGAATGGAAAGACAAATTGGTAAGACAGAAGGAAGCGTGATTTGAAAGAGGGTTACTCATGGGAGGTGGGCAGACTGAAAAGTCACTGGAAAAGGCCTATCCGTGTGGCACGAGGACGAAGAGAAGACAGAGGGAGGGGACAGTAGTGGGGAAAGGAGTGGCTTGTGGCTCTGATGCTGTCTTCTCAGAAGGTCCAGCTGGCTACTGCCACTTAAAGAGGAATAAGATTTACTCCATTTAATCAAAAGAAAGTGTCTGCTAATTTAAAAAAAAAGTTAAGATGGATTCATTTATAACCCAAACTCTTGTTTCCTTAATGAGGATTTGTCAAGGTACACATTAATGACTAGGTCTGCAAACTATTTGGAGCCACTTAAATGAGCTCAAATTTCCTCTAGGAGAAATAGCAAGTCTTTTGAACTATAGTCATCATTAGGCATTAGGATAATTAAGTAGAGGGAGGAAGTAAAATTAATGAAAAGATGACCAGGTCTCAAAGGGAAGCTGGTAAAAGAGTGTCCCTTGCCTACTTAGTCACCCAGCAGATTTAAAAATCAAGACCAAGAGAGTCAGCTTAGAGCTGCTAACCATTTTAATATCTTGCTTTATTGAAAACTGTAAACCTGAAAGAAAGTTTTCCTGTATGCCTACTATGTTTTCTGAATGACGGGAATACCAGGGGTTAAGATAGTGTTACTGCTACTCTGCACTAAGGACTCCACCGAGTGCTTTCTGCAGGTGCTTTCTCAACCCTAACGGCAACGTCAGAAGCACTGCGAGCACCCCCTTCTGAAGCAGGACGAAACTGAGGCCGAGAGAGTGATGCAACCTGCCCCAATTTATACAGGTCGAAAGCAACTCGGACAGAATTGGGACCTGCAAAATCTGTGTCCATTTTCTTTTTTTCAACTACTGCATGAGAACAGTATTCTGAAGCCTCTTCCTCAAATGGACCCCACTCTGACACTGTGGAGGCAGTGGGGAATGAAGTGGCAAAAAAAAACCCCTTAAAAATCAATTAATAACCACCACTCACCTCTGAATTTTCTTCTTTTACTCTTCGTGACTGTAAAATAATTAGGTGTCCATTAATATATACACACGCAAGAATACCACAAAATAAAATTTACGCAGGCAGGCTAGTCATCATCAGTGCCATTTACCTTTTCTTGGGAAAAAGCCGCTTTCCCTTCTTCACTTTTCTCGTCCATCTCATCGTCGCTCCACTCCCAGTCGCCGTCTTCGGTTTTATGAAGGTGACCGCTTGACCCAGGAACTCTTCTCACCTGAACAGGGGGGAAAAAACCCAATTCTTCACCAGCTGAATATGAACAGCGCTCACTAGTGCTGCTACTTGGGTTACACAGCACACGTCCAGCCTGAAAATGACTTAGGTGGTTATGGATCCAGGATCACTCGCAGTTGATACCCAGGCACATGACAGCGCCTCCAGACTCCCACACTCATCCTCTTTCCAAAGATGCTATGTTCTGGAAGTGCTTTGCTGTACGCGTGCAGAACAAAATATTTTGCAATATCACACGCACCAGCCATTAAGGATCAAGTTCATCTTTAGCTTTTGCTTCAGTTAACACATTATTAACTACTACACATGAAAGGTCATGCGGTAAGCTTCAAAAGTGCCTGAGGAAAGGCATTCAAGCAACAGGCTGCTGACGGAGAGAAGGCAGGGGGTCAGGCAGCTTAATGAAGCATACTGGACAAGAAGTATCGGCAATCTAAACCTAAGTCAGAGGAGCAAATACCCTTCCTGTTGTTACTCTTTTTCCGAGCCTGACATCATGCTTGTTTTTCCAGGATTCTAATCAGAGCAAAACGAAACAGCATCGGACCGTTCTCAACACGCCTTTAGCACACCCTGAGACTTGTGAGACTGCTAGGACATCGCAAGATAACAAACGGCCATACCAGATAAGCTAAAGAGATTATAATCCATCTTCTGCAATTATTTCAAAAATTTTTTTTTACCTAGGGTAGAGATGTCATCCATGGGGCATGCTTTCCAAACATCTTTTTGGTTGAAAAAGCAAAATTTTTAAAAGGATAGGATGACTGAGAAAGATGAACTTCTGACCAAAGTCATTTGCCTTAAAAAAAATTTGACTGAGACATAATTAAACAAAGCAACGTACCAGATGGACATGATGTGAACGTAACAGTGAGTGACCCACTGGTTCAGAGAAACTTCAAGTGGAAAGGGACCTTGGAGACGACCTAGTCCAACCCCTCCCCTTTACAGATAGAAAAAGCAAAGGCCCAGAAATTGACCCAAGACCTCAGCTACAAAAGCAAAATTCAGGCAAGAAAGAAAGCTTCCAGATTTCCATTCAAATACGAGAGTCTTCTTATGCCACTGAATGATAACTGCGAAAAAGAAGTCTAAAAATGGCCTGTGAAGATTTTGAAAGACTGTGATTGTGAAGAAAGGCTACTTTTCATAAAAGAAACTGAGTTATGACGCAGGAGCTCCATTAATCCCGAGGGAAACACCACAGAACTTCCACGTCAAGTAAGCATTTACACACAGGTGTCCGACCAATGGGAGGTCGTAACAGTGACGGCTGAGGGTCCGGGCCTGAGTTTAAGGCACCGCCACGTGGAACCTGTGTCGACGGTAAGCCTAACCACTCGTCTTGAAGATGTGAGCCCCAACGTGGAAAGTTAAAAGACAAGTAAAAAAGTTCTTACTCATAACTGCAAACAGTTACGCTCAATTTAAGGAGGAAAAGGCATAAAAAGCTTTTTCTCCACTCCAAAAAAAATTGTTTTAACTAATTCTCCTTCGAAACACTTAGCACTTAGTAAAACCCTTTCTGTGCTTGGCATAAGTTATTTTTTCCACTTGCATTTTGAGTCACTGAAAAGACCTAACGATTGTGATTTTAATGGTGCTTACAGAGCCTGGCAAAGTACGGTAGAAAAAATGCTGAAATGCACTTCAGTGTGTTCGGAACAGATTGTTCATTTTAAAGCCAGAAAGAAATGGATAGGAGAAGAGAAAATTTTCTGTTGACGTACAATAAAATTATTTTCTTAACAACACTAATCATGATAGCAGCAGAGAGGAAAATCTGTGAATGACTACATCTAAAAGAAAGAATTTAAGGCCACGTTTATTACAAAACAAATTAAACCGGGAGGAAACATGTAAAATTGTTTTAGAAACGGAGTAAAGCTACTTTTCCTGGAGTTGTTAACGGAACCGCGGCTGGTGAATTAGCGTTCACGTACTCATGTACAAGATCACACTACCGAAATCTGCCTCTTTCTGAAAATACGCAAAGATACTGCAGCCTCACACCGCAGCAAAGTTAGTTTACGTTCCTCTCCTCTCACTGGGAGTATAAGACCTGTCAGTTCCATTTCCACAAGCAGGGTCCGACTGCAGACAATATAATGGCCATCTTCTATTTCTCTGTTGCTTTAGAACCCTGGCCGTCTCCCTCCTGATTTTATTCTGTTGGAGAAAGATAAAGCAAAGTGTCTAGGACAACAGGCTCAAACACTGAAAAACAAAGGGATAATGGACTTTTAAGTAATAAATATTGGCTGACAAATATATGTAGAAATTAAGACAAAGAACATTAAAAAAATCTATGTAGCAAGAAATACTGGTATAACAACAGCAAGAAGAAGAATGCGTATTTGTTAAGAATGTCCTCTCAGTTGACTGGAAGGGAAAAACTTGCTGCACAATTTGACACCCAGTCTTCACTGTGAATTTAGGTGACATTGACCTCTACTGAGGAGGCCAGAAAGCAATTTCACAAAGTTACATCCTTGCAGAGAGTTTGTACAGAGGAAGGAAACAAAGCCCACCTTACAGAGCCCCGGCAACTCAGTTTCACATAGTTTAACAAACAGGCTTCTTATTTAGGAACTGAAGAACATTCTACAGAATAAAAACTTCAAAACAAGATGTGTAAACGCTGCTTTTCTTTCCAATCCCTACCCTGAAGAGAACAGAGGTTTTCATTCTCAGCACTCTGCATTTTTGCTCTTTATTCTAGTAAATGATTTACTCACTTAATAAAGCCAAGAAAGAGGTGGTAGAATGAATTTTTTTTCTCTGCTGCAGGTTTAAAAATATAATCCAGTGATTCTCAGAGAAATGAGCTCAACGCCAGTGGCAGCTAGAGACGCTCATAAACCCACAAACTCCTCAGGCCACAGATGGCAACAGTGAGGCTGGAGAAGTTTTACATGCAGTGACATTTATTCCCAAGGCTGGACGTACGCTACAACTGAGCAGGTCCATTTATATCTTAAAACAGCACTATTTTCTTCTCTTTCTTGAAACAGCCTCTTTATGAAAAACTACTAAAAAAATGAACCAAAGTCCTGACTCTCCCAAGAAAAGAAGTCAGGCCCAGACAGATAGAGGAACGCGGGGTTGGCTGGCTGGTGGCCGCAGGGTCAGATGTCACAGGCAGAACTAGGGGGCAGCAGCCAGAGCGAGGGACTGGCAGCAACTAGGCGAACAGTCACCGGAGGGGTCTGACTAGTGTTCCCAATGGTGCCCCTCTGAAGAGGAGCTTTCTGTAAATATCAGGACCCAGGATCTCTACCCCTTGGCTCTGGTTGCCACCCGGCCCTGACCCTGGACCACAGGACAGGAAGAAGGATAAGAAGGAGAATATGAGACAGCCATCGGATGAACTAAGTATACAGGGTGTTACGTGTTAGACACTGAAGTGTTTCTCTAATACACTCTAAACAAGGGACAAACGTGATTCCTCTGTTGTCTCTTTAAAGAAGATACTGCTGACTCCAGGAGGCAGAAAACAAAGACACACTGACGAAAATTTATAGCATCTGTCCAATCATGCGTGTCCCCACCCCCCACTCCAAAGCATCCACCGGCAGCTTCCACTGCCACAGTAACTTCTCCCTGGAGGTGGGATTTTCGAATGTCCTTGGAATGATGTCCCCATCACTGGGAACCCTGCACCCCACTTCTCCACTGGTTGGACAGACCTCATGCCTGACTGCAGCCCGACCCGAGTGACCCAGGACACCCACCCATCTCAGGTCTGCCCACCCAGGACGGACTGGCCATGGCAGAAAACACCCAGTCACTCCCCTCTGGTCAGGCATCCTACTGGCTGGAAGTGTGAGGCATGGCTCTGATCCACTGCTGTTCATAATGTGCTCGAGGCACTCACTGCCAAGCAAACAAAAAGGTTTCTAAATCATCAAAAATTTAAAAATGAAATTAGACCTGTGAGGTTTCAGCAGTAAAAACATTTCACTACTCCCATGCCTTACACTCTGACATTGTCCTGTGACCACCACCTCTCTGACCCTCCGTCCCACACTACTGCCTGGCCTCACCGTGCTCTGCAGCTCTCGGTCCTCTCCCGCCTCTCCCCTCAGTCCCTGCTGGCTTCACGCCCATCACATAAGGTCTGGAGCTCACAGCTGACTCTCCTGATGCTGCACTTATTAGTACCCCACGCCCCCGTGCCCTCGCCTGTCCAATCTACACCTGGGAGGAAAGCCGCAGGCTCAGCGGGGAACCCGTCTGTATTCCCGAATGAGCGGAGAACAGCCATGCTGCCTCGTGCTGTTACAGGTGGCCACTGGCCCCTCCTAGCCAGGGCACTAATACTGCGACAACCCTGCCACCCCAAGGGTGGTCCTGGGACCAGCAGCAACAGCGTCGTGGGCCCCACCCACCCCAGTCCCACTAAATCCGAATCTTTCTTTTAGCGAGACCCCCCAGGTGACTCATTCTCATGCAGGTGTGATACACACTGGGTTAGACAATACTTTTGCTCATTGGTACCCTATTCCTCCCCTCCGCCCACAATGCCCGCTGTGGTCAATATGATGATAGTTAAACACACTCTGAGCACTTTAAATGTACTGGCTTCCCTATGAGCTGACAATCATCTCATACCCCATTTTTCAGAGGGAAAACAGGTGTGGCTCATTTGAACTCAAGTTCATACAGCTGGGAGAGACAGTGCCAGGCAGTGAGACCAGGGGTCTGACCGCAGCCCTCCACTGCCAGCCTCTGCCTCTGTTACTCACCGGAGAGCCCCGACTCCCCCAGCCCCGATCACTCCGAATGCCTTTGCATGCCACCCAGAGAGCACCAGCTTTAGCCCACCCTCCTATTCCTAACAAGCTTCTTCACACTCTCCCTGCTCTTAGCCTCTTTCCCTCCTTCATGTAAGGAAACTGGATTCCTCCTCCTCATTTATCTACTCATTTATTTCTCCAGGACACTGACAGGCTGGCCCTGGATCCTCTACATCTATTTTCCAAAATGTTCACCTTCTCTCTCTCATTCATTCCCCAGGCTCTTCTGTTGCCACAATGCTCCCGTGTAGACACAGCTGAATCTCATTCTTTCACTTCACGCTCTCTCTAAACCTGTGTTCATAACTTTCTCCTTGTGCTTCTCATCCTTCCCCATCTCTTGCTGTTCTCCGTTCTGTCTGTACCACACACCTGGCTGCTCTCAGGACACTGCGTGCCCGTAGCTCACTACACACTATCTTCCTGGGCGAGCACACATTCTCCAGGCTCGCTGTAAGCTGCCGACTTTAGAAACTTCATTTTAGCGCTCTCCAAATGCTCTTTTGGATATGAACAACTGACCCAATTCCAGAGGGCCATCTCCAGCCCATTAGTTAAGGCTCCACCCCCAGCCTCATTCTGACACTGCTCCACTGTGCTCTATGTTAATCAACACCTTCATGCTGGAGGCGCCTCACACTGGCTCAGGGGAACCCACTGGTGAAATTTCAGAAAGTTTGCCAGACAGGTGACTTCACTCTAGGCACTTACAGTTGGCCAGAGCAGAAGCACTAACACAACGAAAACGAGAACACGCTGTACTCCCCACCCCCGCCCAAGCGCCAGTGTTCACCAGCACCCCACCGACGATAAAACTCTCAAAATCTGACAAACACATCTAACGTGGATTTAGCAGTTATTCCGGGGAATAAGTACTTTACAATGGCAAATATCTCAATTTTATTGTACAAGCCTCTCAAACTTCACCTTTAAAAGTGACACACTAATTGATTTTTATGTACCCAACACACACCAACATGAGCGCTGGGGAGGGGGGACAATATTAACATCACTCAGGTGGATACATATGGCTTGGATAACACGTCTTATAGAAGCATCATAAAGAAGCGCGGTGCTATATGTTCTCGATGAAAATGAAAAGGGTGTCTTCTGAAAAACTGCTCGGATGACCCGGAAACCGGGTCTGCTGATGCCCCACTGCAAGTCAAGGGCCCAAGTCACACCGCCTCACACAGCGTAAGACAGAAAAACTGCCAGTGTATTTCTGAAAACAATGCTCTGTATGGACGTAATTTAATGTCATCATACATAATTATACTAATGAGTTATTATAAGTAGATATGTTATCTGTGTTCCTGAGTGTTCATACATTTGCACTGGCCAGAAAACTTTTTTTCTAATCTTTAGATTTGGAAAAGTATCACATTATTTTCAAATTCCCTTTATAATTAGAAAGGCAAGATAAATTTTGCAAATGGGATTAAGAATTTTACACCTGATAGTTTTTCCACAAAATGGAAATATAGGTCCTTGTCAATTAAAGCATAAAATTAGGTTCTCAAACTTCCTGTAAATATTAATGTAATAAGCTAATAATAAGCATAAATGTCACTGAGGAATTATTCATTTTGCCGATAACAACTTGGAATCTTGATTATTTGGTAGGATATTTGGGAAAAGTGAAATGGAGAAGACGGAGAAGTCTGGTCTGTTTGACACTCCTGTTTGTACCCTGTAACCCAGAGGAACAGAAGCACACAAATGCACTGCTTCTACCGAGCGTGCCCCTAGACACACACATGGCTGTAGACACTGTCTGCATGTAGTATTCAGAGAATGCTGCCTGAGCAAGGCACAGAATCCTATAAATTATTTTAAGCAGGAAGCACTTAAAATAAAATTCCATGTTGGGTTAAAAAAAACCCTCCAAAACTCTCCCACCTGTCATCTTGGCAACGGGCACAGTCATATAAAGTCCTTAACACGACGCCTGGCACCTAATAAACACTCAAGGCACGACAGGTGCTCTTCTCTCGATACATTCCATCTTTCTCACAGCCCAAACCCATCAAACGTCATACTCATTCAGCAAATTTCACTTCCTCAGCTTCCATCGTGCTAGTCACGTCCCCTTCAGGGTTGACGTCATGTCTCTCCTGCCCACGCAAACTGCCGATCAACCTTCTGACCTCTACTCTCTCGTCTCCTTTCTCCTTTATAGTGCTGCTAGTCCCACCTCAGCACTTTCTCAGAACAACCGCGACTTCACTGCTGCCTACAGAATGAGTCCAGACACCCTAGTATTCAAGTCCCTCTACACCCAACCTCCAAATTACCTTTTCAAGATGTTTTTCCCACCACATTCTCTTAAATACCCCACAATCCAGCTGAGTGTAAATTACATACTTTCAAGACTCTACCTTTTTAAACATGAATTACATACATACCTTGGCCTGATCTGCCCTTCCACATTCTCTACTTATCTTTTTTCTTCTAATCAAGAAGGCTTTTTAATTGAACAACAATAAAATAATTTTTTTTTAAAAAAGAGAAGGCTTTTTGCCATTCTCTCAATTGGTATTTTGCCTGCACCTTTTTACATCATTCTACTCTGTATCACAGTTAGTGAATGACATACCAGTCTGTAAATTCCTTCAGGGTAGAAAGCTAGCCTTAGTCTTTTAAAAGAATCAGTCATTTTTTCATTGAGTCATATTCATTAAATCAACGAAGTTTTATTTAATACCTACGTGACAAGTTCTACAGAAAAGGCGAATTAAAAAAATGCAAGCCTACACCTTGGAATAGCTCAGATCCAGAGAGGCGAACAGACGTTTAGCTAATGATGTCAGTGGAGTGTGAAGGCTACAAGAAAGATGAGAGGGCTGTGAGACCGCAGAACACCTGTGCACCCACGCAGGACAGCGTGGACGCTGGTCGCTGACGGACCGGAGGAGCTCACCAGGCAGACAAAGCGGATAAATTATTCCATCCTGAGAAAAGGCAAGAACATACCGAACTCTGCTGACTCTCGGAAATGGTGAGGTGGCAAGGTACAGGGGCCTGGGGGTTGGGTTAAGGAAACAGCTAAGAATAAGGCTGGAAAAGCTGTGAGAAGAGCCTGTACTATAAGACCGGCAGACTGCAAACTCTAAGCACTGGAGAACGAGGCAGGAAATGGGAAGCGGGCCGGTGAGCACTGGGTGATGGGGGACGACCTGCCCCCCCCCACTCCCCACTCCCCGGGGGCGTGCCCAGCCTCAGTTGACTGCTGCCGCAGGAAGGCAGGCTCAGTGCTGCTAGATCTCCTGACGCTTCCAGTGAGGTGGATAATGTGGACTTCTGTGGGAATGCTCTTGATTTTTAAAAAATGTCAACAAGCATGTCCAGTTAAAAAAAATTTCTCCTGCACAGCCTAAAAACTGATGCATCCCATGGAATAAACTTGTCTGCGAGTTTGTACCCTCTGCGGAACACAGAGTCAGTGGGCTTAGAATTCAGACAATGGAAAAACACGGAAAGGGAAAGATCATATTTGGATTCCTGAGCCAAACACATACTGGGGCTTGAGGGTGACAAAGGCCAGAAAGAACACAGTACTGTCTATTTTTCTTGCTACTACTGGCATGTCACTAATCTCCCTAAACTGAGTGGCTTACAGCAGCGACAGCCACAGAGGCCCCGGGGCAGCCAGATGGGCTTCCTCCGTGGCTCAGGGCCCCGGCCCCAGTGCGCCAGCTCCACTCTGACAGCACGAGTGTGAGGGCCCCTCGTCAGGACAAGCCCTCCCGAAGTCCTGACACACCAGCACAGCGAGACAATGGAAGGACTGTTGTTCTACGACGTTGTCAGTGAGGGCTTGAAGGAAAGTGAGGAAAATGTTACTGGAAGCTAGAAGACAGGAGGAGCCGCTGTGCAGTGACAGTTTGGCAACAGTGATGCGGGCGGGAAAGTGAGAAATGAAAACGTGAACGACGAACTCAGTGATGTAACTAAAAAGGTTTCCAGGCAGAATACTTAAAGTGACAACCTGGGTTCTGCCTGCTGCCTAAGATAAAATGTGAGCACAGAGAGAAGAGCTAAAGAACACACTGTTAGGTATAAAACTGTTTCTCATTTCCAGCCTCCCCAGATGTCACCCAGTTCTCAAATCAAGAAATGGCTTCAGAGCAAGGATCAAACCCCGGCCTGACTGTCTGACACTTTGCTAAGACTTCAGAACGATCAAAAGCACTGTCTCCTAGACACTTTCAAATGGACCTGAGGCCTTCTAAGGATCTTAAGAGCATACCTTGCAGAAACTCAACATTGAACAATAAAGCTTCTAAGAATCTTAAGGGCGTTGTCCCTCAGCAGTCTCACAAGGGACCCAAGGTAAGCACAGAATCTTGGGGTCATGGCTCTTGTCTAATGGCGTGAACCCAACAAGATTTACAGGAAACCCACAATTTTTAAAAGATATTTATACTATAAAATGATTGGCAGGTTAGACTAAAAAGAAACAGAGAATACAAAGTTAAACAAGCCCTCAGATCCCCAAATTTTTATGGGCAGGAAGTGATATGAAAAGGCTCGTTAACCACAAATGCTGGCTCTTTGTCATGAAAAAGCATGACTTAAAGAGCAGAACCAAGAGCTGAGAGAGAGAGAGCCCCCGAGAACAGCGAAACAGAGACGGACAACAAGGACCTGGCTGGAAGGCAGCACTGCTGTGGACCCGTGTCTCCCACGTAGGGCAGGCCTTTAAGGCAGCGGTCTCCAACCGTTCTGGCACCAGGAACCAGTCTTGTGGAGGACAGAGGGGCGCACAGAGGGACAAAGGTTCTCCCCGCTTCGGTGACCTTCGCCCACTGTGGGCTGGGGGTGGGGTGATGGGAGGAGGAACTCAGGTGAGAATGGGGGTTGGGGTGCCCTGCTTTAAGGTACCTGTCCTCCTGCTGTGCTTTGGGTGGGTATTGGGCAGATACTTAAGAGCACTTAAGATGCTATTCTCAAGGAACTAGTTCTGAGGAGTCTCGATGGTACCCAGGCCCGACTTAAGTGCCCAAAGCCCCTAATGGAATGAGACTTCTGGAGGGGCCTGGACGGGCAAGAGTGTATTTTGCCCATGAGAGAGATGTGAATTATTGAGGCCAGATGGTAGACCATGGCAGAGTGTTTTTCCCAAAGATGCCCAGAACAGTATCTCCCATCCCACATGTTCTTCCAAAAGCGTGCCACTTCACTGTGAAAAGATGGAGAGTCTAGTGCCCTCTCCATAAATCTTGGTGGGTTTGTGACTCACTTCTTCCAACAGAACTAAACAACGTGGCTACCAGGGCCCGGTCAGAAAAGGTGATGCAACTTCCACCTTGCACACTGAAAGCTCACAACTGGTGCCTTCCGCCGCCACGTCAGCAGTCTGGCTGCGTGAAGGCCTCCGTGCTGTCCGGGGCCCAGACGAGGCCGGCCCCATGCAGAGAAGGCCTGACTGACTGCAGCTGCCTGAGACCAGGACCCTGGCCCACAGGAACTTAATAAACTGGCCATTGTCTTAAGCTGGTAAATGTAGGTTTATTTGTTACATAGCAACAGATCATCAAAGTAAAGATAGTCATAAAGTGACTTACTGAATTTCATTCTCGTTTCTGTATACTTAGTAATTCTTTGAAAACTAGTAGGTCAGAGTTGATACCGCTTACCATAAAAGCAACAGACTCCACCACACTCGTTTCTCGGTCAGTGTTTCCTGTGGGCATGCTGGGCCTCCAAACACTCAGATTTTAATTTATTCTTACCAATTTTTTCCACCTAACCATGTTATTACTCATTAAAATACCAAGAAGAAAAAAAATTCCATTTCTAATAATCACAGATAAGTGGCTACGGCTAAATCTTAGACCTTTTTGCCCGTGATTCATATTAACATTTTTTGACCTCTTAGAATTAATTCAATGCTTATCTAGTTCTACTAAAATCTGGCATTTCCTTTTTCTAGAATGTAAAAGGGCAGAAGAAAGGAATGAGAATATGAAAATGTTCTGTAGGCAATTAGAACAAATTTAGAGAAACAAAGACTTTAATAATTCCGTAATAACAATGCAAAACACTGGGTGAATTCAGCGAAGGACACACTTGTAGCAACTTCCTTATAATATTTTAACATCTTCTTGTGTGAAAAGAATCAAATTTGATAAATGTTGCTCTTCAGATGATGATAATGGGATTTTGTAACTTTGAAAACCCAACATGAAAGGGCAATGTCTTGAAAAAGAATGTTCTGGAAGCTAGAAGGGAACTATTCCGAAGCAGCAGCACAAAACAGAGAGAAGCAATTAAACTCCGTATTCCACTTTAGTCCTATCAAACCTCCAATATGGCATTTCCCCAAGTTAGGGTGACAATGAACAATGACAACAGCTAGGAGCCAAGAAAGCAGCATCCAATTTTGCTGCTATTGTCTCTGAGAACTAAAGCTCCTGCTGGAATGGGTGCCAAGCTGATCTGTAACTTTAGCTAATAAAGAAAACAATGGGACGCTCTGTCCTCGTTAGACAAATAACACAAACGAGAAAACACACTTCATGTAAAACCAGAAGGGGAAAAAAGAGAAAATAAATGTTTGGCACTGAAGCGGAGTCAAAGCTGCTCTGGATACAGCAGTAAGTTGCAAAGTTAACTTAACTGCAGAAGGAGGAGGGTTGAGAAAGAGAAAGAAGAGCGCACAGGCAGCTGGACCGACTCCAGGCAGGCGGCAGAACCGACCACTGGAACCAGAATTCTAACAGGCAACAGGGAAACACACTGCCACGGTCAGCTTTAGCTGCCAACCTGGCTGTGCCACAGGCCACAGTTATTCAACCAGACAGGGGCCTGGGGGTGTTGGCCAGGCATTTAGTGTTTATGATTAAAGTCCGTTGCTGACTTTAAACATGAGCAATTATCCTTGATCACTTTGGTGTACCTGATTCAATAGTTGGAAGGCCTGAACAGCTGAGCTGAAGCTTCTCTGGAGAAGAAAGTCCACCTGTGGACAAGAGCTTCCGCCGTGCCCCTGAGTTGCGGCCGGCCCTTCCTAGAGGCCTGCATTAGGGATTTCAGCCCTGCCTAGCCTGCCCCCAGACTCACATAAGCCGATCCCTCTCCTGCTGGGCTGTCTCTCTGCTTGTGGCCTGACTGACACACACGCTAAATCCAGCGACCCCGCCACTGGGACCGGCAAACAAAAGGCAGTTGGCAAGCAGAAGAGCAATACCAGTAACAGCATCCACTGGTTTTTGGTAATGGAATATGCTGATGTCCCCAAATGAAACACAAAGAGAGTTGAACAGGAAGGACAATAAAACAAGCAAACAAAAATAACTGAGGTGATATAAACTACCATAACTCAATACAAACTGTAGTCTTACCTTGTAGAAACACCCAACACAAAGATTAGAGGTTACTGGTTGAACGTCATTCTGTGGATTCTGAGTAATATGATCAACACCAGCGCTGTGGAACTCGTTTCGGCAAGAGCTAAATCTGCGCAGGGAACGACCCATGAAAGTTACCCAAACGAGCTGAGTTCCGTACAAGGGGAACTGCACCTGGGCTCTGCCACACTCTCCCACAGACTGCAATACAGGGACTATCTGAGTATTATGATTTCTCCAATCTCTCCCACAGACTGCAATACAGGGACTATCTGAGTATTATGATTTCTCCAATCTCTCCCACAGACTGCAATACAGGGACTATCTGAGTATTATGATTTCTCCAAGAGACCTGGGTTTTAAAACACAGGCATACAATTTATTTTATGTTTTTAAACATTTTAGGGTGACGTTTAGATGTCAGTACCAAGGAGCTCCTCACGAAAACTAACTGCCCTAACGACACGTTTTAGCTGTTTCTCAGCACGTCAGCAGAAGGTTCTCTGGAAAACCCCACGAACAGGATTTCCAGCATGTTCTCCATTAGCAAGGACCGAGTCTCCTCACCTCGAGACACGTAACTTCTTCACTATAAAAAAGGAACTAGAGAAAGCAGCCGGCAGCAGAGCCTCACGGGTTATCAGGGTATGAGGCTTAAAATGGAGGCACATTTATCCTTTCTGGTTATAAAATCCATACAATATCCACATTATGGAATAGTATGCAGCCAATAACAGGCATCAAACAGATCATCAAAAGGGAAAAAGCTAGTAGAGAACAAGGCATTCGTCACTGGTTAACATAAGAAGAAGGGAGGTACACATACGTTATTTCTAGATGCAACTGTATGTGCACAGGGCACGTCTAGAAGAACTTACAGGACTTGGTGATGGCGTCTGGGTTGAGCGGGGGACTTCTTCCTCACTACACTGTGTACCTTAGGGAACCCCAATAAGTAGCACCCCTCTCCCCCTCCCTAGTTCTGAACTAATTTAGAAATAAGACCAATGAGCATAGAGGGGTCAACATGTCACCCTCACTCCTTATAAAGGTGATATTTGAGAACGTGGCCTTACATGCTGAGCCAGCAACCTTTCTTGATGAAGTAACTGACCCCTGCATTTAGACAAGACTTACCGCACCTACCCAGCCCCAGCAAGGATGACCGGCACATTCCTCCCTCACCCGGCAGGGCCACAGTGACTGACAGCACCTCTCTCTCTGAGCAGGCTGGAGAAAGGGAGCAAGGGGCTGGGCCACTCATGTCTGACTTCTCTCTCCAGACTCACCAATCAGATAAGTCACTGGGTGGAGGGAGGCCAAGAACACTTTGCTAAAGGAACACTGGCAGTATATCTTTTTGTATCATTTGAATTTTTATCATAATTATGTATAATGCTGTCAAAACCCCAATATTTAATAAGTAGAGACATACTTCTTTTAAAAAACTCAGACAACACAGTAGTATATAAAACAGAAAGTAAAGTAACCACTTCCTACTTCTAAAAAATGTTTAAAGATTGTGACTTGCCCCGAGGGGAAGGACTGATGGAAAGATGAGTTGCCAAACAAATTTTCAAGAAATGCAAATGCAAAAAACTTCTGAAACTTTGACATCACAATGGACTCAAAACAAGAATATTAACTAATGTTCATCAGCTTTTATTACAATAAATATAACAATTTTTAATATTCCTGACATTTTTAATATTTGATGTTTATGCAATGAATTCTGGAATAAACTCACCATAATAAACTATCGGTCCATCCCATGAAACTATCATCAAATTTTTGAACACACAGGGAGTGCAATGCTAAGAGTTCATGATTAGTAATGCTGTGCCTTTAAGTTTCTCTTAGCTAGGTAGATGAGTTTGTGTTCTTCCAAATTATGTCTACAAAATAATGGATTCTGCTGTTTTTGTTAATTTGGTATTTGCTACAAATTAAGAAATTTTGAATCTGGGAAAGCAGATGCCCTGGGGGGTAAGATGTAGTTAAATCTATTCTGAATCCTTATATTTAGAGTATCTTGTATTTAGTAAGCACCAAATATGAATGTTTTAAATAAATGCAAACATTTTCCTGCTGCCCACACCCCCAACAAAAAGCTTTGCCAAAAGAAAACCCTGCACCAGGAGGGAACTGCTCCCCACCCTCTTCCCACCATTTCCCCTTGAAGAGGGATGTCAGGGGCTGGAGATGTAGCGCCATAGAGTTAGTTACTGAAGGGACAGGAGGGGAAAGGCAAGTTACGACCCCATTATGTCCTGAAACTCTTTTAGACCTTCATGTCCACATTCCCCAGATCCAGGCCATAACTGAAGTTTGCTGCCATGAACAAAACCCTGGTCTGTGAACCAGCACCCCCTGCTGACTGACTAGTGCACGGGCACTTAAGAAATGTCAGTTGATCAAATGAATGAATGAGTAATTCTAGGCGAAAACACACAAGCACAGGATTGTTCTGGGCCGAGCCATGTCAACCTGCAACTCAAAGGCATTTTATCACGTCCCCAGAAAACATGACCTTTTGCCAGCATGGACCATGACATTGTCGTGACGGAGCTGAGATAGGTATCGGGAGGCTAAAGGGCTTGATTTATTCCACCTCCATAGGCGACACAGCAGCTGGTGTCAAGAAAACTCTGGGTCTTCCTCTAAGCACCTGAAAATCCTGAAAGGAAAGGCCTGACTCTAAATACCAAATAACAGCAAGGATGATGATAAAAATGGATGGGGCATTTGCCTCCGAGATGAGATATTATCACCGTACTGTGCTGGGAATAATTCAAAGAAGCAACCAGGGCCATGTGGGGTCACTGAAATCACAGTCCCTTTGCAGCCAGCTACTTCACTACCCTGCTGTCCGCAAAGAGCAGAGGAGACTTCAGATGGGAGTGCAGTCAGAAAGCAGCCCCCACACAGCGCTGGCTCACACTCTGGCTTCAGAGAGTGAAGGGTCTGATTCCAGCATGAGTCGGAATTAAGAAGAGCCCATGACTCCCCCACAAGGTCTACATGTGGAAACATGCCTCATATTTAAATTTCTACTGGTTCCCACTCCATGTGTCTTTACAGATCACTCCACCCACCTTATCATCCCATGTCTCCCTCATTCAAAAGTCTCAAAAATATGAGGAGACAAGGAATCCCTGCACGGTCGTTTCCACCGGAGATCAAAGCCTCTGAGGAGGATAAAACAGAACTGCCCAGACCACTGCCCGAGTCTGGGTGCTACAGCGTTCGGACCTCAGAGACACATCCTGGCTGCCACAGGGGCTGGCCACACTGCTTGATTCCTGGGTCAGAAAGGCAGCAGGATTATCACCTTACTCACTTGTGGTAAAGCGTTTTAAAATGGAAATATTCATAGATTCCTACAAGGTGAGCACAGTACAATGAAGCTTATTCGCCCACCAATGTTCTGCCACTGAGATTCCATCTTAACACCCGAACTCTCCTTGCTCCAGTGTTTTAAAGTAATCTTAGACATTGTACCATTTTGCCTGTAAATGCTTCAACACACCTCTCATAGACAAGGGCATTTTAAAACATGATCACGGTATCATTTTCACACACACCAAAATCACCACTAATTCCTCAGTGGAATGTGACATTGGCCTAAGTTCAATCTTGTCCCCTGTCTCAAAAATGTCTTTTTTAGTGTATTTATTCAAAACAGGATCTGAAGCAGCCCTACATGTGGTTCCCACTCTTACATTTATACACAGTTCATATGAGGGTCTGTCTTAGGAAGCTGGCCATCGCACCCCCTTAAGCAAGCTCTGATTTAGATGTTGCTTTTTCAACTGAAAGGACGGTATTAAGAACTTCATTGTTTTCCTATTGCTACCAAGAACCGCCACCCCCACGCAGATAACACGCGCGTCCTTCTCACCACTGGGAAAATTAGTTCTCTGTAATAAGTGAAAGTCGTGATAAAAGCTCCAGTGTACAAGTGCTCTAGACAGGAGTTTTATTTCTGGGGCAATGTCTCAACTGTGCTGCAATTCAATATGGAAAAGGGCCACAAATTCTGTTTTTGTTAGTTCATTTAGTACCAAAGAGAGACTGCCAGAGCAGCAAAATAAAAGATTCTGAAAAACTACATATTCTAATTCATGTATTTTCCAAAGAAAGACAGTATCTGTCCAACCGCGGACTTTAAAGAGAAACAAAGAAATAACATAGCTGTATATTTTCATGGGTTGAATTTTTTTCTTCCTTCTCCTTCTTTTTAAATAGGAGCTTCAGTGTCCTTCGTAGGGAGTCGGGAAGAGACAGCATCAACACAAGCGTTTCACAGGTAACCCAAGTCTCCCTGTGGGGTATGATCCTCCTCTTCTCAGGATCCAATCCTCTCATTATGCCTGCTAATCAGGAGTGAAACTACGTACATTTGAGTACCATCATCTTTCTTTTTCTGCCTAATCCCAGTAAGAGTCCAACAGCAAAGTTGTAGGTAGCTAAGAATGGAAAGGCAGAAGGCACCCAGAAAATACAGACAATGAATGGATCATTAGTTCTTGAGTCGGAGGCTGTGTGTGTGGTGGGCGTTGGGGGACCAAACACTCCCAGGGTACTTTTGCACTCACTCGTCTCAGCTGTCACTCCTGTGCAGAGGGCATCCACTCTTCCTCTCCAGGCCACACCCTGCTGTGACCTATAGACATGGACACTCATCTACCCTACATCTCCATTTGACATGAGGCATCCACTGAGCATGGCAAGCCCAACACATCAAAACATTCAGCATCTTCCCCTGTAAATTGATTCCTCCTTCCTCCCAAACAGTCTCCGTAGAAAGCAGGAAGTCAACCTCAGTTTTTCCCAAAATCTCCCATCCCCATGAAAACCTTTCAAAACCTAAGTCGCATCAACTTGGCTTCTTAAATCTCTTCTACCTATCCTCTGCCTGCTCTACCTAAAGTCCTATCCATTCTCACCTGGACTAAACACCAGCCTATGAACCTGGCCGTGGCTTCCAATCTTGCCCCTCTAAACCACCCTCCATGCTGCTGCCAGGGTAACCTTTCTAAAGGCAAACTAAGCCATCGCACATTTCTGCTTAAATCCTTATCACCGTTCCCCCAGAGCTTCCAGGAAACACACAGACACACCCCTCAACTCATCAAGAGACATGACAGTGTTTGCTCTGGCCCCTACGCACCTTCACAGCCTCACCTCTGAACATCTTCTCTCTGCTTCAATCACACAGACAACTGTTCTTCCAATACATTTCCAAGTATTTGCCCATGCTGGTCCCCCCACTTGAGATACGCTTCCTTGCCTCTGGCGAAGGAAGACTGCCACATGTCCTGCACAGGGTAACAAAGGCACCGTGTCCTCGATGCAGACCTTGTCCACCTCACCCTCTGCCCTCATCTACAGGCCCCAGCTCTCCGTGCACCGCGTCATCATAATCGTTATCCTGACCAAGTCCTCCCCTGGTCTGTGGGGCCTCCACCCCTGAGTCACCCCGGCCCAAATCCGTCCTGTCAACTTGCATTCTTCTCCGAGGTTACATACAGGATAAGACTGACAAGTCTTATCTCTGTAGCCCTACCACAGTCCTGGAACTTGACCATGAAGAGTAAGTGTGCGCCGAATGTGTAACTGTCTTTGTGAACCACCGCCCTCTAGCATCCTCCATGACGCACACCCTACCTCACTCGTCTTTCTCCTCTGCCACATCGAGCTTCTGAATATACACAAGTCTCCCCTGATCAAACACCTTCTCACATCCCAAGCCATGAAGGTCTCTGCCTGCCCTTCACTGTAAAACTTTACAAAATTACCTAACTGAACCTCCTCACCATCTTTTTACTCATTAAATCTTACTGTCCAGCTCCACCCTTTATTGTTAAAACTGAGCTAAATCCAATGTCCTTTTATCAGACCTCATCCTCATGACCCTCTCTGCAAACTTCAGAAGACCTGCTGACCACCTCCACCTTCTCAGTTCCTGTGACAGCACTTTCTTTTTGTCCTCTAGCAGCCCTCCCCTCCTCCACCTGTCCCTGAACTGTTCCCCCAGGACATCTCTACCTCACAGTAATGTCCTCCTTGGCAATCGCATCTAATCACATGCTTTCCATAATCATCTCCATGGAGAACAGTGCCAAATATAGCTCTCTTCGTAGATAGTCTCTCCTGAGCGACACATGTCTGTCAACCTACAGGACACCTCCAATGGAAGTCCCAGTGAAACGTCAAACTCAAATAGATGCCAACACACTTACATCCATCTTCCGTCCTAAAGGTCCCTGCTACCTTCCTTCTATCCACACAGCCTCGGAGTCTTTCTGTTGCCTCCCTCCTGTGCTCTGTCTTCCACATCCCATCACTCACCAGGTTTTTCGAAATCCAGAGCTTCGGCAGCACTCACTCTTGTTCCTTCCTCCCTGCACCTCTGCCCCTTTTCTAGTCCAGACTTTCATTATTTCATACTTAGGTGTCTTTAACAACTTCTGCCCGCCCGTATCTCCACCTTCAGACTGTCCCTCCTCCTTCCCCCTCCCAACCCGACATCTATAGTCGTGTCCCTGACTACAGGGCGCCCCTGACCGGTCCCCACTGCTCACAGCGCCACCTCTCAAGCCCATGGCTTACGATGTAAGCCTCTACACATTCTGGGCCAACCCAGCTTTAAAATCTCACTTGCTATTGCTTTTCTTCATACAGGCTTTACTCCAGCCTAGGAGTTCTCAAATATGCCTGACTGTACCACTTACCTAGGTCATTTGTTAAAAATTCAGATTTCCAGGCCCATGACCCATGGAGGCAAAACTTCCAAAGGATCTTTGGCACAAGCTTAAGGCCCAAAAGGAAGGAGCTTTGGGGAGTAGGTGTGGGGGCGGGGGGAGGGCGGGCAGGAGAGAACGGGAGAACTAAAGAAACAGGCTAAATTTAGCTGATTGAATTATCCAAGTTAATTTGTCTCCTGCAGTACTGAGAGCAGAATCGGAAATCAAATTGTGGTGGTAGGGGAGAAAAAGAAGAGGGAAAACGTGCTCAAATCCCACCATCGTCCGAGAGCTTTACCCAGGCTTCTGGCCACTTGGGTGGCTCTCCTTTAATCACGGAACTTCCTCAAAAATCGCCTATACCCATTTTATGTACATAAATGCCTATGAACAGGAAGAATATGCTTTTCTTGTCCTTGTTAGAATATGATTCCCTAAATCATGATGACAGTGAAATAAAATCTATTTAGAATCTGGGAGTAAAGATCTTAAATCAATAGGTGTTATCTCCCCAAGAAAAATAACTGAAGGAGAAGCCTTACTACTCTCAGTATAGGTCCTACTGCATTTCATTTTAAGCATTAATTACAATATCTATTTAATTGTTAAACTTACGGTTATAGTGTTCAGGTTTATGTAGTTTTATATTTTTCCCACCACACACAAACTATGCTTTTTAATCTAACTGTATCACAATACATTTTAAATTACATTGGTTAAGATTTTTAGAATATAAAATTCACATTTATTATAGAAAATTTAGGAAATAAGAGAACAAGGACAAAATTACAATCCTTCTACAGTACAACATAGCTGTTGCCAACAAAAAGGCTTTTGCATGAAACAGATTTGACACTAAGTTCCAACTTGACCACTCACTGGACATCACCACTTAGCCTAAGCCTTGGTTTCCTCACCTGTAAAACTGAGTGGTAATGCCTACCTCAACAGGTTATTCATGAGAACAAATGAGATAATGTGTGTAAAACATTTAGGTCAGTGCCCAAAACATAGCATGTCTAAAAATTCTGGTTTACATTTAATTATGCCCTGGAAAAAAAACAAAAATTGGGTGTATCTTCAGCTTTAAAAACCCTCAGAGAATGAATCACTGAGGACTGCATCTAAACACATGGAGTTTAAAAACCTACTGCAGACTTATCTACTTTCTTAGAAATGTGGCCTAACGTAGCTATTTTTGGATTATTGAGATCAGCATTATGAACACTGATAATGAATGAATGAATGAAGATGGCACCAGGCCACAATTTTTCTCTAAGGTCTTCATACAGGAAGAAGGATGTGGCACTCAGGTTATAATGTTATAATGAGATTTAAATTATTAATGATAGAATGTCTGAGTTAAAGATAAACTTCCTTATGAGAACATTTTTCATATTTACATCCTGAATTTTATATACATATAGTCAGTGAGCATAGAAAGAAAAATCTTGCGACAGATACAATTGTGTAAAAAGTACAGGGGAGAGAGAAAAGCAAGCTGCTACCTTACTACCCTAGGACTCTTCCTTCTCACCACACATTACTACGTGTCCTTGTCCTGCTATACTCGACTTGCTAACACCAGCCCGGGTACCAACCAGTAAACCATTTCCTCCCTCATTCCAAAACTGCTCAGGTAACGCACTGCACTCAGAGATGACTTCTTTGAAAACGCTCAAATTTTACTGCATCATTGCTGACGACTGCTTTTTAACCACTCAAAACCCTTTCCACACCACACTTACCTGAAATGTAAGGACCCCTTCTGAAAATGCACACAGGTGACTGTATTTCCTTAAGTATCCATTTCACCTTTTCACTAAGTCTGGTTTTTTACTTTTTTTTTTAAATTGTTGCTCAAGTACAGTTTTCACTAAGTCTTAAAGCATTTTCAGAAAGGAACCCTTCTCAGGTAGGTCCCACAGAACAGATACTGGTCCAGCTTGTTCCGCCCTGAATCCCAGAGCCTGGAACACTAACTGGCGTGGACCTGGTGTTCGGCCAAGACCAGTGGAATGAACGCACGCACGCAATCATTAAATGCTCGCGTTTATATCAGCACGGTATAGGATGCTGCTTTAGAGCATCTGATTGAATCATTGTCTAGAAAGGTATGAAATTCAGTACTTGTGAAGTATTGCCTGTGTGCTTTTCATTTTACAAACATGTCTCCAGTACCGACAAGAGCTGTACAAATGGGTATTACAGATCGGATTTGAAAATGGAGTCATTTTAGAAGCTAAATGATTTACTGGATGCTTCAGAGCAAGGTAACACTAACCCTTTCTCAGAATTCATAAAAGGTAAATGAAATGATTGTATAAAAAATACTACTAAATGATCATTAGATTTATTCTTCTTTACTAAAACACCCCAAACTAAAACAGTGCCTAGCATTTGTAAGCATCCAATAAATATTTGACTTTTTAATTAAGTGTATATGTTTTAGTAATAAAAATGAATATTTGTTGCAAGGGAAGGAGGACGTGAGAAAGGACAGGTTAAGTGCCCATTTTCTCATTCAAGGTCTACACGTTTGCTTTACACTATGTGTGTTATCTTTTACTTGCCCTTATAGGAAGACTAGAAATCCATTTCCATCACGAGGTGATTTTGATACTTCACCTTACTTTACCACTTCCTGGCCAGCTTATTAGGGTAACTAGAGAGAGACTCTACTGTGTCCCAGAAGCTGAACATGGTAAGTTAACACGCCTTGTTCTCCTCAGTGGGATACTGTCCATGGCATACTCTCAGGTATAGTTCCTGTGCCCGTACGCCCAGTAAGTATCAGGGATGCCCTATTCACCAGGGAGTGGCTGTCCTGCCTCCCCCACACCTCCACCTGAGCCATTTTGTCTCCTGCCTTTATCTCCCGCTTTCATTTTTGCTGGCTGCAGCTCACTTGTTGCCACTCCACCACCAAGCCCGAAAGTTAATTTCCTCATTTCTTTTGTGTTATTATTTTTTATTGTTGTTCAATTATAGTTGTCCCCATTTCCCCCCCATTACTCTCCTCCACCCTACCTACCTCTACCTCCCACTTTTAATTCTCCCCCCCCCCCCCCCCCCGCACTGTCTTCGTCCATGGGTCTTTTATACATGTTTCTTGACTTGACCATTCCCCTCCTTTTCCCTGTCATCCCCCCCTCCTCCCCTCTGGTCACTGTCAGTTTGTTCTTTATTTCCATGTCTCTGTTTATATTTTGCTTGCTTGTTTGTTTTGTTCATTAGGTTCCATTTATAAGTGAGATCATGTGGTATCTGTCCCTCACCGCCTGGCTTATTTCACTTAGCATAATGCTCCCCAGTTTCATCCATGCTGTTGCAAAGGGTAGGAGCTCCTTCTTTCTTTCTGCTGCATAGTGTTCCACTGTATAAACGTACCAGTTTTTTGATCCACTCATCTACTGATGGGCACCTAGAATGCTTCCAGCACTTGGCTATTGTAAATTGTGCTGCTATGAACATTGGGGTGCATAGGTTCTTTTGAATTGGTGTTTCAGGATTCTTAGGGTATAATCCCAGTAGTGGAATTGCCAGGTCAAAAGGCAGTTCAATTTTTAGTTTTTTGAGGATAATTTCCTCAATTCTTTTTGCCTCCTCCTATGATTGCCTTTTACTCAAAAATTTACTGCACAGATTGTGTTTTCCAACAGGATCACTGGATCTCCCATACCACAGGCTCTTTCTACAATGTGCCATTGACACTCCTCGTAGAACCTACATTCCCTCCTCTTCAATCTGGGTAAGCCTGCAACTGCAGAAGCAGCGACGCTACGTGCCTTCCTAGGATGGGTCATGAAAGGCCACGGAGTTTCTGCCTGGTACACTTGGAAAGCTTACTCTAGGAACCCAATCACTATGCGACAAGAAAGAGAAACCACATGGCAAGGCCACATGTAGATGTCTAGCCAACTACCCCAGCTGACATCCCAGACAACCAGACAACAGCCATCTTCAATTTCCTCCAGCCATGTCAGCGGGCTAGCCTCGGGAAGCCACCAGTCACTCACACCCGCAACTACATAGGAGAGCTCAAGCAGGATCCACCTGGCTGAGCCCAGTTATGCTGCAGAACCATGAGAGATAATAATAAAATGACTACTGCTGAGTTAAACCTCTACGTTTTGGGATGATCCATTATACAGCAATAGATAACTAGTAGATAATAATCAACATGGTCTAATACAATATGTGCCTTAACATCTGCAGAGTGAAAATACCAATCCAAACATCAGTGGGCTATTATAATGAAGAGTTCATCTCTTTATTAACTTTGTATTAATTAATGTCTACTACTTGGTTGCTAATTTCATGCTCCAAAGAGTGGTCCTATTACTTTATTCCCCAATTTCTAAAGAGAGAGCTATTCTGGAAACCTGAAAATTTCCAAAATCTGATTTTCAGAAAGTTTCTATTTTACTGTAGTATTTATCAAACCCTCAGCTATACCCTTTAAAGCACTGAACTTTATACAAAGCTAACCATACACCTTATTCAAGTTCTTGATAATTTATGTTTTTCTTAACACCAATCTATAGCAAAATAACGTAATTCAAATGACCTACACCCATCGGTTTCACTGGATTGAGAATACTAGGTTGATATGGACCTTCATAATTTCTTCACGTCACAATGACTTCGCATTACCCAGATGTGGTGGCCCAAGAAAGTTGTTTTTTTAAATACCATAACAAACATACAAAAATTATAAGAGGAAACAAACATCAGTTCACACCAACACTACAAATTCAAAGAAGTTATGCCGGATTTGCTTCCAAGAAAACTCAAGAGACATGGGTCTCCACTGCTTTTGACTGCCCTGCCCATTTCAAGTAGAAGTTTGAAAAGTGAAATGGCCAGAGACAAGGCTGCACAGGGGAAAAGGGAAAACACAAGGGCCTGAGCGATTCCTAGATGGGTAATCAGCCTCTGAAAAGTCAATAGTAGGCAGGGCCATGAATCAATTTTTCAGTTTATCGTGGCTAATTGAAAATTTTGCTGACTATATCAAGGTTTATATTGCATCCAAAATTGAGAAACTTGAAAATCTTTACAGCAGAGAAGTTCAAGACCAAACAAAGGCCTACTGAAGTCTAAGCAATTGAGGACCACATTAGAAGGGAAAGCAGGCCAGGGTGGACATTCACAGCTGTCCTCCCGCCAGGGGTGGGGAGCATGCCAACCCAAGTCGGCAAGAGAACTGGGGTCAAGCTTAGGCCAACAGAGCCACATGATCAGGATGAGGCGTGTCAGCATTCTGGACCTCAGTTTCCTCATTTGTTCACCTATTTAAAGTGTACAAGTCAATGGTTCTTAGCATATTCACAGAACTATGCAAACATCACCATAGTCAATTTTAGAAAACACTTTACCAGCCCCCAAAGAAACCCCCTGCCCATGAGCAGTTGCTCCCATTTCCCCCTGGCCTCCAGCCCTGGCCAAACACTAATCTACTCTCTGTCTCCATGGATTTGCCTGTTTGGTACATATCACAGAAAATCACTCAATGCAGCATTGCTTTTTCCCTTCATCAGCTGATGATGCCTGGGTTCTTTCCACTTGGGCTCTTATGAAAGACGCTATGAACATTCGTGTACAAGTTTGGTGTTTTGTCCTCAATATGAACATAGGGGTGGAATTTCTGAGTCATACATTCCCCTTCTGAGGAACTGTCAGACTTTTTGTTCAAAGCAGCTGCACCATTTCACATTCCCACCAGCAATGTAGGAGGGTTACAATTTCTTCACATCCTTGCCAACGCATGTTGTCTGTGTGTTTGATTAGTAGGCCAACCTACTGGGTATGAAGTAGAATCTCACTGTGGCTTTGATTTGTATTTCCCTGTCTTGGATTATCTTATTTAATCCTCAAAACGACCTTAGGAGGTAAGAACCAATCTTTATTCCTATTTGGTAAACAAGGAAGCTGTGGACTGGAGAGGTTAAGCCACTGACTCAAGGTCAGAGTCACATGCAGACTCTGCACCCCACAGAGGTCCCTCTAATGCACTGCAAACTACAAGGCCTCTCAAGACCCTAAAAAAGTTGAATAGGACGGCCCCTCAAAGGCCCTTCCAGCTCTGACTTTCTGGATCATAAATTTATACTGTTTAAAAATCTCTTCTCCAGGTGAATTTTCTCTTTGGCCTCGAGAGCAGGAATGTTTGGACTTCTTCTAAGTTGGAGGTTTGTGTTCGAATCATAAAAACAATGAGGCTACAACCTCATCACACTGGCACACAACCAAGTCTGAGGTTCACCTGAAGCAAGTACAAAGGACTTAAGACTGTGGTTAAACGATACAAAATTGCCTGTATTCAACCTTTTTGGAACTCCAGAGATGGAAATTTCAGGTTTCATGTGTATTTTGCAAACTAACCTTACTCCTGGGCTTTGCTTTCTTGTCCTGATTTTCCCTTTATCTCCTTTTTGTCATCTATCCAATTTTACCCAGCCCCTTGTTTGCATCTTCATAAACCATCGCTAATCTTCTCTGAAATCAAGTGGAGTAGTAGTAAAGAAATAAACACACCAAAATGGTTTTAAGTGGGCTTCAAATGGTCCCCTGCTACAGGCCCTGTCCTTAGAGTCTGTATTTTCCTAGGCAAACTGTTCTCTAAGAAGAAAAAACAATGCACTTCCCTGTACCTCGGCAGGAGGGAAAATGCTTTTATAATATTCTAAATTAGGTAAGCTTTCCAAAATTGTTTGGGGAAGGAGAAAGACAGGTAGTTACCACCCGGCAGGATACGGAGAAGAAAGCAATGATTCATCTGTACACTTATGAATACATGGAAAGGTTATTTCTCCTAGAGTATCTCTTTGCGATTTTCCCCTTTTATTTATATAACAAAATTTCTTGGTACTTCTTGATGACTGAATGCTGCTACCGAAGGCCTCCACTAACTATAAGAATTTGACGCTGCCTAGGAAAAGAACTCAACCCTTCTGTAAACTTTCTTGTCTTATATAAAGTGTTGATTTAGATTCCGCGACGGGAACCCATGCTTTAACACAGCTCTTCCGTGTGGAAGACTTACCTTACCTAAGGAGATAACGGCACTAGTGCCAACGGCTACACTGACTCAAATGAAAAACTACAAACCACAAATGCCAATCACTTCAGCATTGACTGAAATAACTATGGCTTGTCTATAGAAATAACTGCTATGTAGTCACTAAAAATTATACTCACACCAGCTGACATGGGGAAAGAGCTAACTCTTTTATTGAAGAAAAGCAAGGTACCCAACAGCTGTAACAGGGTGAGGTCGTGTGTAAAGCTGTACACAACTGTCTGAGTGTGTGTGTGTGTGTGTGTGTGTGTGTGTGAAGAGATAACTGGCAGAACATATACAAGATGTCAGGGGCAAGTTTTTCTGCATAGTGACATCTCAGGGAGTTTTTATTCATCTGGCACTTTTCTGTATCACTTTTTTCCGCATAATAAGCATGGATTATTTTTCACCAGAACAATAAATCTATTTTCCTCAGCAGATTAATAAAGAACCCCACAATGTGCAAAGTGTTGTCCCAGGTGTGAAGAAGGAATACAAAATGAGATGAAGAAAGCAAAGAGCTCCCCAGCAGCTGGTGATCCTGCGTGAAAGGCCAGACATCGCCGAAGAAACAATTAAGTTACAAGTAAGATAAGATGGAGTTTCAACGTGAGTACAGGGTGCACAAACCATAAAAACTCAGAAAAGAAAAGCAACGTAAACTGTGAAGCTGAGAACCCGTAACAGAGAGGAGTTTCCTGTGCATTTGGGAAAAAATTGAGAAGCAGTAGAATAGACTACCAGGGAGTAATGTTTTCATAAATTCAGAAAACAGGTAAAAATCTATATATATTTCCCAGGGCCACTAATTAGGGCTCCTTTTAGTTTAGCTAAAGCTTAGCATCCTGCCTGAATAGTACTGGGAGGTGAGGGTTCAAAAAACCATGATGTTTGGAAGATAATTTGGCAATATCTACCAAAATTATATATACATACACCCTTTGATACACCCTGTACTTCTAGTTTGAGTATTCATCCCACAGAAAAACTCAAACACATGTGAAAGGACACGTATACAAGAATAATTAATGAAGTATTATTTGTGATTTCAAAACTTTGGAAACACCCAGACACCCAACAGTAGGGAACTGGTTAGATAAATGGTAATATGTCTTATACTACCTTATCTATATTAGGTAGAGATAAAAAAAAAAAGAATGAGGGAAGTTGTATGCAGGTGTGGAAATATATTCAGTGGAAAAAGGCAAAGCCAAGAACTGAAAATGAGTAAAAACTAAGACTCTATGTTCATATTGGGCAGATAAACATATGAAAAAAATTTTCAAAAAGGTGACTCTGACAGTGGTAGGCAGGCTGATTTTCAAAGTGCTCCTTCATTACAAGTTTCACTGTCAGAAAACCCGTTAATACGAGAATAAAAGAACTCAATTCATTCTGCACTCCAAATAGTATCGCAGCCTTCCCATGATCTTCCCCAACTTGACTTTCACTGGGAACAAAACCAGGCCTCTGCTCCATTAGGTACAACACTGCTCAACAATTCAGCAAACTGCAAACCAGCTCCAGCCCCTGTAGGTACCTTGAACTCTTTGTATAAAACAAAAAAGCCAGCAGATCAGGCCTCAGAACTCCCTTCTTCCAGTGCCCACACTTCAGAAAATCCCCACAACCTGCTGTGGTCTTATTGGCATAAAAATAAAGGGTCTTGGGAAGGGAGTCTGGGCTTGTAAATCAATTTCAAATGCAAGCTTGGACTGACAAGGTGCAGCTAGCAAAACCTGCAAAATTAAAGGGAAATTTTTAAATAAGCCAACATTATTTCTTAGAGGAGCTTGCATCTGCAGGCAATAGCAATTGTGTCTTTTAGAAGGATTGCATGAAGGGGTACACACATTTAATTGAGATTTTTAAAACCAGGGTCTGCAGGATTCATAACCAAAATGGCAAGACCTTGTGTGAGTAATGACTCCAATTCTGGGAGAAATGAAATCGGCTGTGTCCTATTGAAGGGCTGTATTTATTCTAGACCTTCGCTTTGGCACTGAAATTTAAGATACGAATGCTGTCTTCCTTTAGAGAACAATGAGGATTTTGTTCAAGGCAGTCTTGCCTTCCTGTCCTAGCGCACGGATTTTGAGAACAGTAATATATCAAGACTGATGTATGTCTAAAGTAATGATATTCAGTGTGGAGGAAAGGCTACATAATATTTTTAAAACATTAGCTTTAGAATCAGACTGCCTTTGTACAAATCCCCAATCTAACACCAGCTGTGAGACTCCAGACAAATTATATTCTATGCGTCTCGGTTTTCTTATCTGCAGTATGGAGAGTCATTAGTACCTGCCTTATACAGATCTTGTGACGACTCAATGAGAAATGTCAGTCAAGCATGTGGCACAGTATTTGGTCTAGTTTAAGCTCAACAAAGCTGAGATATTATTGCTGTTATTCTGGTTACTCTTACGGTTGTTACCTCCTCTCCTACTGACTATGCATATGTAAGAACTAAAATTTGAAAGAATAGATTATATTCCAGGTTAAACTGCACCTGGGTTAAAGCTTATCCTGTAATCCAGAATCATAAAATACATGATAATATAAAACTCACTCAAAAATAATGAAGGAATCATTGTGATGATCCGCTAGTTTTATACTAGTTGAGTCACTTGGAGAATGGCAGTTATGTCACGTTAAATGTCTTTACCTATAAAAATTATCACAGTTAGTGACTTTACCATAAACATCTATTAGGATTCGTGGCACTGCTTACAAAATACTTCTAAAGTAATCTTTGGTTAACTTCATGGCTATTTAATCGAAAATCAGAGGGTGACTGAGATTTTATCCTCAGGCTTTATTCTCAAATATTGCAACCTTTGCTTTTTTCTGATTCTAATTCTCAGACGAGTAACTTTACAACATGATGAATTGGTCTTCCAAAAACCCCTGGGTTGAACTTGGGTGCTCTTCTGAAATGCAGCTTGCCACAGAGAAACCTCTGGGAACGTGGAGCTTTCCTGATGATGTCTCGCCTCCCTCACCACGCCCCTCCCTGAAAGAAGAAAGCTGCTGTCCTGAAAGACCCGAGACTAATCACACTTGCTGCTCAGCAAGTACCACCTGTTTGCCAGCCTCTGAAAAGCACTTAAGGGTGGGATCCGCTGGAACATTTCTTCTTATCAGGGAGCTGCCCTCAAAGAGAGGAAATCTTTACTCACTGACTGGCTGCTTGACCTTAAAAAAACCACTTCACACCGATTATGGACCTACAAAGTATGTTCAACTTTGGAACATACAAACTGCCCGGTGTAACATTTAGTCTTTTGTTTGCCTTGAAGTTACATTGAATAGTAAAATAAAAATATGTGCAAATAAAACCCACACTGAGGGACGTTATTGGAAATTTTACTCACTTTCACATTCTTTATTAATGCACCAAAAGTGGTAATAGGTACTGTAACTCTGCCCATGGTGACTATGTCCAGTGACCACACAGAAAGAAACACTTTTATACTTTCCTCAGCTTCCGGTGAACAAGGACCAAAGAATCCATGGTGACTCCTGCTTCTGTAATAGTGATACTACTGTTGGTGAGTCCAGTCCCTGTTTCCCAACGTGTGCAGTCAGACTTTGCAAACCGACTGTTTTTAGGTATTCTCTTCCTAATTCAGCACTATTGCTGTTTCAGCAAGTTTGGGAAAATCCTACTCACTGCAGAATGTGCTGGAGGAGCTAGCAAGAGGATGTGACCGCCAGCTGACCTGTGAGCTGGGCCTGGGCACCGGGGGCATTCAGAGGCTCCTCCCTCTCCTCTGCTGAGAAGGTCCCCTCTCCCCGCTGTTCCCACAGTGGCAGCAGTGTTCAAGGTCACATCCTTGAGAAGACCATGTGGCGTGGAGACTGTCTGGACGGTAGACACAACTGAACCCCGCTGAGGCCTCTACATAAACGTTTAAGATTCTGGCAGGCAGGGGTGCACAACTACTCATCATGTGACCACCCAAGACAAGCTGGGAAGGAAGTTTTCTTGCTTATTAAATGCGCCACCTATCAATCTGGACCCGTCTGCCTCTCCTTTCGGTCTCTTCCTGCCCTCTGAGTATGGGGCTGGTTTCAGATTCCACCCAGGAAGATCCCGGAAGAAACAAGATGCCATTACATTCCCCGTCACACACTTTCTAAGAGGCCCCCTGGCAGTACAGAGCTTCATTCATAACTGCGGGAGGTACCGGTAAATGTATCACCACGGCGAGCGCACAAAGGGTCTGCGATGTCTTGACCCCTCGGTGCAGCAACCTGTGACCCACTTCGAGAAAACTGCCTTTCTCCAGTGCCCACACTCGCTGTAGCTCAGCCAGGACGCAGCACGTGTGCTAATGTTGCAGAATTTAAAAGACTTAGGGGGCATAAAGTGTGCTTCTCTCTTCAGAAGGTCTCTTCTTTGGTTTGTCAGAAGCAAGGAATCACTATTCAACTCATTAACCTTTCTGAATGAATCAATATGTATTATTGATGCATATTTAAATACATACTGTGAACATCTCATCTCATCATACAACCAGAGCAGAAGTGCATTCTGTGGAGGTGCACTGTCTCCTTTAACTCTAGGTGAAGGATACAGCATCACACATCAGGTTTTCAGAAAAAATAAGGAAATAAAACAAGCTAAATATGCGGCACACTTACCCTGTCTTAGGTGCTGACTGGGGCGGCGTCCCATTTAATAACCACAACTCAGCGATGCAGGTACTGTTACTAACACCCGTCTTCAGGTAAGGAAACAGAACTGTGAACAGGTCAGGTAACTGGCCCACCGTTTAATAGTGAACAGAGGTGCCACGACTCACTCATGTTGACGTCCGGTGTGTGATACACACAAATGAATATATGTATGTATCACACATGTAAGTTATGTCCCAGTCCTGCCACTACCACGAATTTTCTATCGTTTACCTCCTCTTAAAAAACAATAATACCTCAGATACATATCCCTAAATGTTTTATCATCAGTTTTGCTTGTTTTTGAGCTTCATAAAAATGGTATCGTTCTCTGCAGTCTTCGGCAGTGTGCTTGTTTTGTCAAGCGCTACGTTTCTGAACCTCCCTTGTTCATTTCCTCTGCTGTGTGACATACTGACGTGTGGGCACATGTCTGAGGATTCTCCTGCATAAGGCTACTGGGGTGGTTTTCCGCCTTTATAACTACAAACAGCGCTGTTCTGAACACTCTCACGCATGTCTCCTGGCACGGTGTGCAAAGATATACGAATATAATTTAAAAGAAGGTACTGCATTCTCTTTCAAATAAACTGTACTCCTTTTCACTCCCCAACTACAAGAGATGAGGCAGGTCTACAGCCTAAATAAAATAGAGTTATTACCAGGCTTCTTAATTTGGTTGCTCTAAAATGGGTAAAATGGTTCCACGTTGTTCTTCTGGCTCACATTTTGTTGAATACTAATGATGCCGATATGTTTGATATCGTCTAGTTTCTTTTTAATCTGTGCTGAAGCTATAGCTTAATTTGTGGTATCTTTTTTGTGTTTTCAAATTTCACCAATTTTTGCTCATGCCTTTATCAACTCCTATCTTCCATTTTCTTCAAATCAACATCATTTTCCTGCTTCGAACACTCCATTACTACCATCTCTTTATATGTTTTTGGCCATTTCTTCATCTGGGAAATGCCTGTTTGTGTATTTATATTCATTTTTCTATTGATCTGAAGAATTTCTCTATATATTACAGATACCAATCACTTGTCTGTTCTACATCTTTGAAATATCTTTTCCAAGGTAAGTTCTATTTTTCTTTAAATTAATGGTGTCCCCTGATGAACAGCTGTCCTTAATTTTAAAGCAGGTGGCTTTAGTAGTCTTTTCTTTTACAGACAGACCTTCTGAATCTTGTTTAAGAAAACCCTTCCTGCTCCAAAGTAATGTTTTCTGTCTTAAAAAGTTTTAACCTTTAGCCTTTACGTTGTTGTTAACATAGGATATTTTTCCATGTGTGTGTATATCTTGTCCCAGAACTATCAGTATAACAGTCCCTCTTCCTACACGGACCTGCCACACCCTCTACCACACATCAAGGCTCTGTTTCTGGGTTCCTCACTTCATTCCACTGCGCACCCGTCTCTCCCCAGCATCGCAGTTACCTTATCAAGGGGCACTGTGTATTCTTGAGCCCTTTTTACTCAAATAAATTTTAGAGTTAGCTTGTCAAGCTTCTCAAAAATCTCTGTAGAAAATGTGATTTGGAACAGTACTGACTCTATCAATCAATTTGATTGATAAAAATGATTTCCTCTTTATCCTGAGTCTTCTTATTGATGAGCATGATTTTTCTGTCCAGTTACTAGGTTTTCTTCAATATCTTCTTAATAAGTTTTATACTCTTGCCACCTGAATGCTTATATACCTTTTGTTAGATTTATTTAATGAGGTACTAGAAATAATAAACATACTGTTCTGTTGACCTTTAGGACTACTCAGCTTTTCCTTTTGTTTCTTGACTCAGTTTTGGTAAGTTATATCTTTCTTAGAATTTATCCATCTCCTCTAGATACATGGCACACAGTAAGTCATAGCATTACTACAGTTTCTTTTTAATATCTCCTGAAATTGTAGGTTAATTTGTTGTATTTTTGTTGTTTCAAATTTCATTAGTTTTTGCTCATACCTTCATCGACTCCTTCCTTTTCTCTTTCCTTCCTCATGGAGGTTCCTTTAATATAGGTCTATTAAGTATCAATTTTCCCAGTTTTTGTTCATATTAAAATGTCTTTTTTTCATCCTCACTCATGAAAATATTGACTTTCTTTTACTATTTTGAGATACTGTTGTGTGTACAGGCTTCGATCGTCGCCGTTGAGTCGCCTGCTGTCATTCCGGTTAGTGCTCCCATACAGGTGAGCTGTTCCTCTTCTCTACCTGACTTCAAGATCTGCCTTTTATCTGAGTTCTGCAGTTTTACTTCAAAATACTAAGCTGCAGGTTTCTTTATACTTACCTTGATGGTCCACAGTATTTTTCCTGTTTCTGTGGCCTGCTATCATTCATGAATTCTGAAAAACTATTCAACTTTTACTTCACCTGTACGTTCTCTATGTTCCTCTGAATCGACAATGGGAGTTATGTCACCATTGCTCAGTCTGCCTTCTACGTCCATCAGCTTCTCTTTTGTGACTTCCACCTTCCTGTCTTCTTATGTGGCATTCCCGGTCACTTCTTCTGTTCACCAGTTTTCTTTTTATCTATGGCTAATCTGCCTAATCATTGAGGGTTTTGCTTGTCTGTTTGTATTTTTGTTATTTTAATAGTTATAAGATTCATTTCTAAAAGCTGTTTTTCAAACCTACCTGGCCAGTTTTTATATTTTGTTTCTTGTTCATTTTTATTGTCATGATTCTATCCTTTATTTATTTAAACATTTCATATAAAATTGTTTATATAGAATATATACTATAGATAATTCCACTATCTGAATTTCTTTAGGCAGGCACCTAAATTAGTTGTTTATTTCTAATGTTTTAGTTATCTTTGGATAAAACTGTTCTTTCCCAGAATATCTGTGTTTCTTCTGCCAAAAGCCAAGAGGTACCATACATTCAGGGACATTTTAGCCGCCTTTTCTTTAGCTTAATTCCAGAGTCTCAGTCTCAACTTTTAATTGTCAACTTTAAAGATAAATAAAACATCAGTGCATGGGCCGAACAGGCTAAGCCCCGCACTCTTCTCTAGCTGCTGCTGAGCTGATATGGACGTTTACCCTCAGATGTAACACACTATTCACATTTCAGCTTCCAGCTTCTTTTTCTTTTTGATCTTTACATACCGTCTCCACTTTCTGCCCACCATTCAGAAATACAAGGTAATCTATGCTTAAGATAGAGAAAAAATACCCTAAAAGTTAAAGCAAAATTCATTCCAAAAAATGAGCAATTTTATCATCACAAATGCAAAGAGAAGTTTTCCATATCTATTTGAACTCCACTTTCAAAATCTTCTGCACTTCCGAAGGCTCTCGGAAGCGTAAATGTGACTTGCAACAGAAGAGCTTTCACCACCCTCGGTTCCAACAGAAAAACCTGCCCCCTCCCCAAGCACTGATCAAAACCAAACACTGAATCTTTATTGGAGGAGGATTAAAAGACATCGAGCCCAACCTCCAGTAGAGACAAAAATAAATCCTGTCACATTTATTGATTGGCCAGCATCTACTAAGCCCCTGTTTTGTCCCAGAGCACGGTAAGCACCGAAGATAACCAAGTAGTGTACTTCCTGCTCTTCAGTGAACTTACAGTCCATTAATTCCTCTAATTTGTGTCATCTAGCCTCAGCTTAAGCAATATAAAAAAAAAAAAAAATAGCACTGAACCAGGAGCCAAGGCAGTGATCTGGGTCTTGGTTACTGATTAAAAATCCATTCGGTCTCCCCAGAACTCACTATCAGACAGATTCAGACCGGTAGTAGCCTTCAAACTGAACTCCTTGAACTCCTAAGCTTTCTCGCATCTATATTCAAGTTTTTGGACTTCCAGATGAGATTTTTTGGTGATTCACAGAATTTTAATAGCAGTGATTTGGAAGATTATTTTACAAACCGTGCAGTTCATGGCTCGTATAGAAAACAAGAGTATCTGTACGGCATACTGGGGTAATCTGCTAAAAACGACTCAGAGCAACGGGCCCCAGAACTCCAGCCATCTCAAGCCCTGCTGGACTGCCCTGACGGAGGAGGGGTCAGTACTGTGACCCCCCGCTACGGCTCATCTGGAACCCACTCGCAGTCTAGCAGTGTGTGCTGGCTACTGGTGGGGAAGCTCTGGCTGAGACAGCTACGGTCTCTTCCATTCCTGTAGGTCCTTCACAATTTTTAATTCCAGTCTATTTAATCTTTAGTGCCCATTATTAGAGCCTCTCCTATAGTATGAGCTCAAAGCAGCTTCTCAACCCTCTCTTCTTTGTCCAAATATAAACTCTCCATCCACACTACTGTGTCCCCTGCTTTGCACAAGGGTAGAACAAAGGATCATTCACCCATCTTGCCTTATTAGACTAGCACACTCCTTCTATATTATTCATCAAAGAAACTAGCAAAGAAAATTACCAAATTACAAGGATGGTAAAAATGAGTGACTATATTAATAACACTAGTAAAGTGAGAGCACTCTGCAGACAGATGTGCCCACTTTAATAATGAATATAGGATGTATCAATCCCAAAAGAAGCCATGATTTAAGAAGATACTGCAGCTCTGCTTCACATTGAATAGCTAAGCTTGCAACTGGAAGGGTGCAGATAAGACAGATCTCACATACAACAACCAGGAGGGCCTGCTTCAGTGGAGGTAACAGAGTAACTGACAGAGAGGCGGGAAGAGCATTGCCCAAGAGCCAACAGGCAAAAGGACACTAGTAGTAGATGAAAGATAAGCATTTAATTATGTCTATAGAAATTAAAGTGAGCTCTGCCAATGTGGTTTCCTCCCAAACCTGGAGACACACCAGAGGGTCTGTCTTGGTCACTTGCAGGTTCCTGCGTAACTGCCCTACCTACTGAATGTGAATCTTTGGTTAAGGGGCCTGGGTATCGGTACAGTTTTCAGAACAAGCAGGCATTAAGCTTCTGCAAGGAAAGGGGACAGGAGAACATCTCTCAAAGTGGTAAATAACAGAAATACTGAGTGACCCATAGAAATAATACCATGTTACAGGAAAAAGTCAGTGGGAAAGGCTGATTTAGAGGTCATTTATTTCAGAAAACTTTTACTCTAACAGATAAGTTCATTATAACTGTTAATAAAATACACTAAATAGGAAACCTTTCTAATTATAACTTAAAAATTCATAAATAAATGAAGAAATCAGAAAGCTTACCATTAAAACAGAAAAAAAAACCCAATAGAATTCTAAATTAATTTCTGTAACGTAAAGTCCTTAAAGAAACTGGCAAGACTGTGTGTGTTGGCGGAAGAGTGAGAACAAACAGTTTTATTTGAAGAACAAGGATTAGCTGCCGGGGCTCTAAATAGACAGAAAGAAGAAAAGAGTGTGATGAAATTCACTAACCTTAGACATTAATTTCCTTAAGAAAATAAAAGGCAATCCTCACATGACATTTAAACACTTCCTTATGCCCTCTTGTGTAACACACAGATCTCTCCTTAGAAAACATCCCCCGATGCACGAGGGCAGAGAGAAGGCAAATGCATTTACGGAATCCCTGTTCTGTTCCAGATGCTACATAAGCATTGGACATAAACTGTCATGTTTAAACTTCACAAAAACCCTCGGAGGTCGGGGAGGGGAAGAAATCAAGACTCAGAGAAGCCAAGTGACTCACCCAAGGTTCAACGCCAACCAAGGGACAGTAAGGATATAATCACAAGGTTATACCTTTTAAAATGCCCTTCGCAATGATTCAGAAAAATGAGGTTTCCAACTCTAAAAGCTATAAATAGTTCAGATCATAGGAGTTCTGAACCAGGTCACTAGTATATGACAAAAGCGGATAAAAAAGGAAAAGCTTGTTATCCAAACTGCATAGGGCTGGGCTGTGACTGTAGATGCTGGTGCGGCACAGAGCTGGCATCGAAGCTCCATAATGAGCACTCTACAGGCAGAAACCGGGGATGATGGAAATCATTACTCTCAGGTGGGCCCGTGGTGTATCATTTGTTTGTCCTGGACAGGAGAGATTACAGTCACAGAATGATGAGTAAAGACACCCCATGACAGTGCACACTCAGCCCCGTCCTCACGCTGAAAGTAACTCCTTATCTAAGAACAGGCTGCAGCACAACAGGGCTCCCCAATTTCTCATCACCAATGGCTCTCTAACTACCTTTAGTGGCCCTAAGAGCACAGGACCCCAAGCTGGGATGTCCGTAACCAGCTCTATGTCGATCCCCTTTTAGTACATGGTACATTCCTATCTCTTCTAAAGTTACTCAAAGTCTCGATGTTGCAAAAACTGCCAGAAGACCTGGAATGTTCTCTAAAAAATAGCTACTTGCATATGTAGGAAGAAATGAAATATTGGATTGGCCAAAAAGTCCATTTAGTTTTTTTCCATTAAATAAAAGACACATTTTTCATTTTTACCAATAATTTTATTGATTTGGATATTTTGAGTATGTTGGCTATCTTCCACTTAGTTTCCAGTGGGTAGAGGCCAGGGGTGCTGCTGAACATCTTCCAAAGCATAAAACAGCCCCACAGCAAAGAATTGTTTGGCCAAAATGTCAATAGTACCAAGAAATTTTGCAAACCACTTTTGACACGTTTGATCAGTCACAGCACCTTCTCCACACACTGCACATATTTGTGCAGTGTGTGTTTCAGGTGCATTTTTACCTTTCTTGAAATAATGAAGCATAATATACGAAAACTGTTGCATATTTTCTTCTATCTTCAATACTAAAATGGCTGTGCAAAAAATTCACCAATTTTGATAAGTTTTTCTTTTAAATGCACGCTGATGTGACAGCTGTCACAATACAACCTAATAAAACTGTTTTGATAGAAGTTAAAGCCAGCTAAGCGCTACTAGAGTCACAGTAAGGAAAAAAACTAAACAAACTTTTTCGCCAACCCAATAAAACAAATGCACAGGAGTAACATTTCAAGACCAAAAATAAATAAATAAATAAATAAATAAATAAATAAATAAATAAATAAATAAATAAATAAATAAATACCATATGCTGGGCACTGAATTTGTGCGTGTATAAATAACATATTATTCTACAGGTGAAACACCCAAGGACTTGGGCTGAGATTTGAATACACGGTCTCTTGTTTCAAACATTAGTAAGCCAATATGCATGAGCAATTACAAGGCATATATACTCTTTGACTAAGCAATTCTTAAGAACGTAGCCTAACAAAATAAGTAGCGCTAAATGCAATAATGCATGAATAGTGATGTTCATCCCAGTGTGGATAACAATTTAAAAACTGCCAACAATCTAAACGTCTATCAAGAAAAGAACTGATTATTAAATAAAGTCATTCTTGCAATTCTTGCAGCCATTAATAGTGATTAAGTAAGTGATTAAGTATGTTTCTTGACACAAAAGATGCCCACAGATATCTTACAGGAAAACGCAGGTAGCTTACCCAGCCATGAACGCCCGATTCTCAGCTGACACCGTGGTCTGCTGTGGATATAGGTGGCTGACACTTCTAGGCAGAAGGGACAACAGCAAGTGCAAGGGCTTTGGCTAAATGGACACATGGGAAACTGAGGGTGGACAGTACAAGGCAGGTTTTAAAGATGAGGAAGGGACTAGGCTATGACAAGCACGGAAGGCCCAACTAAGAATTTGATTTTCAACCCAGAGGATCAATGAGAAGCCACTGAACAAATTGCATTTCACAGACGAGGCAAAGGGTCGGGGTGGAGGGTGGGGGTTCAGCTGATGCCCAAGGTCACCCAACAAGCGAGTGGTAGAGCCAGGGTCCTGCTAGGCCTGGCTAGAGTCCAAGACTGGTTTTTCCTTCAAGCACACACATATGTGGATCCCAGCTTCCTTCCTGACCAAGAGAGCTATCCCTGCGCCTTTTCCACCTCTCTCCAGTCTTGGTTCTCACCGGTGTCTTTCTTTTTCTACTTCCCACCTCATGCTTTCCACAGAGAAGAGTCCCAGAGAAAGCCCAGGGCTCAGTACTTTGTTTGTAGCCCCTCAGGGGTCCTTCCAGTCTATGTAAATCAGGATCTTCCCAGTTTCTCCCCATTGGGTTCTATCAGCTAACAACCTGGTGGATAACAACCAAAACAATTTCAAATGGCCTTTTAAATTTGGTTTGAAGACTATCGTTTTAATTTCTTAGCTCTATTATTGCTTTGTAAGTGGAACAAGGGCTTTCTTTTCTGTATGTGAGAAAAAATTAAAAGTTATCACATACTCTTCTAAGTCAGTATTAGAATTTGTGGGAAGTAATTTAATGGGAAGCTTAGAAAATCCTGTATCAAAGTGCACCTTTAACTGGGCCTCTTCAATTTTAATTTGTTTTAAAACTATTTAATTTCAAAGTGAAAAGAAATTGCAAAAAAATTTCTGGCCTTAAAAAATAATAAAGCCATGCATCTCTACTATAACAATCAAATTTTATTAGCAAACAATAAAACAAGCTGAGGCCCCCCCCCCACTATGATTTTTTAAGCATGTGTATCATGCACGCCCTCTGCTGGCCTCACCACAGTTCCTGAATGACCCCAACATCAGGGCTAAGGAAGACGTCTGGATTCCTTCTATCAGCATAGACTTCTTCCTTTCCCAGTCATGCAAAAAAAAAAATCCCATTACTTTCTCTCTCCTTCACCTTTCCTTCTCCAAAATGTCACTCGCATTTTAAAGATTTATAGGATCATGATATATAGTTAAATTAAAAGTTTAAATTATTCCCCCTAAATGAGGGGATAAATAACAGCTAGTCCAAAATTATAAAGGACTAAAGGCTAATTTAAATCTAGTTTTAAATATCTTCCTAATTAGATATGGCTCCAGGTAACAAGAAAATTTAATATGCATGCTAGCTGGAGATGAAAATGCCAAAATAGAATATGCTGAGTGCTAGGGACTAAATTTTTGCTGTTAAATAATCCAAGGTAGAAAACACACAATTGTTAGATAATAAAATCTAACCATTCTATTTGATAATAAGGTGGCAAAGGTGTGTCAAATTAATAAGCTCACTCATGACCCTTAGCAAGCTGGTGGTAACAAAGGATTTTAAAACCTAAACTTTGAGTCCTAGATGTGAAATACAACAATACAGCACCAACTGAAAAATATCTTAACTATTCTCGTTTCAAACTCAAAGTGGTTACTTTTCCTCCCCTTGTGCTCTCCCATCAGCTCCCACAAAAGGCCACCATCGTCACTTTGCAATCCGGCTCACTGAACTTCAATTGCCACACAGTCGTAGATCAACCAAGATACTGTGCCGGGTTCTGGGGACACAGGAGATAACATGACAATATTCCTTCAACCGAAGAACGCACAGTCTGGTCCAGAAGGCACAATTGTGAGGAAATAAACTTACATGATGCTGAGTACAATGAGGGAATTAAGCTCAAGGTACAGAAGCAATACAGACCAAAGGCTGATGAACTGTCTAGGGTGCAGGGGGAACGGTATGAGAAAGCTTCACTGAAGAGATGCTAGACTTGGAGAGATACAAGTTCAGAGAGAAGTCTTCTAAACAGAGGGACCAGTACATGCCCCTTCATGGAAAACATGTGTGAGAATTTCAGGAGTGTATCGGTAGGAAAGCAGAATCAGTAATTCTAAGGATGTAGGTTAAGGGGGAGATGGTGGGTGGTTGACAGAAAGACTAGAGAGGTGGCCAGAATGCAAGTCATGGGAGCCTTGGGTGGTCCTCACCCTACAAGCGATGTGGACCTCATCCTATAAGCAGTAGGGACTTGGAGTTTATCCCATAACTAACAAGAAGACACGGAAGGGTTTTAAACCAGGGGGAAGGCACAATCACACTATTAGTTTTCACAAGACTAAAAGGGTATCTAGCTTTTTATACCAGTTTTTCTGCAACTTTAGCCCATTTCCTTTCCAGTCTTCCTGGTTTATCACCGTTTAAGAGAAAGGGTATGCAAGTATCAGAGTGGGCAGAAAGGTGCATAAAGGCAAACGACCCTCGTGGTGGTCAGTCCTCATTCGTCACCCTCGATGCTCAGGAAACGCTGGGTGAGCAGGTAGGTGGCAACTGCTCCGGGCACATGTGCGCCAGTTAAGTTTCAGAGAAGTCAGCTGATGTACACAAGCTTTCAAAGAGTCAGAAAACATCCCACAGGCAAAAAATGAGTCACATAATGCACTTGAACGTGCAGATCTCAAAGAGCTAACTGGATGTGAAATAAGGTCATTGATTCTGCCTCTTCATTTCCAGTAAAAAAAACAAAACAAAACAAAAAACAGCTCTGTACAAAACAGTTGTACAAAGAGTATTGCTCACAATACTATTTACGAAATGTATGTCATTATTTTTTAATTTATAAAAGTAGATTTATGAGATCTGTAAAAATTTTGAAGCTCTCTCGAGCAACCGGTATCTTTAAAAGACACCTCGCTCAGAAAAATACAGATATTCCCCCTCAATGGGGCTATCAGGATCAGCAAATCACAATTTCCAGAGTGGATCCTTTTGGCTCACCAGAAAGGGCCACTCACCCAGAATACATGCATTTTAGATTCAATTCACTGACTGAATTGAAAATAATTTATGATGCTTTTTCCACTTGTTTTTTCCTCTGTCCTCACCTCTGCCCAGTTCATCCCCAGCACAAACACCAGTCAAGCTCATACAGCAGGCACAGTGCAAAAGGAAAAAATCCGTAACTGCTGAGGTTTTCATAAACTAGTAAGCAATTCCTGGGCACAGATTCTTAAATGAACTATTCTGATAGCACCCCCTAGTGTCCAAAAGCATTTTTCTGACTCTACATTCTCAACTGACTAAAATAATGCATTTAAAATAAAAAATTAATGGAAACAGCCATGGGCTTATATTAAGGGAACATCTGTCCCAGTTACAGAGCAAGTTAAACCAATAATGTGAAACTTCTGGCTACCTGTTCTCTCTAAAATAGGAAAAATAACAACCTCAACTACCGCGCCTTCCTCCCTTTGAGCACGTGAGTTCCTCAATAAGACATATTGCTAACCCAGACGGCTGTTTGTAAACAAGAGGGTGGGCAGGGGGTTGGGGGCGCGGGAGGGCAGTGAGGGGGACGCAAAATAATAAGAGCATGCACTCTCAGGCCTACCTGAATGCTCAGGAGTATTTTATATAAGTCCGCAATGTACGTGATAATTACAGCGGTCAGTTCACTCCTCCTTCAGTTATCAGACACTTCGACTCCCTCCTTCCTCTGCTCACGCGGCCCTGAGAACTGCAGGGACTATAGCACTTTCTGCACACAGCCTGCCTCCACCCAGAACTGCATCAGCTTGACCACAAAATACTAGAAACTCTCCAAACCCATCTTCAAAATTTAGAACTTTGGTTTTGACATGAATTATGTAAAATAAAAATGTTAGATTATTTTGATTTGTAATTTAAAATAAAAGTGGCAATAGGTGTTAAAAGGTGTTAAAATCATTATCCTTAACCTCCTGCCCAGTAAAAACAAAACAATGAAACAAACAAAAAGACCCTCCAACTGACTAATTCTTGGCTCAATAAGGACCTAACATACCTTAGATCCTTCTACTCTGAATCTGAGACCTTCAACAAAGCCAGAAACTTTTGTCCAGTTTGCATTGCAAAAGCTCACAGAATTAAAACCCATTGTTGCCCTCTACTGGGCAGACTTGGAACAAAACTAAAATCCATTTATAAAGCATTTGAAGTCACCGTATTTCTCCATTTTCTTGATAGTATGTAACCTTCAATATCTTATAAATTAATATAAGATGGCAGGAGGGGAAAATAGGCATATTTTCAGAAATTCGGAGTGATTTTCCCCCTTTACTGACTGAAAGGAGAGATTAAATGGTAGCAAACTGGTCACCTGGCTTTGGACTCTGCCACTATATGCCATGTGGCCTTGGTCAAGGCCCAACCCCTGTAGGCCTCAATTACCAGGTCTTCAAATCAGAGGCTTGTGAACCAGGAGATACCTATGATCCTCATTGCTCTTTTCCACTTGTAGTTCAAAATATTTATAGTGTTTTTTTTAATCAGTCTTAGAAACCTAATGTATCTTATCCTCAGTCCTGTTACTAGTGACTTCATTGACTGTTATAAGGCTGCAGTAACTGAGATAAATGTAAACCAAGCATCTAGCATGGTGCACAAAGATGCACAAGAAGTATGAGTTCTTCTCCTTCTGCCCTCCCCCGCCCTCCCCGTTCCCCCAAGCAGCAGTCCCGTGACCTTGTCCATTCCTACGTACGCGTTCTACAACCATATCCCCAAAGCACTTACTCTCTGCTGTGCCTCCAGTTTTACAAGCCTTGCGATGCCTGCCCTGGGGTCCCCGAGACAGGCGAGCTTCACTGCCGGGGCTGTGCCCTTTATCTGCCTGCATGCACCGCAGTGCCCTTGCTGGCAGCAGTGGTTGTAATGGTGGCCATGGCAACAGCAGCAGCCGTGGTACCCGCAGCAGCATCAAAAAGTGTTACATAAACAATAATGACATGGAGATAAGAAAACTAATAAAACAATAGATGTGATCATAAAAAATAAAATTTACTGTAATTTTAATAACGCCAAGTGCCATTTATTATTTTGCGTCAACCACTGTGCTATTAACACTTCTATCCTTTCTAATGTGGCCTCAAAAAAAACAGGTATTATTCCTTTCCCAACTTTACGAATGAGAAGCTGAGCTTCTGGCAGATGTTGAACAACTACTGATGCTACCAAACTCTCGCTAGCCGCCTGTCTTCCCTTCAGAACTCTAATGCCCTTTTGTTACCTACTCTCTCCACACCTGCTGGAACTCTGGCAAACTTCCGGGTTCCTACAGTGACGCACAGCATCTCCCAGAGCCTGAGAATGGCGTGAACACCCCAGCCCCTGAGGTGGCAGACTACTCGCACTGAGAATGACAAAAGTAGCCCCCCCTTCCCGACTTACACCATTGAACTCTGCCACTCTTCTCCACCTGTATTTCCCTCCTATCCTCTCCCTTCTGAGGTAGGACTTAGTGGGAAGACCATGGAACTGGAAATAAGAATTGCCTTTTATTAGCCTTGTGACTTCAGGCAAATCATTTCAGCTCTCATACATTCACCTGTAACGTATGATGGTCATATCTGCCTTGCCTGCCTTCAAACACAATTGTTTAGAATAAGTAAGGAAGCATATATGAAGGAGTTCTAAAAGCTGTAAGTGAGTATCAGCTACATGTCTAATTAATTCTTGCTATTCTTAAGGCTCTTCAAGCACACACCCTGCGTGGTAGAGAAGATGGCTGCCAGCACCCCAGTGGGCGGGAAAGAGAACGCGAAGGCAGGTGGACAGGCAATGGCGATGCCCTTCTTCTCCTTCTTCTGGTAGGCCTCGCAGGCTTTTTCTGCGTTCCGTCCAAAACAACAAAAAGAGAAACAACCTTCATCACCCACCCCCACCCGCCCCTCTATGACTCTCCTCACTCCCTACCTTACTACATGCCTCAAAAGTGACCACAATAACCATTCTCTTTATTTACATGATGGTCCCTGTGGCCTTGGTTAGACGGAGCACCCCCTGTATGGCAATCACGGGACCAGACGTCCTACGCAGACCATCTCATCCTTGGGGCAACACAATGTAAGTGTCCTTGGCTCCGTTTGACAGGTCAGGCTCAGAGAGATCAGCCAGCTCCCCCACTGAAGCACACAGATCCAGCTCCTGCTGCTTCCACACCAGCCACACAGGCCATTCCCACTCCCCACCCAAATCTGAACATCACACGCTAGCAAAGTGTTCCTCGCCTGCAAGACTGCGTAGAAATCTCAGGGAAATCCTATCATCAGTATCCCATGAGCGTACAACCTCCATGGCACACAGCATCAGTGTTCCCTGGAAAAAAGACTAATGATCCTGTATAGTGAGTACACTCCCTTTACCTTTTAGTGCTAAATATAATGAAAGAATATAATATTAATGAATCCCTCCTGTTAAGAAGTCATTGTGTTTACAATGCAGTTTTTGCAACAGCAGTTACCACCTTAAACGTGTGGTCCAAGGCAACATCAGCAGTAAAGCAGTAAATCAATACCATGTGCCTCTTAACTGATAAACTGAGAAGAACACAGCATCATATTCCTGTCAAAAATGCATAAACTGAATCTAACCATGAAGACTCATCAAGCAAGCCCAAACCGAGGGCCATTCTACAAAGTGACTGGACTGTACTCTTCAGAACTGTCACAGTGGGAGAGAAAAAAGACGACTCCGGAGTGAAGGAGACAGGCAGCCAATGATTCTGGATCAGGTCCCGGACCAGACAAATGACTGGTGGCAAAATTGGCAAAAGTTGTATAAGGTTTGAAAATTAAATAATAGTATTATGTCAGTGTTAATTTCTTGTTTTTGATAATTATACTAAGTATAAAGAATGTCCTTGTTTTTAGCAAATATACATTGAAGTATATTTAAAGATAAAGAACACATTTGTAACGCTGAAATATTTTTTAAAAATCAGTGAGAGAAAACATATACAGAAATTTTGTTTTACTGTTTCTGTAACTTTTTTTGTAAGTCTGCAGTTATTTCAAAATAAAACACAGGAACAGAAAGGACAATAATAGAACGCATATTAAATACAGCCGGCCCTTGACCCCCACGGATCCCCAACCACAGATTGAAAGTAAGTACTGTTTTTGATCTGAGGTTGGTTGGATTCGTGGATGCAAAGCCCACAGACACAGTGAGCTGGCTGTACATCTATTGAAAACCATACGCATATAAGTGAGTCTGCACAGTTCAAACAGGTTGTTCGAGGGTCAACTGTATTAAGTAAATGTGAGCTGTAATATCCCTACCACTCATTCCTACGCACGAGGAGGATGAAATGAAGTCAACACCATGGGTCCTCCCTATGAAACCAGTTGAACTGGCTGATACGAGAAATCCTGGGACCCACAGAGACTATCTCAGTTGTTCCCATTCACAACAGTTCTACCCAATGGAGCAGTGACAAAATGTCCCCTCCCTCCTTCTGATAATGGCTATTTCTAACTTCTCAATTTCATAATTCAGATAATTCAAACAAAATTCCTCCAGTGATTCTACTTCCCATGAAGACACAAGCAACTGCAATAAAAGGAACTGTGTATTATGTTTCCTCACCTCACCCCTTCTCTGGCCAATATGGCTGAGCGGCTGGCATTCAGACATCTGGGTAGCTCCTAACCCTTCGTCCCTTGTCCTGTTATCGGTGGGTTTGGCCACAGAGAATATATGACTATGAGTGATTGTGATGACTCTAAGTTCATCTCACTAACAGAAGTCAGAGACACCAGCCAACTCTGAAGCTTAGATGCTTCAACAGCAAATACACACTAAGTGTTTGATTTTAACAGAATACTTTGTGCCCTTCCCCACCCAATGAATCCAGTTAATAGTAGAACACCACATGGTCAAGTTTCAAACCCCAAAAGATGACACTTTAGACAGGCTCCTAAAATATCACATGAGAAGGAGTAATGGCCACATAGCTTTTTCTCCTCATGCCCAAGGATAAGTGAAGAGTTAAAAAGAAGTTACACAGCTGCACTTAGCTCTCTTCTCATGAGTCTACAGTAACATGTCTTCATTTAGAACTTACAGAGTGGACTGAGCTCCAGGGATATCAAATCTCTCATTAGTCTTCAGCACATGCCTGGGTCAGAGAGAATTTCCGTTTCACAGACAGAAAAATGAGGGCAAAAGAAAATTAAGATGATCCCTAAACCACCCTATCAGCAAAAGAACCCAGAATGGACCAAATACTCTGCCTTCAGCAAGAAGACAAATATCCCTAATTTCTATAAATCCCCCCCCCAAAATCATTTTAGATCACTAAGTTACCAGGGAAGCCGCACTGGTCTGTTTCTATTCTTTAGTAATTTTTCTCCTGGTTGAGAGGAGACAATCAGGATGAAGACAAGACCACCTACTCACACAGAATTATGTGAATCCCAACTACTGCTCCACATTCTGGCCAAACGCACAAGTGCGAGGGGCTTCTGTCCCCCTCAGGCCAAAGGACAGCACTGGGGGGCCCCCTGAGACTTCCTGAGATTAGCTACAGTAACAGCCCTTCTCTCTTTTAAATGTGAGAATTATTCATGGTGAAGAAAAATACATCTTGAAAAATATTTCTTAATTTTGGTTGCCATAAGAGAGGAAAAGACACTGTTTAGGACAACAAATTTGAGGTCAACGTGGCTGCCTAGATGTCCAGAGCGAGGTCCACAGCCCCAGCTGTCATGTAAACACGGTGTATCAGTGGACTGTTTGTTTCTACTTAAAAAAAAAAAAAAACCTGAGGAGACAAAAACCAAAGGACTAACATCAACAAGTAGCCTCTGAGGAGCAATCCTACACCAGGAAACCGGAGCTCGATCAACTGGGAGGCACCACTGCAAACAGGAAGGGCCGCAGCTGAGCACATGTCAATGAGGAGAAGGCCAAAAAATGAGTCACACAAACACCTCAAAGAAAGACTCCCCCTGTACCAACTTTTAAATTAATTTGCTTATACACGGTTAAGAACCTAAGACAAGCAAGGACATCCTACAACGATGGTTTGCAGTGCACGTGGTGATGAAAACAATACTGACTTCCTAGTGGCCAAGCTGCATCACACCCGTCAAATGAAGAACAGTGTGGCTGCTTACAACATCACGAGCCCAGAGAGGGAGGTGTGTCTGCGGTTAGTGAGGATCCCAGGAACAAGGGCACGCCAAGCACGTTGGGGATCGGGAGAGTGGAAAAGAGAGTTTCAAACGGTCTTTCCTAGGTGCACTCAGGCACAGGTGTTCACTGAGCGAGCAAACACCTGCGGGCACTTACCATGAACAGGACGTGCACTGTGATCAACGTTGATCTGGTCCACGTACCTGCCAGCAAACCTGTGGGCTGGAGTGGGGCGGAGCCCACAACCCAACACAGTGAGAGTTATGACAGGAAAACGGCCAACACAATGAAGCTCAGGCTAACACCACAACGAGCTGCTCTCTTTTCTATGTTTAAGGAACTGATTTACATTCTCCCTTCGCACCTCCGTGTGCCACAAGAGATGTGCGGCCATTTTCCATTTGAAGGATGGATGACAAAACAAGCCCTGAGGTTTAGGTGTAAATTCAAAGAGCAAGGAAATGGCAGATAACATAGTTGAAAAAATCTTATCTCCCCAAACTCTAGCTGCTTCTTGTTTCGGATACGGGTAACAAGGGATCTATCTGGAAGGCATGGCAGACTAGTATGCAATAAATCACTGAAATATCTCTTTAAAAGGAAGGAAATAAAGTCACAGCCTAAACAGAGTCTTCCCTGTCTCAAGCTGATGGAAGAAGTTCCAAAGGAAAGTGTGGATTCTGCAGTGAAAACTCTAAGTGGTTCAAGTTGGCTGGAGTTTAGAATATGAGGCTAGAATTTGAAATGATGGTAGGAATTCAAGGCTAAGGAGCTTGGCTTTTATTTGATAGGAACCCCCACCCCCATGTATTTGCTTCAGGTTTTTGTTTAATTTTAGAAACAACTTTTGAGCAGTTAAGGGACATGATCAGAAAGTCAATCCCATACTACTGTCTAAGAAGGAACAGCAAGGAGGAACAGAGGGGGAACAGTTAGAAATCTACTGCAACCATAGAGTTAAAAGAGGAGGAAAATGTTCAGAGCCATGTTGCACGGGGAAATGAGAGGGCCTGGAGAGGGATGAGATGGGGAAGACAAGGAAAGAAGAAGTCTTAAATATAAAAGTAAGCCCAGTGTTCGGAGGTTGGCAACTCAGAAACATGCACAGAGCCCAGGGAGGTTAGGTCTGGGAGGGAAGGTGAACCCTTTGGAAACACTGCACCTGAGAGGCTGGTAGGCCACTTAACAAGGAGCTGGAGGTGTGACTAAAGCTCTACAGAGAAAACAGGCCTGGAAAATCTTTCCCCAGGCAATAACTACAGGAGGAGATCAAATGAAAATTCCAGCAAAAAAAAAGAGCAAAGACAAAAAAAATGTTCTTTGGGGACACATACTGTACATACCAATGGCTTTCTAACAGTGCTTTTTTCAACTCTGGCTGACATTTTAGTCATCTGATCAAAATACCTCTGATCAAAAGACCTCGTGCTGGACTCCAGCACCCCAGGGAATCTCTCCAGGCTCCGCCTCCAGGCCTCTCTGTGGCACCCTCAGACTCTGGTCCGGCACTTCTTGTTTCTCTCGCCTCTTACTGAAGTTTTCACTCTCTCTGCTGCCCTGGAGATGAGCCACTGACTGACGGATGCTCTGCCCAACGGTCACTTTTCCCTCAGGGACGTCCCACAGGCCAACCTCGCTCAGGTCTCTGCACAGCAACCCCCTTTCCCCAGCCCAGGCCCACAGCCCAAGAACCAGCCCACCTCACAGAAGTCTGCTGGTCCAGCGAAGGTGCCTCAGATACCTGCACAGAATGGGTCATTTCCTGAAGCCTATTTAAAAATCTATTTAAAACAATTCTGAAGCATTAGCTAAATGCATTTCACACAGAATGTTTTCAGAAAGGCAACGTCTAGGAGTTAACATTCAAAGTTGCATATAGCGAGGCATGATGAGATGCAATCACTTGTATCTACATCTCTGACAACTTACAGAGCAGACAAGTCACGCTGGCTTTCCTAAGAACTGTAAAAAAGGGGGCCTCCCTTTCTAAGTCTACGACTACATAACTATTTTTAATTAGAAATATCTAATATAATTTTAAAACCCAACTAAACCAAAACAGAGCTCAAATTTTGTTAGGTTTCATACCACAGCGAAATCAGTAATCACTGATAAATAAAACCCCAGTTAAACACATAAATATACTCACACATACATTCCATTTTAAAATTCTCAAAGCTAGAATGAAAAGGTTTTCAAGTCATCACAAACTTAGTTAACATAAGGTAACTATAAAAGGCACCACAGGGTCTTTTAGGAGGAAAGAACCAACACCCCACAGATATTCCAAGTAACCATTAAAAACAAAAGCTTTGTTTTTCCTTCTGTCATTTCAAACTGCTCTAAAAAGACTGTTCCTCTTCTGTAAAATCCAAACAAAAGGTGTTCAAGGACATCTTACTTCTCCAGTGTTCAAAACTGATGACAATCCCCTCCCCTCTGACCTTCTTTAAGCAAAGCAGATAAATGGAAAAATGAAATCATTTGAGTTTCCCATTGTTTCCACAGCCAAACACGGGACAGCAAGCAGAGATAACCAAAAGGCAGAATGCAGTTACGTGAGCAAATCACTAATCACAGAGCCTCCAAATAATCATATCCTGAGCATGTGGAAATCTCTTTCCTCCCTCTTCTGTGGGTCTGTTTCCCTGGGTCAGGAGGGCTGCTGGAGCTTACCTTTTTGGCTCTTTGGGCTATGTCTGGTGTCCTTGTAAGCAGCTTCTCAATCAGGTACTCTCTGTTCTGCAAAACAAATATTCCCCACACTTTAACATCAAACACGATACATAGAAATTCATAGTGATTTCAAAATTGGAGATTTACTTGGGTTTTTAAGCATGTTACCTTGGCTTTCTGGAAGAATTTGCATTTTAAAAGTTCTGCTGCTGTGGGCCTGAAAGATCAATAATAAATCAAGAGTTGAAACAATGACCACTCGATAAATACACTGCCTTGATGAAACAACTTAATCGTAGCGTTTTTCTGGAAGACCAGTTTTAAGAATAGTAAAACCAGACACTAAATTAATCATAAGCTGGCACCATATAAAATAGTGCTAATTTTCCAGTTCCTTCCAAACTCCTCTACTGCAAAACACACACACTCCTCTTAAGTTAACTATTTGGGGCAATTTTCCACCCTCCGCCCTCACACTTCACTGAGCGAATGCAGTGTTTCTAAAAGGCGGCACACTGACACATCCCTGAGCTAAATTCCTACATTTATTAAGAAGCCATACAAGCTGCAGTATGATTCTACCGAGAAACTACAGTCCACAGTGCTCGATTCCCCAAGAAAGGCAGGAACCGCACGGGGGTCCACACACCGTGCATGCAAGCTCTGTCTGCCCGCCCCCCCCCCCCCCACCAAGTAACACTGTCTCCAGTGTACAGGGACCACTCATTGTTCTTCAGGGGAAGGTAACTGTGATGGTGATTAATAAAATGCAAACTCATTTCCTGTTAACTCAACGTCAGGTCTGAAAGCTTGACCAGGCTGAATCGAGCATTTGGGGGAAAATACTACCCAGATGTCGCTGTGCACATCTCACTGCAGCAGGTCAGAGGCACATGAGGTCAGGTGATTTCACCAGGAGGGACGCTAGGTTTCACTGGCTGGTCCCCAGGCCTGCGATCTCTCTATATGAATATCCTGTTCCCCAAAACATTTTACCTGATGACTTTATTAGCATCTTTGCCTTAAGTAAATATTTCATAGGAGGTGGCACAATACTGAGTTTCTACTTCTGGTGAGTATTAGCTGGCACTATTCCAAAAAGCGGAGCTTCTTTCATCGACAGTTCCTTCTAAAACCAGCAGCAAGGCAGAAAAAAAAATCACATAAATCTAGACTACAGATAGTCAGCAAGACAACTGGCCTGATTCCTCGAAACTCAGTGTCCAGGAGGAAAAGGGGAGACGTGAGGGTACCATTCCAGATCTTAAAAGACTAAAGAAACATAACGCCAAAGGCAACATGTGACCCTGGCCTGAATCCTGCGTTTGAAAGGGAAGGAGAAGCTACGCAAGACATTTGGAAGTAATCAGAGCTAAGTGAATATGCCAGGTATTAGACAATTTTAGGAAATGACTGCTCATTTGCTCAGATGTGGAAAAGTACTGTGGTCATGTAGGAACAGGTCTCTATTTGTATGGAATGCAAGCTCAAGCAGTAGGTCTGTTACTTATTTTCAAACTGTTCAGCAAGTAAAATGTAGATAAACATAGCAGATATGAAAAATGTTAATAATTGTTGAATCTAGGTGGTAGTACAGAAGTAAACATTGTACTGGTTTTTTGCCTTTTCTGTATGCTTTAAAATTTTCGTAAGAAAAAAAAACGGGAGGAGGGAGAGAACCATTATGAGCGTCTAGGTGTTCTCCCGGGTGATGATTAGCAACGGTGCAAACAGTGTTATGTGGAGGCGGTGCAAGTTCGAAAGGGCTCTCACATTTGAGGATGTTGGAAACTACTTCTTTGGAACCAGGAAGCTCTGTTAAAATGTGTCCAGGGACCAAAACCAAGCATCTAAAAGAATTAGGAAATGTCACTCAGTGCAACGATGCACACATTGCCTAAGTCTACAAGGGCCTAAACTGTGTTTCTGTGCAAAGAACAGAAATTTAAATCATCACTGCTCTTTCCCTCATGACCAAGTGGAACCCTGGCTATAGGTTCCTGAAAAGGACCCCCCCTCGATGGCCATATCCACTGCAATAAACAGCAGCAAATTGCTCGTTGCTTTAAGTAAACAAAGGTCTAAATAACAGGGGGGCGCGGTTTACCCTTTGTGTGCCAAACCCCTTGGTGAGCTCATTCAGATCCATGAATATGTACCTTGTTGAACAGCCACTGGAACCAAAAATGGTGCTAATCTCTCACACGATTTAACTTTGGTTGTTATTTTAATGTGTACGCTTCTTACTGATCACCGGCAATGTTTTTGGCCTTCAGCTACTCCAAATTCATCCTGTCATTCTCTCTCTTGGTAAATACGTATTTATTGAGCATCTCCTACCTGTCAAGCATTATGCTGGATGCTAGATACACTATAGGAGAAGTGAAAATGAAAGACACAAATTTGACCTTCAGCAACTGACACCTGGCAGATGAGAGACTGTGAGGTTGGACTGGAAGAGGAGCGTCAGAACCGTGTTTGGGAGGAGGCGGAGCGCTACCGAGGGACGGAGTAGCAGAGCCACTCAAAAGACAAAGGACCGAGTGAGATCTGCTGCCATGTTTGGAACTTCAAAACATGACACAAAATTTTAAAAAACCAAGAGGCATACAAAATAGCTTAGGTTGAATGTTTTAAAAGTGAAAAGAAACCTAGGACAATTAGGGCGATTAAAGAACTCAAAGTCACTGTTTTGGTTGCAATGCTCATTTCCAGTGGCCAAAACCGTTCCCGCGGCCTCCCAGTTATACTCGCTGCCACCTCTCTCTTCCTCATGCCAGTTCGCCATCCAGGCACATAAAAGAATCAGGAAACACCACTGAGTGCAACGATGTACAAACTGTGTGCATCTCCAGTGGCCCTAAACTCAGCCTCTAAAGAGACCTGATTTCTTACTTGTCCTACTAGATTTCAGTGACCTGAGAGGCTCCTACTTCTCCATCCTCCTTTCCCAACACATCCTACGTGAACTCTACCTTCCAGTAACATGATATGCTCACCCACCATGTTCTTTCATGACAAAGCACAACTTGCTTTTCTTGCTTTACCATTTTTTGTAAATAACTGGCACGCCTTTATTCAGAGGTCAAGAGCCAATTTAAATGTCAGCATCTTCAGAGACACTCCTCCCAGTTCCTACAAGTCAAATTCACTGCTCCCTACTCCGTGCTCACATGCCAATCCAGCCACACTCCCATTCTGTAACTTTCTGTTCCCGTGTCCCCACCTCCCACCCACCGCCACACTAGACTATATAACCCCTTCCACGACATGGACCACACAGTATTCATTTTTATATACCCCGTGCCAAGCACAGAGCAGAAAATGGCCACAGGTCAATGTCATATCACAATAAACTACAGAGTAAAAGAAATGCTACTAGCCATTCAGACACAGAACCATAACTCCTTGGGCAAGACTTAGCACCTATAGTCTAAGTATCTGTTCAATACAGTAAAAAGTAGCAGAATGATGTCATGAAAATGAGACTCATGCTAGCCCCCCACCATAAATAAATAAATAAATAAATAAATAAGGGAAGTCTGTACACAGTGGATATACTGAGGTGGGGAGCCAAAATGTTCCCATCTCTCCTCTGAACCCCCAACTCCTCCTTCTGCACACTAAGGGTCAAGTGTAGGACCAATGTAGAGCGAAGGCTGGGAAATGCCAGACATACCTTGAAACTCAGGGCTGGGAAAATACTTTCCCTTCCCCAGCAAGGTCATTTCCATGGCAACCCAACTGTAAAGGAAAAAAGCAGGCTACAGAGGAAACTCCTTTCTTTACACTCCACTCTTAGCCTTTATCAATAAATGCAATGACATGAGGATCGAGAAAGGGCTTAAAGAAGGCACATTTTTTTTTTATAGGCACATCCTTTTTTTATAGACTTAATAACTTGTGTTAACCAATAGATGATTTGTACTCGAAGAGCACTAAATAGCAGGTCCTTTGGTGCTCAAATTAGCTCAGGCATCTATAGCTTTGGAGTCAAATCCATGTGCCAAACTGACCCCATGAGAAAGTATGGAAAAATGGAACAGGAAGGTGAAAGGGCCAGGCCAGTTCCCCAACCCCCAGATTGCTAATGACCCCGTCAGGCCAGATTCCAACGCTCTGGACTGCCTATGACTCAGTTGTCCTAACTCACTTGGTAGCCTGCGGCTTCGCTGAAATTCTCTCCTACCACATGCGACAGATGCCTGGCGCCAGCCACGATAGCCAGTGGCCAGACTGACCCTCCTGTACCTGGGAACAGCCCGGTGGCCAGACTGACCCTCTTATACCTAGGAACAGCCCAGCCCTTTATCTGACCTGTTGTCCCAGCTCACAGCCTGGAACCCTGAGGCACCTTCCTGAAAGAACAAGAGATTAACCCCTCTCCTACCCCTCACAAACCCGGAGCTTTTTCTTTTAAAAAACCCCACTGCTGCCTCCCCGCCTGGTGCTGAAGTGGACCCCGACTCAGCCTGCCTCTCGGCACAGAATCAAATAAAGGCACTTGGATCAGATCACCCGGTTCCCCCTGCCTCTGTTTCTCACGCATTTCTAATAGAAAGAATGAGGAAAATGAGACAGAGAAGAAAGTGATGCTGAAGGTGTGAGGCAAGCTGAGGTGGGAAAGCTGAGCCACCCACCTGACTTCAGTTTTTTGTGTGTTTTGTTTTAGTTTTATGCCACAGCAACTGCCAGTGTAGAGCTAACATGGAACCACCAGTGCTGCCTGCCCCTTAGCTAAATCCTACAGGAGAAGGAATTCTGTAAGTAGTTGCGTCTTACGTGGCTGCTACAATGATCAGGCAACACAATGTCGTATAAATACACACACTGTTTTATGAGGCATGTTATACCTGCAACCAAAATAATGGTCTTGGTTTTGAAGGATGATTCGATTTTAAATCCTTGAAAACAATGCGGGAATCTGCAAGTACCAACATTCTCAGAAGAAAATCTGTTAAAGAATTCAGTTAATACATATGGATGAGCCCAAGTCCACTGAGACTTAAAACAATTTTCAAAGGATTCGGGATGAATATGGCACAGTTTAAGTAGTTTTAACAATTTGCATTATAATTCCTAATAGTTCACTGACCTCAGGCTGAGCTGCATTTCTCCCTCCACCCCTCCCCCCAAATGAAATATTCAAGTTTTATTCGTTTCTAATGGATTTATCTATGCAACATCCACACACTTGCTACTCAGAGGAAATGCTGCTTCCTTTTATATTGCCATCCACAGGAAGCACGTAATCTACAAGATTAAGGCTCACTTTTTAAAGAAAGAGCAACATGTTCTGTTATGCGAATATAAATAATTCTTTGTATATGCTTATGCAGAGCACACAGACTTAAATGGCTCCAACATGCCAACTCTCTTTTTTAAGGAAAGTTCCATTAGTCTCCAGGGTGAGAGAAGGCACAACCCCTTCCCAGCCAGCCTGAGGGTTCCTGCTCAGGAGGGACTCTGTCCTGGTCCCTGTTGTCCTGTGACTTGTTTTCATTCTCTGCAAAAAGGTACTCAGCAAGGCCAGGGTTTTGGTACCATTCAACTGCTTTCAGATTACAAGTACATAATCTATATGCAGGCAACAAATAAATTATCAAAAATCTTGCATTCACTCCTCAACCAACTAGAATTAGGTTTGTTTCTGCAACTCTTTTCAGTGAGTCCAAAATCATCCCCAAGTTGCAAACACCAAAGCGTCTCCAGTTATTCCAGAAATGCCACTGAATAAGTAAGACAGACCAGACACTGTGGACAGAAAAACATAAAAATGAGTGGCACAGGCTGCCTTTCTAAAAAACTTACAAGCTCAGGAGGAAATCGGTATGTAAGTCAATATATGTACACGGTGTGAAATGTGCTCCAAGGGACATGTATTCAACATACGGCAGGAAAACTAAACTTTGCAAAAACTCCAGTCAGGAAGAAAAAGGCAAATAATGAATGGCAATCGCTATCTCTTGAATATTTAGGAACCCCAGGCACTGTGCTGTCCGTTCTGAGTGTATTATCTCACTCAATCTTCATAGGATCCTACGAAGTAAGTGTTATTAGGCCCATTTTACAGACAAGGAAACCAAGTCATGCAGGTGACAATAAGGCAGAGCTAGGAATCTCACCCAGGGGGTATCTCACTCTAGCAAGACAGGTGGGAGGGGGACGGAGGAAAAGGAAGAACCCTCGGACAACATAAGCAAAGGTAGAGAAGGTAGGAAATGTCCACGATTTCTTTAGAACTATGCAGTAATTTAATGTTGCCTTACCAATTCAAGAATGAATACCTATTTTAAAATTGCACCCTATCTAAGAAATAATTCACCATATTCCCTTTTTTCCATTCTTGCACTTCATAAAGCTCCCCGCTCCCCAAACTTCCCACACCCATGTCTGTTCATTAAAAGAAAGAATCATGTGGGGAGTGTGTGCCCTCTGTCACAGAGGACAACTGCGCACTGGTGAGAATAGGTTATGATACAGGAAAAATATCTAACAGAAGTCCTTAAACTACTAATACTTCATAGATTACTAACGCTACTAAGAGAGTATTCTGAGGGAAAGAGTATGCAAAAATCTGAATGTAAGGCTCTTTTCTAAAAGAAATTTGTGGGGGGGAGGGCAGGGGTGGTCCTGGAAACCTGATATTTGAGTTCATAAAATAAATAAAACCTATAAAGACTTTCAAGATTATTAAGAATTAAGGATGGTTTGTTAAATATAATGTATGATGATCTAATCTAATTTATTTTGACCAAATTACAAATCTTCTCAAGAAAGATACTTTTACACCATTAAGCACACGAACAATTCTGCACTGCAGAATCTTTTACTGCAAGAGCTGGAATCGTGTGGCATTACACATCACCACCACTAGGTGGGATCTCAACCAGCTCAAGCATCGCAAAGACCATCGGTAATAACACATCTGGGAAGACAAGTACCTCTCTCAATGGACTTTGGAGAATTAAACTGTTTCCTTGGTGATGCCAATAATTTGTGTTTGGAGATGACACCAAATACAAAGGGAAGGCAAGCAAGTATTGAAGAACAAAATTAAAATCTAGGAGTGTTTCCACCCAACTAGAGAGTGAGGAAGTAACCTTAATGAAAGACCACTGTAACCTCAGAGGAAAACAAGCCTTACAAATCAAATAAGAAGGGTAACTGAGATGTTTAAGTGGAAACAGTCTATAAGTGTGATACAATAATCCTCCCTTTTAAAATAAAGAATTTCAAGATACTTAATAGTCGTCTTCAGACCTGACTCCCTGAGAAAGGTGACTGACACAGAAAAGCCTGAAGGCAAATTCAGCAAAACATAAAGGAATGAAGAGAGTAGCCACAAAGAATGGGTAAAATAATGTCAACTGTGCTCAATATAGAGAAGGGTAGTGGCCTCCTCCAACAGTAGATTACTGTGTAAAGCTAAAAGGCTTGAGTTTCATAAAGAATTTAAGATAAGAATAAAGGAATTTTTTTAAAAAGCAGGGTCCCTCCCTAAAAAAGAAAGCTTCAGAGAAGAAGCCAGTTTTCACATTTTAAAATATTAGTATCAAATTGGACTCTAGGGCAGACAAGGGTAGCAAGTAACTCCCAGGCCTGTAAATCCCACTCACTGTATGTTAGGACGGTGCCACACACAGCCAAGCCCTACAAAGGGACTCTGACTGGGCCGGGCCTGTGTGTGGTTCACATTCTCCTTTAAGTGATAAAGGACACCTGCTCTATTATTACCACTCAGAATACTGCAAAGCCACAGAAATTAAGAAGGAAGAAACAAACTCAAACACACTACAGCATGGGGTGATCGCCCGAGAATAATGAGCAAATTCTCAAGTTAATTTAAAACAATTTACTTTTGTTTGCGTGATTAATCTTTCCAATGCAAAAATATTAATCTTCTTTACTGATAATCTTTTAAACAGTACAAACAACTTGTTCTGCAACTAAAAGCTCATGTAAAATTCAATAGCTCTGCCTGGTTTACACTGGAGCTAGCAGGATATTCAAATCCTGAGAGGTCAACTCAACCTACACAGTGCAGAATATTAGCTCAGCTTCCCAACGCACTGCTGCCAATTTCTTTTGATTTGTTTTTTCATTTCCTTTGATGGCAGAGCCCACACCTAACAAGCACAGTGAATCTTACTGACACTAAAAATTTTCCTCTGCCTCTCCCCTCTCCCCGTCTACTTCTTTCCCTCTGGACCCGTGCTGTCTTCCACTAACAGGCTGGAAACCTGGGGGTCAGGGCAGGATTTCCCTTGACCTAGAAGTACCTTGCAGGTATCCTCACCCAGCCTTCCACTGCCCCTCCCCCCACAAACACAGCTTTGTTGTGATTCAGACCAGGTCAATAACTCATCCACCAAGTTTGACATACCTTTTGGAAGGATCTTTCTGAAGACACAGTGAAAGTAATTTTCTAAAGGACTTGCCGTACTTTTTCATCATTTCCTTATCCTCTACTCCTGTTTCTAAAGTGGGTGGATCATTTTGCAAAGTCAACATTAACACCTGCAGCAGAAACAAACACGAAGACAAAACCTCAGTATAGCAATTGCTACAGCTGGGGTTTTAATTTTTCACAAAACATCAAAGACCAGACTTGATTAGGTACAAACGTGCTTCCCCATGATTCCAACTTTACAGAAAATGTGTATTGAAAGTATTCATTTCTCTTTGCAAATCTGTTCATGTGCCCTTTAACCTTTTTGTTATTGCGCTGACAGAACTTACAAAATCTGCTCTATGTGTTAAGAATGATCTCCCAAAGGCACAGGGACAGAGCTTCCTGGGAACTGGCTCCCACTCAGCCTCGAGGAGGAGCACGTAGCTCCAGCCTGGGCTTAGTGAAGACAGGGCTCTGGCTGGAAAAGGGGGAGGCGGAGCAAGAGGGCCATGGGGGGGCGGGCAGAGAAGCAGTGAATGTTCATGAGTACAGGTCATTCATAAGCAGGGAACTGCCTGTACTCAAGGCTCCTGTAACATTACCAACCCTAAAAATAAATTCGCAACATCCCAGAAGGTAACACATGATTTCCTTATTTTTTTTTTTTTAAGTGAAAGAAACATACAGAAAGTCACTTATAGGCTTGGCAAAACTGAGAGTTAAAGACACAGAAAGATAGCCAAAATGCAGCCGAGTTGCTAAAAACCATAACCAGAGCAAAAGGCCAAGCTGCTCTCAGAGGGGAAGAAACAAAACACAGCTTCAAATCAAAAAGTAAAAACTCTACCCTGTCACACATCAAAATTATTTGCTTAAGAATTTGTAGTAAACTATTGACCTATACAATGAATAAAGCTCATTAATGCATAAATCAGCCTTAATTTATGCAAACGCTATACATGCCAAGCCACTTTTCAAACACTTTTTAGATGTGTGAATAGATGAAGGATTAAAGTGACAGCTTATTGTTTGTGGGGGATAATGGCAAACAGAAGAAGGCGAGAACTGTAAAGTCCGAAGAAAGTCCTCAGGACTTAGGCTGGGATTAGCAATGTGACTCTGCATCCAGGTGGGAAACACTAAGCCGGGAAAGAAAGCAAACAAGAAATAAGAAAAAATAATAATAATACAGAAAAACCAAATGGAAGGAAAAAATCCTCAGATTTGCTTCAGTGCTTTTCCTGTGAAAGGTAACTTCGATCGCTTATACCTCACTTACTAACAAAATCAGGCACGCACAGCAAAATCTTAGTACGTGAAAATATACACATAAAAGGGGAGAAAAACAATGTAATGAATCACACTAAAACCTTAACATGGATTATCTGTAGTTGATGAGACTATAAGTGATTGTTTTCTTCTTATTTGTACTCCCAGATTTTCAACACTAAGTATGTATTAACTTTTCAATCAGTGAAATTATTTAACTTTTTTATTGTCATGAATTTTTCTTTAATCCTCCTCAATTTTTCCAATATGTTCCTAGGAAAAAGTTGAAACAAACATGGACCATATTTTCTGTAAAATACCTTCACAATTTCTACTTAACTACCTCATCCTCAAAACAAAATCCAGTTGGGTAAACTCGCCCTGATACCATCCTCTCAGAAACTAAGAGAAATAACAATATAGGCCAATTACTAGAGTAACGAAAATGTGAAGACAGTATCCGAATGTACGCTGCTTCCTAAAAACACTGGGCTTGCTTATCCCGAATGAGTCACCAATATGACACTATGAAAACAGAAGTAAATTTACAGGCCATTTTTTTAAAAGGCCTGAAAATTTGGGAAATTCATCTGCAAAGATGATATCACCATAATCTACTTTTAGATTTTCCTTGGGATGCTGGGGATATTCTGCTATCAAGAGAGTAATGGCCGGGATTCACAGCCACCGAACTCCATCGACCGGTCTGACCACATTCTTTCCTCAGCTCTGGGCTAGGAACATAAAGCAAGCTTCAAAGCCGGGCATTTTACTACTTTTGTCCTGTTCTGTCCACTGAGAACATCACCAACAACATTTAACTTGGCTGCATTCCTCCATTAATTCCCCTCAGGTCTCAGAGAAAAATGACTATGTTTAAGAGGACTACAGAATAGATTCCGTGAAATCGTATTTCAAACCCGACATATTATTTCCGAAGGTAATTACTTTCATGGGAGGATACTTGTGATACGGCGCTGCTCCGGTTGCTAGTTCAATGGCAGTTATTCCAAAACTCCACATGTCGGCCTTGAAGTCATAGCCTCTCACCTAAGAAAGGAACCAGGAAAAAACCAACATCATACAACAGGCCCATCACACGTCACGAAGCGCACATTGTGTCAGAAGTCCACAGCTGTGAATGCGCACCTTTGATATTAGTTCGTTAAAGCCCAGCAACTGGGAATGAAAACTTAGTCACATGACACATTCTAGTAAAATGTTGATCTGAATGAAGTGTTAGTATATTACTAATGTGTACTACTGTACTATATCAATCAAATCATCATTTTTTTTTTACCTGTTCCATGACTTCAGGGGCCATCCAACACGGGGTGCCAACAAAGGTTTTTCTTACTTTATTCCGGGTAACATCACCCCCTGTTGCTAAGAATGCACTTACCCCAAAATCTGAAAGGGAAAAAAAAATCACCCTTATTTTATGTAAGACATCACTGTTTACAAATTCTGACTTTGCGAACACCGCTTTTCCTGATGGGCTTTACAGTGGTGGTGACTTGTCCCGGACACCATGGAGCTCCCTCAGTTACACACCAGGGCGGTCCTGCCACCCGCCATCCGCTGCACTTTAGAGAACACGGTGATGGTGATGGGTTAGCAAGCCCACCGGTCCCAACGCTCAGCAAACCAAGTTACAGTTCCCACCAAAAAGGTATCAAGAGTCATAACTAACCACAAATGGTTACATCAATAAAAATATAAGCTCACATTCCCAAAGCCCTAAATGTAAAGAATCTCAGCATTTAGCTAAGATTCATTTTAGAAAATAGTTTATAAGAAAAGCACCAGAGGCAATAAAACCAGTATGTCATGTAGTTTCTTTTTGTTTTCCTTTTATTGTGATTATTTTCTAGCCTCTTTAATTCAACATCATCAATGTTCAGGAAGTAAATTATTTTTTAAAATAAAGGATGTATAACATCCGTTCTCCACATCCCCGTGGCCCCTGCTTAAACAGTGTTCTCTGACACCGTAGCCCAAAATCGTAACAGCAAACCCACAAACCCAGACACTGAGAGCCAGCATGCCCGGGTTTGTCTCCATGTACCAATTCAGCACAAAGGAAAAGCTCAATCGGCGAAGTTTATTTATTTCCAGTGTCTGCCTTCTGGACAATTTTCCTAGGTATAGATGGAATGAAGTAATACTGCTCTTCATATCCACTAGAAGTTCTTTTGGTGAGAAAATGAATTATTTACATGCGCTGTATATACATACATGCATATATGCAAAAAACGATGTTTGTATATGACAGGAGGTAAGGAAATACCCAATGATTATTAACGCATGCATTTCTTAACTTTTTACTGAAGGCTAAAATCAGTTAGTAAACGTCAGTTACTTAGGGCCAGTAGAGACCTATCAGTAAGAGCCAACTCAAGAACAGCTCGACAGTAAGAGGGTAAACAGTCAGAAAAAGGGCAGTCAACACCTCAAAACCCTGCAGTGTGAGCCCCTTCAAACTGCCCTCATATACTTCTCCTTTGCTGGCCCCCTTTTTGATTGCCAGGTGTCAGCCACTACCAAGAAACAACATCAAGTACAAACCAAGGTCAAAATATATGAGCGTTAGCTTTAGGTCTGTAGTATTGAGTTATGCAACAACACTGTTCCCTAGGTTGAAATACATTGACTATTTCATTTTATTTACATTTAAATTTACTCAAATCCCAATGGACGTCAACTACAAGCAAACGGAATAAAAACTGGCAAATGGAATCTTTGTTCCAACAGCTACTCTCCTATTAGTATTGAGAAGTATATTTTGAAAATGCTATAAAATTTAATTTGCACATATATGCCAAACTCTAAAAGTCAGAATTTTCACATCGCAGTCAGAAAAATGAAGCTTGTGGGGGGAAAAAAGATCTCTGGAAGCTGTGAACCAGTCAGTTATCTGCAGGGAGAAGAAGATAAAATTCATTCTCTTTTGGAAGAGGAAGGTGAATTGAATCATTTGTTTGGCTGGAGGAAAAGAATATGATAAGGCTTTCAAAAGTATTCTTTGCAACCTAACTTATATTTCTGAAAAAAAGTTCAACAATGAATCAGACATTCCATTTTTATTAAAATGGCTTTGTAACATAATAGTATATAAATATATATCATCTGTCAATAATTAAGGACGTGGGTAAAAGTTGCTTTAAGGAAAAAAAAAAGATTATTTTAAATACGGTTGACGCAACCTCAAACTCTTTCCTAAAAGATATAATACAGATTTAAAAATCTACATTTAATATTAGATTTTTTTAAATTTCTTTAAAATAGCATCTGATTACATTAGACTTCCTTTTAAGCTGCAAAAACAGCTAAGTAAGATATATGGTAGGAATTCCTTACTGACCATACCCCGTCGATAAATCTTTCGTGATTCACGTATTTATTCATAGCTTCCACTTAGAACACTCATTTTAAAGTCATAAACAGATGGTTAAACGTCTTTAAAGCACCAAACAAAAAATTCCATAAGCAGAAAACACCACTCTTAACATCTACTCACACTTACGACTCCAGAATAAATACACGGCTCGATGCTATGTATGGCTAATGTGTATGCAGAAAGACTTGTATGTACTGAGAAACAGGACATTTTGACCAAAGTACATAGTGTGCTTGTGTAAACAGGAAAACTGGTATATTCTGTGCAGACAGCTCACATACGACACTGAGAAGGAGGTGGCCGAGCAGGAACAGTGAAAAGCGTCCTTGTTTCCTAAGGGAGCCATCCACACAGCCAAAGGGAGTGGAGCCAGCGACACCCGAGTCAGAAGCCACGAACATCTCTCTGGACGCATGGGATCCAAGGCTGCAGAGTTAGCCAGCCCCACTTCCTGTCTCCAGGAATAACTGCATCTCACCCCAGAAAGAAAGGTGTCATCCTGTAACTTTTAAAAAGGTTCTCACCTCTTTTGAATCCATCCATTTCTCTCCTTCCCCACTGCACTGCCTTGGGTTAAGCCAAGATTCCTGCGGTAGCCTCCGAAGTCACCACCCCCGGGCTCCCCAGAGCCCTGCTCCAGCAACCACCCCAGACCATCCCTCCCAGCTCCCCCAGGGTCCAGTCAAAACCCCTCAGCACAGCACGCAAATCCGACTCCCTTTTCCTCCTCTGCCTCAGCTCTCACTATTCTCAAATGCAGACCTTGAGCTCCAGCCCTGCTAACCTGCTTACGTTTTCCACCTTGCCCTCACAGTGCTGCCTCTGCACCCGAGGTTCTGACATCAGCCAGTACGGTCCCCACTGCTCCCTCCACTAAGGGGAGGGCCACCAGCAGAGGACATTCTGCTTGACAGAAGCATCTTTGGCATCTTGACGCTTGGTGTCTGGGGCTTTTTCACAGCCCCCTTTGTGTCAGGGTGTGGTGACTTTGATGGGCATCCTAATTTGTGGTGTACTACTAAAGTAACTTTGGGAATTGTTTTACTCTGACGTGTGAACGCTAAGCCTGAAGGAGGATCCGCGGGGTTTGGCCATGTGGCTGCTACCTGACCTGCGGAGCGGCAGGTCCTCCAGGAAACGGCACAGCCCTAGCTGGCAAGGGCGGGTTCACAGTGGTTAGAGCAAAGGCTAGATTATCCGCCAACTGCCTGACTCCAGCAAGGCCCTGACACCCTTTCTGGGCCTCTGCTCCCTTATCAGGCTCCTTGGTTATACCTATTTTTATACTACTTTCATATTTATAACACTGTCCTACTTCTTTTTACCATGTATAAATATGCTTCACTATAACTGTCAAGTAGATCAATAAGGTACTGTTCTGTGCCTTTTTAAAAAAACGAGGTAACTAGGCTGAGCATTAACATTTTCACAGTGATCAATGCACAATATGAGAAAGATACGTCTCCTGACTTTAAGGGAACATATTGCCATGTAGGAGAAATAAGACCTGAAACGACAAACAACAGAACAACGTGTTAAACCAAATGCTACACCAGGCTATCGGTGCACAAGCAGAGGAGCCACGACCGTAACAGCCATGTGCGACTCCGCATCCAAGGGGGCCCTGGCCCTGGCCCTGAAAGTGAGGCTAAGATTTGGATAGGTGAGCCTGAAAGGACATGACCTTCCAAAGAAACGGCATGAGCAAAGCACAAGTGTTGAGCCAACAAGAAAAACTGCCTGACAGCTGCAAGGGTCAAACACTCAAGTACCTATAGGGGCCGGGCAGGGATGTAAAGGGGGGAAGAGGGTCCTGACAACCAATAGCACAATCTCAATGATTACAGGCGCTTGGTACTTGGTCTCAGCCCAGGGAGATGTCAGGAAGTGCTGGGCCCTCCCAGGAGCCCATTCTCAGGCTAAAGCAGACTTCTGCTCTTCAGCTGGAAAAGAAAGCTGCCGCCGAGGAATGTAGACCGGGTGTTGCAGATGTTCCAATTTTCCCAGAGAAGACCAAACTTCAAGATTTTTACGTAAAACCTCTTTTTTTGTTGTTGTTGGAATAAGTTCTTTTTTTTTTTAAGTCAAAAAGCAAAATAAAGAAATTCTGCCTGCCTGATTTAGCCTGCAAAACTAGTCTGCCAGCTGTGTTGTTATGATGTCTAAAACTTACTGAAGATACATTGACACACACCACACAGCAGTGCTGTGATACTATGACCCAGGTGGCCTCCTGGCCTGCTGACCCAGGATACCCAGTGTGGAGAGGTTCTGGCAGCACTGAATTCAGGGTGCCAGAGGCAGCTGCAGGATGCACTTCTGTTTTCTGTGTCTAAGTAAAACAAGTATGAGCCAGGTAAATGCCGCAAACAAGGACATTACCCAGGAAAATGGTCATGTCGACAGGCATGATGCATGTTAGAATGGGATTTCACTGGTGAAAAGTCAAGAGAGTTAGCACACAGAGAGTGGCTAAAATAATTCAGATTTACTCCCCACTCTTGCATGAATAGAAAGAAAGATCCCAGCTAGGCCTAAGATTAAGCTAAATCCCTAACCAGTTCTAGAGGTAGTGAGCTTCTAGATGCCAGCCAAGTACAAGTGTACAAGAAAACTGCATCTGACATTTGGTGTGTCTGCTTCCAGTGAATTTTTCACCTAGAAGAACAAAGAGCAGAACAAGGTAGAAGGACTCTTTAGGGGCTTGCTTGCTGAGGAATGGCAAAATTTGGCCTGAAACATGATTTCCTTAAAACGTGGGGTTGACACTGTAGCTGAGCAGTCACCCCCTACCTACGTCAAACATCTACCACGTCTCCTAGTGTCCGTGAAAGGAACTGAGTGGTGCGTGAAGTGAATGGCTCGGGTCAAATCAACACTTGGCCGGAGAGTAACAGAATCAACATTCGATAGTTCAGAGCTTCCTGAAATGTACTCCAAATGGGTTACAGCAGATACCGGTCCCTTCAGACCTCCAAGTGCCTGGCTGCGGCTGGGGGAGAAGGAGCCGCCAGAGCTGCAGGGGCCCCAGGCAGCTCCTCTTTTCTCCAGAGGCCAGGCGTGATGGAGAGATGCAAAGAAGCACCGGGACTGTTGAGGAGCCCAGCCACAAAGTCTGAGTAGCAGGTAAGGGAAGCCATACCCGATCCTATTAGCACCCTGGACTGCTGCTGCTGCTCTCTCTATGAAGAAGAAAATGGGGGAAGTAATCATTCAGGGGTGTTCAGGAAACAAGGAAGACTAGAGGCAAGGAAGATTATCACAGCTACAGCCCGGGAGTAAAAGCAACAAGGCCTGTCTTTGAATAGAGAATCTGGAAATGAAAAAGGATAGACAAATCCTTAAGAAAATATGATGATTTAGTGACTATTGGAATTGAAAGAGAGGAAGGAATAAAAACAGATTAAATCACTTGCCAAAGACTACACAGCAAGTTATTGAGGGTCTAAATGAAATCGTCGGCACTTCTCAGAGCAGTCAGCCACTTACAGCTTCAACCCCCTTTCTGGAAAAAGTTGGTGTATTTTTCTGTAATGAAAAGGAAATGCAAAATGAAGTAACGGGCTTAATCCTCCACAGATCCTAAGCTCTTCCCTGAGTAAAGATCGAGTTGTGATTACCCAACGAAGAAAAACTAGACTGAGGTTCTCTCGTTAATCCTAAATGTCATATTTATATCATCAAAAAACAATCCCTTCATAATTTGGTTTGATTCCCAGTTTGGTTTGGTTTGGTTTGGTTTGGTTTCTTCTCATGAGAGACTCTCAAGACTTTATCAGCCAAACTGAAAGGCGCTTCTCAACACCCAGGGACACTGCCAGGGCTGCCAGCGTCCGGCCCGCCTCAGTCCCACAGGTTTCCGTAGCTGTTACACCACCGACGCCGGTGACTCGGTCAGTTAAAGAAGCTGAAAGCACTCTGCGAAAGGATGCGGCAACAGGGTAAGCGCTGCAGTCAGAAGGAACCAGTACTAGAAGCCCGTCAGCTTCCACACACACACACACACACACACACACACAAGCGACAAACGACAGCCACGCGTGGTCGCCTTGCTCTTCTTCTTCAAGCGCCTGTGGGAAGCGAGACTACGATCAGAAGTGCGCTTTGGGGAAGCTAATCTGGATGGAACAAGGAGCCTGGCTCACAGTGGGACGACGATGCCTCTGATGCCGTAACTGCGGAAGCCGTGACATTCCCTGCTCTGTGTTTTGCTCCTCTCACCCAGAGAATCTGGGGGAAAGGGCATCCAGGAATTAGCAGCAAACACAAGGTGACACCTTTAGTTCTGAATGCAGTATACTGAACATATTTTTTTAAGTATAATTAAACCTTGCCTTCTCTACCGGGTTTTCTGTTTGATTTTTGTTTGTACATTAAATTGGAACAACTGCTCACTCTCATGGAGCCTTGCCATCTTCAGAGTGTCATCGGACCTCCAGGCAAGAAGAGTCTGAGTGGGAATGGGAGAGGGCTGTCCCTCGTGCCTGCTGGGGATCCCTGCAAACCCAGGCGGGGGAGAGCGTGGAGCAGAGGGCGCACTTGGAGGCCTCCAGATGGATGCCACACCTCCTCTGGGTACCTGTGCTGTGTTCAGCAGAACTCAGCACACCCAGGGTAAGAAGCAGAGCCCAGAGCCCTGGGGACCAAGTCAGGACATGGCAACGTCTAGGACAGCAGCTGCCAACACTGGCTGGGCTCACTTCCTCCTGAAATAGTGCTACTTTGCTCACAGGAACAGTTTTCCCTCTACTCTAATAGTGATATTCCATTGTACCACAGATGTGAGCATAACTAGCAAAACACCGAATAGTGATGCTTGGGTGTGGGATGTGCGGCCCGCTGCAGAGGCATACCATGGGGTCCTGACCCTTTCTAGGGAGGTTCCCACCAACCATCCCGGAAACTGAAAGGAGGAGAAGCGGCAGAGAGGGGAGGACACGGAGAAGGGAGGAGCTGCATTTCCACCGAGCAGGCCCTCCGGAATCTACCGGGCCTGCGTACAATCCCAATCGCACTCCCTGCAAATTTACATAGCTTCTTTGAACAACGGTTTCACAAGCTATAAAATGGGAGGCGGGGAATATAGATTTTAGGTTCCCAGCAATATTTTAGTGCTCACTATTTGTTGCCTACCCAATACTATACTGTTTTAATTGTAGTGACCGAGGCAATCAAGGGGCTTGGCTCCTCCCATCAGTGACTGGTCTGAGGGTCTGCCCTAGTCCTGGCCCATGAGATCCGAGGGAAACTCGGCACAGGCCTCTGTAGGGAAATTTTCCTCCTGATACAAGAACCGCCCTATAAGCCTCTTTGTTCCCCTCTCACCTCCCTGCTTGGGACACTGTCATGTGAGGATGTGATGCTGGGAGCAAGAGTAGCCCACGGGGACACGAGCTGCCTGACATAACTGGGGTGCAGGACAGGAGGCAGGGAAGAGCCCATGACCTCCGTGACATCCATGTGCTTCCATACCAACCCTCGAGATGAATGTCCGAGACTTCTGTTATGTGAGATAAATAAATGTCCGCATTGCTTAATCTCCTGCCAGCCAAGCACTCTGGTATTTGTACCCAGAGGCTTCTTAACTCCTCCAGCCCTGTCCTTCCCTAGTCCAGCCATGTTTGTTCTTGCTCCCTGACTGCTCCCCGACTGTAAGCATTGCATCAGAGGCCAAAGTGGTTGCAATACCCAAAAGGACTTGGTGAAAAATCAGCAAGAAAACAATTTAGCGCACTGTGCAATTTTGGAGTTTTAAACAGCTCCAATATTAGGTGTGGCTTTTAATGCCAGAGGCACGAATCAAAACAAATAAATGCACAGCCGTCTCAAGGGGTAAAAAACACACTACAAGAAGATTCTAGCTCATTTTTTTGCCAACTGTTCCTGTTTGGGGCTACACTTAGATGTTTTAGAAACAGAAGGATACAATTCTAAGAAAATAGGAGAGAAAAGCATCTTCAACATTCTAGTCTAGACCCTTGCTACTCAAAGTGGGGTCCCTAAACCAAAGGCATCAGCATCATCTGCGAGCACTGGAGAAATGCAGAACCTCGGGTCCCACCCTGGTCCCACTGAATCAGAGTCTGCATTGTGGCAAGATCCCAGCTGATTCGATGAGCAAGTTGGGGACACACCCCTCGGGAGTACTGTCTTCCTCCCAGGGGCTGTGGCCTGACTCAGTGTGACTGGAAGCCCTCAGAGTACAGCTGGTCCACAGCTTCCCCTCTTCACCCCTGAGATGGAGAGAACCGTGGGCGTGGAAAGAGAGTAGCAGCAGGAAACAAGTTCAGTGCACACGCATGTATCTTATGACACAGTAAGTACACGGGCAACACGGCAGTCCTCCCTTCTCCTGGATTTCACTTTCCACGGCTTCCGTTACCTGTGGTCAACCACAGTCCACAAATATTAAATGGAAAGTTCCAGAAATAAATCCCAGGAAAAAAAATCCGTAAGTTTTAAATTGCATACTATCTGAGTAGTGTGACACAATCTCCCGCTATCCCGCTCTGTCCGTCCCGGATGTGAATCATCCCTTTGTCTAGCATAGGCGCCCTGTGTATGCTACCCGCCCATCAGTCACGTCGCAGCCATCTCAGTCATCAGACCGACTGTCATGGTACCGCAGTGCTTGTGACCAAGCAACCCTTATTTTACTTAATAATGGCCCTGCAGAGCAAGAGTAGTTTAAACTTTATCATAGGTGTAGGGAGAAACATAGTATATATTGGGTTTGGTACCATCCGTGGTTTCAGGCATCCACTGGGGGTCTTGGAACACATTCCCCACAGGTAAGAGGGGAGTACTGAACTGAAAAGAAAAATGGTACCCTACAAGAACTGTCTGACTCGTGATTCTAATGTGGCAAGCAGGACAAACAAATTCACACACAAGGCACACCTCTATGGGATTACTCAGATGTGTACAAAATCTTTTTTTATACATGAAAATAATTTATAATCATAATCCTAATTAACAGTCCATTAGTAACAGCTGCTCACTGGAGGTGCCAGGGCGCTGAGGAGACCAGCTGCAGGTAAGCATTGTTCTCAGCACAGATGTCTGTAACACGACCCTTCCCCTCCCACTCACGAGAGCCTCTGAAATGCAACTGTGTGCGGGGTATCGGTATGTTACCAAAGTGATAACACTGAATCTGCTCATCTTTGAAGCAAGTCAATAATAATTATGGAGGCGCCTTATCTACAATTAGTAATCAATTACTCACGCACCACTTCCTTGTGGATCGGGAAACACCACCTGTCCTGCCAGGACAGGACTCCAAGAAGGACCAGACAGAACCGAAAAGAGTTTTCTGAAACCCTCGCCCTTCACCCAATCTCCTTTCCTCCCGTAATACTCCTCGCTTTCAACTCCACTTATTCCTTCTTGCAAGCAAATGACCTGGCTCGGTTCTCTACGGGCTGCAGCCCCCAGCCACCCAAGGCATGATGTCCAAGGCGCTCACTGTCAGAAAATACAACCTGCCCTATTTCTAGAGTCCTGGAGAGTCACTTTTCAAAGCTGCTCTGGACCAATCCAGGTTTCCCATCTATGAATGAGAGAGGCAGTCCTGACCTTCTTTGAAACATCAGAGAATAACAATTTCATAGCCTTTCCTGACAGCAAATGAAGAAATCAGAAGGCATCTTCCTTTTATTCCCTAAAGGTAGACTTTCTCCTTTCAAAATAAAAGTGGCACAAAGAAACAAGCCTCCCCATGACTGGCATCTCATGTGGGCAGGCTCTTGAAATTGCCATCAACTGGTTTCCTTCAGATAAGTTATATTTTCACTCATAAGGAGGAAGAAGCACTTACTTGCACCTTGTACATGGAATCAAAAACATCAATTTACGAGCACACGGACAAATAAGAAAAATTCAACAGAAGGATGTTTGGTAAAAATGCCAAGGCTGTACAAGCTGCCTCTCTCCTTGCAACTCTTCAACCTTCTCACAATCAAGACAACACAGGCTTAAAAGGGCCAAAGAGAGAGAAAAAAGTGGTGGATGATGTCAATTTACATTTGGCTCACGGTTCAGTTGACCAACACAGTTCATTAGACACAGGGTGAAGGATAGCATTAGCTTAAGACAATGGCAAACCGCAGATACTCTGCCCATCTATGTAAGAGCCACAGGACCCTTTCCCAGAGCAGGTGAATTTCTGGTGAGACTATAGCCAGAGGCCACACCTGGTGGGGCAGCCGCAGAAGGGAGGAGGGCCACAAAGGATGGAGCGGTAATCCCAGGCCACCTGTGCCACAGGTGCCAGGCAAGGGCCGGCTTTGTCAAGCCCAACAACAGACATGGCCAAGTCATGGCCAGTCATAGCCCCCGATCGCCCAGCAGCCCTCAGTCGCCTCATCTGTGAAACCTACTCCGCTGAGCTGGTCGACTTGCTGTAAGGAGAGCACAGGGTGAGCATGCTATACAGGCACTGGCATTTCCCAAGGCAGATGCCTGCTCTGGAGTCAATGGGGATCCCGGCGGGCCCTATCTGCAAACACAGGCACAGTAACTTAGATCAAATGTTAATGAGTCTAAATTTCCAATGCCATATTAATATACCTGCAGGTGGTCTTCTTCATACAAATCTCCACTCAACTATTAATAACTTCCAATAAACCAGAACAACCCATCCGTACACTTTTAAAGAGATGGGCCCTATGGGAGATGATTAAAAATAGCACAATTCCAGTTGCCACAAGTATTTAAAGCAACAGTTTACATCATTTCCACATAGTTTTGCAGAGGACTAGCTGGGGCTTCAAAGAATCTTCAAAGTATCTGGAGTTTTTAAAATCTGTGATCAAGAAAACTATACATCTACAATAAAACTCCTAACACTGCAAAGTCACTAAAACGCGGGGATCACACATTAAACTCTGTTGCTCAGTATTTTCATCTGAGTTTGCTAAAAGCAGTCAAGTGTTCTGTAATTCACGCAGCAACTGGCCGGTGAGCCCTGTACTAGGTATCTTTCCAGCCACCAACAAAGTTTTGAAATTAAATCCCATAGCTGTTTAATGTCTGTTTCACCTGAACTAAAAACTCCCCGAGAGTAGACATAGCATCCCCAATGCCTGCCACCACATCAGCTCAGACAACGATGCCCGGAATACAGGAAATGCTCACGAAGTAGCTGTCGGCCGGCCGCGCAAGGGTGCGTGGAACCCAGACACCTAACGTTCACCTTTTCACCAGGGAAGGACCATTTTTTCCTTTTAACAAATGGAGGTTCTGGGAAACTAAAAATTTTTAAGTTAAAAAAAAAAAAGATCCAGCAGAGAACTGACTTGAATTGCTCTGCTCAGCCCAAAAACCTTTGTTTTTCCCAGACTTTAACAGCTTATGATAAAATACAAATAATTTAATTTCAGAATGACACAGAAGGCCCTTTAAGGCAGGACAAAAGAAAGGAAGGGAGGGAGGGAGGAGAACGACTGAGGCCGTCTGCCCCACGTCCTCTGCGACACTCCTCCTGGGAGTGCAGCCTGGAAGCTCAGCGACACATGCACAGCTGAGGAAAACAGCCAGCGGGACAGCCAGCTGGACAGCCAGCAAAGCCACTCTCCCCCGTTGGGTTCACCCAGTGAGACTCCCTAAAGCTGTTACTCAAACAACTGCTGGCAGCTGTTACAGGGACAGGAAGCTGCTTAAAATCTCCCCAAGCATTTCTCCTCGATGATGTACAGAGGGAATGGAAAACCAAGTTTCCAGAACCGACTGCATCCTCAGTCCCTGCTAGAGGTTTCCCAGATGTTACCATTGACCAACACCCCAATTCAGGGGCCACATCAACTTGAATTATTTACTTCTCCCCCCTGCCAAAAAAAGAATACATGGGAACTTTGGCAAGTTTGTTAAATCATAATTCACATGATTATAAACTTCCTGGAACTCAAACCATATATTGTGGTTCACTATAAAGTACTTTATCGCCCCCAAAGGTTTGAATCTGCACTGGTCCTCTGCTTTCTACGTGCGCCCAATGTCTCTTAATTCATGCTCTGCTTCACGCTCCCTCAGCATTATTAATCATTTCATCATCGTCTGGCTAAGGAAGAGCTTGCCTAAAATCAGAGCTGAAAAATGGTCATTAAAAAACTATTTTCAGCCTTAAAAGTATGCACTAGTATACATGCCTAACTATTTTAAATGTCTTTGCCTCCCTCTCTCTTAAGCTGCTCCATTTGGACTTGTGTGAGCGCTCAGCTGTGACTGACACACACCCCCTCTACCACCGTCAGGCCTGTGCACGGGCGCAGCCTGCTGAGATGGGGTGCCCAGCACACCTGTGGTTCAGATCACACTACCCAAAAGTTTGGGAACACCTGCTGGGTGTCAGGTACTCCCGGGACGTGTTGAGATGAACACCATGGAGAGTCTACCACTGGTAAGTGTATGGCCTGTAGGGAAGAGGGGGACACACAGACCCAATTTCACTCACACGTGTCACAAGCCATCTCCTTGGGTGTAAAGGAGAGTACTTTCAAGCCACCAGGGTAAGGGCTAGACATGGTAAGGGTGGGGACAGTAGAGAAAGGGTGGGAAAAGATTTCTCAAGGGAAGAGTGCCCCAAATTGAGTCACGAAAGAGAAGTGAGCCAGGTAAAGAAGGGGGATCTCGAAGGAGTGAAGCAGAAAGTGGTGGTGGGGGCAGGTAATGGGAGAGACAGGTCGGGGCTTCACGTGCCATCTGGGGGAGCTGGCACTTTATTCCATCAGCAACAGACTTTAACTTGACGCCAGGGAATTACATGGTCAGACTGGCACTGTAGATTTTTCACTTTGATAATATTAGGGAATACAAAGGGGTAAAGAAGGAGAAAAAGCAAAATGATATGGCAAGAGGTCAGTAGGGTGCTTACAGCCAGGCCTCCCTAGCTGCCTCCTTGGGATGTTACAACAGCCTGTATAATTAAAGGGCACCACCCCCATTTCAATACAAAAGCAATGCCACCAAACTAATTCTAAACTGGAATGGGTGGTAATTCCTTCAACCCTCTAGCATTTTCCCATTGCACAGATGTGGAAACTGAGGTGCAAAGAGGTTAAATACCTTGGTTACAGGGTGAGAAGTTAGCAGTCTGGATGTGACCCACAGCAGTCTGGTAAATACGATGACCTCATCACTCCCTGTTAGGGATGCCTCAGGAGCTTCCCAAGCTTTCTGACACTAGGATTCAGGGAGCCCCATTACCTGCTGGAAGCAGCAGCCTGTCCTCCCTACAACACAAGAAATACTCTCTTTCTTTCCCCCCATCAAAGTACACTTTACTGGAGCCAGAGAACACAGAAGGACAACGAAGGAACCCGACGGCGATGGGCATAAAAACTCCACCTTGCACACCACTCTCTGGTACTGGAAGCAAGTTAAGTCAGGTTGCACGTTTTCCTGGCAGAAGTTGTAGTCATAGGGTTTTCTGTTGTTTGAGACACAGACTACAGCTGAAAATGTATTCAAAGGCTAAGGATGTATCTCCCTTGCAGAAAATCAAGATGCTACTCAAAGTCATACCAATGTGCCTTAGACAGTGTAAAGCCTAGTGCTTATGATTGGTCTGATGGCCTCAGATACACTGAGAGAGACGTGATGATAATGTTCTAGAGTTCTGGTGCCTTAACTCAGCAGCAAACCTGATTTCTGTTAGAAATGGGGGATGGGAAGTTCAGATTCACACATATACACAGACACCTAAAAAATCAAAAGTAAGTGAAAAATGAGTATGAATTCTGCCTTATATAATGTAGTAACAGGCTTCTAGAAAGTTTTTTAGAAAACAAATGTTGTGAAATCAACATTTTCATAGTACATTAAGAGTGATCACTATTTAAAAGACTCCTAAGATAAATATATCTACAGTGGCCCTCCCCAAGGTACCTCATTTATATGAATTTCTGTTTGCTTAGAATACCAGCTCTCATTAATTCCGGACAAACTGGCTTAGTCACTTGCCAGACAAAGCACTAAGCTCTTCCTGACAATATGACAGAGCATCAAATTGGAAAACAAAATGCAAGGCCGTGGGAAAAGCGTGACTTTCAAAGAGCCACTCCTTCTATCACATATTGCAGCAAACAGCGATTACATTTACCAAGGCATCCTAACCACATTTATTATCAGGAAGTCATACATGCAGGTTGTCTGAGCACAGAAGAAATAATGAGAAGTAAAGCATTTTCTTTTAAACCCCGAGGAGACAGTTCTCAGGTTTTCACTCACTGCATCAAACCAGAAGTCTCCCAGGATAAAAAGACTGTGGTGTCACTACTGGGCTTAATTCTGCACCAAATGAAACCTATGATTGCTTCTCCTAAAACCTCACAAATGATGCTGCGTGTCGCAACTTGAAAAATGGGGAAATGTTTCCCAGCCCCAAAGAAAATCAGTTTATGCAGAAATGTAGAAGAGTTAGTGACTGCTATTGGTCTTCCACCCAAAACTGAGATCATTTCGATCCAGATTCGGGATTCTTTTCCTGCAAATCCCACGGACGCGGAGTCCCAGGCTCTGAAGCCCGACTCCATCACTTATTCCACATGTGATCTAGAACCTCAGAACCTCAGCTTCTCATCTGTAAAACGGGTACAAAAGCAGCACGTCCCCCATGAGGCTCTGGTGAGGACTGAATGAGTCGCACAGCATCAGCACACAGGACCTGGCCTGGCACACAGGAAGCACTCCACGCGCACGACTGTAGCTCCCGATTTTATATCCACAGTCAAAAAAGTATGCATCACGTCCACAAATTTGTGCCGTTGGAAACAGAACCAAGTGTATTAGCTTTATTCCCACTAGTTGGCCGTAAAACAGGGTGGGAGTTTTTCATGGTTTGAATGAGGCTTTCTAACTTTCCCTTTCCTCACAAAAAGTTCTGAGAAAGGGAATATGTGTATACATAGTAGAGGGAGTGGTTTTCTTTTTTTTTTTTTTAATAAAAATTCTGTTTTCTATCAGGATAGCAAAATACTCTGTTTAAAAACAACACTCACAATGATACTCTCAAGGTAAACAAATGTGACATTCAGAGTAATACATGCAAACTTCTCCCCCACTTAACTTTTATTTCAAAACACAAGCCCTAAAGACCATAAAGGTAGGAAGAGGGCACAGACAGCCTGGGGGAAAGCAATGGGCGATTTCTTCAGACATAGTAGGCAGCACCAAGGAGAGCCGGTCTAGCTCTGCTGTTGCCGTGAGCCTCCACTTTCGGCTCTGCCACCAGACACAGATGCCAGCAACGGACCCGCCACCCCGGGTCCAGTTTCTGTTCCGAGACCGCCTGCCCGACCAAGTAGTCAAACTCCTATCAAATGGGGACAGTGGCAGCATCTACCTGTTCCAAGGAAATATTACAAGGGATTTTAAAGCAATATCCTTATTTTATAGTTAAAACAAAAAAATTTAATTTTAAATACTAAATGAATTTAATGTTGTGCTTAGGTCAGAGAATATGGAGAAAATTAAATGTGAATTCTCAGAAGTCACAGCTCCAAGAATGTAGAGACTGCAATTTAAATGCCTGTTCAGCCACCACAATCTGGGAATGGCACTTCCAGTTCGTGTTCCTTATTACACAAGCCTGAGAACAGAGGCACAAAAAAGATACCAAGGAAAGCCCAGAGTGTCCCTACACAAAGCCCTACTACGTGCCATTTCTGGGACTTCACACCGACTCATTTAATCCTCACAACAACCCAGGGGGTGGCTTCCTACACATGCCTTTCAGAACCCAGCAGCCCCCACAGAGCAAGGGTGTCCTGGGTTACACCCAACACCACCACCCATGGTGAGGAAAAATCCCGAAGGCCTGAGAGGGAGAGAAATGGTCAGGAAGTCCAACCTCAGGGGGCCCTCACTGAGAAAACGAAGACAGTGTGCTCCAGAAGGCCCAGAGAAGGCGCTCAGGTCATTAATCTGACAAGAATAATGGGGTGAGGTGACTGGCAGGAACCATGAGGCAGAACAAGGTGGGGGCGGACCCACCTCCAGGTTGCAAAGGCAGTTCACTGCTATTTTAATCCTCTTAAGTGAGAAATGACCATTTTGTCACAAAACACAGAAAGTTAGTTATATTTCCTTATCAGCTTAGTGCAAAATTAATAAGCTAACATCTAAGTTTCCATAATTCGTAAGTATTACGTTTTTATAACTCACAAAGCCCCTCAGAGTTAACTCTCTTACAAGACAAATCTGAGGCACCTATGATGGCCAGGCAGAGCAAGGGAGGGTCACTGTGATCCTGTTGGCTGTAATCAGTAGTAACAGTAGTAACAGTACTGGAAGTAAACACCAGCAACAGCCGCAGCAGAGCAACAGCTGTTGACGTTCACTGCGTGCCTATTAGATGCAGGCTAGCCACCGTCACAGTCACTGACTATAAAAAGCCTCATTTGATTTCGCCAAAAAAAAAAAAAAAAAAGATGAGGTGGGTTACACTTGTATTCCCATTTAAGGAAGCTGAGTCTTAAAGAGGTCAGGTGACTTGACCAAGGTCACAGAGCCTGAGGATGACCTGGGAGCTTTAGCAAAGCCTGACGACCCCAGCGATTGCACTCTTAACGACTACCTGCCTACCTGCGACTGGGCGGTTTGACGCTTTTGTCCACAAGTCCACACGTTTTCTTCAGTTGTCACCTGTTTGGTTCAAGTTTTTTTTTCCCCAAACTGCCCCTAGCTTGTGGAATAAGGGCCACTCTTTAGAATGAGGACCAGATATACATACTATAAGGCACTAACTCGGATGCCTCAAGAACAAAACTCAGCATTAATAGTAAGAGCCACCAAAGTAGGCAGGGAGAAAACAGATGAATCAAGAGTGTAATTATTGGTAATTTAATGGTAATTAAGACTGATAATTATTAAGGCCAGGGGATGGGTACAAGAAGGTTCTCCCCATTTTCTCTCTACTGTGGGCTATGCTTGAAAGTTTTCACAATAAGAGGTTTGAAAATGGCTTTGACTATTAAGAGTTCATTAAGTTTACTGAGTCATTTCCTTTCATTTGTTTTGCTAGGCCAGACTTCACATGGTTTAAAATTCAAAATGTTGTAAAAGTTAAACACTAAGCAGAGGGGGGCAAGCAACAACTCAGAGAGATGACTCAAAGCTTATCCTTGTGTTGAGTGTTTGTTTGTTTTCTTGTTGAAACTCCTGCATTTCCAACAACAACCCAGAACCCTCAGACTTGTCGAGAAATAAGGCTGGGACCAAGGACTGTAATCCACTTTGGTCTAATAACTGAATTCACGTGAAGAGACCAAACCTAGGCTAAAAAATAGGGCTCTTTCACTCTAACTCAAAAAGAAGCAGATGAGGCTGATTCAACACTCGGGGCCAACGTCAACATTCTTCAACAACAGATTCTCACCAAGGATGCTGCTAGTAGTACCTCATGCCTGGAGCCAGCAGGCTGAACAGCCTTCCATTACAGAGAAGGACTGTTCAGCCCAAAATTCCAAAAGCACTGATAGTTGAGAGGACCGCTGAGACAGACCTTCACGAACACGGGATGAAACGAGTCAACATGGACATGGCTGCCTTTTACCCCAGGCCATTTGGGGTCCTCCAGAGCGACAACAAAATGAAAGACGGGGGTTCTATACATAGAAGGGGCCTGGCTGATGCACTCACTCAGGAGACATTTACTTGGCTGCACGCCAAACAACAGTCAAGAATAGCCAGGCAGGACCAGATTTAAGAGCACAGTAAGCCCTCGATTTTAAGAGCTCACAATTCTCTCAGCCACTTCTTCAGAAGTAAAAGGCTTTAAATTAATGGGTACGTGTTTCAAACTTTCAGACGCCTCAAAAACTCTCTGAGTGCTTTCCTTGCAGTTATATAAACATTGCCAATAATTCAAGCTAAAAGGTAGGAAAAAAATAATACAATTAAAAGTAAAATTGTTCTTTATCGAAGGGCTATGTTCTAAACTATCATTTATAGGATGATCTAACAAAGATCTCCAGAACAACAGGAAAACATGTCACGCCTCTCCATACCACGGCAGCCCAAATACATTCTTAAGACAGTCTGCGTGCATTCATTCGTTTCTTAGGAATGATTCGATAAGCCTTGGAAATGTACCGCTTCTGGAAACAAGAATTTTTTTTATCTTCATCAACATTACCTGCTATTTGCACTGAACCATCCTCACCCAGAAGAATATTACCAGCTTTCAAATCCCTATTTGGGGGAAAAAAAAAAGAAGAAATTATGCAGTACAGATATTACATTGCATTAATTCACTCAGGGAGATTTTAAAATATATCATACAAGCAGCTATTTCACATTATTTTATAAATGCTAAAATTATGTCACAGATTTTAAACAAGATACATGTGATTTTATAGTTTGTTCTTGGGGAATGGTGAGCATTTTAGTAACAACTATTTTATGTGAAATCATTATCCAGATTTAATCAAATCAATAGTGAGTAGACTCTTCATTTTCTGTTAGAGTTACAGACTGTCTGCGTGCTCACAGTTCTACCATTTCATCAAGAATTAGAGCCCAGCCTAGTAAAGCTGCCCTATCCACTGAAATTTGTCTGTGGGGCAATTCCAGATTGATCCTATCAGCCTCTTAAAAGCTGCTTTCCTCAGTCTCTCCTCTGGGGACAGACTGATTATGAACACTAATTATAATATTCTATGACATATTTCCTCTCCATATAGGAGTGTGCTGAGTAGGCTTAACCCTTAAAAATAAAAAAGAAAAATGACAATCTATAAGTTTGATTTCTAAAGTACTATTTTTTCTAATTACTGAAAGAAAGTAAATCGCCCACTTAGTTCAGGGTAGGGAAGTTAAAGTTGGTACTACTGGTAAACGGTTATTTACCTGCCGCTGTTCCTAAGAACCCATTAGAAACATCGGACAATCGTATTCTCTGCTGATTGGCTATCTAAATTGGCATTTTACGTCACCAAGAAGATGAAACCAGTGCCTCCTCCTCCCCTCTCGCCATCATGTCAAAAATAATTAACATATTACAATGTTTGAAACAGTCTTGCCTGTACTAGAGAGTTACAAATGATATCCAGTTCAAAAGAGCACCCTTCAAGAGCAGTGTGTTAACTGATGTTTTTAATGAGTTCACTCAGTAAACTCATTTTTATATTCTGTTCTTACTCCAGTGAAAGCAGATAAATCAAATCTGAGGATACCAACATAATTCATCAAAATTCCCTTTCTTGTTTCTTTCTTAAATACTTTTTTCCTTCATCTATTTAGCCTAAGTTAGAAATAACGCCAATACCTACCTACCTGCAACATGTCTTTCCTGACTAGAACTACAGATACAGGTGAATTTAAACATCTCCGCAGAGGTCATACCTGTGAATCTGACCATTTCTGTGCAGGTAGTCTAGGCCTTCCAAAACCTCTTTAAGAATTGTCGCTATTATTGCCTCTTCCAGAACTCCATTCTTATGTTCTCCTCGGTTGACAATGTACTTTATGATATCCAACATTGAACCTAAGCGGGCAGATAGAAGAATTGAAAATATCAGGTAAGCATCTCCATTACCTTTCCAGAATAGGGCTCCTAGTTTAGAAACCTAAATGAGGACATAAAAATGGTTTTCGTGTATTAACACAAATATTCCCAAGGCAGACAAATAATTGCCAAGAAGCCCCTGGCCAGACACACTAAATGCGAGTTTGCAGGCTCACTTTCAGCTCAAGTAAATGGGAAGGAACCTGGGTCAGGAACTGAAGACTGTACAGGGCCACTTCCCAGTCCGTCCATTTTCCCTGGACATGCAAGTGGTTACAGACTCCAAAGAGGGTTCAAGGTGTCTGAGCTGGAGAGGAAGGGAACAGGAGGCCAGGAGAGAGACAGCAGGGAACTTCTCAGAGCGAGCAGCCTGCTCTTCCGTGACGTCTGAAGCACAGGTGGAATGGGACAGAAAAAGGTATATTGCCTTTAGACCCTGCTTCTTACCAGAAGATTCCTTTCTGTGACTCTAGGCAATCTTTGTTTCACTTACTTGGAGCTTGATGTACTGACTTTTATAATAAAGAAATGAATACACAGAACTCTAGTTACAATAAACAGATTAGTATCCTTGGCACTGTGAATTCATGTTTCAACACATATTAATTAATATTCCAAACCTCCCTCCGGGTCATTTTAAAAACCATAATTACCTGGGGGTTCAACATTTCTGAAGAGTTAACAATTAGCTTACCTCAGGACCTGATTTGGCTCTGGGCTCTCAATGATTAACTAAGAGGACCGAGTTTCCCCATCGGGTATTACTACACCAGACTAACCGCCCACCCCTCATTGAGATTCGATGTGATAAAATATTGTAGAAGAAAACAAATACACATTTTCTACCTCCGAGAGAAACAAAACATCTGGTTATTCATAGACTCTTGGATGTTTTGATCATTCAGAACATTATACTTTCAGAAACATTTGATTTTTATCTTATAAGGATACACCGCACCAGGCATATATATATTTCTAGCTTGCTGAGGGAAAACTGAGCAAGAGTCCACATCTGCCCACATCCCCCTTCCCTGTGCAAACCTGCTTAAAACCTGTCCCTCTCACCCACTAAAGCCCATGAGTCTACGTTGTATTCTTTTAAAAAGACAAGGAAATTTTCTATCAAGTCCTCAGGAAGGCGGACAGGGGATATTCGCAGACTTATAAAAGGCTAATAGGGATAAAAATAAATGAAAAGAGGAAGTAAAATCCTCCACTGCTTGAACAAAATATTTGGGGCTATCCAGAGTCCCAGGTTACCAAAATTTCTCATTTCCTCACAGTTGGTGAACCCCACAAGGAGAGAGACCAGGTTAAAATCTCTTCTTGGAAACGCACCATCCTTCAAAAGACGGAGAAGCAGGCCAGACACTAGACACTGTGGTCCCTCTCCGACAGGCTTCCTTTTGCTTTTTCTTTCCTTTTTCTTTCACTTTTTAATTAAAAACCAAGTAGGCACTCAAGGAAACAATGATGAATAGGATTGATGACGAGACTGGGAACAGAACCCAACTAGGAGCTCCAGGCCCCCTACTGAGACCCACACAAGCAGACCCAAGGCAATTACCACGCATTCGTCATCTCATTTCTGGGCCTCTGCTTGATCCAAGACACTTTCGTAAAAAAAAAAAAAAAAAAATTAAAATGCCTCCCTGGTTGAGCTTTAGCTGGAAATGGGTCTGCAGATAAAACTGGGCTGTACAACATAAGTTCTGCTACGCCAGTGTTGGCTTCATCCCAGCACCACAAAATGTTCTCCTCTGCCCCTACGCCACGTCTCGTGTCTCAGGAAGACAGACGGCGATGTGACACCCTGGAGGGAGAACACACTAGAGAAGGGGTATGCTGGACGTTATGAAGAGAATGGCTCGTGCTTCCTAAGCTTCAGTTCTCGGGTGTGTAACATGAAGGTGGTAACACCTCCGGAGTTGCTGTTCTACGGTCACAGATTCCAGCACTAACAGTTACTATGTACCTGACCTCAGGCAAGCTGCTTAACTCTCTGGCGCTTTGGTGAACTTTCTGAAACACAGGGATGGTGCCATCTGCCATTTAAGGAGGTTGTCCCCACTAAGTGAGACAAGGTAAGGAAATAGCCTTCAACGGGATCTCCCCACAGACTGTTTAGCAAAGTTAAGGGTTATGATTATCGTTCCCTATCAATGAGTGATGTTAAAAGATAAAAGAAATAAAATAAAGAAATGCAAAAGTGCTTTATTAATTATATTGTCCATGGCTCTTACAACTTCGGTGGTGTGAGGCTAGTGAGGGAAAGTTACTTTGTGCAAACATGTGATGAAAACGGTACCACTTCTGAGCAACGCTGCACACAAATGTTGTGGCCTGCAGAAAGTCCCTCTCCATTTCCACTGGGACAACATCCACTGAGCACCTGCTGGGCACCAGGTTCGATGAGCTACAAGGGCATTTTCCTGTGCTTTCGTCACGCGGTCCACAATGCAAATCTGCACTGTGCAGCACCGCAGCCACTAGCCCCCTAAGTTATTCAAGTATAAGCGAATTACAACAGCATAGAAATCCAGTCCCTCAGTAACGCCAGCCACATCAAGTGCTCAGGAGCCACACGTAACTGGCAGAAACTGGAGAACGCAGCTACAGAACATTTCCAACGCCACAGCACTGAAATCATTCATTACACGGCAGCGCACGAAGGACTTGCATCATGTTAAAAACGAAGGTTTTAAAGAGGAAGGACTGGTTAACTTTTTTGAATAGCTACAGAGAGGAAGTGAACTTTTTAGGACTTGAAGGCATGGAGAGGGACGGATGGATCTGGGGCCGAGGGGCAGCGCAGGTGAGGCCAGAGAGGCATCAGAGTGCAGAGGTGTTTAGGGAGATGAACCCACACCAGGAAGGCCAGGATACGAGGGGACGCACATTTTAGAAGTTAAGCTGAACTGGACTTTATTCTCTAAGCAAATAATAAATCAAGCAAAACTTTTAAATACAGGAGTGTGAGGGTCAAATCTGAAATCTTAGTCAATATGTTGGCCTGCAAAGAAGGAAATCAAACAAACAATGAAAAAATCCGCTTACCTCCACTTAGTAACTTCATGACCAGCCAAAGTTCATCCTTGACCACAAAAGAGGTGTAATAGGTCACTACGTTGGGATGGCTGCACTGACTCATGGCTTGAATTTCTTTCTGTGAGAAAAGCAAAACATGACATTGTAGTACCATGAGGTGAAAACCGGGCAGCAAAACACAAATGAACCGCGGTCGAATACCTGGCTACCTTTCCTACTTAAAAGTATACTTGGAGTGGGGGTAAGAGGGGCTGCCTACACCTTTCCTTCCAAACAGCTACACGAGAACTAACCTGCTGTGCCACGTTACCTCCAGGAGACCACAGAGCCCTGCTGACCAGCCACAGGCGCGGGAAGGACACACTCCTCTGCGAGCACAGACCCCTGACTGCGGAACGTGACTAGGGGCCTCCGACTTGGACGGAAGGCCTCCACAGAGAGGCAAGACTGGGTAAGCGATTGGGAGACAAGAGTCCCAGTGCCAGCCTGCACTCTGGTGCATGCCTTAGCTCCTCCCTCATTTAAAATGGGACAACCAAACTGCTTCTGTTTGTCAGGACTGCTGTGGCGATAAATGAGAAAATACATGAGAAAATGCTAGAGTATCATTTCCCAAACTATCTTCCATGGGAGATACGCCATCGAGAAAATAAAGGGGCAGAGGGGGACTGGTAGAGCGAAATCGGCTTGGGAAACATCAGCTACTAAATCTCACTCCAAAGGAGGCAGTCACAAGGAACAGGAACCCGGTCAAGGGCTCCGAGACGTCCTGCGGCAGATAAACTGTCGTGTCTGAATCCAGGATAACCGCGCAGGAAAACAATCTCTATGTGTCATGGTTTAGAAGAGATCGCTGCAGAGAAAAAAGTTGTATAGAGAGATATAAAACAGCAGAGTTTTGAAATCAGACAAGTGGAAAACTTTAATAAACCATGTATTTCTGTAATAGTCAAGTCCATACTGGTTTAGGTTTGTCATTTTACGTTATTGCCAGATGACTCGTATAAAGCTTCAGCCAAATGAAAACCCTCAATCAAAGGTATCAGATGAATGTAACTAACTCACTTTTAAGGTAAAAGCCACAAGAATAACCTCAGCCATCAGAGAAACTTCATTTACGCTATTAATGTATTTGTGACAAAAAGAAAAGTGTATTTATGCATCCCATAAATATTTTCAATAACAACAAGTATCTAGTTAACTTCAAGTTAACTTAAAATTGCCTGACAATAATATTCCAATTTAGGCTGCAATCTTTGCATATTTAGTACTAATTATCCTCAATTTACTAAGAGCCTGTATGTCAGACTTTGCCAAAATGTACCATGACATGTAACATACACATAGATCTTAAATAAACTCCTAAGAAAATCACTAAGTTTTCTACTTTCTTTTCATTATTTAATGACACTTTCTCTTCATTGTTTCCCTCATTTAGCTGATTCCGGGTTTTCTAAATCTGACCCTTTTCAATTCGGCAGCTCCTGTCCTTTGAACAAGATCTGAAACCTGAGTTCCAGTTTCCATCTGTCTCTGGTGTTAGGTTTTGATGCCATAAGATGCTTCTGAAGGAGAAATGGAACACTGCCCAGGCCATTCCTATTTCAAGTCACTAGCATCTGCTCATTGTGGGAATGGCCCACTTTGAAAGCCAGCAGCATTAGGTAGCATCCAGTTTAAACAGATGCCTCCATTTTTCACAGAAATGGGAATAATGTTTCTTGAAAATATGTGCACTCTACATTCTCACTATTCCCTACTCAATGTAAATGAATGCCTTTCTAGCTTTCAAATTTCCAACTTTCAAATCATTAATCAAAATGCACACTAAACAACCAATTGCCACATGAAAAGAAATTCTTTTGCATCGATGCAAAGTCGGGTCAGAGTATGGAAAAGCACGTTTTCTTAGTCCTTTGCATTTAGACGGCCCGTACCATTTCCTACCCAGAGTGTCAGGTTCTCTGCGGTGGTAGTGAGTAAACTGTGAAACTCTGTGTGTGTGTGGGGGGGGGGGGGGTATACTGGGGGCTGGGGGGAGATGGAGGAAGTGAGGGAGAGAAACTCTTTTAATTAACCTAGGGAGAAATCCTTTGAGATGAGCTGTGGATATAACTTAACAAATTCTATTCCTTCAAAATGTGGGGTCTTAGAGGTACCAGCTGGACAATCAAAGACATTAAGGATTTAAAAGAAAAAAAAAGGCAAGGAGTACAGACACCACCACTGATACACCCCCACGGAAGATCAAAGAAGAGGTGGAGGGTCTGAGAGTGGACTTGCCTCAGCCTGACCACTCATAACCTCACACGGTTTTCCATGCAGCCTCATTGTTCTTCTGTACTGCTTGGCTCTGGGGTCCATATCCCCCACTCCTATACCATGCATTGTACTGCACAACCTTTCCATGCAGCAGAGCCTCTAACGCCTAAAGAATAACAAAACTTGCCTTAAAGAAAAGCACTAGCCCTGGCTGGTGTAGCTCAGAGGATTGAGCATGGGCCTGTGAACCAGAGAGTTGCCAGTTCAATTCCTAGTCAGGGCACGTGCCTGGGTTTCGGGCCAGGTCCCCAGTAGGGGGCTCTTGAGAGGCAACCACACATTAATGTTTCTCTCCCTTTCTTTCTCCTTCCCTTCCCCTCTCTCTAAAAATAAATAAACAAAATTAAAAAAAAAGAAAAACTAGCATTCTGCCTTGTGCTACCGTTGAACCCCTGCGGTAAGAAGTATTTCCCCAAATGGGGTAGAGAGGAATTTAAAGAAGGAAGAACTAAGTGCTCTACCTGCCTATCCAACCCTTATTTTAGTTCATATTTAAACCTTATGTGTAGTTGTCTTCTAGAGAGGTACAAAATTTCTATTTATATTTTTGTTATGGTCTGAATGTCAGTGTCCCCACCAAAATTCTGAAGTCAGTGACACTTGGGAGGGGGAGCCCCTGGAGGGTGGCTGGACCATCAGGGGAAAGCCCTCATGAATGAGACACCACGGAGACACCACAGAGAACTCATTCACCCCCTCTGCCACGGGAGGAAGCGACAAGAAGGCTGCAACCTGAAAGATGTCCCCTAACCGTGTTGGCACCCTGACCTCAACTTCCAGGCTCCAGAGCTGTGAGAAATAAATTTCTTTTGTTCATAAGCCACCCAGTCCATGGTGCTTTTGGTACAGCGGCCCAACCTAATTAAGGCAACTTTATATATGTTTATACTTTATATTTTGAAAAATGTAAAGATTGCTTGGCTCAAATAGTCCTTCCACAGAACTACTTTCTCCATTTGCTTTCAGGACAGTGATAATGGTTGCTCTTTGAATCATCTGCCTGATGACAATCTATCAGCCAAATTATCCAGCTTTTCCCAGTGCCCGAACTTCACTCACAGGGTAGGCGAACCCACTTATTCCTAGACACATTCATTTCGGCCTGTCTCTAAAAGCGACAAAAGTATTGGCCAAAGAATAAATAGATATGATTTTAAAAACCTTTTCATCCAATTCTCCCTATAGAATGAATGAGTGCTAATAGTCTATTCCCTTAATCAGCGCACCGTCTGTGGAAGAAGCGGGAGTTAGAGCCCTGCTTCTCCAACTCGGCTATGCACACAATCACCTGAGGACCCTGTGAAAATGCGGGTTCTGATTGAGCAGGCTTGGGGTGGGGCCTGAGAGTCTGCGTTTCTAATAGGAATCAGGTCCAAACACCAGACTTTGAATGGCAAAGGGGCAGAGGGCAGGCAGAGAGGCGGGCGGGTGGCGGGAGAGAGGAAGGCCTAAGTAGGAGAGCAGGCCCGGCGTCACTGCCCAGCTGAGTCTGACCTGCAAAAAGGGGCAGAAAGGGACGGTGGTTTGAATTTCACAACTACGGGAAAGGGTAAAAAATTCAAAGGGAGAAAAAAAACACGAGGTCAAAGCTGGCAGAGCTCAAAAGACTCTGAAATCCAGGCAATGCATTTGCCAAAACTATAGTCAAGGAATATAACGCAGCGACTCCCTGGGAAGTCTAGTGAAATGAGACTCAGACACGTCACCAAGTGCCAAATGAAGCTATGGCATGGTACTTCATCTTCCCTGGGGCCTGGAGAGCTGGGTTGGCTCATGCAGCTTCATCTGAAGCACGTCACAGATCAGATGTCACAAGAGTGAGAAAACCAACCTAACATGGGGTAGCAAGTAAAAGGCTTTTCCAGCTGCTGAAACAGAAGCGGCAGCCATAGCGGCACACCTCTGCTGGGAGCAACGTGGGGGAGAGACAGACCAAAGAGGGCCAGCTACCACGATGCTGTGGCTCCAGCCCAGCCAAAGCTGTCAAACAAGGGCATGACACAGGCGTCTCACATGGGACACACTAGGTTTGGAGGGGGACATAGTCTAAAAAAAACAGAGTACCCGATCCTGGAAATATGATGGATTGGGAGGGGGAAAAACTGCCAAAAAAAAAACCCCCAAAACTGGAAAAATGAAAAAAAAAACCCTCTTTAAATATTCACAAGGGATTTTCTGATACAGCTATATAGCGTTTGTTTCCCCTCCTCTTGCCGAAAAGAATTATTCTCCAATAAATACTGAGGACACACAGGAAACGTAATTGACAAGGACGTGACCCAGCAGGAGCGGGTAAGAAGGGCATCAGTCAAAGACACAGCTGGCTTTGAGGTGAGGCTATGCTGCTGACCAGCTTGATCACCTGGGCAAATTATGCAGCATCTTTGAGCCTCAGTTCCCTTTTCTGCAAAAGGAGCTTAACAATGCCACCTACATAGGATTGTGGTGACAGAAGCGAAATGTGATGTATAAAACTCCTTACAGGACGCCTAGCACGTAAAAGAAATGTTAAAAGTCGGTCTCTCAATGTCTCAGTTCCTTTTAGCCTGTGAGCATCCCCATGCTGATCACTAATATCTCAAGTGTCCCAAGTTCCAGACCGAACCTCAAAGGCACAGAGCCTCCCCCTGACAGTGGCACTCAGCTCTTCCTACAGAAATGTCACAGAATGTCCTCTGTGTGCCCCGCTGCCTCCAGGAGTGTCGTACGTGCACAGGCCATTGGGTCATGAATTTGTAGCTTCATTCCTGAGCCTCCATGGAACCTGCCTGTGTTCTTCCTGGTTATCTCGCCCTGCGTAATTTATACCACTGTGTCGTACTTCATGTACCCTGCCTCAGGCCCTTCTGGAATACGAAGTCTCAACACATACTTATGCAAAGGGCTTAGAACATACAGAAATAAGAGACAGTTTGAAATAGAAGAATTAGGAAAAGGTTAAAGCCTAGATTTTTTTGTCCCTTAAAACCATAAGATTCACACTGAAAAAAAATGTTTAAATGAATTCTGAATTCGAAGTATTAAACTATACTTAACCAAATTTAGCATATTTTCACAACTTATGTAAATTCTTCTTTATCTGATATTGATGGCAAAATATCCTACTCAGCCTTAGTTAAGACATCAAACCTACGCTCCAACATAAGGTGCAGTTAAATCTGAGGAGAAGCTGTATCTAACTACATTCTAAAGCAGGGGTTCTCAACCTTGGCTGCACACCGAAATCGCCTGGGGAGCTTTATGAAGTACTAATGCCTGGATCCCGGCCCCAGCGATGCTGATGTAAATTGGTTTAGGATACAGCCTAGGAATAAAAATTGCCAAAAGCTCCCGGGTGATTCTAATGTGCAGCCAAGGTTGAGAACCACTGCTGTCAAGCTAAGCACTGAGATGCATTACCCTTCCAGGGAAATGCTGAGAGACACATCCGCCCAGGCGCATTCCACTCTGCAACTTAATCCAAAAAGGAAAAAACAGATACGATCTACAAATACTATTAAATGAAATAGGTATTTCCAAATACAAGAGACAACCAAATATATCTTTAAAATGTATTGAACACCGTCTAAGTATTGAGAGAATCCCCTAAATGATAGGAGGGTAACCATGTTTAAAAAAAAAAAAACTGCAGAAAGTTGTTCTCCAGCTTATACTTCCATAACATCAGCATCATTATGAAGGATAAACAAATCAATAAACTAAATAACCCAATACTTGAAGCAGAATTTTTTCAAAAACAAAAAGAACCATAAACTTCAATGATTTCAAATGTCAGCCAAGTAATGGAAGATTGAAAAAGCTCTTATAAAAGCCGTGTGTTTTTCTGCAGTGTCATTTTCACAATCATGAAAAATACTGTGAGATTTTTTTTAATGATGAGAAGTTTTGTACCACGCATGCAGAAAATGCTTGCCTCTTTTACAATAACAGAAACAACAGGGAAAAACTCAAGGAAGAGTAAGTCAAGTATTCCGACTTGTACCACTTACAAATGAGTCAACTGATGTCCCTTAACACTTAGTTTTGTTATTATTTGCATATGATTTGGTTTCTGTGTTTATCTAAGTACAGTCCAATTGAAGGCAGGATTAAAACTGGAGAAAGTCTACACGTTTTGAAGACAGAGAAACATTTTAAGAAATTAGTAAAAGGGAAGCAAAAATTCTGCAATAGCCTTAATCGGTGTTTCGGAAGTGTTTAAAGCTGTAGAGAGCAGTTGTAAAGGGGTAAGGAGTGGCATGGGAGCTGGAGGTCTGGAAAACCCCCCAAAATCCCCAGGGAAATCACGATGGGTAAATATTTACTTGCTGACAGAACAGAACATACATCCCAGAACCTTAGTTATGATGTCACAAAATCAGGCACTCTGCAAAAAATGTCTGAAAACAGGCTAAAGAATTTTGCTTGGAAATGTAGAAGCCGCCAGTATGGTTATTTTCTAGAAAAGAAACAAGGAGGGAGAAGAAAGCAAAGAATAAAGGCGTGGTGTTGAAATACTACAGGAAAACTCAATAGGGAAGAGCCATTTTATTTTAAGAGTTGGCTAAAAAAGTTCTTCAGCAGTCATAGGATGCCTTCTTTAGGAGGTTCTGAGAGCCCTGCAGTCAGTCCTCACGGAATCTGACTCAGATTCTGCCATCGACAACGACTGTGTGATCATTTAACTGTCAATGACTGGGAGTGTGCAAAAAGTCGAGAGGAAGACTCCTTAACAGAATGACGATGACATTTTCTTGTTAGCCAATTGATGCTGCTGGAAACCGCCTTTAGCACCGCTGCTGCGTTTGGTCTTATCATAGAAAGATGAGAAGTGGGGTAAAAGAAGAGCGTCTTTTCGCTGTGGTGTGTCCTGCCCCTCGCCTGGGTACAACCTGCACTCTGGGGTTCTGCCAGGCAGCGACCCTCCTAGGGAAGTGGCAGAAACCCCTCCTAACACTCTCCAACCTTCTTTCCGCACATTTCCCAAGTCCCTCTCTTTCAGGAGCAGCTTAATTAATTGTGGAAACAACCAAACCAAACTAAGAAAGAAGATAACGTAGGAAAAAACAACCCAAACAACAGCATTTTTCCAGAAGTCTAAAAAGATGGCAAAAGTGAGAACCAAAAAAAAAAAAAAGAGAGAGAAGTAACTGAAGTTGTATTCAATCTGGGAAGGTTTTCACCATTTTCTCCTACTCTGAAAACGAGTCTGTGGTGGGTCTCTTTGTCCCTGAGCAAATGTAAGTCCAGAAACATATGTCCTTGCAATGTTCATTTCCACTTCTATAATTTCTCACAAACGTATCTCTTCAAAATATCCCAAAACTTCCCATTTCTAATTCTACTATCAGTTGGACTGTACTTAGGTAAATACAAACACCAAATCACATGAAAATAACGTCACAAAGCTAAGTGGCAAGGGACAAATGACAGCATGAAATTAATGACTGAGACCTGAAATGCTCAAAACAGTAGCAAGTATAGTTAAGTAGGCTTGGGTTTTAATTCTGTATCCTTGGTACAAAATATTTTACAAGAAACAGCCAGATGCAATTTGTTACCAAGTATGATGAAGAATGAGCTGGACTGTGATTAATTTACTAATTAGGAAGTGCTTGAGTTGAAGAAGAATGGAAAAATACTTTCAATGATACAAAAAAGAAAACACACACACATTATAGCTTCCACTTTTTAAGCTGATGTCCTTAAACTGGGATGATTTTCTTCCTACTATAAACAAGATATGCAAAAAATATCAACATAATTACAGAAATTAGGTAAAACAGCACAAAAAAGATGAAAAAAATTTTTATACCTCAACTTAAAGAAATTTAATAAATGCTTTCTGACTAGAGGAACTGCTCAGAGGTCCCATATATTATCATTTAATTTTAAAATGTTGAAAAAAGCCTGTGTCAGTAATGGTTAGGGAATAACTATTCTCTCAAATTTAATAAATAAATAAATATGTAGTAAAAATAGCAAAAAAAGTTACTATTAGGGAAAGTAAATATATAGAGCCTTATTCTCCAAAATAACCTACAAATCATAGCTAATTCATTACACAAAAGAGAAAGGGAGGGACAGAGAAAAGGGAGGGGAAAGTGAGGGAGGGGGAGTAGGGAGTAAAGAACAGATCAAGAGAAATGAGAAATAATAAAATAACACCACAGCAAAAAGCAAAACGAGGGCAGTGGCTTTGTTTGGAGGAAATAAAGTTCTTGATTTATCTACTAATACTACTGACGAAATGAATGAAGTATCTTTATAGAGATGATACAGGAAGAGAAAGGAATATACCAGAATTGTTCTGGTTCAGCTGAGAAACTCTTCCATTATACACATAGGAGAAACAGATGGCAGGCTCTAAATTCAAATCTATGAATTAAGAGTGGATTTTTATTATTATGCCACATTACTGGAGCGACTTGACTCCTAAATTATAAAGCATCATTTTCTAGCAATTAATGTTTTTATTCAAGCAGTTTTAAAGTCATTTCATTAAATAATTGATTTCAAAACACACGGAGTCACAGAACTTTGATGATGAGTATAAATTTTTACCATCAAGTAGAACTCCTCATTGAATGAACGAGGACACTAAAAACCCGAAGTGAAACTGGTCTGTCCCAAGTCCATGATATCAGTGAAGAACACGGGCTCTCTGACCTGGGGAGCGCTTTTCCCTCTATCATAACTTTCTGCACTCATCACTTTCGTGTAGTTTTTTTAAATTTATTTTTATTGTATTTTTTCCATTACCATTTATCCCCCTTATAACCCCCCCCCGCAATCATCACACTGTTGTCCATGCCCATGAGTCCTTTTTTCCTTTTTGCTCTTTTTAAATGACTTTGCTCACATTTGCCACCCATCACAAACTAAAATATTTTAATGATTGTTACATATTATTTCATAATCACTAACCTAGACTTTTTTTCTTTCATTTTTTTTTAAAGAAACAAGCACTTTGCGTGGCCCCAGGGCCATAATGCCTCCCACACGTACAGCTCACCTGCCCCCAAAATTCAACTTTAGTTTTGGTGGCATTGAGGTATGAGAAAGAATGAGAAAATGCTATTCAGTATTCTATGACTAGGTACCAAGGACACATTAAAATTATGAGAACTCAAGTCTAGAGAAAAAAATGAAAATGATAGGGTTAAAGTCTAAAAATCATAAATAAAGTCAAGTACAATAATGACCCAAAACATCAATCAATCTCTGGGTAAAAATAAAGGAGAGTGCCCCAGAGTTTTTGGAGAAGTGGGTTTTAGGATAAATAAAAGGATTATTCACATTTGTGGAACTCATTGTCACCTGGTGATAGAGATTGAAAAGATAGATGATTTTGGAAAGAGCAGATTAATTCCTCACTCATGTAATGGATTTGAAGGGAAGCCAAGTGTGCCCTGGAGTAGCATCCCTAACCTTTGAGGTTGACCACAAACCAGAGAACCAAGCTCTTTCAAGAAACCTCAAGGTGATGACAGTAGGTCAGACCCTTTTAGCAAGTCTTACATTCCTATTGGAAAGCAGGAACTGCCTCAATGGAATGCACATAAGAGACTCTATCAATCTACTACCCCATTTCTAGGCAAATGGAGGGTAATGGTGCAGAAAGATATCCATAGCTTAAAAAAAAAAAAGAAAAGAAAAAAATTCTCATTGACCCAGTACAAAAATGAAATGACTCATACAACTCATTTACTAGTCAAAGGCTCCCCAAGGGACAGGAGCCCTCTGTGTCTGCCCATCACCTAGTTCATTTCCTACCATCTAGTAGGGTTTAATAATTATGGATTTAGCAAGTTTTCCTCTAAAATATTTGCCCAAAGGTGTTAAGCTCATTATAGCCATTTGCACTACTGTAGGATTAACAAGTATGGGATTCACAACAAATAACAAATGTGGGATTAACACATCTCAGAAACCATCTAAGCATCTAAATTGGGAAGGTCAGGAACACAGAACAGACCAGTGACACTCCCCTGGCTCCTGGAAAATTAGCCAGCAAGGTCATGTGCCTAAAGAGATTAGGATGTGGTTAGAGAGATTACTACTCACACAATGCCCAGTAAAACATTTATCCTAAAGTGTTTTAATTGTTGTTGAAATAAAATGAATTTTTAGTGAGCATATATTTTTGTCCTCCCGTATATACAGCCAAAACTCATCCTTTTTCTGGTCCTAAACACAATGTAGAGACTCGTTAAGTATTTACCAAATAAATTAATAAACGTATATTAGATCTAAAACCAAACTATCTTTGAGGAATATTACTGTACTCATTTCAGTAGTACATATTTTATTTAAATGGCCAATTATTTAGCACCAATGATCTCACCTAATATTCTTCCTTTCATGTTAAGAGAAGTTGGCACTGTAATTATAATTTTGTTACAGAAATCATGAAATCACTTGAATACTTCTTCAGCAAAACCTGGAACAAATTCCATGACTGCAGGAAGATCTAACAGCCTCCACCCCATGAAGCAGCAGAGTTCGGGGCCAGTTGTCTAAAACTGTGCTGCACCGTCACATTGGACCTCTGCATATAAATCCCATCTTACCATGGGAGCTGGGGTTCAAGGGGGCAAGGAAGCGTCAAGAGTAGGGGGTGGGAGGTGATACAGCTTCAGCAGGGAAGGCAGATGTTCCAATAGCCAGCAGACAGGTGATAACTGTGACTTCTATGACATAACACACACAAGATAAGGATTCCAGTGACTATTGTTTCTTATGAAAACAATGGTTTCCAGTTAACACACGGCACAGAGTGTGAAATGATACAGAGCACTGACCTGTGTATAACACACACACACACACACACACAGTCAAAGGATTATTAGGAGACCGGATGTCCAAACACTGCCAAAATGTGAACCCACAGAGATAATAAAAATGCAGGCAACAGCAGTACTAGAAACGGAAAGGATTACAGCAACTTTGCGCAACACAATCTCATGTGCCAATAGCTAGTCCGCAAACGCCCGGCAACGTTGGGCAACCTGTACTGTCAATTCTATTTCTTTTGGTGTGAAAAGGATCTTGAGGTGGTAATACATCCTAAAGAACCACGGCCACCACCACCCCACCTCTAGAAATATCAAGGTCACAGCCTCAAGGTTTTAAAAAAAGATCAAAGCAATAAAACAATATAGCTTTTTAAATGAAAATAGATAATTATGCATATATTAATTTATTAACACAACATGGGCATTAAAGGGGGAAAAAGAATGAGGGAGATAAATTAACTGGTAATAAACAAACTCATAAATCCTACATTCTCAGATTAATGGAGTCAAGCACAAAACCATAAAAGCACCAGTCCTTACATCGGCAGCTCTGCCTAAATCACCTGTACCTTCATGACACTGATAGGCTTCCCGGTCCCGGGAAACAGAGCAAAGGGCTGGAATGACTGTCTCCCGATGACCTCCACTTGGACCCTTAGAGTTACCATTCCTTACAGCCGACTGATGATAAAAAGCCAGTCGAGGGAAAACATGGAAGCTTTGGGCAACTCTGAGGTCTTGGCAGAGATGAAGGGCCACAGCACTGGCCCAGAAGGCTGGTTCCAGAACTGGTCAGACCCAGCGCACATAAACCTTACTGATGGCAAAAAGGTGGCTATGAGACCTCCCACAGAGCACCGCAGTCAAAGACATGGGCAAGTTCTTCACTGATATTTCCAAACACTGCATGAGTTCAAAGATATACCCCACGTTTGTTTTTTTAAAAAACAAATGTATACATAGTATATCCACAGAATTGGAGACTCCTAAAGGGATCTTAGAGATCTTCCAATTTGACTCTCTTTTTAAATAGGGCAAAGCTGTTAGGTATCTTGGCTATAGCCAAAAAATAAGTAAGGGGCAAAATCAGGACCTGACTCACCCCACAGTGTGTTCAACACTTTTTCCTCTCAGGCAAAGTGACCTTGAAAACTGGTCAGATGACAAAGGCACAATTTTATTGGTCGTGCAATAGCAAGTAACACAAGTACACAGTAATAGTTTCAGTAAGGGCAAAGCACAAAGAGAGTAAAAGACTTGAATGTATGCAAATATTTTTAAAATTAACATTAAATTATGGAAGCCCTTGCTTTCATCTGAGCTTTAGCTGGCAATCTGTTGCTTCGATCCCAGTGAAATCTAATGGCTTCTGTAGCCTAATTTAAAATGTAAGGCCAAACAGATCTGGAAAAGTACAGCCTATCCTTGTACTTAATTTATACTATAGTGTGCTGTAATTAAGCCTGAAATAAAAGCTATATTCTGAGTAAAGACAAAAAGCTCTTGTTAATGGCATTCCGTTCCCAATGTAGAATCTAACAAAAGCCTTCTTCATTGGGAGCCAACCGTCATTACAGCCTGTAGCTTGCATGGGGCTACTGGACTAATATTTGTACTGGGATTAGTGTTGGTATAACCAATCAGTTAACTCCTCCACTGCGGTCTTCTGTTATCCTCACATAAATGGCCAAAAGGCAAAGAAGAAAATTGGCAGCCAGAACGACAACTGTATTTATGAGATTAAACTCTCAAACCCTTCGCAGTTTGCCAGGCAACTAATAACCATTTGCCAAGCTGTTCATTTAATAATGAGTCCGTTAAGCCAAAAGCAAATGTCCCTTCAACCAACCAATGCTACTAGAGTCACAGACTCAACGACAAGCTCCAATTATTCGCGTGACGTACTTCATTTACGACGAGAAGTACACATTGCTGTACACAAAAGCAACAAAGTCCTCCTCTGGCCCAATGCAAGCTACCCTGCAGTTTCCCGAGTAACTGGAATTCGTATGTGACTGTGTGATTTACAAAAACCAAAATGACCAATGAATCATTGAGGGAGCAATTTCCGTTTGTGTCCTGACTCTCGCCAGGGCCCAACACCCAGTCCAGCCCTGCACTCAGAGTCACGTGGCCTCAGGTCCGCTGAGTCGGCTCCCTCCTCTCCTCAAATAGAGTGCCAACACTGAGACACACCCCACCCAGGAATCATGAGGACTGAGCAAAACGCCATTTGTCAAAGCAAAGTAAGTTGGACGACACACAACACCATCATAACGCACAGTATCATTAACAGGGGAGGAAAAAGTGGTGCCAGCTGCATTCCAAGAAAGTCATGCGTCAGAATAGGAGATCACACCCAAGGTGCCTTAGCTCTCTCCTCTCCCGCTTCGCCCACCCATTCCACACCACCCATACCGTAAGTTCAAAAAAGCACCCAGCAGGTATCCTCATCTCTTCCACTTACTAATAGTTCATCCATACTGGTCTGGCATTTTTCCAAGTTGATCCGCTTTATTGCCACACGCTCCTGCCTGGGTTTGCACAGGGCGGCCTGAACCACAGCAGTAGCTCCACTGCCTGAAACGAAATAAAAACAACATCAGTTATCAAACAGCACACTTTCTGGGAACTATTCATGACCCCCTTCACAAATACCTATTTTTTAAAAAGTCCTCTACTCAAGGTATTCAAAACATTATCATTTGACATGTTTTTAAAGAATTTCTTTTGACTTTTTTTTTTTTTTTGAGACAGAGAGAAGGGAGGGATAAAGACAGGGAGAGAAACATCAATGCAAGAGAGAAACATCGATCGGTTGCCTTTGGTATGCGACCCAACCAGGGATTGAATCCACAGCCTATGCATGTGCCCTGACCAGGAATTGAACCTGCAACCTTTCAGTCTGCAGGATGATGCCCAACCAACTAAGCCATTCAGGCCAGGGCTCTTTTGGCATCTTTTCAAAGAATGTCTTAAGTATGAAAACAATTATCTGGAGGGGGGGAAAAAAAGAAAAACTGGACTTTACTACAGGATACAAAGACAGTATCTGTGCTCCAGGGACTCACAATCCAGGAAGGAGACCCCCATCCAAAGACCCCCACCCACCGAAACACAGCATGTTTGCCGCTGCCCAGACACAGGCTGAGAAAGTGCCGCGTCTGAGGAAACAGGAGCAAGGACAAGCATCTAAGCATAGCCCTGCATGGAAGCCCTGACCATCCTCAGGTCCTGATACTTCCTAACCTCAATGCCTTTTAAAAAGTACAGCCTCTTTCTTCTTCTACTTCAGCCCAAAACAAACCACCCCAGCCTGAGCTACTTCGGGGTTTCCATGAGTCACTGGGGCAACGTATCTGCTCGGAGCGCCCTTTGAGGTTATCTCTTCCGAGTCTGCCCCACCATTAGAAAACCAGGAATCAACCTGAGTATTCTCATGTGTAAAGCACGCCTTTCAAGGATGCCAAGCAAAATGACGCAAATGTGTAATTACAAAAGCTCTCTCGGCATTCACGTGAATTTCCTTTTCCTAAGATTTAGTGATCGTTAGCTAATGCACTCAAACTCCTGGGAGACCAAGTCATGTCGTTATTCATATTTTATAAGAGCAAAATGTAGACATGTAATGATTTGTGGCAGAGCACAAAGAACTCCTAATCGGATTTATATTCCACAGGGGCAAAAACGACCTCTAGGTTAAGGCATCTCAATTCTGCAAGGAATACCAAAAACCTCATTCTAATCACGTAAATCCTCTGCCACTGCAAGACTGTCAATGAGAAAAACAGCCCGTGCTCAGGACTGTGCAAAAAAGGGGGCCAGGTGTGACCACATACCTTTCTCCTTAAGGTTTTTTTTTACACCCTACTTCCCAAATGAGTCATGAAGTATCTTCAAAGGGGAGAAGGAGCATCTTTTGGCAATAAGAAAGAGAGATCCGTAATGACAGAAAGGCGGGACATCTCTAGTGCAGCTCAAGGCTTTACCAGCCCAAGGAAGTGCCCCAGTGGGTGTCTTTAGAGTTCTGCCTTTTCTCCTGCCCTGTGGTCTCATCACCAGCTCTGGCCTGGTGACTTGAGCAGATGCCCTTAATGCTCCAAACCCACGTCTCCAACTTCAAGACTCTGTTCCAGGAAGTCCAACCTGGGTTCACGGGGGAGGAAAATCCATACACACTGACCTCCACTGGACAGTGGGTGGGCACTTTGCTCATATAATTCTCCTTACCAGCCTTACACTTTTTATTAGCGTCATCTTATTAGTGAGAAGACTGGGACTCGGAAAACTTACCAACACAGCTGATAAGTACCTGAGCTGGGATCTGAGGCAGGCCTGCCGGACCCCAAGCTCCAGACTTGCTCCTCCCTCACACAAGCTGGTGCACACTCTTCCCTTCCTCACTCGTAGCCTTGCTAAGAAAATATCTTCTTCTGCCCTATATCGTTGAAGAAAAGAGAAACAGCCCAGAGGGAAGGTTTGGGTGAACCTCTTTCTCTCTGGAGCCCAGCTCCAGACAAACCACCCCAGCCTGAGCTACTGAGCTACTTCAGGGTTTCCATGAGGTACCGGAGCCCAGCTCCAGAGGGAGAGAGTGCTATTATTGTCAGAGGCTGCTGAAAGGGACCTCCCTGTCCCTAACCTCAGTGCTTGCTCCACCAGCTGCTACTCCAAGTCCCACTGGACTGGCCTCACTGCCCTGCAGATCACAGCATGCTGGGCTCAATCCGGAACCCTCCAGACACCAGAGCCCAACACCGCAAAGGGCCCTGCTGACGGCAAAGTGCATTCTGCAGTCACGGCCTCCAGAGCACCCAGAGCAGGAGGTCATCACTGAAGTAGCGGCACCTTCAGGGGTAAGTAGCAAGTTAGCACTGGGTCTGGTGCCCAGCGGAGAAATCAACAAACACCTCCAACCAGCTGCTGATGGGTAGCAGTTCTCAGCCCCACCTGTGCTAAATCTCCTTTCAATCCCACCCCTCCGACCTCAATCCACATTCCAGAACATTCTCTAGTCAGGGAACTGAAAAACAGGAAAAAGAAAACAAATTCCCAGAAAGGAGAAAACAAGTGCATGTAATGGGGGGCTACCTCTCATAGTCAAGTCCTTGGCTATAATATAAAGCCTCCCGACTTCCACAGACACATGCAGGAATGTGGACACAAGTAAGAATTCCACAAAGCAGGAGGGAGTGGTGGGGAGAGCTTTTGCTAGAGCTTTACAACTGGAGAAGTGTTACTGCTTTACAACCACGCTGCCTGAAGAACTACAGAACTGCGGGCAGCGTCCCCTCTCCAGAGAGAGTAAATATGCAACGTCCTGACCTGAGATTACCGTCAGAGCGTGACTGGGTTTAACCAGTCAGTGGACAGTTTGGGAGATCTGCTCTGAATCCAAAGATTCCCTTCAACTACGAGAGAGATCAAGAACAGCATCACAGGTGCAGGGAGCCTTACAGGCCATCAAGTCCAACCCTTCACTTCGTGAGGGAGGTCAGGAAGGGAAGAGACCTCTCACCCCAAACCCAGCTGGCCAGCAACTTCGTCTGGACTTCCAGCCTCCAAACAGTGAGAAATAAACTTGTTGTTTACAGAACCTGTTCTTTGGCATTTTGTTATGGAAACCCGAGAGGACTAATCCAAAAGACTTTCATGGCCTATTCTAAGTCACTGTCCCACGATCACCTGTGGTAACTCATGCCATACAAATTAGAAGGTCTCAAAAACCTCCTAATTAAGTACCCAGCAATACGAGGAAAGAGTCAACTGGTGGGCCTCTCGTAGGCTGCCGTGGTTCCAAGTCTTAGATCAGCGAGACCCTTGAAAAGCAGGTTAGACGGGGATTCTACTCAACCCTAGTGAGGATTCCCTCTGTAACGTCAGGCCTCATTTCCCTCTGAACCTCAGATTCCTAAATGGGCATAAGGAAATCTACTTGTAAGGCCTAACAATGTAATGGGCCTCACAGCCCTGGAAACATCCACTCAATAAATGCTCAGCTGTCTCTCTGGGACTCATTTCTGCATCTGTAACATGAAAGGGGGGGACTCTCTCTGTAGTTCACACGGCGCCCAAGGGAAAAGAGAGAGGGCAGAGTAGTTCCAGGTTATGACCAAGTCTTATTTCGCTCACCAAAAATATTCAGCTGGTTTAGAAGGGGGGAGGGAGGTAAAGGCGAAATGATGTCTAAGGTCTGATACGACATGATGAACCTAAATATTTAAAACGTAAGAGATAAGCCAGAAAATTAAGGAACAGCTATGACTTAATACACTACAGTTAAACCTCTCACTGAGAATGTACTTTACTAACCTAAAAAAAGATTTTAAAAAAATCTTTGTCCACCCAGAGTCCAGGAGTTCACATCCTAGCCCTGCCGAGTATTAACTGCTTATCCTTGCGTGACTTTCTTCACTTCTCCGTGCCTCAGTTTCTTCATTTATAGGATGGTGAGAACAGCACTGAGCTCACAGGGTGGCTGTGATGATGAAGGCGCTAATACATCGAAAGCCCTGGGAACTGTGCCTAGCACATGGGAAGCACTAATTAAATCTTAGCTAGTATTACTCCTCAGGGAAATTCCTCCAGGTCAACTGTCGGTGTCCTGCCAATTTGTCGTTTTAATGCTACATGATGTTTCATGATGCTGATGTACCACAATTTATTCAGCCCTCCTTCCGCTGCTGAGTATTCTTTTTATATCCAGCCCCCCCCCCTAAGAAATATATAGCAATAAACATCTGGTACCTTTAAAATACAGATTAGTCTGCAAACATTTCTGTATATTAAAGTTAGGAAATAAAGTAGCCAACTGTCCAGTAGCCCATAAATGTCAAGATTTAAAAAACAAAGCAGCAAAAGATATTACATTACCCTCTGGTATGAATGGCGGCCAGTGGGAGACAGTTCTGCCCTTAAACCCCACTAAAACGAGGAGCTCCTGGACAAAAGCTTAGTAAGCATTTGCCCATCTTCCTAGCACCCGAAAGGACTCCTTAATGATATGCTTACCTGTCCTTTCTCAGTAATATGACTTTCTCAGTAATATAGGCTTTCTTTGGAGATGCTGGCTGGGGGCGTTAACAAAACCAATGGCTTTGGACCCCGCTGTCGATTTCTTCCAGTTCTCTCTTTAGCCAAGTTATTCTCTGTGCTGTTTATCTCATGTGTCCAACCTCAGAGCCCCTGTGGGCAATCAGGTCACATGAGAGCTAGAACATGAATGGACGCATGTGAGTGGCAGGTGCCACTCTGCTTCCTCCCATTGTCCCTGTGTGAGATGGCTGACCTAGAACGGCAAGATTCTGATTTTTGCAGGAAAGCTAAAAAAGTCAGAATTTTGTGTGACATCTCCTAATGTGAGAATGCTAGCGATTAATTTTTTTTAAATACTGAAATATTGTGAGTCACATAAAAGCTTGCTGTAGGCCATGATCTACCTCCCTGCCTTACTACTGCTTGGCTTCAAAGGTGTACCCTTCCTTACTGGATGGTCCAAGTTCTCAATTATTGATTAGATTACACATATGCAGTTGCTGTTCTTCTAGATAAAAAATGATCGCATTTCCTATGGCTCAAGGTAACAGAGAAATGTACTCGGGACGTGGGCCCAAACTGATTCACCACGTGTCGCCGCCCCACCTCATGCTACCATTTCACACAAAGAGAAGAGTATCAGAGCCATTCATCTGTCACTCGGTGCGTTGGAAGTGGAAGGAACCTGCGCACAGTAAGCTCTCAAGTCAAACGCAAAGAACAGAAACAGCGAGGCAGGTGTTATGTGCAATTTGCTACACAGACTCCTTTACAGAACAGGCGCCACTGCCGGCCTGCCCAGATAGAGGGCACACAGACCTCGCGTACACACCGGGCCGCGCACAGGAAGGCCTTGCTTCTCCAGGCAGCTACCAACAGGTGACCCTCCTGAGTGACCTGGTTTGTGTTACAGCCAAGCCGGCTGAGTTACGTCCTTCTGCCTCCATCAAAAGAACCAGAGTAGAGCTGCCTTCTGAGGCTGTTGGAGCAGATTTAGAGCTTACCAAAAACAAATAAGTAAGTAAAGACCAGGGCGAGGCGGAGAAACGGCCACTCAGCGGATGTGCCTACCCTTCACCACTGACCCAGATAAACCACCTTCCTTGGGAAAGCATGGCCTGTCACTGACTGTAGAGGTCACGAACCTCGCCAAAGAAAGCCAGTGCTCACATAACTCAGCCAGAGCCGTCTGATGGCACGGAGAAACAAAAAGTACCCTGGGGTTCTGGTCACAGGAGAGAGAGAGGGAAACTGGTGTGCGGAATCAGACTGGAGTCAATGAAATGTCAATAAATTCACCGTGGACCTCAAGCTATATCTAAACCAAAAAAGATTTTTTTAAACCATTTAAAAAACCCTATTCTACACTTACCAAAATCAGAAGGGGATGGAGTGGGATTATCTAACATAAACAAAACCACTCAGGAAGTGGCAAGGAGGTGCAGAGAAATTCAAAGCACCAGGTTAAAGGGGAATGGTTTGTATGTGGTAAGGAGTTGTTAAATAACAAACCCTAATTTCCATCGGATTCAATGGGATTAACATTGGGATTTACACCTAGGCATGTTTTGTTTTTGTAATGATACACATGAGCTAAAAAAAATCATTCTGTGAGTATATTTAATCGCCAGTTAAAAAAATAACAGTCTGCAGAGCACTCAAGGTCAGAACCTCAGAAGTGAAACTGTATTCTAGGGTCTAACCCTAACACGGAGACTGACCGACACAAAACGTGAGGAAACACACAATCGCTGTCAGTGAATGTGCGTTTTTCCAGGAAAAGACTGTCCCATTTTGATGTGGGGGGACCCAGCTGTGGACAGCCTGGTCCCGGGGATCGGCTCTGCATCACTTGTTAACGAAGAGGCGACCTTTACCAATGTCAAGCAGACTTAGTCACTTCCTCTCTGCTCCCCAGGATTCATTCCCGCCGGGTTGCACTGCCTGCCGGTGGAGCAGTCTCCCTCAGCCCTGTTACTTCTGGAAGCAGCCCTTTCACTGCGGCCCCTGCCTGGAACGCAGGAGGCCCTGGGTAACAGTGTTTGCTAAGTGAATAAAACCCCTATCAGGCCATCCCTGGGGAGGCCACCTGTGGACAAGGGAGCTGTGCTCACGGCCAGGTGTGCTCACAGGAGAGTACACCCTGGCAGAGGCTATCTAACCTCGACACGAAGGAGAAGAGCACTTTTTTCAATATGCTTGGTGCCTGTGGCAGTTACCCTCAAGAACGAACCTAGAAAGGCCATCTGTCATCTGCCTGGAGGCTGCTCTGACTGCAGAACACCCCTTTCAGTTCTGGACCCGGAGTCACAGGAGAGCTCACACTGAAGAGCCACGATCCACCAGAATGAACTGGGAACCTCAATTTAAAAAAAAAAACTGACCCCCCCGGCCAACGCTCAGCATGTAGAAGCCATACGAAATAAGGCAGGCTAAAATAAAGTAGGGCCCTCTATAATTCTACTTGGGTACAGAGAGGTGATACAAACCACCTAACAACATGAAGAGGTGGCAGACAGGAGCCGATGACAGCCCTCAAAATCCCTCTCGGGAAACGCAGCATCGGGCCCTAGACTGCAGGAGGGACACATTCCTGCAGAGCAAACTGGATTTTACACTCAGTTAAAGGTCACACTGAAGTCCTTGTACCCTGCAAACGCAAAGCCCCATGATCTGGCAGGACTGAAAAACTTCCTGTTCTGCTCTGAGGGGGTAGCAACAACTCCAGGCAAAACCCACTCATTTCACTGATTAAATCGGCCAAACAGGAGCCAACATTCCACAAAGGAATGTCCACTGCTATGCACACAGATAAACAGATACACCCACTGGCAAAGGCCAAAAGACACAAGTGTCCTGGTTCTAATATGGTATTTATTGTTGGTGGTCTCCAATTCCTTACTGCTCTAACCTAAAGCCAAGTGGAAATAGGAAGGGCTCTAAATGCAAAAAGAAGGGCCAGTATCTGCTTTGACATCAGTTCCACTTACCCCTTCTCATCTACATGAATGCTGCCTTTGTATGAAGAAGAAGAAGAAGATACCCCTCTGAGCGGACAGCAGCAACCAGGGAGCGCAAGGCCTGGCGAGTGGACAGTGCACAACGGGGCGGGGGGGAGCCCCCTTCTCTAGCTAATTGCATCAGCGCTTGTTGGGCTGAACCAGAGTTAGATGTTCAGCCTCCAGGGGCAATGTACAACCTTGGTGGCCTTTGGTCAAAGATTAGCATATCCACAGCCCCCATTCTATAAAAAAATAAAATAAGTAACGTTTGTTTCTAAGCCCCAGGGCAACCCCACACTCAAGAAACAGCCCCGTGAGAAGACCCTGGGTTAAGACAGGTGTTCTCAAAGCCTCAGAGACCGGGTAACTACATTGGAAACACTTAAGAAGTCCGTTTATAAAGCTGATTCTTGAGCCCATATCCAATGTACTGAATCACAATTATTGCAACTGGAGGCCTGCAATCTGCATTTTTAATAAGTTTCACCAGCAATTCCCCTATCCTTGTCAGAACCATGGGTCTGGGATACCGGCTTCTCTCCCCTCCTCCCCTGCTAGGACACCAGGAGGCCAGGGCAGGAGGCAGCTGGGAAAAAGAGGTACACTAGGTATTGTAACAAATATTTAATATAAACAATTGGTTCAATAGGTGTTAGAGACCTGAGAAGACTGAGTGATACAGACCAAAGGAACTTTAGGAAGCAGCTGCCATGCCCAGGGCTGGGGAAATCTAAGAGGGGGTATGGGATTATGAGAACCTAACAGTTTTGAGGAGACCCACAGGGGTAGGGCCCAGACCTCAGAGGGGCAGGTGCTGACTCTCAGGATCTCCAAGGAAGGACTGTCAGTGAGAGTCCACATGGGGCCAAGACCAAATTCCCGAGGACTGGCTGGGGACGGCGTCTCTGAGGGCCACGGGGATGTGGAAGGAAGCTGCTGCTGGCAGAGTGAAGACCCCTCCTAGAAGGAGCTGACAGGAACACTACACCAACAGGACGAAGCGTGTCCCTGCTCCCTGCTCCAGCGTCCCAGAATCCCCCTAGCACCCGTCAGAAGGGTTTGACAGGGAGACAACAGGCAGAGAAGAAATGTGCTTTGCCCAGTACCAGCCCAACACACAGGCCAGTCCAGACAGGTCTACCTAAGGCTTCAAGACAACCACCTACTCAGGAGCTCAGGAAGCACAGCACACATCAGTTCCAAGGAGAGGTTGGACCTATTCCAACCTCCACCTAACAGAGGACAAGCTGCCCCTTCCCCTCAATTCTCATTTCACTCTGTTTTCAAGCATAATTCCTAATGGGACACTTTTTAATGTCTGACACTCCCGAAAGCTTCACTCTGTACTTCCAAACCCAGCCCAGCCTACTGTACTTCCTCTTGGTCATGTAGTACTGAATGGGTGGGCGTCTGCGGCCCGACAGCCTTCCAGCCCTGCGACCCTGGGTGAGCTGCGAGGCACACTGTGCCCCAATTTCATCAATTACAAAAAGGGAATGACAATAGCACCTACCTCACAAGATGGCTATTAGTATTAAATGAGATAATGCATGCAAACATAACAATACAAATGAACACACCCGGCACTGAGATGTTGAATTTTTTCTTTTGACTGTTAACATTATAAACAATATGATTATCCTAGACACCTAGATGGACACTAGGTCTACTACAGCTTCTGAAAAAATACCTTTTTACCCCCCTCCCCCATCTCCTCAGCTCCCAGAGTCCCAGTTCCTGCCAGTTTCTAGTTAACTCCATCTGAATGAACCCTGCTCTGGGTAGACAGCGTTGACAACTAACTTCTGTACCACATGATTGGATGTACAGAAAATTATGGAGGGAAATGATTCATTGTTGCAGATCCACATCTCCGGTAATCAAATATCCTGGGCTACTATATCCATGAAGCAGCAAGTACCTAAAAAATTTCTCCTAGCTCAAGGACAGAAGGAAAAATATCCTTTACTTTAATGCCACCCACCCCTCCCTATCTTTCCATCTGATTTGATTTTACTCAATCAAATTCCTGTTTTATCTCATCTCCCCTAGCAACCTGAGGCTCTACCCCAAGTTAAAACCACACAACAGGAAGTAAAGGAACACCTACAGCATAGAGTTCTTCCCTCCCCCTCTCTTTTGTTGCACTCTCACCCAGGAACAGGGGGATGATGCCACATTCTGAAACAACAGCAGAAACACCCTATGAAGGGCCCCAACAACCCGCCAGACCCTGACAAAAGCAGCAGCATGCTTTCAGTTCCTGCCTCCAGCAGCCCCACCGTGTGGGTCATCCTAATGGAGCCACCAGCAAGATCCAACATTACCAGCAGTGGGGGGGCTGGCAGGACATCAGGAGAACTTTCCCTCTCACAGCCTTAGATCTGGAGGCCAAAGTGTTAGAACCGGAAGATGTGCAGAGAGCACACGGGACCACCTGGATGCCCTCTGAAAAACGTAGATGCTGATTTAGTACGTTTGGGTGGGGCCTGAGATTCCATGTTTGCACAGGCTTCCAGGGGACCTGCTGCATCTAGTCCACGGACCCCACTTCGAACTGCTACAGCAGACAGGACACAGCTGACACAAGTCAACCAAAAGTTTCCTGGTACCCACCTCCTAACAAAGGAGCAGAAGGTTTAGAAACTTCCTGCCCAACTCCTAGGCCCCTGTGGCCGACTGGGGAGGGAAGCGTGAACCTTGGGAAAGCAGATGCCTGGGGAGTCAGCGATGAGAGGCATCAGCCTTGGGATGGTGCTCCCGGCTTGCAGAAGTCTAAAAGGAGCAAATTCCTCCCAGGGAATCACTGCTGGGGGGGTTTCATGGGCAATTAGCCCTTCAGAAATGAAGATTCCACACCCCTCCCCACTGTTAAGTGTAGTATCCCATTGCTTAGCTGTTTTCAGAAATTCACTGCAAATGAAAGATGAGGACAACTACACTTTCCTGCCTCAATGGACAAGGTGCAATTAAACTTCAGAGTTATTTTCACCAACTATGGTTGAAATTTAGTGGGGCTTCAGTTATCTAGAAATTGATTTCATTAACCCAGGAAACATAATTTCTCAGCTGTTGTGGGAAAGAAAGGGCACACAGTAAACCAAGTGGAATGGCCAGATGGATCACTGTATGTGCTTTTAATTTATCGTGTGTTGGGCCCCCAGGCACAGTCGCACTGAACAACCGAGCTTCCTCACAGCGATGCCGTGTCTAATTCAACGCAGACAGGTGACCTGGTACAACATTTCCAGGAACAGAGTCATTACAAATGTTGTTTTTCTTAATTGAATCTACCTGCTTCCAGCACGAAGTCTCGATATCTGTGACCGTATCTCTAATGGGAAGCAGATGTGTGTTCTATGGAGCGCTCATTAGGATGGCCTAAGTTTAAACACGACATAGTCACTCCTTCATTACCTTTTTTATTTTGATAGCTAGGCTCATTATATTGATAAGTACTTGTTAAACTGATTTTTTATCAAATAAATGTGTTTATTTCTTTGGAGTGTCATTTATTCCATAAAGGATAGTATTTAGTTTCATGTGTTTACTGTCAAGTTTTTGGTCACCTCATCATACGTCCACCTTGAACTCTAAGCTCTCCGAAGGTACTTTACCTACACCCTGGATTCCACCCGCTCGCTGGTAACATGACCCCTCCTGCACACAATGTAATGAAAACCTGTTGTTGATAATGGCCAGGCCCTCAGGGTTAGGCTCTGGGCTGTGGACTGCTAGGAACAGTATATGGACCAAAATCCTGAAAAGGCCCACGTTTCAGATTCAATCTCATCATGTGTCAATTAGCTTCCCCTTGTCACTTCAGCCCAGTAAGGAGCACAAAATGGGCTGACGGGTGTAACGACGCCCCCACGCTAACGAGCTGGGGTGGGCAGGAGCAACCAGAGCACAGGACCTACTAGATCTACTATGTACGCATAACAATTGTAGCAGTCAATGCCTTCCACGCACACAGGAGAACAGCACCTTGGAGTCGGGAGGAACTTCAATTGATAGCTCCTACCATCATGTAATGACAGAGAATATGTAGTTGTTACTCATGTGGCAGATTTTACTGAGCTTCTGGAATACGCCAGGCGCTACTCAAGGTGCTGGAAGAAAGTGCTGCCCCCATATGGTTTATATTTTAATTAGGAGGGAGGAGGGAGTAGATTTTTTCAAAATCAAAAATAAGATCATTTCCTTCAGTAATCAGTGCCATGACCAAAATAAAACGAAGGCATGCTATCGATTGGTGAGGAGGGCACACGACCCACGATGGGCAGGAAACCTCTCCGAGGCGTGACATCTGGCCTGAAGAGAGGAAGCCGCCCAGCCCGTGGATGAAGCGTGCGAAAGGAAGGGTCAGCACACACAAAGGGCCCGAGGCCCTTTCCCCCTGAAAATTATCTGGGGGGGAAACACATTTAGGCGCTACAACGAAATACGTGATCACCTCTGATACAATTGTCACCGCATTTTCTAATAAATAGTCCTTCCCAAAACTCTGCCACCAGAGCTGCTCCATCCGCCAGGCTATATTCTCCTTGCTCCAGGTGACAGTTTCAAAGGCTTCCCATGCATTTATTCGATCCGCCTCCGACGTCTGAAGGAACGAGTGTGGAGAGCTTCAGGGACAGAGACAAGGGGGTGCGGCTACAGCTTGTTGACCGAGAGGGCTGGTGGAAAATTGACGGCCAGACAGGTGGAAAGGGGACTAAACACATGGAGACGGCCCTGGAGACCAAAATAAGTGCTCCGGAGAATCTTGAAAAGAAGAACTACGTGACCTGGCTCTCATTTTACAAAGCTCACTCTGGCTGCTCTGCGGCAGTAAGGCTGTAGGTGGGACAAGAGCAGGAGCAGCACGCTGGGCCAGGGAGTGGCTGTCAACATCCAGGCACAATCTCCTGATGGCCGGGGCTAGGGGCACTGAGTGGAGAAGGAGAAAAGTGGCTGAAACAGGGATATTTTTGGAGGTAGAGCCATAGGTTTTGCTGATGGATTGGAAAATACCTGGGGAGGAGGTAGGAAATCGTTTAGGTACTAAAACAAAATACCTCTACCTTCTTCCATCACCTCTACTTACAATCATTACCGCACTGTAAAATGAATGAATAGTCCTCCCCAAAACTCTGCCACCAGCACTGGTCCATCACCAGAATACATTCTCATCTCTCCAGGTAACAGCTTCAAAGGCTTGGGCTCCCATGCATTGTTTGATCAAACCCCAACATCAAGAACAAGGAAGGGTGAGGATGCAGGGAAGGAGATGTGCAAACCTCCTTCCTGCTCTCTCCCACTTACTAAGTGAAGACAGGCAAGCAAGTGGGGGATGTGTTTCCACACATTCAAGAGACAGTCTTGGAGGAAAAAAGAACTGTTCGCTCATCTCTTACAAAGGAGTATTTGGTGTGCACTGCCTCCTGTGAAGAAACATTTTATAAAAACAAATGAAGAACTATAAATATTTGATATTTAAAGGTATTTTTTCCATCCTACTATTTTACTCTTGGAGGCTTTTTAAAAGAAGTAATTAACCAGTCAAATGAAACTTTTTCCCTCCCTTCCTTAAAATTAAACCCTACTAAATAACAATGACAAAGAGTGTTTTAAATAAGTTTTTAAAAATTCCATTACGCAAACACAACTATTTTCAGGGTGGCATATTACCTTCTAATCCTTATTCATACACAGGCACACGCATAACTTACATATACTCACATATATATAGTCATAATAATTATGACCCTCTATTCTACTTGCACTGTGAATTAGTTGTAAACATTTTTCACATTTCTAAAATATGTTTATATTAGTTGCAACACAACATCCCAACTTGTTACTGAACCATAAATTATTGCCTTTAACCTTAAAATTGGTCATTTGAATCCTCCTTTCTCTCAGTTTTGTATAATAATTTTAAAGGGATAACCCTTTATCCCTTTGGTGCAAATAAAAGCTAAAACAATGACAAATGCATAAGCACTGAGGCTCGTGTAAAGTCACCATATTTCTAACTCATTAAATTACTTATAAAATCATTTATCTGTCAATGATTTGCCAAACCAAGTGAGTAAAAAGAAATACATCAACTGCATTCCAGGATTATTTCCCTAGGATACTAGGATAACTCACAAAGCACAACACAAAATCAGCTAGAACGTGTGAACTTTGTCTTTAAATGAGTGAATGGACTATGGACTCAGATGGGACATCACATTCTCTGCACTATAATTTCACCAGAGTCTTAGCCTTCGCCAGGTGGCTAAGTACTGTTAAGGGTCCACAAATGAAACACTGCAAGGGACAACTCTTTGAATGGTTTAAGAACAGTACCACATTAAAATAGGTTACTATATTTAAACGTGTGGGTAATTTAGACACGTAAATAACATACAGATGCATGTTATGTATGGGCCGAATTCTGTACTGGGTTCTGAAGGTGTCTTTCCTTTACGGCTCCTAATTCCTCAATGCATGTCTAAAATAATGTCACATGCTCGTGCAACCGCCAGGGCCCCAGCTGTCCCCCACATTCTCACCGTGGCACCGTATTTTAGGCAATGCTAAAAGTAGCAGAGGGGCAGGGGAACTGCAGGGCTGCAGCTTCAGGAAATGTTTAGAAGAAAAATCCCATATCCCTTGATACCCTGATACTCAAGGGGTTACACACTGCTCAGCAGACACGAAGCTGGCTCCACTGAAGTTTGCTCTCAGCTTCAACAGGAGGCCAGGAAAGCGTGCAAAGACTCTCACAAGCCTTGGAGATCTAAATGGGTCGCCTCTCCCGTGCTTTCATTCGCTATCCTTGGCTTGTGAGACCAAACACCTCAGGAGAACGCGTGAAGGAGAAAACGTGTTGGCCGTCCACAGTAAAAATCTGATCTCCCCAGGCGACAGCCTGTTCTCCATCCTGGAAAACTGAGGGAGTTTTGCAAACTGCACCATATTTCGAAGCCGCTGGTGGAGACAGACCACTTTAAGGCATTCCGTGATGATTCCCTTTGTAAAAGGAAATGGTAACCCTGGATTTTCACGTCCTATCAGTGCAGACTTCCACACCTTCCGCGGCTTACACTGGACAAAGACACCAAAGGACGTCCAAAGTCTTGGACAACTGGTATTCAGCCCTATCAAATAATGCTTGAAATAATTAAGCTGTCAGCAGGGCCTTGGAAATGTTTGGCTATAAGAGTATCTGGACGTCATATTATGTTTCACGACAGTATCTGATCTGCATCACAATTCCTCGCATGCTCCAGCCAGAACCAAAATGACCAAACGGCCAACAAAAAATGTTTATTTTCCATTCACCTTCATTTTTCTCTTGAACTTCAAAGTAACATTTCCGTGCTTTTTTTCATCTGTCTTTCAAAGACTACACACCAAATTATTTAAGAAGTAGGAAAGGTTATGACTGACTAGACAAGAAAAAAATCCATAGAAATATTAAGTGCAATTTCATTAGTCTTAGAAATCAGCACACTATAAGCCTACAAGAAACATGCACAGCCAACTACCATGTCACCTCACTCTCAACTCCAAACCACATGTATTTAAAAAAATACCTCTAACTAAAATTGGAATTAAAAACTACTTGGTTCCGCTCATTCTCTCTTTCGCATTTTCACTACCATTCAACCATTAACATTCATCTTTGATATTTGTACCAGTTTACAGATAACTGTATGTCCTCTGCTTGGTTTCACTGGTGAAGTCCACAGAAATGTCCACCTGCCATGGGCTGGGGGACCCAACAATACCAAACAGAACAATCACGCTCTCTCAGTCAGGCTAAGGCCCATTTAACAAACATCTCACAGGTGAGAGTGAAAAACAGCAACCAAGGACAACCTAACTCTTTGGTGCATATCCTCTTCATGGGAGATTCACATTCGCAACTTCAAGCTCATTAAATTCAACTGACAGGACTTTCCAGGGAGTTGTTAGAGACAAAAAATTTAACAAGGAGTTAAAACTCTGAAGGCATGTCTCACATGGTTTACAATTTCCAGCTACATTCCCCAGTTGACTTTTAATTTCTACCTCACACTTTCATTTATTAAATAAATGATGGAAATTCCTTCCAAGATTTTCTTTTTAAACATTTTGGATTCAAGTCCCACATTGCAGAGGCCAAACCTTGGCTGGCAGCAAGACTGGCCTGAAAGAAAAGTGTGGGTCAAACTCTGCCACAGCAAAAGCTCTCTCTGAGAACACTCACTCGCAGACCCAGCAGAGCGGCCCAGGAGAACCACTAAGACACATTTCAGGGCTGGCCTGTGCTGTTTACTCAGTCCTTATGTCATGAAGTTACAAACCCGCATTTCAGGCGTTAGCGAGCTCTGGTCATCACAGGCCCACTCGCTGAGCCAGCCTCCCACCCCTCAAACCTCAACTGCCAACAGAAACTCTTTAAAATACAAATGCAGTCAAAGTTCTAGATTTTCAGGCACGATACAGTGAGAGAAAAGATGACTAGACATAAATAATGGGTAAGTGGATGGAACAGGGTCACTTTCACCCCATTCCTAAAGGAATGCAATCTAGAGCTAGGATAGAATCCTGTCCCTGTCTCCGCCATCTTTGCCCCGAGGCCTTCCAAAACCCCCGAATAAACTCCGTCTCTGGCCAACCTCCCCCAGCCCCACCCCAGATCGCGATTCCACCAGCCAATGAACAAGGAGATTTTCCCAGCCTGGGTTTCAGAGCTGGTTCCCAAAAAACTTAGGACTCTAAGTCAAAGTAATGCTCAAGGAGACCATCCAATAAAAAGATATCTCTAGTTGTCATTAAAAACAAGAACAAAGAACTGTTCTGTCCTTGAAATAGCTCTAAAACATTATTCTGTCGGTAGTCCCAGAAAAACAGAAAACAACGAGCCAGAGATGAGGTTCCCTGAGAAGGCTGAGGCCCCTCCTTCTCCAACAGAAATCGTGGGCACAGTAAATTAGAACACCAAGTGCCTGCTTACTTGATTATCAGTAAGTGCTAATGATTATCAGTACAGACACAATCCATCCATTTATACTCCCAACAACCCTACGAAGTATTTTATCCTCATTTTATGCTCAGATAACTGAGGCCTAAGATCATTTTTCATACAGATGCAGGTCTCTCTGATGTGGACGTGACCCCCTCTACCAAGCAGGAGAAGTAACCAACGGTTTATCTAGCTCCTACTGGCTATCTACATGGTTGGTCCTATGTGCCCCGTCCCCAATTCCACCCAAAGATAACCACTTCCCTCATGTGCAGCAGTGGCCGAATCGCTAGAAAGCTGCCTCTGGATCGAGTCACCATAATTTAGGAGACATAATACATGGAAAGTTAAGAAAACTCCTCAGGAGATTAAAAAAAGAGCCCCAGCCAGCGTGGCTCAGCTGGTTGGGCATTGTCCCACAAACCAAAAGACTGCTGGTTTGATTCCCAGGCAGGGCCCATGCCTGGGCTGCGTGTTTGATCCCCAGTCAGGGTGTGTATGGAAAGCAGCCAATTGATGTTTCTGTCTCACATCGACGTTTCTCTTCCTTTCTCTCTCCCTTCTCCTCTCTCTAAAATCAAAAATAAATTTTAAAAAATAAGAGAAAAAGGAAAGAGGCTCTAAGTGAATAAATTTTTAAAGTTAACCGAGAGCAGATTCAGAGAACAGGATCATACGCAGAAGATGGTGAGCACACATTTTCACCCCCACTTCAGGCCAACTGACTGAAGCATAAGGGACTTAGGTTAGGTGTGCAGATGAACTTCCTGATAGGGAACAGTGTAAGACTGGCATGGAGGCTATATAATATTACTGATGGAAAGATTTTCAAAAAAAGCACCTTTACATCTAGGGCAAGATTTCTCAACCTCGACACTATTGACTGGTTAAACCAGATAATTCTTTCTTGTGGGGCCTGACCTGTATTATAGGATGCTTAACAGCATTCCTGGCCGGTCACATGCCTGTACCCTCCCCAGGTGTAACAATCAAAGGTGCCTCCAGACATTGACAAATGTCCCAGAGAGTGGAGGGAGAAGAGGTCAAAATCTCCCCCAGTTGGGAACCACAGCTCTGAGTTAGGGGGGGAAGGAGGAGAAGTATGGTGGGGAGGAAACCAGATGTCCCATCCAAGTGCCCAGGTCCTGGCCAGCCCAGTCACTGAGACCTGAAACTGCCCGAGGGAAAAATCGAGGTATGCCCGTAACCCAGAAACCGCACGCTCTGCCTGCGATGGCCAACAACAGGCTGCCCTCCGGAAAACAACAAAACAGAAGCGATGGAGACCAAAGCAGGGAGACTAAAGAAGGGAAGAGGCCTCGCTTTGCCCAGGGGACCCGGTTAAGCAAAGTCAGGACTTCTCCACAGACCCCAGTTCCTAGGAGGGGTTCTAGCCAAGGTTGAGTTTATGAGAAAGAACACGTCAGAGCTGTCACCAATGTCAGAGTCGAGGCTTCTTATCATTTTAAATGACGCTGACGTGACACTGAGAATGAACACCCCAGAACGTGAACCGTGAGAAAGAAGAAGGGGGGGGGAACACAGAGCCTGCACTCTCGTAAGGGCCTCCAGGCATCTGAAAGCACGAGAAAAGGTCATACAACTTGGAGAACGGATGTGTGTGCTTGAAACGCTTGTGAAAGGTACCACAAGCTCACAGAGAAGAACTACAGGGATTTAGGAGGGTTTAACGGGGGCAGGCTCCTTGTTAGTCAGCACGTAAGTGCCTAAATACACAAGGTGCTGTGCTGGGAACTCTACACAGAGCAAGGTCCTCGCACCTGGCCTTCACCCCTTGGGACACACAGCTTAAGGCAACTTTGAAGTCACTGGAGAGATACAAGCAAGACTGTTTTCTGTGCCTCTAAGGTCATCGTGCACTGGCACCTCAACATTCCACCACCACCACCAAAATACGAAAGAACCTGTCACTCAAACAGAAAGGCCAGGTACACTGCTCGGAAATCTGTCTACAGCAGAGTGAAGTTACAGAGCAGAGCAATAGTACTCAACCTCCCACCCAGCGAAGCATCGGAAAAAAGTGGCGGGGTAGGGGTGGGTGCGGGGCACAGGGTCCTGGGTCCGCAGGACAGGCGGGATCTACCACCTCACCTGCAGGCTGGTGGAAACCAGGCTGAAGTGCTCTTCCTACCAAGTCTGTCCATGTTCCCCATTTACCAAGCATCAGGGTTTCTAACAGTGTTGAGAATGACTAGGGAGAAAAGTATTAGCTCCTCTGCAGATTTTCCTTGTCCCCATGCTGGAGTGTGAATTAGCATAAAAGCAGATGAGTGAGAAGGAAGTCATTCTTCCTGGTTCTTTATTTGCCTCCTCAGATGCTAAGGATGTATATTCAGCTCCAGGGCAAACTTTAAATCCCTGGATATCCTTTCTCACTACACCCAACAAAATTCTCCTGGAAAGCTTTCTGGGCTTTCCTTTATGTGTACTCAGAGAACACAGATCCTCTTGAATGTGGGTGTAAGCCAAACACAATTATGAAGGTAAACTAGCTGGGTTAAAAGTGACATGCCGCACTAAAATTTACTTAGAAATGCAGGGAAAAAGCAGTAAGAAAGATTGATGAACGGACAGAGCGGGTAGGTAGAACATAGGTGAGAGACTGTAAATTTCTTCCGACTTTGCTGCACATTTGAAAATTATTCATAAGAAAATGTTGAAATCAATTTTTAAATAACCCTGTTTTTATCTTCAAAGAATATACAATGACAAGAAGAAAATTAATACATTTAATAGAAGTAACAGGTTAGAAAGGATTATATACAACATAATACTGATCTGGTGAACACAGGGCAAACACTAAAATACTGTTTCTCCTTTGGAGATGGGACTATGGGTGACTTTCTCCTTCTGTGCGCTTTCCTACATTTTCCCATTTTTCCTCAATGAACGTACGTTGTTTTGCAATAATAAATTACTCTATAACACTGAAGTTTAAGAAAACAAAATCTCTATAGCCAAACCTAAATTATTTACTATTGAGAAGTATAAGGACTATAATGAGTTTTATCGCAGTGGGTTTTTTTATATATAAGCTCAACTCCCTCAGCACATTTGTGAAGCAGCAGCTCTGCAGAAGATGATGCTGTAAGCCCTACTCTTGACAATTAAGGCAAGAAAACAAGGTAAGATGTTTTGGCAGTCAGGCAGACTTTCAGGCCAAAGCCCCCAGTTCATATAGTTCTACCAGCCCCATTATATCCGCGTGGTTTACCACCGACTCCCAGCCCAACTCCTGACAGCGGTGTCCTCACGGAGGCCTCCTATGGTCTCGCAAAGACCGCTGGCAGGTCTATGCTTGTTTCTCCGTCCAGTGCGCAGAGCACAATACCTACCTATGTGCATGAGCAAAAAGACACCCCTGAGGGATCGTGTTGTAGCAGACAGGAGATCAAGATGCCTGGTTCCTTGTGTGAACAAACCCTAACACCTCTGACTGTCAAATGCGAGCGCTTGGCTCAGCATGTCCAGGCGTCTCTACATTCTCCAACGTTCTACCATGTTACAGGTCCCCAACAGTGCACTCACTTCTGGGAGACGATAAAGCCACGAAACAACAGAGGTTTCCTCGAGGATCTCTTGGAGGACCCAGTGTTCAAAGATGGCTGGTGATCAATCAGAGGTAGGTATCGAGGGGAGAGAGACCTCACCCACCATCTCCAAGCTTCCTGTGATGCCCTTGGGCAGAGAGGCGAGAAGACCAACCGTGCCCTTCCAGAGGAAAGTACACCGACTCCATTAACGCAAGTTGGGTCCAAATTACCGGCATAATTCCAGGTAAATCCTCCCACTTCATGAGACTCCAACTTCAGGAGAGATTTAGTGAATAGCCCTCTTTTGCTTTACCAGACGCAATTTCCCATATGCAGAACCAGTCAGAAAGCTGTGAGTCTTGCAAGCTGCTGAGCACAGAGAAATTAAAGCTACTTTCTCAGCTGCATAAATGACCAAGGTCATATCAAGTTCTCCCTGAGTGCTCATGAACTGCTACTCTATGATAGTGAAAGTCTTTTAGGTCATTTGCATGCTTTTCATTATTTCTTTTCATTTTCCTCTTTTGTATGAAAGTTTCAATTACATAAAGAGTAACAATCATATATATACTCTAACCAGAGAAGTAACTCAGTACTATTTCAAGAGTAGTTAGTTATATTTCCCAACTTATGAGCATTCACCCAAATAGGAAGATAATTTTATAAATATGAGGTCTGTCTGGAAAAAGTCCAACCATTGTTAATATAATGACAATGGTTTGGGCAACAGTGACAACAATGGTTTGGTCAGCCAAGGGGAGTGGACTGGAATGCACATGTGTGAACAATGACGACTTCACTGTACTAGTCAGTGGGGGTGATAGACTCCAGTTGAGTGAGCATGTGTACTGTGTGGCCATCACATTCAAAATGACTGAGCAAGCAGAAGAACAAATCTACATCAACATGCGCATTAAGCTTGACAATTCCTCTGCATAAACTATTGGATGATTCAGAAGGCCACAGCTATGGGAAACTGGTGATTGGCAGCTTCATCACAGCAATATGCCTGCTCACACATCACATCTTGTGCAGAGTTTTTTGCAAAATATCAAATCACCCAGGTGACTCAGCCTTGCTACAGCCCAGATTTCTACAGCCCAGAAGCAGAAGTCACTCTGTGACTTCTGGCTCTTCCCAAAACTAAAATCATCTTTGAAACAGAAGAGATTTCACACCATTGATGAGATTCAGGAAAATATGATGGGGAAGCTGATGGCGATTGGGAGAACTGTGTGAGGTCTTAAGGTGCCTCCTTTGAAGGAGACTGAGGTGTCATTGTCCCATGTACAATGTTTCTTGCATCTTGTATCTTCTGCAATAAATGGCATTTTTCATAGTACCTGGCTGGATACTTGCTGGACAGACCTCCTATATTAAAGCCCTCTCCCCTTATATCTCATTTGCACAGACTTTAACCTTTAATTGAACACCTCCTACTTGCCCACGCAACACAGCAGACACAGCCACGAGTGGAGGACACCCACTGTCCTGTGGGATGTTACAACTCAGTACACCACATAAGCACACAAAAAGGGTAACACAAAGTGTCAGCGAAGACCTGCAGCGCTCCGGCGGCTCAATGGAGTAATCTGCCTCCACTGTCCGTCGAAATAAAAGTTTTCACGAAAAAATTATTTACCATGTGCCTTGAACTATGGGAAATGACAATAATCCTAATCATAGCTTACACTTACCGAGTAATTTAAACGTACCAGGTACTGTGGTGTTTTGCATGTGTTCCTAACCACTCAGAATCCCACAAGGCAGCCATTTTATTTAGTCCCATATTACAGATAAAGACATTGAGACTTGGAGAGTGGTTTGCCCAGGGACAAACAGCTGGTCACAGGAATAAGGTCCACATCCAGGTCTGCCTGCTGCCCAAGACCATGGCGGGAAGAGTAAGTGGGAAGAGTTGCTGAGAAGAACAGAGGGGGCAAAGGCAAGATCAGAGACGAGGACGCACAGCAGTAAGCAAACACCCAGAGAAAGTGCATCATCTGACCCAGTAGCCCGCTTCTCTGTGGGTGTTCTGGGTAGAGTGGTGGAGGTAGGAGGGTTCTGCATTCCAACATCGGAGTCAGGTAACAAACACTCTTGGAAAAGAAGGTAACAGAAAGCCAGTGTCCTCATAATGTTTAATATGCATAAAACTACAAACTCTCTCCTAATCCCACTGAGATTAACGATAACAATAATAATAACAATAAGCACTTTTACCAGATCACCACCTAAACTCTGGCTAAAACAAGCTGTTGCTCTCCGTATTTAAGGATCTGCCAACCTACGAGATCACACCACTCTAACATGATTAATCCACCACGTGCAAGTATCTTTTGGAGGCAGACAATGTCTACATAGAACTAAAATCAACAACAGGACCAAGAGAACCTTCTGGACTTTCCAGAAAACAGCAATAGTTATCCTTAACACTCTTCTGGAGAGCCGCACTGCCTGGGAGGTGAAGAAAGCTTCCTGCAGAGAAACCATCATGGAATACTCCACCCTCTCTAAGTGTCCACTTCCCCTCATAAATCCCCTGCACCGTTTCCTTTACTGTAAATGACTTCTCTCTCACCTTCGTCTCTACTTCCAACCTCTTCTCTGAAATCCCAGCCCTCAGTGAGACACACGTGGTAGACATCATCAGGGCTCACCAATTTCACTTCCTAAGCACAAAAGCACTGCATTACCTTGCAAAAGACAGGGCCATGTAAATGACTGGGTGGACGAAATGTGAGCAGTGACAAGTGACTCTTCATCAAGGAGGCAGACAACTGTCCCTCCACAGCACCCCCCAGCCACAGCAGACAACCAAGCCACACAACGGAAGCAGCCTGGATCACAGAGTTGCTGCAGGAAGGACAGCTGACCTGGAGCATCTCCCAGACTCACAGAGGACTCAGGGCAAGAAATACACTATTGTTGTGGTAGGTTTCTGTGATCTGGGGGCTGGCTGTTAGCACACCAAAGCCCAGCCTCACCGAAACAACAGAACAGGCTTGGTGGACATCCCAAGCGTACTGAAAATCCTTCTCAAATCAAATTTTCCACCTACTGCCACCTAAATCTGGAGAAGCCTATCTACCTTCTCTCCTGGCTAACCCCAAGAATCGTAGGTTCCGCCCTCCTCCTCTGTATCCCCAGGCCCAGGTGAAGAAATTGCACAAGGCAGTTTGACACATTTTTAGTGATGGTGATTTGGGCTTAAGATAAAAAGCCAAATGAATTTTAATCACCAGGAAAACATTTAATTGGGAGGGAAAAGGTTCAATCATGAAGCTGAATGTCTACTTAGGTATATAACTTTGAGACTTCCATAAGATACTAATGTAACTGAAGCAATCTCAATTCCCACCCAGGCTGCAAGGGCGTGCCAACTCTGAAGGCATCAGAACAGATAAAATAGCCATGTGCTTCCATTTTTTCTTAAGGGTCATATTGCCACTACTCAGAACATACTGGAAACTGACACTCCTTACAAATATCACCTGCAATTGTAAAAATTAAAAGCTCAAAGCCACAGAACTGCAATGCAAATATCAAAGGTCTGCTTCAAAAGTCATTCATCGCCACCTCTCCCACTCCTTCCTGCAGGTTCAGAGAACAGCTATGAAAGAAAAAATATGTACGTGGTTTCATAAAAAAACTCCAGCTTACAAGTGTTGCGAATTTCATTACCAGTTCTCAGATCTCACAAGCTACACAGAAACATCAAGCCCCACGCTCCCATTTGTTTATCTTCCAGTTAAGCAAACTGTTACATTTTGAATAAAGGATCTAAAATCTGCACTTGGTAAAATCTTTAATCCTTTTGTTTGCTTTTTATCTAATCTACACAAAATGATATATAATTTAATTATTACTCCACTTGTCTTTCTCTGAAATAAAGCTCACCAACATTTCAATCGTGAACAACCATCACACAGTCTAAAAAGAAAGGGTAATTCATTAGTTCATTTTCTCTATGTTCCTCTAAACACATGGAACAAACTGAAACTTCAGTTCCCCTCAACCCAATTAAAAAATCTCGCACCTTTAATATTCGAGGGCAAAAGATTATGAGGTAGCTATAAATCCAGACAATATAAAGGTTTCAACTTTGACTCACATGCAAAAGGAAAACCATGACAAACCCACCTATTTCGTCTCAAGAGTGTTACCAAACGTGGCAGGATTGCCCCACCTCCCTCTTCAAGCACAAGGGCGTGCTGCCTTTAGAGTGACTTGTCCTTTATGCTGACCGTATGAGGCAAGAGGAAGTAGTGCTAATTATTTATTGGCGAGCACACATCCATCAGGTACTTATCACATGTGTGCAACTGTTTATAAGGGTCATTTCTGTTCTACAGTTTACACAGAGTTCACCAACCCTGGGAACAATAAATAAGCCGGGAGGTTCTGCCTTCTCCACCATGCTTTGCGCCTTTAACCTCTAAACCATTGAGTTCCTACACCTATTCAGTGGTAGGAAACACTTCTGTCTTAGAGTTAGGACTTTATATCTGTGTCCACCTTCCAATTTTTTTACTGTTTTTATTTTACTTAGTTGTAAGTAGAAGCAAACACATGTGTACTTCATAAAGTATCATCAACATCGCGTCTTCTGCCTCCAAGGAGCTAATCTGTCTTCTCACCTGTATTATCACTGGGCTACAGTGAAAAGGAACCTATCTGTTTGCTGTGTGCAAACACCTCCTCTTTCAGTACAACACAGTTGCGTAAATATTCCTACTCTTAGTTCTGACAGTGAAATCCAGACACAAACACTCATTGGGTGTGGTGAAGGTGACGGGACCAGAGACTAAGAGAGGTCCTTACAGAACACTGCCCTGCTTTATCACTGTTATCTAAAGTGTACCCTGTTGTTATTCATTTGGGGCTCTATATAAACAATAAGGCATTGCAGTTGAAACTAAAATCTGAGAGGAGCCCTGGCTGGTGTGGCTCAGTTGGTTAGAGCATTGTTCTGTAAACCGAAAGGTTGCGGGTTCGATTCCCAGTCAGGGCACAAGCCTAGGGTGCAGGTCTGGTCCCCAGTCAGAGGTGTACAAGAGGCAACCGATCAGTGTTTCTCCCTCACATCGTATTTCTCTCCCTTGCCTTCTCCCTTCCTCCCCTTCTCTCTAAACATCAATGAGCATGTCCTTGGGTGAGGACTAAAAACAAATTCCAAGAGGAATCTGAATGGCACCTTAAAAAACTATCACTTCAGTCAACCAGATCTTTCTTTCTCTCACTTTAGAAGAGGTGAAAAGAAAGAAGTTTGAGTCCTGACCTGAAGACCACACACTTTGACTTCTATAGAGAAGCGCTTGGCAAAGATTATCTTAATACCTTGTGCTTAGTAAACAGACCAAACTAATGCATTCATTCAGTTAAGTGTTTGCACAAGGAAGTTACTGAAACTTACTGTTCTTGAGAATGTTTCCTCCTCATCTCACCTGCAGGAGAACTGCGCCCAGTCCTGCCCCCACCTCGGTTGGAAATCAGTAAGGCCTCCAGAAAGAAGTCTTCTCTCGGGCCCAACTCTCCAGCACCACCTCTTCACATCAAACTTGGCCGTTCTCCTGTCCCGGGGCCCTTGGGAATACCCCTTTGCCCCTCTGAGCCACCTGACATGTGGGGGACCTGAACTAAACGTCTGAAGAGGGCTTACAGGTGTGACTAAGGTAAGTGGTCAGAGCGTGCCATAAAAGCACCAAGCTGCAGGAGAACTTGCCCATGTGCCGTGACTAATGTTAACCCACACACTCACACTTCCAAATGTGTTCACAGAATAAAAACTGTCAACTTTAGTTAAAGCTCATCTTTCCAGACCTTTTTTAAACAGTAAAATATAATGACAAGTTACACACAAAGACATTCTCCTCGTAACACATCGAATCATGACCAACAAGGCTCACGCGCCCTCTGGCCATTGCCTCCCTCCTGGTGCCCTTGTACACCTCCCAGTGTGGCCGGTCCTTTTTCTAGGCATTTATACACGTCTTCGAAACCACACAAAACATACAAGAGTGGAGACTCCAGCACAGTCATTCTGGAGAAGAATCCGCCTCTCTGAATACTTAGTCATAAGTACATACAGTTGTGAATACAGGAAACAGAGCTTATTCTCACATTACTATTTATTAATTATTGCATTATTTTTTGTTTTACAACTATAAGCCTACTTTTGCCCACCCTGTCTATATTCACATGATCCACTGATCCCGCTCGGGACACGTCCCAGAGACTCCCCCCACAGGCATGTCCAAGGACGTTCCCTGCAGTCCTGCGCACGGGTTGGAGGGAAAGATACGGAGATCCAGGGTGGGAACCCATGCGGGGTAAACACGGCCAAGTAAACTGATGAATCATAAGAACGTAGGGCTGAGTTATAAAAGCAAGAAATAGTAAGAGCTAAGGCACAAAACCTGCATGTAGATTTCATACACACATAAATCCCGTCATCTGCTATAATAACCACACATACATCACATGATTCCTGTGAAATGGTGTAGAACGCTGAAAATAGTTCCTCTCACATTTTAAGCACTTAGTAAATATTCACTATTGCTAATTAGATTAAAAGATGTGCACAATATATTGTAAGCCTTCTATTACAAACCTTCGTTTACAGCACCATCCTTTCCCCAAAGGGCTTTCCTTTGCCCTGTTTCTGAAAAATGCCTGAGAGGCAGGGAAGCTACGCTAAAGACGCGTACGGTAGTTACCTCTGAGGGGACTCACGGGTGTTGTAGCTTATTCTCCTTGCTCAGCCGTATTTCTATAATGAACAAATATTACTTTAGCACTTTCTTTGGCCCTTAGTGTTCCTTTCATAATTCCTAACGTAAAAACATGTGACTTAATAAAAATAAAACTATACAATTCGTGACCAAAAAAAGAAACATCCGCAAAACCCATCAATGGGGACACAGTTCAGTTATGGTACACACGCGTAGCAGAATATTCTACATCCTCTTTTTGTCCACGTGGGGAAGCCCACGCTGCTGTGTGCGGAAAGCAGGCTCCGCAAGGGCACAGGCCTGAGACCTGGGAGGCGGTGGACAACGCTGGTCAGCAGCACGGTCTGCAGAGCCAGCCGCCCACACTCACACCCTGTCTGCCGCCCCGATGGTGCGGTGCTGGGCGGCAGGAGACCCCCAGCCTCAGTCCTCATCACCAAAGCAGGGTGAAGACAGTGCCCCCTCCTGGGGCTGCTGAAAATAAGTTTGGAAGAACAAAAGAAAACCTGTGCATAAGGCCCACTAAAAAAGGTGTACATTTTATTTATGTATATTAAACCTCAATAAACGTGATTTTAAAATACGCATACATGCATGCACAAAAGGTCACATAGTGTATAATTCCATTTATATGAAATATCCAGAATAGGTAAATCCTTAGCAACAGAAAGCAGACTGGCGGCTGCCTGAGGCTGGAGAAAGGGGAGACCGGAGAACAGTTGCTGAGTAAGTCCTGAGTGTTACCACAGAGTGATGGGCGCTCTGGAGCCACACCGAGGTGGTGGCTGCACAACACTGTGAATGGGCTCGATGCGACTGATCTGTTGGCGAGACAGGGTTAACTTTATGCTCTGCGAGTTTTACCTCAAGGAGAGAAAATACGCGCATGCAGAACAACAAAATGTTTTACAAGAATAAACACAAATTAAAGGGTAAGAAGAAACATTCACAAAGGCTGGAAGGGGGAAAACAATGAGTAAGAGGAACATGTGTAACTGAAAGCCAAAAGGTCATGTGATACAGCATAATTCTGACAGGAGCCCTGCCCAGCCAACTGACGCCAGTGTGCCATGTGACACAGGACAGGCAGACCCTCTACACCTGGGAGCCAAACACTGCCTTGGTTTGCTGCCTTTTCTTTTTAAAGAAATGATATTCACCTCTATTCTTTGCCATTTGCTGTTTCTACCCACTGAAAAATGAGGTCTGTCCGGAAGGTATCCAGCCACGTATTATGAAAAATAGAGACATTTATTGAAGAAGGTACAAGAAACATTGTACATAGGACAATGACACAACACCTCAGTCCCCTTCACAGGAGGCACCTTGGGACCTCACACAGTTCTCCCAATTGCCATCAGCTGCCCCATTGTATTTTCCAGAATCTTGTAGACCGTCTGAAATCTCTTCCCTTTCAAAGGTGATTTTAGTTTTGGGAGAAGCCAGAACTCACAGGGCACCAAAGATGGGTTGTAAGGGAGCTGAGTCACCTGGGTGATCTGATGTTTTGCCAAAAAACTCTGCACAAGACGTGATGCATGAGCGGGTGTGTTATCGTGACGAAGCTGCCAAGCACCGGTTGCCCGTAGCTGTGCCCTTCTGAATCATCCGAATAGTTTCCACAGAGGAATGTTCAGGCTTAATGCAAAGTGTGATGCAGAGTCGTTACTCTACTCGCTCAGTCACTTTGAATGTGGCGGCCACACAGTACACATGCTGACTCAGTGGTGTCTACGGCCCCCACTGACTAGTACAGTGAAGTGATTGTCCACACATGCACATTCTACTTCACTCTCCTTGGCTGCCAGGTTACATCGATGTCGCACAAACCACTCTGGTTATATTAACAATGGTTGGACTTTTTCTAGACAGACCTCGTATGTCTTGGAACTCTCTTCCTGTCAGTACATACCATATCTTTATAATTTTGAAGTTCTGGGCCACTACCATGATCCACACATTTTCAACTTCCTTTACCTGATCATATATAATATGCCAATTAAGGAAAGTTTCATAATGAAGTATCGAATACGGTATGCGACTGCCTATAGTGAAATCAAACCCCACTCTGAAATACGTTTAGTTCTTAGAGCGATTTTAGATACATCCTTCATAGCCAAACCGCTCCCGCAACCATTACTGCTTCCAACAAACAGCTGAAAGAGAGCAATGAAGCCCCCTCCGCCTCCGTACCCTCCAAACTGAAGTTGGTTTAATTTGATTTTACAGGGGAAAAGAAAGGTTAGCTGCATAGGAGTTCATTGTATGCTTCTCTGCTCCAAGCGGGCCCTCCCCTCAGCCCAGTGACCGCCTGGCATGGCTGTCTGGTATTAAGTTTAAAGGCCTGGAATGAGTTCAGAGGATACGCACAGTGACAGTACTAAGTCCATGAAGTTCGCCTTGGAGCTTCTGGCTCCTCCGACTGCCATGCCAAAAACTCGCTCTCCGGATCTACTTTCCACACCCCTAACTTCAAACACCAGTGTGTCACCTGCTCAATTACAGGGTATCTAATAGAGTTCTCTGGGATTTTGTTTTCATCAAAATAAACTAAAAGGCTGCCCTTTTAAATAATTAGTCACGAATGCCCGTTGCTTCAAGGTGACACAGGAGAGACAAACTTGACATTTGTGAAAAAAACAGCAGCTGGAAAGAATCACTCTGGGAAAACAGGGAAACATTCCCTTCTGGGCTTAGGAAAGACAAGCATTTCAGAAATCTAAAATAAGCCTTTTATCAGAGCTAGGGTCAAGGTCATCCCGTGGTACTTGGGTGGAGGACAGAGCCACCTCTCAGATGCACTGCTCCCTGCTCTCACAGGGCCTGCCAGAGAAGAGGGTCTGTTCCTGTGCCAAGGGCAATCTGGCATCTCTAAGGGCTGGACAGTTATGCAATACAATTATTTTTTTTGCATAGCATCCCTCCCACAGGGCATTCCAATAGTCTTAACAAAGGGAGTCATTCACAGTCTTGATAAAAGCAAAGTAAGGAGAAACTTTGTAACAAGGAGCAAAGAAGGGAAATAAACAGTGAAGATATGGAAAGGACTCCCAGGCACTTCCCTCCTAGGTTTTCACCTCCCCACCCAATCCCCACCCAATCCCCACCCAATCCGCAGGGCACGGGCAGTCAGGAGCAAGGGGACCAAAGAAAGATGCAAGGGAAGAGTGACTAAAATCACAGGATGACAGAGGAAAGGCTTCCCATCTCCCAGAGAAGGTACATCCTCACTGCTGGCGAAGAGTAAAAGGATCTTCTGTCAAGCAACCCGGGACTGGTTTAGATTTATGTTTGTTTTTTATTTTCTTGAGGCCAGCTAGTTATGCTACTTGTTAAATAATAAACACAAGTCACAAAAATACTTTCCTAATTTATGACTTACCAGTCTAATTGATTTTGACAGCACAGAAGTGTGCCTGCACACAGACCCAAGTAGTGTTTGCTTGTTTAAAGGTTTCCTTGGAATTCCTGCAAGGAAGTCCTGGGTCGGGGAGGTCCAGAAGGGGACTGATGTCATTTTTCAGGGAAGTCAGTCATCTAATAAAGTGAATGGGTGAATCCCCATGCTTTAGCTTGGACAAACCTTATAGAAATTCAAGTCTTTTGGCAAAGAAACGTCATTATCAGCCACCTTCAAAAGAAGACATTGATCCACATGCTTTCAACCTTCTACAGGCGAAGCTGCTTCCACCAGGGCACCTCTCACCCAGGGATGACACCAGGTCAGGGGGACTTGGTCTCCACCAGGTCTGTGCCAGGTCTGCGCCAGGTCACCGGGGGGCCTGGTGACTGCCTGCGCACCCTGCCCTTCTCAGAACAGGGAAGTTTCCCCCAACAGTGCCTGGGGACAAAGCTCTTTAAAAAGTCAGCCCTGGTGCCACAGCAGACATGCTATGCCAGACGAAGGAGATTTCTCTTAGGCCTGCTAAGGCTATATTGCCACAAGACATTTCCTTATAAATCTGAGCAAACTACCAAAATCCAAATAAGTGAATTATGGGTTTCTCTGCAGCTCTACCAGTATCTTCGAAAGCATCTCACCTTCCCAAGTTATCTAAGGAGAACATTAAAGATGCCTGGTAAGTCACGCAGGGAATGCATTCACACAGGGAAACTCGTGTGTTCTATACTTAAAAAAAACCCCAACAAAACAAAGCATAACTACTGATTTCAAGGTCAAATTCATGTTAGCATCACGATGTAGACAAAAACAGCTTACTAGCAGCACCTAAATTCTCTCGTTTGAAAATACTAGGATATACAAGGATCACAGAAACATCTTATGATGCAGTGTCATCACTACGGAGGCAAAAAATGGGCGTTACAGGGATGACCCTTGCTGATGGGAATCCCGAGGGACAAAGGGTGGAGACTAGGCCTGTGCTCTGCCCAACAGAGCCCTTCTCTTCTGAACCGTGGGCACCGCTGCGGCCCTTCCCTGCAGGCCCACGGGACAGCAGAGGTTTTCGTCTCATTTTTGTAGGGGGTTCAGTAGCCTGCCCTGGGTGTCCGAAGTAGGCAGGTAACTTGTACAGAACCACAAAAGCTGAGAAAATTCGCAGAAGAATGTCCTGGGAAAGCTCACTCTCGCAGTGTCTACATGTATGATCTCTTCCAGGAAGCGGACTGGACAAAGTCCTACCAGGAAAAGCAGTGCCCTTGGGGGCTCAGAAGCACCACACGCACCAGGCCCTCCACTCTCCCAGGCCTCACGGCAAACACTCTGCCACGGCGGGTCCGTGGAAGCACGGGCCAGGTCCCCTCCGGGGCATGACCACCCTGAGAGGACTCATGAGTGTTACCCTGGAAAGGCTGAGACAAAATCAGTAAGGTGCCAGGTTTCTCCAAAGAGAGCAAAGGCAAGAGCATGATACAGACTTCCTGGGGGGAAAATCACAGTAAAATAAATAAAAGCAGATTCCAAAAGGTCTACCTGGGAGCCCTGACCAGTGTTGCTCATTTGGTTGGGTGTCCTCCTGCAAAGCAAAGGGCTGCTGGTTCGATTCCCAGTCAGGGCAGATGCCTGAGTTCAATCCCCAGTTGGGGAGCATATGAGAGGCAACCGATCGATGTTTCTCTCTCACACCCATGTTTCTCTCCCTCTCTTTCTCCCTCCCTTCCCCTCTCTCTAAAAGTAGATCAATCAAATCTGAAAATTTTTTAAAAAATAAACAGGCCTGCAAGGGAGACGAGAAAGCCTCGGACACAGAGCTCAGAGAAACTAGAGCGGTCAGCACACTGACGTCCATGCAGCCACGCCGAATGACCGGCTCCCTCTGAGTGAGAAGACCCACGCCAAACGTTACTCAGGATCTAACACCCAGGACAGACACGCTCCCTATTCTCAAGGAGCTTAAAAGCTACCAGAGCAAAAAAGCTTTACGCCTAAATAGCTGCATATTCCAACTACAGGTGGTTTCTCTAAGAACTGTATGAATCAAGAGTTTGGGATGGGCATTTGGGTTGAACCTTAAAAGATTCGTATAACATGTATTACAAGATAAAAACAAAACAAAAAAACAAGAGATGCTAGCACTCTGGAAAGTGGCCAAAGGAGCAACAAAGACAAAAAAAAGTTCGGGCTAGTCATTTATTTTCAGGAAGCAGAAAACAGTACTGATGAGGAGTAACGAAAGGTCACTTTTAGAAGCAGACTGGAAACAAATCATGGATGAGCTTAAATAGTACATAAGAAAAAACGATGACCCCTCAGACAGCAGATGTGCAAAGGCTGGAGTGGGAGGAGCAGAGAGATATCAGGGCAGCCAGCGTCACCTGCTATGCTCGCCAATGGCCCTGTCTCCCAAATAAAACCCAACAGAGCAGCACGGAACGTGGGATGACGGTTGCTCTTCTCTGTTCCGTGCCCATAAGTACTATTTGTTCAGGAGAGAAGAGACAGCCAGTTGGACCAACAGATGAGCAATGACCCCAGGTACCCAGAAAGGTAACTCCAGTCACTGCGGAGCCCTGTTGCCTTGGCCAAGCAATATCCCAATTTTCTTCCCAGTGTCATGTGGTACCCAAGGCACCGTGGTGGCCCAAACGTGTCTCTTTATGTCCAGTAAGTGAAAAAACAAAAAAAGAAAGAAAAATTTCAGGTATTCTGGGTGTGTTCAGACACTTTCCATATATACTTAACTCTCAATGTGTTGGTCAGCTGCCTTGCAGAGCACAGGTAAGTTATGACTAAGGGGAGTTCCTTGCACCCCGTGCTGAGGTCGCATAGCCCAGTCCCCTCCTATCCCCTTCCTCAGAGAGAGAGAAGGCTTTTCTTCTTCAGTTTCTTTTGCTTCCCTCCTATCAGATCACAGAGGGCTGTTTGCAGGCCTCCGCTCTCCTCCACTATGCAAGCCCAATGCCACTTACATGCCTTCCGCTAAAGAACACTTCTAACTCATCTCTGGTCTTCTCTCCAAGTGCTGTGTGGCAAGCTGGCAGTGCCCTCTCAATGCAAAAAATAATAATAAAGTAAAACAAAAAAAGAAATACAACCCTCTGGGTCTCTCGGATGCTTTCTAGCAACCCCAGTGTTGTCTAACGAATTCAAGCTTAGGAACAAAAGAGGCCATTTCTTAGAACCAACCTTTAAAAAGATGAGGCTGTGTTCGCAACTTCACAGATAACGTCCAGGCCCTTGCGGATGGAAGACAAGTCAAGTTTCTTGAACCTGTTTTTCTTGCTGTCAACTAGTTTTTATAAATACTCGTATATTGCTAATTTTGACTCACAAGCTACTTTATATCACATAAGCATTCATTTGCTTGTATTGCCATAGAATGCGCCCCACACGGAATGGCACACCACGAAGCACTCACACAGAAAAGAGATGAAGAGTCACCATTTCCTCGTGTAGTTGCTTAATCATGATAATTGACAAACTTCACTGTGACAAAAAGTAATGGAATGAAACTCAGTGCCTCAATTAGCAACAGCAATAAAGACCAAACAAAGCATTTGGACAGGGATGCAGGGACGGTGCTGTTTAGCCTGTGAGAGTTCTTCCAGGACAGAGAGGGAACCAGTCCAGGCTCCTCTGCAGCAATGGCAAAAAGGATGGACTTTGAGGAGACCCCGGCCACTTTTTTCAGTCTTCAGGCTTTGGTCTCCTGGCTGGCTCGCTGTGAGATAAATGAGATGCGCCCGTGAAGTACCAGGCGGAGGAGCAATGGACGCAGCGCTGATGCCTGTAAGAGATGACTGGCCACACACTCAGGGCCTTTCTCTCCGAGGTGCCATGCAGAGGCCGTGCCAAGAGGCATCCAAGTCAAAGGCAAGACATTTCAAATGGATGGAGAAAAACAGTCCATAAAATGAAAGCCAATATTTCTAAGGAAAGTTCTGGTTCTAAACTGTTCTCCATCCAATGTCTTAGTTTCTTGTGAATTAAAAAAAAAACAAAAAACTTTTATTTAAATTGTCAAAAATAACAGAACTGTACGTGTGTGCAATCTGCTCACACATGATTAGATAAAAGAGTAAGATCAGACACGCTGACTCACTGCCAATCAAAGCGCCTCCGATGACATCGAGGCTGCACTGAAGGGGTTACATTTTACAGTGGGGTCCCCTAAAAATCTTCGACTTCGAGTGCTGAGCTGAAGGAATAATCCTTCCTTTTGTTTCCCAAGGCCACGTCTTTTGTACTGAAATGATTTGTTCACTTGGTTAAATCACAGCGAACTGTCCATTTCAACACAGGGAGACGTGTGAACAGGAAAAAATTCCACAACCAGCATACCTTTGTTCAAAGGCACAACTTGATTAAATTCACATCCTGTGGTCATTTGTTGAGTTCTCAGAACAATGGTAATTTTAGTTACTGGGAAAACAAAAAACCATTGTTCCTTTTCATTATTTCTCTTCCTTGTTGAAAGTTTAAACACTGATTGTCTCAGAGTCCACAGCTTGCACATAAGATAAAAGCATTATGTTAATATATGCACATCAAAAAGCCAGATAACCACACACAAGTTACAGTTGTTTCTATGGAAAATAATACAATAAATAATAATACAAGAATAAACCCTGTTGCATGTACTCACAACTGTAAACCTACTTTTGCCCCACCCCGTGCATTCAACTAATACTAGCATTTAACCCATGTTGGTACAGACAGTGCTAACCTGCAGAAACTGTTTTTATGAAGAGAATCACCAAGATTGATCAAAACATTAGTCCTGTCTATTTCTGTCTATAAGTCTGCCTTGGAACAAACTTTACAACACAGCATATGGCAAGAATTTCACATACTGGATTTAAAATTCCTTCCTTTAGGATCCTGGCAATAAATATGTGACATGCTGTTGATGAAAAATAGAAGGACTCTGGAGATGGGGCAATTAGCTCTAAATTTTAGTTATATACCTCCACTAGAGCATTGCCTTCGGAGGTGTACGTGGGTCCCTGTTCTCTCCTGTAGATTTTTTAAGTTCTTCAAGGTCAGACCCCAATGGGCGCTTCCTCTCTATGCCACCAAGACACGGAGCAATGCCTGGCACACACTGGAGCTCAAAATACACAAAACAGACAGAGGATAATCAACCTCCCATCTGATCAAGTAAACACAGGCAAGTATAAACTCTGACCTCCAGCCAGCTCACAATGGCTCAGGTCTTTCTGAAGAATAGACTCATCACTCTCCCCGCCCTCGTTCTCTGTCCTGAGTTCCACAGTCTCCAGGATGGCTCCACTGTCTCCAAAACCTAAGAACTTTCTGAACCAACACCACGTCTCATACTATCTACCAGGCGATTCCAGGGTATTACAGGAGTGTTCAGAGAGTGGTGTGTTTGTGTGACTTTTTTTTCTTTTAAGTGTTTAATAGTCTAGTGTTTGGGCTAAATTTCTTAGCTGAGTTTCAATGTTGGGAAGTATGCGAACAAAGCCCTGTGATTTTTCTCCCTCTTCTATAACAAAACGTACGTGAGTTCCCTGCCAAAATTCTGTGTTCTTTATAGTCATCAACACGTTAGCATTAGTAACTTTTTTAAACCTCTCAATGTCCCCATCACTGATTTAGGTAGATGACAGGCCATGAGGACTGCTGCTTTATGCAACTATTTATTGATTAAATTCTTAGGTACTTTGTCTGATAGAGACAAAAGGCTGAGAGGTCGAACAGTAGAGTATATTTTAAAAGATTTCTTGTCCTCTCATATAATTTCCAGAACTATTCCTACTAATGTTACAGCATTAGTTTATTTTGAAGATACATAAAATTGGTTTGGAATATAGGTTCTTCTGTCCATGATCTTCCACCTGTGAAATGCTTAAGTTATCATAAGAGTAATCCTTTTTAACAACACAAAAGACACTTGTTAGAATATCAGATATATGTAAAAAGTTATCACTAAAATAAAAGGCTTGGAGGAAGAAATTTTATCTATCTTAATAACCATACAATAGATGTCAATTTAAGTTTATTGAATGACAGTGACTTCTTTAAGTCAGTAAATACTCAATTATCTATACCAATGGAAGGGTGCATGCTGTGGAAAATATAAATAAAAAAGCCTTATTTTGTAAATAAAACGGAGAACTGAACCTGCCTCACTGGGCTGTTGTGTGGATTAAATAAGAGCTTTTAGCCTGGGATTGACACATAATAGCTCCTCAGTGCTAAATGCCATTATCATAATCAACATCACCATTATTATTTATTATGCATTATATTATCCTGCAAGGCCGATTTGATGGTCCTGATTTTGATGATAAAACACCATGAAACACAATGGGGCCAAGGAACCAGCTAGTCACAAAGCTGGTAAATGATGCCAAAGGAATCCAAGCCCAAGTCAGCCTGATGTGCAAGTTTCAGTTCTAACCACCATGTGATGCCGCTTTAAAAACAGGGACTCTTCCAGAAGTTAACTCCTTGCCCTGATAGCTTGAGAATCCTAAAGACAGATCAGATAGCAAAAGCAGAGGAGGCAAAGGGAACCCTGGAAAGTAGAAAGAGTGGGGGCTTTGTAACCAGACAACACTGGGTTCAGGTCCAGCTGTGTGACCTTCAAAAGATCGTGTGATCGCCCAAGTCTGCTTCCTGATTTGTAAAATTGGGATAATCATACCAATGGTGGCAGGAATGAGATAAGGAGGAGACATAAAGTTTGTAAAGCACTTGGTTTAGTCCTTGGCACACAGTGGGTGCTCCATAAATTTGTACCAGAATCACCCTGTCTGCTTGAATCACCTCTACATGTCCTCCGATCTTAATGGCATAGAGGAAACCCGCCCCCCAAGAATTTTAATTCTCAACTTTTTCCCCCCAAAGATGGCTATATCTCAAGAAATATAATAAAATTCTCCACCAAGAGTCAAATAACATTTTTCTTTGGTCACATATAATATTATAGACATACATCTTTTGTCTCTATACACATGAAAGTAATAAATAGTTATATATAATACTTGTGTATGCAATCATTTTTACACATCTTTTGGCATCTCCAAAGGGCGAAGGAAAAGAGTGTAATGAAAATTAAATCTACTTAAAAAAGAATGGGAAATTCTTATAAAACAAGAAAACTCACTTTACTAGAGCACTATCACGCTACAAAGCAACCCACAAAAGGGCAGCTCACTACTACACGTACATGCCCGAATCTGAAGGGAAAAAACCAAAAAACAAGGGGACAAATAGCCAAGAGGAAAAATGGTTAACTTCTTCTTTAAATCTGGTAATCAGATAAAAAAAACATTCAAATCTACAATAAAGCAACATGCAGGAAAATTTATTTTATTATTTCACAAAATACGGAGCATTTATAAGTGCACTTCAAGCCGGGCAGAGATCATTTTCAACTACCCACCAAAGCAATCAAATCGAGATTATCGGCTAAGATCAGGCTGTCAAAATGAGAGTTTTAAATTACACATGTCCTTACCAAAAAGTAATTAAAAGATTTTTTTCTCCTAAATAATAAGGAACATTGCACAGACTTTAATAAAACAATGTTTAATTTTGTTTATGTTGCTAAAAAGGCATATTAAAGCAAATTAAAACACAGAATTCAACACCACCAGAAGAAACTTTCCAAACTGAAATAAAACCATTTGGTTGTCTTTTCCGAAGGCAAATATGTTGTTCATCTTTCTTTTACCCAACAAAAATTCCTACAAAATGATAATCAAAACCTTTTGTTAAACAGGAGCTTAAATGCTGCCTCTCAAATCAGATTCCATTTCAAGTGATCCGAAACCAAACTAAAACAGCATTTTATGAGCATGGTTCTCATTTTAAAAAAATAACAGGGAAACTGCCCTTTGAGACGCTGAAGAAATAGACACCGAAGTGAAGGGCTCAGGGATCCAAGAGTCACTAACTCCTCCAGTCTGCCAGCCATTACTGGGAAGAGAAGCAGACCGGGGTTGCGGAGGGAGAAGAGAAAAAAGAAGGAGGACGCCTGACTATGACCCTAAAGAAGAAAACAAAGCATCCAAGAGAAACGTTCCAGAGAAATGTTAACCACCTTTCATCTCCGAAACAATGGAGTGACAAACACCTAATAAAATTAGGGAGGACTTCGTACTCTTCCCAATATACAAGGAGAAGACACACCTGAGAGAAAGGTACTCGCGTGGGGAAATGAGTCGTTCCAGCGGTGTAAGGTTCAAGGTGTTCCAGAGCTTCGCGGTCCTTACGCAAACTGAACGAACTATTTCACAGTACTTTTTAAGTCCAGCAGAAAGGCACGACCGTGTTTCATAAGCCAGGCACTGGTATTTCAGAGTTAGTGACACTGTACAACTGAGAAGGGGCACAAGTTTTCCCAATCTATACGCCACATGGAAAAAGGGAGGATGCTTCCCAGGAAAGAAGTTAATGACTTTAAAGAATGAAATGCTTTTGAATACATTTGTAAGTATAAATATTTTTAACAACCAAGTATGTTAATCAGGATTACATTTTGGATAGGTTCCTTACCTAAGGGTAATGTCACATAAATACTAACTCGTAGTACCTACCACAATACCCAAGTTCCCTTCCCAGGCAAGAGCTTTCCATACTATGCCCTTTTCAACCCTCATAGGAGGAGAGGACCTGAGCTTGGGGCAGCAGTTCACAGGTTGGCAGGTGTCCTATACAGAGGACCCTGGTGAAAACTGGATCCTCAATCTTTGGGATTAAAACTGTGAAATAAAAAGAGAACACAGCAATTAGCAGCTGTAGCTATAGCGAAGAGCTGGAAGAACCATAAAGGCTCTCGATGAGCCAAAACTGACTCAGCCAAAACTACAGGGCAGAAAGAGATGAACAGGTAGCCATCCATGAACAAAAGCAGACACACACACAAACTGACTGGCTAAGTCACACCCAGGGCAGAGGACCCGGAAGTGAGGTGCACATCCCTGCTGCTGAGGTCATGTCTACTTCCAGGGTTCATGAGAGCCACCTGACTGCAGTTCCCAAAGACCTGGGCTGCTGCAAAATCTGGGACTAAGGATGAATTCCTGTCTGCCTATCCCACATTTCTATCTTTATAAGAATGACCTATTATTACTTGTTGGGAATTTGAGTGAATCCCTAGTCCTTGTAACCAAAAGGCCATATTAATCAAATCTGTTACATTCTATACTCTAGCCTTTTCACCAATTCAGAAAATCTTTCCATAAATTTGTTCATAGTATTATTAAATTCCATGACATTTCATATTTTTTGGTCCATAAAATGATGCAACCTTCATTTCCTAAACTCGGATGGTAGTTGGTCTTCTTCCCAATCCACCCGCACCCCCGCCCACCACTCCCTCCTCACGGCGGCAGATCAGGTCCACGTCAAACAGGGAGTAAGGCACACTGCCTTCTCAGTCTAACTCCCTTCTGCCTTTAAGGCCGAATGAGAACAACTAAGAAGGCAATTCACTGACGGCAAAACAACTGTAGGATATGTTTACAGTGTCTATCAAAAGTACAAACGCAATAATACCCTTCGACCCCTGCAATCCTGCCTCTGGGTACCATCCCACAGAAATATGGAAGCCTGGGGGCAACCAGTAAGTTTATCAATAAAGGACTAGTTAAAGTATTGATACAGCCACAGAATGGAAGTGGACCCAGAATGGAAAAAAACAGCCATATTTTTAATGAGGTGGATCTATGAGAAATGGCCTAGAGTGATAGCTGTGAATATTTGTAATGTGTATATTTTACTATAAATATATTTAGAAAAATGCACAGAAGTAAAATATACATGTAACATATATTACTTTGTAGTGGTAAAGTTTATAGTTGTAGAAAATATGCCTAGCTACCACATTACATGTAAAAAAAACTGTATTTTAGAAAAATCTATGTGTATATGTATACACAGAAAAACAACTGGAAGGAGACACATCAAAATGACCATACAGGTGAATCTCTGGGAAATGAAAATTGAGGGGTGTTATTTTGACTTACTTGATACAGAAGTATTTATTAAATTTCTGTAGTTTAAAAACTTTTTTTAATAACATAAAGACCAGTCATGCCAATAGTGATTTTGTTCAAAATATTATGAAATCCTTGAAAATTAAAAGACAAAATATTTCAACACTCAGATCATCAAATTAAATTCATAAAGATTCACTTTTCCCACATTCCCATAAAATCAATAACTAATTGTACAAAAAGACATCACATATTTAACCTAGAAAATTCTCTCACTGAGAGGTCATATCAAACATAGAGCTCAAATGCCCCCAGAAACAATGAGAAAGTTACTCACTCTTACCTTCCCTCTATCCCAGAACTTCCAGTCAGCAAAGAACTACTGTCAGAATGAGGTGACCCACAGCGCCCAGAGGACGGAAGGCAAAGAATAACAGACACTTCTAAGAAATGCTAGAATGTAATTTTAATGTAAATGTAGTTTTAAGATTAGTTTATAAATATATTCTGGGATTCTGCAAACATTTAAGTGTAAGAGAAGAAACACACACACATATTCTGTCCAGTGATGATAAAGCAGCTTGGCTCTCAGTGTGTACCAAATTCTCAAGAAACAAATCTCTTTTGCCAAGTAATTATTAATCTAAGACTTTTATTTTTCTTACTCTAAACAAATTAAATGTGAAAGTTCTTGGCACGCAAAAAAGTATCAATTTGCAAAAATATCAATGCACTTTTTCCTTTAAAAAAAGGGGTCCTATCCCACTTAAAATTACACCCTTACACCGACATTCAAACAGTACCTAGCCTGGGAGATGAGGTAACTAGAGACTTTTCCCCTTTTCCCCCTCTCCATTACACAATCTTCTATAATGACCATTTGAATTACTTGTACAGTATTTGGGAAGTTTAAAGTAGATCAGCCTGGAGTTGTTGGTTTTTTTGTTTTGTTTTGTTTTGTTTTTACCACTCAGAGGTTTAGGTAATGCCCTGTGCTCTTTCTTCTTTACGTGACCAAGAGGCGTCGGCCAACCCCAGGAGGGGACCCCACGAGTCCAATCCATGAACAGATCTGTCTCCGTTTTGAAACGAAGGGCAACTCACATAGCCTTTCACTCTGTAAACTCACAAAGGTAACGCCCAGTCCTACTCCACATCTAATAGCACATCGTTAATGACAAGGGCTTCACCAGAAACTTGACACTTGCGCCTCTCTCGCCCTTCTATTTCTGCCGCTGGTGGACGGCCAGTTAAAGAAAAATGGGCAAATTCTGTCCATAACTATTTCTGGGTTTCTCACCATTTTATCCCAATAGACAGCAACTCTTTTTTTAAAAAAAACCTGACTATACAACTGGCAGTAAAATACTGCTGGACTGACTTCAAAGTAAAGAAATGTTCCTCATTGTCTCAGCACCAGCCTACCTTCAAACCAGGTAGGGACACACAGACGTGTTATTTTTAGGGCGGTGACAGATCGACTTTGCTGCCTTCTAGGTGGCAGGAGAGGTAATCACATATGCATGCACACAATCTATATTTCTAATGTGGTCTTGGGGTTTAAATAAGTCAGTCTGGAATAAACACCTCAAAGCTAAGAAGGATCAACATTACACACACAACCCCTTTCGGTCTTCAAATATCACATTAGAATCAACACCTTCAGACTTTTTAGCAAGTTATACATTTCTAAAGTCACTTTTCGAGCAAAAATCACTCCGATGGACAGTTCACACAGCCAGTTAGCTTATGAAAACTATCATCAACCACACTACCACAAGCAGGGTAAAGGTCATTGGAGATTTAGCTCCCGCATCACAATTTAAAAAAAAAAATTAAATTGATGACAAATGACACTCATCCTCCTTGAGCTAAATAAAGCTGCTGTGGTAGAGAGTTTGCAAAGATGGCAGTAAGAACTCCTCCCCTCCCTGTACACGTGCACCTTTGCCATGTGACTCTACCACTCCTCCCAACAAGTGGGGAAGCCAATTTCCCTGGACTCTGAGCTGGCCCAGAGATGTGCTCCAACCAACTGAATGAGGCAGAGTGGCACCACGTGACTACCAAGCCTAGGCCTCAAGGGCCCTTGCTGCTCCTCGCCAGCTATCCTAGAACACAGCCACAGGCGAGGAATAAAGTACAGATGAGCCTCCTTGACAATGAGGAGGGATCCGTGGAAGGAGGGCGCCAGCCAACAGCCAGCACCAACCACCACACACACACAAGTAAGAGCATTTTAAAATAGGTCACCCCAGCCCAACTGGCCATGGACTGGCCATGGACTGGCCCTAAGTGAGACGAGCAGAATTGCCCTGCCCAGCCAAGCCCTAACTGCTAACCCACAGAACTGTAAGCAAACAAAATGGTCATTATTTTAAACCACTAAATTTCAGGGTGGTTTGTTACATGGCTACCCACAGCTGATACAGAGACTGTCAATCCACACTCAGAGAACTGAGGCTTTCGGTGTGTCCGAGGTACCCAACGCGGAGCTTCAAATGAGGTGCCGGCTCAACAAAATGCTGCCACTAGACTTTCTGGAAAAAAATTTACATTGTCCCTGCGTGCCCTGACCTCTTGCTGAACCCCCGAAAATTTTAAACTTGGATATGCCCCTGATTTCTTTCTCTCTCACTTACCCCTGCTCAGGTGTGAGGTCTTCGGCTGCCTTGTGCTGGTCTGCATATCCCCTCTTGTCTCTGGCTTTACGGGTCTGATTGGGGAATCCTACCCCCACTCTACCCCGCATCCTCACAGTCCACCATCAGCTCTGCTTGTGCCACCCCTGCCTCCAGGCAAACAGCCCTTTGTGATCCCAGTCGTCAGTCCTGGATAATCTTATTACTTCCATGAGGTGGTGATGCAGAATCTGTCATAAATAACTGTAAACGAATGTGACTTTAAACAACTAACAGCACTCTTCAGGCTAGAGTTGTTCTGTAATGTTAACTAAGTATTCCAGTAGGGCCACAACGGTTTCAGACATCTCTGGAAATGTCGTAAGAGCAGACTAATGTCACATTAGAAAATCAGTCTGATTTCTCCATTAGGAGGGCTGATAGAAATGGGTGATTCTTTAAATTTAAAATAAAATGTAGCTATAAATTATAAGTTGACCCTCTCCACCATGTCCCCTTGAAGGAAACAGTACTTCTTTATATGTAATAAACTGTGATAAGATCAGTTTTAAAGTCGGTCATCCCTCATAAAGATCACGTTTCATATTTTTTGTCCCTCTCTTGCTTCCGAGTAGCTCTAAGAGACAAAGGAAAATTTAATCTAAAAACAACAACATACAACAGAAAACAATTCACTCTTAACACGGGAAACACAACGGCTCTCACCCATAAGCACGGCAAGACGCGTGCCCGGCTGGAACTTTTACCTGTTCTAGTGGCTGCACGGCAGCGATCCCCCTTTACCTTTAAGACTATTTAAACAGATGCACAAGCTACAAAGCTGCCTATATTGTCTCTTTCCAATGGGTGCTAAAGAGCAGGACACGAAATTATAGCCCTTAAAAAGACTCGCTGCTTCTATGGAAACAGGAAGACAACTACAGATGAACTGGAAGGCTCATTATCTCTTAGCCCTAGAGACTGACACTTTTTAAACAACTAATGAATATTTATTTTAGTAGAGATAAACAATCTAGCTCTGATCTTGCCTTACGCCAGAAACACTGTTTGTCCTACGACCATGATGTGAGACTACACGGAAACGCTTCTCCTGGCCCGACGCAGCCGTCCGAGTGCCCAGGGAACAGGGAACGGGCCCTGCTCGAAATGTTTCCACAACAGCCCTTGTTGAAGGTCGGGCACCGGACTGCGGGCTCCAACACTGCAGAGGGCATCTACAAGGAAAAGTAAAGGACTGCACGGTAAAACACTCTCTTTTACGGCCCTGGTCACCCAAGGGACACTAAGTGTGAAAAAGTAGAGACTGTTCTTGAAATGCCCCAAATTAAATCCAGTTAATAACCTCTTTACACAGATTTTTTTTTCAGCCCTTAGTCATTGATTCCCTTTCCCAACAAAGCAGGTGCCGTATCCAAACAGCGGTTATTGACTCTGAACTTCTATTAATGTATTGACTTAATATTGGATATTTTATTTACTTTGTGACATATAACTTAGGCTAAACCTTTAATTCTTTAATTATTCAAATACCAAAATCTTTTAAAATCAAGGGAAAAGAAGGGGGACCATGATTCAAACATGAGTTAAGTGACTAAAATTGAGCTAGGTATTATTTTTTCTAAGTAGAGGTAATTTCACAATGTTTTTTGAAATTTCATTAAAAAAAAAAAAACACCTAGTCAGTTCCTTCTTCACAGCATAAAAGAAGATAAACCGAAGTGATTCTGTCTACCACATCCAACCCCAGGCCTCTGAAGTGATTTCTTAAAAAAATGTAACATTCTGATACTTCTGAAAACACTGGATTTCATTTGGGAGGATTCGCGTGTGTTGACAGAACATCCCCGAATGAGTTAAGTGAGTAAGATAAAAACTCCTGCTTCAAAACTATCGCCCTGCGTCAACAGGGGTATCTGTTTCACTGCACACAAAGAGGAACGACTGTTGTTCTGAAAATATGAATCAATTAGCTTTCACTTGGAGCACGGAGTAAAAGTGAAAGATTATTTTTTAATCAGGTTGGCACTGCCTAAGTCAGTGGCACCGCCTCAGCAAGGTATCAGGAGGGGCCTTGGGACGTTCACAGCCATCACGGCAATATTTAGTCAGGTTTTTTTTTTTTTTAACATTTCTGAGAAATGACCATCCAGTGCTAAGAAAACTTGTGTGGTGACAGAAATCGTCTGTATCTGTACTACCCAATAAACTACCTTATAGAATAGTGAGAATTATAGACTTACAATTAATTAAAATACAGCCCCTCAGCTGCGCCAGCCACAGCTGGCTACTGAGCACTTGAAAGGTGGCTAGTGCAACTGAGGGGCTGTATTTTATTTAATTATTTTAAAGTTTTTTTTTTTTTAAGCAGTTTTAAGTTCACAGCAAAACTGAGAAGGCAGAAATTTCCCAACTATCCCCTCCCCCCACACACATGCACAGCCTCCCCCACTACCAACAGCCCCCACGCAGCGTGGCCCATTTGTCACAACTGATGAACCTACATTCACGTGCCATCACCGCCCGAAGCCCACAGCTGACGTTAGGGCTCACTCTTGTGTGGGTGTGGACGAATGCATGACGACATATATCCGCCACTGTAAGATCACACGGAGTAGGTGCACTGCCCTGAACATCCTCCGTGCTCTGTCAAGTTAGCCTGCGCCCCTCCCCACGTTTATTAACTCTAATTAGTTTAAATTTGAATAACCACATGTGGCTAGTGGCCACCCTACTGCACAGCTTAAAGCTAGACACTCCGCGGGGAGCACTGCGGTCTGCGACCACCCTGCCCTAGGTTTTCGGCCTGGCCGAAGGGGCCTGGCTCTGGCGCAGAAACTTTGCTCCAGCGAGGATCGGCACGAAGCTCATCGACTTCACACGCAGTCTTCACCCTCACCTCGCTGCTCCTCAACCTTTCGCAATACTTTCCCCAGCAAGAACGCACGCACACACACATACACCCCTCCTCCTCCTCACTGACAGGTTGTCACCAAGATTAAAAATACAGTATTGTAACAGACCAGGCAAAAGATGATGGTTGCCATGAAGCTATTTTATGTGTATATATCACCTGGTTTACATGTTCAATAAACATGCCTGGTAAAGAATGAAATATAGATAAAGATCACTTTAACATCTCTAACGAGTAAGACTTTTACCATCTACATGACGAAGGTACTCCCAGATGGTTGTAACATTCACTGAGTCAATGCTTTTTCTAACTTCTTCCTTCCCACCAACAAGGAGTCCACGTGATGTAAGCAGACGAAAGCAGGGAACTAGGTAGGAATCATGAGCCTGAGATTCGAAGGACTTCTGGACCACAACAAACCACTTCAAATTAGGTTGTTAGGGTCTTCAGTTGTAAAACGAAGGAGCAGGAATGGATTTGCTCTTCAGTCTTCTCCAAAATTAAATTTCATCATCCCTCTATGTTCTTCTGCGGCTCCTCACTGAGGAGCTGACTTATAAAAACCAGTACGGACCTACCATTCCTTCTCCTGAGCACTCTCCCCGATTTCTTAAGTCACCTCACAATTAAGCAAAGGGGATGGTGCCATTGCCAATTAAGAAGGGAGGAAAGGAGGGAGAGCAGGGTGGGGAAGGATCAAGGGAGGGAGGAAGGATTAAGGGAGGGAGGGAGGATCAAGGGAGGGAGGACAAACTGACCAGATAATTTAAATTAAAATAAGCAACACAAGATAGGCCAATAGGCACCAAGCCAGAAAATATCACCATTTTTCAATCTCCAAACTAAACAGGGCAGGAGCAAAAACAACTGGAACACAGAAACCGATGCTGGCTGTCCAAAACAAGATCTGCTGACAAATTCTGCAAAATAAATTCTGCTAACACCTCAGCCAGCAGTACGGTGAGTGTGAGAAGTCTCACAACTGTCACAGGTCACTGGCTTCAAAATACTCAGCAAATGAAGATCTAACACTCATACGACAGACAGTCATCAGTCTCTGCTTGTCGTACCAGTCCTTCTGGTAAGCGGCTCTCTCTAGTAGGTCCTAAAGATTGGGAACCTGGAACCCAGTACAAACCACCAAAATGTGTATTTTCACCTAAGGGAAGAACTGCATGAGCGCGCCCAGTACCGGGCCTATGAGAGTTACAATAAAGGCCACTGACTTGGAAGAAGTTTGCAAATAAAACTCCCTTAAAATGATGTTTTCCCATACATCAAAATACACAATCAGCTCAAAAGGCCAATTCATGTAATTCCTCAATATCCAAGAAGTTTCTTAAAGCTTAGCCAGAACTTTATTCTCAAGTAACTGCTTGGCAAGTGAGAAGAAACTCGAAATACATCAGCATTACTCACATCAGCTTCCGAAGTGTTTACCTAAATCAATTGTAGAGCTAAAGCACTGCCAATCCATTCTCTAAAGGACTGCTATTTCTCCTCTGCTTCCCAGTTAAGCCAAATCTAAAATGCCTTTTTAATTAACATATTGAATTCTCCTTTAGTAGCAAAAGCTTGACCAATGCAAAGCAGATTTGGAGAAAGAAACACTTGGAACACTTGAATCACTCCAACCATCTTGGAGTCACTTTGGTACAATTTAAATAAAACTGTCCTGAGGTGGGGGTGGGGGTGTAAAATGCCACATGATGACATGAGAATTCTTTTTAAATAGAAAAAAATTCCCAAAAGACAGACCACAAACAAATTATAACACCTAATAGATTGGTTTTCACTTGAAAAGACCCAGTTCTATGGTTTTAGCATGTACCACACCAATCCTATCACCCTTGGTCCCTCACCATTTACAAAGATACAACTCCTGCCATTATAACCACCTCTCAAAACCACCTGTCCTGACAGTCTAGTCTGCTCCTGTTTCACCTGTACCCCTGACCTTCTCCAGCAGTCTTCATTTCTACACAGCAAGAGGCCCCACAGAGTTCTTCAAGGTTGGGTTCTATATAAACACATAAACCAGAGAGAGAGCAGGGGTATACTTAAGAAGGGAAGCTCTAGAGAAGAGCAGAGCGGTGTTGGGACTTTCCCATCCTGCTCTGCAGCGCCTGAGTAAAAGGATGCCACAGCCATGGCAGGGAGCTCTGGGTCCTTCAGTCCAGAGAGGCCACCTCATAGTCCGACAACCCCAGGAAAGCTGACCTCTGCCTGCCTGCCCGCCTGAGCAACACAGGCAGCTGGAAGCACTCAAATGCTTACTCTCGAGCTGGGAAAATTAATGAGCTACTTTACACAGAACCCTTTAAGACACATATGGCAAACACAAGGCCCACAGGCCAAATCCGGCCCTCCACCTTGTTTTATCCAGCCCAGCACCTTGTTTCAACCCAGCGGCAGCACTGAGCTCCTTGCCCCTGGTTAAGGAGTAGTTACATTTATACAGTCCTAAAATTACATTCGGCCCTTGGAAGGCAACCGCAAGGCTGATGGGCCCCCAGTGAAAATGAGTTTGACACCTCTGCTATAAGATGACTGGTCCAAATGCAAGTAAATAGGCATCATCGTTAGCCATGGACAAGAGCAAATCTTCAGGAACCAGAAAGGCAAAATTTTAGAAGTCAGACAATGTTCCTCTTCCATAAGGAGGGAGTATTCCCAGAATTCAGACTTTCATCCAGAAAACATTTATCAAATACTTAATGTGGGGTGGAGTGTATGGAGGCAAGAGATGATTAAGAATTAACATCTAGCGCCAGGATGGGCAAGAAGACAAACAATTTTCACACACTGCAAGGACTGCTATGGGGGTGAACCACCTGACAGAGCAGGGGCCAAAGGGGAAGGAGGCTCAGGGGCAGAGCCAGTTTCTGTGAAGAGGGATCATTTACTCCAAGTCTTAAAAGGGTGCGGGTGTGTTCACTTCATGAGCATGCAACAAGCTACACGTCCATGATGTGTACACTTTCCCACGTGCAGAGTACACTTCAAGAAAAGTGAGGCAAAAGGAGAGACAGAGCTCTGTGCTAAACAGGTGAAAATGGAAGGAAAGGGTGGTGGAATGGTTTTCCAAGGAGGGGAACACTTACCTAGCAGAGGCTAGGAAAGCATGAAGCATTTCAGCAACTGCAAGAGGTCCCTACTGGCTGGGAGTCTGTGCTGAGGATGGAAATGACAAGGTATCACTGGAAAGGGAGGCAACAGACAGTTCCAAAAGGCCTGACACACTGTGCTCAGAGTTCATCTTGGGGATGATGGGAAAGCCACTGAAGGTGTTCAAGCCTGAGGGTAACAGAAAAATTTTGGTACAGCAGCATCACTCTGGTAGCCATGCATACTAGAGCTGGACGCAAGAATGGAGATAAGAGCCTGGTTAGGAAGTCATTACAAATAATCCAAATAAGAATGGGTAAGGGCCTGGACTAAACTGGTGATGGCCAAGAGGAAGAGTTAGACACAGAGCAAAGGCATCCAGTATGCAAAATATTCAGGACTGATGACCAATTACACGTGGGAGATGGAGGAGGATGGGAAAGTGGAGGATGACCAGCATTTGCCATATGAGGGTCTTAAGGAAGGAAGATAGAGAATGTTGAAGGAGTAGAATTAAGATTGAAGCAAAAGTGGAAAGACAGTGTGTTTAATTTTGAGTATGAAGTTCTGTGCAATCTCTAAGCAAAGACATATAAAAGGAAGCCCACACACGGATCCAAAGATCAGGGAGACCCTCGGCATTGTAGGTGGTGGTGGAAGCCTCTGACAGAAAGAGAACTGGATCCTGGAGCAGGGTCAGGGAGGAAAGCAGGAGGAGAATGGTGTCAGGTCCTACAGAGAGAGAGGAAAATGGAGAAGGCTGCCGTGACCACTGGCTCTGGCCACAGAAGGGTCACAGAAACTGTGGAGCCTGCAACTTTGGTTTCTTAGCAGAGGGCAGAAGCCAGGTTGCAGTGGGCTGAGAAGTGAATGGAGGTTCTTTCAAAGGGCTCAGCTGTGTGAAAGGAAAGAGATAAGGTCGCAGCTTGAAGAGGAAGGAGTAGTAAGAGTGTCTTGTTTTGTTCTCTTTTGTTGTTCAAGATAAGAGAGAGAGACAGAGAGACTTGAGGATATTTATAAGCTGAGGGGAAAGCAGAGAGGGAAGGAGACAGGGGAGCAATAGTGATGACTTTATCTGGAAACAAATGCCCCTGTCCTTTCACTCACTGGGACAGTGACTACTTCTTTTAGTCAGCAGCATTTCCTGCCAGCATGGCAGCCTCCGCAGGGCGAACTCAGAGGTGGAAGAAAAGTGCAGTCTTAGCAGGTTGTTCCCAGAGCCTTTTCATAATGGGCCGTTCCTCCCAACAACCTTCCCGCAGGATGCTCTCACCACTTGTCAGAGGGCCACTTGGCACCTCAACCCCTGAGCTGTCCAAATCGCCAGGAGCTCCACAGGCCTCTCCAGCTTCCTCCCAAGGCAGAGGTGCAGAGGTGCGAGGGGAAGCCAGTCCCACGCGGGCCTCTGAAAGCCACCTTCTCGCCACCCACTGGAAGGAGGAGACTACCAGGCACCCGCTTCCTCCCTGATAGAAGCTCAGCAGAGGAAACTTCAAGCCACTCCAAAATCTTGCCAGAGACAGACTGTGTTCTCTCCTGATAACCTGAATCTGATTAGCAAATGCAGTTTATAGCAGTTACCGCTAAGACTAATTGAGAGCACGCATTGTGCCAGGAGGACCCATTCTAAGTGCTTTACATTCTCTCAGTCCTCGCAATCCTATTTTTATCATCTCAGTGTTATAGATGAGGGATCTGCATGCAGACACATCTCAGTAACTTGCTCAAGGTCGCAAGGCCAGTGACTGCCATTGCCAAGATATGAAATAGACCAGGCCCTCTGACTCCAGGGTCTGCAGTGTTTTAATTTACTCTCAAATACCATCAAAAATGTAGTCTGCGACAGACTCGAGCACTCAGGGAAAATTTCATAATGTTACTGATCATAAATCAAATACATAAATAAAGCAAGGACCGTAGTAATTCCACCATAACTTTCTTTTTACTTAAAGATGTTTCCCATGTGGTGGCTTGAAGAGCCCATTTAAGAGCATTACTGTTGTGAATGTAATTAATGCCACTGAACTGTACACTTAGAAAATAGCCAAAATGTTAAATCCTATGTGTATTTATATATTTTACTACAATGATTTAAAAATACAAAAAGACTGTTTCTCCATAAATTTTTCTCTATACCAAAAGTACAATGCAATGATGTGAAAACCAGAAGTCCTGTTTTAGGCTACGCAACTCAGGCCTCTTTTGGTTAAAAACAAAATGCCCAACGAACAAACGAGCCGCAGCAGCTGAGCAAGCCGGATGGAAAGATCTGAGAGGCCAGAATACACACTCGGTGCTCTGGCCATCTGAGGTCCTTCAAACACCCAACGTGGCTCCTACTGTCCTTAAGATCCCTCCAAATCATGGTGAACACCAGACCCGGCCCCTAAACCACAGCCTCCTAGGGCCCAGAGCAGAGCGGGCGCACTCTGACCTTTGTGGGTCTCACTTCAGGAAGAAAGAGCCTGGAAGACCTGGCCGAGTGTCTGTTAGCGGGGCCCGGGGAGGCTGCACCTGAATGGCGGAATAAAGCCTTGGAGGAGAGAATTGAACAAAGTACTCAAAGGAGCCCTCCTCAAACTGTGGCTAGCAGTCTAGAATCAAATTCTTTTTGTTCACTAGGACTCCACAGTCAGTAGGTGTTACTTCTAGGTCATTCTAAGTGCCCACCCAGAATAACGCGCAACAACACTGAGAAATCAAGTGCAAAACTACAGAAAGGCTTAGCCTGTAAAAAATCTAAGGAAATCAAACATACTATGAGGCACAAGTGTATTTATGGCTTCTCTGAGGACAATCAGCACAGGTGACAGCCCTTGCTGGAACTGTCTGATTCAAACGCAGAAACTGATATTGCAGTGACTACCCCTCTTTGGCAGAAAGGCCCCCTGTGGTTGTTCGGTTCTATTAGGGATGCCCAAGTCATCCTGTACACGGCTCACTTTTCTTCTGTTATTTAGTAAATCAAGGTGATCGTAGTACTATCACCAACAAGTAAACTAAGTTTTCAGATGGTATATCTTTGGGTACCCCTTACACTTCTGAAAAAGGAATTTGAGGGTAAAAAGGAACTTGAGGGTGAGATGCGGGGAGAGGTGAGGAACAAAGATGAATGAGTCTGAAGAGTATAAATAAGTTAGGAAGCCTCCGAAGAGCAGTTACTCCCATAGAAGACATAAACATTTGAAATCTACAAAGACAGGAATACCAATGGGTAAAAGAAAATGTAATAATTTCACAACATTGCTAACCCCTGTCTCAGTATAAATCTCCCTCCCAGAGTTTACATCATTTCTAGGTTATGTAAAATTATCTGAACCAGATTACCCCTAAGAGCATTACAAATTCTCCATTGATCTTTTACAACACAAGAACAATACAACAAAGAGGAAACTTTATTTTTAGACTTGCAAAACCCTGTGTTTCTTTTTCTAAAACAAAAGTCAGACAACTGAACCTACTTTGTTTGGATATTAGCAAACCTATTCTGTCCCAATCTTGAGGCCCCAACCTCTGCCCAGAAGGAAATGAAAAAAAAGTGCTCCTTGACATGCTGGAAAGTTAAAACACCTTGGCCCTCTGCTCTGGCACATCTGAGCCTCCTGCTGGTCACAGTTCACACTGCTGGAGCCCTATCAGATGTCACCTGCTATTTGGCTGGGAGAGGCAAAGGCTGTCCGTCCACATTCATGTCCAAACTGGTTCAGTGTTTGAACTACTAACTTCTACATGTAATGTTTAAGCAAAAGTGCTTAACCACATTCACTCTTAATTACTCAACTAGCATTACACACTAAATGGAAATGGGTTTGTAATTCCCTATACACATTAAGCCCTTGCAAAATCCTATTCCAATAATTTGATTTTTCAACATAACTTGTCATCCACACAGGCCATCTCTTTAGTTGGAAAAAAATAAGATAAATTTAAAACATGGCAAAGTTCTTCCCACAGTATGAACGTGAAAAAATCGGGATAGAAATAATGAGCAGGGGTTTCCATTCTCAAATTCCTGAGGTAAATTTCTTTTGATTATCATTAAATTGACCAACTATAACTACCGATGCTGCTACTGCAAGCCGAAAGAAGCCCTGTGATTAATACCATCACCTAAATTAAACTGAAATAAGAGTTTATTCATTAGTTCATAAAACTGGTTAACTAAAAGTCTGAGGCTTTCAAAAGACAAAGCTTACATTTTAACCCTAAAAATTAACAAAATTAGCATATGAATTGATTATAAGTAAATTCTGGTCCCTCCCCTATGGTAAACTACGGGGTAGACAGCATCATTCAACTTCTGTGGACCATCCTTACAAGCTGCAGACAGAGGGTTAAATAACACCGCCCTGGAGTTCACAGGTGGTTAGGGACGGCAGCAACAGAAATAACAAAGCGTCTCACAAACTCTTACTCAGACTTCAGAATCTGGCTCAAGTCTTCAGTGGAAGATCCTGCTTCCTTCTTTCTCCTAGCAGTCACTCCCTCCTTTGTGCTCTCCTCACATCCTGTAGAATCATTTACATAAATACCTGAAGTCCAAGAGGGCAGGGACCATTGTTACTAATTTCTATACTGCCAGCACCTAGCACAATGCTAGGGACACAGAAGACCCTCAGCTTCTGTAGAGCAAACAAAAATTATGGGGTTACAGGCGATAAGGTACTTAAAAAGAGGGGCAGAAGAAGCACACTACTTTGCCTCAGGAGAAGCAGGTTTCTCAAGAACATGCACTGTGGCAGCCTTGGAAGGTGAATGAGATTCACTACAAAGATGGGCACTTCCAGACGAGCCTGGGCAAAGGCAGCAAAGACTAAAGGACCAAATGTGTCCTAGGACGGATGACTATTCCGGGTACAATTAATGTAAGCAGAATATGGGAGGGTTGAGGGCTGCCAGTAAAACCGAAAAAGATGAAGGGGTTTATTTGCCAGGTTGAAGGGATCTTCACTGAATACCGAAGGCTTTCCCACACCCTTGCAGTTACTTAATCCAGGCACTGACCAAGACTCATCCCTTGAGAGTCTGTGGCAAAAAAGTCATGAAAGGTTTGGAATTTCAAAGAATTTTTTGTAGACATGCCATTTCAGGTTATTTGAAGCTTTTATATCCTAGGTTACTGTTCTGCCCATCATTCTCTCATATATATAATTCCTGTCTGCACTGTTTCATTCACACTGTAGTAAGTGATAAAGGCTTGTTTAAACACCTAATGAAAGAGGGGGTTGGAGAATTTTTTAATGAAAAGCAAAAAAGTATTTAAGATAAATATTCTGAATCCCTTTTTCATTACCGTACTTAACTATCAAATAAGGGAAGGCAGCATTCCCATTCCAGCGCTATTGAGGTTAGAAGCTGAGAGCGCGCTAGATTTGGAGGCTTCCCTAATTGGGTTTAACAAGCCTCTCAAACGGGATGATCCAATAGGGAAGGTTCTAAGGGTCAACACAAATTCCCGGCCCTTCACGTGCTTGGCCCAAGGAAAGTAACTCTGGCTTCTCGCCGGTCGACTTTGCCAGGTTTTTAAAAATGTAAGATAAGGTGATATTTGTGAGCCGACTAGAAGGCACCGAAGGAAGGGAGCAGAACACCGACAGCCTCGGGTTTCACCCTCGCAGCTCAGCCCTGTACCAAAGGAAAGCATCTGCCCGGAGCAGGGCAGGAGGCCAGGGAGCCTGCTTTCCCCAGGCTGCCGGGCTGGGCAGCAGGCGGCGCGCCCCAGCACCAAGAGAGGCGGGTACCCGGGCGGCGCGGAGAGCCGGGTTACACGGCAGACTTGGAGCAGTGGCTGACACGGAGGGAGGCCAGCATCTTCCCGGCCTCGAGTAAGAACCTGGGCCTCCGCGACTTCTACGCAGCTCGGTTACCCATGGCGAGAGGCTGCTGACTAGGGGCAGAGGTGCGGAGCTTGGAAAGCAGCGGCGCGGCTGCGCCCACAGGGTCCCCGGGGACGCGAGGCGGGGTCGCTGGAAGCCCAGGGCGGCGCCCCCGCAACCCCACCCCTCCCGCAGCTGCCTACCCGCGTGGCCACTGGCCACGGACTGCGGCCTCAGCGCGCGGGTGGAGGGAAATGCGGCGCTGCCGGGTCCCCTACTCCGCCCGGCGATCTGGGAGATAAAAGTTTGCAGCATGCGGCTTGTCTGCAGTGCGAGTCACATCCGCCGCGCCACCTCCTGCAGCACCATTGCTCACAAACGAACAAATAAATTAAAAAAAAAAAAAAAAAAAGAACTGTTGAAGCCGGTAGGCCCCGAAGCCGGCCGCTCTGCTTTCCGAGTGTGCATGCAGGCGAGCCCAGCATCCCGCGCCCCCTCCCACCCCCGGCCGCGCCTTCCACCCGGCCTCAGTGCCCAGCCTGGGCCGGCCCTGCCGCGCCCGCTGCACTAACCGATAACCTCCTGCAGCTCGTATGCGTCCCTGCAGATGGGCCAGCCGACGGCCTGTGCTGCCGGGGCCGGGACCGCGGGCGCCACCGGGGCCGGCACTGCTGTCGCGGCCGCCGGGACTGCCGCCGCCGCTGTCACCGGAGCCGCCTGCTGGGGCTGCTGGACGTGCACGGGCGAACCGCTTAGCTCCGCCATGATGCTGCCGTAGGAGAGCAGGAGGACGCACCGGTGGACGGACGACCTTCTACTTGAAACTTCCCTTTCCTCGCTGCCGACACCTCTCCGCTGGCGCACGCCCTCCCCGCCTGCTGCCGCTGCTGCTGCCTCCGAAGCCAGCAACTAGGGGAGGGATCTAGGGAGGCCGGGCCGAGTGGAGGGAGGAGGCAGCGGAGGCGGGGAGGGGAGGAGGCGGCAGCCGCGCTCGCTGCGCGCTCCGAATCTCGTGCGCGCGGTTCTCTGCCTCCGCAAGGGGAACCGCCGCCCAGCCACCCCCTCCCGCTCCGCTTGAGGCCAGGGAAGTTTCCACCCAAGGGTAGCAAGGCTGGTTTGTGTTTGATTTGGGGGCCGGCGGCTTTCGCTCCCTAGACTACGTGCTTTCCCTGCGCCTTCGCCCCAGACAATCAGGCTCGCCACAAGATGCCCCCAGGGAACCCTGAAGGCGGGGGTCGTTGAACTGCCGCCAGGTTCTCAGATTCAGCAGCCTCCCGAACTAAAGAGAACCTGAAGTTCATTTACAAGTTAGAGAGTGAGATACCGACACGCTGGCCATTTGTAGGATTCCAGTTAAAAAATAACCCAAGTTGTAACTTTCCAATGCTTTACCTGCCAATATCACTTTCCCACCTTGCCTAATCTAATCGCCGCCCTTCTACTTTTTCTTTGTGAAACGTAATTCCTTAGGTCCCTGGCTGTTTCACAGCCTTTTTTCGTTTGTTCCAAGCCACGTGGATCCCAGGGAGTTAGTTGATAGAAGGGCCTGTGAAGTTAGAATACGAAAAGTAAGAGAGATGTGGACACTATATTTCTATACCATTAATTATATGCCACATTACCCGTTAGGACAACAGGTACCAGGGTTTGTTTTTTTTTTTTTACGGAGCATTCTGGGTGTCAAAGAATGTCCTGCGGCACAAATAAACTGCATTGAAAACTTTTAATTAATTGCTGCTTTTTCAACTCTCCCCAAATTACCTCATCCCTAAAGTGCTATGGTATAACCATAGGTCTTCCTAATTATAGGTGTCATATTTAACTCTGAATGTTCTCTGTGTTCTGTTGGTTGAGATGACCAAGATTACACCATTCTTGTCTGAAGCTGGAAAGATTCAGTGAACCAATGCTCATATTGGTCATTTGACAAAAATTATCTTGCATAGTTTTCAGGGTGATGACCACTGAATAAATAAGAATAATGAACGTAAATTTTTTAAATTGTGATACTTTGTCTCCTACATTTATGCACAAAAATCAGCTTTTTTTTAAAAAGAAAAGATAATTCAGAGGAAACTCAAATTCATTAGGAGAAACCTAATATGTCTAATCAAAACATTGGTGTAAACTGAAAATGAGTTAGTCTCAGCATTACGGAACAGCACAAAGCAGCTGTGGTGCTCTCTGGTCTATGAGCAGAAATCTATGCTAAATAAAGAAAGTGTACTTTTTATTCATGGGTGTTTAAAATTGTATTGATTTTAATGTTTGTCAAGAAACAGACAACTTCATGAACCAATAAACTCTAGGCCTCTGATGCTTTAAGGGGAGAGGAATAGAAAACAGGGGAGCCTTCTACACCTGCTCACCTTTTCAAGTGCTGCCCCCCACCCCAAAGAACTTCTAAGAACTATTTTTAAGGGAAAAGAAAAATGACTAGGTGAATATGACTTCCATTTTGTCATATGAATTTTTTCTTTCTTTTTCTCTCATTTATTTTTATTATTATTCAAGTACAGTTGTCTCCATTTCCCCCCACAACTCCCCCCCACCCTGGCCATCCCTACCTCCCACCTTGGATCCTTCCCCCCTTGGCTTTGTCCATGTGTCCTTTATACATGTTCCTTGACAACCCTTCCCCTTTCCCCCTCATTATCCCCTCCCACCTCCCCTCTGGTTACTATCAGTTTGTTCTTCATTTCAATGCCTCTGGTTATATTTTGCTTGCTTGTTTGTTTCATTGATTAGGTTACACTTATAGGTGAGATCATATGGCATTTGTCTTTCACAGCCTGGCTTATTTCGCTTAGCACAATGCTCTCGAGTTCCATCCATGCTGTGGCAAAGGGTAGGAGCTCCTTCTTCCTTTCTGCTGCGTAGTATTCTATTGTGTAAATGTACCATAGTTTTTTGATCCACTCATTTACTGACAAGCACTTAGGTTGCTTCCAGCACTTGGCTATTGTAAATTGTGCTGCTCTGAACATTGGGGTGCATAGGTTCCTTTGGATTGGTGTTTCAGGGTTCTTAGGATATAATCCTAGTAGTGGAATTGCTGGATCAAAAGGCAGTTCCATATTTAGTTTTCTGAGGAAATTCCATACTGTTTTCCACAGTGGCCTCACCAGTCTGCATTCCCACCAACAGTGCACTAGGGTTCCCTTTTCTCCACAACCTCACCAGCACTTGTTGTTTATTGATTTGGTTATGATGACCACTCTGACCGGTGTGAGGTAGTATCTCATTGTGGTTTTAATTTGCATCTCTCTGATGGCTAGTGATGCTGAACATCCTTTCGTATGTCTCTGGGCCCTCTGTATGTCCTCCTTGGACAACTGTCTGTTCAGGTCCTATGCCCATTTTTTAACTGGGTTGTCTTCCTGGCATTGAGTCATATGAGTTCCTTCATTTTGTCATATAAATTTAAATTTTTACTTTCAAACCATGAAGTGGGACTGTGAAGGCCAGGAAAGTTCTTGGAACTTCATAGGAAAACATGATGTTATTAAGATCAATAAGATTTGATCAAACACAGATCACTTCATTTCCCACAAAGAACAGCTGTTCCACAGTCACATACCAGATATTTGTACCCAGCCGATCACTTTCCAAATGGCTACTCGGATGATGACTTGCAAGAACTGGGGACTCAGTGTAGACCTATCACGACTACCAGTAAATCAGTTTAAAGAAGAGTGTCTACTCTCAGCAACCTTTGGCATCATTTTCATATGTGAAGAACAGAATATGAATTATATTTTTAAGTTATGTGAAAGTGTCAAGTTAGAACTTTAAGTTAATGTTTTCATAAACAATTGAGTGAAATGGTACTTAAAATGTGGAAATGTTTGTATTTAAATTGTATTCAACTGATATGCAGTGAATTCAGGGAAAACCCATTACTAAAAGATGTCAGGAGGAAACCTTTAAAATATAAACAAGATTTATTTCAATAGATAAAGTATACATTCAGTCAGATTTTAAAAGAGAGAAAAAAATGTGAGTCAGTTGCCTCAGGGTTCCTTAACTGTAGCTCTCTCGTTGGTTAGTGCCAGATTAATTCTTGAGGCTGTGTGGTGGAGGCCTGTTCCCCTGGCTTCTACCCACTAGACTGGTAACACCCCCTTTCTCGGTCATGACCATCAAATGTGTTTCCAGACATTGCCAAATGTCCTCTAAGAGCAAAGCACTGCTTCGGGTAAACCGAATAGACAACATGGTCATTTTATAAACAGATCGTTGCAGTTATGATTTGCTTTACAAAGAGTTTAAATAGTGTTCAGGTATTTATTCACAAATCTTGAAGGGGATCAGATTATGCTACCCCAGAATATGCCACTTTGGCATGAGGATTACTTTGAGTTAAAGGCAATTAAGAAATGACGTAGTTAGAGTGCGCCAGCGTTTGGAATGGACCTGGAAACTCAATGGCTTCTACAGATCTACACCATTTGGGGATTCTTCTGTGATGCACCCCCAATCAAAAGGGTGCTGCACCCAAGCCTAACAAGTAAGAAACCTGGGGTACTTGTGCTGGTGATTGGAATAGGCATTAGTGGTATGGTTACACCTCAGGTTCCAACCCCAAGATCCCAGAAGGCATTGATTCTGCACTTCTAACATGTGAGGACCGCGACAATTTTCAGAGATGTCTCTGTCAGCCCAAGAATCCCATTCATGTTGCCTAGGACCTTTTTCAGAAACTCTCTACTCATATCAGTACTGTTGAAGCCATATGGTTCAAGGACCATATATATGCAGCATCCCATGGCTTTGTGTCAAAGATGGAAGACTCTGGAAAAGAGGTATTTCAGTCAGTTCTCCACCTGATGGAAATGGAGCCTTGGTATTGACTAAAAGTCTCAATACTCTCCAGGAAGTGTATTCAGCAGATTAGGGAAAACAGCTTGAATCCCTTGACTTGACTGATGAAGAGAAGGTCCTAGAATGGACGTAAGAGAAGCGGAAGCTGAGCGTGTCGCACATCCATGAGGTCTACACCAACGCTTGCAGCGTGTCCTTCATCCAGCTGGGTGTCAGAATATGCCCTGGAATTCTGAAGCTCTGAGAGAGATTCAGAAATTCTGTGAAAACAAGTCATTTCTTTTCCTGGGTTGTGGCTGGACTGTGGATGACCCCACTTCCCAAGCCCTTGTGCAGAGGCCGTCAAGCAGAAATCTGACATTCCACACTGGGTCGGAAAGGAGATGCAGATGAGTTCAAGAACCCTCAAAAAGACATGGAGGACAGAGGGATTTATGTTGTCTCTTATGGAAATGAATATGCTGATCTTCCAGAATATTTCCAGTGACTCGCCTGTGAGGTGTTCCAGGAAGGGTGGAGCAGACCGCAGTGCACGAGGGCGCTACAGAACTCACCACCCTTAGACCTGGGTGTAAGGCGCTACCATGGGCAGTGATTACTTTGTGCCAGCTGGTGCTTGCTGTTCTATTGTTTGTTTTTCTTTTTTTTTTTTTTCCCTTGGTCTTACACGGCCTGCTCAGTTTGGAAACAGCCAGGTGACAACAGGCCCTGGATGCAGCTCCCAGCCACCCCTGGGCTGGCCACACTGCTGGTGTCCTCGCAGCAGGTCAGCGTCATATCCGCTGAGTGAGGCTGCCGCTCCACATGAAGGACATGGGGTGTACATGCCATGGACTTGCCGTGGCCCGTGTTTCGGTTTTGTTCTTAATACTTGAGTTTGCAATCAAGCTCAATGGCTGTTTTGTTTTTTAAGCTTGAAGCTCTCATTTTCTAGGTCTTTTACAGTTTATAGTACTTTACATATATGAGTTGTATTAAAAGCTTGTTCATTTAAAAAAAAAAAAAAAAGAAAGAAAGAAATGACAGCCACAGGCAAAGCTCTCTGCCCTCCTCCTATTGCCTAAAAGTAGGGTGTAAATTTCCATTTATGAAGGAAATTTCCATTGGTAAAGGTGCCCCCCGAACAGCAGGAAGATGAGAATGAGTTTTATCACCAGAGACGGCAGTGAGATAAATCTGCATAAACAATCCATATCTCCCATTAGTTTCCCCCATATATTTCCTAGTCACCTTCCCATAATTCATCCTGCCTGGGAGCCCAAACCTCCTCTTCCTTTGTCTAGTCGCTTCTCCACAATTTATCACCCTTTTTAAAAATGGTCTATAGGCCCCCAATTCTAATCACCCTTTGAATTATTCATCATCGAATACTCCCTTGTGTATGTGCATTGCATCAACAAATAAACCTTTTCTCCTCTTGCTAATGTCTTTTGTTGGTTGAACTTGCAGGCCTCCAGTCATGAAACTTGAGATCTTAGAGGAATAGTGTTTTCACCCTCTGCAATCCGGGGAACATCTAACAGAAGGTGTGTAGATAGGGGCCAAGGCCTTCAAGAAAGAAAGTGTCAGATTCAAATTGTGCCTCCAACATTTTTTTTTTTCTCTGACTTTGGTCTTCACTCTCTAAGTCTCAATTTCCTCCTTCACAAAATTAGCCTCATAATAACTTATAAGTTGTTACAACATAATTTATATGTAAAGAGCTTAGTGAATGGCTGATATACAGTAAATGTTCAATAAGATGAAAACCCTCATCAGTGTCATTATTCTTCTCTGCCAAGGTGTGTAGTGAAATATACAGGAGAAAGATATGTAATACTGGCAACCATGACCCGTGCAGAGTATAAGCTGCCTGAGGGCAGGGATTTTTGCTCCTTTGGTTCACTGCTGCATCCCACTGCCTGGAATAACATTTGGCACAGAATATACTCCGTCAATATTTGCTCAATGAATGTAACACTTTTTAAATGTATAAGAACATGCTTTCAAGCATCAGAATGAATCAGCAATGTCAAGGGTGGATGAGATGAGAGAAAAGTGGAGACGAAGAGACCTATTTGGAAGCCAGTGCGGTAGTCAAGTCAGAGAAATGTGAATGTGAATAAAGCCGTGATACTGAGGATTGTGGTGAGGGGTAGATTTAAGAGTTATTTAAAGAACAGAGAAATGGAACTTGATGACAGATGAGATTCCTTTAACAGTCAAATCGGGCCCTGGCCAGGTAGCTCAGTTGGTTAGAGCATCATCCCAATACACCAAGGTTGCAGGTTTGATACCCAGTCAGGGCACATACAAGAATCAACCAATGAATGCATAAATAAGTGGGACACGAAATCCATGTTTCTCTCTGTCTCTGTCTTTCCCTCTCTTTCTCTCTCTCTTCCTGCCCCTTCCTCTCTCTCTCTAAAATCAATTTAAAAAAGAATTCCTTTAAAAATAAATGAATAAATAAATGTCAAATTACCCCAGTGCATTAAAAAGGAGATATACACAAGTGCAACTCATAAAATATTTTATAAATCCATCTACTGAAGAACAGGAGGCTCTCTTGATTGGCAGATGGTCTTTCTCCCATGGCTAACCTATAATTTATTCTAAAGTCACTGTCCTTACATGGTGGGAAGACCAGGTCTAAAGAAAATCTGTCATGATGTTTTCCACTTCCAGCTCTCTCTTACTGACTGTTTTAGTAATTATGTTTTGGGGGAAAGTTGTTTAAAGAGCTGAATTTGATTTAAACAATTGCTTCCAAAGACAAGAAGACAATGTAAGGTTGGTTTGTTTGTTTGTTTTTGAGTTAGGGTGATGGCCCAGCATAGTAGAAAAGGTATGGGTGCACATCAGTAATAGCTGGATTTAGATATTTGCTCTGTACTTACTAGGTGGCAGTTTAAGCCCTCTGAGCCTCTGTTTCCTTACTGTAGGGACCGTCATCCCAGCACAATTGGACTGCCATAAGGATGAAGTGAGCTGCTGCGTGCAGGACGCCTGACCCACCGCATGCACTGTGGGTGGTACAGTGGTGGCTCCAGAATTTATGACTGGGAGGGACTCACGGGTGGTGGTCTCAGGGGACGGTGGGCATTATAGGGTAAATTGTATCCACCCAAAAGATTTATTGAGTCCTAAACTCTGATACTTGTGAATGAGAACTTATTTGCAAGTAGAGTCTTGGGAAATGCAATTGAGTTAAGATTAGGTCATACTGGACGAAGCTGGACTGTATTTTATTACTGGTATTCTTATAAGGAAAAAAAATTTGGATCCGTAGACACTGATACACGCAGGGAGAATGCCATGTGACTGCAAGGGAAGCAGAGATTGGAGTGATGTGTCTACAAGGCAATGAATGCCAAAGGTTGCTGGCAGCAACCAGATGCTGGGAGAGAGGCATGGAACAGATTCTCCCTCAGAGCCTCCAGTAGGTACCACCGCTGCCAACACCTTGATCTTGGACTTCTAGCCTCCAGACTGTGAGAGAATTAGTTTCCACTGTTGTAAGCCATGCAGCCCGTGGACTTTGCTACAGCAGCCCTAGGGAACTAATGCAGTGGGATTACAGGATTTGTTCTTTGGCCGACTGCGTTGTATTTAGACCGACGTTAGCAAAGAGCACTAGTGGAAATTAGCCACTGTTCTGGAACCACCGCTCTACCAAAGCCCTGAACCTGACACTACAACTTGTTGTTAATGTTCTTTTAAATTTTACAAAACACAGCAGAGTAAATATGTGAATGAATTATTGGCAGAGATAGCAAACGTCCGTCTGAAAAATGTATTTTAGAGTATATGAACCTCTCCAACTTTGAAGCCCGCCTCGTCTTACACTTAGCAACTGACAGAGGGGGCATGGGCTTTTCATTGACACAGCTGATGCCACCGAGTTTCCGAAGTCCAGAGCCGGTGTGATTTGATTTTACCAGGTTTAACACAATTTAGTGTCAAGGTGTCATTAGTGCCTATTTCCCAACCATAAATGAAAAGAGCGGCTGAAGTCTATTTTAAGCTGAATGGGTACAAAGACTCTGTATCTTAAATCCATGGCATGTGATTTAAGGAGTTAAACTTATATGAATCATAACTTCTAGACATGTGTTTTTATTTATTCCCATATCTTGACATTGACTTTCTATTGCATTTAATATTACAGACGAAATTGCTCTGGTGATAGTTAATGCCTCTTCGTTAATCTCAGAGGATTCTGGCCATGATTTGACTCCTGGTGAGAGCGTTCTCACTACAAGCCCTACTTTCTCTCCCCATACTGGAAGACCTCTGTATTCAGCAAGGCTTGTCCTTTGCTGGAACATCCAAAGGCACTATCGTAAATCTGAGCGGCATACATATTTCACTTATGATGTAATCTGTCTAAAACCTGATAGTCCTGTCCCAGGTAGAAAATTAGAAGCCATTCAGTTCCTCAGTCCTGTCTCTGTTGAACAGCCACCAATACGAATCCCACTCGGTACACAAAATAGCCCTTGCTGAAAATATGGTGTTCAGCCCTTTCACCTTCAGATTTTTCCAAACACCAAGAATGTCTCAAAGCTTCTTTCTTCCCCTCTATTAAAAAGCCCTTCCACCAAGCCTGAACACTCTTCCACGTCTGCCTTTCGGGCCTCCCTGCCAGACCCAGATCTTTATCGGGAGAGGCCTGCAGGGTTACATGCACTCTGAAAAACCAAGGAGGGCCGGAGGCGCTCTGGCTTGTAAGAAGGAGTATGTAATAAAACACTTATAATTCAACTTATTAATATTCCTTCACTCAGTAAATCTATTTTAGGGACTAAAATTTGCATGGCACTTTGCCAAATGCTGTAGGAAAATAAAAGACAGACTATGTCCAATCTTCAAACACCCCAGCTGCCCCCCAAAAGTTACCAAAGCTTGTGAACAACACTTAAAATAGGGAGAATAGCCAAAACCAGAGGTCACAGAAATAAATTACTAGGATTGGTTCGTTTGCTGACCAAAATAAATAACTTGTTTTACTATTGACTGGCAAAATCTAAAACAAAACAAAACAAAAAACACATGCCTTTCTGCTGCTAAAGTCAGGAATCCTAAGCAAAATGACAGAAATTGGCAAGAAAATTCAAATGAAGACTGGACAAAAGAGGGTCCAGAGCTGGAGAGGTGGATGTCAGAGGCAGCTAGGGACACACTGAGAGGGAAATGCCTGTGATGGTAAGCAGTTCAGGAGAGCACAGCAGAAATGGCCTTGAAGAAAGGAAAGAATTAAAATGGAAGGAAGTTCAGAGTCAGGGACCAAACCCGCATCGAAGGAGACGCAGTCCAGGTGCCAGCACATATGCCCCCACAGCGGGAGCCACACGGAGCAGCGCCGGCCGCGGCGCACTGCCACGCCAGAAAGCTGGCCTAGTGCTGCCAGATCTTCTGGTTGTTTCGAGAGAAGCCAAGAAATCTGATTTTATGTGAAATTTTTCAGTTTTTAAAGATTGGCCCAACCTTATACAATACTGCACAGAATCGCAGACCATATACATAATGTTTAACAACAAGAAAACACTAAGCACAGTCTTTGAATAAATACATATTTAGTAACACATGGGTCAGAATGATAAACTCCAAATTCATGGTAGTCGTTACCCCTGGAGAGGAGAGGCATGGGAAAGATACTCAAAGGGCTTCTATGGCACCTGTAATGTTTTATTACTTTAATAAAAATCTGTATTAAATATACCAAAATAATACTTGGTAGACTGGTTGGTAGGTTCCTAAGTTCTTATTACCTCACTGTTCCTACTGTTCTGTATGCTTGAAACGTTTCACGATTCTGGAACAGTAATACTGTGTAGGCCAAACCTCCGTGGTCCCCACCAGGCCAGTGCAGCACCATTTCGCAGCCTTTGCACAGCGTGTTTCAAAGGGCACAGAGCCCACGCTCAGGTTAGAGCAGGGAGAGCAGCATCCAAAGCAAAGCACAGGTGATCCAAGGGTTTTTCAGCCTGGCTGGGCATCGGAAGCACCTGTGCAGCTTGTTAAACTCCCTCATGCCTGGGCATCACCTATGTTGTAGTAAAACCATAACCTACAAATAGAAACTGGGCGTCTAGATTATTCTGATGTGCAGCCTGAGTCAAAAATAACTGAGACCATGCTGAGATCATCACTGTGACACAGGAAAGCCACAACTAGAAAAGCACCCAGGTCAAGGAGCTCCCAGGGAGGTGACAACCTGCAAACACTCAATGGTCACTGGTGGCTTTCCTGAATGAGTCATAACAAATGACAATGAAGACAAAATACCCATTAAAAAGGACTCAGTCTTTTTGAAAAAAGAAAACTGAAATACCCGTTGAAATAGTAACTATTTTTTAAAAACAATTTCATCAAAAAGAGTTAGAATAAAATACTATGTATTGAATTATTTTTACAGAACTAACTGTGTGCCTACCATGGGCCAGCTTTCTGCACAGCACTGTGGAGTGATGGAAAGATGGAGGGACACACCCCTGCTGTTGGAGGAGTTTAATGGCTAATAGGGACAGACGTGTAGATAAATACTTTGTTCCTCAGGGATAGGGAGATAAACTGGTCATGTGAGTAAGATTATAGTTTTGCCTCAAAGACTCTAAAACTAGAACATTCAAATTATTGGGCCGAAGGGTCCAGTTTTAACCTTTCTCTGGTGGCTAGGGTTTGGCGGAGAGACCCCTGAAGCTGGAAGAGAAGAGTACATGAAGGGGAAGGGCAATGAAAGCAATTGAAACTTCAGACGTTGTTAATATATGAAAGGTTCAAAAATGACCAGTCTTGAAAGAATGCTCATACCATACATTAATCATGTTTACACACAAAAGTAAGCTCTTTCCTTCATATTTACAGATTTTTTTCTTTGGTACAAAGGGAGCACTGTGTGACTTTCTCTTTCAGAACCCCACATGTGAATGAATCATGAGGGAATAAGTGGAATTTGAACCCTCATAACTAAGATAACGTTGGACCTCAATCTGTTGCTTTAGGATAAGTTTCAGGAACACCTACAAAGCAAAGCATTTCCTTTTACAACAGTAACAACAGCTACGGCTCGTGGAGACACTGCGGGGAGCATTTTACCTGCGTTGTCAACCATCTTCATCTAACCTGGTGATGGGGGTCACATTTTCACACAGGGAGTAACTGAAGGCCACGACGGTTACAAACATAAACCAAACTCCAATCACAATTCATCTGTAGGAGAGCCAACACCCAAATTTGCTCTGTTCAACCCTACAGCCTGAAAATTACACTGTACTATATTCCTCTATCTCTTGACAAAGGTATATTTGCTATCATAACATTAAAACTTTTAAACAAATTTGTATTATATCAGGTTAAAATGTAATATTAATTGAAACTGACTACTGATGTGCTGAGCAGCTTAGTGATACTTACTTAAAAGCAGAAGGTAAGTCTATGGCCGTACCACCCTGAATGCGCCCTCTCTCGACTGGTCCCATCACACCAGAAGGTAAAGCGGTACAGATAGCCAGGAAACGCTCACCACAAAGGGAACCCAGTGTTCACTGGTAAAGCGCCTATTCTGGGCAATTTTGAGTTTGGAGACAGATATTCCATACATACCTCTATTCCTCCATCCAAATATTATTCATATTAGTTTCCAAACTATCTTTATGCACTCTTGACAACACTGTGAACAATGGCCATTATTATAATTCTGTGTTTTAAAAATGCTAAAGGAATTCTTAGTTTGAATTATCAGTATAAATAATTTATTAGTTTAGTTGCTAAATCAAGTAAAGTCTATATAACAGTATTTCATGGTTCATTAACTGAATGGAGTAGTTAATTCAGTCAAGTAGTGAATAATCTTCAAATCGATTGACCCTCAGATACAAAGGACAGTGGTGTATATATAAGCAATTCAAGAGACAAGAAAAAGCGAGGTAATGTTGAAGAGCTTTGAAACATTTTAATAAATAACCCAGTATTGTTTTTCATTTTATTTAGTTTAAATCTTTAAAAATTACACTAAAACATAAAAGAAAAACTTGGAAAAAATAAAAATTATGATTTCTGGTGTTATTTTCAAGTCATTTAATGCACATAATATATGAATGTTGAGAATCACAGCAGCCTTACCATTCTGCATTCCTGTGGCTGGGCCGTCACAGGTTGGTCCCTGCCTCAACCAGCTGTGTGCTGGTTATTATTTTATCCTCTCTCATGAAAATGTGTGGCTCATTTGTAATTTCCATAGACATTATATGGGTCTAATTCAGCAGGTGAGATAGTCGAAATACTAAAAGAAAGATCTTACGGAGGTAATATTATGTCAAAACTTTTTTTTATTGGCACAATAGCAAGAATGTTTACTGTGAAGTGGAAAGCAGCGGTCCAGTACAAAGAGTTCCTACGTCTATTGACGGAATCAGAGACATGTTCTTTCAAATAAGCAATTAACTATGGCAATAGTGGCTGATTACAAGTGTAGATTACAAAAGCGTTTCATTTAAAAAATTATTTTCCTTTTGAATACATATTGCATGTGCAAGTTATAAAAATTTAAAGGTAGAGAGAGGATAGAGTGAAAAACAAATCTCCCTCCTGCCCTTATCTTCCACCCACGTTGTTCTCTTACCTAGAATCCACTAGGAAATCCTAGAATCCACTAGGGTTGCCCTGCCCCTGCTCCTTCAAGAGATACTTAGCCATTTGCAACTATATCCACACATTGTTTCCATGCTAATGATAACATACACACTGATCCAGGGCCCCAATTTTTTCACTTAATAAATGTCTTGGAAAGGACATCATGGAGTATTAACTTTTCTTTCTTTTTAACCTAATTCTTATGCTGGCCGTGTTTCTTTTTTTTTTTTTAATTGTAGTATAATTTGCATTTACTAAGATGCACAGATACAATCTGACACATTTTGAGAATTGAATACATGGTATAACCACCTCCCAAAGCAAGATGTTAAATATTCAATAATTATTCTTCCTAAGAGCTAATAAATAGTCCATTGCATAGATGTGACACAATCAATTTAACCAGGCCTTTACTGACGGACTATTTTGCTGTTATAAACACAGTCACAGTGAATAATGTGTACACACATGATATCACCTGTGTCCACACATACCTGCGGGAATGTTCCTGCAAGTAGAATTGCTGGATCAAAGGGTATGTGCATTTTTAACTTAGAAGGATATTGGCGAATTACTTACCATAGGGGTTATACCAATTTACACTCCTGTTACCAGTTGTGAAGGCTTCTTTTGCACTATACTGTGATTACTAAACTTCTTGATCTTTGTTCATCAATTAGGTGAAAAAAGTGTAACTGTAGCCTTAACTTTGTTTCTCTTATTTGGAGGAATGCTGAACATCTTTTTTCTGTATTGAAAAGCCAGGAAACCATTTCATGGCTTTTCATAAGAAAATTTGAGCAAAAGCAACGGCGGTCTGAAGACTCTGCCATGCCTTTGGGGTGGTGACCAGACGCACAGAAGACTGTACAGTTATTCTGACCTTTCAGGAGTAGCTGGACAAAGTAATGCTTTTTTGAGGACAATGGAATCTTGAGGAAACTTAATATTTCCAGTAAAACCCGAAAAGAAGATGCCAAAAATCTCACATGCAAAACTTCAAGAAACCAAAGACCTAAGTAAGTATACCTGCCCCTGTCACAAGTGAAGACAATGTTAATTTGTTTCTTCAGTATCAGTGGTATTGTCCATGCAGAATTAATCTGCAAGGTCAGACAGTTGGGCAGGGTTTTTATGAAGGAATTCTAAAACATCCGTGGGGCTGGGTGCTGCACAGACCACTGCGTGACCATCCGTTTTACTCACTGCACGTTGCCCTGTACAACTTGTGTCTGGTCTTTAAAATCGGAGCCACTCTAACTAGAAAAAAGCACCCAAGCAACCCCAAAAGGAAAAGAAAACTCACCCCTGAGGATATTCAAACAAGTGTGACTCCAGTTCTGATGGCAATTCCGACAGAAGAGATGGAGTCCACCTGGGGCAGTGAGTGAAATCACTGCGGAGCTCCCACTTTGACTTATTTAAAGGGAACAATTCTTCCTTAGGTTTATGAGTTCTTATTTTAAATTGGTTTCATTGCTCGATAATTACATCATTTATGCCATGTTGATCTATCAATTGGGTACTTAAAATCCTTTAACTACCCTCCCCCCTATAATAAAGTACTTCATGTAACAACAGAGTATTAGAATGAACATTATTGTTTAATTAATTACACACCCACATAGTAGCTGCAAAATATTGTTAAAGTTATTTCTCTTAAAGTCGGGTCTCAGTTTTCTTTTCTGTTAAATTCAGATAACAAATTGAACTGCCAAATTAACCAATAGTCTTTGGCATATAGTAGCCTCTCAATAAATGCTGGCTCTCTTCCTCCCAAATGTATCTAATGAGGACTTTATTGGTAGGTGCAGAAGTAGCAATTAAAAATCTCTTGAGATTTCAAAAGTACTGGTTATGAAAGACTTATGTTTCAAATTAGGAGGCATTTTCTTTCATCAATACCTATGATAAAAAGCAAAACCTTAAGTTGATCATTTAGGGAAAAATAATGTATAAAGACGCATTGTCAGAGTTCATTTGCAAAGAATAGAATCCATTCTAGCTAGTTAAAAAATACTTATTACAGGATATTAAAAGATTTTCAGATTTAGGGGAAGAATAAGGGGATTGAGTCTGCATTGGACTTTCAGAAAAGATTTCAGTAGCTACATTGTGGCATTGGGACACTGTACCGGGTTGTTACTATACCCTCCGCACCCTCCAGGGTCCAATTCACGCCTTCCTGAAACCTGTAAAAGGGACCTTATTTGGAAACAGGATCTTGCAGACTTAATCAAGTTAAGATAAGGTTGAAGTAGATTAGAGTGGGCTTTAACCCAGCCACTGGTGTCCTTAAAAGAAAAGAGAAGGGAAACAGACACATGAAACAAAAACAGGGGAAGCTGGGGGCAAAGACTGCAGTGATGCCTCCGCAAGCCAAGGAATTCCGAGAATTGCCCAAACCACCAGAAACCAGAAGAGGCCAGGGACAATGGCCCTTCCAGCCTTCGAAAGAGCCTGGCTCTACTGATGCCTTGATTTCAGACTTCTAGCAACTAGAATTGTTAAAAATTGAATTTTTGTTGTTTTTAAAGTACCAATTTGTTGTACTTTGTTGGAGCAGCCCTAGAAAACTAATACAGGCATTAAGGGAGCTGCTGAATCTTTCACAGTCAGAGATCCTCCAGTTCCATTTGCATCTTCTTAGTTAATAAAACTTGAAGACCAGGAAGGTACTGCATCCAGGAAACCGACCAGACGGAGGTACCTGCCATGGTTGGGGAGTGCCATTGCTGCTGCTGGCTCCACAATTGTGCCACAACTGATGCAGACAGTCCACACCTTCTCTTAAGAAACCAGGGAATGAGCCCTGGCTGGCGTGGCTCAGTGGCCTGAGCCCTGGACTGGGAATCAAAGTGTCACCGGTTCAATTCCCAGTCAGAGCATATGCCTAGGTTGTGGGCCAGGTCCCCAGTAGGGAGCATGAGAGGGGCAACCACACGCTGATGTATCTCTCCCTCTCTTTCTCCCTCCCTTCCTCTCACTCAAAAAAATAAATGAATAAAATATTAAAAAAGAAAAAGAAACCAGGGAATGATTTTTCAACAGTGGGATTTTAGTTAATATTCCCACAGAAAAAACAAATGTCTCTATCATTGTTACTGTCTATCAACGGAGGAAAAAATGTAGCAGAAGCACAGCCAAGGTTTCACAGTGGAAGAGCATCCGATTGGTGGATCCAAAAATCTCATCCAGAACTCTAGCTGCAAAAGAGTTTGGAAATTATAGTTATTAATTTTCCATCCTCCATGGTACAAAAAGATGGGGCAGATGTTAAATACCAATCCACCATATCTACTACACATAGTTTGTGAAATTCTTTCTTGAGTTGAAAAATTACCAGCATTAGGTTTTTTAAATTACTTAATTAACTTCAGGGACATAGTTATCTGTATATAAAGCTAAGAATGGAGGGTATCTCCATGATACACTCTGGATTTTAAAATTGGGAATCTTTAATCATGTATAAATCTGTACATACAAATACATTTTCTACTAGTATATACCTGCATAGTTTTCTAGACTCTCTTCAGAGAAGATGCTGGATAGAAGTTGTGTAGCACCTCTATGCTAACACTAGTAAACTTTCAACTGGCTGGAGTTCAAAGAGGCTCATAAAAAAGATTTACTTTTTGGAGGGAAGATTTGTATAGGAATGTGTGTGAGCACACGTGTATAAATGTATCATGCATGTAAACTCAAATCAACTAAGTTTTTTCTTGAATAAAATTTCTCATGATTAGGTAAAAGCAAGCTGACATGAATTTAATACAAACTGTAAAGACTGACAATGAAGTGGACCCTGCTTGATGTTCTTGTCTGATTTTAAATACTTATATTTGCTTCCCTCATTCTTTTTTTGCTAAAATGAATCAAGCCCATTAAACTTTTTATGACTAAGGTTTTCCAAATCTAAAAAGAATAGAACATCCAAGTTGTGGATGTACTTTACCATGATGAATAATTGTTATAAAAGATCTTTATATACTATTCATATCATTAACAATCACTATATTATCTCTCTATAATATAGTAGCATTAATAGCATAATAACAAAAATGACCACAAATTATTTCCCTGCCTGTATCCAAACCCCTTCATGTTGTAACTTCTCAGCTCTTTCCATTAACAGGTGGAGTCTCTCTTTTTTTGTTCTTTTACCTCTGGTCTCTGGGATGGTCTTGTGACTTGGTTTGGCCCATGGAATGCTATAGAAGCAATGTGAGCCAGTTTCACCAGAACTGAAGAATCCTTGCACACTTCCACTAGCTCTGCTGGAAACTTACTGAGTGACTGTGTATAAGCAAGGACTTATATCCAAGATTACTCTATCCAGCAAAGCTATCATTTAGAATGGAAGGGCAGATAAAGTGCTTCCCAGACAAGGTCAAGTGAAAGGAGTTCATCATCACCAAGCCCTTATTATGTGAAATGTTAAAGGGACTTACATAAGAAAAAGAAGATGATAAAAAAAATTTCCTAAACTATTCTTAACATCCCCCTGTCTATTTTGTACCTACCAAGCATGCTTCCTATTCCCTGTACCTTTTTTTTCCATTCATTCCCTTCCCTTTCCCTGATAACCCTCCATGTGAGCTCCATTTCAATGATTCTGTTCCTGTTCTAGTTTTTTCCTTAGTTTGTTGTTTTAGGTTCAGTTGTTGATAGTTGCCAGTTTATTGTCATTTTACTGTTAATAGTTTTGATCTTCTTTTTCTTAGATAAGCCCTTTTAACATTTCATATAACAAAGACTTGGTGATGATGAACTCCTTCAACTTTACCTTGTCTGGGAAGCACTTTATCTTCTCTTCCATTCTAAATGATAGCTTTGCTGGATAGAGATATCTTGGATATAAATCCTTGCTTTTCATGACTTTGAATACTTCTTTCTAGCCCCTTCTTGCCTGCAAGTTTTCTTTTGATAAATTAGCTGATAGTCTTATGGGAGCTCCTTTGTAGGTAACTGTCTTCTCTTGATGCTTTTAAGATTCTTTCTCTTTGACCTTTGGCATTTTAATTATTATGTGTCTTGGTATGGCCTTCTTTGGGTACAACTTGTTTGGGACTCTCTGAGCTTCCTGGACTTGCAGGTCTATTTTCTTCTCCATGTTGGGGAAGTTTTCCTTCATTATTTTTTCAAGTAAGTTTTCAATTTTTTGCTCTTCCTCTTCTCCTTCTGGCAACTCTATGATTCAGATGTTGGTACATTTAAAGTTGTCCCAGAGGTTCCTAAGTCTCTCCTCATTTTTTTGAATTCTTGTTTCTTCATTCCGTTCTGACTGAATGTTTATGTCTTCCTTTTGTTCCAAATTGTTGATTTGAGTCCCGGTTTCCTTCTCTTCATTGTTGGTTCCTCGTATATTTTTCTTTATTTCACTTTGTATAGCCTTCACTTCTTCCTTTATTTTGTGGCCATACTCAGTGATTTCTCTGAGCATCTTGATTACCAGTGTTTTGAACTCTGCATCTGATAGGTTGGCTATCTCTTTGTTGCTTAGTTGTATTTTTTCTGGAGTTTTGATCTGTTCTTTCACTTGGGCCATATTTCTTTGTGTGCACCTGTGAAATTGTAAGGGACAAGGCCTTAGGTATTCACCAGGCCAGGGCAGGGCATTGTCGCTTTGTTGTGCTGTATGGAGATGCTGTATGTGGGGGAGGAGTCAGGGAGGGAACACTTGCTCTGCTCTCACCCTGCTTTTAGTCACTTCCCCCACTTCCTGCAAGCAATTGGTGCCCTTCCAGTTACTGCCCTAGTGCTGATTCCCCAAGTAGGTGGGCTTGTGTATGTTCTAGGACCCTGTGGGCCCCTCAGATAGACTCTCCTGAGAGACTGAGTTTATTCCACTGCTGTAACCCCCACAGGTTCTAATAGCCAGAGGTTATGAGGCTTTATTTCCCTGGTGCTGGGACCCTGGGTCATGCGGTCTGTCCTAGGCTGGGATTGCTCACTCCCATGTTGTTCTTCCGGGTTTTTATCCTTAAGTGAATGTGGGACCGCCCAGTCTGCCAGCCACTGCCTTGCCTGCCTGGTCCACCAGCTGCCTCATTGCACATCCTCTCTGCCCCAGCTGCTTGTCTTTGCCCCTCCTACCAGTCTGGATGAATGTTTCTTCTTTAACTCCTTGGTTGTCAGACTTCCACACAGTTCAATTATCTGGCAGTTCTGGTTGTTTTTGTTTTTAAATTGGTTGTTATCCTTCTTTTGGATGTGTGACAAGGTGAAGCATATCTACCTACACCTCCATCTTGGCTGGAAGCCCCACGTGTTCCTGGTCTTTTCTAAAATATGCTGCAATTATTTTATATATATGCATGTATATATGCAAAATTTTACATGCACAAGTATATCTTTAATATCTTTTGAAGTGAGTCTAGTGAGTATGTTTTTTAATATATCACCTGGCCAGTATACCAACACTAATCCAGGTGTTGCTGTGAAGGTATATTGTCAATATGGTTAACATCTACACTCAGTTGATTTCAAGTAAATGGGGATGAGCCTCATTAAATCAGAAAAAAAAACCCAGGTTTTCCCAAACAAGGAGTAATTCTGCCTCACAACTACAGCATTAACTGTTGCCAGGGTTTCCGGCCTGCCCCACATATTTGAATTTGCCAGCCCCTGCAATCATGAGCACCAATTCCTTAAAATAAATCTCTTTGTACATATATCCTATTGGTTCTGTTTCAGTGGAGAACTCTGACTGATACTGTCAGTCAAAGAGGAGGAGTGTTTTTAACTTTCATGGATATTGCCAAACAGTTTTTTAAAGGGATCATGCTAATTCATATACTCACAAGCAATATTTGAGAGTACCTGTATCCCTTACACCTTCACCAAAATGGTGTGATTTCAAACCTTCTAGCTGATAAGTTTAAGAAAGTATCACATTTTCATTTTAATTTGAATTTCCATCCCTTAAACATGTTAATATTTTAATCTTTTTAGAATGTACTTTTTTGTTAGACAAAGAGGTGGGAATATGATTTTATTTTGCTATATAATCAATTATTCCAGTAACATGAATTTAGTAAACTCTACTTTTCTCCTTATAAATTACCTGTAGCATTTTCCTGTACTAAAAATATATGTTTATAAATATTTGGGATACCCATTCATACACCTATTGCTGGGTCAAGACATATAAAAAGTTTCAGGTATGAACTCAATTTATTGACCAGTCCCTTTCTTCCCCACTATCTTCAAAGTCTCCTTATCATATACTATGTTATTTTATATATACATCTGATTTCATATTTTTCATTTTGTTCTGTCATTTTGTGCTCTTATTCTGGTACAACTATTACAATGTTTTTATCTCTTTCTCTTCTTTGTGCATATAAACCCAAGATACCAATTATTTTATGAGGATTTTCATAGCTATTTTTGCTATCAGTTAAACATTGGAATAGTTTATTTTTTCTAAAAATTGCTTTGAAGTCTTAATTTAATATTAACTAACTAGGTTAGGCTATGGACGGCTGGTATATTTATAGTGCTAATTTTTCACATGACTTCTTCAAGCAAGTTTATTTCCCCAAAAAGACAATCATATCTATAAATAATAATAATAAATTTATAATGTCCTTTCCAGTATTTATTGTATTCATTTTGATTTGGGGATTAATTGCATTGGTTAACTCTGAAAAGACAATATTAAATAATAGTAAAAAACTGACTGCATTAAATGTGCCTTTTTTCCACATCAAGCATAATGCCAGTTAATAGTTGTATATATATTCCTATGTATATACATATTCATAGTTATAGATACAGAAATTCTACTATATATGAGAGTGTGGGGAGGATATATTCTTATTTTCATAAATATATGAATATTCCATTTTTATTTCACTGATGCTGACTTCTGTATCCAGTTCCATTTCATCTTTTCTTTTATGCAAAGATAACAACAGTGGAAGGGAAACAAGTTGCATGCAAAAACACCTGGTTTAGTTACGTCTGCTACTCAGTGCTTTTATTTTTAGCATTTAAAAATCACCTGGAGTGCTTATTAAAACCAATTCCTGTGCTCACCCCCACCCTCCAACTCCCTCCAGAAATTTTGCTTCGTTCGGTCTGGGGTAGGGCACCCAGGATTCACATTCTGACAAACTTTCTGGTGAGGCTGCTGCTACTGGTCTGCAGACTGGACTCCAAATAGCACTGTACCAACAGTCAGGCAACGTGCCCCGGGTGCCATTGAGAAAACTAACCCAGAAGGCCCCCATTACTTGACATAGTCCGCCCCATCTCATCTCACCTGTCCCTACATTTCACCAAAATTCTGTCACCAGTTGCCCTGCCACCGAGTAGCACTGGCATGATCCACACATGCCTGTTGTGATGTTCATATGTAAATGGGAAAAGCCCCCTACTCCACTGTGGTGGGATCTTCTCAGGAATTCTAAAGGCAGTGTTCATCCATGCCCCAGGGGTCCTTTAGGATGTCCTCTCTCCTTCCACAGAAATAACATATTAGGCTGAGTCCATGGCAGTCAGGAACAAATAGAACATTTCGGAGCCTCCTGTTCTGCTAAATTGAGTCAGATTTAGGAGGAAATATAGCACAGCCCCTTCCAGGAAGCTTCCTTAAGAGACAACTCCAAAACACTCTCTGTCTTGTGGAAGAAAAGGGGCCACATAGTAAACCTGACAAGCTCAGGGGAGGCCTGAGTGGCAGCCTTAACAACTCAAACACCTAAAGTAACCACAAAGCATGGTCTGCAGTGAAAACGTCCTAACTAAAACTGAGTCTCGGTCTATAGTCCTGTCCTAGACCAGCACCATCCTTGACAAAGGTCAACCTTTACCCTACCTGAGCCTGTCTGTTGCCTGTTTGCATCTAAGATAACACACCTTTGGAATGTCAGAAAAATCCCCTTTTTCCAGACCCCTCAGGGCAGGAGACTAGGAGACCAGACCCCTCCTTGGTATCCGGTTCTCCTGCATACCATCTCTGTGGTGTCAGTGTTAACTATTCCATTCCCACCCAGTGAAAGAAGTTTGTGTCTCTCCACTTCTCTTTTTATCCAGCCCCAGGGACTTTTCCACTTTGCTTTCTCTGGTCGCCCTAATCTATCACCAATGGATTTCATGTAACCACCTTACGTCTTCTCCTTTTGATTCTAAATGTATGAAATAAGGTGAAAACAGCCATTCTCCAAGCCATTTTCTCAACCTGCTGAGATTTTGCTTCCCAGCAACTGTCGTCAGTTTGGCTCAAATAAACTCACAAAAATTCTCTACAGGTTTAGATGTTTCTTACGTTGACGGTGTTCCTTCCATGCCGTCCCTATTTGGTGGCTTGGAAAGAGTTACCACCACCAGGTACAATAAAATTAAGGTCACTCACAGAGCAGTAAGAGGAAGGAGCCCAGTTACAATGGAGGGCCTTGCACTGGACCACGTTTCCAGCACTCTGTAAGAAAGAAATATCGTTTCTCTCTTAAGTGACTGTTAGTTTGGGTTTTCAGTTGAAACTAATTTTTAACTAAATTGTTGGGGCAATTAGACATGGTTTCTAAATAGTTAAGTTTTAGCTGTAACCTTCACTCCGATTTGATGAAATCCAACTGTGTCTCATTTTTGTGGTTACAGGATTATAAACAAGTGGTTGCCTCCTCTTTATTCTGCCCGTGTCTTTATACATCTAATTGACCAAGACATGTTCTCATAAATGCGCTAATTTGTACATTATGTTTCTATTGCCACATAATACATAATATGCCTAAACATACATAACTACATAATTATATGCTTATAAACCCTGTAAGCAAACAAATTTATGTAGTTATCATTAACCTAAGACATTTTTCTTCTGATCAGTATTGTCTATCATATTCTCATCTGTTACATGAATCTAAATTTCTTCTCTTCCCATTAACGTAGTCTGCCTTTGTCCCTCTCCTCTTACTCTGGATTAATACTACTTCACCACAAAAACTAAGAAGCAATAGTTTATATATTTATAGGTATGCCTCTATGTATTTTAAGTTCAATCTCAACAGGTCCTCTCTAAATATTTTTAACATTTGTGTTTGTTAAATTGCATATTGGTTAACAGTATTCAAAGAAAACGTATACTCAGTAGGATGTAAATCTATATGTGTGTGTATAAATTAAAAAATAATAGACTTTAGGTTACAATTTTTTCTAATGAAAAACTTTTAAAAGAAAATTCTCTTTAAGAACTCATGTGCTAAATTATAATTATTCTTTTTAGATGTACTTATATTCTGGTGGCCACAAGGAAACAATAGACAAGCAACACCATTAGAAATTAACAAGGGGGAGCTATACATTTAAATCTCTATAAGCCGGATTAATGGGTGAACAAGCTGGGCAGGGGTTTGGGCTGCAAATGTGTATAGGGGGGTTATACTGGCCAGCTTCCACTGTATACCAATCAAACTCAAAACTTAGTGGCTAAAAATGACAGTTATTTTCTTTCACTTTGTGTCCGTAGGCTGGTTGGGGACAGGCTTATCTACGCTGGACAAGTTTAAAGATTCCATTAATTTTGGCTGGATTTGCTCTTAAGTTTGAGATTCAGCTGATGAGGCAACTCTGCTCTGCTTGTTTCCTATTCCCTTTGGGCCAGTGGGCTAGCGGGTGAAGGGAGAGATGCAGGAGGAAATGCAGAAAGACAGACCGTCTTCCAAGGCCTAGGCTCAGAACAAGCGCACTGTCACTTCTGCCCACTGACCTTAACAAGTCATTTGGTGAGTTCACAGTCAAGAGTGGGGAAGACAGTCCACCAACATTGAGGCCAAGGTAGAGGTGTAGTTACAGGAAAGGGTAAAGAGTTGGGATCAATAATGGAATCCAGCTCAGAGGCCAAATCGTCACTGCAAATACAATCATGTGGAGGAAATGTATTTATCAAGACCTTTTAAGCACAGTATAGTATGTGTTGGAAAGGAATACTTCGTTAAGAAATTGTAAGGGAGAAAAAAAAATCTTTTTTGTCTGCCTATCTTGGGTTCTCTGATGGGGGCTCCATAAACTAGATTACCAAAGACATTAACAAGAGAAAAAAAGTTTATTAACACGTTTACACACATGAGAACACTTAGTAATGAATAACTCAAATGGGTGGCTAGAACCTGGGCTTATCCAGCATTTTAAAAGAACAACACATTTTTAGAGAAGTGACAGAATAAAGGAAAAACACCAAGTTTCTAGAGTACAAATCGTGGGAGGACTAGAACATGGGAGAACAAATGGGAAATGAGGGCTAGTTATTCAAGTTTCTTTCAGAGCTTCCTCTGATGCCTCATCTCTGGGTTCATACAGGTCTAGCATTGTCTCCATTGATTGATTTTTATCCTTCCTGGTAAAGAGGGAAGTGGGGATGCCTTAACAAATTCACGTCCTGATTTTATGCAAATAAAAGAGGGGAGAACATTTTTCTTGTATCTAGTTCTTCTCAGTTGCCTTCAGGGCAAAATAATCCTTATGCCAAAGTGGCATATTTTGGCATGGTGTATTCTGCTATCCTTCAAAATGTAAGGCTTGAGATGAAACTCCCGAAGGACTTGTATGCTTATACCTAGTTGATTATTAACCCTACTTTCCAGGGAAGCATAGTGGGTTGGCTACAGGTATTTTGTTTTACAGAGTGGAATAGGTGGGTCTGGGCCAGGGCCAAATGCTTGGGAAGAGAGAAAGGAGACTCAGTACTGCTACCATTCTCTGTCTTTTTTATTCATGGGATGTTTTATCCCACCTATAAATAGATGCTGAACAACAGACATTCATTCTGACGGGACAAAACACTTCAGAACAGCCGGGGGCTCCACATACTCCATTCCAGCCCCGACTCGAGGAAGCCTGGCTGTGGAGTTATGGGCCCCAGTTACTCTCTGTATTTCTCAGAGGAGCCGATGGGCTCCGATGGACCTCTGCAAAGCCCCGTAAGGCTTCGGTCTATTGTGAGGAATTCCTTGGACTACGTAAAAGAACTAGCATCTTTATTTGTTTGTTTTGGTAGGTAACCACACAGTGTTTCAGCTAAGGTCTAACCTGGAAACAGAAACCACCCGAATATTTAGTCTTTAATGCAGAGGACTGATTATCCACAGAAATAAAAAGGCTGAGAGACCAACATGGGGACATTAGAGCACCTGGAGATTAGCAACAGCAGGAAGCCCCTACTGAGCACAGGCTGGAGGGACAGAGGGAGGAGTGGGTGTTACTAGGGTAGGACGCAAGGTCACCTGGGGGAAACCAGACTCACACTGGGCCTGACTGCCTGGAATCCCCCCATCGGCTACTAGAAGAAACCTGCTCAGGGCAGAGGGTGAAGGAGAGAAAGAGCTTGGCCTCTGCCCACTTCAGTCCTCTAAGTTCTTCCACCACCTCCTACCAATCAACAGCAGCCACGAGAAGCCTGGGAAGTCCAGTTTACAGCCAGCCTCCCTCTGCACACAGAGAGCAGGGGAGGGAAAGAAGGAGCTGGGGACAGTGGTGCCGGGACTGGCAGGCTCCTTCTCTCCATTCATGCACTTTAAAAATCCCAGTGCCCTCCCCAGGATGTCTATGAACTTGTTTGGCCCTGAATTCCCCTTTCTTTGAATTTGTTAGGTTTGGGAATCACCTCCACCTTCTAAATGTGTTGTTCCTATTGGCCCAGATAAAAACTTTTCTTAATTTGCATTAAACACACAAAGTGATACAGAAACCTTACAAGGCATTTGTGAGCATATCTGATTCTTTGAAGACCTACAGAGATTTACCTAAGAGTGATACAAACAATTTTCAAGTAAGTATTAGAACATCTTGTGTTTTAAAATTTTGGTTTATAGAGTATAAGGAGACATACCCCTTTGTATTAAACCAAATTGGATTTCTATATACTAACTCCTCTGTCATGGTGCTAGGAAGCTAATTATGACTAATGGAGGAGTTCTCTTTCCAGGTGTCCTCCTCACTTCGGTGACCAGAAAGGATGGTAAACAATCAGAGGGCACTGCTACAATGAGGTTGCAGCAGGAAAAAGGACAATTCCTCAGGGTGTCTCTGAATCCCCACCAGCCAGAAATAGGGAAGATTCTTCGGGCTTCCTCTGTAGTCCCAGTGCAGGCAGCTGTTGTCAGGACTTTCCCAAGGAGGTCATTAGGGTCCAGATTTTTGACACTGAGTAAAATATAAAAAGCAAAAAAAAAAAAAACCCTTAAAATAATTAAATTAATTTAAATCATAATTGCTAGGGAAGAATCCTATTACAGGCCTCATGTTAAATCAGAATGGGAGAAAACCATGTTTACAAGCAGAAAACTTAAAAATCATTTTTTGTCCTGGCTGAGTGGCTCATCTGGTTGGAGGGTCATCCTGATACTCCAAGGTTGTGGGTTTGGTCCTTGGTCAGGGCACAGACAAGAGTCAACCAGTGAATGTATAAAAAAGAGGAACAACAAATTGATATTCTCATTCTCTCTTTCACTCAAATCAATAAATAAATTATTTAAAAAAAGAAAATCTATTCTTTGTTCTAATGAAGGATTTGCAGAATCCCTGAGGGATTGTTACCACTTAAGTCTCTTCTAATAGTTAAGTTTTCATGTAAAACCAGGGGGCCCTTGGGTGTTTGAAATGGTTGGAATGGCCTTATTGCCAGGGCTATGAGTTAGTATGTTCTAGAAAGCTGTTTAGAGTCCTTGGAAAACCAGGCATCACAAGCCTTCCCATCCCTCCATTATTCATTATGGAATTTAGGGTGGAAGGGGTCTGAACAGAACGTGGTCCTGTTTGGTAGACACTCATCTGTAACGTTGTTATGGAAGCTTCCTTCTTTCAGTTGGGCTTGATTTGTTCCTTTGCTCCTCAACATTTTACAATGCCATTCTGTTAGCCCAGGGCATCTCCAGCATCTCTTTTCTATTTGTCAGGTCTCTGAAAGATCTCACCCATTCTGTGAAATATTTTATCATTATTAAGAAATATTGGTCATAGCCATCCCAAATAGAACCAAGTTAAGTGTAAAATGTGATAGGTGTTAGCTTTTTTTATTAAGTTTCCATCAGTTAAAATTTACTATTGTTTTTGGAGAAGAAAATTAAAGTATTGGCATATTTGCTTTTTAACCAGGATTAAAGTGTGGGCAGCTATAACTTCTAATCAGCCTAATGCTACAGCTATTTATAGCAGTGGTCCCCAACCTTTTTGGCACCAAGGACTGGTTGCATGGAAGACAGTTTTTCCATGGACCAGGGGTAGGGGGAGGTTTGGGGGATGATTCAAGTGTGTTACATCCAGGCTCACCCCCTACTGTGTGGCCTGGTTCCTAACAGGCCTGGATGAGTACCAGTCCACGGCCCAGAGGTTGCGGACCCCTGATTTATTGCCTCCTTTCTGCATGTAAGGCAGTTTGTATTAGAGTGGAATAGTGTTGGTCCACAGTGTTACACTTAACCAAAGCAGGAGTGAATTCTGTGTGCTCTGTTGTTTTCAATTTTCTAATTAGCAAAAAAATACATGTAATATCTTTTGGCTTTTCCTTCTACGCATTCATGTGTTTAGTTAACTTGTTATGCTCTCATCGCAGGACAGTCGAGGGTGTCACATGTACGTTTATGCAAGTATTGCATTTCACTTTAAGAAGCCAAGTTCAACAAATAATAATTATGTTTCAGTGAATTCCATGTAATATCTGAATTGAAAAAATAAACAAAGGGTAGTCTGTGAGAAATGAATAACAGAAGTTCAAAAGATGAGGAAAAATATGTTTTATGTTAAAATAGTTCTGGAGCTTATTCCCATTATCTCTACTGCTTTTTTTTTTTTAATTTGTTTTTGTTTTTTGATCTCGAGAATCCTGTGGGTCGTCAGTAATACAAATATCGCCTGCCAGTGTGCAGTACAATGGAGGTGTAAGGTATAGCTGTATTTTGAAGGTTTTGTTGTGTCTCCAGTTACTCATATGTAAGTTTCTGGTATCTTTTCTAAAATGAGGATTCTAAAAATCTTTGTTATAGTAATAAGGCCTGATGTTTCTTGATTTTCTTTCAATAAAATGATAATATCAGCTTTTTGGTACTTGTCTCTTTTTCATAAAAAGAAAAAGAAAACAGACGCAGACAACCCGCTGTCTGCCGCTGGAGCTCTCTTTGAGGGGAAGGAACCCATTCAGTGACACTTTTCTACGACCGTGAGATTTTCTTTTAAAGGCAAAAATCTAATTATAACTTATTAAATGAAATGTCCTAAGGAAAACACAGAAGTAGAATATCCCCAAATTCCTGTTTTTTAATTTTACTACAAATATAATTTTTTTACTTGAGATTCTTTCTTCTTCACATTTCTGTATAAATAAGCAAGTATTGATTGACAGATGAGACTAATATTGCCTTCCCCTTTCCTGAGGGAGCTCTTCTACTTACATTTTTGACAGCGAAAAATGACTGCTTGCCAACATTGTCAATGATATGTTGAGTAAGAAATTGTGTTCTTCTATATAGTGTCCAGTCTCCCACTTTCCTTTTCTCTTCATATCCACTGTTCTTACTGAGATCAAACAATGAAACATGACAAGGAATGGTTGTCTTCCCTCTATGAAATCCATTTGTGCTTTGCTTATTCTTGTAGTTTCATTTTTTTACAAAAGGATGCAAAGGACTAGCCTGAGGCCAGCCTCTAGGAGCTGAGAGCAACCTCAACTGGCAGCCAGAAAGAAAAATGGGACTTCCAGTCCTAAGGAACTGAACTCTTTCAACCACCTCCAGGAGCTTAGAAGAGGACTTTGTGCTCCAGATGAGAAAGTAGCCTGGCCGACCCTTTGATTACAACCTAGTGAGAGCCATTTGGGGTCCATTTGGGCTGAACCTGGACTCTTAACCTACAGAAGTGGCGAGATAATAAACTGGACAAATACGTGTACTTTAAGTTGCTAGGTATGTTGGGATTTGTTATGTAGCAATAGCAAACTAATACCATGTGCTTTCCTGGCTCCAGCCCTAAAATTGGCCATTTTCTCAAGGAGTTTTTCATCTGACAGTGAGAAACCTGGTGGTAACTATGTACAAATAATGATAATCCTGGCTATAAAGGTATATTCCTAATAATATTAATGCACACACACACACAGATATACACATACATACTCCATACTAGCACAAAGATACAAACCCATCTCTGTCTGCATATTCCTTTAATCTTCTTTCTCTCTTCTTTAACCTTTTATTTTTGTCAGTTTTTAATGGTATACTTTAATTTATATCTATCATTTATACATAAATTAAACATATTCAAATTTTCTTATTCCCTTTTCAAAGAACCATCTTTTAATTTACTTGATTTTTCTATATTGTTTGCCCTATTTATTTTTCACAGATTTCTTCATTTTCTCTATCTTTAGCTCAATTTGCTCTTATTTTTATAGCTTTTTAAGGCAAAGTCTTTGTATGCAATTAAAGCTCTTTCTTATTTTCTAAGCATTTACAACTATACCTTCCCTTCTAGTCATTACTAATCCCATGATTTTTGATATTATGTTTTCGTTATCACTTGGTACAAATATTTTATAACTTCCTACATGATTTTTTGACTTACGGTTATTTAGAATATGTATTTTCATTTCCAAATATTTGAGAAATTTTGCTATTTTAATTAGTAATTAATTTCTAATTCCATTGTAACTGAAATTCCAGTGTAACGGGAGCACTGTGACTTAAATCCTTTTAGTTATTGCAGTGTATTCTATGTCCCATTGTATGACTTATTTTGGTAAATGTCCCATGTGCATTCAAAAGAATATGTATTTGTTTGTTAGGTGGGGTGTTCTATAAATATCAATTGGGTAAATTGTTTATTAGTGTAGTCTAGTTTTTTTTATTCTTAATGATCCCTGTCTACTTATTTATCAGTTATGGGGAGAGGAAAGTTGAAATAACCAACTATAAATTTTAGTTCTATCATTCTGCTCTATGTGTTACAGAGTTCCCTTATGAGGTACATTCATGTTCAGGATTATGTCTTCTAGAGGAATTGATTTTTCATTCCTTATGTAAAATACCTCTATGTTTTTGGCAATACATTTTTGTACTAAAGATTACTTTGAAATTAATAGAGCTATTTCCACTTCCTTATAACCAGGGTTTCCATAACATATATTCCCATTTTTTAATAATAGGCTTATTGAACTGTAATTCACATCCTGTAAACTAACCACTTTCAGGTGTGCAAGGGCTTTTTAGATATGCTCGGAGTTGTGAAACCAGCACCTGTATTTAATGTTAGAACATTTTCACCACCTGAGAAAGAAAGTCTGTACCCACGAACAATCACTGCCCTCCCCCCTAGCCCTTGACAACCACTAACCAGCCTTCGGTCTTCATAGATCTGTTTTTCCAGATATCTCATACAATTGGAATCACGTAAATGTGGCCTACCGTGACTGATTCTATCATTTAGCATGTTATCAAGGTTCATTCATGTTGTACCATTTATCAATACTTCTTTTTTATGGCTGAATAACATTAGATTTATCATCCATTTTGAGGGGTTTTTTTTTGGATAGTATAAGGTAGGAGTTCAACTTCATTATCTTATATCTAATTATCCATTTTCCCTAGCACCTCTTATTGAAAAAATTTTCCCAGTAAATCATCTTGGTATCCTTGTCAAAATCAATTTACTATCAATGTAAAGTTTTATTTCTTGATTTCCAATTCTAATACATTGATTTATCTGTTTTGATACTTATTCTAATACCACAGTGTCTTGATTACTATTGCTTTGACATAAGTTTTGAAATCAGGAAATGCAAGTCCTCCAACTTTGTTCTTTTTAAAGATGGTTTTGCCTAATCTGGGTCCCTGTACTTCCATATGAATTTCAGGATGTTTGACAACTGGGATTGTGATAGAGATTACACTGAATTTGTAGATGATGTTGGGAAGGATTGCTGTCTTAACACTATTAAATCTTCTGATCTATGAACATGAGACATCTTTTTATTTAGTTAGGTCTTCCTTAATTTCTTTTAACAATATTTTGTAGATTTTAGTGTGCAAATCTTATACTTTTTGTTAAATATTTTATTCTTTTTAATGTTATTATCAATAGAATTGTTTTCTTTATTTGATTTTGCATTGTTCATTGCTAATGTGTAAAATAAACAATACAAATAAATTTTGTATATTGATTTTGAATCCTCTAACCTTGTCGAACTTATTACTTCCAATAGTGTTTGGGAGGATTTCTTAGGTTTTCTATATACAAGGCCATATCATCTGTGAAGAGAGAGAGTTTTAATTCTTCCTTTTCAATTGAGATGCTTTTTATTTCTTTTCCTTGTTTAATTGCCCTGGCGAGGATCACCGGAACAGTTTTGAATAGAACACTTTTTTCTTTCACTTGTAACCTAGCTCTAACTTTATACTTAAAGTGTGTTTTATGCAGATTAAGTAGAGGTAAGTATTGTATCCAAAAGCCATTTTCCCCCTTTTAATCACAGCGTTTATTCCTTTTACATTTCATGCAATTTTTGATATGGTTGCAATAAGTGGTACGATGGTAAAGAAGTAAAAATGTCCTAACTTTTAGCATCTGATTTCCATTGTGTGAATATCTCCACTGATTCTGATTTCAAACTGCCAACATGATATCACGAGATGGAGGGTTGGAAAAGAGATACATGATATATTTCCATGAAATTGCATCGGTCAGCTCTAGCACATACTGGTTTAATACTATCATCTTTCAATTTGTTTTGTCTCATTTTTCTTTCTTCCCCCCTCCTTCTATGCCTTCTTAATGTTGAGTTTTCTTAGAATTTCACTTATTCTATTATATCCTTCTATAGTGGCTTATTCACTTACCTCTTTATTCCTCTTCTGTCAGCAATTGCTTTAAAGTTTACATTATACATATTTACTTACCACAGCCCATCTTCATATAATATTAAACCATTTCATGTACAATATGATAATTTACTTCCCATTTCCCTCTCCATTCTTTTTTGTCTTATTAATTTCTTGTTAACTTTCTAAAAATGTGAGAATTTCACAACTATTCTTATTGTTTTTGTTTAGAAAATCAATCATCTTTTACATAATTAAAATGGCAAAATTTATTTTGTATTGCCCCACATATTAACCACATATTATATTGCATTCTTTTTATTTTGTGTATATTTGAATTTTTATTTATAATTATTTTCCTTTGGCCCGAATAACTTCTTTTAAATTGTTTTATAGTACAAATTTGTTGACAAGAAATTCTTTTGGGTTTGTTTTTTTTAAGATATTTTTATTTTACTTTCGTTCTGAATGACATTTTTGCTGAGTATAAATTTCTAGTTTAAAAGATTTCATTTCCTTTTAGAACTTTAAAAATGGCTTTCCAGCCCTGGCTGGTGTGGCCCAGTTGGTTGGACTGTTGCCCCATACATCGAAGGTCATGGGTTCACTTCCTGGTCCGGGCACATACCCAGGTTACAGGTTTGATCCCCAGTCTGGGGATATGAGAAGACAGCAGATCAATGTTTCTCTCTCTCTCTCCCCTCCCTCCTTTTCTGTCTTTCTAAAAAGCAATGAAAAATGTCCTAAAGTGAGGATTAATAATAATAATAATAATAAAGCAGCTTTCTATTTTCTTCTGGCTTGCATAATTTCTTTGGAAAAGTCAGCTATATTCTTACCTTCACAGCCCTATATGTAATGAGTCTTTTCTCTGTAGCTAATTTTAAGAATTTTTCTTTATAATAATTTTTTCAACAATGTGATCATAATATGTCTTGTCTTAGTTTCCCTGCCTGGAGTATGTTGAGCTCTTTAAAGTTCTGTGTCAATTTTTTAATTAAATCTGGAAAGCTTCAACAATTTTAAAAAAATTTGGAAATGATGAATACATTTATGGCATAGATTACAATAAAGGTTTTATAGATGGAATTTATCTTTAAACTCATAAGTTTTACACATTAATTATACACATTTTTTTTGTAAATCAATCATACCTCAATAAAGCACTTAAAATTTTTTTCTGATTCCTCCCTTTTCTAAGATGAGTCACATGTATGGTGGACCATTTGATACTGTTCTTTTGACAATGTGTCTTTGTTATTATTTTTAAACTTGTTTACTGATTTTTAAGAGAGAGGTGAACAGGGTAGAGAGAGAGAGAGAAACATCGATTGGTTGCCTCTCATTCATACCAAACTGGGGATTGAACACACAGCCTAGGCATGTGCCCTGACTGACAAGCAAACCTCCAACCTTTTGGTGTAGGGGACGATGCTGCAACCAGCCTAGCCAGATCAGCAAGGGTGTATGTCCCATTATTCATTTTAAAAATAACTTGAGTTATAATTTACATGCCACAAAATTCACTCAAAGTATATAATTTAATCATATGATTTTGGAGATTTACAGAGATGTGCACTATTACCACAATTTTATTTTAGAACATTTCCAACATCCACAAGAGAAATCTTCTGCCATTTATAGTCTCTCTCCATTCCTAAGCCCCCTTCAATCTATTTTCTGTCTCCATGATTTGCCTTTTCTTAACATTTCATATGAATGGGATTATATAAATGCAAAATGGGACGATACATTATATATTTTATATGTAATATATAATGTATAATGTAAATGGGATTATATAATATGTTATATAATATGCTTATTTGTCTGAGCCTAATATATTTGAGGTTTGTTGGTTTATTTTTTAAATTGCTTTTGCTATCTCTACTTCAATTTCAGTAGTTTCCACTGCGCCATCTTCAAGCTCACACTTTTTTCCTATACTATCTAATAAACTAAGGCCATCCAGTCAATTTTTCGTTTCAGATATTTTCATTTTCAGTTCTAGAAATTTGACTTGGTTCTTTTTTGTAGTGTCCATTTCTTTCCTCATTGTATACATATGTTTTAAAATCCTTAATGATATTCATGATAGCTGATTTAAAGTCCTCATCTATTAATTGCAGTGTCTCTGTCATTTCTGGTTCTGCCTCTATCGACCAATTTTTCTCTTCATTCCAGGTCCCATTTCCATGCTTCCTTGCAGTTCCAGTGATTTTCTGTTGCTCTTGTTGGTGCCATGTGCTGTGAATGTTGTTGGGTGCATGCATTTTGTTATCTTTCTTTGAAGAAGGATTCTTGTGACTAGTTAATCTATTGCAGAGCCCCTTGATCTTTCTGAAGCTTGTTTTAAAGCTTTGGTGGGACATGTGTCGTGTAACCTCTACTGTCACGGTAGTTTAGCTTTATTCTCAATGCAGAGCCTTTCTGGGGCATCTATTGAATGCCCAGTTGTTCGTGGGCATCTTTTCACTCTTGTTCAAGCATAGCACTTGAATGTTTTCTAGTTCTGTGGAAGCATTAGAGATTCTTCAGTTTATAGTTCCATGGCCATCCTTGCCTGGCCTCGTTGAGTGTCATCCTATGCACGTACAGATTAATTTCAGCCAATTCAAGGAAACTTCATGAAGAGTTCTGTGTAATTCCATTTTCTCTTGGTTTCTGTGCCACAAATTCTAGCTCTTTCAGCCTCCCTAATGTCTGATGATGTCTTCTTAGATCAGTGAGACTAATGTGCTTTGCTTTGGTCCATGGCCTGAACGGGGCCTCTATGCAGTAAATCTGGGTAATTGTAGGGTTTACCTTGCTTGTTTTCCTTCTCTCAGGGAAAACAGTCCTGTACTGCCCATAGTTCTGTATCTAAAGATAGTTATTTCAAAAAGTTGACCTGGTTTTCTAGTGTCTTACCATAGGAGAAGCAGTCCAGTACCAACACTCCATTGTGGCAAAAGCCTTAAGTTCCAAGACTAAATTCTTAAACCAGAAATTTTTTTCCCAGAAGAATTATAACATTAAAAAGTATTTTTAAATGATTTTTAAATCACCAAAGGTATATTAAAGTAAATAAAAAATAAATGGGAGAAATCTCCAAGGTCTTTAACTGTGGCTACCTTTAAATAGTTATCTAGGTCAATGAAAAATAAAACTTTAAGACCCAAGTAGTAATTGTAAGTTTATGTCAAGATTTTTCAGCGTATGTCCCTCCCATTTTTATCTCTACCTTTATCCTCCAAAGACAAGCCATTTATTTGCAAAATTTTTTATTTAAAAAGAAACTGTTTCCAGAAAGGGTTTATATTTGATTAAGATAGTTATTTGGAAAATGCTTAAATATACAAAATGTGTCTTAAAATGTTCTCTAAGTAGAAATTGTATTAGGTAGAAAATTACATGGGTTTAGAATAAATGGAAACCTTTTCAGCTTCCCTCTCTCAATCAAATAATAATAGTAAAAATAGCAAATACTTAAATAAATTTACATACCAGATAATCCAAGTACTGTCCATGTGCTAATTTGTTTATTAAGCCTATGAAGTAAATGTTATAATTTATTTCCTCTACAGATGAAGAAAACAGAGCTACAGAGAGATCAAGTAATTTGTTCAAGGTCACACAGCTAGAATGATTTAAATGTATTCTGAATACATTTGGGAGAAGGTGCCTCTGTCCTAGCCAAAAAGCAGACTTCATTAGATGATGTAATCATTTAAATTTACAATCTTTTTTGATTGCTGGCTCAAGACCCAAACTCATACTCATACTTAAAGAAGATCTTGCCAGATTAAGTCAACTGGAGTGTTGCCCGCATTCATTGTCTAAGACTCATATCATCATAAAGATCCTGTAACTAAGGCCAGAGATCAGGAGAAAAGTGGTCATTTACATCAACAGTGTTACTCGGATTTAAAAAGCTGGGTTTTTTTTTTGCTAGCATTAGGAGAGTTTAATTTAAGACATTGTTCGTATCTGTTTAAATGAAAACATTCTGGGTTAGTTCACTAAAAGAATTTTATCTCGGTTGGAGGCTGAGAGACTGGTAAGTAGCTGTACATTTTTGAACTCTTCGTGTGAGACAAACCTTTTTTTCAGCACGTTAACATCTTGATTGAACTTTCTGTGTTAAAAGCCCCCAGTAGAGAACTGCCCCTCTCATTTAGTAGAGAGTCTACGTGGAGGCAGAAAGCTAAAAGAGGGGGGAAAGAAGGTGCCCCAGCAAAGGTAGAAATTCAAATTGGGAAAGGGGTGACCTGGTGATATTTACCTCTTTGGAAAAGAAGGAAGTATTTCCTAGATTCCTGGCCCCCACAGGGCATGTTGAGTTTCATTCACAAGCAAGCCAGAAAGAAGTGCCACTTTGGCAGGTGAAATCTCCCCAGAGCTGAGCTGAGTTATGGCAGATTGGATAGGTCTATGAATTCTAGTGACAGTGGAGATACCGTAGACTTGGATTTTCTGGATACTGAAAGCTACTCTGTAGGGGACTGAACCCCAAGGCAAGTGTGAGGTAGTTAGCCTTACTTCATCAGGGATTTCCTCCCATCTGAGTCCCTGGCTGGCATAGCTGAGGATGTGTACTGGTGGCAGCCGACCTGAAATGCACTATTGCCTGACTTCCTCGGCCTGACCTGGTGCAAACCCATCTCCTCTGGGCATAGCCTTGAGCACTGAAAAAAAACAAGCAAAATAAAACAAAAAGCTAGTGCCCTTTTCCCAACAACATATGGCTAAAAATAAAAGCAATAATAAGCCAGAATATGTACCGTTTACATTAAAGGGAAATTAAATAATTTTTCCTAGATTTTCAGATTGTAATATTCTAGATAAATTCATTGAAGCTGAACTTAACTTTATTTTCCTCTTTCTCACTCATTTTTTTTGATGCACAGCATATTTGTGCTGCCCATTCAGTAATCAGCTCAGCCCACTAGGCAGCTGAAATGTGAAAGCTTTTTCTACATCCTTTCTTTATTTTAGTTTTGAACTTCCTTGCTAGTCATTCTCAAATCTACACAAAAATCAACTGTTGCATGACTCTGTAGCTATAGCTAAGACAATACTTACCTTTGTAAACTTTTAGAGTCAAAGTTTATTCTAAAGAGAATTACTACAACTCTTTTTCTTTTTATCATCATCAATATTCTGTTACTGAAACCAGGGTTTAGAAGTGGGAGCAGCAGACTTTGGGGATAGGGCAGGGCTGAGTGAGGGCTCGTACACACAATCTAAAGCCATATTTTGGTAAATATTTCTTCTGGGAAACAACAAAATTGAACAATTATGTTCAATTATATGGCACCAGGCCAGGAAATGTCCAAGAGCTGCATGTAATGAATAGGTAATAGAGAAACTGGAAAACAGTGGGAGAGTGAGAAAGCGTGGAGCCATTATGCATATTAATGCCAAACTAGTATGTTTATAAACTTGTGACACTAATAATCTAGGTACAAAAATAAACATACTTTTATAATGATAAAATAAAGGAGATAAATTTCTAAAACAACCATGTGTCTGGAATGAGCCAAATATTTCAGATCATTATCATTTAAATGGTCATTTTATGACAATCAGAAATATTTTAAATTACCAGAACTAGTTTCCAAAATCTAAGTCAATATAAAACAAATCTCCACTGCAATTATAAGGACGGGTTAACTCATCTGAAGATAGGACCATTTTGCCATGAATTTTAACACATGAAAATTCTGTTCTGTATAGAACTATGTACAGAAACCAAATGCAATGCAGATCAAACCTGCTTAAATGAACTGAAAAACTGCATTTAGAACTTAGTAAACAAACAAGTCCCTCTGTGCAAATATGCTGTTTCTTGAGTTTGAAAATTGATAGTAAAAATTATAACATAATAGAATTTAAATACCTTTAAAATTTTAGTTACTCGAAAAGTGCATTAAAATGAACTTTACTGTTTTAATACTAAATTAAGTTTTCTCAGCAGGTGGGCAATACCAGTTATTTGCCAGTTATCTGGCTCTCTTTCCAGTTGGAATATTTCTAAGTATAGGATATTTATATAAACACTTCAGGGGTGACCTGTAAAATCACAGCTACCCATGTCTTCATGAAATAACTGCCAAACAACTACTACCAGGTCTATTTCTTTTTCCCAAGGTAAGTTAAAATTTCTTAAACCCCTATACGCCAGATAGGAAAGAAATCCTACAATACACTTTTGGGTCTCCCCCAGCACCTCCTATCTAAAATTGTGGTGGCTTTTCATCCAACAAACAAGTTCATCCACTTTTCAGTCCTACCTGGAGAAGAGCTTTGTGTCGTAAGATTTGCTCTTGCCTTGGGGTCATTGTTCCTTGCTACAACACTGACCCTCCTGAGCGTCCACTTGATTGTCCACAGCCAGAGGGAAGTCACCCTCAACCAACTTCTGCCACAGGTCATCCTACACTTTCAAAGGGGGCTGCGTCTGTGGGGGGTTCACTTGGCCCAAGGTGCCTTCTCTGTGTTCCCTGGACATCACCTAAGTACCCATGCAGCTAACTTCTTCTGCCTAGAGGTGCTATGCTTGAGCTGATTAGAGGATCAGCCCATCACAGAATATGCAACTACTGTCCCTCTTTCCAGTCTCAGAAATTCAGGGATGCTGGGGGAAGGGTTGGCCAGCCTCCTTTCTTTGACGGAATGCTCATTCCACACCCTTCACCAGCAAACAAAGCTTGCTTGCCTTTGAGAAGGGCCCAGATTATTTTTAGTAGGAAATACTTTCTCTGCTTCCCTGATCAGTCCTCCTGCCCAGGATAACCCAAGGAATAGCTGGCATTTATTTTGCTAAAGCAACAAATAAATAACTACCAGTACTACCAAGAACAATACAATTCAAAATAGAAGTTAAATATTCAGCAGGCCACCCTGCCACTTTTATACCATTATGTGGTATTAGAATCTTTAGGTCTTCTCTATTTTTAAAACCTCTGCCATTTCTTTTTTTTTTAAGATTTTATTTATTTATTTTTAGAGAGAAGGGAAGATTAGGAAGAAAGAGAGGGAGAGAAACATCAATATGTGGTTGTGTCTCACATGGTCCCTACTGGGGGCCTGGCCTGCAACCCAGGCATGTGCCCTGACTGGGAATCAAACCGGCGACCCTTTTGTTCACAGGCCTGCGCTCAGTCCACTGAGCCACACCAGCCAGGCTATCAATAAGCTGCCTGTATCTTCTCTTTGGTGCTGAATGTAGGTAAAAATTTCAGATGGGATCTATCCTTGTCTGTTTTCCAGGTAAGATATAAAACAGGGCTATCTAGAACTTTCTGTGATGATAGAAATGTTCAATATCTGTGCTGTTTAATATGGTAGCCACTAGCCACATGTGGCCACTGAGTACTTGGATATGGCACATGAAACTAAGAAACTGATCTTTCAATTTTATTTCATTTTAAATTAAATTTAAACAGCACATGTGACTAATATCTAATGCATTGGACAGAGTATTTGCCCTATCTACTCCTTATGAAAGAAATTAATCAAAATTCATTTCCAGAGTGAAATTTTTTCTTAACCTCTGAGTTTAAATAGACTCCTCTTTAAACACAACAAACCACTTCATCTAGTGTTAAGAAAAACACACATGCTGAAACTATGTATTTTTGCTCTTTTATCAAAACAAAAGCTTATTATAAACTTTAAACCTGATATTTTTGCTGGATAAGGCTTACCCATCAGATTTTTCCTCTTCCAGAGCATGGTTCTTATAAGTTAAACATTTGCAGTGGTAACATAAATAATTTCTCTCCAAAATTAACACACCCCGAGTGTCTAGTGCAGAAGGACATTCTCTGCCCCTTCTCAACCCATCTTCCTGTCAACAGAACCTGTCTCACAGAGCTGTTCTATGAATTGACTCACTTATGAAATGTGCTTTTTTGCCTCTTAAAAATGACTCCACTGTGTAGAGAAAGTGAAAATTAAAAATAAATGTGAACTTATGTTATTTCTTTGGATTTACAATCCTTTTGACAACCTGCCTTCAAATGAGACAAGCATGAGCTTGGTTAACAGTCTCATCCAACAGACTTGGGGTTATGTCCCACCCAAAAAGCTAAATATATATGAAGCCTGATTGTCTTCAGTAGGAGGTATTTTAATTTACCACAAGGCCACAGTTTTGCCCGCAGTTATTTTTAGAAGCATGTTCATATTGGACAATTGTATCCTCTGCCACAGGGCTAAAGTTAGTGCCAAAGATCCATTTATCTTCTCTCACTCGTCCTGGGTCCCTAGTTTCTAAAATTATGCTAAAAAAGTCTGACCACTCAGGAATAATTCCAACATTCAACTATTACACATTTTGGGGTAGCCAAAAAAGTGAATCTGCAAAGAAAAATGATTCACTTTTGCTTCTGTGACAAAAAGACGAAGGGATTTCCCTTGGAAAAGGTATCTATACTTAAGAAGTCTAACTTATGTAACTCGTAGTCCATAGGTCTTTTAATAAACAATTGGCATATCTAAGCATTCTAAACATGCTTTAAAAACTGGCTCTGGAAGACTCTGTTTGAATATAATTCTGATTCAAATTTAGTTATAGTTTGCACAACAAATTATTTTCTACTGGAATAGAAAATTACAGCTGGTTTAAAGAATGTGTTTTCCCCTTGCCTGTCTGATAGTCTTAGACTACGATATAGTGGTCAGACTAAAAATGTAAGCCCTGACCATCGTGATAATGCATCCCAGAATTCAAAGCTGTTGCACAGTCTATACAAGTACCGTATAAAATCCTGCTTCCCTGAAAGTGCCTGCTACAGAGGGGGCAGAGCCCTGTGTCAGAAACTACCAATGGGGGTATGTGAGTCAGCTAAGGCCAGGAGTTTCAGGCGGATGCCTTAGAATTTTTGGCCAGTGGGTCTGAGCATTTAAAAAATTACCTTCTGGAGGAAGGTAATAATACTGCATCACTGGGCAGCATCTGAGCCTGGATTGGGATTGATTAAATCTCTCACGCACACACTATGGCCAGGGGCAAACACATGAGAAACACGGAGATATACATTATTTATTTCTGCTGCACTTAGCTTAGTGGGGTCTGTGCCATTTAAAAATTAACTGCTTAGACACTGAGATGGGTAAATTGGAGTCAGTGAAGGGTTTGTTATACCGAGCATATTCCCTGTCTTCATTAAAGAAGTGATAGAAATAAAGGGTCTCAACTCACAGCAAGAAATTTGCCTAAGGTAAAGAAATTTCCTAGATGAACTAATGAGATTTGAAAGCAACACTTGAAGAATTTCTACAATCTTTTTCCCTAAAATGTTTTTAAAAATAGGACAGTCCCCCCTTTATCTGACACGGCTGCATGTCATGCAGTATCTTTGGAAACAGGGCTGTTCTGCAGCTATGGCTGGGAGTTGCCCACGTGTGGCCATAAGTCTGGGATGTGGCTGTTTCTTTCTATCCATGGAAGCTTGTACTGTGTAACCTGCCAGGACTTTGCAATCGAGCCAACAGAGCTCAATAATTATTTGTTGGACCAAATGAATAAATGTAGGAAGAAATGGGAATGTTAGTTATCTATTGCTATATATCAAAATACCCTGTATTTAGCAGTTGAAAACACAAACACTTATTGTCTCATTGTGTCTGTGGATCAGGAACTCAGGAGTGTCTTAGCCAGGTGGTTTTAGCTCAAGGTCCCTCGTGAGGTTGTAGTTAAGAGGTTGGCCAGGTTGTGGAAGCAGAGATAAACCAGGGCCTTTCTATTGTAAGAGTTTGGGAGCCAGAGGGGCAATTATCAAGGAATAGGAGTCAAGCAGTGAGGCAATGGGTGGAAATTCCAAATATAAGGGTACCTGGGATGAGGCCAGAGAAAACAGAACTATATAAGGAAGAATAAAGAGGAGTCGGAATGTCAAAGTATTTTTGATAGAATGAAGAGGAGCAGAAGGTGAACCAAGAAGCAAATGGGCAGTACAGTAGTTACCCCATTATCTGAAGGGGATATGTTTCAAGACCCCCAGTGGATGCCTCACACCACGGATAGTACTAACCCCTGTATACACTATGTTTTTCCTACACATACACACATGTGATAAAGTTTAAACTACTCTTGCACTGTACGGCCATTCTTAAGTAAAAATAAGGGTTACCTGAGCACAAGCACTCCATACCTGGACAGTCGATCTGATAACTGAGATGGCTACTAAGGGATAGCTGCTAATAGGTGGGCAGGGTGTTTGGTGTATATACACTGGACAAAGTGATGATTCACCTCCTGTGTAGGACAAAGAGGGACAGTGTGAGATTTCATCACGCTTCTCAGAATGGCATGCGATGCAGAACTTATGAATTGTTCATTTCTGAAATTTTCCCTTTAACGCTTTTGGACCCCAGCTGACCATGGGTGACTGAATCCATGGGAAGCAAAACCGTGGACAACGGAGGCGCTACTGTGCAGGATTGGGAACAGAGAGGGCAGGAATGATCCAAGAACCGAGGCTGGGAAGTCCCGGCCCGAGCACCCCGACTCGGCCCTCTGCTGCTCCATGCCTGTGCATGTGCCACCCACGTCAGAGGAAGGGGTAACATCAGAGAAGGGGAAAGAGTTTTATGAGGAAGTTTAGAAGAGGATTTTTGTACCCTGAACCCTTCCCTCTGCAGGCAGTTGCCTATTCACCCTGGGGGTGCCTGGCCCTGTTTCTACCTTGAGTTTCTATTAACACTGCCTCAGTCCAGCTCCTGACCTTGCTGGAGTCCGATATGACATCGTGCTTCTGCTCTGTCACCATAGAATTCTGAAAATATTTATTCACAACCCCCACAGATGGAAAATAAAACCAATAAACATAAGCACTATCACAGTCTTTGAAAATATGTCACCATAAGAAGTGCATAAAGACTTTCCCTTTTATTCTTTTAAAAACAAAAGAGAACATTGATAAAGTGGATTGAGCACTAGATAACATTAAGTAATCATTGTTCTCTGTGTTTTTTTTTCTTTTAGGTGTGGCAGTGATATTGTTGTTACCTAGGAAAATGTCAGTGGCGCTTAAAGTTCCAGAGCCCAAAACTATATGTGATGCTCTTTCACTAGATGATTTCTATTTTTGAATGGCGTTAATCTGCAAATTCTTTCTCATATTGCTGACCCCTTGTGCCTGACAGCCTCCTACCTGGCACAGCTTTCGTTCTGACCCACTCTCCTGGCCCGGCCTCACCCTCTGGATCCATAGCTGTGGCTGACCTCACTTCTGACGTGGGCACATGCTATTGACTAATAGCCTTGCTTCACTCCTCACACCTGAAGTTGGGCATCATATTTCTGGCTCCGATATTTTGCTCCTTCCTCAACTATAATGTGAGCTCTCCATCTGGCCATATAAATGAGTTTCCTAACACACATCTCTGGACTTTACATCTTAGTTCAGAGTGTGTGTGCTTGCGTGAGGGTTGTGTTCTTCCTGGATTTGTCATGAATAGGAGATGAGATCGTCACATTGGTGACCATGTCGCCTTCTCTGAAATCCATCTGAAGCACAGCAGCTCTTCTTTCACACACAAAGTCCTCCACATCCCTCCTGGAACCACACACTAGGTTTTTTAACTTTCTGCAGGATGCTTCCTATACTTAACTTATTGGTCGAGCGGAAATGACTGACATGCACTGAGTCCAATGAATGATCCGTTATCCTGGCTCGGAAGATCAACCTCACTCACAGCTCTTCAGCAACTCACCAGTCATATTAACCTAGATAACCACTTCTCTGTTCTGCCTTGTACATTATCAAATTACGCCATACCACAACTGCTACCAAATGTTAGCGACTGACAGAGAGTGTCTGCCTTATGGAGTACCTGGCTTAGGAAACTTTTGATCCTCGCAGCTCTTGAACTTCAGCTTCCAAATTCTAACAGAAGTTCATAGAAGGAGTAATCTAAATCAAATACAGCAAGAATAGTAAATTAAATAGAAAATTATCTAAATAGAAAACTATTAAATAGAGAACTCAGAAAACACTGGAGCATTTTGGAGTAAGCAGTGATATTTTTAGGAGTTGCTATAATCTGTGTTGGCAACTTGCATTGGTTCTTCACGCAGACAGAGAGAATTTCAGGCAGCCCCTGTGTGTACGCTGAATTCCATGCTCACCTGTTCCTTATATTCTGGGCCCCCGTGTCAGAGAACACTGCTTCTTGGAGTAGCAAAAACTGAAACCCCAGCATAGAGGAAAACTTTCATCCATTTTTAGGAACCCAGGAAATGGCTTATATTTATTTGGCCCTAATTGAATTTAATTCCAAATATTTACCAAGTTTATTTGGTCTATAACTCATTTTACTAGATGCTGGAATGCTAGGAGGAATTTATAAAAAGAAAAAAAAAGTAAGAAATAGTCTCAATTCTCAAGGTGCTTTCAGCTTAATAAAAATTTACATGTATACTCATCGTATAACACAGAAAAGTTAGAGCTCTGAGAGAGTCCAAAAATGCTCAAAAAGGGGTTCAAAGAGAGGAGGCCTTTGGGCAGTGGGGCAGCAGGGGGTGGGGTGAGCTTGCATGTCACGCAGGCCTGCCACGAAAAACGTGCTGTTCATGGTGCAGTAAGAGGGGGAAGGGTGTTCTCTAGGCCAGGGGTTGGCAAACTTTTTAATGTAAAGGGCCAGATAATAAATATTTTAATGTTTGCAGTTGATATCCTGTCTCTGTTGCATGTTCTTACCCTCTACCTTTTAAACATCGTAAAAGCCATTCTTAGCTTATGGGCTGTACGAGATCAGGCTGCAGATGAAATGCCACAGGGCATTGCGTGCCAACCCCTGTTGTAGGCACAGGAGCAAAGATGTGTGTGTGGGAAACTGCAGTGTGCTTCCTTTGGCTGCAGGGTATGAGGGACAGCGTGGGACATAGGATTGGAAAGTTAAAGAGGTAAGTAGCACACAGAGTCTTAGATGCCAATATAAGCTCATTGGACAGCAGAGAAAAGCTGAAGGTTTCCAAGCAGGGAAAATGATATGACAGAGCCTCGATTTAGAAGATTAATTTGATGAGAGGATGGAGGATGGAATAGTGGAGGGAGATAGGGCATGTTCACAGGGGCAAACACACGAGGTCTGAAGTAGGGCAATAGTTATAGAGATTGAAAGTGGGGCCAGACAGGAGGGACCAGGTGCCATTTCAGGAAGGAAAGAAATAAGCACATTGTTATGAAAAGTACATGGACATACATTAAGCATGGGATTATGAATGCAAGGCTTGGTGGAACAAAATGGACCATGAATACAGCTATTAGTAACATAAGATTTCACAATGTTACCATCAAGGTTCACTCCACAAACTGAAATTTTGATTCTCGGGCTGCAGCAAAGATGTTTCCCGTCGAACTGACACCTGGCCTGGCGAGCGTCTCCTATCTGCTGGCCAGCTGAGGATTTATTAAGGACTGTTTGTCGTTGAAGAGGGCCATGTCTCAGGAGAGAAGCAGACTAAAGCCAGGTATGAAAGTGAGTTTGAAAGAGAAAGAGAAACCCGAGTGCCTTTCTGAAATAGGAATAAGAGAACAACTGAAGAGACATTATTAGAATTAACTCACAAAGCTAACAAATGTAAGTTGCTTTTGAGAACTGTGCGGAATAAATAAAAATAGAGACCTCACCAGGTGTGATATCGCCAAAGGACAATCTAGCAATCCCAATTTTTCTTAAAGTCGTTAAAGAGTTGTCTCCTCTGGAAGGGATAGAAAGTGTTTGCCAGTGCTGTTCTATCGTCCCTTACAAAAAAGGCCATGGACACTCTTTCGTGTATGTCCAAACGTGGTCTCGAATCACACAGCTCCCTAAGCAGAAATCTCTCCGGCAAGAGAACAAAGATCTTCGAAGAAATAGTGCGTGTGTGTTGGGGGTTGGGGTTGGTGGGGAGTGGAGGGAGAGCCCTAAAGCTATGTATGTAATAGTGAAATGTAACGGTGAAAATAGCTGTATTGAAAAGATAAACAGAAACTAGTAAGTGCTTCAAAGAGTTTCGTGAGACCTTGTCCTCAAACCCAGAAATCATCGAGTCTTCAGAGGCACAGACCGGAGCAGTTTCCTAGAAGCTTGTGAGTGGTTATTGGCTGTTGCGATCACAACCTGTAAATACCGGGAAGTTATTTGCTTCATGAGCTTCTTGCGCAGAGGACTTTAAAAACGCTCTTACACAGACGAAGCATCAGCCTCCCCTTCCACATGCGCTAAGTAGTTTCTGAATTTCATTTAGTGAAAATGGCTTCCTTTCATTTATCAAGAATTAGTACCATAATTTTAAATGATTGCTAATGCTTGCTAGATATCCCCAAATGGCCAACTTAAAAAACAAACAAACATGCTTTCCCTGTCATATGCAGCTTATCAATTTGAAGCAACAGGACAGACTCATTCCAAATGCAGACACTCAGTGATGAGTTTTTCAAGAATGATGGCTTTTTAAAGAAGTAACACCACCTATTGTAAATTATGGGTAATGATTGATGGGGGAGAATTTGTGCTTACAGCCCAAAGGGTAAAATTCTCCAGAATCTTCCTAATTTCAGTTACCCCTTTCAAAGAAATTCATCGCAAAATAGTACACTCATTATTTCCTTATTCAATGCACTTAGCCACCAATTATGTGAAAATGCATTATAAAAATAATTGTTTTTCATCCTCATTAACCAACTATGAGGAAAAAAATGATGGGAAAAAATCATTCAACATTTTATTAATTCTACAACAGTATTTCTAATGAATCCTCTGATCAAATTGTGTGTAGAAAAGCATTTTCCTCCTCATTTTCTAGTGAATTAGGCAGCAGTTGAACAAAAAGATAGATACTCCCGTTATGAACACATCACAGCGCTCCCCAGGGACGGTGGGGACGGTTCAGTATCCAGGGGAAATTACATCTTGCCTTCCCACTGCTCCTTCTCACAGGCTTTGTGGAAGGTTTAATTGAACCTGGCACACCCTCCTAGATTTTCTACACAAAATTCATTATTCATTCCTTTTTGAGTAATTGTAAGGAAGCTAAGCATCCTGAGATTATGTGTGCCATAAAGCTTGGAAGAAAAGGGAAGTGCTCTCAGAGATCTGCATGAACCCACAGGGAGCGAGCCGGCTGGGGAACAAAGGCAGCGCACCTGGGCTTCAGTCCAGGCCTTCCCTCTGGTGGGTGCTGGAGGGGTCTGACTCCCCACCCTCACGCCCCATCTGCTGCTCCAGCTGAGCCCCACTCACTTCCTGAAAGAAACGTTTATCAGGTGCCACCTGACTGACTCTCACTCCAGTTCACACTATGCACCTTCATCCAGTTCAGGGCCGTAAGTCGTGGATGGGTTTCTGTCTGGAGGGTCTGTTTATCCTTATCAATAGTTTCGGACTGAAAACATGGAGTTCTACTCAGTCTGAAGGGATCAGCATTTTGGTCTGAGAAGCAACTCTGCTACCTATTAAATTCCCCGGAGGTAAAGCGTATCTATGCGAATCAATAAAATTAAGTTGTTATCTGCCATGTGTAAGACACAGAGGCCACAAGCCAGTCAGGAGAAGCTGCTAAATGGTCCATCCCAGTGCAGGGCTGGGAGGAGGATTTCCCACAGAGGGGTCAACAGAAGCCGCGTGGAGATGGTAGCAAATGACTTGGAGCAGACAGAGAGGTAATCTCTGGCAGGTGGGATGGTGAGGACAGGTTCACAGCTGGCAACCCGAGAAGTGTTTTGGGAAGACTCACCACCCGGTCAGCAGTGGTTCTCAAACTCAAAATCGCCTGGAGGGCTTGTAAGAACACGAGCTGCTGGGTTCCACACCTCCCACCCTTCCTGATGGAACAGGTCTAGGGCACATTGAGGAGCTGTGATTCTCACAATTTCCCTGGTGATGCAGATGCTGGTGGTCCAGGGATCCTACCTACTCCGGCCCCGTAGGCAAGACTTTCTAGGGAAAGATGTGGCTGAGCAGGTGAACGGAGCCTCAGTATGAAGGGCTCTGAAAGTCAGGTTGAGGGGGTTGATTTTATGGTTTATGCCATGAAGACTGCTGAAAAGTTTTGGAAGAAGCTGGGATGTATTTGGGAAATCAAAGAGGTGTTTTTTGAAGGGGAACTCTGGCCACTGTGCTGAGAATAACTTGGAAAAGAAAAGGATTCACCATGGCAGGTTCGTGTCATGGTTTTAGGACCTTAATGTGGATGTGGAAGAGGGAAAAGCAACAGAGAAGAGATGGTGCCAAAATCCAGTCATTCATTCTCCTTTACACAAAGCTAAATTTCAACATACATTTGCAGAATTGACAAAACAATTTACTAGTGAAGCCTTTAAGCTAGTGGCTATTGAATTCTATGGGAAGAGGCTCACTGGAAAAGCTCATTCAAAATGCAAATATCTCCTTGTTATATACTCATAAAAATTGAAAGGGACTCTAACAGATATTTGCACACTCATGTTCATAGCTGCATTAGCCACAGTAGCCAAAAGATACAAATAACCCAAATGTCTATTGATGAATGAAGGGATAATCAAAATGTGGTATACACATACAATGGAATATTACTCGGCCTTGACAAGGAATGGAGCTTTGACACGTGCTGCAACGTGGTTGGACCTGGAAAGCACTTTGCTCGGTGAAATAAGCAGGACACAAAAGGACAAGCGTTGCATGAGTCCACTTATGTGAGGTACCCAGAACAGTCAAATTCACAGAGACAGGAAGCAGAATAGAGGTTACCAGAGGCTGAGAAATGAGGGGAAAGGGGATTATTACTTCGTGGACATGAAACTTCAGCTTGAGATGATGAAAAGTTCTGCATATGGGTGGTGATGGTTTCACATCCATATGAATGTATTTAATGCCCCTGAGCTGCACACTTAAAAATTGTGAAAGAGTAAATTTTGTTGTGTGTGTGCGTGTGCGCACACACTCATGCGGCACACGCACACATCAAATGCCTGAGGCGGCCCCCCAACTAGAGACTGTGATTCAGCTGATCTTGCGGGGGCCCCAAGTCTGCACTTCAACATCCAGCTCATCCCGCTGAGGGGGTCCCAAACCAGGCATTGGATGAAAACAGCCTCTCAGCTCTAGTGGAAAATAGCTCCTCTGAAGCAAAGTGCTTTGTGAGTAAGGGGACAGGGTTTTGCTTAATGGGAGAGTTTTCCAGGTACCACATAGACCAGAAGGTTATTTTTCCTGCCTGAGACCATAGATGTCCAAAACATTTTTCTGACCACAAGAAACCCAAACAGGAGTTCTCATCCAGGGCTCTGCTCCCTGTTTGAAGGCAGCCACATGGGAGAGAAACCCCTTCTGCCATTCTTACATTGTACGTTTTCTGTAATAACTAGAAGCAGAAATAGAAAGAGCAGCATAAACACAGATGATGAACTTCGTGTAGTTGAATCAGGATGCCTGCGTTTTATGGCTTGAACTTTGTACAATTATTGACCGGCTGAGAGCTCTCTACAATAGGTAGTAATTAATGTGAGGCAGGAAACAGTCCAGCAGGAAACAGAACGGAATAGAAGCGGATAATGAGTGTTAGGGGCTCGGAAGCAGGATAACAAATGTGAACTGGGATCTGCATTAAGACGTAAATGGAGTTACTACCTCAGCTGCTCTCTGATGATTTAAACCTGGAGGCCACAGAGGTGATTCCTTCCCAGCCTGCACTTGTGCATTGCAGCGTTCTAGTATAAGGTAGATTTACTTCTATGAGTCTCTTTAGGAACTGAGAATTACAGAATTAAATATATGTGACTCTCCATTCTCTCCAAACAGTAATGTAGAGAGAATGACTCCAAGTTCTGATAAAACCAGAGAAGCAGAAATAAATATAAAAAGATACTTAGTAACAGACTATAGAAATGATCCCCCAAAGCAGAGTACAGCAGGGGGAATAGAGTCAATAGTGTTGCAATAACTATGTATGGTGTCAGGTGGGTACCAGCCTTATCGGGGGGGCCTCGTGGTAAGTTATATAAATGTCGAACCGCTATGCTGTACACCTGAAACTAATATAAAATTGCATGTGAACTATAATTAAAAAAATAAAAAAATCTAATATATTTAGTATGCAAATTGTCTGGAAATAAAACAAGGGGTTTTTAAAACTGAGAATGTGGTATAGGGGTGGTATGATAATTAATTTTATGTGTCAACTTGGCTACCTCACAGAGTGCCCAGATATTTGGACAAGCATTATTCTAGGTGTTTCTGTGGGGGTGTTTTAGAGGACATTAACGTTGAAATCAGTGGACCTTGAATAAAGCAGATCGCAGTTCATAACTGGGTGGGCCTCATCTCATCAGGTAAAAGCCTGGATAGAACAAAAAGATGGGCCTCCCTTGAGCAAGAGGGAATTCTCCACAGATTGCATTGGACTTCATCTGGAACGCCAGCCCTGCCTGGTTCTGCAGCAGCCGGCCAGCCTGTGGGCTGGGGCGGCGGTGCTGGCTCTCCTGGGCCTCCAGTCTGCCGGCCCACCCTGCAGACATTGCAGTTGTTAGCCTCCAAGATCATGGGAGCTAATTTCTTATAATAAATCTCCCTTTACACATATGGGGGTGGGCCAAAGAAGGTTTATAATAATTAATAAATAATAATGCAAGAATAAACTGTGTTTCACACACACAACGGTGAACCTACTTTTGCCCACCCCTGTGAGTGTGTGTGTGTGTGTATGAGACCATCACTCCGCCCCATACCACATTCTCAGTTCTAATATTCCACACATGTACAATTGGTCTGTTTCTCCGGAGAGTCCTGACTAAACGCAGGTGGTAGATGAGATCTGTAAGTGTTTCTAGCATGTTGGAAGAAGTAAAATGCATGATTGTAGTGGTTTTTAAAGAGCCACAGATTCTTTCACATTCTTCCCATCAACAGGTCAGGGACATGTCCCCACCCCTGGAAACATTTCTAAGGTGTTCTAACAGTTTAAACTCGGCAAGTTCCTTCAGTATTTTCAGCTCAATTGGTCACAAAACAAGGAAAAGCAGCACAACAAACTCCCCACGGGGCTGGCATAGATTCATCTGGAATCTTGAATGGGGAAATTTGGATTATTTTAAAATGTTATTGAACTTGTCTCTTGCTTAGTTAAAATTGTTTGTATGAAAACAACTGCAGTAGATTAGTAAGCAAAATAATCCAGGCTACACAAAAATCTCTTTTGTTTTTTCTTAATTCTGTTTGATACTGTGAACCAAACTAGCCTTTCTTCCTGCCTGCTCTACACAGAAATAACTTGGTTGTGGGACTTCCACCCCCTTGAGATCTCAGTAGGCTGAAATTCTGTTTCATGTCTTACTCCCATGATTTCCAGAGGCAGAGAGGTACTAAAAGAAAGCGGGAAAAAGTTGGATTTTGAGAACAAAATCACATTAATCCCTATAACATATATACTCTACATTGTGAAAGGAATTTTTTTCAAATTGAAAGAGAGCAGAAACAGTGGTTTTCTTCAATAAACTTGTCATAGTAATAATAACAGTAATATACACACTCTAAGTCTTATATAGATGAATAACTTATTTTAACAAACCCGTTGGAACTCATGAACTTACTGGAACTAACAACTCTTTACAACTCCTGCATGGCTCACCTTATCTTTATAGCACTCCCCGCCTCTCTCCTCCCCTCCTTCGGAGCTCAGCTCCCACCCTCAGCTCAGGCTCTGACAGTTGCTCATCCAGCCACCTGCATGGCCAGGAAGTGTGGCAACCGGCTTCGCCCCAATTTCTGGTGGGCTTGTGTTAGCTGCGTCCAGTGTCTTGGGACATGCTGAGTATCAGGTAACCTCGAGCCAACTCCCTAACCTTTTCCCCTTTGGGACTTGGCCCGATGAGTTACCTGATAGCTTGATCTCTCCCTAGGACCACAACACTTACCTCAATGTCACCTGCCTTGATGGGGCTTGGAGTCCCCATCTGTCTCTTGCCAGTAGGTCACTTTTTAGTTACCTATTGCTGCATAAATCAGACAAGTTCAGGTGCATTCGGGGTGGTATGGCCTTAGACCTATTGCTGCATAATCAACTTCCTCCAAATGCAGTGGTTTCGAATAACTGGTTTCTTCCTGGTGCCCCAGTGACCCCCCACTCTCTCTCTCTCCACCTAGGCTCACCGTTCATGGCCTAGACTCATTCGTGGAGACTTCGGAGTGGGTGGAGTTCTCACACAATGTACCTATGGCTTTCCTCAGAGAGAATGTTCCAAGAGACAGAACTTGGAAGCTGCTAACACCAAGGCTCACAAACAGACCCAGCACTTCTGGCAAATCCTACTGGCAAAAGCAGACATAGAGTCTGATGAGATTCGAGAGCAGAGGTCATAGATAGACTCCACTGCTCAGTGGCAACATTGTCAAGGAGTTGGGGGATATCTCTACTCTACCATGCCCCCTTCCCCTGGAGTCCCTATGGCTTCAACCACGGGTGAGCATCCCGCTGTGGCTGGCTGGCATGTTAGGAGCCACTTGACACAGCTGTGCTTGACTCCGTCTGTGTCTGAGCTTCATCCAACAGATTGTGCGCCAGGACTAATGATGGCCTCAGCCTTTCTCGGGAGCTGCTGCCCACTTGGGCACAGTGCTGGGGCTGCCCACGTGACCTTGGTGGGAGCAGCCACCGTACCTGCTCAGCGTCCCTAGTCCCACACAGCTCTTGCCTCGCTCTCTGTGACAAAGCCTGCTCCATAATTACAAGATCCTCTGTGTCTGAGTTTCAAGGGAACCATTTCCTTAAAATACATCACTTCTTCCCCCACCAGTGCCGCTGCTGTTTGGCTTGTGATTCATGAGGACTTAATAGTCCAACCAGGTGCGTGTCGGGTTACAGAAGCCCAGTTGTCTCTGTGTACACATGCGTGAGATGGCTGTGCAGGGGATTACTGGGGTGTTAGCAGAAAAAAGAGCTAAGGGAGATCAATGGTCACAAAATGCTAATATTTGTCTAGTGTTTTACAATTTATGAACAAGTTCTATATACCTCACCTCATGCAGTTCTTGTGGTTCTCATAGTTGATATTATAAAACCTGCTTTGGAGAAGGTAATAGTAACAATAAGAAAACAGTGGTAGGTGATTGACATGCGTGGTCTCCTTTACATTCACGAGCATTATTCGTTTATTCATATTCATTCACTTATTCCACAAATATTTATTGAATGTTGGTGCTGGAGATAAAATGGTGAGAGAAAAGAGATGTGTTTGTTCTCAGGGAGCAGACAGCCTATTATAGGAGACTGATGTTAATTAAATAATCTCACAAATCAGTATAAATTTAGAACTGTGACCAGTGCCCTGAAGGTAAGGTACATGGTGTCACGACAGGGACTTTGGCCTCGTCACTGAGGACGTGACCACTGACCTGATGCCTGCAGAAAGGGTAGGAGGCGGGGAAAGCCAGGGACTGTTCCAGGTGAGGAGAATAGCTGAAGTAGGCTCAAAAGCCTGCTGGTAGGAGGGGTGTGGGTCCTTCCAAGAATTGAAAGTAGGCCGGTGTGCGTGAAGGACAAACCCTAGGGGGGTCAAATTAACACTAATCTTATTTTACAGATAAGGAAATTAAGGCCTGGTGACTGGTCTTCATTTGTCTATTAATAGGGCCAGGAAGTGGCAAAGCCAGACCTTCACATTATCTGGAAAGCCAAAACTTGAAGAGCCCTTCTCATCCCTCACTTTCTGTTCCTCCCTGTGTGGCTTGCTATTGCAGACAAGAGGATAAAAATGCAGTAGAGGTGGGGGGCGGGGGGGGCGGGGGTAGAATCTATTCCCCAGGCAAGGAGCAGAAAATCCTGGAGAAATTGCAGAAAACATGAGCTGAGAAATTTTTTTTTACTTTCTTTTAAAACAATTTTAAGTTAAATTTTCAGGGGTGACGGTGGTTAATAACATCATTCAGGCTTCACGTGCGCAGCTCTGTAACATGTCATCTGTACACTGCATTGTGTTCACCCCCAAGTCACGTCTCTTTCTGTCACCACGTCTCGCAGCCTTTCAAGGCTGGGCAGGTTTACTCTGGATTCGGGCAGATGGAAGAAAATTCTCGGAGCTGTGGGAATGCCTGGCATGCCTTTATTTAAGGGTGGGTGAGTCACACACGCACCACCAGCAGGAAGTCCCAGCGGCGCATACACTAAATGCACACAAAGCCCGCAGGATGCCCAGGCATTGTACAACAAAGCATGATTCTTTGCCTGTGGGCCCATTCTCAAGGTTACGGGAATGCTGCTAACCAGGCCTGGCAAGGGAGCCTCACCGACTCTGCTGCCCTACACACCATGTTTGATCCCCTTTACCCTCCTCTGCCTCCCCCACCCCCGTTCCCTCTGGTACCCACCGTACTGTTGTCTGTGTCTGTCAGTTTTTGTTTGTCTGTTTGTTCCTTTCTTGCTTTGGGGATCATATTGCACATATGAATGAAGTCGTATGGTTCTTGACTTCGCTGAGCATGATATTGTCAGGAGGTATCCCTGTTTTGCAAATGGCAGCATTTCATCTTTTCTTATGGCTCAGCAGTGTTCCATTGTGTGTATGTGCCTCGTCTTCTTTACCCAATCATGTATCAGAGGATGCTTTTGTTGTCTCCGTGTCTTGGCCGCCGTGAATAATGCTGCAATGAACACAGGGGTGCATATGCCTTTACAAATAAATGAACGGGACTATATCAAACCAAACAGCTCTGCACACGAAAGAAACTGCCAACAACAACAAAAAAGACAACCAGCCAAATGGGAAGATGTTTGCAAAGAACACCCCAGATAAGGCGTTAATATCCAAAATATATAAAAACTCATGCAACTCAACAATAACAACAAAAACAAACCACCCAATTAAAAAATGGGTACTGGACCTGAGTAGACACATTTCCCAAACAGACATACAAATGGCCAAGAGATATATGAAAAGATACTCGACTTCACTAGCTATTAGGGAAATGCAAGTCAAAACTATAATGAGACACCACCTCCCCACACCTGTTAGAATGCCTATTATCAATGAGACAGGTAATAATAACGAGTGTTGGAGAGGCTGTGGAGAAAAAGGACTGCTCATTTGTTGATGTTGGAAATGTAAACTGGTACAGCCACTAGGAAAAACAGTATGGAGGTTCCTTTAAAAAGTTAAGACTAGAACTGCCTTATGGCCTAGCAATCCCTCTTCGTGGTTGAAAGGACCAGGCCAGTTCCCTACCCCCCAGACTGCTAATGACCCTGTCAGGCCACATTCCAACCCTCTGGACTGCCTATGACTCAGTTGTCCCAACTCGCTTAGTAGCCTGCGGCTTCACTGAAACTCTCTCCCACCGCGCACGCAACAGACGCCTGGCGCCAGCCAAGATAGCCGGTGGCCAGACTGACCCTCCTGTACCTGGGAACAGGCCGGCCCTTTACCTGACCTGTTGTCCCAGCTCACAGCCTGGAACCCTGAGGCACCTGCCTGAAAGAACAAGAGACTAACCCCTCCCCTACCCCCTCACAAACCCCAGGCTTTTTCTTTTAAAAAACCTCACTGCTGCCTCTCTGCCTTGTGCTGAAGTGGACCCCAACTCAGCCGCCTCTCGGCCCAGAATCAAACAAAGGCACTTGGACCAGATCACCCGGTTCCCCCTGCCTCTGTTTCTCACGCATTTCTAACACAGGTGTCCACCTGAGCTGAGCGTTTTAAGTAAGGGAGCTGAGCTCCTGTGGAGCTTGGAGATGTAACTTACACAGAGCAGTAAAAGCAAAACAAACAAACAAACAAAGAACTGTGGGGCTTGGGGCTTGTAGTGTGACGAGGATTCCACATAAGCGACCATCGTAGGTCAACCCAATCATAATGGAAGATAATGCTAGTGACTGAGCAGAATACCCTATCACTTTTCTTTTCTAGCCATCTTTAGAAATAGGATTAACGCTCCTCTGAATAAAGCGGCTTCTCTTTCATTCTCTGAGGAAGACAGGGCTGAAAGAACTCAACCTCTCGAATTCCTAATGATTAATAAAACGGTAGGTCTTCTAAGTGTGTGCTGAAATACAGAGTTGGTTAAAGCAAGACCTGTTAGGTCAACAGAGAGACTGACCTGTTCTCTAGGTAATCAGGGATTTAGGAGGAATTAACAAGAGGAAAAAAGCTCTTGAAACAATGCTGGTTAAATAGCAAACCTGCAGACTCTATCCCCGTCCTACTGAATCAGGCACAGGGAAATTAAATTTTTAACCTATTTCCTAGGGGCTAGTAAAGGATCTACACAGTGAATGAGTTAAGAATCAAAAAAAGATGCCTGATCTCAACTTTATGAGACATCACAAGTGAAAACTACCCAACTGAGCTCCATCTACAAAACTGATACAGATTATAACAAAGTGTTGTTTTAATCTAAGTTTTGATGTGGTTTGTTACCATAGCTGTAGATAACTGAAACACAATCTCAAAGTCCAAAAAAGAGTGTTCGATTGGCAAGCGGTTCGCTTAGATCTTTGAGGACCCTGCTGCCTTTCAGATGTGGCTCCAGCATTTTCAATACCCATGAAAAAGAAAACAGTGTGAAGAATAATGCAGGAAAAATCTTTATGGGCCAGGCCTGGAAATGGGGTATATCACTTCTGCATTTTGGGGGCCCATAACTCATTCACGTGGCTACACCTAACAGAGAAGGCTTGGAAATGTGGTCAGTGAGGAAGGGGAATGGCTTTAGTGGATAACTACTCAGTCTTTGTCTCATAAACTGGTGTACTTCCTAAGTCTCTTTCTCTTTGGGTGTGTGGGTAGAAATAACTAAACTAGACAAATATCAATATATTAGTCTCCTCTGGTTCCTATAGTTGTTTTACATTGTATTTCCTCTCCCTTTTTCTGCTCCTCACCAAAACGATATCCGGGTGTTTGGGGCTGGGGAGTGGGCTGGGGGATGGGTAACCTTTTGGCTCAGGAATGAGGAGGTCTCAGATCTGCACATGTGGGTTCCAGTGAGGATTCCTGCTTCACATCTAGATCCCCCGTGTAGAGTCTGCTCCACCTGGGCATTTATGACTGTTAACGCTCTCAACTTCAGAGCTGAACTTGATGGTTTAACCTGTCTCTGCTCTGGCAGCCTCTTGAACGAAGCCGCAGTCCCTGACAGTTCAGTGGCTCTTGAGGACTTCCACATGCCCTCAGGAGGGACACAGCAAAACTTCTGCCAGCCCCCAGCCCCCAGAGCCTCATGCTTCTTACAGGCTTCGGAGAATATGGAGCCTTTTGGCTTAGGTCCGTGAGTTTAGACGTGAGCTACAAAAACAGTGGAAGCCCAGCATGGCCTACGAGGAAACTGAAAAGAAGTGGAAAGATGATCCATGGAACCTCGCTGCTTCTCCTCTGCCCAGCCAGCATGGCTGAGTCCCAAGAGACAATGCCTCCTTCTCTGTGGGTCTTATCCTATTACTTGGCACCTCAGTATAACAGCGTTCTATTATACTTTCATAACATTTATACAATCAGAACACTTTATATTTGTATTGAGATGGGGCTTTAAGTTTTTTGAAATCCCTAACAAAGCACAGAAGACAGACTTAGAGAGAAGTATAAGTGTAATTAACCCGAATAACTTGAAAATGATACCTAACAATCAAAAGGGGGGAACGAAGGTAACAGAAGTAGGTTACATTTCTCAGCTCTCATTGAGGCAAGATGACAGTATCTTCCAAAACAGATAAATTAAGAACTATAAGTATCTGTATCTAATTCAGTTGTAATGTACCAGGATGACAAAAACAACAAAAGCAACTACCACACACTCTGGGGACTGGGAACTGGAATTCCTCTGCATGGTTTAAATTTGAAAGCTCACATGCAGACAATAATAAAAAAGCCACTGCTACTGAATTTCAAAGTAAAACAAAACAGGCACCCTCATCAGTAAGGAAATGCTTAAATAAGATGTAATATATTCATTAAATTGAATATGCATCTTAGAGGTAAAACGAATGATGTGTATAGATTGTGACAAGGAAGGATACCCAGGATATCCTTGTTAGGTGAAATGAGTTACAGAACAATGTGGCTAGCATGCCGATTTGTGTAAAAATTACACATGCTCACGAATATCATTATGCCTCCTGTGTGTAAATACACACTTCAGTATAGAAGGAAACAAGTCCGTAAGGGCACACAGCAGACAATTGGGAGTGCAGAGAATGGAAAACTTTTATCTTTTATATTTCACACTTCCCTATTTTGTTTTTACTTTAAAAAAAGGAACACATATGTCTTGGTTATAATTGTAAAATGTGAGTTTGCATTATGGCACGGCCTTACAAACTGTGTCCTACAGAGAAGTCATGCAGCCTCCTCGCACCTCGATTTCCCCAGCTCTACCCAGAAGTGCCGCCCACTGCACCGTGGTGCGTGCGGATGAAAGGCACACAGGTACTCCAGCGGCTTGCGGGGATGCCGTACAAATGGCGCTCTTCCCGAGTGAGGGCAGGCAATCTGGGTGACTCAGGAAGCGAGGTGAGCTGGAGGGTGGGAAGTGGGGGGCGGAGGGTGGAGGGATGACTCAGAGACAGTGTTTAAAAACAGCCCTCAGAGGCATGTGTGCGCAGCGTCTCCAGCTCTGAGATAACAGCCCTTCCCTTTCCTACAATTTTCTTCCCACTCCCACCCCCATCCTTTCTTTCCTAGACTCCTCTTACTGTTTATTTTAATCCAACTTTATCTGTATAAAATGTTCCAAGATAGGAATAGCCTCTTTTTTTATGCTCTTCTAAGTCATCACACTGGTTAATGGCAAGTGGCTGATCTATTAAACTCCTGAATAGTACAGACTTTATTTTGTAATTTTCTCTCTAGTGCCTACCACCATGCCTGACTCACGGAAGTTTCTCAATAACGTATCTCACCAATCTGGTGTTGAAGAAAGGAGAGGCACCCGAGTAGATGCCGCCCTTCCCACACAACCTATCCGTCTCAGCGTTCTCCTTCTTGGAGATGCAGTGAGGGAAGAGGCAGGGCAGACAGAGGCGCCGGGGGACTCCTGGGGGCTCTCACACTTGTCAGCTGGGACTCTTGGACCACCTGTTCTACCGTTGCTAGAGAAGTAGGGGCAAGGGAAGGACTCGAGCTCCTGGCTTGGAAATCCAGGGTCCTTCAGAGGAACTGCAGAACAAATTCCCGCTCTCTCTAAATTCTCTTCCCTACAGATGACTCTGGAATCGCTTGGTTTGGCTTTGTTGACATGGCAATAATTATAGTCATTTTCATTAATTGCTCCCTATTTGTGCCTAATTGCCATGGAGCACAATAAAAATTATGCACATCATTCAATGTGCCACATTAACTTCAGATTCTATTTCATTATGACACTAGATTTGGTTCAGTTTTACACATTATTGCTCACATGACTTGGTTATATAATCATTTTTTTAATAGGAAAAAAACCCTATTCAATAAGCCAAATCAATGAAACCAGTAAGAGAGCCCCCTGAGCAGTTGGGACCAAGAATAGGAAGATTGCCATCTTTCCTTTCCTTGCGACCTCTCTTCATTCTTTTCCCTTCCTCTCGACCGCATTTTTCTGCTTTGCTATGCACATAGCAGAGGCTCCTTTTCACAGGGGTTGTTGAGGTGATGGGACCTCCGTTCACGTAACTAGCTTAGACTGATGGCTCTCTTTGGAGTCCAATTGCAAATTTCCAGGAGAAATAATAATGGTAACCTAGCTCGATTCACTATCTGTGGTGCAGTCAATGACGGCCAGTGGATGGGGTGAGGTAGGTCGAGAAGAGCTTCAGGGGCTCCCAACCTGCAGTGGGGTGGAGTGGGGAGATTGGGGATGGAGGAGAGCTCGGCGGCTTTAGGCCTTTCTGTAAATTGGGGTGTGGGTGATAGTAGAACCTGACTCTTTGGGTGTTGGTGAGTGTTGCAAGAGGCAATGTTCACAGAGTACTTTGCACATTCCTGGCACTTAGAAAGCACTGGATATACTTTTACTATTATTGTTATTATATATTTGGATCCTTAAACCAGTTATTTTGAGGTTTGGGGGAAGACATAATTTGAAAATCCATAAACTCCACCCATACTTTTATACAAACAATCCAAGAATCTCAGAGGAAAAAAAATCTGTATTTATTTTTCTCGAAAATTCTGAATAGCCGCTTAGACATTACAAATTTAGATCCAATTTGAAAATGGGGCATGTAATATTTTACTGATCCACAAGGGGGCAGGCTTCCCAAACATAAATAGTTCCTACAGAGGCATTGCTTGGTGAAAAACAGCGATTCCAACCTCTGGTGACTGTTAGTTTTCATAAAAGCAATAGTCCTATTACCTTCAAGAATACAGTAAATATGTTTAAAGACCAGGCACAATTCCTGGCTGTGTGAACAAAGTGGCTTCTTGTCACCTGTCAGGTCTAGTGGGCTACAAGTTTGGTAAATAAAAGACATTACCAGCGTCCCCAATCACTGTGATCCTTGCCTTTGCTTCTGGCCCTCTGCTCCCTTTCTCCCTGTGTCTTCCTCCTTCTTCTCTGTCATCCTCTCCTGTATAAAAAATCTTCAGGACTAGTAACTGTGATTACATTTAAAAGAAATAAAAACCCAGTAATTTGAGTTCATTGAAAACACAATCAAGAGTGTGACAATTACTAAAAATGAAATTTGGGTTTTCAGAGGCTTTTCCAGGATTCAAGTGAAGGGAGTGGAGTGTCAGTGGTTTAAAGCAAATGCTTTGGGGGCAGATATGTGTGGGTTGTATACACATTGCTGTTTCCAGGGCCAGTGACAAGCTCTGTAAGTTTGGACAAGTTACTAAGCTTCCTTCTCCTCACCTGTAAAATGGGGTTAATAGAACCTATCTTAGGGTTTCACAAGGATTTAAAGGATAATGCATGCAGAGTGCATAGTGTTTGTCACATAAAACGTTCCAGAGTAGTTACTATTACAATGGAAGCTTTATCACAGTGACATCATTAATAAACTACTATGGTGCTATGATACTATGTTAATTTATTATTATATTGTTATAATGGCCCCATTTTATCCCACACATCCGACCATTCTGGATAGTTGCCTTTATGCCTGAGCTGGAGAAAGAAGACACATTTTGAATGGAACCCCCACAGGGGACAGTGGACGCAGAGGAAAGTGGATGACGGCAGTTCTGGGAATCATCATCTGAAAATTAGTTGAAAGAGATGGGTCTACTTGAACTTGACAGCATAAGATGTATGGGGAACATAAGAACAGTCTTCAAATACATGAACGCTGGAGGAAATCCTGGGAGGCCTGGGCAAGAGCCTAATCTTCCAGAACAAGTGGGTTTTGCATTTGTTTCTGTTTGCTGCCCAAGAAAAATGACCACCCCGCTTCAATTTATGTTTATTTCTCAGCTTAGGCGTTCTTGGAATCAGTGTGACGATAGACACATAGTAATAAATTTGCAGGGGACACTTTTTTTCCCAGAGCCCAGATCAAGGCAGAAAAACAACCTTATTGTTTCCCTGAGCCAATGGGTGCGTTTTTCCTGATTCACCTTTTCACTGTGAGCCTAGTCCTTTCTTCAAACTCTGGCTTATGATAGTCTTTCTAGCTCTAAAATATTTTATAGTTTAAAGAGTTCCCCTTCCAGAAACATTTTCTATGGTCATCGCAAGAACCCTATGAAATAGAGATTATTGTCCCGGTAGCAATGTGGCTAAGGACGTACACGGAGACAAGACAGGACTTGAATTAACCGGCCAGATCTTGTGATACGAATTCTTTCATGTGAATTGCACTCATTCTCACTTGCAAGGTCAGTAAGATGACTTCATTGTTTTTTCCCTCTTGGAGGCTCTAGGTCCTAATATAGACTCTCTGCCCTTACTCGGTGTGTCTGATTTTAATACATCTTAGAGAAGAGGGTTGGTGAAAGGGGTCTAGCACTCTTCATTCTGCTCCCCGGTTCAAACACTACACCTTTGGTACTCTGGTGCTGGATTATAACTATAGTCAGTTACATGGAATCATTGGACTAATTCAGAACAAGGATATTGTGGGAAACAGTAGCTACAAGAGAGAAAAATTGGAACTTGGGTCCATTCTTTCAGATCTTGTTCCCAAGGCAAGGAGAGTAGGGAGCAAACTCTACCGGCCAACCAATTGGACTAGAGCAGCAACCACCACTGCAGGTCAAAAGTCCCGAGGCCCTGGACATGCAGGTTTGGAAAGCAGCATTCAGTGAGCACGTACATTCCCGCCTACCCTCTCGTCTCTGCTCCAATCTCAGGAAACGTCGCTCATCCACTGTAGAGGCCAGACGGCTACCCCTGACGTCTGCTGTAATTTTTTCTTCTTTTTCCCTGAGGCTACTTCTCTCTATAGGACAGAAAGTGCTGGCTCCGCACCGCAATGAACCTTGGATTCATTCTTCCCTGTTGACTTCAGATAAAGGTTCCGTGTGCCATGGGATCACTAGCCTTAAGCTCAGCCTGGCTGATGGAAACGTTCGTTGAAAACGCCGTATCAGTCTGTCTTTACCAGCTGACTGTATTTATTCTTATCGCAACCACCACTACATATCTTCCCCTAAAATTCACAGAAAAACATCGTAATAGTCAGAAATAATTTGAGGTTGCACAGAATAAAAGAGCTGGTTAACAACGGCCAACAAATCATATCAATAGCCCTTTCATTGCTCTGGCCTGCATCCCACAAATAAGATGGCATTGTAAAGCTCTAATAACCACTAGCGATATTGTCTGCTAAGGCCAATGTAAGATGGGATACACTCAATGCAGGGAATAAAGAGGTTTAAAACCTCGTGACTTTCAAAGTAGTCGTGTGATAATGATGTGAATTCCAAGGTTCCAGTCATTTTCTTTCCGTGTAAAGATTTCAGTCTAGGCAGTATAAGTGTGTAAATATTGTAGAAATGACTCTCACAAGATAAACATAGCCCTATTACATTTAACACTGGAAAAAATCCAACTAAAACATTAAAATGCCGGTTACCCCCTCTTATGGCCAGAAGTTTTATAGCAGGGAGGTAGGACGACTTCAGTGAAAGGAGCTAGATTTCTGTGCTGGAAGCTCAGCCCGCCCTTGCACGTTCCCCCTGCCATCTGGACACCTCAGCGCGTGCCAAAGCCTGGCTCCTGGCTCCGCACTGCTCCGATCCCGATCCCGATCCCGATCCCGGGGACATCGCGACGTTTGTCCAGGAAGCACCCAGATGGCTGGTTTCATCCCCATTCTTAATGAAACTCTCGGGTCCCATTCACACACTTCTTAGCTCTCAAGAACACTAATTCCCACTGAAGTGTGATGTGGGTAATAGTTTAAATATCACCACCTTGCCTCCCCTCCGGAGTTGCAATTTAACTGGAGTCAGCAGTCCAAGCTGAACATGGGGCTGAGCAGTGTTTGCTGTGTGCTACCTTTTGTGTGAGGACAGATGTGATGGCATCTGCTTATGTTTTCAGCAATAAACATGTAAGTGTGAGACAAAATCTGATAAAAATGGTCAGCCGTACAGCGAGGGAGACAACTGGGTGGAAAGAACAGTCATGCAGGCGTCTTCCTGTGAAGGCCCTGGAGCGTCCAACAGCAGCTAAGGAGGGCCAACGCTTCAATTGTCAAGATTTTTGTGAGCCAGTTACTAAAGTCATGATTAAAAATTAAATTATTTAAACTTAATATTAAATAAATTATACTAAAATCAAAGATAATAAATGTTAAAAATTCATCGATTTCTAATGATGCATATTTTCCCACATTTCACTATTTTTACTGTGGGCTATGCTGAGGTTATTATATCTGTTTGGTAGAAATACTATAAATGCAGTGCTGCAAGGCAGCTCCCACATTCTGTGTTCAGTAACATAACATGGGTAGCTTGGAATCCATGATGGTGGTGATATTTATATCATAGAAATTGGCAAAATTAGGGGTTTTATTCTCAGGGATCTGGTTATTAAACATTTACCAGCACACTGCTGCTTTGGGACCATGGTAATATTTCACATAATTTAAAAGTGAATATAAATTTTTTAAAAGTAATCGCTAAAAATAACAAACTAAAATGAATGAGTTTATCAAATGTATACCATTTAGCTGTCATAACAATAGAAAGAAAAATTATTTTAAGTAACTTTAAAAGATAGCATTTTCTCAGTAAATTTCTGCTGGAATATACCCTGAATGAAAAAATAATGCAAAGAATTCTTAATCTACATTAAGTAGTCTGATTACAATAATAATAGTAATAACAATAACAATAATAATTACAACAACATAATTAAGTAGTCTTATTATTGTTGTAATAAGACTACTTATACACATATGTGTACATATAATGTATATATAGGGTCCAGCAGAAGTAACACCTGCTCGAGTGTGGTTGGTAGGGTAATAATATGGGTGTAATAATTTACAGTTTTAATTTGAACATTTCACCTAAATGTCATGTGGTGTGCTTGACTGTGATATTGTTATGTTACAGAATTACATGCTTATGACTTTGTAATAAAAAAGGGCGATTATTTGTGCTGAACCCTATTTATGTGTGTGTGTGTGTATACGATAAAGCAAATAATTTTATTAGAATCCCAAATATTTCAGAACAAGGGAAAAACATAAAAACATAAAACCAAAAAAAGTAAGTAAAATTCTATTACCTTCAAATTAAACTGTAAATGATGAGTATGAAATCATGATTTGTTCTTGTCTTTCTATAAACACTTATTTCTAAGTCCTCCATTGAAAGGGCTTGGAAACAATGAAACCCAGGACACACAAGCCGGCTGAGCACTCAGTTTATGGCCTGTAAGTACTATTTCCTACTAAGAAAGAATGAGGGCCACCTAGACAGATCGTTAACTCCCTGTCTGGGTCAGGAAACACTCAAGATGAACCTAGGATATTGTGTTTTGTCAGCAATCAGGGAAACGGTCAAAAACCACTGAAGTAACATCAAAGGGTATAGAAATCAATTGGAAGAGGCACACTTGGGCCAAAGATGGAACAGCTTGAACATCAAAATAAATGTATGAAAAACACACCCAATATATTAAATTGTGTGACTTCATAATGATAACTCAAATATAATTTCTAAAAGAAATCCACTATTCATCTTTACAGGATGCTAGTGAAACAACGAACTCTTCTGAAAACTGAAAACATTGGAAGAGAGCACTCGTTCTTCCTTCTCTTTGTGAACTGTCCTCTTAGGTAACAAACTAGATGATGTGTGAAACACGAGGCCTGTCCAGAAGGTATCCAGCCATGTAGTATGAAAAATGGAGACGTTTACTGAAGAAAACACAAGATACAAGAAACATTGTACATAGGAGAGTGATGCCTCAGCCTCCTTCAAAGTAGGCACCTTGGGACTTCACACAGTTCTCCTAGTCACCATCATATTTTCCTGAATGTCATCGCTGGTCTGAAATCTCTTCCCTTTCAAAGGTGATTTTAGTTTCAAGAAAAGCCAGAAGTCACAGGGTGCCAAATCTGGGCTGTAGGCAGACTGAGTCACCTGGGTGATTTGACTTTTCACCAAAAACTGCACAAGACGTGATACGTGAGCAGGTGCATTGTCCTGATGAAGTTGCCCATAGCTGCAGACTTCTGAACCATCTGAGTGGTTTCCACAGAGGAAAGTTCAAGCTTAATGCAAAATTTGATCCTGATTCGTTGCTCTACTTGCTCAGTCATTTTGAATGTGACAGCCACACCGTACACAGGCTCACTCAATGGCGTCTACCGCCCCCCACTAACCAGTACATCATTGTTCACGCACACGCATTCCAGTCCACTCTCCTTGGCTGCCAGGTTACATCGATATCACACAAACCATTATTGTTACATTAGCAAGGGCTGGACCTTTTCCGGACAGACCTCATATCTTTTAAAAATAATCCCATCTAACAAATGCAGAAATGAGAGGATTTAAATGTCATTATATTATAACCCATAATAAAATAATAGCTCTAGGACTTGGATGTCAATGATTGCTGAAACAATTATGTGAGAGGCTTATGGATTAAGACACTGCGCATCAGACAACAAAGGATAGTGTTTCCTCGGAAATGGGCAAAAAATAAGGTGGGCTCTACAATTGTCACAGCTTTGAGATGACCTTCAGAGAATTTCCGCACCACAGTGCAGGGAGGGTGACGCCAGCGAGTCTTAGTGGGTAGATTCCCTGAGCTGAGAGAGAGCACTAGGAAGAATGCTTTCAGTAGAAAATCAGTCTTAGACTAAACACGGCTCTTGTCCGGCATAACAAATTGCAAAAAGCAAGACCTATAAAAGATAAAAACTGTCTCCAAACAACTTAACTGTGTCCCAGGACAAAGCTCAAGGATGTTTAGGAGAACATAAGAATATCCAGCATCCAACAAGGCAAAATTCAAAATGCATGGCATCCAATCAAGCAGGCATGGAAAGGAGTAGCAAAATATGACCCATAATGAGGAGAAAAATGAATCACAGCTGACTCAGAACTAACACAGAGGTAGAATATCAGACAAGCACATTACAAAGAGTTTTTATAACTATATTCCACATGTTTCAAAAGCTAAGCAGAGACATAGAGAATAATTTTTTTAAAAGACCTAAATCAGTCTTCTATGCATAAAAACTACAATGTCTGAGGTAAAAAAAATATGCACTGGACAATATTAAATACAGATGATACATTGCTGAAGAAAAGACTGTTGGTTTTAAAGAGATAGCAATAGAAACTATCCCGAATAAAACAAAGAGACCAGGGAATTTCTACAAAGTGATCAGCAAGCGGTGGGGTCATTTCCAGGGGCCTGTTATAGGTGCAGCTGAAGTCCCTGGAGGCACGAAGAGAGAAGGGTGGGGAATAAGAAATAGTTGAAGAAATCACGGCCGGAAAATTTTCCAACTTTGTTAAAACCACAAATGATAATACCGAAAGGCTCCGTAATCCTTAACCACAAGAAAAAACTGGCACCAAGGTATGTCGTAGTCAAATTGTTCAAAACCAGTAATTAAGGAAAAAATTTAAAGCAGCTAGCAGAGATGAAAGCAGGCATGTTCTGTACGGAGGGAAAAGGTCAAGATGACAGCAATTTTCTCGGTAGAAATGAGGCAAGCAGGAAGGCAGCGGGCTGACATCTGTAAAGTCGTGAGAGCAAAAACTGTCCACCTCAAATTCTGTCTGCAGCGAAAATGTGACGAAAGCCTGCACGGCTCCCAGAGGTTTACGCGTCCCTTTGTTCCTCGCTCCTGTCAGTCCCTGCTGCTCTCTGCCCCTTGGTCCTGAGGCAACCACCGAGCCTTTCTCTGCCACTGAAGATTAATTTACATTTTCCAGACTTTTATAGGGACGTAACTTTTTGAGACTTACCATGTTGTTGTATACAGGAATTTCACTCCTTTTCATTGCTGAGTAGGATTCCATTTTGTGAATTCACCACAATTCATCCACTTGCCTGTTAATGGGTACTCTTAAGTTGTTTCCAGTTTTGAGCTAATAGAAGTAAAGCTTCTGTGACTGTTCCTATATGACATACGCCTTTCTTTCTTTTGAATAAATACCTAGGAGGGAATGGCTACATTATATGGTAGATGTATATTAAACATTTTATGAAACTGCCAGGCTGTTGTCAAAAACACAGTGGCCTAGTGAGGTAAGAATAATTGGTCCTCTCTTGGCAAGGAGGAAATTGAAACTCAGAGATATCATGTTGATTTGTTCAATGCCTCTCAGCCAGTAAGTGGTAAAACCCAAAATAAATATGTTGCTCCCGACTCTAAATGAGGGAAGCTTCCATCTGCCCATAGTTATTCCTAAAACCCTAAATTCTCGTGACACATCCTGCCAGGATCGATCGATTATTACCAGAGAAATAGCATCTTGGAAATCTGCTGTTAGGAAGTGCTTCAAAATTTTATTCCACAAAACTTTATTCCACGAGGTGTTGTGTGGCCCGAGGATTCCAGGGCCAAGAAAGTTTGGGAAGGCCGGATCCACCAGCCCCCTCGAGTGAATTCGCTGATCATATTAGAATGTGAAGCACAGGAGAAATTCTATACTAATAAAACTCACTTACTTTTGTTTAATCAAGAGTTGTTAGTATTTCCTAACAATATTTGAACATAGAAAATTTTTTATCCATAACTTTTAACAGCAAGAACATTTACCTTTGAACAGGATGTTATAAGCTTCACAGAGACAGAACAAACTTCTAACAAAATCCGAGTCAGGCCTTCCCAGGTCGGGATAACAATAGTCTCCTTTCTCCCGGCCCCTCAGGCATTGTGGAAAAAACAAGCAGAGCTACATATCTTGAAAACGTAAAAACTCTGGCACCCGGGCAGCAAAGTGAGGCTTCTGTGTAGGTTGCCGAGCTAAGAGAACAAAATAATTTTATTCTTATACTGAATTGAAACCTTTTGGAGCTTGTTCATTTCCAGCTGAGTTATTCTTTGACATTTTGAACTTCACTAAAAGAAAAATGTTAAGCCACTTCAGAGTCGATGAACAAAACGTCCAAGTTGTAAGGACATTTCTTTTCTGGGGCCTGTAGGTCATAGGCCTCACACAATGGAGTGAAGTGGGAAGAATTAGGAACAATTTGTTGACCTCAGTTGCCTTTTGCCTGCAGAAACCAAATTCTGTTAAAAAATACAGGCCAGACCATATTTGAGCTTTAGGAACAAGGCACCAAATTTTGATGCAGACTGCCTGGGTTGCCTCTTAAAACTTCCACACTCCTTGTTTTGACTGTGTTTTACCTGCAATAAAATAATTTGTCTCAATTAAGATGGAGAGCATAACAAAACCCAGAAAGAATTAGCTGACCAATTCTTCCTGTCCATCTACCCTGTCCATGACGCTACAGAGAGACAGAGCTGGGCGGAAGGATGGCAGAGGCTGGGCAGAAACAAACTCTTCGTAGGCTATTCTCCACTTGCCCCTTCAGATCCAATCTCTGTCTTCTCTGTCCTGCTCTGGGCCCAGGAAGACTGACCATCAGGGACTTCAGCCCTCTTTTCTCTTTCCCTCCGGCTTCTCATTGTGATTAGACAATGGGAAACACCAACAGGATATTAAGTCCCAGACCCCTTCTGAGGCCCCCACACACCCCCCTGGCCTGAGTGTGCCGTGGCCAGGTGTCCTTCCTCCCTGCTCAGCCATGCTCTTGCCAGGTGACACCCTCCCCCAGCTCTGCAGCTCTGCTCAGCCTCTGCTTCAACCTCCCCTGGTCCCTTCAGGCGAAGGGATGGTAAGGGCTTCCCAGTGATGCTAATCCGAGGGCACTTCACCATGCTTTCTTTTCCCTTTGACTCAGTCCCAGCTCTGTCATGGCTCCTTTACCCAACTCTCACGTTACCCCTTGGAGTGCGCCACCGTGTGCTGCCGGGATTCTGACATGCACTGTGGTTCTGGCATTAGAATTCCTACCGAGTTTCTTAATATCATGTTATGGTTAAAAGCTGTGATATGATTTTTAAATTGGTTACCCTGTTTTGAAAGGGACATTTTAAAAAAATCTAGAAGTTTAACATGAGTGAAGGTGTTTGATATTAAAATGGTAAATACTAACTTTTTTCTCAGTGGGGTTTTGGAAAACATTTTGGCTCCTTAGACTGGTTGTCAAAAGGGTATCCTGTCTCCTGACTTGTCAAAGTATACTCGCTGAAAGTTCTGGGACATGCCAGCCCCACCCAAGGCCATCTTCTCGCCTCGCCCAAGGCCTGTGGCTCCTCTGGATAAAGGACAAGGTCAGTTTGTTTCTCTTGTCTCCAAACTGTATCAGCTAAATTGGGAGTCATCAAAGAAGTGGGCGCTCTAACACTCCACATCTCCCAGCAAATCTTCTTTTCTGCTTCACCCTGAGTCCTCTTTCCCACCCTTTTCCATTTCCTGTAACAGGGCTTTTCTTCCTCTTCTCTTTCCCTTTCCTTCTTATTATTCAATGACCAAAGTTCCAAGGCTGTAAGTCTCAACTGCGTGTGAGTGATGTCTTGGTAATGTACAACTAATGTTCCAAGTTTGCAAAGATTTTCCTTAAAAATGTACATATGAGTGGATTCAAGTTTACTCCCCCAAATAACATAACTCTCAGTCATCTAAAATCCCTAATGCTCTGCCACTTCTGGGCACTTATCTGAAGAAACCCAAACACTAATTTGAAAAAATATCTGCACCCCTAAAGTTCATTGCAGCATTATTTACCAGCAATAGTCAAAATATGGAAGTAACCTAAGTGTTCATTGATAGACAATGGATAAAGAAGATGTGGTACATATATCCAAGGAATATTACTCAGCCATAAAAAGGATGAAATCTTGCCATTTGCAACAGCATGGATGGATCTAGAGGGTATTATGGTAAATGAAATAAGTCAGAAAAAAAACAAACACCATATGAACTCACTGATACGTGGAATCTAAAAAAGAAAATAAACAAACAAAACAGAAACAAACTCATGGATACAGAGAACAAGTCAATGGTTGCCGGATGGAAGAGGTGTTGGGAGGATGGGTAAGAAAAGGCAAAGGGATTAAGAAGTACAGGTGGGTCGTTAGGACGTAGTCACAAGGATGTGTGCAGTACAACATAGGGACTATAGTCAATACTATGGTAATAACTACGAGTGCTGCCAGGTGGGTGCTGGACTTACCTGGATGACCACTTCGTAAGGCTTAGAAATGTCTACTCACTATGCCATACACCTGAAACTAACATAATATTGTAGACCAACTCTAATAGAAAACATTAAAAAATTTTAAGTCCACAATGCTGCCTTGAGTGGGAGAAAAAGATGCGGAATCCCCACTAATGTATCAGGAATAAGCCCACCTGGCAGTCCTGCCTGCACATTACTGATCCACATTTCACAGCCCTGCCCACTACAGACAATCGCAGTGCTTCATTTCTGTGCACACAGAAGTTGTTTTGGCTTCATTACAATCTGGGCATGCCTACGGTAGTGTCGCATATTTAAATGTCTTCCATCAACTGAGTTGTACTTCGCAACTCAGGTTGAGCACAGCTGCTCCGGGGAACCACTTAGAGAACTCTCATTGCCGTAGGAAATCCCCAGCGGCAGCCTTCACATGATTGGAGACAGGAACTCTCTATTGTAATAATGACATTATTATTTATCCATGGATCTTAAAAGGGTCCCGTCCAGTCTGTGGAAGATCATTTCCCCCATAACATCTATTTATTTTACTTAGTTTTTGTTTCTCAACTGCAGTTGACACTCAGCACCGCTTTGTGTTAGTTTCAGGTGCACAGCACAGCGGCCAGACACCTGTGTGGTCTAGGAAGCAATCCCCCCCACAGGTCCGACACTCAGCCAGCACCACGCCCGGTCACTACAACGTCACTGACCATGCTCCTGATCCCACCACTGTTTTGTCCCCTAACAGGGTGTAAAGCACAGCACCAGGAACACGGTCCACGATACTGCAACAACTAAATGCGTGGTATCAGGTGGGCACCAGACCCATGGTGGGGACCTCCCCACAAGCCATACACATGTCCAACTGCCATGCTGCCCGCCTGAAACCAACACAGTATTGAATGTCAACTGCAGTTGAATTAAAAAAATTCCCCAACCGAACATAAGAGTAGGGATAAAATTAACTAAATAAATGATTAATCTCAAGTAATTTGGTTAGTAAGTGAATGAATGTATTTTTTTTAAGATTTTATTTAGTTATTTTTTAGAGGGAGGGGAAGGGAAGGAGAAAGAGATGGAGAGAAACATCAATGTGTGGTTGCTCCTCACATGCCCCCAACTGGGGACCTGGCCCGCAACCCAGGCATGTGCCCTGACTGGGAATCGAACCGCAACCCTTTGGTTCGCAGCCCATGCTCAATCCACTGAGCCACACCAGCCAGGGCCTGAATGTATTTTTGTTTGTACTCATAGTTGCTTCCTCCCGGATCCTCATCTTTGAAGGGAGAGTGAAGTGATTAACATATGTTTTTATGTTAATGGAGTCACCACACTCATCATCTAGTTTTAAAGAACTCATTCTCAACTTCCATGTAAGTTTAGAAACAAAAATACCCTGAAACATAGATGTTTATATGAGTAAAGGGACAAATAAAATGGGTTGCACTGGGTGGTGATACTCAGTACTGCTGTTTTGATACGTAATCTGACCCTGTTAATATTTCTGTAATTCACTGATTCAGCCAGGCTATAAAACCCCTCATAACCAACTGAATCTCTTTCTTGCAAATAGGGCATGAAGCCCCAGGCTTCTTTAATTTCTGGTACAGTGAAAACAACGGCAAGATGGCTTGTCCTCCCATGAGTACTGTTCCTGTTCCTTCGTCCTTTCTCTCACAGGCTACAGGGCTTCGGGAGATCCCAGCAATCCTTCATGGGTTCCCTAACTGTTCTCCGTCTAAAGAGGCTAGCTGATTGTTCTGCGCTTCGTGTGGCCTCTTGGCTTTCAGAACGGTGAGCCTAATCCAAGAATTCCACTGAGCGGCAGGGATCAGAGTTTGACGTTTTCTTCCCTTCTTTATACATACTCGTATTTAGGTATGGAAACTGGAGCCGATACGGTCCTTCAGCAATCAGGGACATCAACTCCTTTATTCTCCTTCTCTTCAGGTATGGCAGAGACATCGGGTGTGGAGAGAGAATGGGTTAACTGAGAACAAATCCGGACACCAACCCTTCCTCAAGGCCCAGCACAGAAACAGTGCCTCTTGCTTGGAGAGTTAAATGTCTCACACCCAGTACCCTGCTCACTCACCCTCAGAGCAAACGTGCCAGTTTTGGTCACAAATTATGGCTATTCCATGAGTCATTTCAATGCCAAGCCCAGGTGAAGAGGATGTTAGTCACCCAACATCTGTTTTGCAAAGCCATTTTTCTCCTGTAACATCTGAAAAAAATTCCAAAGAGGCTAAGGCTGTGCACTATTCCCATGGTGTTTCGTCTCTCACTTTCTCTCAAACGGAACAAGTTAAATTACCCTGTTCTCCGGCTTCTGAACTCATCAGTTCAGGCTTTCTGATGTTGACACATTATAATTGCTTGAACATAAAGTGAATGTTTGCATCATTTTTTTCTCAAGCAAGAAGTAAAATGCAATTTGATGAGACCCATTATTAAGATGCTGGGTTGTGTCTGCAGCCCCTGTGTGAAGGAATACAATAATGAAGACAAGAGACAGATACGGTTCTTGTTTTGTGGGCTGGGGAGCTGAGTTTTTTGTTGCTGTTGTTTGAATTTTTAGAAAAATACTTCTCTTGCCACCCTTGATTTTAGTGGGTTTGACATTTTAAAGGAGCAGGTGGAGGTAAGAGGATGGGTGAAGGAAAAGAAATGTTATAAACAGGCAAATGGACAGGTTCTTCAGCCTTATTTTGTAGACTAACCTAAGTACATGTCAATCTACTGCCAAGAATCAATTTGTTTTTTAATGATAAGTTTAAAGAATATTCAGCATTTCGTTGTCACAGGAAAAACCTTCTTTTCTTCAGTGTTTAGAAGGAATACCGGGGTCCAAGTTGAAAAGCAGTGGCCCAGACTGCAGTGTGTGGTTTTCCTTTTCTCCACAAGCAACCTCCAGCACTGTGGTTCCCCGAAGGGGCTTGTCAGGGCCTGGCTGACTGGCTGCAGCAGAGGCTGGGGACAGCCCACGTTGTGAGGACAGCCCAGGCTGCGAAGGCCTGGCTAGGTGGGCTCCAGCGAGCAGCAGACTCTGGGCTGGGTCTAGTGTGGCAAGAAGAACACTGTCCAATGGGTCGTTTCTGCAAACAGCCATTCACATCAGAAAGGGCCAGGAGCACTGCTTTGGGACATCAGGAAGAGGCAGGTTTCACACAGCTGCATAGCAGGCCCTGGAGAACTGTGCTAAGAAAAAGGAAGAGCCGGTCCTGATGGTGCTGGCACCAGGCACGTTGATCAGATTCAACGTCCAGAAGAGATCTATTTGAGAAACTGGGTGAAAAATGGGCACTGGGCTCAGAAATGGGTCCTGTTGTTAAAGGGGGATGTGAAAGCAGAGGCAGGGGAGCACTAAGCTGGCAACGCAAAGCCCAGAGCTTCAGAATAGATTTCACTCGTCCCTTCTGCTTAAAGTCTTCTTCGATCCTGAAAGCGCAGGCTGTGTCTTCAGACCTGCAGAAATTTCTTTCTCTGGGCTTAAAAAAAAAAAAAGGAATTTCAGTTCCCTGAATATGCCTATGACATGTAATATTAGGAGGACCCTTGGAGGAAAGTGACAGAAATCCAACGAACATTAGCTTCAGGCACCCACAAATGAAAGGAGTTTACTGGGTCACGTACCTGGAAAGCACAGGCTGGGTCTGGCAGTTACAAACACTGTTGGACCCCAGGGCCTAAACACTGTCCCTCCGGCTCCTCTGTCATTTCTGCTGCCTTTGCCCAGTGGTGGGCCGGTAAATGCTTAACAGCTAGGTCTTTGAAAAAAACAAATTGATGCATGCACATGTGTAAGCTTATATTAAATCTCACTAATATCAATGATGTGTAGCACAACTTAATACTAATAAGAAAATATATAATCCTCTTCATATAAATTTGATATAGCTAATTTATTCTCATAAAATGCTCTGGTTGAGATTTGCCAGACTCTTGTATCTGTAGCCAAATGTGGTAGCTATTGAAGGATGAGTGTGGTTCTTCTGACTTGAATGTTGGCTGATACTTTCATTTACAAGAAGGACAGTGTCATGGGCCGAATGGTGCCCCTCGCAGATTCATATGTTGAAGACTGAATGTTTGTGTCTCTCCAAAAAGCACAGGCTGAAATCCTAACTCCCAAGGTGAATGACGTTAGAATGTGGGACCTTTGAGAGGTAACCAGGCTTAGATGAGGTCATGAATGTGGGTTTTGCGTGATAGGATTTGTGTCGTTATAAGAAAAGAAACTCCTTTTCTCTTCTCTCTCTCTCTATCCCTCCCCCTCTCCCCCACCCCCCTTGTTGCCATTTGAGGACACAGTGAAGAAGTCGGGCTTGCACTTGAACCTGATCAGGCTGGCACTCTGATCTCAGACTGCTAGTCTCTAGAACTGTGAGAAAATAAATGCTGTGGCTTAAACCATACGGTATATGGCACTTTGTTACCACATCCTGAACAGACTAAAGTCCTAACTCCCAACATGACTATATTTGGAGATAAGGTCTCTATGAAAGTAATTAAGCTTAAAAGAGGTTGTAAGGGTGGGGCCCTAATCTGTAGGTTTGGTGGTCTTACGAGAAGAGGAAGATCTCTCTCTCTCTCTCTGTGTTTGCACGCACAAAGATCTGTGTGTGTGTGTGTGTGTGTATGCACGCACAAAGAAGAGGTCATGTGAGCACACAGAGATGGAGGCTGCCTACAAACCAAGAAAAGAGAATTCATAATAAAACCTAGTTTGCTGGCATGTTGATCTTGGACTTCTCAGTGTCCATAACCATGAGAAATACATTTCTGTTGTTTCATCCCCCCAGTGTACGGTACTTTGTCGCAACAGCCCGAGCTGACTAATACAGGCAAGAAAGATGAAAGTGAAATAATAAGTACCCATGTGGGAACTTCCCTCGTTTCGCAAAAACTGACTTTACTGCTGAGACTATAGTTTCTGAGAACTAGAATATTTCCTCATTTCTTGATGCTATTTATAATGTAACATCTTTAGACATGACATACTTTCATGTTTAATCTGCATAACATTTTCTCTATAATTTTGTTAAATTTAGAGACAAGATTAACAAACTATATCCTCTGGTCTTAATTCAGGTAGCTGCTTCCGTTGGCCCCTTTAATCTCACTATGTTGACATTCTAGTCAATATAAACACCCAAGGTTTTTTCATGAGACCTGCTCTTTAGGTATTTTTCTCATGATATGGATTTGAAAAACGGACTTTTTTTTTTCAGCTCCAATTTTGGGAGTTCATATTTCTTTTCTCGGTTAATTATTTCAGCCCACTTTATCAATCAATTGAGATATTTTAACATTTTGATTCTGGTCTCTGGTGTATTATTTATTCCCCCGAGCTGTATTTTGCTTGCGTTACTACAATTCGGTAGGCTTCTCATGTCTTCGTTCTAGTCATGGTAAAACAGTTTTCTTAATAGGACAGCTTTCTTTGAGATACTGTTAGAGGCTTCTTTTCACATCGCCGTCCAACCAGAAAGTAATTCTATTTTACAATGCATAGCCAAACCATTACAACTTCAATCCACGCATAAAGATATGTTTTGTGCATAATGATATCAGGAGGGACCAATGTCATCAGCTAATTATATTTACTTCTTTGACCAATAGTCTAGAAGAACCAATATGCAATTAATATAATTATAATTTTGTTTCTTGTGAAAAACAAAGAGGATTAGCAATTTATGATGTTGACGATGGTTGTAAAGTAGATCGCTTAAGATCTACAGAACCCTTTCCAGAAGGTGAAAATCCATATTTTGTGGAATGGAAGAGACCATATAATGATTGCCACATTTCTATGAGAAATTTATTTTTCTTTTTTTATATTAAATATATTTTATTGATTATGCTATTACAGTTATCCCATGTCTTTCTCCTCTTTATTCGCCTCCACCCTGCAACCCTCTTCCCACCAGCATTCCCCCACCTTAGTTCATGTCCATGGGTCGCACATATAAGTTCTTTGGCTTCTACATTTCCTATACTATTCTTGCCCTCCCCCTGTCTATTTTCTGCCTACCATTTATGCTACTTATTCTCTGTACCTCTCCCCATTCTGTCCCCCTACCACTCCCCCACTGATAACCCTCCATGTGATCTCCATTTCTGTGATTCTGTTCCTGTTCTAGTTGTTTGCTTAGTTTGCTTTTGTTTTTGTTTTAGATGTGGTTGTTAATAACTATGAGTTTGCTGTGATTTTACTGTTCATATTTTTATCTTCTTTTTCTTAAATAAGTCCCTTTAACATGTCATATAAGGGCTTGGTGATGATGAACTCCTTTAGCTTGACCTTATCTAGGAAGCACTTTATCTGCCCTTCCATTCTAAATGAAAGCTTTGCTGGATAGGGTAATCTTGGATGTAGGTCCTTGCCTTTCATGACTTAGAATACTTCTTTCTAGCCCCTTCTTGCCTGCCATGTTTCTTTTGAGAAATCAGCTGACAGTCTTATTGTCACTCCTTTGTAGGTAACTGTCTCCTTTACTCTTGTTGCTTTTAAGATTCTCTCCTTCTCTTTAATCTTGGTTAACTTCATTATGATGTGCCTTGGTGTGTGCTTCCTTGGGACTCTGAGCTTCCTGGACTTCCTGGAAGTCTATTTCCTTTGCCAGATTAGGGAAGTTCTCCTTCATTATTTGTTCAAATAAGTTTTCAGTTTCTTGCTCTTTTTCTTCTCCTTCTGGTACCCCTATAATTCGGATGTTGGAACATTTAAAGATGTCCTGGAGATTCCTAAGCCTCTCCTCATTTTTTTGAATTCTTGTTTCTTCATTCTGTTCTGGTTGGATGTTTCTTTCTTCCTTCTGGTCCACACCATTGATTTGAGTCCTGGTTTCCTTCCCGCCACTGTTGGTTTCCTGTACATTTTCCTTTATTTCACTTAGCATAGCCTTCATTTTTTTCCTCTAATTTGTGACCATACTCAACCAATTCTGTGACCATCCTGATTACAAGTGTTTTGAACTGTGCATCTGATAGGTTGGCTATCTCTTTGTTGCTTAGTTATTTTTTTTCTGGAGTTTTAATCTGTTCTTTCATTTGGGCCTTTTTTTTTTTTTTTTTTTTTTTTGGTCTCAGCATGCCTGTTACATAAAGGGGCAGAGCCTTCGGTGTTCACCACAGTGGGCAACCGAAGTCGACGCTGTATGTGGGGGAGGGCCAAGAGGGAGGAATGGCGCTTGCTGGTTTTCAGTCACCTCCCCTGCTTCCCACAATCAAACTGGGCCCTTCTGGCACTGACTCCTGGGTGGGTGGGTTTGTGTATGTTCAAGGACCCTGTGGGTCTCTCCAACAAACTCTCCTGTGAGGCCAGGAGTTTCTCCCAGTGGTGTTTTTAATCAGAGGTTTGAGGCTTTATTTCCCCACACTGGAACCCTGGGTTGTGCGTCTGTCTCGCTCCCCAGTTGTTCCTCCCAGTTTATCTGCACTTGAATGTGGGACTGCCCGCTCTGCCAGCCACCGCCTCACAGGGTCCACCAACCACCATCTTGCCACAAGTCGTCTCCAGCCAGCTGCCCATCTCTGCCCCTCCTACCGGTCTGGATGAATGTTTTTACTTCAATTCCTTGGTTGTCGGACTTCCATACAGTTCAATTTTCTGTCAATTCTGGTTCGTTTTTGTTTTTAAATTTGTTGTCCTTCTTTTGGTTGTATGAGGAGGCACAGTGTGTCTACCTATACCTCCATCTTGGCTGGAAGTCTTCTATGAGAAATTTCTTTATCTACAAGTTAACCTAACTTGAGTTTAATAAAGCATGGTGAAGGACCTGCCTACTGAAACTGCCTAAGGTAAGTTGACAATAGTTGGTGATGTCTCCACAGCTTGTCATTTTTGCCCAAGGCCTCTTAATAAAAGGGGGCAAACACCTCCCAGCCTTGTGCAATCATTGGACTGTGCCCATGAAGTTCTGGTGTGTTTGGTGTGGAAGCACTGTTGCTGGGAAAGGGGAGGGAGTGGTCTCCTGGACCGCATGTGCATTCCAATGAAAAGATTTTTAGAATTGGTCTCTTTCTTTACTATCATTCCCTTCTCTACATGTCATGGGCTTACATTTTATAAGTTGATAGGTGCTGGGACTTGAGTTTGCAGCCCCAGTCTGTGCCTCTGGGTTTACTAGGGTTCGGAATTACCTCCTTGCTCTCCCTCAAAGAGCAATACAGCACTGAGATTCGGAGGGCACTACAGAGGAAGCCAATGGTGAAACTTCATTATAACACAGCCGAAGAACCAGATTCCCATTATTTCTTCAAGGAAAAAGTTTACTTGTGCATGATTTGACATTCGCCTGAGAGCTAGGCCTGCTTTTCTGAAGGCCTTCTTAAGTACCTGGACATGAAAGAAGCAGGGGGGAAAGAGAAGTTTGAAGATGCAGAGGTTTTGTTCTGTGATATAAACAAGTCATTGTGGACAGTGTTCCTACGAGTGAGCTACAAATACCTTTTATAGGTTGATCCACTAAAGCCGAATTAAGGATTCAGGAAGAGTTGATTTTTCCCCCCTAGACAGAGAAAAATGACATTGCAATACAGACAATAGAATAACTATGGCTTTCGGTTTACAAACGTGCAGATAAGTCAGAAAGGACAATGATGTTTTAAAGTAGATTGAAGAATGAAAAAGAACTGAAAGGGCTAGTGTAAATACGGCAAGTGTCTGGCCAGAGGAACAAGTTAAGAATTCTGTCTGTGGCCAGGACACAGTTTCTCTCTTGTTCCTAATCAGTGAAAGGTGTCTTTTAGCATTACATATTTTTACAGACCAATTTTCTAGCAAAGTATTTGGTCTATAGCAAATAAATGACTGACATTTCTGAAAACAAAAACTTATGTGATTCATAGTGAGCTTCCAAGTTCTTAAATAAAGAACTATCCCCATTGTGCCTGTGAGTACATTTCCTTTGTTAATGGTGACACTGATTATTTCTGTCTCTTCAACAATTTCCCTTTCCCATCCTGAGGTCCACCAGCATTAGCACAGCCCGTCCTTGCCCTACTGCTTTTCCCTCTTGATCCACTTTCTTTGAAGTCTCATTGTTTCCCACACACTACAGAACCCCCTTTTATAGGTGACACACCAGACTTTACCTCTAGTCCAGACGCACCCACCACTTCCAACCCCGTAACTGTGATAGTGATTGGATGCACCCCCCTTCCCCGTCTTACTGTGACTTCTCACACTCACATCACGTCTCTCCATTCTGCCTCATGGACTTTCTCCTTGGCAGGTAGGGAGATACCCAGAAGTTAACTGGCGTACACAGGGGGCATTTCAAAGATACTGCCAGTTGCAGGTAGGGACTTAACTGACACATGTAAGAATGTTCTTTGCTGCTTGAGGACTACCTGCTCTGGCCTCTGCTCCTGAGTCTTGGTGCTATTTGTCCCTCCTTAATCTGACGTAATGAGTTGCCCTTCTTTCTCTGAGGACTAACTTTCCCCAGAACCAGACCAGTAGTCTGGCCCGGACTACTAATTCCTCGCTTTGCTCCATCGTTCTCCATTGCTGTATTAGCCCTACCTAGGTCGTCTTTGGAACTTCATACAGCATGAGCACGTTGTCATAAGTCACATCTAAGAATATCATCTGGGGGAAAATATGCCTTGAGCAAAGTGTGGTTAGATGCACGGTGAACATCTTGGATAAATGATTGGTTCAGAGAGTGCATGTGGTAGCTCACAGCAGACTCTTAATTAGAAGGTAAGTTCCAAGAGGCACGGACCATGCCTATATTGGTCACTCATATTCCTAGAAGTTATCACAGTATCTGGCACATAGTAGGTTAGGTGTTTGTCAGTAATATTTTTTGGGAAAAAAGGAGTGAATGAATTAATGAATTTGGGGGGTATCAGCAATTTCTCATATTTGCTAACTTTAATGAAGAGTGATTTTCTTCCCTAAATGGGACTTCCAATCATGAATCTATTGAATAAATATCTCTCGTTTCAAAGGAAGATGATTAATCAACCAGCCTTTAATCAGAGAGCTGCCAGGGATGGCTGGCTGGGGGTGGGGTGGGGGGAACAAAGGAGAAGCCAGGTGCTGAGGGGGAAGTAATCCTCGGATATTGCAACCCTTTTCAATCACAGAGCTCTCTTTTCATTTGGTTTTCACGCTGGGAATACATGCTACTTTTATTTAGAAAGATTTTGTTCGCTAAAATAAAAATGTGAAAAACTATCACTTTACATAGCTGACACCGAAAGATCTAATTGTACCATAAGCAAATAGACAATAAGAACATTGTATCGATCAAATAGTGATAAATAAATATATCTATATGGAAAACTGTGCAACAGTCCTTAAAACTTTCTTACTTCTTTCCTTTGATGAGCTTCGAACCTTCAAATGTCTGCTTGCACTATGCTGCCCTCCAGGATTTTTCTGGACTTTTCTCTACCATTTCTCCCAGTTGGTCCTTGCCTTCAAAAAAGAACCTGTCCTGAGTTCCCATTTATTTACTGTATGCTTTCTACGAGGTAACTAGGAATGATAATAGGTTAACTAGTCCCAATAAAAGAGCTATGAATCCTTAAACAACGTCTTTATCAGGAAATCCTTAAAGGGAGGCTCTTCTGAACATGGGTCAGAGAACTATTTGGGCCAAGTAGCTTTTCAGAGCCAGAAATCATTCCAGTTGGTCAGTTGTCCAGAGCACACAGGGATGGCCTAAACTGTGAAGGAATAACCTTGGAGGAATTATACCCTTTAATATACCTGACCTCTTACCATTCTACCCTGGGGAGTAAAATGTTCTAATTAGAAAATGTTTGCACAATTACTTTCTTTCTTCTGGAATAAACCATTCCTTATATATTTTTCCTATGAAAACAGACCTAATCGATTAATATAATAATTATTTATGCCAAGAATATGTAGTTCAGAAAAAAAGAAAGTCTTCATAAAGTTTCCCAGGAACCTAGAATGGTGGCAAGATATCATTGGTATCAACACAAAAATAGTGGGCGGTGGGAAGAGGGGGAGAGAAAATTTTGTAACAGAATTTCAATGGGGTCAAAATAATTCTCAGTGTGCTGTTGAGGTTCTGTGAAGGCTGGAGAATAATGTACACCAGAGAAATGGTTACAAACACACAAAGCAAAGGCAAATGCAAAACACTGACAAGCAAAGGAGGCTGGCTGAGCAGGAAAAAGAGCAACACATACAGACTCTGAGATAGGAACTAGTGCAGCTAAATTGGTGACTGGATATTGTACAAAGGTTTAATTAATATTCCCTCGTTACAAAAGAGCACCTGCGAGGCATTGCGCACTCAACCCTCTAATGAGCGTGAATTCATGTTGGGCTAGTAAAAGAATAGAAGTAATTGCCCCTGTCCTTTGCTTTTAAGGGGGCTGACAAACAAAAATTGTGCTTTCTTTTTTTTTTTTTTCTTCTGGCTGGGTTATTTTCCAAGCCTGTTAATCACATTCATCCTTGAAGAGAGCAAGCATCTCTGTGCGGGCTATCACCAGCGAGTGTTTTTTCCATCATGTATTCCATGAATCAGGAAATATAGATTCGAAGTTGTTTGATATAACAAGAAAACCTGAGAAACCTTTTACAGTGAGAGAAATACCTCTTTTGTGACATTAACATTCATAGGTACTTAAACAAACATATATTGGTCATGAATTTCAAACACAAGTCACACTTGAACTAGGAATTATTCTAGTATTATCTACTACTTGGGTCAAGTTTTAAAGGCATCAAAAGCCATATATCTTTAATGTAAAGTGACAAAAACAAACACTAATAATTTATTCTATTTGGTTTAAGCGTTACATTCTAGTTGAGGCTTTGTAGAAATTTTGTAATTACATTATAATAAGCTAATTAAACTGATAAGAACAAGAGCTTCTAGGGCACAGGCAGCAAACACATGTCCCATGGGCCAAATCCGGCCCCCCACCTTGTTTCTACCCAACGGCAGCGCCAAACTCTCACTTAACTGTTAAGGAGTAGTTACATTTATACAGTCCTAAAATTATATTCAGCCCTTTGAAGGCAACTGCGAGGCTGATGTGGCCCCTAGTGAAAATGAGTTTGACACCCCCCTTCTAGGGGAAACAATAAATCCTTTTTAATTTAAGTATAATTAATATACAACATAGTGATTTGATGTTTATATACATTGTGAAGTGATCACCCTGGTAAGTCTAGTTACCAACTGTGACCATACAAAGGTGTTACAGTATTATTTACTACGTTCTGTATGCTGTTTGTTACAACCCCATTACTTATGAATTCTGTGGCTACTTTGGGTCTACCCAACACCCTCTTAAAATATGGGCTGGTAAGTCTCATGGCTGGGCCTCAGTTATGGCCTTGGCCCTAGATACAAAGCAGCTGAGAAGTGAGTCTTTTGCATTTTTATCGCTTACAAAGGGAAATAGACTGTCTCATGAAGCCTCAGGTGCAGAAATCTCCAAATACAGAAAAAAGTACTCAGATGCTAGGCAGACAAAAACAATTATGCACGTCTACTATATATGACAGTGGATCTTCAGTTCCCTGACTTCTTCTGAAGCCGACTGACCACTAAGCTTGGTTGAAACTGTGCTCTAATCTTTTCTGGGCTAAAATTGGAAACTCAGGTGGGCCAAGGAAGTACATTTAGACATGGGATAGATCTCCAGCACTTTTTTTTAACATTGAATTTTTGCATGTTTCCTATGTCAATTCTTTAAATTTAAGAGGAAATTGTGTATTTACAGATAAATTATATGCTGTCTTAAATATGCTTCAGAGTTGTATGGAAGGGTGCCAAAAGAATAAAGTGTGAATGAAACAAGGTTGGCCAGCTGTTGATAGTGGCTGAAGCTGGGTAATGGGCCCTGAGGATTCACTGAAGTGTCCTCTCTAATTCTGTTTGAAAATTTCCATGAAAGCATAAAGCAGAAAAAATTGTGTAAAGTCATATTTGTTCAGGGATGTACTCATTTAATCACTTTCAGAAGACAAAGATACTTGGAGTGCTGTCCCCTGAAGAGCTTAACCAGACCGTGTCCACAGGCATCTCATTTGCCACGATCCGAGGACTGATCGGCCTCACCTGCAATATGAGAAGATGCCCACTCCACACCTGCAACCAGTGCAAAATAATACTGGATATAAGGCATCATTGGAAAAATTTAAATAAAATATATTAAAAAGGAGAAGTATGATACGATGGGCTTGGGTATTCCCTAAAATTGGAAGATTTTACCACATGATAAAAAAAGCAAGTACCTTTAGCTTCTGAAGGAAGTAATTATCGTAGATTGGCTTTCTGTCATTGAAATCCGTGCCATCAGTCTCAAAAATTCGGTCAATATACTTAAGTCTTTTCATTTTTTAAAACTAGAACTTCTTTCAAAAACAATACTCATGAAACTCATGTCTTTCACCCACATGCATTTCAGTGCCCATTTCAAGAATACGAACACCTAAGCCACTATAAACTTCAAATATTCATTATGGGGAAAATATCCAAGCTTTCTACTCTCTTCCCCATTTCAGTTCAGAAACGATTGCAAAAAGATCAATTTCCTCCTTGTCATGTGTATTGTCTGTCTGGCTCAGGAATTATATAACCTGACAGAGACGTGAGCATCCAATCTTTCTGATCCTGGCTTGAAATTTGACACAACTTTTATCAGGAGAAAATATGTTATACATATCAACGAAGGAAAAGAAATATTCAACCCTGTTGTGTTCTTTGAAGAGAGAAGGAAATAATTTAATTTGGACAGGGATAATGCTCAAAAAACTCCAATGAAAAAACATTCATCAGCGGACAGAGGAGAGAACAGACCTTTTGAAAATGTCAGTATTAATATAGTCTGTATTTCATTAAGAAGGTGGTAGACAGGTTTGAGAATTTAGGAATTTTTTAATAATACTGTCAAAGGCTGAGGTAAATCTCCCAAACAGTATTTTTTTTTAAAGGCAGGAAGAAGGATATACCAAAATAACTTGTAAAAGTGTTTCCATGTACGATTGATTGTCCACAGTCCTATATTCACAAAGTAAAAATTGTTTTGAAGAGGCTCCGCCGTCCATCAGTTGATCTCAGGAGGAAGACGGCAGAAGGGATGTGGGGTGCACGGTGTGCAGCTGGCCTGGAGGCTGGCCTGGTTTGTACTCAAAGGCAGAGCTGGTAAAGTCATGGAAGATCAGAATGGGAAAGACGAGGGGAGAGCTCAGAGAAGTCATAAAGTGGCCGAGGGGCCATGGAAAACCTCTGCTTTAAACTCTGCATTTGAATTAATGCACCTAAAGGACAAGGTGACAGGGAAAGAGGTCACAACAAAGCCTTATGCAGCTTAGCAGGCAGGGGACAGAGCTAATCCAGTCCTCTCCTCCTGGACAGACAAAGGTGAAGTAGAAAAAGATGTAGTGGCAAAGAGCATGTGCAGTGGAATCAGACACAGTGACCCCAGCAGTTGCTGGTTGTATAGTCTTGTGCAAGTTATTTGACTTTTAAAATATCTTGGTTTACTTGTCCATAAAATGGGGAGAACCATATGACCCAGCAACCCCTTGTCTGGGTATCTACCTGAAAAATTTGAAAACATTTATTTGCAAAGATATATGCTCTCCATTGCAGCATGATTCGCAGCAGCCAAGACATGGGAAAACCAAAGTGCCCTTTGATAGAGGACTGGATAAAGAAGATGTGGTACATGTAACAATGGACTACTACTCAGCCATAAGAAAAGATGAAATACTGCCATTTGAGACAATAGGAATGGATCTTGAGAATGTCACACTAAGCGAAATAAGTCAAACAGAAGAGGTTAAGAACCATGTGATTTCATTCATACATAGGATGTAAAACTGAAAGCAACAAGCGAACAAACGAGACAAACAAAAACTCATAGACACAGTATTGTGGTCACCAGGGAGAAGGGCGTCAACCAGATGGCGACAGGAGAAGATTTGACTTTGGGTGGTGAGCACCCCCAAAATACAATGCAGATGTATTATAGAGTTGTACACTTGAAACCCACATAATCCTATTAACCACTGTCATCCCAATACATTTAATTAAAAAATAAAATGGAAAGAATAACTTTGCTTATATTATGTCACTGTCTTGAAGGTTGTATGTAATAAAGCTTAGAAGAATGTTCAGAGAATAGTAGGAGCTCAACAGAAGTGAACTAATTTATTCCTACTATTATTTCTGGCCTCTACATTGGCCTCCTGATTGTCCCTTGCCCAAGCCAGACATACTTCTGTATGTTCCCTCTGCTTGTAATTTTTCCCTCCAGATGTTCCTGTAGTTCACTCTCTCAGATCTTCCACAGTTTTATTCAAAGGTCATCTGACCAACCTATTTAAAAATGCAAACAGCGTCTCATCTTTTTCTTGTTCTGATCCTTCTTCTCCTATTCTACTTGTTTCTCCATAGCAGCTATCACCATCTAATATTATAAAATCTATCTATCTATCTATCTATCTATCTATCTATCTATCTATCTATCTATATCCTCTATCCGTATCTGTATTTGCTCTTCACTAGAATGCGAGTCCACAAAGGCAGGGATTTTTATCTCATTATTTTTATTGACTAGCATCCAAAAAAGGCCTGGCACGTAGAAGGTGCTTGGTAGATTACTATTAAGTGTGGGAGTGACTGACTTTGTTAAATAATGCTATCACCAAATTCAAATACCACACCAGTCCCTTTTCCCATTTCCTTGGCTTTTGGGGCCTTCAGTTACCTTCAGCTGTGCCCTTGATGTTTATTTTAACTTTGTCGCACCTTTACTTTTCATTGGGAATTGAGCACATAACATGCTATTCATCCTCTAAGTGACCATGCCTCATTCACTCCTCTGGTAGGCTACCAATTTTCAAAACCATTCATTGAATTTATGGAATGTTTGAACTGATTAAGTAAAAATGGTTATCAGTGTTCTGTGGCAAGAGAGTTGAGACAAGGCAAGTCAATAGGAACCCATCTATCCATGGCCACCCTCCCTTCACTGTCAGAGAACCCCAGCTTTATAACCTTAGAATTCAAAACACAAAAGATATAGAGAAAACACATCCACTTGAAAAGAATATGGATTAGGTACAGAAAGGAGGATGGAAGGGAATGAGATACCATCACAATAGGACAATAACAATCACCAACCATTTTTAGATCATTTACTATGTCCGAGAAACTATAACTAGTACTTTAAATGCATTGTTTTATTTTATTGAATAAAATCCTCACAACAACCCTGTGATTAATTAAGTACTATGTTATCATGATTTTACAGATGAAGAGGTGAATCCTAGAGAACTTTAAGAACTTGTTTAAGGTCATGCGGCTGGCAAAAGGCAGGAGCAGGAGGCAGACCCCACGCTCTGGGACCCCTGAATCTGGGCCCAGCAACCGTGCTACCCTGACACCTTGGGAGGAAGGAAAGGTGAGCATCAGACAGGCCCTGAGTGGAACGCTGGGAGAAAGTATTGCTCTTTCTCAGACAATTGTATATCAACAACAACAAAAATGCGGGTAGTTTTGCAATCTCAAGAATTCGTTCATTAATCATTAATTCATTAATTATTACTTACTGAGGCTCTAACAAGGTACAAGGCAGTGAGATGGGCTCTGGATGAACACAAAAGCATATTAGCCACTGACCTGGTCCTCACTGGGAGAAATAAAACACAAACTTAATAAAGGTAGTTATGCAAAAGAAATATTAACAGCTTAGTTCACCAGAGCAAAGGATGACAATTTTCATGCAAAGAACCAGACAGAAATACTTCAGGCTCTGTGGGTTATACAGTCGGTGTGGCAACTACTCAGCCCTGCTGTGGGAGCCCAAACAGCCACAGGGAATGAATAAGTGAATGAGTGTGGCTGAGTGCCAATAAAACGTGGTTTATAAAAGCTGTCGAGGGGCTACAGGCCATTGTTTACCAACTCTTTTGTTAGTGAGAACTCTTAGACAATATATGGTCTATTCTGAACGAGCTTTTGGAATATTCGTTGCTCTAGGAAGTTTGGATGTGGGAGAAGAAGTGGAGTTAGGGAAAAAGTAAAGAGAAGGGGACAGAGAAGGAAGAGGAGAATCAGACAGTATGCCATGGAAACCCAAGAAAAGGGACAGGGTGACTCACTAAGGCCTCAAAGAAGGTGAAGGCTTCCGGTGGACCTCAAAGGACAGAGAGCATATTTGGAAATGGGAGCATTATAAGGAAGGAAGGCATCAGTTATGTGTAGTTGCCCATTGAGCCTTTTGGGGTGGGATCTGGATGGGGAAGAACTGGGCTTTGTGTGGAAGCAGGACGGGCACCGGAGAAACTGCCTTTGACAGAGACAGGGCGAGTGTGGGTGCCGGCCCCTTCCTCCTCCAGATGTAAGGCGCCTTCCCTCTCTCTCCAGCTCAGGCGTGCCTGCCTGTCTCTTCTCTATCCCACCTGACCTCTTGCGAGCTTTCTTCTCCCTGCTACCCAGGGCTAAGTGGCGAGCACTCCTTTCTTTTCATGTTGGTAACTTAGAGCTGCCAGCTTTACCTAGGCTGTGTTTCAGACAATCTCTATGTCTTAATATCGATCAGTGAGTTTTATTGCCCCAAGGGTTTTTTCCCCTTGATTTTTCAATTTCTGTGAAGAAAAACACAGTCCAAATGAAGGATATGCCTAGGGTTTTTGCCCTTTGTAGTTACTTCCTTCACAAGCAGTTACTGTGTACGATGCAGGATGTTGGCAATAGCAAGGCTTCCGAGATCTTGTAGTCTAACTCATTCGCTTCCCGTCAAAAACAAAAAACGGGGCCCAGAGCAAGGAAAGGGACTTCCCAAGGCCTCGCAATTCCTACCACTTGGGATAGTTTTGTTTTTTACTTTTTGATTAATCTTTTTATTGGGGAATATAATATAATTATACCCTGAAATATAAAACAAAGGTAAGTATAACAATCACTAAACAGACGTGTAATCACCAGAGCAGAAATAGAACGATGCCAGGCCCTTCCGAATACACTCCCATACTTCCTTCCTCAGGCAACCATTAGCCTGACTTTTTAAAAAACATTGGTAAAACACACATAACAGAAAATATAGCATTTTAGCCATTTTTAAGTGGACAATTTGGTGGCGTTAAGTGTACTCACGTCGCTGGGCCACCATCACCACTACCCATCTCCAGAGCTTTCCCCTCACCCCAAAATAAAAGTTGGCACCCACGAAACAATGACTCTTGGGGCAGTTTTGACCAAGAATTTCCCAGATCTTCTGGGGCTCTGGTCTTTCCAAGAATAAGATTTTGAGGCTATTTTAATATTTAGAGGATTTTGAACATCCGTGGCAGGCTTGAAAGAGAATTAAGGCTAAAACAAATATTGCTTTTATGTTGGAAAAGAGGAATCAAAATGCTGAGCATGAGAAGCCCCCTTTCAGGAGCTGCCTAGAATCCACACAACACCCTCTTCTGGCGCCCAGGCTTTCCGCCGGGACCCGAATGTCGGAGCCGTGATCCCTGAGAGACGCACTGCAGACCAACTGCCGCAGGTTATGTTTACAATTCAAAACCAACGCTCAGCCCCGGCTCCTCAGCTTTCGATGACTCTGAGCAAAGTAATGGAATGCTCACAACTCCCCCACTGGGTAGGATTTCATCACAGGTAAAAATTGCTATTTTTCTCTTGCCAACCACATAAATAATGGCATCTTCTCTCCTACTCATGAAGTCTAGGAGCAGAGAAAAGGCCCAGACAGGGAGGAGGTGAGTGAGAAAACCAGGAGGTGCAAGAGAAAAAAGGTCACTGGAGCTGGGACTGAAGGTGCCAGGTAGACGCTGGCAGCAAACACCATCCTCTTCTCACACCCTTCCCCCCTACCCCCCTCCCTGCACTGGACACGGGCTTTTAGGGGAAACTTATTACAGTGAACACCATGAGGAGCTTGTAATCTGAATAGGAGAATATCCAAGTGCATGGTCACTATTGCTTATGACACTACTTGTCTGCAAGGTGATTATAGGTATGCTCATGTGAATACAAAGAACCAAGATACCAATCATATCATTACCATGACAACTCCATTCTGATCCCTCTGCATTCATTAAACCAAGGCTACAGACTTAAAAAAATAAAAGGTCAAATGCAATTAAGGGCCACACCCATTCTGGCTTGAGGGACTGTCCCTGTGTTGTGCTATCTTGAAAAATAAAGCTGTCCCTTCTCAGGTATCAGAGATCCCACACAGTCTCTAAGATGAAGTAATTTGGTTACATTTGAATACCTGGAGAAAATGGAAATGCTGTTTATTTTAAAAGGAGTTCCAATTTTTCTGCTGACCTACAGAACAGTCCTGGAGTTACCACCTTCTTCATTAGTACGGTTATCGATGTTTTTTTGAAGTAAAGAATGTAGCTGCCATTCTTCTCCAGGACCTTCCATTTCAACTTTATCGTCACTGAGTCACCGCTTTCCCTGTGCTGCTCACATCTCATCAGACTCCAAGTCTTGCTGCCTTTGCTTCTTAAAAGACTCTTGCGTCTGCCCCCCTTTTGTTCCTGCTGCCAAAATCCTTTCGTGCATCAGACTCATTATAACGTCCTGCTTCTCATTTCTTTATTTTTCAGTATTTATCAGACTTCTTTATTCTTGGTTTTCTTTCTTTGGGAAAAACAAGCAATTCAAACCCATAATTATATTTTCTTTAAGCTTTTCCATTTCTAAAACTTGTTCTCAAGCCCGTCTTCTCCTGCCTCCCCCGTATTCCATCATTATTATTACCATCACTATCAGCACCGCTGGTATTTTTTCTTTATGTGACTCACATTTTGGGCATTTAAGCTACAAAGGAATCAATTTGCAAATCTACTTTTCAAATTTGATACTGATGATTTATGGTTTCAAAACTCCTTCCTGGGAAGGAATAAAAACACATAACAAAACTCCAGTGTGCCAAAGAGGTGGTGGAAGGCATCTACATTGCAGAATGAGAGGTGTGCAGGAGAAATGATCAGCATGTAGCTAACTCAAGGTCTAATAGAAAGAGACAGCTGCAGTGAATATTTGAGACCTCTGTGTTAGAATAAGGCCCACATGTTTTTCAAGTTGGGTTCAAATAATCTCTTTTTAATTCATTGTTGTAGTAAGGATCTTGACATTGAAGAGTTTTCCTTACTTATTTCAAAATCTCAGAGAGTTTGCTAACAGCGTGAAGGCACAAAGCATCTAGGATATTGTACTATGCTGTGTCGAGAAAAACAATTAAGCTACTTTTATGTATTTGATGGTTAGGCTTTGGTACTCTGGGGCCAAGTCATTATTTTCCTGCATCTCTGAGTTTTTGTTTTTTGTTTTTACCAGTAATTTTTATTTCCAGAGGCAGCAAGTGCTGAATTTTAAATTCCACTATAGAAATACTTAATTCTCAACTATCATATGACAATCATTTCAAATATATAATCATCTTCTTTACATAGCAGCCAGAGCAATTTTTAAAAACAAACTCTTGCTCCTATGACATTCCCTTTGAATAAACCTCAAGACCTTGAACTGGAGTACAGGCCCTGATGACCTGGTCCCTCTCTACCAGGGCCGCCTCCTTCCCTCTGCTCTGTCTACTCGGCCTTTCCTCTTTCAGTTCCTTCCGTGGGGCAGACCTCAGAGCTCTCACACATCCCTTCTCTGACCCTCCATGTGGCTAACATCTACTTGAACTCCAGGTCTCACCTAAAATGTTACTTCTTCAAAGGGGTATACTCTGACATCCCTTTCCCCAGTCTAAATTAAGTCCCTATATGTCTATCGTCTCATTGTAGCTTGAACTCTTCCTCTGAGTCCTTAAGATAATTGATACTTGTACATTCTATGGTTCTCTGATCAATATCTCCTTCTATCAGTCAGATTTGATCAGAGAAAGAAAACCACGCGGAGTAATATCAAAAGCAAGATTTCTTGTGAGGATCAGAACTCATACAACGGTGGGTGCTGAAGAAGAAGTCTGTGGAAAACTGCTGCCTTGCCGCTGATGGCGAGCCCGAAGTCCCACAGGTCATCAGGAAGAAACTCTAGGCATGACATGTGGGGGGGAGGGTGGGCAGGGACAAACAAAAATCCGTGAGGACAAACTAAAACCCACATCCCTCTCACACCACCTCTGTCTTAGTCTGTCCAGGGTGCTACAACACAGTACCACAGACTGGGTGGCTTATAAGAAACAGAAACGTATTTCTCACAGTTCTGGAAGTTGGGAAGTCCGTGATCAAGGCGCTGGCAGGTTCGGTGCCTGGTGAGAGCCCGCTTCCTGGTTCATAGATGACGTCTTCTCTCTGTAACCTCTGTAACCCCTAGGGGGAGGGGGAGAATTCTCTGGGGTCTCTTTTATGCCAATCACCTTCCAAAGGCCTCACCTCTAAATACTATCATGTTGGGGATTAGGTTTCCACGTACGAATCTGGAGTGTACCCAACGCTCAGTCTATAGCAATCTCAGCCTCGGTGATGTGTGAAATGTGCAGAAGGAGCTGGTGCCGTTCACCGCGGGGATCACTCATTTAAGCTGAAGGAGGAGCTCAGGCAGCAGCAGCAGAGGTCCAGGTTAGCTGCTGCCTGACGCCAGCGAGGTGAGCGGCACGTCAGTGACAGTGCGTCTGAGTGTAGCAGCACCCGGTGCCCCACGCTGACTTTCAGAGCTGCTGCTTCCCTGTCCTTGCCCCTTCCCAATACAGTGATATTTCTAGCGGCCAACACTAAACGAGAACCATACCCAAAAGGGGATTCTAAAAAACATGGTTTCTGCTTAGCTAAGCTGACATGCTTAGCACAAGACTACCCACTCTTTTGCTAGCCTGCCAGTTCCATAGTGGCAGGGGCTGTAGTCAACCTTGTGTCTGGCTCCTAGGATAGTTTCCAACACAGAATAAGTCTTGAATAAATTATAATTCAGAGGATGAATATTTACATGAACAATTTCTATTTTTGTCTGAACAAAATTAATTTATTCATTAAAAACAATCATCCTTTGAATTACAAGTTATTCAGGATGTAATTGTATACTAATTGTAAAAGTGACAAACTTTGAATATGATATCATTTTATCAGCGCATTTAATAAATTTAACCATGGTTGGTATCTTAGTAATTGGTGCAAACAAATTTGCAACTACCTGAAATTATTTTTGGATATATGGTAAGTAAAATTAATTAATTTTAAAATGTCACTACAGGCAAAGGCAGCTATTCCTCTTCTTAATTGTGGTAGGTGTACTATTAAGAAATCAGAAAAGAAAATGCTTTGACAATTCCCTAGAACCTTCTCAAGATGTAATTGACAGCAAAGAACAAGCTGACCTTAGTCAACTGTTGGAACTAGTCTAAACTTCAACAATTGTGCTGAGAATTAGGAACCTTTTTTGGCAAAGGGGATTGATCGGAGAAACAGAAGCTGTCTGTCTACTCCCGATCACGCAGTTGCTGGGACCATCGAGGAGCTGGGATGTGAAAGGCTGACAGCTTCTCTCTGTTTGACTATGGAAGGATCTGGAGGTGCCCACTCCGAGCTGGCCTTCAGCACACTGCCTTTGAAGAGTCAGTGTTTGACAACTCTTGGGTAACAATCTCTTGCTTAACTGTGCTTTGGCTTGTAGGATGCATTAAACCCCGTGACTGTACAATTTCCTGTGGATGACAACTGAAGAGAATACCTATTAAGTGATGTGTTTATTTGAGTTACAGTTCATGTCTAATTTTAGAAACCCCCTTAAATTTTTACAATGTGCCAGCACGCTGAATGAGGAGTAGGAGAACCACATGGCATTTTGCAGTCTTAGGGACCTCAAAGAAATAATTTGGCGCCTCAGCGCAAGCAGGTGAGGATATTTGTGGGAAAGCAGCCTGGGTAATGAACCCTGAGTTGCTGTATCTGCATTAGGCAAGTTTTAAATGAAGACCCTGACACAAAATCAGCTTGGAAATTGCCGTTCATTTAATCATTCATTAATCCCGCAGATAAGTTTTAAGTGTCCACTCTATATAAGAATGTACGATAGCCATGCAATGGCTACCATACATGCAATTGTCAGTGGCCGTCAAGAAGATCTTTGTAAATATCTGTGTAAACGGATACCAAAGGCAATGCTGAAAAGAAGAGCAAAATGGAGATTGATACATATCGTCTGATGCTATTTATGTACATTCACCATATACAAAAGAAAATAATCCTACATGTATTTTAATGTTTATCTTCTTCATATGCATAGTATTTAAATGCTCAGGCATGTTACGTGCACGTTTCTACATGTAGAGACATGTAAAACTACATGTCAACCTGTTTGAGAACAGTCTGAAAGAAAACAGACAACACTTCAAACACACTAGAAGAGAGGGGCCTGTGGATGGGGAGGGAATAAGCGTGGAGACGGGCTTCAAGGGAGGCCGACCAGTATCTGTAGTGTATTAGTTCTTGAACCAACAAATAAACAAGAGACTGAGAGTCAATGAGACCAAATATTAACAATGTTTAATTCAGAATGATGGAATAAGATATTTACTATATTATTCTTTGTAAATTTTTTCTCCTTTGGCTCTCAGAATTAAGCACAAATTTTTAAAACGTACCTACAAGTGTCTTCTCATGCAATGTAAACACGAAGATCCAATTCCCAAAGTATCTTTGGAGTTTTCTCTTCTAAAGGTCTCTGGTTAGACTAATTGTGCCACCTTTCTGGTTAGGTATGGAAAGGAAAATAGAGGAGAAGGTCCAAAAGCCAAGTTCATTGTGGGAATCCCTGAGTTATTTTAGAAAGACCTGGTTCCCATGCTGGGGGAATGGGATGGGAAAATGGTGAAGAAAAGTTATCTGCAGAGACTTCTCCCTACACCCCTACATGCCTCCCCGCAGACACCTCCATCTGCAGAGGACGGGCCGGATGCATAAGGGGGCAGAGAGAGCAAATAACAGAAGAAGCAGAGGTGCCAGCTCCCTTGAAGCTTGGGCAAGATAGCATTAAAGGAATATTACACTCCTTCTGTGTAAGATGCCAAAAAGACGAAAATCTCTGGTAGGGGCAGAAAAGACTAAAGTCCACCCCTCCAGAAAGCCTTCTTCTGCCATGCCAGTCCACACTACCTTCAAACCCTGGGCAGCAGTAGGACACCACTTACTCAGTCTGGCCTCTCTCATGTCCTATTGTGGGATTATAAGGCCTCTCAGAGGCCAAGAGGCTTGGGATGCCCCTCCTCCTCCTCCTTCTTCATCTCCATCATATTTAAAAATAATGAAATAACAAACTAAACTAAAATAATTATATCATATATTAAGCATTTACAATGAACAATAGTGCTTTTCATACAAATTATACCAAAATGTAAGTATGCTAGTGGTCACACCTACAAATCATAAAAAATATCATTCATAGTGCACTATGGAAGTCTGTTCCAACAATGGGACACAAATACAAAGTTCTATAATAAATGTCTTTGTCTTGTAATCCGTAGTTTCTCTGTGGCTATATGTAATATATCAATAGAAGATAAGGCACAGTAGCTACAGTTCACTTTTTTTGTGACAAAGGCATCAGGTCCGAATGATCCTCTTTTGCCACCCTCCCCTCTTTTCTTGTTTTGAGTTCTGTTCATGGGAATCCCCAACCAGACTATAGACTACTTGAGAAGAATGACTGTGTCTTACAAGCCTAGAGGAGGAAGGGGCAGGAAGGCGCTTTAAGTCCAGACGGGTATGATACAGAGACTTGTGCCTGGCCTGCCCGCCCCTGCAGAGAGCCTGATGCTCCCTGCAAGAATGGTGGGGTAAAAATGGAAGGGTGGGCTGAACTTTACACCACCTTCTCTATGAAACTTGTGATCTGATCACCATGTTTTATTCTTATATTTCACTTCTCCAAAGGCTTTTCTTCTAAGTGTCAACAACAGTCATGTTCACATTTACTTTGAGGAACTGTTGAAAATGGGCCGCTTTGGGGAATGTGCTCAGAGGTAGTGGTGGTTTCCCCTGCGACTATTCCAGCCCTGAAAATACATGACCTGCCATCAAACTAAGCTTCTGTCTTCAAGTCTGGGGATGGCAGCGGCCGGGGTCAGGCGCTCAGATTCATAGAAGAGGGCCCAGAAAGAAGGGAGAGTGAAGGAATTGGGAATTTTGGACAAAGAGAGGCAAGATGCCAAACCACTGACTCTGTGAATTACGGAATGAGGATGTAGGCGCAGGGCACCTGCAGGCGCGCTTTCCCCACATCCCTGCAGCTCCAGTCCAGAGGTGGTCTGAATGTGGTGGGCCTCGCGTGCAGGTGGGGTGTTTCTATAAGGTACACATCTCTATGCATTCCTTCAAACCAGAAAATACATCCCTGGGCCTATTACAAGTGCCCAATTAAAAAAAAAGTGTAACTAAAAGTATAATAAAACTCTAAAATATCAGAAGCATAGGGACTGTGTATAAGTCGACTATTTGAAAATCTGGTCAAACCATACCCATGGCCATTTGTCATTTGACAATATTTTCCTCATCTGGAAACCCAGAGCGGTATTCTCTTACTAGGAGAGAATGGAAGAGAAAGACCTTAGGCATTCCATTCCCAAGAGATAAATTATATAATTTGTAACAAAGAGAAAGAAAATGAAAGCATAAGTGTTCTTCAGTCTTGGTCTTTGGCAAGGCCAAAAGAACTGCTGCAGGCATGCTACTTTGTTATGAGAAAGTAGGGAACACTCCCTCCCCAGTGCCCCAAATGAGAAAGGGGAAGTTGCACCTGGATGCCATCGCTGTGTTGGGAGGTCCCGAACAGCAAGGAAGAGAAGTGAGACCAAGTCACATTGCCATCATTCGAATTTAATGAACGTCTTTTTGTCAGCCCCTTCTAACTTGAGGAGGTGGGATAGAGGAGGAAAGTGGGAGAGAGAGAATAGGAAGAAGACCCTCTATGGATCTAGAAGAAGATTCACTTGTACAGCGGAAACCAATGTGGATTATACCAATCATAATTTAATATCAATTTAACAAAAGAATAAAGTAACTTGGATGAACACAAAACAAAATAAGAAAGCAAACTATTTTCATTTAGACCCTGGTAAGAAGTTAGTTTCCCTTGACCTTTGGCAAAAAAGTCCTCAAAAACACGGGCAGCCCAAAGAGTAAGGTTATTTTTGCAGGGAAAGTTGCTGCATGGTCACAGAACAGTTAGTTGCTAGTCAAGAGCGTCACAGAAAACCCCTGGAAAGCCTGGAGTTTCTCCCTCTGTGTCATCATTTTGGGTTGCTCTCACCTGTCTCTGAGTCTGTTTGGACTGATTAGTGTAAGAGGATCTGGGGCTATTTCTGTCCAGTAATCATTCATTCCTAATTTTTTTTATAAAGCCTCATAAACAAAAAAATTAAAGCTAATAAAGTCCAATCATAGTAAGAGTTTTAAAATTTTTTTTTCTAAGATAATGGTTCCTTTTAATAGGAAAAATGGCTGGAAGAGTTCTGCTTTAAAAAATTCATAAGATCACCTGATCTTTCTTCAAGTCACACATTTGTTTCTATGAGGCTACTGAGATCGAATTATTTCAAAATTACTAAATTCCAGACATTCTTGTGGAAACTCTTGCCCACTCTCCCTCCAAAGCGCCCATGGCCCAGAAAGGAAGTGCATGTGACAAAATATGAATGTGCTGCTGGATTTCACGTTCAAGGCGGATTCCAGCTGAGAGAAACCATGGAATCGATGAGACCGGTGCTCTTTGTTTCAGCCTTTATTCAACTCGGCTGTCTCCAAATACAGCCCCTCTGCCCCTCCCATCACACCAGCACTGCCAAATTCAGCGTGGCGATACCTATGCTTCTCAGGATTGATTTTCATTCTCTGTCCTGCTTGAGGTCAATATCTCTCTCATCTTTTTATCTTTTTATCTCAACTCCTGCAGGGTTTTTCAAGACTCCCCTCCACTTCATTGATTCGAATGCTGTATGTTTATTGCTTCTACTGCAGAACATAATTAATAACAATCTGCATTTGTTTTCTTCTTAAAAGTTAATATATTTATTATAAAACAATTTAAAATATTAAATTTTGACAAATAGAAAAGGCATAATAAATAATACATAGAAGAGGAAGTACACTTGGCACACAAGTAAGAAAATGATTGAAGAAATGCAAAATTATTTAAATATTATTTTCTCATGTACCAAAGTAGCCAACTCTAAAATGTGTAATGCTTTATGAAATGAAATAGGTATTCTTAGGTCTTTAGTGTAGGACTGTAAATTATAACCGTGGCTTCAAATACAATTTGATAATATATATCAGAAGCCTTAAATATATTCATTTCCAAATCCTAGTGTTCATTACAAAGAAAAAAAAGAGTCAGCCATCTCAATTTGCATCTGTTTTTTTTTATGAATTTCCGCTCCTATGTCATTATAGCCAGGGCTTTGGGTATCCTATTAAACTTCCAATAAATGTTTTATGATTTTTTCCTAGTCCTATATTACATTACTTCTGAGTCCTCATCAAGGAAAACATCTCTATTGTCATAGGCTGCAAAGTGAAGATCATAGTACCCACCTCACAGTATTATGTAAGTTAAATTAGTTTGCGTGTGAAAGGCTGGGGATGACCAGCCGGTTGGAAGATTTCTATCATTTCACTTCTGTATCTGAAGCCCAAGTTCCTACTGTCCGTGAGACTGGTGTAATGTTGCCAAAAATCTGTTCCCCTCATTCCCTTGCTGTGAAATGTTATCATGGACACATCGCATTCTGAGCGAGTGCGGCTGCTGAGAGCATGGTGGAGACCTTCTGGAGAGGAGGAGATGGAGAAAGGCCGTAAAAGCTGTGGCTTTAAGGGAGACATTTCCTTGTTTTTGCTGGGAGACGCTGGCATCAAAAGGCAGGGCGCAAGTAAATGATGCCGGAACATTCATTCCCCTTGTATTCTGGGGCTGAGGTTGTGAAAAGCATCCAGGCGCAGAGGAACTGCTAAAGCTGTGAACTTCGCTGTCTTCCACAGACGGCCTCAATTTTTAAATTTGCCCTACTTCCGGGGTTCTTCCTAGCATTCCGGTGAGGGCAGGTTTGTTTCATCGCAAAGGGCCTATAAAGTTATATTGCTCCTTTTCATCTCTCCCAACTTAGTTCAGTTAGCAAAAGGTTGGAATTTCTCAAAAGAAACTTGAATTGGCAAGTATTAGAAAGGAAAAAAAAAGACCTCAACACAACAAAAGCACCAGGATGAACTAGTTTACAGAGTTTAAAATTGTCCCTTCCGCCTTCCTTCCCTTCCCTTACTTTTTTTTCCTTTTTATGCTTTCATTTAATAAACTTGTTGAGTACTGCTGTGCTGGTCAGTGGGAAGCCAAGGGTAAGTAAGAGGCTTGACGGTCTTCCCCTATTACAATAGGTACAGTTGAGCCAAGCAGTGGCTTGATTCTACAGCTCATCTGGTACACCAACCCTAAAGCCATTTCCTAGCTTCAATCCCCAGTATGCCAAGTCTCTTGTCATCTCATTTTAGTCTAAACCCTTTTTTGAGGTTCTCAGACACATTCCACCTAGCTTATTTTTCTGTGATGTGTGAGCTGTAGCACAGCACTGTACTTGCACTACTCTTAACTGCCACCAGGTGGTGCCTAATGGTGGATCCCACAATTTATGTACATTATTTATTTTAAATAAATTTATGGTGAAATAAATTCTGCTTTCACTATCAAAAAGTACCCTTAAAACAGAATGTACATTGTTTAACCACTCATTAACTAGTAGATTTTACATAATCGCAGAATCTTTTGTATCCTGCTTTATAATTCACAAAGTGTGCTCACCTTCACTACTTTTTTGGATGTTTCCAATAGTTCTTCGAAGTCAGTATGGCAGGTGCTTTATTTGCCACACTTTACAGATGACAGGAAGATTAGGATATTTGTCCAGTCACACAAGTGCTAAACAGTAGAATAGGGATGTAAGGCCTGGTCCTCTGATTTCATGTCCAAGCAGCTCGTTTTTAACACTGTGCTACAATGACGCTAACAGAGGGAAACGCCAGATGCAGGCCGTGTAAACACTGAATTGAAGCCCCAATGTGATACTTCTCTACTCAGTTACCATCTTCCTTATTGCTTCTATCATCATCCTGCTGAAGTTATGTTCTGGTTATAGCATTTACATTTCTCCTGTATTATGCGGCTGAGGCCCACATGGCATTCACTTGCCTACTTTGCAGTTTTATGTCATGGGTTAATTGCCATTGTAATCTCCAGTTTCTTTCTGAGTTCAATATTCTTCTTTTTGTCTTATCTTGTACAATGAGGGACTGTACATTTTTTATTCCCTTGAACAATACGGATCCCTAAACATGCATACATATAACATGATATGTTAACATGTCATTGCTTCTTCCTCAGTAAAAAATAAAATAAAATTCCCTAGTAACCAAGTTGCTATGTTCTCTGGGGGAGCTTAGCTATTATCACTGAATGCTCAAATCTATCTTTTCTTCTTTAAAAAAATAAGAATACATTTTTTTCCTTATGGGCAATTTAAGAATAATTTATAAATAATTTTCAAAAAGTTGTTAACATGTGATTTTCTTATGACCATCCACTCATGGACTAACTCATGGCGAACCGGTGAGATTGTGAGTGTACTTGGAAAAAATTAGTAGTCATAGTAATTCATGCCCCTTGAGCACGCACTGGAAACAGACATTCTTTTAACCATTCTAAATTTGTTACAGCTCATTTCATGTTCACAAGAAGTTTATACAGTAGACACCTTTATTATCTGCACTTTCTAGGTAAAGAAGCCGACACTTAGAACGTTTAGGGATCCCAAGAGCAGCATAAACACGGGAGCTGGGATTTCCAACTGGATCTGCCAGACCACATCCAGGCTCCCCTGACTTTATGTGCGCTCGTCTTCAGGCTTCCTGGGCTTGAGGATAAGCCAACCTGATTCCTTTTTTTCTAACTAATTAATAAACATCTCTATCACACTCTTTTTGGGTTTTTTCCCCCACCATCACCACTTCACCTCTGAGTGCTACTGTAGAGCAAGGAAAATCTGTAAGACAGCTCAGGGGAAGTGGAACCTAATGGATCCATGCTAATGACCGGCTCTGTAATGCCGGGCTGTTAGGAAGGGCTTTGAAATAGGGCTTTTTGTGTCAAGAATTTATCCTTAATATTCCCATAATTTTAGGACGTGGGTGAGAAAGACATCTTGTGAAAGAAAGAAACACTAGGCTTATAGCTGGTATATCCCATCCCCTCTGACTAGCTTAAAAAAGAAGAGAGGAGCTATTGGGGTACAGTACATCTCAGAGACTCATGCAGGGCTCAACTACCAGGTCTCGGGAAGGGCAGGAAACACAGGGGCTGTGGGAGTCCGAGCAGAAGAAACAGAGGCTTTCTGTATGGTGATGCCCACTGATGCTTAGCACTCACCTCCTCTTCTCTGTGTGTCTCTGCTCAGGTATCCGATTCCGGAGAAGGAAACTCAAAAGTGCCCACATTGGCCTCTATGTAAATCCTGTCTAACCATGACCACTAGGAGACCTTTGGTCAGGGATGCTGGGCAGAAAACAAAATAAAACACAACTCACTTGTGTGGTAACAGATGGCTACCAGACTTACTGTGTCGATCACGTAATCAGATGTATAAATGTTGAATCGCTATGTGTACACCTGAAACGAACATAATATTTTATATCAACTATATTGTAGTAAAAAATTCCAGATGTCCACATCATTGGTCTGGGGGAAGCAGTCTCATCAGATGCCATACAGGTCAAGGAGGGAATGGGAAGTGAGAAAACACAGACAAGAGAAAGTCTTACCACCTCACTGAGTCTGTGCAAAGGGAACAAGAAGTAAGCTGACAATGTGTGGGGTGTGGGAGAAAAGACCTTCTGTGTGTTTGTTTGTCTTTACGATATGGTGCCCTTGAGTATGTTTGTGGGGAGACACACGTGGGAAACAAAAATAAAGGTGATTTGTTGAGCAAGTCATAGAAGAATGTAGGTGGGACTGGTGTTAGGAGCATAGGAGGAAAGCTTCGTGGTAAAAGTAGGAGGCGCACGTTTCTGTGTAAAGGAAGGTTTGCAGGCTGAGAGGAAAGGGACGCTTTCCAGACCAGTGGCCACCTTTACTTCTCAGTGAAATATAACACAAAGCGGTTTGCAGACTGCGGGGTCCAGGGCATGAGGATGTGAGGTGGATGGTGGATGTGACACCTGCCACACAGTGTAGCTCACTAAGGACAGCAGAGCAGGGCACGTGTAGTTAGCTTGGTGTCACAGACTGTTTATTTTTCCATGTTCCTCCTACTGCCTGAGTACTATTTTTTGGTGAAATCTTAATGCTTGTTGTTCTCTCTCCCAAAGAGTGAACAAAGAAAGAAAATAGAAATGGGAAACCAAATGTTGCAGGTCACACTGTAAAATTCCTGCTCAATCTTTGCTGGGGGTGGAGGATCAGATGGGGACAAAAATAGTTGTTAGATTTTCATTGTATTTCCATCACTCATGCTTCTCCAACATAATTCCTAACCCAGGGATGTGGGTTTTTCTTACCGCTCCCTAGGACTTAAAGCCCCCTGTTCAGAGGGTTAGACAAGAGCGTGGTACCTGCCCTCAGGTTAACTTGATCTATCATACAAGGGGCACCAGGTTGGCCACTGGGCAAATTATTTATCCTCTGAGATCCTATTTCTTCATAAATAAAAGAGAAGTTTGAATATTAAACTCAATGTGTGGATGAAAGCATTAACTAGTAAGCTTGGTACATGTTAGGTATGCAACAAGTGTTGGAAAAATGGATTATGATACCTAGTTGGATTAAAAGCTAAAGATGGGTTCACTGTTAGAATCATCTAAAAGATACCTGTGAAATTCCTCTGTGGTTACCATGCAATATAAATTCAAGTTTAAAGTTTAGCTTTTTTTTTATCAAAACAGAAAATGGCAGCAAGGACAAAAATAACAAACAACAAATAAACTGAGGAGTAGAGTGAAGAAATAAAATGGAGTCACTATAGCCAAGCTGCTAAATTACTGAAATGAAGTAGGTTGAGGCATGAGGGGATGATAGTATCCTTGTTTTAACTAGCCTTAAAACAAGAATAGAGAGAACATAAACTTTTGAACTTTCCAGTCCTGTATCAATGCCTGGATATACATGAATTAGTTTTGCTTCAATACCTGGACATATACCAGGCCTTCTGATAACCCTCTGATTACCTCCTAAAGGATTCACATATCCAGAGCAACTGACATCTACCTAATGTCCATTATCCACATGAGTGTGATAGTATAAAGGGTAGTATAAAATAGGAAATAGCCTAAAATGGAATCACCCAGATCTCCTGGTACTCATCCTCCAGACCACTTGGCATGCACCACCCGGGCCTCCTGGTATCTGACTGATAACCATCCTGGATCAATCCTAGGGCTAAGAATGCAGAAGATTATTCTCAAGGATGTCACTTTGTCTATAAGAACTCTTAACTTTTCTTTCTTCTTTGTAACATTTCTGAGGGTTTGCTTGGCTGTGTTCTCACTTTACAAACTCTAAGAACCCTTGAAAATAATCTTTGTCATTTATTTCTAGGAAAACCTCCAAACTCTTCGATTTTGTTCAATGAAACAAACAACCTACAGGCTCCTAGCAATTCCTAAAAACAGGTCTGTTCTTCTAAAGACAAAGGATGAGATCAGGTTGACAAGGACATCTTTGGATAAAGCAATGAAAGTAAATATAAAAAATATGCAAATGCCCCCATCAAACACCACTTTGATTACATAAGCCACTGTTAACAAATCCTCATAATTCCTCAATGACATTCCTGTCCTTTCTACTAATGATTCCTATGAAATTCAGCTTCAGTGAACTTGGCTCATTTCTCTGCCTGCATTTGTTTTCCCAGTTCTACGTTATCGCTTATGTCATTCCACCTTCCTAGAATTTCTTCCATCCCTATGCACAACCCTACCAATTTTCTCATCCAAGACTTGCTCAGATCTCATCTCCTGTCTAAAGCCTTCCTTGTCCACACCTCCTCAGAGTGATCACCCTCTGTTCCCAATCCCATGGTACTTGTCTTCTATAAAATTAATTTGGCTACTAGAGTGGGCATTTGGCAGCTCAGCTTCTGAATTCTTTTCCTATGCTTGGAGAAAACCCAGCCTGTCCCCCATTATAGAAGCTGATGATGCTCCTACTCTTTCTAAACCCCCCTTTAAAACAAGGGCACGTGACAGAGGCTGAGCCAATCAGATGCACTCAGTGCACTTTGAAGTAGAAGTCAGCCGTGTGAAGAAGCAGTTATCACGCAGTCCCCAAGCAGGGGGGGGAAATGCCTGTGGAGCCAACTGCGTTCCAGTTCCCAGGTCAGTGATGTCAGCAATCCCACAGTGCTGGCAGCTGCATGCACTGGTTCCTCTGTGCCCTGCAGTGGCAGTGGTACAGTCTTCATCAGACTGGCACCGTGGCATGTGTGGGGGCATCATTCGTGGCTAATCATCTCCAAGCCTGCCTTTCCAGCTTTCTTGGACGTGGCCTAAGACTGGGAGATTTCAGCATGGTATAAAACAGGAAACAGCTTAAAATGGAATGAAAGGCTTCTTGTAAAATTGCCCACTGCTTTCCTTTTTTCTTGGAAATCTTACCACCAGCCATGTTCATAGGCCTTCTTTCTCCTTAGTTCTCTGCCCACAGAGGGGTTTGTGGACACATTTTTGGATATTTCAATGTTGGGGAGGGGGTTATTCTGACATTTGGGAGAGGCAGAGATATGAAAATAGTCCTATCCATTGACGAATTGTCTGACAGCTGATGCAACTTTCAAAAGTCTCCCGACATTCATTAAAAATACATGCTGTTTATAATTATCTGAACAGAAAATCTGACTCTGTTTTGTATCAAAACAAAATATCTGGGACTTTTTGAGGGAAGATTGCTTTAGGTCTGGCACTTCCCCAAGCGTCGTTCACTATGTAGGGATGTTCGTCAGGGGTGGCGATGGTGCTCAGCCGAAGGCAAAGGTTCAGAGCGCAGTTGTCGCTGCTGCATTTGCCGGGTCCTGTGATTGGCACAAGCATCTGGCTTCCTCATTACAGATTCCAGTGTCCTCACAGCCAAGCATCTGCATGTGAAATACATATTTTTGTGTATTTCATAAACTACTTCCTTATTATTTCTCCTTTATCCTACAGTTAGGGAAGCATATTAAATTTTTATGAAAGATTATTTGTATTTCATTTCAGGATAGTCAAGGTGGCAGTCTAAATTAGTTACTATTCAAATGAGGTGTTTGAGGTAATGGAGTTGCAAACCAGGACCCTAGCGCTTTCTCTTATTTTCCCACAATCCGAGCCTACCCCGTCCCACCTGTTTGTCACTAAGGATTCTGTCTACGGCCGTTCCACCCTGAACACGCCCAGTCTCGTCTGTCACTAAGGACTCATTGGTATAGAATTTAGAATATGGTTCAATTTTTTAAAAGAAATATGTTGTTCTTCCTGTTATATCTTTGAACACCTTTAAAAATGGCTCTATTCTTGCTAAGCAACATCCTGGGTTGGGACTGACTGAAGATCCAATGGTCCATTTCAAAAGCTGATACAAGGATGTGGGAGGGGCTGTAAACCGAGCAGGCTCCTGGGAAGTTGATTTTGTGGAAACTTTATTGGGTATAAAGGACACACAGAGACCCAACCCATACTCTACTCTTAATGACCACATGAGGGAACAAACCTTCACTTCAGTCCTGGAGACTTAAAAGAATTTGAATATAAATTAGCATGGGACTTGAAAAAGAGGAATGCAATCACATTATCTCTTACTTTTCTTTCACCAACCATCAAGTTCCCTTGGTGAACTTCTGAGCAGAATGAGCCACTTGGCAGTCACCTCTTGGCAAAGCCACAGAGAGGCCCCTCCAAACAAGGTGTCCTCCATGGAATTTCGAAGGAAGCCCTGCTCGAGCCAACAGGGCCCAGAGGCCTCTCACCTGTTTCAGGCCTCCTCTGGAATGACACTATGAGGGTGATATTCCAGGGAAGATGTTTCCTAACATTAATTTTAAAAAACCATCTGAGTCTCATTCTGTTTTATTATGGGCCTCTCCAGTGGTGATGACCTTAGTGCTACATGCTTTTGCTGGAAACCAAAGGCATCAGTAAAATCCCTTCTCAAAGCCGCATCATCTCCACATACAGAGGCAGCATCGGAGAATTTTCTGCCTTGAATCAACCTGTATGTATGGCAAGACCTGTGTGTGCTTAAAAGGGGAGCTATGATTTTAAAGAAAACTGAACGTCAATCACTTAGAAACTGTAAAATTAACATCATGTACAAAAGCAACAGCCTGGGACTTGGATTTTGTCACTCAAGAAGTCCTTGAGACAAGGGCCATGGGAAGGACAGAAAATGTCCTGGAGGTTTGTAGCCCGGAGGAGACAGTACATATGAAAGTGGACTGCAGGGTCCTACAAAAGTGAAAAGTACTTCAGGACATGTTACTAATTGTCACAACCACCTTGGAGATAGAAAATAATTTAATGCAAATTCATAAACAACATAATAAATGTACTGTGAAGTTATATGCTCACACTGTAACAGCTGCTCATTGGAAAAAGAAAAAACTGAAAAAACTGGGAACTTTCTTAGGACAGTAATTAATAACTGGTTTTTAAAATCAGTTATTTTACTTGCTTAATTTTGAGTCAATTAGATATAACCTGGGTGGTCAAAAAAATTGAACTTATTTTTTTTCAAATATGCCACCATTGTACGCAGAAATGTGTCTCCAGTGTACAAACCACACAGAAGAAGTTTGAAGCAGCCATCCTCAACCTTCTTGGCAGCAGGGACTGGTTTCCTGGAAGACAATTTTCCCACAGATTGGGGTTGGGGGCATGGTTTCAGGCTGATTCAAGCGCACCTCCTGCTGAGCACCCCTAACAAACAGGCCCAGTCTGCACCTGGAGGTTGGGGACCCCTGCTTTACAGGGTCCTTTTACACTCAAGTGTCAATTATTGCTCTTTTATTTTCAGGTGGTTGAGTCACTTCATCTCATTTTCATTTTTTCAAATGCTAACCAGAAAGTGGCATGGTGCTTTGTCTCTGTCTTCCTGTTTAGCACTTCTCTTTCTTTTTCTTCCTTGTCAGTTTCGTAAGTTTGACCTCAAGGCTGTTTCTCAGCTCCCTGAGCAACTTGCAGTTCCTAACACTCAGCTGTGCAAAGATGACTTTCTCTTAGTGAGAACTACTGATGCCTTGATGTGGTACAGATACCTCCCTTTTAGGAGTACGGTAAGGCATGATAACTTGTTTTTCTGGCTCACACACACACTAACAGTTTTTGACTTCAAGAAACTTGCATTACATGAAAGAAAATGGAAATGTGCTAAATGCCACAGAACTGCACAACCCAATAACAGAGCCACTGATCATTGAGCATCTGAACTGTGGCTGGTTCAAACTGAGATGTACTGGTAAGTATAAATGGGATGTAGAAGATTTAGTACAAAAAAATACAATACAAAACATCTCATTAATATTTTGTGTATTGATTAATGCTGATGTGATAATTTTTAGACATATCAGGTTAAATAAAGTCTATGGTTCATTTCACCTGTTGTTTTGTACTTTTTTTATTTGGTTACCTCAAAATTTAAAAGCACACATGTGGCTCACATTAATTCTACCGGACAGCATTGCTGAAGAAATTGAGAGAGGCGTGGGAGAGCGGGTCCCGTGTATTAGGGAACAACAGAGAAGAGGGGATGGCGAGCAGAAAACTGTCTGAAGAGGAGACACTCGTGCTGAGTCTTGAAGTAGCCTGTGCGCGGGCAGAGTGGAGAGGGACCTCAGCCAACAGCAGGGGCGGTGCCCTGTGGTGGGCTAGGCATGGTCTTTGGATCACATCTTCACGCCTCTTCTTCGGAGCAGTTTGACCTCTCTGACTCTCCATTTCCATGCAAAAATCTGAGGCTAGTGGAGCCTGTCCAATAAGATGTTATTGTAATGAGGGTTATGGGGTAATGCATACAAAGAGATTAGTATAGTGGTTAAAACAAGAACAAGCACTCAATAAATGGCGTCTAAATTTACGAGTCTGTGGACAGTCAGCAGCATTAAAGGATGACTGAAAAGATTTTAAAATGACATTTCACCTAAAAGCCATTTCTCTGCTACTATGCCCTGGACAACACCATTCAGGTCTTGCCACCCTTTTCAAAGCATTGTTTATAAAATAATTGCTTATAATCTGAGTGAACCCCAAATTCTACACAACACATACTTAGAAACAGAGGGAAAAAACACATTTCCTAGTTGATTTCCACTGTCCTTATTCCATTATTGACTTTAAAAATTCTTTATGACCTTTTTTGGGTGGGGTAAGGAGTTTAGGAGTTTAAATGGGCCATTATCTTTTCTTTTCTGTTGATATCATTGGTCCCTGGAAGCCCCAACAAAATATTCAATGGCCCACATCTATCTTCATCAAAATTATAGATGGAAATACAGCAAATTGTGAGGATGATGGAGTTACAATTACCTTAGCTATTCAGGAGAAACTTGGCATACCCCCAAGTTTCCATTAAAGCAGTCCTGGCAGAAGAGCCTCCTGACAGTCTGATACCTTACCTAAACATTCCGGGAAACTAATGTTAGATCAGCACGTGACAGGTTACTCTGAGGGGGATTAACTGGAGAGGTCATTGTAATTCTGTAGAGAAGCTAGCTTCCCTTGTGTTGAGCTAACAACTGTGAGTGCCCCAGATTTGATAGGGGCTTTGACAAATATACTCTCTCTCCCATCCCGAGGTCTGGTTCCAGGAACTTTAAGAGGAGTGAAAATAAAGTCTACACATGACTTGGTTCAAGTCAAATCCCACACACTTCTTGCTTCTGAATTGGGTCCTTTGTACATTTCAACTTCTTTTTCTCCTGGATATCTGTTAAGAGAGCCAGAAAAGGGTGTCTCGTGAAAGCTCTCATTCACCTCAAAGTTTTGTTCAGTAATTGCCTTTTTTGTTACATAATAGTACCCAACATTATTGAGCCCTCACTGCTGTGCTAAGCATTGTACTATGTCTTTTAATTCCTATAACATCACCATGAATTACATTCCATTACCCCTTAGTTTAGTTATCTATTATTGCACAACAAATTACCAGAAAACTTAGGGGCTTAAAACAACAATAATCAGTTATTATCTCTTATGATTTGTGTGGGAGAGAGAGAGAAAATGCAAGCACCTGTCAGAAGCCTAGTGCCTGTTGTGACTTGGCTGGAAGTCACGTGACTTCTGTCACAAGTTTTTGGTCGAGGCACTTTCAAAGTTCAGAATCAAGGGAAGAGAATGCAGATCCCAGTTCTCCTCTTTCACTTTGTCTTCAACCAGAAAAGTAATCTTTATTTAGACATCTGGTAGTAATATTTACGTTCTGTTCTGTAACATCAATAAAATCATCTGAGGGTCATCTAAACATTGATTGTAAAAGTCGAAAGACCATAAGCAGTATTTACATCATCATGACTATGTGAATATTGTTTAATGCAGAGCTGAGTAGAGATCCATGATATGGGGTCCATGTTCTAACCCCGTTGCTGCTCAAACTAAATATTAAATGGACTCTCCTCCATTATACTTCATCAATTGCTTAACATCATGTCATGCTTCACTTTGTTTTATATTGGGACAATTATTTTCTTGTATGGTTTGTTTAATTTTTTTGGGGGGCTAGTTACAGTGAACTTTATTGATGGTGCATGACAAGGTAGGGTTCCCTAGGGCCCTCCCCTTCTTCAGGGGGTCTGGGATGGAAACTGTGGAAGTCCAGAGATTCTTAATGTGTTGGGGGATTGATTTGGAGCAAGGACTCCTCAGCAGCTGAGGGTCTCTCTTCCTCTTGCTGGGGCTGATGGTCCAGGAGGCTCTTACTCTTTGAAGGCCATGTGGACCATAAGGTCCACCACCCTGTTGCTGTAGCCAAATTTATTGTCATACCAGGAAATGAGTTTTACAAAGTGGTCACTGAGGGCAATGCCAGCCCCGCATCGAAGGTGAAGTAGTGGGTGTCACAGATAAAGTTGCAGGAGACAACCTGGTCCTCAGTACAGCCCAGGATGCCCTTGGCGGGGCCCTCTGATGCCTGATTCATTACCTTCCTAATGTCATCATATTTGTCAGATTTCTCCAGGCAGCAGGTCAGATCCACAACTGACACATTGGGGGTGGGGATACAGAAGGCCCTGCCAATGAGCTTCCCATTCAGCTCTGGGTAGTGCCAGTAGAAGTGATGACGATGTTCTGAACAGCCCCTTGGCCATCACACCACAGCTTCCCAGAGATGCCATCCAAGGTCTTCTGGGTGGCAGTGATGGCATGGACTATGGTCATGAGTCCCTCCACGATGACGAAATTGTCATGGATGCCTTTGGCCAGGGAGCTAAGCAGGTGGTGTTACAGGAGGCATTGCTGACAATTTTGAGGGAGTTGCCACACCAATCAATCACAAACATGGGGGCATCCACAGAAGGGGCAGAGATGATGACCCTCTTGGCTCCATCCTTCAAGTGAGCCCCAGCCTTCTCTAAGGTAGTGAAGACACCAGTGGACTCCACAATATATGCGGTACCAGCATCACTCCATTCATTGTTGGTGGGATCTCACTCCTGAAAGATGGAGTTGGACTTTCCCTTGAGGACAAGCTTCCTGTCCTCAGCCTTGACTGTGCCTTTGAACTTGCCATGAGTGGAATCATACTGGAACATGCAGACCATGTAGCTGAGGTCAATGAAAGGGTCACTGATGGCGGCAATATCTACTTTGCCAGAGTAAAAGGCAGCCCTGGTGACCACACGCCCAGTACGGCCAAATCCGTTCACTCCAATCTTCACCATCCTGTCTCAGTTGCCGCTGGCGCTGCCCAGGAAGACGCGGCTGTCTGTCAAACAGGAGGAGCAGAGAGCCTGTCTGATATTTCTTGAAATAACTCAGACTTTCCCTGTTTCTTTGGGTAAGAAAAAATATCTAAAGCTTCAATAATATCTTTCAGCCTATTGTCTGGTCTTCTTTTTGAAGATACACTTCTTAACAACAACTGATTTACTTTTCTGTGATGTATAGTGGATACTTCCTGTTATTTGGATCTTGAATTGTTGTTATCATTTCTTATATCCCAGGCCTTCCTACTTTTTCATTTTTCATCCTTATTTTGCTGGAGTTTATCCTCAAGAAATGGCCTCAGAAATGTTCATTGGAAGTTAAAAATAAAAAGTATTTATACAAGTAGAAATTATTTTGTTTTCTCTCCAAATCACACTAATGAGATGACTGACTAAACAGAATTTTGTATCACAATTAAATTTCCCTCAGAACTTTTAAAGGCCATGCTTGGTCTAGATTCTAGCGTTTATTTTAGTGACGTCAGGTCTGGTGCCAGTTCTGATTTCTTTTCCCTTCGGTTGGCAATCTAGAATTCTCTTTGTTCATTTGCCCTTTTTCCGCGTTGGAAGCTTTTAGGATCATTTCTTTCCTCAGGTATTTATACAGTGTCCTAATTTTTTCTTAGATTTTGGCCTTTCTTATTTCAACCTTCTTTGTATTTAATGAGTCCTTTCACTTAACTACATCTCTCTTTATTGTGGAAGATGTTCTTGTTTCTATTTCTTTGTTAATTCCCTCTTACAGTTTCTATGATTTCTCTTTGTGGAACTCTGATTTGAAAGATGTTTGATGTCCTGAATTGATTCTCTATGTATCTTTCCTTCATTTTTTATAACTTTTAAAAATGGAGACATACCTTTAATTTTATATTTCCCCTCTGTATGCCCTTTGAGAACATTTATTTGATACAATTTTCCAAAATGTAAACATTTGTGTCCTTATCTTGAAATCTAGCAATCATAATATTGAGCTCTTTGTTATTTTTAGAGCATAATTTTGATGCTAACCATTCTTTTCTTGTAGATGCCATATGTTCTCAAATATCTCTGATAATAGTAACTAAAGGGAATTTTGTTTTGGGTTTGCTTTTGAAATTTCTCTTTGTTATTGGATGTATCTGTTCCCTTTGAGTTTTTCACTTGTTTAACCTTTCATTTGGCTGGCTGTTCTCAAACATTTTACGTTCTTCGGTAGGAGGGCTGACTTAGAGCTCCGCATACTTCAGTGTAAGCTGACACGGAGCCATTCTGTATAAGGTCCATCCCCTACTTCATTCCCCATGCTGAAATAGGAAGGCTTTTATTATTGAGCACATACGTCCACATAGGTGAAATATCCTCAGATATTTCCTTTACTTTATTTTGAAAACTGTCCATTTTCGCCCAGAGAGTAAATGTTCCCCTAAATGCTTCCCTTACTGAGTGGAGAGGCAGTTAACTGAAGTGTTAAGACTAGAGGGAGGGGCAGGATAAGTCTTGTTCCTATTAACCTTCAATCGATGCCTCTCCTTTCATTCTACTTTTTACACTGGGTCTCTGTCATACATGATTTCCCTGAGTCCAGGGCTCTCTGGAATCTGAGACTGGAGGGGAGATTAGCTTTCTTGTCTGCTCACCCCCTCCAAGCAAGGATCCCATTGCTGGGTGAAGGAATGTGAATGCCACTTCATGAGAACAGAACGTGGGATGGAATATGTATTGGTGCAGCTGTCTTTAGATGGCTTTTGAAAAATACAATCTGCTACACACCTATGTTTTATAGATGAAAAGGCAGAGGCTTAAAGGGGTATGCAAATTACTTGTATTCAAACAACTAATAAAAAGAAATGCCACGATAGAAATCTGCTGGTTTCCAGTATCCAAAATCACTATGCTATTCTATCTCCTACCCTAAATTCTTTCCAGCTTTAAGTTAAAATTTTAGAAAATCTATTTCAAATGCATAAATACTTATTTAAGTAGTGTGACAGATTTCAAAAACCTGGACCAGGGGAATGGTAATTTGAGGTCACAATAATTTTAAAGTTCAAGTTATAAAAGCTTAAGCCTCAAATAATTCAAGTCCTTGACCTCACCCTTTTACCAAGAATGTTTCCCTTTCTTTCCCACTATATATATGGCTCCCAGAGATGCTCACTAACCCATCTGTCTTCCAGGATACTACGAAACAGTTACCGTGCTGTTTATTTCCTCTGCCAATGGTGGACTTCTGAAAACACAAGGGACAAGGGAGCTGGGTCTTCTCACTCGAGTAGCTGGTGGGGGAGCCCGGGGGACAGGTGCTGGTTTTGTACAGAGGTAGGAACAATGACCCTGCCTCAACTCTGGGTCATACTTTGTCTTGTCATCAGGCAGAGGAGTAGCACTGTACTTCCTAGAGACTGGCAGGGTCTCAGGAAGGTCACCCCTTCGCTGTCGACCCCGCATCATTCTCAGTTTCCTGTCATTAATGCTAGTAAAACAAAGCAAAACAACAGAAATATCTTTTTCCTTTCCATGCATACAAAAGAAAAAAAGAAAGAAAGAAAGAAAGAAAGAAAGAAAGAAAGAAAGAAAGAAAGAAAGAAAGAAAGAAAGAAAGAAAAGAAAAGAAAGAAAAAATGCAACAAGTCTACAGGAAGAAGCTCAACTTTATATACAAGAACTTACACACCAAACAAACTCTGACTTTGTTGGCTAAACATGGGTCTTCCGATTTTGGGTGACGTCATGGTTTTTGGCAAAACAATGGGTAGACATTTGCTTTCTGCTTGTATATCCTGAATAATTCCTGAGAACATTTCCCCCAAACCAAAGAGGGGTTAACCCAAAGACAAATTCTCTGCTCAAAGTTCTGAAAAACAGTTTTCTTCGGCTTCTTTCAACTTCATCAAGATATTAAAATCACCTTTGATCGCAGCTACAGTTCTCTTTGCAAGAAGGAAAATTCTTCCTAAGACATAGCCCAGAGATGGGAGGCTAGTTGTGGGAGAGGTAGCAGAACATCCCATAGCTGGCCTTCCCCTTATGGAATTAACGTGACAGTAGTAGTTAGTAGTTAATAATTAGTAATAATGAAGAGGAGAAGGGGCAATAGGGGAGAAGTAACATGTATTTAATTCTTATTAAGTGTTGACTCCTGTGCTAAATGCATTCACTTACTTTTCTGAATAGTTATGTATGTATATATGAGGTCTGTTCAGAAAGTATCCAGCCATGTAATATGAAAAATAGATATTTATTGAAGAAGATACAAGAAACATTGTACATAGGACAATGATGCCTCAGTCCCCTTCAAAGTAGGCACCTTGGGACCTCACACACTTCTCCCAATAGTCATCAGCTGCCCCATAGTATTCTCTTAAATTTCATCGACAGTGTGAAATCTCTTCCCTTTCAAAGGTGATTTTAGTTTTGAGAAAAGCCAGGTATCACAGGGCACCAAATATGGGCTGTAGAGGGGCTAAGTTATCTGAGTGATTAGATGTTTCACCAAAAAAACCTGCACAAGATGTGATGCATGAATGTGTGTTCTGTGGTGATGAGACTGCCAATCACCAGTTGCCCATAGCTGTGGCATTATGAATCATCCAAATAGTTTCTATGGAGGAATGTTCAAGCTTAACACAAAATCTGATGTAGATTCACTGCTCTACTCACTCAGTCATTTTGAATGCAGTGGCCACACAGTACGCATGCTCACTCAACAGCGTCTATTGCCTCCTCTGACGAGTATAGCAAAGTCATCATTGTTCACGCATGCACATTTCAGTCCACTGTCCTTGACTACCAGGTTATATCAATGTCATGCAAACTGTTCTTGTTATATTAACAGCGGTTGGACTTTATCTGGACAGACCTCATATGTATGTATGAAAAAATACCCTATTTTTTTCAGATGAGGGAGGCCATAGAGCTTGTAAGAGGTGAAGCTGGTATTTATATCCAAGAATCCTTACTCCTGAACTCATACTATTTTTTATCAACTGTCTCCCACCCCAAATTAGCTGTTAGCTGTTGTTTTCCTATGAAATCCAATTAGACTAAACTTTATTAAATACTTACTATGTCCACAAATCTGCACTAGGCCCTGGTATATAAAGCCCTGGGATAGCAGATGATATGAGAACAAATCCCTTTACTGAGGGATCCAGTGATTTAGTAGAGAAAACAACATGCACTGTGGGAGGGCTCTTAGGGTCCTATAGTAACACCAAGTAGAGAGGTTTTCATTTGAACTCTGATGGGATCTAGGAAAAACCCCAGAAGACAATTTTTGAGATGGAAATTAGCTTACAAATATAATTTTGATAGGTAGCCAAGAGAGGGAGAGCCATACTAAACAGGGGAAGTAATATGAAGAAAATAAGATCTATTCAAATACACGGCATGAGAGAGGAAGGTTAACTTGTTAGATAATAGGAGCAAAGTGAAATGGTTTGGGTGAGAGCTTCAAAGATGGGTTAAGAGAGACAGAGAGCCAGTTGTGATGGGCCCTGATTGCCCACAGATAAGTCCGGCTTTGTCCTATAGACAAGAAGAGTCATGCAGAGCCTTTGTACAGAGGAGTGTACAAAATTGCATAGGTGTTTTATATACCAGGCAGCTCCTACAGGAGCTCATCGTTCAATGAATGAATGAGTCTTCTGGATCCATCTGGCATACTGTCAAGCTGGTTGGGGTAGCTCAAAGGGAAGGTCACATGCATTGGGTGGAAAATCATGAAAAGCTTGTCTCTCATCTCTAGGGTTTTATTTTGTTTGCTTGAGTTGGATTTTTGTGGCCTTGTCTTACTGAGGACTCTCAAGTTACTCAGATATTTTCCCATGGTGCAGCAAAAGAAAGGCTGAGATTTGTGCTTAAATTCTCAGACAGAGGCCAAGTGCTGACCAGTAACAGTCGTTGCCTGAGGGGTAAAGTTTTGCAAGGGGAAATAATGTGTGTGGGAGGAGAGCAAATTTACCCCCTGCCTGAAGGTGACTTAGGGAAGGGCGAGGGGGGATGTTGGGGGCGGGGAGGTGGGAGAAGTGTTACTTCACCTTTATGGCCTTTCCCTGGACCTTTTCAGTAGCATTTGTTTATCTTTTTATTTTTAGCCTTAAAGAACTGAAACCAATTGTTGTTATTTGAAGTCTAGGATATGAAGTTTTTCTAAATGATTTGTTATTAGTTTTTGATACTGAGAAGTGGTCTTCTTCACTGAGATCTGTGAAGAGTTGAGTCCTAGTTAATTAGCATTTCTGAGAATGGCCTGGAGTCCAGAAAATCAATGACTACAATGACTATATTATCTCTTTATGTTGGATAACCTTGGAAAGCCTGAGCAAACAACCTTATCTGTGCTTCCTGTTAAGTTAGAACAGATGAAATCAGATCTTGTAAGGAGATAAAGCAGGCTTTTTGCCTCAAAGAAATTTCTTTTTTTCAAACTGACTATAATTTATAAATGGTCTACTTCCACATGAGTTGCTGTGCTTCCCTTTGAGTCACTCTGGTGTGTAGCTTGAAAGTTAGACCATTGGTCTAAAGATTTATTGTCTGGAAACAGAATTCTGGTGGTATAGAAGTCATAGAAAACCGCCTGGCTTATTTCACTTGGCATAATGCTTTCCAGTTCCACCCATGCTGTCGAAAGGGTAAGGAGCTCCTTCTTTCTTTCTGCTCCGTAGAATTCCATTGTGTAAATGTATCATAGTTTTTTTTATCCACTCATTTACTGATGGGCACTTAGGTTGATTCCAGCACTTGGCTATTATAAATTGTGCTGTTATCCTATTTACAGTAAAATTGTAATAGGCTGTACTCTACTACTTGCTTTTGTAATAAATACAACCAGTTCTATCTTGTGATAAAATTGACATTCCCTATCAGTTACTAATATTACTGGGTTTGTTATATCATCATTCTTGGCTCTGACAGAGCTTTCATGTAATTAAACGCTCACTCAACAACAACAACAACAAAAGAAGTCATAGAAAGCCATATCCCTATGTTTAAGTAAGATTAATTGAGAATATAATACACCATGCACACTCCTGAAAACTGTTCACCAAATCAGCAGCATAAACCTCTTGATTCTGTGGCCCGAGCAAAGTTAAGAAGAGAGGAGTAGCAGACAGACAGGTATATGTCAGCAGACAGTTGGACCCAGGGGCTAAGGAGTGAGAGCCTGCTCAGGGCATCAGGTCTAGACTTCCTAAGTGTGTAAAGTACTTGAAATGAAAACATTTGACCTCATGAAATGTAGGTATGCAGTCAGGCCTAGAGTACTAGATTTTCATGGACAGATCTAGAGGGTGGAGACATTACGTATGGACCTTAAGCATATTGTAGGACTATGAGTTCACGTTTTTGTAAACAGATTTTATAATTATCTTATGATGGCACAATTTTATTGCACTGTTTTGTGTATGTTAATAATGTTAATATGAAAAGTATCAGCAGTATCAAAAGGTGGGGGAGTAAGTGGAAGTTACACTAACCTCCTCCTAGGACCAATCTGGAATTACAACTGAATTACAACTTGTAGAGAAATCATCCTGAATAACCAACTGAACATTAGCTGGAGAGAAGGCTTATAACCACGGACAAACAGAAGAAACCACTTCACCACAATGAAACCTGCAGGGAGTGTGAAGGAGGCACAAGAGGGCTGGCTGGGCTCACATAGGTGGCAGCTGAAATTCCGGAGGGATATTTCAGTGGCAAAGAGCCCCCTGAGAAGTGTGGGATCTAAACCCTAAGCTAGGCTCTCCAGCCTACAGCACCAGGGCTGGATAGAAATCCAGATAACATCCAGCCATGAAAAGCAGCAGGGTTTCTGTCTACCAGGGAGAGATGGCATGACATGCAGAGAACCTCCTAAAGGGCCAACATACAACATTTTCTTTGTAGCCACTTACTCTGGGCTCTGGCAAAGGGAAGGCAGAGTGGACTGAGACCCTTGAGGAGAGTCTGGGGCTAGTAGCTCTGAGGAGAGAACTGAAGGAACAGTTACCAGGATTCCTGTGCTGAGTGGTTCCCCATTCTTCAGAAGCCATGTTTCTCAGGCAGAGCACTCCCCTCCAAGTGGCATCAGCCTCAGGGGAAGCAATTGCCTCGCCCACAGGAATTACTCTACCCCACACAGTGGTGCTTAAGCAGGACTGCTGATTATAGCTTGATTATATTAACAACTAATCTGTTTAATAACTGATTAGTTTAACATCTATGGCAGAAAATACAAAGCAGTCAAAATAGAAGACAAAGAAACAGACCCCAAATGAAAGAATAAGAGAATTCTCCAGAAGAACTAGATGAAATGAAGGCAAGCAATTTATCAAATATAAGGTTTAGAGTAATGATTATAAGGATACTCAATGGCATGAAAAAAGACATAGAAACCATAAAAAAGGGCCAGTCAGAAATAAAGAAAGCAATATCTGAAATAAATAATACACTGGAAGGAATAAACAGTAAGTTAGATGAAACAAAGAATAGAATCAGTGTTTTGGAAGACAAGGTAGAAAAAAACATATAGACAGACCAGCTAAAAGAAAAAGAATTTATAAAAATGAGGAGAACTTAAGAAACATTTTGCACAACATGAAATGTAACAACATCTGCATCCTAGAAATATAAGAAGGACAAGGGAGTGAGCAAGGGATCTAGAATCTATTTGAAGAAATAATGACTAAAAACTTCCCTAATGTGGTGAAGGAAAAAGTCACACAAGTCGAGGAAGCTCAGAGAGTCCCAAACAAGTTGGACTCAAAGAGGACTACATCCAGACACATCATAATTAAAATGACAAGGCTTAAAGACAAGGAGAGAATCCTAAAAGCCACAAGAGAAAAGCAGGGAGTTACCTACAAGGGAGCACCAATTAGACTGGCATGTGATTACTCAACAGAAACATTTCAGGCCAGAAGGGAGTGGCATGAAATATTCAAGGTGATGAAAAGCAGGGACCTACAACCAAGGCTACATTACCCAGCAAGACTATCATTTAAAATCAAAGGAGAAATAAGGAGCCTTCCAGACAAGAAAAAGCTAAAGAGGTTTGTTAACACCAAACTAGCACTGCAACAAATGTTAAATGGTTTGCTTTATGAAGATGAAGAAGAAGAAGAAGAAAAAGAAGAGAAAGAAAAAAACCAAAAGAAAACAGTCTAACAATAAAATGGCATTACAGACATATCAATCAGTAATTACCTTAAATGTAAATGGCTTAAATGCTCCGACCAAAAGACAGAGGGTAGCTGAGTGGATAAGAAAATAAGGCCCATATATATATGCTGTTGCCCGTAGACCCATCTCAAATAGAAAGATACACACAGACTAAAAGTAAAGGGTTATAAAAAGATATTTCATGCAAATGGAAAAGAAAAAAAACCTGGGATTTCAGGACTTATATCAGACAAAAAAGACATTAGAACCAGAGCTAAAGTTAGAGACAAAGAAGGACACTATGTAAAGATAAAGGGGACAATCCAACAAGAGGATATAACCATAGTAAATATTTATACACCCGACATATGAGCACCTAAATATGTAAAGCAAATCATTATGGACACAAAGGAAAAGATTGACAGAAATACAGTCATAGTTGGGGATTTTACACACTATTGAGTTCAATGCATAAATCTTCCAGACAGAAAATCAACAAGAAGACAGTGGTCTTGAATGACACACTAGATTGAATGGATTAAATTGGTATCTTTAGAGCATTTCACCCCAAAGCAGCAGAATATACCTACTTTCAAGAGCACATGAAACGTTTTCTAGGATAGACCACATGTTAGGACACAAAACAAGTCTCAATGAATTTAAGAAGATTAAAATCTATCAAGCATCTTCTCTGACCACAATGCTGTGAAACTAGAAATCAATCACAAGAAGAACACTGAAAAACACACAGAGACATGGAAGCTAAATAACATGTTATTAAGCAATGAATTGGTCAACAGTGAGATCAAGGAAGAAATCAAAAGATACTTAGCAACAAATGAAAATGAGGACACAACAATCTAAAATCTGTGGGACACTGGGAAAGAAAGCAGTACTAAGGGTGAAATTTATAGTATTACAGGTCTATCTCAAAAAGCAAGAAAAAACTCAAATAATCTAATTTCATACTTAAAGGAACTCAAAAAAAGAACAACAAACAAAGCCCAAAGTATGTAAAAGGAAGGAAATAATAACAATCAGAGCAGAAGTAAATGAAATAGAGTCTAAAAAAATAATACAAAAGATCAATAAGTCCAAGGGCTGGTTCTTTGAAAAGATAAGCAAAATGACAAACCTTTAACCAGACTCATCAAAAAAACCAGAAAAAAACCCCCAAAAAACAAAGAAGAGGAAGGACCTAAACAAATAAAACCAGAAATGAAAGAGGAGAGATAACAACTGACAACAAAGAAATACAAAGGATTGTAAGAAAACATTATGAATAATGATATGCCAACAAACTGGACAACCTGGACAAAATGGGTAAATTCCTAGAAACATACAATCATCCAAAACTACATCAAAAAGAATTAGAGAATCTGAATAGACAGACTACCCCTAATAATATTGAAGCACTAATCAAAAAACTCCCAACAAACAAAAGCTCTGGACCAGATGGTTTCACAGGTGAATTTCCCCAAACATTCCAAGAAGAATTAACACCTCTCCTTCTCAAACTATCACATAAAATTCAAGAGGAGGCAAGGCTCCCAAACTCATTTTATGAGGCCAGTGTTATCCTAATTCCAAAATCAGGTAAAGACACTACAAAGAAAGAAAATTACAAGACAATATCCTTGATGAACATAGACTCTAAGATCCTCAACAAAATATTAGCAAACTGAATACAGCAATGCATCAAAAAGATCATACACCATAATCAATGGGATTTATTCTAGGAATGCAAGGTTGGTAGAACATTTGCCTATCAATAAATGTTATTCACCACATTAAAAAAATGACAGATAGGGTATAAGCTCCTTCTTTCTCTGCTGCTGCTTAGAATTCCATTGTGTAAATGTACCATGTTTTTTTGATCCACTCATTTGCCAATGGGCACTTAGGTTGCTTCTAGTACTTGGCTATTGTAAATTGTGCTGCTATGAACATTGGGGTGCATAGGTTCTTTTGGATTGGTGTTTCAGGGTTCTCAGGGTATAATCCCAGCAGCAGAACTGCTGGGCCAAAGGGCAGTTCCATTTTTAGTTTTCTGAGGAAATTCCATACTGTTTTCCACCGTGGCCTCACCAGTCTGCATTCCCACCAACAATGTACTAGGGACTGGAGAGCATTATGCTAAGTGAAATAAGCCAGACAGTGAGGGACAAATACCATATGATCTCACCTTTAACTGGAACATAATCAACAAAAGAAAAAAGCAAACAAAATATAACCAGAGACATTGAAGTTAAGAACAATCTAACAATAGCCAGAGGGGAGTGGGGAGGGGACAGCAAGGAGAGGAGTTTACAGGAACAGTAGTTCCTATAAAGGACACATGGACAAAATCAAGGGGGAGGGTGGAGGTGGGGGGGTGGGTTTGGCTGGGGTGGGGTGGAGGGATGGGGAGAAAATGCAGACAACTGTAATTGAATAACAATAAAAAATTTTTAAAAAATGAAGGATAAAAACTACATGATCATATCAATGGATGCAGAAAAAGCTTTTGATAAAATCAAGTACCCATTTAAGATCAAAACTCTCAGCAAAGTGGGAATGGAGGAAACATAACTAAACATAATACAGTCCATATATGACAAGCCCACTGCCAGCATTGTACTCAACAGGCAAAAACTACAAGTGTTCTCCCTATGGTCAGGAACAAGACAGGGATGTTTTCTTTCAGCTCTCTTATTCAATGTAGTACTGAAAGTACTAGCCATAGGAATCACACAAGAAGAAGAAATAAAAGGCATCCAGATTGGAATGGAAGAAGTAAAACTGTTTTTATTCTCAGATGACATAATACTGTACATAGAGAACCCCAAAGATTCCACCAAGAAATTACTAGAACTGATAAATGAAAAAGAAATAGCAGGATACAAAATTAGTATCCCGGCCCTGGCTGGTGTGGCTCAGTGGATTGAGTGCCGGCCTGCAAACCAAAGGGTCACTGGTTCAATTGCAGCCTATGGCACATGCTTAGGCTGTGGGCCAGGTCCTCAGTAGATGATACATAAGAGGCAACCACACATTGATGTTTCTCTCTCTCTTTTTCTCCCTCCCTTCTCTTCTCTAAAATAAATAAATAAAATCTTTAAAAAATCAAAATTAATATCCAGAAATCAGTTGCATTTTTATATGCCAATAATGAACTAACACAAAGGGAAATTAAGAAAACTATCCCATTCACAATTTCTTCAAGAAGAATAGAACACCTAGGAACAAATCTAACCAAGAATGTAAAAGACCTATACTTGGAAAATTATAAGACACTGAAGAAAGAAATTTAAGAAAATACAAATAAGTGGAAGCACATACCATATTCATGGATAGGAAGAATTAACATCATTAAAATGTCCATACTACCCAAAGCAATCTATAGATTCAACATAATTCCTGTCAAGATTCCAATGATATTCCAATCATTGAATTAGAAAAAGTATTTCAAAAACTTATATGGAACCACGAAAGGCCCTGCATAGCAACAGTTATCCTGAGAAAGAACAAAGTTAGAGGTATCATGCTACCTAATATCAAACTATACTACAAGGCCATAGTAATCAAAACAGCATGGTACTGGCATTAAAATCAGGCACATAGATCAATGGAGCAGAATAGACAGCCAAGAAATAACCCACACCTTTATAGTCAATTAACATTCAATAGAGGTAGCAAGCACATAGAATGGGCTGAAGATAGTTTGTTTAATAAATGGTGTTGAGAAAATTGGACAAATATCTGCAGAAAAATGAAACTAGACAACCTTCTTACATCAAAAATAAGAATAAATTCAAAATGGATTGAAGACTTAAATGTTAGACCCGAAACCATAAAAATCCTAGAAGAAAACATAGGCAGAAAAATCTCAGACATTGCTTGCAGCAATTTTTTTAATCGGATATATCTCTCCAGGCAAAGGAAACAAGAGAACAAATAAACAAATCGGACTACCTCAAACTAAAAAGTTTTTACACAACAAAGGAAATCATCAACAAATAAAAAGACAACTCACAGAAAGTGAAAACATATTCACCGATACATCTGATAAGGGGTTAATATCCAAAATTTACCAAGTACTTAGAAAACTCAACACCAAAAAAACGAACAACCCAATTAAAAAATGAGAAAAGGACCTGAATAGACACTTCCCCATAGAGGATATACAGATGGTCAATAGACATATGAAAAGATGCTCAACATCACTAATCATCAGAGAAATACAAATTAAAACCATAATGAGATATCATTTCACACCTGTCAGAATGGCTACCATCAATCAATCAACAAACAATGAGTGCTGGTGAGGATGTGGAGAAAGGGGAACCCTTTTGCATTGTTAGTGGGAATGCAGATTGGTGCAGTCACTGTAGAAAGCAGTATGGAGATACCTCAAAAAATTAAAAATGGATCTGCCTTTTGACCTAGTGATCCCACTTTTTGGAATATATCTGAAGGAACCCAAAATATTAACTCAAAAGAACACAAGCATCCCTGTGTTCTCTGCAGCATTATTTACAATCACCAAGATATGGAAGCAGCCCAAGTGCCCATCAATATATGAGTGGTTAAAACACTTATGGGACATTTACACAGTGGAATTCTACCCGGCTAAAAAAAGAAAATTTTACCCTTTGTGACAGTATTGATGGACATGGAGAACATTATGCTAAGTGAAATAAACCAGTCAGAGAAAGACAAATACCATATGATTTCACTCATGTTTAGAATCTAATGAACAAACTCAACAAGCAAAACAGAGACAGACTCATAGATGGAGAGCAGATGACAGCAAGTGCGGGAGCAGGGAGGTTAGGGGTGGAGGGATTGAGCAAAAAGGGGAAAGGACTCATGGACACGGACAACTGTGTGAAGATTGCTGGGGGGGGGGAGAAGGGTATAAGGGGACTAACTGGTAATAGAATAAAATACAACAAAGATTAAACAAAAAAAGTATCCAGGATGACAATTTGATAATTCTGTAGAGCCATTTTATTGTTATTTATTTTAATTTATTGGGTGTTTCAAAGAATTAAAGTGAGCAGAGCCTCACTTGACCTTCACACCACCCCCTACTCCCCCTCCCACCTAAGCCCTGGCTGTGGGAGAGCTAAAGACTTTCCCTACTTGTTTCGTCAGTCCCAGCTGCAGAAGAAAACACCTGCAGGGCTTGGAAGACTGGCACACATTTACATGAATTATGCAGCAGCACTTCAGCCTGCCTGTTTGGGGTCTTGCTGTCAGCACTGAGCTGCCCATCTTCCCCGAAGCTCTCTGGAGCACTTCCTCATTTCCACAGCATTTAAGGATTAATCTATGAGCACTTGCTAACTCTGCCAAAAACGAGAATCTCTGTGGTGTAGACAGCACAGATGAGGACTGAGCTGAGAACATTCCAGCCCAGGAGAGTAACGCCACAGGTTGTCGAGTGCTCAACCTGGGCTATATTTTGTCTGAGTCTAGTGAAACTCACCTGAGCAGACAGTGCAAAGATTTGGGTGTGCAGGTGCCTGAGGGTCCACACCCCATTACATGAACTCTGGTTGCTTGCACAGAATATCCAGCTCCTTTCCTAGGACAGGCTCAAGGAGGAATCTTTTTAAAAAATTGTTACAGAGAAGTAAGTTTGACATTAAAATAAATCTGCACTTTACTCCTTCAGCAATGATTTACTGAGCAGCCGTCACGTGCCAAGTGCTGCTCGAGGTGTGGAACAGAGCAGAGGCGAAGATGACCAGGGCCCTGCTCTCGAGGGGCCCTGAGTGATGTGATACAGTTACCGGGCAGTGACTCTAGGTCCTGTGGTCGGAGCTGGCTGCCAGAGAAAGCGACATTGGAGCTCAAGATAGATACGTACCTACATTTAGAGCTTTTCATTGTGTTCCATAGTATACCGAGCTACCTGATTCAAGAAGAATTCCAGGAGAAACAATAGTTACCTGGATAGTGCTCAAGTCTATTGCTTAAGATCAACCATCCTGTGTGGTCAGTTATCTCTTAGTTCAACCAATATCCGCTGAGGACATTTAATTATTACTTTTCTGGAAGGGCAGGCTGCTAGTGGGGAAACCGTCAGGCCTGGCTGCTCTGGTGGTCGGAGCTTAGCTAGAGTTACCTGGCGTTCATTTCAACCCTTTCTCTCCCTTTATTTTTTTTTTGCTATAATAATATTTTTCTAGAAGGTTCTTTTTATGTAAGGGATGATGACGTAAATGAAACTGATTTTGTAAACCATCAGTGGAAAGTTGTCTTATTGTTTTATTGTGATATCCAAAATACTTCTATGTCCACTGCTGCAGCCAATGAGTAGGAGAAATACTTCTAAAGCGTATGCTGAGTGAGTGGCCCACTGCTGTTTAAAGATGCAAGGACTTTCTGAGCTTTCCATAAGGGAATAATTAAATCACTACAGGTAACAAAAAATTAATTTTGAGGGATATTAAGCACCCTAATTAGCACATTTGAGTTTCCTTTTGCCACAGGGAAAATATTCTCATGGCAATTTGCCACGCCAAAGCTTCTAAAGCTTCTCCCTAAACTTAAGAGCTGCATTTTGTTTTATAATGTAAATGAGGACTGCAAAAGTCTTTTACACTAAGTCATTCATAAGCATTTAGGAACCTCCAGAGTCTCTGAATTTTGTTAATAATTCTGTGGCGACCACAGGGCAGACCTGGAAAATACAGGGTCCGGCACAAATAGCAGACCTTTTTTATTACAAAATATTTTATTGTTATGTTACAGAATGTGATTCTGGAACATAACAATATCACACTCAAGCACACCATATGACATTTTAGGTGAAATGTTCAAATTAAAACTATAAATTATTACACCCATATTATTACCCTACCAACCCCACTGAAGCAGGTGCTACTTCTGCCAGACCCTGAATATAGCCGATAAATCCAGAGACCTTCATCTTGTCATAACCCACATCTGCGCAGACTTTTGAAAGTTTGTTTTCTTCTCAATTCTGATTATGCTGTATTTTAATTGCATTCTGAAGTGAATTTAGAGATAATAAAAATGCAAAACAAATAGAAACATCTCAGCCTAGACACATCCATCACATGGAGTTGACTAGTTACAATATCACATGCAAATAAAGCAGCAGAAGATGTTACAGTTTATTGGTCTCAAATTCAATTGAATGAGATCAATTAATTCCTTGGAATATTTACGATATGATTCTCCTATCTAGGCACCTATGCTGTCACGAATTTAATTTAACATGAAAGAGGGCTGATCTGTTTGGTTATTATGTAGATTTGTATGTATTTTTAATTTTAGGGGAAAGACTTAAAATTATGTGTACTTTCCAAACACGAGCATGTAGAGTTTAATTTAATATATGTTAATGATTACCAAGTAATGATTATTTTAGACTTGGACACGAACATTTGCCTTAAACGCCCTTCTGAAGGGAAAACTAAATGATGAACAATTATTGCAAGGGAACGTTACCTTTGGAGTTCTACCCTTCTTCCTGGATCCGCACATCAGAAGAAACGTAATCTCTAACAACTAATGAGAGAAAGGAGGGGCACAATCATTTGAGGTAATATTCATTCTCAAATAGTAAATAAGAGAGTCATTTCTAATTCCTTATTTCCCACTGTTTTTTTACAATAATGAATAATTCCCAAATACCTGTGGTTTATATTTTCCACTATTAAAAACAGCACAGAAAAATGTCCAAAGTGCTGGGGAGGAAGCTGGCAGCTAACAGGCACCGCCACAACCAACATGTGGCCTAAGTCCTTTGCTTCTGCTTTCTGATGTGATCCCGTAGGCGACTAGCAATGTATTCCGGTACATCCCTTTGAACATTTTAGGATTTTTACAGGGTGAAGAGAGAGGTGATTTACTTCTTTGGACTTGAGATTTCTCTAACTTTTGAATGTACTTCTGTCTGACAGTAATAACCTCCTGCTCTTTTCCTTTCCTTCTCTGTTTTTTCTCTTTATTTCTTCTACCCTCTGAAAGAGTAGAAATTTAGCAGTGAAGGGGGTCTTAAAATATTAGTGCATTGCCTAGTGTCTTTTTCCAACTGGAGAAACTTCTTAGGGCAAGACAGATTCTGATTTTAACCCAGCCCTTCTCTGCTTAGTGCTTTGCATTAACTCCAAAATATTAAAGGGAATTTAGAGGACATCCATCACTGAGTTTCAGACAGGAACACCTTTTCCAAGTACTCGGGTAGACCCCTGCCTGAACACTTCCTATGACAGGAAGTTCACTGCTTGATGAAGCTGCTGATTCACTTTTAGTTGGCTTTGCACATGTCTTCTATGGAGAGAAAGGCAGCCTTGCAGGTATCTCAGCCAATTGTTCCAAGTTCTGCCCTCTTGATCTGCACAGATCAAGTCAAGTAGCCCCCATCTGGTAGCCTTTCCTATATTGTAGCACATATATCAGGTCTCCAACATTCTTTTTTCCCCTCTCATTGTTCCCAGGGAGACAGGAGTACAGCTGTTTTCGTGGACTCTACGTGCTCCTTACACTTGACTCAAATTCCAGGTGCTTGACCTCCTGAGATTTAAAATCCATTTCTACAATTTTTCAAATTCTCTTTGCTTCCATGCTCTGGCTTCCTTCTTTGTACAAGCTGTTTGTTTCAAAACGTAGCATCTCTATGAGATTCCACACTACAGCATTGGTTTTAAACAGTTTGTGTCTAATGTGTTTGTGGCAGCTTAGCAGCAGGAACATCATGGGAAGTCACACAGCAGGGTGCATGAGCCTCTGACACCTCCCTCCATGCCCCTCTCTCCCTTCCACGCCCCTCTCTCCCTTCTTGTGTCATCCTCACTTTCTCTGCTGTGAAAGCTAATTCCACTAATTTCAGAAATAAAGGCCTGCTCATTATCAGCTGTGAAAGGCTCAGCCTGCCTACAAGGTAGATGATCTCAACAGTGTGGAGTGGATCTTCCTTCCCTAAAACAAGGAAATTTTATGCACATTCTTATAATACATAATAATATTAACTGCTTCCATTTAAATGTTAAACATTTTACATGATCTCTTTAGATCTTACTTTAACCCCATATAGTAGATGTTATTAATATTATTCCTTTGGTATGTGTGAAGAAACCGAGGTTTCAAGAGGTCAAGTAATTTTTCTAATCAAAAACAGGTTACTATTGGCAAGGCTCGTTCTTAAAACCTACTTTTCTTTAAACTCTGAAGTTAGTGCACTTAATATGTATACTAAATGTCTCCTTGAGTTTTGTGTATTCCTCACTATTCTGATTGTTGAATTCCATTTTTTACAAAAAATAAAATAGCATTCCTTTAAAAATATTGTATAACCTCCCAAATAAATATAGTTCTTTAGGTGCGAAGGCAAGGAAATAATTGAAGATTACAAACACTAGCCAACAGATGTGTCTAATTTGACTGTGCCTTGTTTTTAATAAAAAACAAAAGAGGAGAAGGGGAGGGAAAAGGAGAAACTGAATGCCTGTGTACTCTCTAGTCCACCACGTTTTTTCTTTCACCTAACCTCTTCCATTTGGTTTGTTATCTGTTTGGCCTCTAAAGACATTTGAGTCTGCAATCCCTAATTTTCAAAAACATGGCATATTCTTGCCCTGGCTGGTGTGGTTCAGTTGGTTGGAGCTTTGTCCCATAGACCAAAAAGTCACAGGTTCAATTCCTGGTCAGGGCACATACCCAGGTTGTGCGTTCAATCCCTAGTCAGGGCAGGTACGAGAAAGCACCTGATCAATGTTTCTCTCTCTCTCTCCTTCAAGCAATGAACACATGTCTTTGGGTGAAGATTAAATAAATAAATAAATAAATAAATACATAAATAAATAAAAATGGCATATTCTTGCCATCCACCTTGGATTTGGTAGCTACAGTTATAGTTCTTCTCAAATGAACGTGGCCCGTGGTTCATGGTAACTCCTAACCCTGCTGCGGAAGAACATAGATTGCCTGCCCTCTACTTTTGGCATGAAGTGGTTTAGCTAATGAGTGCTCCTAGCTAACCAACCAGCTTCTATACCTAATGTGACCTTTCTGTTCTCTACTTGTCTTCACATTTTAAATTGTATGCAGAAAACTATATGCTATAGAGTCACTTGTGCTCTGTAGAATTCATGAAGATCACAGGATTTAAATTTCAAGAGTTACATTATTTTTCTGTATCGATACAGCTGGCAAATGATTCCCATGATGCCTACCTATTAATTTTTTTTCAGGGATATGTGGTCACTCTTTTTTTAAAAATATATTTTATTGATTATGCTATTAAGGTTGTCCCATTTCCCCCCCTTTATTCCCCTCCACCCTGCACACCTCCTCCCGCCTGCATTCCCCCACTTAAGTTCAAGTCCATGGGTCATACATATAAGTTCTTTGGCTTCTACATTTCCTATACTAGTCTTATTCTCCCCCTGTCTATTTTCTACCTACCATTTATGTTACTTGTTCTATGTACCTTTTCCCCCTCTCTCCCCCTCCCACTCCCCCACTGATAACCCTCCATGATAACCCTTCATTTCTGTGATTCTGTTCCTGTTCTAGTTGTTTGCTTAATTTGTTTGTTTGATTTTTTAGGTTTGATTGTTAATAGCTGTGAGTTTGTTGTTATTTTTACTGTTCATATTTTTTATCTTCTTTTTCTTAGATAAATCCCTTTAACATTTCATATAATAAGGGCTGGGTGATAATGAACTCCTTTAACTTGACCTTATCTGGGAAGCACTTTATCTGCCCTTCCATTCTAAATGATAGCTTTGCTGGATAGAGTAATCTTGGATGTAGGTCCTTGCCTTTCATGACTTGGAATACTTCTTTCCAGCCCCTTCATGCCTGCAAAGTTTCTTTTGAGAAATCAGCTGACAGTCTTATGGTCCTTTGTAGGTAACTGTCTCCTTTTCTCTTGTTGCTTTTAATTTTCTCTCCTTATCTTTAATCTTAGGTAATGTAATTATGAAGTGCCTTGGTGTGTGCTTCCTTGGGTCCAACTTCTTTGGGACTCTCTGAGCTTCCTGGACTTCCTGGACATCTATTTCCTTTGCCAGATTGGGGAAGTTTGCTTCATTATTTTTTCAAATAAGTTTTCAATTTCTTGCTCTTCCTCTTCTTTTGGCACCCCTATGATTCAGATGTTGGAACGTTTAAAGATGTCCTGGAGGTTCCTAAGCCTCTCCTCATTTTTTTGAGTTCTTGTTTCTTCATTCTATTCTGGTCGAATGTTTATTTCTTCCTTCTACTCCAAACTGCTGATTTGAGTCCTGGTTTCCTTCCCTTCACCATTGATGCCCTGTACATTTTCCTTTATTTCACTTTTCATAGACTTCATTTTTTCCTCTAATTTGTGACCATACTCAACCAAATCTGTGAGCATCCTGATTACCAGTGTTTTGAACTGTGCATCTGATAGGTTGGTTATCTCTTTGTCGCTTAGTAGCATTTTTCTGGAGCTTTAATCTGTTCTTTCATTTGGGCCACTTTTTTTTGGTCTGGGTGTGCCTGTTACATAGTAAGGGGCGGAGCCTTAGGTGCTCACCAAGACGGAGCAACTTTGTTGTGAGGCTGTACGTGGGGGAGGGGTCCCAGAGGGAACAATGCCACTTGCTCTGTCTCGGCCAGTTATCAATCACTTCTCCCACTACCCACAGTCAAATTGGGCCCTTCTGGTGCTGATTCCTGGGTGGGTAGGTTTGTGTACATTCTAGGACCCTGTGGGTCTCTCCAATGAACTCTCCTGTGAGGCTGGGAGTTTCTCCCACTGCCGCCTTGACCCCCACAGGTGTTTTCAATCTGAGGTTTTGAGGCTTTATTTCCCCAAGCTGGAACCCTGGGTTTCGAGGTCTGTCTTGCTTTCCAGTTGTTCCTCCTGGCTTATCTGTGCATGAATATGGGACCGCCCAGTTCACCAGCTGCTGCCTTGCTGTGAGTCCTCTCTGCCCCAGCTGCCCATCTCCACCCCTCCTACTGGTCTGGATAAATGTTTCTTCTTGAACTCCTTGGTTGTTGGCCTTCCTCACAGTTCTATCTTCTGTTAGTTCTGGTTGTTTTTTGTTTTTTAAGTTTGTTGTTGTCCTTCTTTTGGTTGTATGAGGAGGCACGGTATGTCTACCTATGCCTTCATCTTGGCTGGAAGTCCCCTGGTCACTCTTTTAATGTCTAAAATGAAAGCAGCACTGAATTCTCTATAAATCACTAGGCATGTGGTTGATCATATTGTACACAAGTTAAACTTTTTAAATATTGTTGTTCACAGAGACAAGGAATGTCTGGATGACATGGAGTTTCACTCAGGTATTCCCAGAGTCTTTCTGTAAAAGTGATTAGTCAAATACACAGTGCTGTGTTTTGTTCAAGGTGACATGACTAGACATGAATCTTGCCCTTCAGTTCTAAGTCCATTTAGTCAACATAAAAATATTATCCCTATTCTACACATGTGAAACCTAAGGAGATTTTGGTAAGAGGCCCCGAAAGATAATGTTTTCATTAAAGGATTTTCTAATAATCATAAATATGCCAAAATGAAATGGATTAATTTGTTAAGTAGTGAGCTAGGTCCCTGTCATCAGAGATGTTTAATAATAGTTTTGATGGGCATAGGTAAGGAATTATACTCATTGGTATATGATATAAGGTCACTTCCAGCCCTGATATTATTTCTATATAATGTCAATAACGTCAGGCAATATTTTAGGTTATTTATTCCTCCCACAAATTAGCCAGGGGATCGGTTGAATTCTCTGTTTCTTTTTGGTTATTAGGAACCTTCGCATAGTAGAAAGCAGAACTCAGGCTTTCTGGCTAATACTTTAGATGCCCTGCCTCCTAAATGCTATTCATCTATATGTACACATTGAGCGTGGCATCATGGTTGACCATATCTGTTGAACAAATCTATGAAATTTTCGATGTGTAACTAAGGTGAACGTAATTCCTAGCTGGACAGCCCACAGTCAGATATCCTGGTTGTTTCTCATTTTTCTTTGTTAGCTTCACAGCACATTTGGCATGCTGAAGATTTAGTGAGATGCTGACATAACATTAGTGTGTTCAAGAAAATTGCAAGGGGCAAATTAACATTTAACTAGATTTGATTATTTGAGAGAAGACAGAAAATGTAGCCAGTGATTTGGTTTAGCTACAAATGCAAGAGTAACTGATGGTTGTCAGTATTAGAAAAAATTTTCCAGAGAAAGGAACTGGCAAAAGCAGGAGGAGAAAGAGCTTCAGACCTCTAATAGCTATAAGAAAGACTATGAACATAAGAGGGAGCTGCCGTGATGGGCAACTTCCAGCAAACAATGTATATTCAATTCCTATTCAGGTTACACACTTGACTTAGCTCAACTCCAACCCTGTGAATTAAACACTCATATCCTTCTCTTAAGATGGCAGGAGACGCTGAGTTTTCCGCAGTGCTATGAGTGGTCTCGGGACCATGCGAATGAATCCTGCCTAATTCTTGCTCAACCCCGTCCCTACACCCTGTACCAGTGAACACCTGAGACTACTACCTGGACAGTGAAAACAAGAGTATGTTTAAGATAGTTTGCTAACCATAGCAAGAAAGTCACACATGTACATTCATGAGAAATGACTGCAGAAATAATGTTTGGCAATATTTCCATATTATTCCCAGTGAAAATCAACTTCCTTTAAAATCAATGAATTGAATGTTTGAATTCAATGCTTACTTTACCACTGTCCTGTGTTTTATTAAAAAAACTAAAGTTTTTTTTGCATATTTTAAAATTCTAGAATAATTGAGCATGTATTGTGTACCAGACATTGTGTTACAGAGTCACTTATATGCTATTATCATAGATAAAATACTATTCTCACTAAAATATTTACAACTATTCCTTTGCCTCACAGTAAATGCCATTTGTAACCTGGTTTCTCAGCCACAGTTTATTGTCCCTAAGAAAATCTTCCTCACTTTTTTCCTTTGCTCACGCCTTTTTAAAATCTACTCAGTCTTCAAAGTCTGATTTCATTTCTGCCTGTTTCTTGAAGCTCTCCTTGACCTCTTCAACACAGTATGTGACAAGTGCCCCAGTATTGCAGATAACAAGGGCTTCCTTTGAGCAGGAAGCTTGTTATCTTGCCATATATTGTCTAGTGCCATCTTGACTGGTGCTGGTGTGCATTGCTATCTGGCTTTTCACATGAATACATCCTACTTTCCCAATAGATTTTGTGTTCTTTTGGTAGAATAAGTACTATAAGTTTGTGTTATGCAATTCATAGGGGAAGCTCAACTAAACTTCCAGCTGTCCTCTTGCATCTAAGAAGTGAATGCGAGTATACGTAGGACTGACCTGGATGTGTGCCTAAGGATGAGAAGTAATGCTCAGCTTTGCTGCCTGGGAAGTAGAGGGTGAATTCTTATATGATGTTTCAAATTCAGGACCCAAAGCATGTTAGGCAGTCACCCTGCAACCCCAACAAAACCTTTATTCCCCATCTTTTCACTTTCCTTATATTTTCTATTTACAGGTCAAGTATTGGCTTTCTCACTGGGCTTCAAACATGTGTGATGGATAAATTGTATTTTTGTTTCCTGGATCAACAAGTAGAAGTCTTTTCTGCACAGGTATAAAGTGGCTTCCCTGGGAGGTGTGTTGTACTTGTCTTTCCTGTGACCAACCTTCCCTAAGTCCTGAGCTGAGGTCAGCACAGCTTTAAAGATGTGTATCTTAAGAGTAATGTCCTGTATAGTGGGACTCCTTTTGGATTAAAATAGCAGAAACCCAATCAAAAAGGAGGAATTGTGTGTGTGTGTGTGTGTGTGTGTGTGTGTGTGTGTGTGTGAAGATATATGACTGTTTCACATCTGAGAAAGCAGTTGGCCCCCAGGTACTGCATGGAATTTTGTCTCTTACCTTTACCTAATTCTGCAGGTCTGCTTTATTCTTATCCCTTGTTGCAGACCAGCTCCAGCTTTTCCTGTCCGTATGATGAAACATGGGGCTAACAGCTTTGGAGCTTGAAATTTTAGAGTCCAAGTGTGCAGAGAAAGATTGCCTTGACTCATGCCCCAGTCAGTACCTAAAGCACTCTCATTGTAATCTTGAGCCTAGGGTCCACCCGTGAACCAATAAAATGTGGTCAGACATGGTATATTTTATTCTGCTGTATTTATGGAGTAATCATTTGGATGGAGTGTGGTGGGAAGGGGTTGTTGCCTGGAGAAGATATGCTGGACTGATCACGGAGTACGAGTTTGCTACAATGCACATGTACATAGAGGTGAAGAGTTTACAAGCCTCCCCCCATATGTGTTATCTCATGTGAGCATCATGACAGTTGAGTAACATAGGTAAGACAGGAATTATTGGTACACAACTTACACCAGAGGACATCAAAGTGCTCTTAGAAACTAAATGATTTGTGCAAGATTCACGGAGAGGTAGTAAATTATCCTGCCACTATCCAACAAAACCCATTTTCAAAATGTTCCTGAAATCCCACCACCTTCTCAAAGTTGATGAACAGGAAAGGAATAGTATCTTGGTTTGTCTTTTCTAAGAAAAATAGCAATTCCAGGGAAGTGTAATTTCAGCAAAGCGGAAATGAGGAAAAAGGAGTGTGAGGCAGAGAGAGAAAGGAAATCTAAGGGAGTGAGTTACTGGGCTAGCGATGATTTTGAAATAAGTTGATTGCTTTGTATCACAGGATGTTTTCGGGGAGGCTGTTTGAAGCTACTGTGTGTGGCCCAATGGGCAGAGGAGGGAAAGGAATAAACTACGAGCTTTCATTGTCCTTGGCCAAAGTTCAAGACCCAGGGCATTAACTCACGAACTCCTCCTGTTGTATGTATGGGCTTGGAGAACAGCAGGACCTGCTGGGAAGCAGAGAAACCCTAGGGTGGAAGGCAAGATATTGTCAGGTTATACATGAGAGTGACATGAGGGACCAGAGATAGCCATGGGGGGAGTCTGGCTCACCCAGAGGCTAGGCTCTACCACGACATGACCTCCTGCCACAAAGGTGGCAAGAGACCTTAACAAACCTCTCTGTAGCCTATAAAAATGCAATTCAGTGCTGGCCAGGTGGCTTAGTTGGTTGGAGTATTGTCCTGTACACCAAACGGTTGCAGGTTCAATTCCCGGTCAGGCCACATGCTGCGGGTTTGATCCCCAGTCAGCGTGCATGCGGGAGGCTACCCATCATTGTTTCTCACATCAACATTTCTCTCTCTCTCTCTCTTGTCTCTCTCCACTCCTCCTCTCAAATCAATAAACATTTTTGGGGGGTGCGATTAAAAACAAAGAATGCAGTCGATGCCAAGGCATCTTCCTGGAGTGTCATCAGCAACACTGAGCAGCTGGCTGCATGGTCTAAAGTAGGTGACACCTGCTCCCTCGTGAAGACTCGCTTCTTGGAAACCACTCCTCTTCTACCTCAGAATTGGTCAGTCCTTGCTCCATGCCCACACTATTCTTCAACCACATATACAAACATCTAACACAATTATTTATTCAAAATTTTTCCTGTCTCCTAGAGAAGATTTTTGTGAGATTGAAGTAAGCGTGATTCAATCATTTACTGAGTACCAGCTACGGGCTGGGCACTATTTTAAGTGCTAAGAATAGAGTAGTGATAGACAAATCCTTAACTTTTTGAAGTTTACATTGTGTGTGTGTGTGTAAAGCCCAATAAAGAAATAAGTAAAAAATATATTGCGTTAGACGGTGATACACGTTTTGAAAGAAAACAAAGCAGGAAAATTGGATGGGAAGAGTAGGGTAGGAAATGAAGGTTGTAGATTAACTGGGGTGGCCCAGGAAGGCTTCAGAATGAGTGACATTCTACAAAGAGCAGACATAAATAGTTAGGGGAAAAAAGTTCCAGAAATAGAGAAAAGCAGGTGCAAAGGCTATAAGGCCTGCTGGGTGTTTTGCAGGAAGGGCCGAGAGGTCAATGTGACCAAAGAACAGTAAGAGAGAAGGAAAGGAGAGAGTAGATGTGGGCAGAGAGTTAACTTGGAATCAAATATCTCAGAACATTGAAATGATTTGGCTTCCAATTGCGGATGGATAGGGAGGCAGTGGGGCTTTAAAGCACAGAAGTGATCTGACTTACATTTCAACAGGGTCACTCAGGCTGAGTTAGGAGGCTACTGGGGTAACTCGGGCGAGAGATATTCATTGTTTGGACCAAGATGGTAGCAGAAGAGGTGGTGACAGATGGTGTGACTCTGGTTTAAAGATGGAGCAGACAGGATTTGTGATGCATTAGAAAGGAGACTTGAGAAAGTAAAGCAAAAAGATGATTCCCAGCCTCCCGGCCTGAGCCAAAATGAAAGGAGGAAAAATTTTAGGGAGAACATTAGTAGTTTAGACAGGAAATGGCTCTTAGACATCAAAGTGGAATTGTTGAATTGATAGTGGATTTAGGAGTGTGAAGTTCAAGGAAAAGTTCATAGCTGGAGATATATATTTGGGAGCCAAGAGTATGAACTTGAAAGTCATGATACTGAATTGGATCACAAAGTGAATGAATGTAGATAGAAAAGTGAAGAGGACAAAGACTGACTCCTAAGCCACTCGACTTTGAGGATTAGGAAGGCGAGGAGTGATCAGCAAGGAGAATGGGTAAACAGTGGCGATGAGGTAAGAGAAAACCAGAAAAATGTGGTTTCTGGAAGCCAAGGCAAGAAAAGGGTTTCAAGAGTCAGGGATGAACAACTTGGCCAAAAGCTGCTGATAGAGATGCTGAGAACTGGCCTTTGGTTTCAGCACATGGACATCATTGGTGACTTTGAGCAGTTCAGGGCAGAAGAGAGAGGCAAATGCCAAAACAGAAGTTCAAAAGAGAACGGAGGGAAAAGAAGCGGAAAGCAATAAATATACTTTATACTTTAGATATACTTTAAATATACTTCAGAGTATTGCTCTATAGGGAAGGCCTGAAAAGAGGGTGGTAGCTGGAGAGAGGGGGATAATAAAGAAGTGTGTGGTAAGGCCTGTTTATAAGCTCTTGGGAAGGTCCAGTCAAGTTTGACTGGCAGAACTGGGTGGAAAATGAATGATTGTGAGAAAAAGGAGCAAACTATCTGCATGGGTCACTGAAATGATCCACACATAACTCCCGAATCAGTGAGGAAATGTATCGTGGGACAGAAAGTGCCTGGGTTAGACCTTATGGGCTAATGCCTTAAAGGTTTCACATTGGAAAGGCATTAATAATGAGCCTCTCAAATAGCAAAGCTTTCTACTGACCTGTGAAGCCAAAATGTGGTCTGTTGGCATTTTCTGAGATGTTCCTTTAGAGGGGGCTGTTTTACACAATGCTGCAGTTGCTGTTATCATCATTATCAAATAGCAATTAAGTGCCTAAATTCTCCTACCACCTAGTACATTAAGAGGGCTTTTTGTTCCCTGGGGGGACTGACCGTGGTGGCCAGCAATAGTGTAAGGAGGCCGGAAGGTCTTAGGTGGGGGAAGATGTGGGGTAGAGGCAGATGGCTCTTGTCAAACCATTCAAGCCTCCAGTTCCTGATTTTCACCCTGCCTCTCCAAGAGCCGGAGTGGAAGACTCTCCTTCGCTGTTACTTCTCCCTTGCTCTTTGCGCCCCCCACTTCTCCTTTTTGCCATTTTCTCTAAAGTGCTGGGGGTGGTTCTGAAGATCGCCCCGGCCCCTACTTGCCTCTTCACTGCCTGCAGGCGCACGGGAAGTGGACTGAAACCCCTGAAACTCCAGCGGGGCAGGGGCCGGCATTCTGAGCATGTGCGATGGCGTGGATGGGGGGCGGGGGTGGCTCCAAGTCGCTGCCCAAAGCACAGTGAGATACCGTAAGCACAGGGCCGGGCAGCTCTCCCCGGACAGTGCCCCGCGCCGGGGTGCAGCGGCTGCGCCCTTCCCTCCGGGCGTGGGCGAGCTGGCCGCGTGTGCTTTGCTGCTTGACGCGAGGGCGAACCAATCAGGGAGAGCCGCCGGGGCTGCCATGTGACGGGCGAGGCGGCTCCTTTGCACAGCTCGGCCAGAGGGAAGAGAGAACTGGGGCTCGCCGCGAGCCTTCGAGAGCTGCGGTCGCGGAGAAAGAGGCAGCTGCGGCGGCACAGGCTTGGGCCAGCCTCGCGCACATCCCTGGGCGACCTGCACAGGGAAGAGCTGTGCGGGCTGCGGGAGCCGGGACAGGAGTGGACAAAGCAAGATGGCAGGGATCTTAGCCTGGTTCTGGAACGAGAGGTTTTGGCTGCCGCACAATGTCACCTGGGCGGACTTGAAAAACACGGAGGAAGCCACCTTCCCGCAGGCTGAGGACCTCTATCTCGCCTTCCCCCTGGCCTTTTGCATCTTCATGGTGCGGCTGCTCTTTGAGAGGTAAGAAGGTTTGGAGCGCCCCTCCCTTCCCCCTACCACACACGCGTGCACACGCACACTCGTGTGCTCTGTGGTTCACGCATCCGCGCCCCCAGCGCTTGTGCTCACGCCTCCCAACCTTTGTGTTCGGGAAGGGGTTGCTGACCTTTCTTTCAGTCCGGCTGCAGTTCAGGGATATGCAGGGCATCTGGCTTACCTACAGACTCCCCCGGGCGGGCGCGGGGGAGCTGCCGCCTGTGCCGGGGTCGCCCGGCACTCCTCCTTGGCCGGCTCTCTCCTCGCAGCGAGAGCAGGCGAACAAAGGTGAGCGGTGGTCGGCCGCGGGACACGCCGATCTCCGTGGGACGTGTCCCTCTCCACCCTGCGAACACGCCGCGCTGCCAGGCAGGGCTTGCCCGCGAGGCTCGCAGCCACCCACCTGACAGCCAGGAACCTTAGGGACGCGCGGCAGGGCGGGCTGAGCAACCGCGCACACTTTCAATGCTTTCACGCGCGCAGGGATTGCCCGGACTGTGCTTCACGAATTAGTCAGGGACGCGGCTTCTGGCCGCTATTTGGTGTCCATCAGTGACACTGATATCGGGCCCACAGTCCTGGGAAATGGGGGACACTAGTTTGTAGGTTTCCAGCGCTCCAGGCAGTTCGCTGTTTCTTTAAAAGAGGATATGGCAGGACAGGGTGCACAGCCTGCAAAGAGGTGATATTAAAATTGATAGATATTTCCTATGAATCACCGTACTTTCATTTCAGTGTCACAATGCCCTTAAAAATTTTAAAGAGTTCACGTACTATTGCTTGTCTAAATCTCAGATTTGGTTGGATAGCCACTCTGTCATGAGAAAACTTGTGCCACTTTCATTGATTCAGTATGAGTCGCTAAGATAGATTTTGCCCTGCCGTGGCTCTCCTGGTCTTAGTTAAACAAAACCGGGTTCGCAGCCCACGTTCTTTTTCTTAACTGAAAACCGCATCGCCCCTTCCTTCTCATCTCCCCTCGCCCCCTTCATCAGGAAAGGCTGAATTTCTTAGAGCACAGAGGATACTTTCCATTTTCACCTCCACTCCATCTCTCTTCCCCCGCCCTCAACATACCTTGGTTTTGTTTCTTAAGCTTTTGCTCTGTTATTTTGTTTGCTGTTTCTGTTTGTCTAAAACCTGCTGTTGAGGATGGCAGAATTTGTCTTTTGTGTCATTTGTTGCTGTAAATGGCAACAGACAAAGCTTTGTGGGAACAAAAAGTATCTTTTGTTTAAGAAAGGTGCATTTTTCAAAGGGCAACATGGTTGCTTAAGAACCAAGGGAGCTATCTACATGCAGAGATTCAGGGTGCACAATGGAACAGATTTAAAGACCTGTTTTTTTAAATTTATTTTAGAGAGAGAACAAGGGGGGAGGGAGAGGGGAGAGAGAGATTTGTTGTTCCACTTATTTATGCATCAGTGTTTGATTTTTGTTATGTGCCCTGACCAGGGATCAAACCCACAACCTTGGCGTTTCTGGACAACCTGATATGCCAAGGGCTAAAAAACCAGTTTTTAAATGATTGGAATCCAGCACAGATATCTCATTGATCCTGTCTAGCACTAAGACTTACTGTGAAAAAGTGGGTGTGTTGGCAGGTTTTGAGTTGCTTCTAGAGCAAATGTTTACTTACAGAAAATAGGAATTCATATCTAACCTTGCAATCTCTCTCTCAAAAAAAAAAAAAAGCCTCCCAGGAAACAGCAGGTTGCTCTGTGTTGACACATAGTAGGGGCTCCACACAGTTGTTGAATGATACCTAATCAGTTCTGACTGATAAATTCTGGTTGGGATCACCTTTAGCTAGCGTATGCATTTGAAAGAGATGTACAGTCTTATGTTTGGGAAAACAGAAGCATGTCAGCTAATGACCTGTATGCAGAAAGCTGATTCCAGGCTGTTCATTAGGTTAGAGAAAAATAAAATTAGAGAATGGGGATAGCTTTATACTTAGACTTTCTCTGCCTTAAAAAAAATTCCATCGAAAACTGGAAGTTCATTTTTCCTCTTCCTGAACGGTATTTTCTTCCTTTGCACAATCCGGTGACTTAGAGTTTACACAAAGGGGTCAGCTGCTTTCAACTGTCAGTCACGGCAAATGTCCTCAGATTGGTATGTAGAGTTGGTCAGTTTCTTTCAGGCCATTGATTCAAGTGCAGGTGGTTTAATGGCCTGTATGGAAAGTGAAAGTTTATGATTAATGTTCAGAGTAATAATTCGGTATGGTCTTTATACCACAGGATGCTACTGACTTTAGGATGGGTGTCTATTTTGTTTCTTGCTGTAGCAGTGACAACTCTGTCTTTACCATCCAGACTCTCTCAGTTCTCCGAAAGGCCAAGTGTATAGTTGTATCCCAAATTACGAGTCGGGCGTGTGTCTCCTCTTCTCAAACCTACATGACACATTCTGGCATCCAGCCTGTGGCCTTCATCTTAGCATCCATGAAGGGCCTGAATCCACATAACTGAACCAGTGAGGTACAACTCCCTTTCAGTACCCTTCTAATATGTTGTGCATGCATTTTTTTCATTTGCGCTATTCTATACTGTCTAACATGTTTTAAAGGAGCCTGTTGTGTATCCCTTTGTGAAATGAAATGCTTTTATAATAGGAATAATTCCCTCAGGATCCTATTTGTTTTTCTTCCTCTATTGTCATTTATTTCAAAGCTAAGAACATATCTATGAAATAGATTGTCCAAGATCTTTATTTCTATTACATGGGGTCTGCAATGCCTTTGTTGAGGCTAAAATAGTAAATTTAAATACTTATCCTTAGTTTTATATAATTTCTTTTTATAAAGAATTGACTGAATTGGACTTTTGCCCAGTTCAACAGCCCTAGCGTTTTGCATTCACCTCACTATGGGGCGGGGGGAGGGTGTTGGCAGTGGAGGCCCTGGTGGCCGGAACAATGCCATGTAATAGTACCATGTGAATAACGATATGGATGCCCAGCTTGGCTGCTTAAAAATGGAGCAGCCTCCATTCAGTGACTCGACTGAGTCTGTGAGTAGCCCAAAGCGTGGTGGGCTTGAGCATAGCCTTTTTACTACGCTTAGCTCTGGCTAGGGACAGGAAGGGCCACTGCAGATATGTCTTGATCGATACGAAAATATCTGTTGTGAAACATGAAAGCTGGCTGGTTTCTCCCAGAATGGAAACTGTAGTGTACACTGGTACATTATGTCATTAGCTTGATTACAAGGAAGAAAATGTTATTTAATGATGTGGCATTATCACCTGTTTGATGAATTTTCTTGGTGTAATGCTTGTTTGGGCTCAGTAATACATTATCTGGTATTGTAATACATACTTCTTCCAAATTTAATTTAAAAAATGTGTGTTGCTATGGTATTTATAAATGTGGGATCAGGCTGCTGAATTTCTGTTTGGGAATAAAAAATTCTTTCAACTATTGTTATGAAGGATAACATTAATGCATTTTTTCCTTGTGGGTTTAGGAGAAAGATGTAGAAAGTATAGATTGAGAGTCAGAACATTCAAGTTCTAGTCAAACTTACCTCAAACTGGTGCAGGTACCTAATTTTTCTCTGCCTTATTTTCTCACCTGTGCGGTGAAACAGCTGGCCTTTGTAATTTCAGGTTGCTTTCAGCCTCCCAGTTATCTGATTCCTGTAGCTACTAATTATTATCTCATCAAACTTTAAAGCAGGCTGAACGTCTTTTTTTTTTTTGGCAGGTAGAAATAAGTCATCTAAGAATAAAGAGATTTTTTTTTTTCAAACAGTCTTGCTAATGGTTTTGTTTCTTGTATTTTTCAGTTATGATTTGAGTTAAAAGAATCATTTGGGCTATTATCACTTGTGCTCCAGAAAGCTATAGTATTCAGAATAACTAACAAGGAAGATTCTACAGACAAAGCAAGTGTAGATGGGACCCAGCATAGGCCTGGAACTTCTTGTGATGGCTGGACCAGAAATGAGAAGCTCATCCCTGTCGGTCTGACTCAGAGTGGCCAGCCGTGTGAGAACTGTCATTCTTAAAGGGGCTTACTCCAGTCTTGCTTTGGCCCATTCAGTCAAATAATGACCTGCTGCCCCCAGGCCTTCAAGGAACAACAGTTATGTCAGAGAAAATGTCTGCTCAGTGGACTCTTCTTATGGGTATACTTAATATCTTCATCTTGCCAGCAGTCTTTGCTGAGGTCTTGGAGGAGAGGAGAGGAGGAGGGGAGGGGGGTAGGAGGGGGTGGGAGGGGGGGAGGAGAGGAGAGGAGAGGAGGAGGGGAGGGGAGGGGAGGAGGTAGGAGGGGGTGGGAGGAGAGGAGGGGAGGGGAGGGGGGAGGGGGGGAGGAGAGGAGAGGGGAGGAGAGGAGAGGAGGAGGGGAGGGGAGGGGGTAGGAGGGGGTGGGAGGAGAGGAGAGGAGGAGAGGAGAGGAGAGAGGAGGAGAGGAGAGGAGGAGGGAGGAGGGGGAGGGGGTAGGAGAGGAGAGGAGAGGAGGAGAGGAGGGGGGAGGAGAGGAGAGGAGAGGAGAGGAGAGGGGAGGGGAGGGGAGGAGAGGAGAGGAGGAGGGGAGGGGGTAGGAGGGGGTTGCAGGGGGGAGGAGAGGAGAGGAGGAGAGGAGAGGAGGAGGGAGGAGGGGGAGGGGGGAGGAGAGGAGGGGGGGGAGAGAGGAGGGGGAGGAGAGGAGGGGGGAGGAGAGGAGGGGGGAGGAGAGGAGAGGAGTGGGGAGGAGAGGAGAGGAGGGGGGAGGAGAGGAGAGGGGGAGGGGAGCGGAGGGGAGGAGAAAAGAGGAGAGGAGAGGAGAGGAAGGGGGAGGAGAGGAGAGGAAGGGGGAGGAGGGGGGAGGAGAGGAGAGGAAGGGGGAGGAGGGGGGAGGAGGGGGAGGAGGGGGGAGGAGAGGAGAGGAAGGGGGAGGAGGGGGGAGGAGAGGAGAGGAGGACAAAGAGAGAGAATGAATGGGAATGCATGAGAATGCATTCCTGATGGTTAGAAGGGAGAGCACAGGTGGGAATGAATGACTGCCCTGAAAAAGTGGAGTGTCAGGTGAATTTCATTACTGAATGACGTTCCTTGTAACAAAGAGACTGATTATTATCAGATATGTTTTAAAAGAATATGCAATGGATTAAATGTTTATGTTCCCTCAAAATCCATAAGTTACCATCCTAACTGCCAAGGGGAGGGTATTAGGAGGTGGGAACTTTGGGATGAGTATGTAATGAGGGTAGAAACTGTGAGAATTGGATTGGTGCCCTTATAAAAAAAAACACCCTCGCCCCTTTCACCATGTAAGAACACAGTAAAAAGATACCCATTTGTGAATCAGATACCAAATCTGCTGGTGCTTTGATCTTGGACTTCAAAGTCTCCAGAACTGTGAGAAATAAGTTTCTGTTATTTCTAAGCCACCAGCCTATGGTATTTTGTTATGGCAGTTTGAATAGACCAACGCGGTATTTGAGGATAGCTTGCATACAAATTTGGTTCCTCTCATGCAGTCAGTCCTGGGTAGTTAATCCTATGAATGTACCTTCTGACTTGTTAAATGATGCTGTGATTCAGATTAAGACATGGATACCTGCTTTGCCAGGCTGGTGTAAGGGAAAGAGTTGGGTCAGACACAGAGGTTACCTCCTACAATTTCTGGCTTGGAGAGGAAAATTGGATTAGAGTGGATGTTTTATTGGAAAACAACCTAAAATCGAAGGGATTTTTTTTTTTGTAGAACTTTAGTACAGCTTTCTCATCTTGCAAAATAAAGGGTTTGACTTTACAGGGTGCAATAGTTGAGCTATTTTTAATAGGTTGATTTATGGATAAAAGGCATAACATGGACAGTGCCTTAGAATGTTGGAGAAAGCAGGTGAGATAACATTAAATTATCACAAATGATGTAATGTCATCAAGGAGTGAAGAAATGAACACTCTTGAGTTCACTTGTTACTTTTCTGTTCAAAGTATCTGAATTCTCTATGGACAGGGTTAGATTTCTTTCCATATGGGCTCCAGTATATGAGATATTTCAGAAGTGGTTTCTCTTCTGTGATGGGGAATAGCAGGTGGCAGTGGAAGGAAAACTGGAGTTTCAGGTGAATTTCCATCATCAAGCCAGTCCCGCGGCTTTGGAAGAGATCACTGCATCTGCCCCAGGCTTTCCTCACCTATTTTACTGCCTGATAACACTTTGTTGGTGAGCACTACAATCTAGGTCTATGATGCACACAGAAGATTTTAAATGTTTATTACAAGCACTTACATTTCCCCTTCCATTACCAAGCAAAACCACATTGTCTAAAGCCATTGGTCATCTATTTCTTAAAAAGCCATAGCTTTCAAAGGGACTTATGTAAGAAATAGAAGATCAAAACCTATGAAGAGTAAAATGACAACAAACTCACAACTATCAACAGCTGAATGTAAAAAACAAAAACAAAAGCTAAGCAAACAACTAGAACAGGAATAGAACAGAGAAATGGAGATCACATGATGGGTTATCAGTGTGGAAGGGGAGGGGAAGAATGGGGGAGGAAAGGTACAGGGAATAAGAAGCATAATTGGTAGGTATAAAATAGATGGGGAGAGGTTAAGAATGGTATAAGAAACAGAGGAGCCAAAGAACTTATATATACAACCCATGGACATGGACTAAGGGCGGGGGGAATGCTGGAGGGTTGGGAGGTGCAGGGCAGAGGGGGGATAAAGGGGAGAAGAAAAAAAAGCCACAGCTCTCAAAACTTTATTTTTTTCCCCTCCCCTTCCATTTGATGAGTTTATTTCTTAAACACTTTGAGTAAGGATACTGAGGTTCCAGATTTTGTTTGCTAGTAACTAATTGTATCACTTAATGTTTTAGGGAGCTATTTTTTCTTCCTTTTTATTTGCAAAAATAGAGGTGAACAAAAGTACCCCTGTAGCACAAGGGTCCTTCTATGTTAGCGATGCCCTGAGAATCTTGACTCCTGAGATTTTATTCTTTGGTCTCTTCCACTCCCCCTCAAAATTATGGCATGAGCTCTTTTATTGTCACTCTTCTGCCACCAAAGTCTTTGTGAGTTTGCCCAAAACCTATGCTACAGCAGGATCGAACACGAAACGGTGGCTCTCACATCTTTTAGGGGTGGCTCATCAATGTCCAGGGCTACTGTGGCTGACGGGGTGCCCAGGGCACATGGGCTGAGGCTGCAACTTGGAGTTCGCCCTTTGCTTTCTTTTATGTTTGGCTCTTGCTAATGACTGCAGTCTTTAATGAACACCTTTTCATTTTAATTTTGAAAGTAATGGTGACAATGAATATTTATTTCCTAGTATGAATTTATTACTTTATCTGGTTTACTTTATTTACCAAGTCCTGTGTTTCACAGATGACACGAAGAATTGAGAATTTAGGAAGTGGACGTAACATTATATAGCTTAAAATTGCTAGGTAGGCATCTGGAACTGGGTTTCTTGATCTCCTAATAATGTTGGTGATCTCCTATTTTAAAGCAAATATCATCTTTATACTGTATATTTATGGTTTTATATGCTGCCTTCTGCTATTTAATGGTATGACACGAACATTTTCCATGTACTAATTAATTAACAAATATTTTCCACGACTGCACCTTATTCTGCTCTGTAGATAGTCCGTAAGTCATTGAACTGGTCCCCGTATTGTTGGACATTTACATTGTTTCCAGTTTGTGTTTAAGTCTTTGACTTCCTAAGGAATGTTTTCTAGAAATAGCATTTGTAAGCCCAAAAGGATAATATTTTAGTGTTCCTGATAGACATAAATTTCCAAATTGGTGTCCAGAAAGATTATGTCCATCTGCACTTTCTTATCAACATGCAGACTATTACCATCTGAGGACATTTTTGCTCTGAAAGCTGAAAAAAATGTTATTGTTATAATGTGTTTTTATATTATTCCTGATGAACTTATTTCCAATATTAATCATTTTAATTTCACTTTCTGTGAATTTGTGTGTATTTTTCTTACTGGGATGAGCTTTCCAACTTTTTGGATTGGAAAGTGGTGGCTTTTGGATTTTTTTTTTTAATGCAGAATGGTCTTGTGTTGGTATAAGCTCTCTGGTCACATGCTTATACTCTTTTATTTCCTTCTGCATCCTACATCTGCCCCACAATCTAAGTCATTATCATCTTTAGGGAGAAAGCTTCTCAGATCCTACATAGTGGAAGGGATGCATTCAAGAGGAGGAAGTAGATAATATCCTGACTTTATTATAGAGAATGAGACAAAGAGAAAGGGCAAAGAGGAAGTTGGAGTGATAGAGCCTAAAATCCTTTATATTTTCTCTCTGAATATTTGGGTAAAAGTGACTTGTATGTAAAACCACAAAAGATCTCAATAGCTAAAGCAATCTTGAGAAACCAGAGCAAAGTTGGAGATATCATACTACCTGGTATCAAACTATAATACAAGGCCATTGTAATTAAAACAGCATGATACTGGCATTAAACACACACACACACACACACACACACACACAGATCAATACAACAGAGTAGAGTCCATAAATAAACCCATGCCTAGATGATCAGTTGATCTCCGACAAAGGAGGCGAGATTATACAATGGGATAAGATGGTCTCTTCAATAAATGGTTTTGCGAAAACTGGACACGTACATGCCAAAAAATGAAACTATACCACTTTCTTACAGCACAGGCAAGAATAAACTCAAATAGATTAAAGACTTAAATGTAAGACTTGAAACCATAAAAAAAGCTAGAAGAAAACATAGGCAGTAAACTCTTTGACATTGCTCTTAGTAATTTTTTTTGGATATGTCTCCTCAGGCAAGGGAGACAAAAGAAAAAAAATGAAACTATGTAATCTAAAAAGTCTTTGCATAGCAAAGGAAACCATCAACAATAATAAAAAAGGCAAGCTACTAGGTGGGAGAACATATTCATTAATGATACAGTTGATAAGAGGTTAATATCCAAAATTTATAGGGAGCTTATTAAACTCAACACCAAAAAAAAAATCCTATTAAAAAATGGGCAGAGGATCTGAATAGACACTTCTCCAAAGAGGACATACAGATGGCCAACAGACATATGAAAAAATGCTCAGTGTCACAGAAATGCAAATTAAAGCCACAATGAGATATTACCTCACACCTGCCAAAATGCCTGTCACCACAAACAACGAGCGCTGGTGAGGATGTGGAGAAAAGGGGACCCTGTGCACTGCTGATGGGACTGCACGTTGTTGCGGCCACCGTGGAGAAGAGTATGAAGTTTCCTCAAAAAATCGTGAATAGAATCACCATGATTTAACAATTCCACTTCTGGTGTACGCCCCAAAGAATTTACAACATGTTCTCAAATAGATACAGTTGAGCTTTGAACAGCGTAGGTTTGGACCACGTAGATCCAGTTATACAGGGGTGGGCAAAAGGAGGTTTACAGTTGTAACACCAATAAATACACAATAATTAATAAATAATAATATAAGAATAAGCTCTGTTTCGGGTCCTCACAACTGTAAACCTACTTTTGCCAACCCCCACACGCAGACTTGCAATTCGAGGATGCAGAGGGCCGCTGTTGTGCGTGGATCTCCGCCATTTATATGCAGGACTTGAGCATCTGTGGATTTGGGAATCCACGGTGGGTCCTGAAACCAATCCTAGAGACAACTGCATTGCAGTTAAATTTTTGGAGAGTTAAACGTTATCTGCAGATTTTTGGCTGTATCGGATGGGGGTCAGTTCCCCTAACACCCCTTTATTCAATGTCAACTGCATTTGTACACTTAGGTTCATAGCAGGATTTTCACAGTAGCCAAAGGTGGAAGCTCCCCAAGTGTCCTACAGATGAGTGGGTAAACAGAGTGGGGTATATGCATGCAATAGAGTATTATTCAGTCTTAAAAAGGAAAAAAAGTCTCTGACATATTACAACATGGATGAACCTTGAGGTCATTATGCTAAGTGAAATAAGCCAGTGACAAAATGACAAACACTGTGTAATTGCACTTATCCGAGGAACCTTGAGTAGTCACGTTTATAGAGACAGAAAGTAGAACGGCAGTGGCCAGGGACTGGAGAGAGAGACGCGGGGGGGGGGGGGGGGGGTGATGGTTTCGTGGGGACCGAGTTTCAGTTTTGCAAGACAAGATGGTGGTGGTTGCATGACGTGAATGTGCTCAAGGCCACGGAACTGTACTTAAAAATGAAAACTGTTTAACATGGTCAATTTTATGTTATATTTTTATCACAGCTAATAATAATAATAAAGAAACAAAGAAGATTCACCAACTAAAAAATGTTACTAGAAATAACTGGTTTCATTTTCTAGGCTTGACGGTTTTCTCATTAGTAACACACACCCCAGCCTCTTGACTTAAGTTCCATCAAGCACTGTTTTTATGTTTTAAAATGCACAGTCCCCTTGGGATCTAGGAGAGCCCTGCTTTCTTCCAGAATCACCTGGCACAGGTGGGTGGGGGGTGAGGGATGATGGAAGGAAGGTTGAAGTCCAGAGAGCACTTAAGTCTTTGGGCCTCTTTGGGAGGCACTTCGACTAAACGCTGTCCTTCAGTCCATTTGTTAATGTGGAAATTTCACAATAGAAATTAGCATGCACAGAAAAGGAGAGCAAAGTGGCTCTGGAAATACACTGTACAGTTTCAGAGACTCCTCAGGATTAACAAGGAAAAGGTGAGTTCCCAATCCATTTAAAGCAAACCAGGATGATGGGATAAAGGTTTAGTAAGGCAGATGGCCGAGGCCACAGATACATCCTGTGGAAGCTTTTGCTGTGGAAGATCAGATCTGACCATCCTCCCTATCTTTCAGTTTAATTTTATACCCATTTTATATGCAAGTGATTTAAACACTTGAAAATTTGAACATGATTTCACTTAAATGCTACTTAACATAAGGCAATTGATTGAAGCATTGTCAGATACATATTATTGAAAAGTAGTTTTCAAATGTTATACTAACGTCTGCTCATGGTACAAAACTTTGCATAATTCATTTGTGAGATTATTTCAGGCAGGTTTTTCTTTTCTTTCTTTCTTTCTTTTTCTTTTTAAGGAGAACTTTCTTTTCCTCACTACTGGTCTTCAAAATGGACTTCTCTGTGTAGCACTCCTGCTTCCTATTCCTACTTTGTTTCTCTTACCTCAGAAGGGCTTTGTGGGAGTTGTTTGGCAGGAATGGGGGTGGAGATACACAAATAGTTTTTCATCCCAGGAAGGCTGTGTTCTTTTACTCGGTAGCCCTTTTCACACAGCGACCTAGGAATCTACGACCTGCCAGTGTCCACATAAATGTCACATCTTATCTTTGAGGTTTTCAGGTTACAAGGCTGTTGTTGCTGTCCTGAAGCTGTGACTGTGTTTGTTTGTTTGTTTCTTGCCTTTCTTTTCCTCTCTCTTTCTCTCTGTGCCCCCTTCTCTCTTTCCCACTTTCCTTCTCTTTCTCTGTCCCTCCCTTCTTCTTCCTTCCTATAATCATTAGTGATCCTTTAAAATACAGGGATGTTTGGGGAGCAGAGGAGCAGCACAGAGTTGGGGAGGGGACAGAGAAAACCATCTAAAATTTTGTCCAGGGACACAGTTGGGCAACTATCAGAGTCAAGGCTGCCAGCTCGTCTAAGTGGCTCTGTAGATCTTGTCTGGTAGATCACCATTTCAAAGCAGAGTAAAGTGACTTGGTGGTTTAAGCCGAGTGGCAGTTTTGGACACAATAGCTTGAGTGAAGGAAAATTGAGAGCCAAGCAATCAGTCACTTAGGCATTATGGAGATTAAGAGAATATAAGGGCTTTGTGTGCCAGCGGGTGAGTGTGTGGGCGACTGCATTTAAATGATCTCACTGTTTTCTACATTTATTGCAATTAATTAGAAATGTATATTCCTAACTAGAGTTTAAAGGAAAGTGGATGGAATATCAGAAAGACTATGGAACTTGGGTTTAAATCCAAACACTGTCCTTTATCAGCAATGCAATAGTGGACAGCATGCTCTCTGAAATTTGGTCTCCTTGCTTGTAAAATGGGGACTATACCTACTCTATGATATTGGAGGACTGTCTGCAAAAAATACATATATTTAAAAGGGACTCAGAAAAACTGATTATTAAAAATACACATCGAATAAAAAATAATTGGTACGATAGTACATGATTTACTACCTACCTGAGAAGTAATATTCCGTGAGGTGATTTAATGTGTTGGGTGTGTGGGGGGAGGGAGGTGGGGAGAGGGTGCCGCTTGTGGAGGCAGTAGAACCTGTTTATATATTTGATCTGGAACTGGAGAATTTACTTGTTCCGTTGAGGAGTAGATATTTAGAGTGTTAGACAGGCATCAAAGCTCCAACCTCTTCAGCACTATGTCTATTTAGGGAGGAAAGGCTTCTTAGCCTTTTCTTCTTAATGTTAATAGTGATGTGGGTTGTAGGCCAGAGACTTGCTTGTACAGTATTTCGTGGCCGAAAACTATTTCTAAAGGTGGGATATTAGACAAGTGGTGGGCAGCTGTGTGTCACTTAGAGCCTGACACTTTCTCAAGGACTGTGTGTTTGGAGGGATCCCAGGAAGGTGGCTTTCTACTGGGTGCGCTTTCTCGGGAAACGCCTTTTCGGTGGAGATATCCCAGTCTGCCCCCCACTGCCCCATCTGGCCCTGATGGTCCTTTTCTATTTCATGTAGTCTCAAGGGAAAACTGATCATGTTTTCAACCACTGGTAATGGCAAACATCAGATTTGCCATTTATATTGATTTAATGCCCGGACTGAATTTGGCCAAGCTACTCAACTATCTAGGAGCAAATCACTTAATCTCTCCGTGCTCAGTTTCCACCCGACAGAGTTGTCGTGAGGATTAAATGAAATACTCCTTGCATTGAGTTTAGGGCGCTGCTTAGGTCGTGCAAGTAGCCATTGCTTGCTCTTTGGGTTTATTAAAGGCATATACACAAATGCTTTCTGAGTATTTGTTGGAACCCTGATTTCCCGAAATGAGACTTTACCATTGGATTTCTGGAACCTTTTACTGGCTTTCCCTTTATGCTGTGACTGATGGACCCCATTTCTGCTTTTCACTGCTTGGGGTTGCCAGTGGAATCATCTGAGTTTTACTTTCCCTGTTATCTTTCTCCCTCTCCCTCCCCTTCCCTCCTTCTCTCTCTCTCCTCTTTCCCAAGGAAAATTCTGATTTTTCTCATTGTAGTCAGCACAAAATAACCCTAGCTGAGTGGAGAACTGGATCTTATCCACCTCATACTCATGTAATGCACTTTGCAGAGATTGTGTGTTAATATTTAGACAGCTCGGAAATATTTTTCTCTAATAAAAGCCTCCCAGAAAGAGAAAAGCCTCGAGACTGACACTATTGATTTCTTTCAGAATTTTTAGGCCTAGTGTATTGTCTTAATTTGATCCATAAGAAAAAAGAAATTCATCCTAGCATGGGATCCTATTTATGAAGATGCAAACATTCAAAATCAGCTGAAAATAATAAATACAGGTACACTTTTCCTTAAGAGAAACCAGTCCATAACCCCTATCTGAGCTTCCATTGACATGAATATGGCTCACCTAACCAAATGAGTTTAGAAGGGATTTGAACCTGCTTTCCATGAAGGGCACTTTTCTAGTTCTGTCCAGCTTCAGTATAATTTGTAAGTAGTTTGCTGTGTAAATATTTAACGAGCTTGTTAATTTTTTTAGTCATTGGTAGAGGTATCTTGAGATGATCAAGTGTGACATTTGTGGTGGGTTGTCTGTTAAACGAGGAAGTAAGGCAAAGATGAAACCACATGCTGTTGAATGACAAATTACCAAAAACTGCCTCTCCTTAATTCAGTAATAGTTTAACAGAATTACAGACTTTCTACTTAGAAAGAAAGTTGAAAACTCATTCATTCAAAAACACGAGTCTGTTGTGGGTTGGGTTCCAGTGGCGTACCAGAGTGGGCAGTGGGGGTGGGAAAGGTCTGCCCCAGGTGCCTGCAACAAGGGGGTGTGTTATCTGCAGGTTAACAACAACGACAACAGTAAAACTGACTAAAAGTTGACCTGCTTTTTATCAGCACCACATGAAGCCAATTCTAACATAGAATTGATAGAGTGAAAAACTATCCCTCCTCACCAGCGCACAGTATTTCTCCTCCCTACTCCCACCTCTTGAGCCACGGCTGCTACATGGTCTTTTAGGGCACAGATGTTCTGAAATACTGGCGCTTTGAGGAATACACACAGAGCTAAAAACTCCACCTCCCCTTTTATATACCAGGTCACAGACTCCTATAGAGGTGAAATGACTTGCCCTGTGCCACCCACCCAGGTCCTGGCAGAGCCTGGCTGCTGTGGGAACCCCGCGGTGCTGTTGCAGGGTGACCAGCTGCTCCTGGCTTATCTGGGCCTGTCCCAGAAACACTTCAGTCCAGGAAAACCCAAACTGGTTGGTCACCTCACCTGAGTGTTTGCCCTATCAAATCCATGTTGGTCCTGTCCCCAGCCAGGGCCGTTTCCACAATAAAAGCGGCTACCCTGCCTCTCCCTAAGGTGAATGCGAGGGGCTGTGGAGAGCGGCTTCCCTGGTGACTGAGATGCGTTGCCTGCCTCACTGTCACTGTACCACATCGCACGGCTTTAACGACAGGTGAATGAAGGGCTCCCCGTGCCGAGCGTGCTGGTCCGGCTGCACTGAGGCCATGCGGTGGCTTGGCTTTCCTCCCACTTTCATCCCACTGTGTGTTAAGCACCCACACTTTATTTTTATATTTAAATAATCATTACACTTTATTTAAAAGTTTTGGAGGAAGAGTGGCAGAACTCATTAAAGTTACTGGAAGCATTAAAAACCCAGTCAGAGAACTTTTTAAAAAAGAGCGAATACCAAAATATTTTGCTTTTAGGAAGATGATGGCCCTTTAGTCTCTGAGATTGTCAAAGACAGCAAAAAAGAAGGCTGAAGATCCGAAGGATAAAAGTTATATTCATAAACATTCTAAAGAACACATTAAAACAAAAGAATAAGGGAAAATGTACTGTAAGCACGCACACTTTAAATGGCTGCTTGCAGAATTGTGAAGGGAGAGGGGAAGAAACAAAAATAGCTGTGGTGCAGGTGCTGGTTGTTAACCAGCAGTTATTTCTGCAGGGTGTTCAGGCAGCCAAGTGGTTTTTCTGTCCTGTTCTTTTTTGCTCATGGTTGTGCTGAGTTCCACAATGTGTAAAACTTACGTTGCTAGTGTTAGGCACCTGAAGCAGTCACCGCAGTGAGCTGTCTCTCCGAGGGAAATGTTAGGAAATGCCAGTTCTCTGGCATCACCTCTCTGAGGTGAGCTCTTCAGCTCTGTGTCTCTAAGCAGGCAGACGGGCTTGCCTGTGTCGTTACCTGTGCCTTGCCCTCTGTCCTCCATGGGTCCACACCTTGGCACAAGGTCAAGACATATAAGATCAGGTAGAGGGCAAGTAGATAAGACTATGGCTTATCACTCCTGTTAGCTGTTGCCTCCTTTTTTGCTTCGTGCTCCCACATCTTCCGTTTTCCTCTCCCTCTTGCTCAGACCCCGTTCTGTCTGCAAGTCTAAGGTGACCTGGGTGAAATGGATCTTTTGGTCCTGAGCCCTGGTGAGCAGCTGTTCTGTCATTCCCCCCAGTTCCCAGAGCAATAGTGAGTTTGGGCCAAATCCACTTAGAAGGGTAGTTAATAAGAGCTATCATCTCACACTGCTAACTTTAATTTTTTAGTGTTTAAAAAATATGTAGTAAATAATATGGAATAAAGGTACTTTCTGTTGTCAAAAATAACTTTATGGCTTTCGATGACTTTTCCTTTCTGATTAGAAAAAACATTAGAATTGGTTTCCAAGTCCCACACATGTACGGCAGTGGTTCACTGTTTGGCACGTGGTTTCCCCCTTGTCCAGAAAAACGTTGCACTCAAAGCAGAACCAAACCCGGTTAGTCTTCCTCTCCATCGATCCTGATTCCATTTTCCCAGCCAATGTCTGAGTCTCTCGTCAGGGGTCGGATCTAAGGAGTTTCAGTCCTCTCAAATTGTCCGAAGCTTTTCTGAATTTGATGCACTTGGCTGGGAGAAACTTCTTACTGCCCTATTTTCAAAGCCCACCCAAAGGTGTCAGGAAGCTGCTCTGAGTGAGAACTGCTAAGGTAAATGGTGTATATGATGATACAGTTTGGAAGTTGACACAGATTACACTTATCTTTACAGCAGAGAGTGAACACAATCAGTGTTTGAATTTGTAGAGAATAAGAGCCAGGGTAAGAGAGTGGGACAGCGAGCGACTCGGCCTTGTGCGTACAACAAAAGGGAGCAGGGAACCCTGACTTTGGCTTAAAATTGCATCTTTGTGGAGCCCTCGTTCAGCTAACACCCTAATGAGTATTTGCTGTAACTCCAGCACTCAAATGTGCAGACATGACATGCCTAAAAGCATTCTTATGGAGTTGTTAGAAAAGTGCTTTTTCTTCTAACACAAACTTTTATTCTGTATGTATAACACGCATAACCGCCCCCCACAAAAGAACACTTAAGTGCACAGCTCATTGAATTACCACAAAGTGACTACGTGTATACCTATGAAGTCACCAGTCAGAACCCAACTCAAGAGGCATTACCGGCAGCCCAGAAGCTTCCTCCTTATCAGTTTTTACCCATTTTTATAAGTTAATGAAAAAAAAAATTGAAATGTGAAGATGAAAGGCAACTTTAACTCCTAATCTATGCAGCAAAACTGATTATTCTACTTAAAGATATTAGTTTCTTTTGGAGAAAAACACAAGCTTTGGTACTTACCATCATAGAGGAACTGCCTTCTGCACATGCTTGGGTAAATGTGTGTGTACGAAATCTGGCTGGTATTTGGCTATAAAGTTTAATCAATTAAAGAAATTATTTAGATAGGGATGGGAAGAGGGTGTGAGAAAATGAGTGAGAGAAGGAACCGTAGTCAAAACACCTACCTTCTTTCCAACTTTAATTAGTGAGAATATTTTTTATAAAGATAGGCATTAATGAAGGGTCTAAAATAGTGTCTTCATGTCTTTTTTATAAAAAAACAAATTAAGGATGTTAAGCAGGGGATTAACTTTGTAAGTTTGTTGAAATGCTTCCGCATCCTGTTCCTTGAGAGAATGTCGGAGAAGATTTGTAGTTTGAGACAAGGGAGTCAGAGCTTTCGTATACCCGGGGTTTGAAAAAGCCAAGTATTTTGAACACTAAGTATTTGTTTGTGATGTACAAGTACTGTATTTGTTTTGAAAACAATGTCTTTAAGACTGGTGGTACTTTGTATTTTTAAAATGATACCTTAAAAACATGTTTAATCTAATCTTTTAATTCTTATATAATAAGAGTTTTGTCCTATTTCATCTTTAGATACATCTTTCACTTCATTTGTTCTCTTCTTCAGGAATACCAGTTATACATGTGTTAGATTTCTTCAGCTTCCCTTTCATATCCGTAATCTTCTTTATAGTCATTTTGATATATTTTTTCTAAGTGGTTTTATTAATTTTTCTCAAGCTTACCTACCAGGTGTCCAATCACTCATGTGTAGTTGCTCTTCATGTTGCTTTAGTCTTTTTTTTTCATCTTTCCTTTCCACCCTACTGCCATCTCTGCTTACATTTTTTTTTTCAGTTTTCTAATCACTTTTCTGAATTTTACTATCTCTTCTCTTGCGGGTCTTTAACCTTTTTCTGAAAAGTGATCATGTGGAATGCAATTTCTTTCAAAATTTTGTTTGAAGCCTTCCTGTGTTCCTGCGGGTGATTCTTTTTCATTAGTTTTTTCCTTCTTATTTAGCAATTTTTTTTTTGGCATAGGTTTTTCAAGTTACTACCCATGCCTTTTAGGCCCCAAACACAGGAAATATTGGATTACTTTCTGCTTATTTCTGTAAAGAGGGTACCTTAAAATAAGCTTGTTAAAATATTACTTTTGGACTCGTAGTATAATCGAATGGTTTTCTCTAAAGATAACATGTTTCATTAATAAAACCTTCAGTGTTCTATGGCTACAATTCCATATGAGGCTTAGATGTTCAAATGGCCATGGCACTACAGTTGAGGTGCGGATTGTTCAGAGCTCTTATGATAGCTGTGGGGGATGTGGTGTAACAGTGTTCTTCCATACTATGCGTGCTAGGGATAATGGTGTTTTCACACTAATTTTCAGTGAAACCTCTGACTTTCTTACCCCAGTTTTTTTTTTTTTTTGAAAAGTAATAACACAACATACAGTGAATCTCTTGGTGTAGTATTATCTCAGCACTAACCATTTGTTAATGTCTAATTATTAATTTTAACTTGTATATTCTTAAATGTTTTGGTGTCTACATGATTAGTAACACTACAAAATAACTGGTGTTGAAAATAATTTGAGGCCCTGGCTGGTGTGGCTCAGTGGATTGAGTGCCGGCCTGTGAACCAAAGGATTGCCGGTTTGTTTCCCAGTCAGGGCACATGCCTGGGTTGCCGCCAGGTCCCCGGTTGGGGGCGTGTGAGAGGCAACCACAGATTGGTGTTTCTCTCCCTCTCTTTCTCCCTCCCTTCCCCTCTCTCTAAAAATAAATAAAATCTTTGAAAAAATACAGTTTGAACATTTAAAATTATGCAACTACATCTTCCATTTTAAAAATCATTAAAAAAATACTTAGTGTTGTATGTCTTTAATCTTACAGGCATATAATCCCATTGCAGAAAAAAAGCAACAATTTTTCATTTTCAGTTTCCTCTATTCCACTTTCTTCCCTAGGTGTGACCAGTATTAGCAGTCGATATGTAAATTGTTCCTGAACTTTTTCAATGAATTTACCAACCATCCTTCCCCCATGGAAACAGAAAGTAACACATGAATGATGTACCGTAAATCCTGTTCTGAAACTTTTTTTCACTTAACATTATGTCTTGAAGATTTTACAATGTCAGTGGATGTAGAGTCACTCTATTCTTTTCAATATGATGCACAGTATCCCATTGTTTGGACATCTCAGAGTTCATTCAGCTGTTTCACTGTGAATGCCTTAGAAACAGTGACATAGCATTGTTCTTGCACAGACTTCTTTGTACCAGGGTATATTTCTCTAAACTAATCTATAGAAACAGAGTTGCTCAGTCAGGGGATGTACAAAGTTAAAAATTTTTTAATCACCCCCCCCCCCCCAGGACATTTTAAGATTGCTTTTAGAGAGAGAGGAAGGCAGAGAGAGAAACATTGATTGGTTGTCTCCCGTGTGTGTCTGACCAGGAATTGAACCTGTGACCTTTTGGTTATAGGATGATGCTCTTACCAACTGAGCCACAATGGCCAGGGTCAAAGTTAAAATTTTAGTAAGTGCTGCCAAAGCCTCTTATGAAAAATTATACTAGTTGCCCTTCTTCCCCTGCCCCCAAATGAAAAAGCACTATGAAAAAACTTGCTTACCCTGACTTAACCTGCTGCAAATTTGATGTAATTTTGACAAACTGTCCCGGTCTACAAAAAAAAATAGCATTTTTAACTGACAGGCTATCTGAAGGACAGCAGGTTGAAGCTCTGGCTAGAAAGAAAATTTCATAATATCTGCCATGAAAAGACATTTTGCCACTCTTTTTTTTAAACCTGAGAAATGGGAATAATAATTATAAAATACAATGAGAAATTCATTTAAGTTTATAATTTTAGACTTTGTAACAACTACTGTAACCATTTATTTAACAACCATGGAGCTCATTTATTTGCCCCCTTTCCAACTCATTGCCTTAGGTTTTCTTAGCTAACAGGAATGGTGAGTGTTTTGTTATATTCTCTTAGAACAAATAAAGGCCAGCTGCAGGTATATTAAATGTCATTTCCTTGTGCAAGAAGGAGGGAAACCTCTCCTTGTCTTAAGGTCTCCTAATAATTTATTACCTGAGTGTTACCTTGTGATCCAGTTATTCTAACAGTAGAAAGATTTCCAGTAATCAACAAGTCACCAAGTGATAAGTAACCAAGATTCAGCAAGTAACTAAGACCTGGAACAGCAGAGGTTTGAAATCAGAATTTGGCTGCACTCAGCGCCACTGACTGCCCACTCCATCCTGCCTCCCAGCTGTGATATCTTCTCACTAGGAAAAGGTTGTGATCTTGTATCTGTATAATGGTCGCTATTAATTTTTTTACTTTTATGAAAATGTTTAAGTATACAGAAAAGCTTAAAAATGATGCCGTAAAATTCTCATTCCTACCACCTGAAATTCAATGATTGTTAACATTTTATCATATTTTTCTTTTTTTCTTCTGTACCATGCAAAGTGAATCGCAGATATTATGATGCATCACTCTTTACTTGAACATACATCTGTGGTCTAAGAATTAAGACATTATAGGGAGACCTTTTAAAAGTAACTCTTTGAAAATGAATTTTACATTGGAATTTATGGGTTGCTTTTTTGTTTGTTTAACTTTTTGAAATGTGTAGCCTCAAAGCTGTAGAAAACTTACTGTTTATGGATTTGGTAAAATTGTAAGGTAAGAGAAGACCATAAACTTACATTTAATGACTAAATTTAATACGTATATTATATATGGCTAGAAATGATACTTTAATAAAAAACATGTGGACAATTATATGCACTCTTTTGCTTGGTATTTTATGGAAGTTACGTCTAAGGGTTTCAGCTGGGAAACCGTAATCTACAAGAAGTAGCTAAATAGTTGTTAATAATAGTTTTTGACTTTAGAAAATCAATCTTAAGCACATTGGCTTCTAAGTCAAGTTGTTCAACTCATTCATTGGAGGTAAACACTTCTCAAGATTCCTGGCTCTTGCCCCTGGTCTGGTAGCGTTTCCACCTCTGTGAGTCAGGCTTTGCCTTGAAGCATGGTGGCTTCCAGCCTCGAAGTCAGACATTTGGAGTATAGAGACCTTCTCAGGCTGCAAGCCCAGGTTCACCTACGTGCTAAGTGCTACGTGCATTCCTACGTGCTAAGTAACCCAGGGCAGTGAGTTGTCCAGCATTTGAATAAATGAGATATATAAATCTGTAAAATAAATGGTCACAGGTGATGTGGCAGGATTAAAATTTTAAACTATAATTGACTCGTATTTTCCTATTATTATTCCCATTTATCAGGTGCAGAAAGAAAGAGTAGCAAAAGACGTTAGTTCATCTTCCCCAAACCAATTCTTGGATAGAAAAAGGGTTCTCAGCTTCCAGCCACTGTATTAACTGTGACTCCTCTCTAGAATATTCTTTTTCTTATCCTATTACCATCACCTTGCCCTGTGTGATCCTTGGGAAGGAAACTGATAAAGAATAAAATTAATAGATGCTTATTGTGGAAAAACTATCAAACAGTAAACTATGGTATTCAATGAAAACAAACTCCCCCCTCGAAGACTACTGTTTACAGTTGTTTTCTGGAACTTTTCAAATGCATATCCAAACATATAGTCTGCCTCTTTATTAATGTTATTTAATACAAACTATATATGCACTTCTGTACTTTTTCACTTAAGAATTTTTAAGATATATTCCCACTAAGGAAAGTTTCTGACCTGACATGTAACTGAACTTTCAAATGTTTGCCCACTGACTATGTGAAAAATGTTATCCTTATCCACCTTTATTTTTAACTGACATTAATCACATTTTCATAGGTTTTAAAGCCATTTGTTTTAAATTTTTTGTGGATTACTTGATGTTTTTGTCATTTTGGGGAGTGTTTGTTGACTTATAAAGGCTCTCTATGCAAAAATAAGTGAGTTACTTTTCATGTATATTGTAAATATTTTCTTACGTTTTTTAACTTGTCTTTTAACTTTAATTATGACTTTTTCCTGGGCTGAAGATTTTAATTCATATGCGGTGTAAGTAATCACTGTTTGGACTTTAAGAGTAATTTCTCTTGAGCCAGCCAGTTCCCCAGACAGCAACCCTCCTCTTACCTGCCTAAAGCCTGTGCGCCTGCTGCCCACATTTTGAGAGCTGAGCTGTGAAATGGAGCTAAAGGTCCTGTTTGGTTTTCAGACTGTCACTCAGTCCAGTGATTTTTCAACCAGTGTGCCACAGGGAGTTTTAAAACATCCAGTACCTGACTAATTTAGTCAGGGGCACTGACCTCTTCTCCCTTAAATTGTCAAATAAAAAAAAAATGACAACAGCCAACACCACAATAGTTATCCTCTGTGAATGAATCAAAATTATACTCATTTAGTCTGGTCAGACTGGCAAAACATATATTTTTTGGTGTGCTGCAGAATTTTAGGAATTCATTTATGTGCGCCATGAGAGGAAAAAGATGAGAACCGCTTGGTCCCGTGTGCTCAGAGTCCCAAAGGTCAGATCCCCTGTAACTCACGCTCTCCAGGAGCAAACGGCCCTGCCTCTGTGGGGCCTGGGCAGAGCTGTCACCTGGCTTCTGGGACCAAATCAGGAGGTGTGTCTGTTCTGTGCGCAGACTCTGGACCAGTCTGTGTGCTCCCCAGTCTCCAAGAGGAATGTGATGCCTACAGTTCCCGAATGTTTGTGGCATTCTCTACTCCAAACCTGCTCAAACTGTGGGCCCCAGACCAGAAGCCTCCATCCACATCACCAGGGAGCTTGTTAGAAAGGCAGCACTTCAGCCCTCACCCCGACCTGCTGAGCCAGAATCAACCCTCTCCCAGGATCGCCAGGGGGTTCTTGTACAGGACAAAGTGCGCGTGTCTTTGTCTGACTTCGCCATGGGCAGGCGGTTAGGCTTCAGTTGCCGGCACTTGACTGGGTCAGTTTCACTACTCTCTTCTGCTTTCCATCTTCCAAAATTGTGGCTGATATCTCTTACCTGTTATCATTGTCTCTTTACTTATGGAAGTTTTCCTTGTTTATTCTTTACTATAGTGATTTTATTGGAGTTTCAAGAGGGCCTAGAGATAAAAACTGTTTACTGTATTTACTATGTTTAATGAAAAGTCTGTCTTAGTATTTTATGGTTTTTTAAAAAGTGTTTGAATCTTTAATCCCTCTTGAATTAATTTGGGTGTCAGAAATGAGAACTTCAGCTTTAGTTATCCCCCTCCCCATTGGCTGGCCAGTTGTCTTAACGTGATCTCTTAAATGATCCATATTTTCCTCTCTGATTTGAAATGCTACCTCTGTCATATACTGAATTTTCTTTGCATTTGGCAATTTTAATTATTGTAACTTTATAATATTTCTTACTATGTGGTAGTACTAATTACTCTATTTTTAGAAGTCAGAGTTTTAAAACTCATTAAAATAAATGATTTCTATATTTTTCATTTATTTAAAGCTTTATTTTTATTCATTCAACTTTTATGTTTACTTATTCAAAATGATGGGGTCATCAACATGTTTTTATTTCTAACAAGATTTTTAAAAATATGTGAAATAGATACTCTTTTTTCATATATGTATGTGTGTGTATGTATGTATATACATACATATTGAATATTTTTCCTTATAGATTTTCTTTTTTCTCACATATGATGAATTTGAAGCCATCCTTAGGGAAATCTGTTTCCTCCCATATTTCGAGAAGGGCACAGTGTAAAGCCTGCTAAATGCCATAGAAAGTTTTACTGCGTGAATGTGGTGTCATAGGCAGCTAGTGTGTTGTGATTACCTCTACCCAAGACTGAGATTTTAAATGCTTGCTTGGCTCCTCACCAGCCCAAAGCATGGCTCTTGCTCTTGAATTCAACTACCACCACTTATTGGAACTGTGACTCTGGGTAAGTTAAAGAGTCTCCTAGATCGTGGGAAATGGAGATCATATTAACTTTTCAGGTAGTGAGGATTAGAGTTAATTGCAGTAAAGTGTTTAACTAAATCCCTGGCCCGTAGTAGGTGCTCAGCCAATGAGTTCTGTTTCTTTAAACTGGTGAGAGAAGTTAATATGGATGAGTGTTTCAGAGTGCTGTAATCCACAGGAGCATTGAGTTGCTTACTTAGACATGCTATTAGAATAAAAGTTTGTATGGAAATCTTCCCTAGTGTCTTTGCCTTACAGTATACAATTGAGTTTCAATTGTCCATACTGATAGAGGGGAGAGATGATATGAGTAAATAACACTAGATAATATCTTAAGCCTGTAAACATGGCTGAGAATTCATTTGACAATTACTTTTGCAAAACAAAAAAAGTAACAGAATTTCATAGCCTGAAGAAAACTTTGAGATAAAAAAAAAACCCTTTAACTTTACAGGTGAGAAAACAGATCTTAGAGGGATAATAACTCACTCAAGACCACACTTTGATGTACTCTTAGTGGCTGATTTACATATGTGTTAACTCCCAGTTCTGTGTTTTTTATTTGCCTTTTAAGATCACATGGTGGGGCAAAAGTATTGGGTTGGCCAAGAAGTTATCTAGTTCTTCTGTACGATGGCTGTAGTAATGCTTAGTTTTCTTTACCTTCAAGAGAATTTTGTTAGATTGTATTGTGACAGCTGTCATATCAGTGTGCATAAAAAAAAGTATCAAAATTGGTGAATTTTTGTGCAGCAATTTTAATATTGAACATAGAAGAAAGCTATAACATTTTTGACATATTATTTCAATAATGGTAAAAATGTAACTGAAATGCAAAAAAAAATTAGTGCAGTGTATAGAGAAGGTGCTGAGACAGAGCAAATGTGTCAAAAGTGGTTTGTGAACCACCATTGACATTTTGGCCAAATAATTCTTTGCTGTGGGGCTGTCTTATGCATTGGAAGACATTTAGCAGCAACCCTGGGCTCTACCCACTAGAAACCAATAACAGGGGATGGCCAACAAATTCAAAATATTCAAGTCAATAAAGTTATTGGTGAAAATGAAAAATATGTCTTATTTTACAGAAAAAAACTAAACAGACCTTTTAGCCAACCCAGTAGTTTTACAGTTGTTCCTATGGAAAATAATACAATAATTAATAAATAATAATACAGAAATGAACTCTGTTTTGTGTACTCAGTTGTAAATCTGCTTTTGCCCCATCCTCTATTTTTGCTTAGGTACATATCCAAAGCCACCTGGGTGCCTTGAGAACTGGTATCTGGGAATGCAGCCAAGTGTAGGATGAAGAATGCATGAGCTTGGAGGAATGAAAACACTTCTGAGCTTCTGATCTCTCTGAACTTTTCAGAGACAGATACTCTCCTCTGACTTCAATTGCACAGCTTTAACTGTGTGATGTTGGGGTGGGGGCCAGTAAAATTAGGGTGAGATGCTAGTACTGGGGAAAGTCATTCTTAACAGAGTGGATATATACCTAAGTCAGAATAAAAGAGAAAGTGAGGACCTTCAGATAAGCCAGAGTTGGTTGGGCACATAAGTGCCCACATAGAATTTTTGCATAGGGTATGGATTCCACATCAAAAGACAGGCAAGAATAAGGACCACACACATAGCACTAGCCAAAAGCAAGTAGTTAGAAGGCCAGTCTCACAAGTGGTATGTGGCTAAAAGCATGTAGGAGTGAAACATCACTTAAGCAGAAGCTGAGCACCTCTTGAGCCCCCCTCCGAGAGGCGCCTGCAGTGGGGATCCTGTCCTTGAGAGCTTGTGGTTTGAAAGAGGGACAGTTACAGGCCATTAACCGCAAGTCAGCTTTGCCACTGAGCAACTTGTTTTGCCTTTGCTCAGAAGTTTTTTTGATTTCCTGGGCAGGTGGGATCAACTGTGGCTGATTGGGGTTTCTAGGTGTAAATGTTGAATAAAATAATTTTTGAGTAATTCTTGGCCCATCATCTTTAACTCTGAGTTTGAAGCTGACCTTTAGTATATCATACAGCTCTCCAACTTGCATTGCTTGCTTCACAATCCTGAAGACTAATTTTGCTTTTGACTTTAGCGTTGAGAAATAAATGCTTAATCTGTTACATAAGTTAAGGAGGAATAACACTGGAGTCATAGCTTTGCTGAAAAACCACTTGTTTCCCCCAAATGTGGACTTACTGAACTAATAAGCTATTCATAAGTAAATATGAAATCTATTATCTTGGTTTTTAATTTAAATTTCATTTTTACTTTTAAATATATTTTATTGATTATGCTATTACAGTTGTCCCAATTTTCCCCCTCTGCCCCCCTCCACCTAGTACCCATCTTCCTTCCAGCAATCCCCCCCACCCTTAGCTCATGTCCATGGGTTGTGTGTGTAAGTTCTTTGGCTTCTCCATTTCCTACGCTATTCTTCACATCCCCCTTTCTATTTTGTTCATACCAATTATGCTTCTTATTCCTGCACCATTTCCCCATTCTCCCCCTTCCACCTCCCAGCTGATAACCCTCCAAATCATCTCCATATCTATGATTCTGTTCCTGTTCTGATTGTTTGCTTAGTTTGTTTTTGTTGTTGTTCTTTTAGATTCAGTTGTTGATAGTTGTGAATTTGTTGCCTTTTTAATGTTCATAGTTTTGATTGTCTTCTTTTTCTTAAATAAGTCCCTTCAATGTTTCATGTAATAATGGCTTGGTGATGATGAACTCCTTCAGCTTTACCTAGTCTGGGAGGCACTGTATCTGCTCTTCCATTCTAAATGATAGCTTTGCTGGAGAGAGTAATCTAGGTTTTAGGTTCTTGTTTTCGTCACTATGAATACTTCTTGCCAGTCCTTTCTTGCCTGCAAACCTGCTTCATGGCTTCGTGGCTGTGTGGGGAGTGCTTGGAGAGGAGACAGTGCCACCCCCTGGCTTCTGGCAGTTCACTTGGCGCTCTCCCAGCTTCCAGTCACTTCACCACCTTCCCCCGTGCAACTGGCACCCTTCCAGCTACTTCCCTGGTGTTGAACCCCGGAGTGGGTGGGTTTGCTATGTTCTAAGACCATGCAGGCCCTTTAAGGCCCATGGCGAAAATCTAGCAGTTTCTTCCACCGTCCCAGCCCTCACTGGTTTTTGCAGACAGAGGTAATGGGGCTTTATCTTCCCAGTGCTGGAACCCTGGGCTGTGTAGTCTGGCCTAGCGCTGGGATTGCTCACTCCCAAGGTGTCCCTCCTGCCCATTGTGCAGCGGCTGTCACCTCTACCTTTCCGTGCCACACCACTCTCTGCCCATCTCCTCGACTCCACCCTTCCTGCCCATATGGATGAATGTGTCTTCTTTAAATCCTTGGTTGACGGGACTTCTATACAGCTCGATTTTCTGATGGTTCTGCATGTTACTAGTTTTGATATCTGTTAGTAACTCTGGTTGCTCGGAGGCTGAGCGTGTCTCCCTGCACCTCCATCTTGACTGAAAGTCCCTATTACCTTGGGTTTTGATGAGTTTAGAATAGTACTGGCATGAATACATTTGGTTTTGAAGTAGTTTCAATTTAGGAGTTATTTCCCTATAGAAAACAATGTAAGTTTAGGTTGAATTTTTAAATAAGCTTAGAGAAACCATTAAAAACAGTTTTCAAAGAACTCAAAAATTCTATTATGCAGGTTTTCAAATTCCAATGAATATGGACAATTTTGATTTGTATAATTCACAGGTGGAGCATATAAAAGCTGAAATAAATTATGACATTTTAAACTTGAATCATTGTGCTTTAGGGAAAAAATTAAATGAGGTTAAATTTAGACTTAGAGAACCTTTTGCTGGATTTATGTTGACTTGATTGAAATGAATTAAAATGGATGTTAATTTCTTATTTGCTCACTGTATTTAAATAGTTATGGTGGATTAGATCAATGGACTTGGAAGTCAGTGGGACAGAAGCCACCAAAAGCGTGGTGAGTCTGTGCAGTTGTTGAAGTCATTAGCTTAGTGGGCTTTGCTGCTGCACCTTTCGTAGTTGAAGTAACCCTTCAACGCGTGCCTCTCACCTAAGTCAGAGATGTTGGCTTCCCAGAAAATGCACAGTACAAGTTGTGCCTTCAGCTTTCTTCTGTGTGATGAGTCATGTTCTGAGTGGTCTTCTTTCCGTTCTGCTGTAGTGCATAATTCATGCAAAAAATCTGATTTCAGCTGTGTCAGCTTCAAAGGGCTGCAATCAGGCATATGGATCTGGAAGGACTTGCTCAGAGAAGAGTTTCTGTTTTTCATTTATACAACGGGAAACTCAGATTATCTTTGATCAATTTAGTGGCAAGGAGCTGAAACCAGTTAGTTCTCCAGTTTGCTAGCCTTATTTAAGCCTTTTGTTTTCCTTTGTATCTCAAGAAGCTTGCCGGGATGAAGGCTGTGTACATTTGACACAATTATCTGGTTTATCTTTGTAAGAGCTAATCTTTAAATTGAAGTAAAAATAAAAGTGTGTTTTGATTGGCATAGCTCCTAGCAGAATATTTCATCTGTTATGAAGTGTTTTGTTTTTTTAATCTATTGTGAATTCTATCACAAACCAGTAGATGATGGGATCATGGCTGTTGCATAAACACTCAGCATACGGTGGTCTGGACAGTATAAGAAGACTGAAGGCAGGAGCAAAGGAAGACTGGAATAGGTTGGGAAATGCCAAGTGCCCTGGAGCAGTAGCAGCGGCTGCATTGTTGTAATAGCTGGAGTGGTGGTGGTGTGAGACTGGTAATATCAGCTAACAAATTATGGCTAATATTATAAATGTGCTACATGCCAGCTACTGTTTTTTGAGGCTTCCAGGGATCATCTCATTTAATCCTCACATAAATTCTGTGAGGTGGGCACTACTTCTACTTCTGTTTTATGGATGTGGAAATGAGGCTTATGCAAGTTCGATAATTTGCCTGTGATCACAGAGCTGTTTCCTTTATGTAGCCTGCTTCGAGCACTGTGCTCGGTGGGAACAGCGGAGGCTCTGTACCTTTACTGGTTGGCTGGTCTTGGACTGGTCGCTGGGTACTCAGAGTTCTCTGAGCTTCAGCTTCTCCCTTTGCAAAATGTTAGGGGTAGTGAGGAGTCTGCCTCACAGGGCTACTGTGGCAGCTGTATCATACACTATATCCGGAGGAGCTCTGTAAATTGGAAACTATGTTGGATGATGGACTATAAGTTGGAGGTATTGTTATGATCACGAAAGGCCACCCCCTTTGGAAAGAGAGACTGATTTTTTTTCCCACTGGAAACAGAGACTTTTTTATATGTTGGTTGAGAGTTGGCACTGGATGTAAGTCTCCCTCCAGCCTTGGGAAATGCACGAACGTCCTGTCCTTGCATGGTGGGGAGGCAGAGATCAAAAGGTGAGATTCTTAAGTGGCCCTTCTGGAGTTCTGAGCATAAGGAGCCATGGGCAACTCAGTAATTGGTTCCAAAGAACTTGGAGAAACAAAGGTGAGACTTGTTTCCAGATACACGGACTTCTAGAACCGTGGCTTTCAAGCTTCACTGGGCCTCAGCGTCACCTGGAGGGCTTGTGAGAACAGATTGGGCCTCCCCTCCCCAATTCCTGATTCAACAGATCTGTATTAGAATTCCATTTCTAACAAGTTCCCAGGTAGTGCTGGTGTAGCTGGTTCCGTTGACCACACTGTGAGACCCACTGGTCTGGAATATCTCTGCGTATGCAAAATATTGTACCACTATGCTCAAAGCTTAAAGTTATGAAAAGCACAATCAGGAGACAATTCTACATGTCACTGAACACAGCAGTAGTGCGGCTGATTTCACTGGGCTTTGTGCATACTTTCAGAAGCAAAGAAGAAGACAACTCTCCACTTTCACCATACCCATGAGGGGCTAGGTTCTTTTGCAGACACATAATCATAAACTTCCCTGAACTGAACACTCCTCCTTTGCAGCTGGAATACTTAATTAACTACTTGTTGATCATGTTTTGGGGAAAATTTATACCCACCCATTTTTCAAGGTAAGTATGTGTGCGTGGTTTTTTTTTTTTTCAGATAAGATCTGGGGATTTATTGATACTGTCTTTTCATCCAAAATTTCTTTTTTTGAGGCACTTAACTCTTCGGGCTTCATATGTTGGCATTTCTAGCCATGTGGAGAGTCATTGGAAGCTGCCCTGGCCTCAGCTTTAAGGTGTTGTGGAGGAGGGCTGTTTCCCACAAATACATCCTTGGGGGCTGAAATACAGCTTCATGATTGCTCTCAGTGAAATAGGATGCATTTTCCTTATGAAAAGAAACAAATGAACAACTAGGAAATTGTTGGAAGTCAATGAGGAAAGAAGGCATAGAAAGTGATAGGCAGGCTCTCATTAGGTGGTTTTCTGTTTTAGCTGTTTGCCTTACAGTACAGTTCTGGCTTATGAAATTAGAGGAAAATAAAATGTCCTTTGGTGCCATTGAAAAATCTTGACCTATAAGTAAAAAACAAAAACAGAATGTGACATACTGCTTTGCTTTAAAAAGTTAATAGCTTTAACTTTTTGGAGCAGTTTTACATTTACAGAAAAATGAGTGGAAAGTACAGGCAGTTCTCATTGTCCCCTCACCTCTCCCGCCCCCTGCAGTTTTCCTATAATTAACATCACAGAGTAGGGCGGTACTTTTGTTACCAGTGATGAGCCAATGTTGATACATCATTAATAACTAAAGTCCATAGTCTACATTAGGATTCACTCTTTGTTTTGTACATTCTCTGGGTTTTGACAGATGCATAATGACATGTATCCAACATTACAGTATCATACAGACTAGTTTCACTGCCTTAACAAAATCCCCAGTGGTCCACCACCTACTGACCCCCCCCTCCGCCCCCCCCCCCCCCCGCAATCCCTGGAACCACTGATCTTTATTCTGTTTTCATAGTTTTGCCTTTTTCATAATGTTATGTAATTGGAACCATACAGGGTGTAGTTATTGTTCACTTAACAGTACACATTTAAGGTTCCTCCATACCTTTTTTTGCTAAATTTGAAAAAATCTTTTTACTTGGAAATAATTTCAAGAGCAGACGAGTTGTGAGAATAGCACAGAGAATACTTGTATGCTTCTTACCCAGGTTCACCTACATTTTATTCCATTTGCTTCATCTCTTGCTCCTTCTTAATGTATACATGTTGGTCATAGTTTTTCTAACCCAGTCACCTCCTAAGAATGAGGATACCCTTCTGCATAATCAGAGTACAATTACCAAATTAAACACAACAAAACAACACCGTCACCTCTATCCAATCCACTGGCTGTATTCCGGTCTACAGATTAACCGCACACTGTCTTTAATATCCACAACGTTTTTCTCTCTAACGCAGTCTAGGACGACGTGCTGTTTTTATTTTGTTTTTTCCAGCTTTTCCGGAACAACAGCTGACACGCAGCATTGGGTGAAGTTAAGGCGCACACAGCGCGATGATTTGATACCTGAGTGCTTGTGAAATGTTACCACAATAAAGTTAGTTAACACGTCCCCTCCATGCATTTCTGTGGCTTGGTAGTTGATTTCTTTTTATCCTTGAATAATATCCCATGTCTGGATGTACCACAGTTTGTTTATCCATTCACCTATTGAAGGATATCTTGGTTGCTTGAAAGTTTTGGCAGTTGTGAAAAATGCTGCTATAAACATTTGTGTGTAGGTGTTTGTCAGTTTTAAATTCCTTTGGGTAAATACCAAGGAGCATGGTTGCTGCATTGTATGGGAGGAGTATGAGTAGTTTTATCAGAAACTGCCGAACTGCCTTTCCAAATAGCTGTACCATTTTGTGTTCGCACCAGCCGTCGAGGAACGTTACTGTCCCGCATCCCCACCAGCGTTGGAAGCGCCAGGGTTCGAGCTTTGGATCTGAGCCATTCTGAGAGATGTGCAGTGTTGAGTCATTGTTTTTGTTTGCAGCTCCTCAGTGACATACGATCTTGAGCATTTTTTTCATGTGATTATTTGCCATCTGTATGTCTTTTTTGGTGAGATGTCTGTTCACATCTTTTGCCTCTTCTTTAATTGGGTTATTTTCTTATTGTTCAGTTTTTAAGAGTTCATTGTAAATCTTGGATACCAGTGTTTTATCAGATGTGTATTTTACAAAGATTTTCTGTCTGTAGCTGGGCATTTCATTCTCTTAACAGTGTCTGTAGCAGAGAAGTGTTTAATTTTAATTAATACTGTTATCAGTTTTTTCTTTTGGGGATTGTGCTTTGATCTTCTATCTAAAAAGCCACTGCCAAACCAAAGGTCACCTAGATCTTTTCCTATGCAATCTTCTAGAAGTTTTTTCACTTTTACATTTTACATTTAGGTCTATGATCCATTGTGAGTTAAAGTTTTTTAAAGGTGTAAGAACTGTGTCTACTGTCTTTTTAATTTTATTATTATCATTTCTTTGCCTGTGAACCTGCAGTTGTTCCAGAACCATTTGTTGAAAAGGCTGTCATTTCCTCATTGTATTGCCTTTGCTCCTTCCTCCAAGGTCAGTTAGTTCTGGTCATGCTACTGCGTTGCCTTTACCTGCAAATTTGTAGCTGTTGCTGTGAGTCTCTCCTCCTGTGGAGCCTCTGTATAGTGTAGGTCAGTATTTATACCCATAACTGCTTACAGTTCCTGCTTATTTGTGCAGTTAGCATTTCACTCCTCCAAACATTCCTCATGATGTAGTGAAAGGGAGGATCAATATTTCACTTCTTGTCTTTATCCCCTTATTTGTCACAAGCTTTCATTGCTTAAGTCAACCTATTTTATTCAATAGTAAATGAGTTTAATGAATTCCACACAGTCCACTCAATGATTTTTTCATTGTGGCTTCCGGGAATGAACTTCATCATAAAAGTGAGGGATGCCTATATTAATAAAGTATTTTTGTCTGTTGTTTGTGCAATAGAAATAATATTTCTCTTACATAGATCAGAGTAGTTTTTTTAAGCAAATCACAAAATACATGTGAAATACGTGAGGTGGAGGAGGGCGATGATCATACACGTGTACTACAAGGTTCAGTTCTTCACTTTTCTCTGTTTTCATCTTATACTTTCTCCTAAAACAATCAATCTGTTCCCCTAGTTTTAATTATAATGGAAATCATTGTGTTGAAGACCCTGGTCCATGTGTTTTGGACAATTGATGAATTCCATTGCTGAAGTTTCCACTCCCCTGCATAATCACCTCCTCCTCTTCACCCTCCTGCTCCCCCTGCCTCTACGTCTCTCTCTCCTGTCTTTGTCACCTTAAGAAATTGGTGGAGGCAGCGGGTGCCTGTAAGGCTAAAATTTCATAGTGAGAATGTTTAGGTACAAAGTATAGATCAGAAGGGCCTCTATCAAGTGTAAGCCGAAAGCATTATTTCATCCTTATAACATAAGATGCAGTGAGAGGCATGATCTGCTTAATACTGCTGCTAATCTTTGTAAGTCTAATAAAATTTTAAGAGGCATATCTACATACTGCCAGCTTTTTGCTTGCTTTAGGCTTGTTTTCTCAAAATCTATATATTTAGTTCCTTCTGAAAATACTTTTTTTCTCAGGCTTCTTGTATGAATTCTCTCTTCTCCAGCATTATTCTCTAAAGCACCTAAACTGTAACCTCAGTGAGAGCCCCGTGCCATTCTTAAAGCCTATGAAATCGTCTCTGTACACAGGGAACTTAACACATTTTCCAAACATATAATTTAGATCTGTTACATACAGGGGTAGACAAATGTAGGTCTGCAGTTGTCTGTATGGAAAAAGACATGCGGTTCTGATGATTACAATAGCTTTATTAACTCAATAGAATGTCACAGTGCACTTAGGTGCAACCTTGTATGTGCTCAAAATCTGGCCTTCATTATTTACACACTCTTGTAATCTACTGGCTGTGGCCTGTGTTTCGGGCACTCACAACTACAAACCTACTTTTGCCCACCCCTGTATATAACGCATATGAGTGAACTGTGACATTGCTGTTGCCTGTCTTAGATGGTAAGTTCATAAAGAGCAGGAAGGGGTATGGGGGTGGTTTTTGTAAATTACTGACAAACGTAGACTAATATTCTGAGAATGATATTAAGAGAAATGAGGTAATAACCTCTGAAAGTACATATGTTAATATAGAAGGATTAAAGATTAGGAGAGGCAAGAATAGGAGATTGGTTGAAGTTAATGTAGCTTTTACTTTTTATCCTTTACTTTTAATCTATCTAGGCCTTTATATTTTAAAATGGGATCCTTGTAGACAGCATATAGCTGGTTCTTGTCATTTTGAAAATTTCTGACACTCTGTCTTTATATGGGTATGTTGGATCACTTACATTTAGTATAATTATTGATATGATTGGATTTAGACATACCATTTTATTATTTGTTTTCTGTGTATGCTATTTGTTCCTGTCTTCTCTTCAATAATTTGAATCTATCTTTGTGTATTTTATTTTCATTTTCTATTGGCCTTTAGATCTACCTCTTTGAAACATTTTGTTTGTCGGATGTTCAAGAGTGACAATATACATACTAAACTTTCACATTCTACTCAGTGTTGATATTGTACAATATTGTACAATTTAAAATGTAGAAAACTTACTATCATATAGGCTCCTTTCTCTCTCCCATTTACCTTTTTCTTTTTACTTTTTGTTTTTTAGTTATATTTTATTGATTATGCTATTACAATCGTCCTGAGTTTTCCCCCTTTGCCCCCCTCCATCCAGCACCTTCCACTCCCTCAGGCAACCCCACACCCTTGTGCATGTCCACAGGTCATGTGTAGGTTCTCTGGCCGCTCCGTTTCCTATGGTGTCCTTTACATCTGCATGGCTGTTCTGTGACTACCTATTTGTACTTCTTAATCCCTTCACCTCCTCACCCACTCCCCTACACTACCCTCCCATCTGGCAACCATCAAAATGCTCTCCATATTCATGATTCTGTCTCTTCTTGTTTCCTTAGTTTGATTTTTTAGATTCAATTATTGATAGGCATGTACTGGTGTTTATTGTTCATAGTTTTGATTTTATTCTTTTTCTTAAATAAATCCCTTTAACATTTCATATAATAATGGTTTGGTGATGAAGAACTCCTTTAGTGTTTTCTTGTCTGGGAAGCTCTTTATCTGCCCTTCGATTCTAAATGATAGCTTTGCTGGGCAGGCAATTCTGGCTGTAGGCCCCTGCCTTACATGACTTTGAATATTTCTTGCCAACACCTTCTAGCCTGCAAAGTTTCTTTTGAGAAATCAGCTGACAGTCTTATGGGAACTCCCCTGTAGGTAACTAACTTCTTTTGCTGCTTTTAAGATGCTTTTTTTAATCTTTAACCTTTGGCATTTTAATTATGATGTGTTTTGGAATGGGCCTCCTTGCATTCATCTTGTTTGGGATTCTCTGTGCTTCCTGGACTTGCCTGTCTATTTCCTTCACTGAATTAGGGAAGTTTTCTTTCATTATTTTTTTGAATATATTTCCAATTTCTTTCTCTTTCACTTCTCCTTCTGGCATCTCTATGATGCGAGAAGGAGAGAACCTCATTAAGTTTTCCCAGAGGCTGCTTATACCATCTTCGTATTTTTGGCTTCCTTCCTTCCTTTTCTTCTCGTTGTTCTGATTTTTTTTTTGCTTCCTGATGTTCCAAATCATTGATTTGATTCTCAACTTCATCCACTTTACTGTTGTGTCCCCGTAAATTGTTCTTTATTTCAATTAGTGTATCCTTCATTTCTGGCTGGGTCTTTTTTATGTTGCTGAGGTTCTCACTAAGTTCCTTGAGCATCCTTATAACCAGTGGTTTGAACTCTGCATCTGATAGATTGCTTATCTCCATCTCATTTACCTTTTTTTCTGGAGGTTTGATCCATTCGTTCATTTGGGCCATGTTTCTTTCTCTCCTAATTTTGGCAGCCTCCTTGTGTTTGTTTTGTATGTATTAGGTAGAGCTGCTTTGACTCCATGTCTTGGTAGTGTGGCATAATGTAGTAGGTTTCCTATAGGGTCCAGTTGTACAGCCTCTCCTATCACCCAAGCTGGGTACTTGAGGTGCATCCTTTGTGTGGGCTGAGTACACCTTCCTCTTGTAGTTGAGCCTTGATTACTGTTTCCAAGTCAATGGGTGGGGTTTACCCAGATCAGTCAGCTACAAAGAGTGGCTATGACCACTGACCACCACCCTCTGCCCTCCTTGGATGATCAGCTGTGTAGGGGCAGCGTGGTTGTGCTATGACATGGTCTGTAGCTGCCCACTGGGTGCACAGGCTCTGGGGTTTCCTGGGTAGTGCAGGCCAAGGTCAGTCGCCACCTGTGTTTTGCCCAGGGCTACCGTGCCTGAGCTATAAGGTAATCTGAGATGGCTTATGCTTGTGCTGGGCTTGGAGATTCCCAGGTGAAGTCATGCTGTGAATTTAGGCTGGCTGCTGCTAGTGCTGGGCCTGGGGCTTACTGAGGCCGGCTCTTGCTTATTTGATTTAGGGATTTAGGTAGTTATGCAACATAAGCCAAGATCAGCCATTCATATGGAAAAGCAGCTTGGGCTGGCCTGTGAGTTGGGTGGGGTAGAGTCTCAGGGCATCTCCAGGGTGGGTCAAACAGTATTAGCTAGGTTGATGGAGTCTCAGATATGTCACCAGCTTGCTGGCTCTGTGGAGGGAGGGTTCAGAAAAGGGTAAATGACCTCTGCTTGTCTTGATGTCGGACACCTTAGCCCCCTCCCCCTTTCCTCCCATATGTCCCTGGTGCCCCTCAAGCCACCTCCCTGGCACCAGAGTCCACAGGGAGTGAGTCTGAGTAGGTGAGTCCATGCGTGGGTTATTTAAGAGGAACTGCTTGGGGCTCCAGAATTTTCTTCCACCAACTCAATCCCCACTGCTTTTTGCAGCCAGAAGTTGTGGGGACTTATCTGCCTGGTGCTGGAACCTTGCTCTGGGGGGCCTGGTTTAAGGCTGGGGCTCCTGAGATATCTCTCCCGAATTTTTATCCACCACATGTGGATGATGGGCCAGCCTGTTGCGTGTCTGTGCCCCTCCTACCAATCTGGATGGATGTGGGGATTTAATTCTGTAGTTCTCAGACTTCCATTCGACTTGATTTCTGATGGTTCTGAGTAATGATTGTTCTACATTTCAGCTGTAATTTTGATTTGGTTGTGGGAGGAGGCAAGCTGTGTCTTGACTATGCCACCATCTTGACTGGAAGTCTCCATTTACCTTTATGTTATAGTCACGATATATATTATATCTACATATGTTGAAAACTTTATCAAACAGTGGCATAATTTCTGCTTCCAACAATTATATACACTTGAAAGAGTGGGGAAAATAACCTTTTATATTTACCCTGATATTTACATTTTCTATTGTTCTTTCTGGTTCATTTCCCTTTAGCCTGAGGTACTTCCTTTAGCATTTCTTTAGAGCAGGTCTGCCAAAACTGAATTCTCTTGGTTTTCCTTTGTCTAAAAGTGTCATTATAGTTTTCTTTCCTTATATTATCAGTGGATATACAATTCTACATTAGTGATTTTTTCTTTAAGCACTTTGAAGCTGTTTTTCTACTGTCTTCTGGCCTCTCTCATTTCTGATGAGAAGACTTCCATCATTAAAATCATTGTTCTCCTGTTTATAATGTGTAATTTTTCTCTATCTGCTGTGAATATTTTCCTTTATCTTTGCTCTTAAGCAGTTGATTATGATGATTTGTTTAAGGGTGGTTATTTTTGAGCATATTCTATTTTGAGTTTTTGAAACTCTTGCATTTGTAAATTTATATTTTTTAATAATTGGAAAATTTTGGCCATTATTGCTTCAAATAGTATCTCCACCAGTCTTTTTGTCCTCTTATTCTAGAACAACACTGACATGAATACTAGAAGTTTTAATGTTCTCCTGCAGGTCCCTGTGGCTCTGCTTATTTTTCTGAAAATTTTTTCTCTTGTCAGATTGGATAATTTTACTGGCTCTTCTAGCTCACTCTTTTGAAACTGCCTTCTCTGTTGAGTCATCCAGTTAATTTTTTATTTCAGATATATCCACTTGGTTATTTTTCTAGTTTGTATTTCTCTGCTGCGAAGTTCTATCTTTCCATTCATTTCATATTCTCCTGGAGGATATTATAATACTTACCCTCTGCGTTATCTCTGGGTTGGAATCGAATTATTTTTTCAGTTGAGAACTGTTGTATTTTCCTAGTTCTTTGTCTATGAAATGCTGTTGGATCGCATCTGGATATTAATGTTCTGCTATGTAGGCTGTGGGTTGTCCCATGTTGTTTTTGGTGTTTTGCAGTTAGGTTCAGACTGCATTTCTGCCTCACCTTCTGTGGGTGGTGGTTCTGATCTCAGTTCAGTTTTCAAAGCCTTTGCTTGCTACTTGGGGTCTGTCCCATGCAGGAGCCTCTCAGGGTTTAGTCTGAGACTTGGGTGCTATTTTCAGTTCTCAAAGCCTTTGATACGGTGCTTTGGGTCTGGACCATGAATGCACAGCTCAGAGTGAGGCTGGGCATTGTGCTAGTTTATTCATAGAATTCGGGGATTCCCTTGCCCATTTTCTGTCCCTTCATGATTTGCCCATTCTCTGGCCTTCAAGGGCCCTTTTCCAGGTTCATCCAGCAAGACAATGTCATTTGGAGAGTCAGCTGCTCATGCTGCTGCACTACTGCTCTGTTGCTCTCCATGGGACTTTGTGGTGGGTCCCACCCAGGACAGAGTTGCCAGAATAAAACAAATTAAATTACATTTAAAAACTTGGGAAATCCATCTCCTTTTATGTTGCTTCTCTACGTTTTGACTCTCCTTTACGATTCACCTTTTAGGTCACTTGCAGAGTCTTCAGGTTGCTTTTTGTGTTGCGTCCAGAGGTCTTAGTTGTAAAACGTGTGAGAGGCTGTAGTGTGCTTACTCCATCCGTGAGGAACTGGAGCTTGTTTCCACTTTACAAAGGATCTGGCACCTCAAAGGGGCGAATGCATGACGATAGCGAACAGGATGCCAATGTATTTTCCAAAGAGCTTACAAAGATCTATATTTTGCTAACAGATGACACTTTGGCATCAGGGGAACTTAAAGCAGCAACTCCCTTCCTTTCACTGTTTTGTAAGATGTAATTGTATTAGCACTTTGTGGAGGCGAGTAACATTTTCTGAGAGGGAAAACCAAACTCCGGAAGGAATTGGGAAGTATTGAAGCAAACGGTGCCCAAGACGTGAGGGAGGAGGCTTCCAGTCTGAGGATTGTTGCTAGTCGCACTGAGGTTGGAGTGTGACCTGACACCAGCTAGTTGCCACCATCACCTTCTTTCCTTGAATGGCTGTTTGAAAGAATATGGGGTCAATACCTGTAGCAAAGAAGATTAGAGGAGGAAGAGAAAAATAAGTCAAAAGTATTTAAAATTAATGTGTGATTCTGCCTTCCTTGAAATAGGACTTTGAGGCCAGATCTGGCTTTATTTCAACGAGAAGATGGCCTTCTAGTGTTTACTTTGGATTTATTTATTTTAGACAATCTTGGTTTTTTGTATTTCACTTTAGGTTGTGGAGAAAGCAACCACTATAATTCTATCACTAACGTTAGCACATTTCTTTTATTCTTTTACATCTTCTTATTTAATACTTGGGTTTTTAAATCATGAAAGTGATAAATGCTTACTACAAATATTTTAAAAAGTAAGAAAGTTTACAAAATAAAAAAGTAAAAACTGACCCTTTTAGGGGCTAAGTATTCTTAATAATGTTTCAGGATTGTTCTAGTTTCTTTTATTAGGAGGGAGACATTGTTGAAATTATTCTGTATTTTAAAACTTTTGTCCTGTCATTTAAAATAAATTGACAGTCTAAAAGAATTTTCACCATTTTTATACATCATTTAAAAACTCTTTGTAAAGGTAACTTGTTTATATTTAAAAATATCATGTACAGGAAACTAAGGAAGGATCTAAAGTGAGTGGTAAAATTTCTTCTTATCCATCTTCTCATTTCACTCCCTAGTGGGAGGGAGCCATTAGTAATATTATTCCTTTTTGTGTATTTCCAGAAATGCTTTATGTATAAAAATAAGTGTATTATTCTACAAAAAAGCTTATACTTTATCCATTTTGCTTTTTCTGAATATGTCAAAATTATTAGAACATATATACACATCCATTTGTTCAAACTCTTTGCAAACATAATTCTTAATGAATACAAAATTTCTATTTTCTTGAAATTGTGTGTTTTAGTTGCTTCCCATTTTCCTTACAGCACTTTTAAAATGAAGGCGCAGTTGCTTTAGTCAGCCCCAATAGGCTCTCAGATTTATCTCATCTGAAACACCCAATTTCTTCTAGCTAGTTAATTAAGATACCTTGTAATAACTCCTATGAAGGTCCTTAGAATGAAGTCATTAGGTATATGTTTGTTCTTCTGTCTCCTATTTCCTTAACTCTTTAACTCCTCAGGTACCAGGACAGGGCAGCTGTGGACCAAAACTGAGAGGAATCAATTGTAGATGAATCCCATTAACCAATATGCATTACAGTCTTATTGTGAGTAGAGTGCTTTGTATTAAATAACCATTGTCAAAGCTATACGTCTCCTGCATTTGACAGGACATTCATGATAAATTTTTAAACCTCTCATAGTGTCATGTACAGAGGAAATTAAAGTGATACAATGCCAAAACCAGACAGCCCCTGGAAAGAATCTAGAAGAAAGTCAAGTAGTTTTTTACTAACAACCAGACAGATGTCAGGTCTGCTCCGACGTGGGCTGAATCCTGCCACTGGCCTTTGCCTCTCCTCTGAGCCAGAACTGCCTCCTCTCTGCAATGATCATGCATCTTACTCGTTATTTGTCAGGGATTTGTGAGGACTAAGTGACAGCTCAGCAGATGTTTCCATCGTCCTTTACCCTTCTGTGTTGTGATATCCCATCACCTCTCCATTGTAGTATAGGGTTGGCCAAAACGTTCATTTGGTTTTTCCCGTAACGTGGCTGTGGTAGTGCTTAGCTTCATTCGAAACGACTTTGTTAGACTGCACTGCGACAGCTGTCATATGAGAGTGCATTTAAAAAACAACTTATTAAAATTGGTGAATTTTTGTGTAGCCATTTTAACATTGAAGATGGAAGAAAATATGCAACATTTTTGGCATATTATGCTTTATTATTTCAAGAAAGGTAAAAATGCAACCAAAACACACAAAAAGATTAGTACAGTATATGGAGAAGGTACCATGACTGATTGAACGTGGAAAAACTGGTTTGTGAAGTTTCTCACTGGTCAATGCTCCACAGTTGGGTAGACCAGTTGAAGGTGGTGGTGATAAAATCAAGACATTACTTGAGAACAGTCAGCTTTATACCATGTGGGACATAGCCAACGTACTGAGAATATTAAAATCAATAAAGTTATTGGTGAAAATGAGAAATGTGCTTTTATTTTATGGAAAAAAACAAACGGACTTTTTGGCCAATGCAATATTTCCACCTGTAATTAAATTGTTTTATAGTGTTTGCCCTTTACTAATCCCTGCAGGCTAGAAGGTAAACTCCCAGCAGGGCAGAGATAAACAGGCCAGTCCTGTCTTCCAGTCGATTCCCAGTGCCGAGCCTGGCGCCTTTTGTAGAGCTCAGTGGTTAAAAACTGAACTCTGAACCCAGATTACCTCAGCTCCCACATTTCTTAGCTCCAGGGCTAATTCCTTAACTTCTCTGCGCTTCAGTTCCCTCATCTATAAAATGCAGACAAAAATAGTGTTAGTCTCTTTAGGTTATTATGAAGATCATGTAACTTACTGTATTTTTTGGACTATAAGACACACAGGACCATAAGACACACCTAGGTTTTAGAGGAGGAAAATAGGAAAAAAAATTTGAAGCAAAAAATGTGGTACAATATTTAATAACATCCTTTAAAGCAGAAATCCTTTTCTGCTTTGACATCTTTCCACAGTTACGGTAGATTCAGCAGGAGACTACGGTACACTATCGTATCTTTCTACAACAAAATACATTAGTGACAGAACTATCAGCACTGTGTCCTTCATAGTTATGGGGGCACTGTAGCTGAGAACATCAGTGGAGGACGCACTATTATGGGGGAGATCTGCTGCTGACATTGTTTTGGGGGGATCTGCTGTTGGAGGGCCACAGGTTGTGCAACACCCTTGTATGGGGACAGCAGTTTTGCACAACCAATGTGTCTCTGCAGCTGTTGCCAAATTATAACTCCCATCATCCCAACCTGTCCAAGCATGATGGGAGTTGTAGTTTTGCAACAGCAGAAGGGCCACATTGACAGGTGACCCTGCAGTGGAATTCCCCTATGTTAATGTTAATGGGGCGGGGGGACACACCAGTCACGTGATGGAGGCACATATTGGCGCCGCAGGCTTTCTTCTCCTAACGTGCCTGTGCCGCCTGTACCCTCCTCCCTAGCACTATAGTATGCTGCAGCGGGGACTCCACTCCTACTTCCCTTGCTTCACACTGTGGGGACACCCCCTCCTCCCAGCCCAGGGCCCGCAGCATCACCCCACTCCTGCCGCTGCCAGCTTCCTGCAGCGGTACCTTGTTCCTGCCTCCTGTGACCCTGCTCCACCACTGTCCCCCACCCCAGCAAGCCAGGTAAGCTACATTCCGACTATAAGACGTACCCCCATTTCCCTCCCAAATTTGGGGGGGAAAAGTGCAACTTATAGTCCGAAAAATACAGTAATACTTAAATTAGAACACATGTCTGACATTATAAAGGCACATAATTGCTTGTTAAACAAAATAATAGCAGTTGCTAGATATCTGTTCAATGAAAGAATGGGTGGGCCTTTATAAGACGTCTCCGGCGAGCTGGCTGGAAGATGCACCTACAGCCACCGCCTTCCCCTGGAACGTCATCATCCTTTGCTTCCCTTCAGGCACTGCTGGGGCATGTGGGGCAACTGAACTCTCCAAATAAAGTGTCCTCATTTGGAACAGACTAACCAAGAAATACAGCTTTGTACTTATTATAGTTTGTCTCTCTCAATTTCTTAGTTACATTTAGTCAAAGCCAATTCTATCATTTTATTGACACAACAGGAAAAAGTAACCTCTTTTATTCTAACCCTCTGTACTTTCAGTTAAAGTGTTTTATTTTTAAGACAAAATAATAGCAAATCACCTGGGTTTTTAATGTTCAAGTGCTTAACCCAAGAGTAGTTAGAAAGGCTAGTCAGAGTTGCAAAAATGCTGTCTGCTTTTCCACCTTCATGCTGCATTTGTCCCTTTGGTCCAAGGGACATTGGCACTGTCTTTGCTTCCGGGCCTAAGTGTGGAAGCAAAGCCTATCTGTTAAAACAATTAACAAAGACAACAAAACAAAATAAACAAAATAAAACAAAACTTCTCCAGAGGGGCAAAGGGCCAGTCCCTTGTAGGTCTTGAATCTGGCTGCAGCATCTAAAGATACTTTTGTGTTTTGAACATGTCAAGAGCACTAAAATCTGAAATTGAGAAAATTAAAAAGCAGTTCTTTCCCCAAAGTAATTATGACTAATATCTGCACATTGCTTTGTTGTCCCCAATGTGTTTTTATATTTACACACATGTAATTAAGATAAATTACATTTATCTTCATCTGTCTCACAACCCACTGAGGGGAGCATTATTGCTTCCATTTTGACTTAATAATGGTTATTTTCTTTATTGATATGCAGCTACTACAAAAATCCAACAGGTACAAAGGATATTTGGCAAAATGGATGTCTCCATGCCTGCCTTGTCCCCCAGCCGCCCACTTGTCAGCTCCAAGGCCACCATTTGTTATAGGCATCTTTCTATTGGTACCTTTTGCTTTTCCAAACACACAGACCATTTTCCCGCTGCCCCCCCCCCCCATGAAAGCAATAATCACATATGCTGTTCACACTGTGCTCTTTTCACTTACTGTCCGTCGTAGAGACTGTCCCGTGTTGGTGCACAAGACCTGCTTCATTCTTTCACCATTGCTTAGTATGCCACGTCCTCAAGAAATCTACCGGAGGACGCCCTGGTCGTTTCCATTCTCTTGCTGCACAAAAACTGCTGCCGTAGATAATCTTGACACACTTGTAATAACATTAGTAAAATGGTTTAAAAGGTTATTTGGTTGACAGAGAACTTCAAAGTCATAATGTTCTTTGTGGAACAGCACCACGAAATAGTGAGATATTATATAAAATAACTAAAGATTTGTGCTGAAGTAGAGATTGTCTCACCCCAGATACCAGTAAAGTGCAATGGTAGCAAGCACTCTGAGTTTAAGATAAAAATGATAAGAAAGCCTCTTGACTCCATGAGCGGAGTCCTTGTGTGTGGCATCCCCACACTATTGCCAGAGCCGAGGACATGGCTCCACAGCATGTGTTGGGCTGATGGTGGGCCCATCACTCCTTTCTCTGAGTCTTTCCGGCCTGTTCACAGGGTTGCTGTGAGAATCCCATTCTTATACTTATATGTAAATTATATTGTTATATATAAAATGTGTGTGTGTATGTATATACATATATAGTCTTTGTAAACTTGAAAGTACTGAATATAAGATATTGTTGTTTGTGTAGCACTTAGTTATGTCGTGGGTCTTATCTTGTTTCTAGGAGCAACCCTAGACTTTAGAAGAATCTAGCATGACCAGAAAGCGTACATTCCACATAGGAATTTTCTAGTTTACCTTGAGGTTCTCATTTAAGCCATTACTAAAAGGAAAACTTTATTTTCAGTTTCATGGCTACTAAATGGAGTTTGATGGACCCAATCTAACTTCTTTTCTGACAATCTGCAACCATCATTATTAACATTATTAGTGTGCATTAAGTAGTGGGATTTTTAAACTAGTAGGCTCTTTTTCTATGCTAAGAATCCTCAAGTGTGTGCTCTGTGTGTGTGTGTGTGTTGATCTTATTACTGCTGCTTGTAATTCCCTTATTGCCTCTCAGGCTGAGAGCTGGGAACATATGCCAGCAATACACCGGCCTCTGCAGGCCTTCTATCTGACCTGTCATTTCTAATCCAGTGTAAGAAGAGAAATCGGACCTCGATATTTGATAATGGTGTTGAAAGTGTAAGTAAACTTCTGTGAGTCACAGTCTTAAGGGCGCATGGTTAACCTGGGAAAGCTTACTCTGAGAGAACCAGTTAGAATACTTGTTGAGAGAAAACGCAGTATGGTAGACAGAGGATATTCTAAGTGTGATGAAGGTTACTGAGTAGTATGTTAGAAGCACTTTTGTCTAGTTATGGTAGAAGTCATTGACTTGGACTTAAAAAGTCAGTAAATATTGATCTGACTGGTGTGGCTCAGTTGGTTGGGCATCATCCTGCAAAGTAAAAGGTCGCACATTTGATTTCTGGTCACAGCACATGCCTGGGTTGCGGTTCAGTCCCCGGTCGGGGCACATACATGAGGCAACCTATTGATGTTTCTCTCCCTCTCTTTCTCCTTCCCTTCCCTTCAAAACAAAATAAAATAATAAAATAAAATAAGATCTTTAAAAAATAAAAATTCAACAAATATTGACTGAGCAACATTTATGTGACATAAGGCAGTTAGTAAATCATGAACAAATAAAATGTTTCAGGTGTGATAAGTGCCATAAATCAATAAGGAAGTCAAGGATGAAAGAAGGAAAGAAAATAATGAAAGGTACATAAATTCATAGTAAGAAGAATTGGAGTGCTGCAGGTGAGCTTTTTCATTGGTCGTCAGGGAGGGATTCTCTAATGAGGTGACTTTTGAGCAGAGGCCTGAAGGAGGTGGGGCGGGGGAGCTAAAAGCAAGTGCAATGGTCCTGAGGTAGCATCTGCAAGAGCAGATCCATGAAAAGGAGGGGGTTGTTGTGGCTGCAGCAGCCTGAGCCAGTGAGCCATGTGGGGAGCAGGAGGTGTGTGTGGAGGTGGAGATGACCATATAGGGCCTTGGAGAGCTCCCTGGGCGGCCATTGGCTTTTGCTCTGAGTCACGTGGGAAGCCAGTATGAGGTTTTGAGCGGTAGTTTTGAGCAGCAGTGACGTGAGCCCACTGACTGGCTGCCGTAATGGAGCTTAGACGCAGTGAAACCCGTTAGGAGACTCAGGTTAAATCCAGAAAAACAGAGAGACGATGGTGGCTTTAAAATATCAGGATCTAAGGATATGTGGGTAAGTGCAGAAGATCAGTTCAGAAGGTCCTTAGGAATGACGATGGAAAACTGCCACTGATGTTAAATGGAGAGCTCCTGGCGCCGCGCCTCCTGCACACTTCCCAAGGAGCTGTTCTTCTAGCCAGTGTCTTTACCGCCCCATTTCTTCCCTGGCAGAGGAAGCTTTAAAATAAAAATATTTAAATTTTGCTTGTTGTTTTCAGTTTTATAAACATCACAGTTCTCAAAGTAGCCATATTACTAAAAAATTTTCTGGTGTTTGAAACCCTTTTCTAAGGTGATCAATAACCTCCTTGTCAAATTTTGTGGCATTTTTTGCCCTTTCTAATCTCCCTCCACCTCTCCTCTCCAGGACTCCTCTTCTGGTTACCACGATCCTGCAGCTTTTTATGCCATTGTAACGCTGTTTTCCTTCTTTCTTTTCTCCCTGACGCTTGCCGGTGTATGTGCCTACCAGTCATGCCCTCCACCCTTGCTTTTCTTTTCTTGGAAGTGCTCTCTTGGTGAGTTTATTCTTCTAGTTTCAACCATCCTTGGGCAAGGGTCACAGATCCTCACCTCCAGTTCTGATCTGTCAGCTCCATGCTGGTTGTATATTATGAAAACCAGCTTCCTGTCCCCATGTCTCTGATTGGTGCTTTCATTCTTCTTGTCTCAAAATAGAGCCCATCCTGACACATTTTTCTGCCCCATTTTCCCCCCCAATCTGTTTTCAAATCTTACAGATCCTTTTTTGGAGTGTCTTTCACGTTTATACTTTTTTCTCTCAAAATAGACATGCCAGAGCCCCAGCCTCACTGTCTTATTCTTGGATTCTAGCCATAGGCTATGAGTGGCTGATTTTGCTTCCAATTCCCCTCCACTCTAGTCTTTTTGCAATAACAGTGATAATCGAGTCAACAAATATTTTCTAAATGCTTATTTTGTGCCAGGCACTGCTGTGGGCACTGGGGCTGTAAAACAGGCAACAGTCTTGCCCTCAGGAGCTCACATTCTAGACTGGGGAGCAGACACTGAACTAGGTAAGTAGGGACGTAGGTATGTTTGGAGCTGCTGGTGCTAGGAGGGGGGAAAAGGCTGGGGAGAGGGGTGGGGGTGAGGAATGGCAGATTGGGAAGAGGCTTGCAGTTTCAAATGAGGTAGGGATAACAGAAGGTGACCTTTTTAATTTATTTTTTTTATTGAGGTAAAATGTGTTTAACATAAAATTTTACCCTTTCAACCAATTTTGACTGTACAGTTCAGTGGCATCAAGTACATCCACATTCTTATGCAATTGTCACTGTCGTCTGTCTCCTGAACTTCTTCATCTTCCCAACCCGACACTGCGTACCCGTTAAACAACAACTCTCCCTTCGCTCCCCACCGCCCCTGGTAACCACTGCTCTACTTTTGTCCATGTAAAATGGACTATTTTAGTTCCTCATGTAAGTGGAATCATACAATATTTGTCCTTTTGTGCCTGGCTTGTTTCACTTAGCCTAACGTGTTCAAGGTTCATTCATACTATAATGTGTGCCACAATTTTATTTCTTTTAAGGCTAAATAATATTCCATTGCATGTATATACCCCATTTTGCTTCTCCATTTATCTGTTGATGGACATTGAGATTGTTTCATCCTTTTGGCTCTTGTGACTAATGATGGTGTGAACACGGGTGTACAAATATCTTTCAGTCCCCGCTCTCAATTCTTTCAGTAGATACTCAGTAGTGGAACTGCTGGATCATGGTAATTGTATATTTTGTTTCGTAAGGAACTGCCGTATAATCTTTCACAGTGGCTGCACTATTTTACACTCCTGAGAGGAGAACTTCTGAGTGAAGACCAAAAGGAAGTGAGGGAGCAAGCCAGGAGAGTATCTGAGGGAGAGCTTCTGGAGTCGAGGGAGCTCCACATGTGCAGGGCGCTGTGGTGGAGCATGGCTGCCTCGCGGGAGGCTTGGTAAGGAGGCCAGCGCAGCTGCATACAGGGAAGGGGGAAGAAGTAGAGAGTGAGGTCAGAAGGGATCAGGTGTCCAAATTATATAGGCCACTCTGAGGACTTTGATTTTACTCTCAGTGATATGGAGAAAAATTTTATTATATTGATCTTTCTTTTAAAAAAAAGATTTTACTTATTTTTAGAGACAAAGGAAGGGAGGGAGAGAGAGGGAGAGAAACATCAATGTGTGGCTGCCTCTTACATGCCCCTGACCCGGGGGCCTGGCCCACAACCCAGGCATATGCCCTGACTGGGGATTGAACCAGTGACTCTTTGGTTCACAGGCCAGCACCCAATCCACTGAGCCACACCAACCAGGACCAGTATTTTGATCTTTCTTAAATCCTACTATCATCAGGTCAGTCCCCACCCTAAAAATCAATAAGGCTTCTCAAGTGATTAGCGTTCAGTCCAAACTGCTGTAATTCTACTTGTCTGGGTGTATATCCCATGGCTTCCCATGAACTTGCTCACTCAGGCTCAACTTCTGTCTTCTATCATTTGTATCCATTTCTGCCTCTACAGCTCACAGATTTCCTTCTCTGTGGAATTCATCACATTTGTCGCTACCAGTTCCATTTCATCCATGTTTCCGCTGTGAGCTTTTCCTCACTTAGTTGCTGGTTGCCCTTACGATCACTGTTGTCATTTAGCACAAAATTATTTTTGTTTTATGTGTTTATCTCTCCAATTCGGTGATAAGAGACTAGGTCAAGGTTCATTTATTATAGTGATTTAGGTCTCTTGTAGTAATACGATAGTGACGCGCAATTATTATTTAGATATGTAAACCTTCCACCTTCCAAAAAAGGATAAGCTGTGGTAGCCACATAATACTTGCACAATAAATGCTTGTGGATATGTTGATTCTGTATTTGTTGGTGTGCACATTATGGTAGTTCATATAGGTGATAAAATTAAGTAGGTAACAATCATGCCTGTTTAATTAGAGTGTCTAATTGGCATTTTTAAAGCTGAAATCTAAAGGGCTGTCTTTATATTTTCTGTACAAGTTTTTCTTTTTTTAATTAGCTTGCCATCGTGGAAACTGAAGCATGCCAATTAAGCACTTATCCAATTATTAGAGCTTCAGAGAAAAGCAGTGGATCAGAATCAGAAGTCCTTCATTTTAATTTTATGAGTTACTTTGAAAAAATGAACACTGATTTGCAAAGTTTTAAAGCATTTAAAACAAGTACCTTCATTTAAAGGTCTCACGTCAAACTTTGCAGGAATGAATTCTACTCAATGTGAGGGTTTTGCTAGCTCATGTCAGTTCATGCTCTCTAACTGTACATTCGGGACTAACTGTGGGCTCTAGGTTTATGCCATTATTTTGTGTTATATTATGTGACCTGCAGATGATTCACTGGCTTGTTATCCTGAATAAGTCCTTCTGTGTCAACATAATTATGTCATCTTTTTTCATTAAGGAAATAGAATATCACAGATAAAATTCACTTGGTCCTTCATCTCTAGTCTCATTCCCTTGTCCTGTCCTATAATTAGCCACAATCATAAACTTAGTGCCTCTCCTTCTAGTCTACTACTTATATTTTTCCATAGTTACATATGCATCCATGAATAAAATACAATATCATTAACATGTACCTAAGTGCTATTAAAGTTATCTCCAGAGAAACAGAACTAATCAGAGATGTAGGAAGGTAGGTAGGAAAGTGGTAGGTAGGTAGATAGATAGATAAATAGATAGGTAGATTTAATATAAAGAATTGGCTGACATGATTGTGGACACTAAGAAGTCCCAAGACCTGTATTGGCAAGTCAGAGACCCAGAAGTCATGATGGTATAAGTTCCAGTCTAAATTTGGGTCCAAAGGTAGAACATCAATGTCCCAGCTTAAAGACACACACAAGGAAAATTTACACAAGTGATATATAGTTTTCATTGTACAAAGTCTGTCCAGAAAAAGTCCAGTCATCATTAATATAACAAGAATGGTTGCACAACATCAGTGTGACCTGGCAGCCAAGAGAGTGGACTGGAATGTGCATGTGCGAACAATGACATCCTCACTGTACTAGTCAGTGGGGGTGGTAGATGCTGTTGAGTGAGCATGTGTACTGTGTGGCCATCACATTCAAAATGACTGAGCAAGTAGAGTAATGAATCTATGTCAAATTTTGCATTAATCTTGAGCTTTCCTCCTTGGAAACTATTTGGATGATTTAGGAGGCTGCAGCTATGGACAACTGGTGATTGGCAGCTTCATCACCACAATGTGTCCACTCATGCATCACGTCTCATGCAGAGTTTTTTGGTGAAACATCAAATCACCCAGGTGACTCAGTCCCTCTACAGCCCAGATTTGGTGGCACTGCAACTTCTGGCTTTTCCCAAAACTAAAATCACCTTTGAAAAGGAAGAGATTTCAGACTGTTGATGAGTTCAGGAAAATATGATGGGGCAGCTGATGGCGATTGGGAGAACTGTGTGAGGTCCCAAAGTGCCTACTTTGAAGGGGACTGAGGTGTCATTGTCCTATATACAATGTTTCTTGTATCTTGTATCTTCAATAAATGTCTCTATTTTTCATATTATATGGCTGGATACCTTCTGGACATACCTTGTATAACCTGCTTTTCTGAGGCATTCTTTGACGTTATTTATTTTAGCTGCTATACAATGACACAGTGAAAGTATTGTAGCCACTTGGTTTTATCTGAGGCACGATTATTGATATACAGTAATTCTGTTTTATGAATATACTGTCGTACTTATCTATTCATTTATTGAAGATTGAATTTTTTTTACAACGCTTTTAACATGTGATAAAGGCTCTATAAAGGTTGGCTTTCTTTGACAACTCGCTGTTGGTGGCACATTATTTACGGAGAACCTGCCAACAGAGTGAGGCACATCAGGATGTTAGAGACAGGGAGCAATTAGCCCAGTCATTTCAGATCCAGTTGCTACTTTTTAAAGCTCTGAATGTAGTTGATGACTCAGACTCACCAGATTCATGGAAGAGACTTCATAGGGACTCTGGGATTTTTTGCTCCCAATTTTGCTGCTTCTGATGCTATTAACCAACTGACTCTTTTTGACTTGGTTCCAGCTCCCCTAAAAAGAGGGGCTGACTGGTAGACCAAAAATATAGTAACTCTCATAAGGAATAAAGCACTTGTTTCATTTGCAACAATTAGAATGCTAACTTACCCTATTGAAAAGTTTTCATGGCTAATGTTAGGCTCCTTTTCACATTGACATCCTTCTCTCCAATGAAATATATTGCCTATGTTATAGTAACATATGTTTTCCCCAATGGATTAGCTTTTAAGTAATTAATTTTGAACTGATTTAAAACATACAGAAAAGTTGCCAAATGGCACAGAGATCTCCTGTACCCCTAGATTCCCCAACGGTTAGCAGTTTAACGTATTTGCTCCACTGTGTGTACTCTGTGTGTGTGTGTGTGAGTGTGATCATTCATCTTTTTTTCAACCTTATGAGAGCAAGCTGCTGACATGATATTCCACCCTCTCTAAGCACTTCAGCATGTTTCTCCTTGGAACAGAGACGTTCTTTTACGTAGCCGGCATGCAACCCTCTGAATCAGGAAGCCAGTACTGGTACAACCCTACCACTCATTTCACAATTTTAACATTGTAAACTCAACAATGGCTTTTTTTTCCTTTTTAGTCCAGGAATGTGTATTACACTTAATTTTCATGTCTTTTTAAACTCCTCCAGTCTACAGATCTCCTCAATCTTTCCCTATCTTTCGTGTTCTTGACAGTTTTAAAGAGTATAAGCCTTTAATAATGTAGGATGTCGGAGTTTCTGATACTTCATCCCGACTAGGCTCAGCGAGTGCGTTCTGGGTGGCACGACACAAAAGTGATGCTGTGTTCTTCCCAGAGCGTCACGTCAGATCAGATGCACAGGACGCCAGCCTGTCCTACCACTGGTGATGTTAACCTTGATCACCTGGTCATGGTGCTGTATGCCACATTTATTCATGTTAAGTATACTGTTTTTCTCTTTGAAATTTATTAGTATTTTCTTGAAAGGTGTCTCAAAATTTTGCCAGCATCTTGTTCCTCATCAAATGCCTACCCACCAGCATCCACTGACCACCCTCACTTATAAACCACCTCTATGACCATTGCCAAATGGTGCTTTTTATTCTCATTATTTCTACATTTACTAGTTGGATTTCTGCTTTAAGAAAGATCTCTCTGTCCTCTGTTCCTCTTTCCCTCCTGTCCTTTCTTCCCTTATTCTGTAGGAGAGTTCTTTCAGATTCATAACTGTTAGATATTTCCAATCTGATGTTCTTAATAACTGTGCCTTAAACACTCTAGAGAATAGGTACTAGGTAAACGTAATACATACATAAAAATGGGGTGACATAGGGGTTGTGCCATCCATTCTTGGAGTGTTCTGCATTTACAATTGTATTACTAAGGCCGAAGGCACTTAGTCCTTATTCTTCTTATTTGCTCTCATCCGTGTTCTGTGATGGATCCAGCTCTACTGTGTTCCAAGAGTACAGTAGACAAGAAACATGCCTTGTGGTTGAGAAAACACAGGAGCTGATAAATTCTTTCTCAGTAACTGCGGGCCATAGTTTGAAAAACACTGATTTACTCTAGGATTGTGACATCAATGTTAGAATGAATTCATAACTTCAGGGCACATAGTGTGGCATCTGTAGGTGAATCAGCAAAAAAAGCACAGTCTCCTGAGTTGAAACAATGGGGTGTGCTCCGTCAAAATTGACAAACAATATATAAAAGGTTGAGTGTCTGGCATCCTCAGGCCAGTGCATTCTCTCAGGTCAAATTTACTTTCTTTGTGGACAAAGCTTGAATGGGCACTTCCATCTCTGCCTCAGAGCCACCTCCCTTCCCTTCAGGCTTCTGTCCTGCCTTGTGCTCCATCGATGTGCTCTTTCTGTAGATACCTGGCTGTCTCAAATCAGGATACTGTCAAGTATTTTTAGATGTAGGGGTCATTTTTGTTCTTCAGATGACTTTATATGTCTCATCCATCTTGGGTTGATTTCAGAGTTTACCCTTCCAATGATAATCTCACCTTCTTTTTGCCATTATTGCAGCCACTCTGGCCAGAAGGATTTAGACGAACTCTCAGCAATCTTTCCTCTTTTTCACACCCTCTGTTGGGCATGAAAGCCCCTGTGCTGGCTCCACCAAATACTTACATTTATTGAGCACAAATGCAAACATTTTAAAACAGATTTGCCACAAATGATATTTCTTAAATTACTTTTTATAAAAAAACAACAAAACCATCAAGAGTAACAGCCATATTTTCTCTTTTGATTGTAAAACCTCCTAAGCTCAAAATCACCATTAATTCCATCCCATTAAGACAACTAGTTTCATTTTTAAGCACATTCATGTTTATAGGACTTATTTTTCACATATTTCCCCACATGTATTTCAGTTTCCACGTTGGAAACTAATGGGTCTATGAACCAGGTGGCGTTTAGAGAGCACAGTGATGACCAGACCTGAGTTCTGGTCCTGCCTCTGTCATCACGGAGTGCTGGTGCGGGGAGAAGCTCATGTTCTGGGCCTCCGAGTCTTCATCTACAAATGAGAATGTTGGATGAAGTCATCGTTAGAGGTTTTGAGCCCTTATTATATTCTAAATGGCGGAGGAGACTATGATAAAAGATTAATAGTCTCTGGGTTTGTAGAGTACGCAGCTGTACTGATACACTTGAATGTGAAGACTGTTTTGAGGTCAAAACAAAGTCTTTCCTTCAGTGGACAGCTGTGGTTGGGAGATGTGTTGTTTTGGTTTCCATACTGTTTCTCTCTTTTTCCTCATGTATAAAAATAGAGTAATGATAGCAACATGCCCCCACAATATAATCACATGAAAAATTATGAAAAGGATATTTTATTGAATTTATCAACATAGATACAGTACTTGGTATTTTATAATTATTGGTAAAAAACCATCAATTATTTCTGCAAGTGAAAAGTTTGAAACATGATTTATGTTTTGTGCATATTGGTGGGTAGAAAAAAAGTGGTTTCACTAGCAGCTTTGTCCCTTAGCAGATGTAAGTAATTTATGTAAACATTTCCTCTCAGTTTTTTTAGGGTTTATCAAGTCCATTTAGAATTTTTTTCTGTTCAAAATGTATAGGATTCCTGCACTATGGACTTACTCAAGACAAAGCATTGAGTCTGATGCTATGTACTCAAAGTAACATCCTTTTTACTCCTTCTTATGCATTCTGAAGTGGTTGAGACAACAGTTTTAGTGCTATGTATTTTAATTAACAGAACACGTAAGCTCATCAGAGGATAATTTGCTGACAAAACAACATGAAGGAAATGAAAATTGAAACTTAAGCTATTATGTAAATTTAAAAAAATAGAAATATTTCAAATGATAAATAATGCATGTCTCTTAGTAGCTTGAGAGTTTTGGGGGAATAGTAATGAGACCTTTTTTCCTTTAAGTTTATTTTTCAAAGTAATACATGTGCATGGCTAAAAAATTATAGTACAGAAGAACTTACTTACAATATAAAGCAATATTTTATTGTTTTTATTAATTTTTAAAATATATAGAAAATTGAGAGAATGGTATAATACACACCTCTTCATATATATTCAATAATTAATATCTAACATTAATATGTATTATATATAATATTTAATTAAACATAGAAAAGCATGTGTATGCCCATATATATGCTGTATATGTTTTTCTTGAATTTTTAAGTTTTCTTAATCTTGAAAATAACCTGCAGATATCATGATATTTAACCCCTAAATATATCAACAAGTGTCATCTAGAAATAAAAACATTGTCCTGGCTGGTGTGGCTCAGCGGATTGAGTATCCACCTGTGAACCGAAAGGTCGCTGGTTCCAATCCTGGTCATGCCGGGGTTGCAGGCCAGGTCCCCAATTGGGGATGTGCAAGAGGCAACCAGTTGTGTTTCTCTCGCACATCGATGTTTGTGTCTCCCTCTCTTTCTCCCTCCCTCCCTTCTAAAAAAATAAATAAATAAAATCTTTAAAAACATTGTCCTCCTTCATAATCACAATACCAGATCACATGCAAAATTAGTAATTCTGTGATATTATCTAATAACTAGTCCATATTAAAATTTCCCAAATTGTCTCCAAAAAGCCTTTAAGATTTGTTTTTTAAACCTGGGTTCCATCAAAATACCCACATGCTTTTTGTTGTCATGAAAGTAACCACTTTAAATTCTTTCAACCGTGTCTTAGGCAAGTTACCTCCAAATCACTAAATAATGTGCTTATACAGGTACTTCTTAAATGATCAGTTGATACCTAATATATTGAGATTCTGCTTTGATAGCTGAAGATTTAACTTTTTAAATAATTTGTCAACATGCCCTTCCTACCTATGTGGTTTTTATTGCTATTTGTTGTTAAATCAATAATTGGTGTCTACTATCTAGGAGTCTGTCTCAGAGAGAGAAGGCTGACAGCGGTGGGAGAATTTTGGGGGACAGAGGGATTGAGCAAAAAAGAAAAAGGACCCATGGAAATGTACAACAGTGTGGTGACTGCAGGGGGAGGGGGTGTGTGGAGGTGGAAGAGGGTATGGGGAGATATATGGTAATGGAAAAAATATAATAAAAATGAGCTATTAAAAGTCAGTATTTTTATAAAAATTGATGTTTATATTAACATCAATATATAAGTATTTTTCTGTAAAACCAAGAGCTATGATTACATTTCCTTTCTTGTAAGCTTTTTACCTTTTTCCTGAACTTCATGATTTTAAAATTTATATTGCTTGCTTTTTTTACTCCTAGCATGGTCAACCTTTATTAAGGGCTTAACGTGCCAAGTAATTTCTAAGTGTTTTACATGCAGCAGCTATTTTAGTCATCATAAGAACCTATGATATGTGGGTTATTACAGATGAGGACAATGAGGAATAGAACAAGGTAAATAAACGGTCTGAGTTCATACAAGTGCTAAGTGGTAGGTAGTAGGGGTTTGAACATCGGCCCCTTGCATACGGAGGCCACGCTCTTAATCACTTTGCTGTTCCTTCTCTCCACAGATTCAGAGTATGAAATTTCTCGGTTCTCCTTAATTCTTACTGCTTCCCTCCGTCCTCCTGTCCCATTGTAGACTAGCTGATTTCCTAGGTCCGTTCCATAGCTCTCTTAGATATTTTTTTAGATATTAATGGTTGAGTCTTTATTTCTCTCCTGTCCCCTTTGATTGTATACCTTCCTCTTTCATGATTTACTTCTGTGTTTTGCTAGAGCAAATCAATAAATAACATCCTATTAAAGGATGTTTAAAAAAGTAAATGTTCTTGGTCCTTGTGTTTTTTCCTTTTATTTGCTTTTCTTATCTCTCTTCTCCCATTAAATTGATAGTTTGGCTAATTGGAAGATTTGGGTGTGAAAATCTTTTTCCTTTGAAACTTTAAAGGCATCGCTCTGTTGCCTTTTGGCTCCAATATGGCTGATAAAAAATCCATGCCAGTCTGATGTCCTGAAGTTTCACAGTGTTGGGTGACAGTTTTGTTTTCCAATGTGCTGAGCAATCGTGGGCCCTATCAGTCCAAGGACTTAGAAACTTTACTTCTGGACAACTTCTGGTGTTATTTTTTTGAAAAATGTTTTCCTTTGATGGTCTGTGTTTGTTTCTGGAAAGAAAACTGTAATTTGCTGGAGCTTCTCAATTAATCCTCAGTTTTTCTTATTTTTTGTTCATATTTAAAGGCTTTTAAAAAATGGAGTATAATTTACATACAGCAAAAGTCACTTCTTTTATTGTAGTTCCAGAAGTTTTGGCAAATGCATACAGTAGAGTAACCACTATCACAATCTAGATAAAGGGTCCACATCAGCCAAAAGGGAGAAGTAACCCATGTGTCCCTTGATGGTTGAATGTATAAAGAAAATGTGGTGTCTATATCTATATGTCTATATATCTATATCTTATCTATGTGTAATCATTCTCATGACAACAAAATATTATTCAGCCTTAAAGAGGAAGGAAATTCTAACACATGCTACAATATGGATGGAACTTGAGACATTTTGTTAAGGGAAATACTCCACTTACAAAAGGACAGATATTATGTAATTCCATTTAGAAGAGGTACCTGGGGTAATCAAATTCTCAGAGTCATGGTTACCAGGGAGGAGAGAAATGAGGAGTTACTGTTTAAAGGGTACAGAGTGTTAGTTTTGCCAGATGAGAAGAGTTCTGGAGGTGGATGGTGATGAAGGATTGCTTAATATGAATGGACTTAATGCCACACAGCTGTACACTTAAAACTTGTTAAAATGGTACACATTTTATGTGTATTTTACCAAAAAACCCCCCCAAACAAACCAATATAGGACACTCTGTGTCATTGCCCCGTCCCAGTTTCTCTCTCTCATATTTTTAAAATCACTTCATCTTATTGGTCTACATTCTAGAATCTTTCTTTCTCATTTTCCCTCCAAATCTATTGGTTCCTTGTAAAATTTCAGCAGTCATAATAATATTTTAAATTTCAAAGTGTTTTCATATTTTCTGACTTGTTCTTTTTCAAAGAACCTTGCTTGTATATCATGGGTGCAGTAAGTTCTTCAATTTCTAGGAAAGTACTACTTAAACAATTTTTCACAGCTCCCCTGTATTTTCTGCTTCTTCTGGGAGGTCATTTTGTTATTGTTGGTTTATGTTTTTCTCTCACTTTTATTTTTCAGTCTTTCCTCAAATGTTTAGTTCTCCTTGGTTGTCCCACATACTGAGATTAGCACAATAAAAGGTTAATTGGCAGCTGTTTGTACAAGAATGAAGTCTATTGACACCTTCAAAAATATACTTTTTATTTTAGAGCAGTTTTAGATTAATAGAAAAATTGCAAAGATAGTACAGAGAGTTCCCATATACCCTACTGATCCCCAATATCCCACTGTTTCCCCTATTGTTAACATCTTACATTAGTGTATTTGTTGCAATCAATGAACTAATATTGATACACTCTTATTAACTAAAGTCCATTATTTATTCAGAATTCCTTAGTTTTTTTTAAACATTTTTTTATCATTGTTCAAGTACAGCTTTCTGCCTTTTCCCTACCCCCTCCCTACCACCCCAGCACTCCTCACCTCCTTCCCCTGTTTCCACCCCCCCCCTTGTTATTGTCCATGTGTTCTTTATATTTGTTCCTGCAAACCCTTCACCCTTTTCCCTATAATCCCCTCTCCTCTCCCCTCTGGTCACTGTCAGCCTGTTCTCAATTTCAGTGTCTTTTGTTATAATTTTGCTTGCTTGTTCATTAGTTTTTATCTAATGTCATTTTTCTTTCCCAGGATCCACCTAAGCTACTGCATTACATTCAGTTATATGTCTCCTTAGGCTCCCCTTGGTTGTGACAGTTTCTCAGACTTGTCCTGTTTTTGAAGGTCTTGGCAGTTTTGAGGAGGGTATCAGTCAGGTGCTTTGTAGAATGTTCCTCTGTTGGGTTTGTTGGGTGTTTTTCTCACCGTTAGAGTGGGGTTATGGGCTTTAGGGAGGAAGATCACAGAGGTAAAGTGCCATTCTTATGCCATCATATCAAGAGGCATGATGCCCCTGTTGATGTTGACCTTGAAGACTTGGCTGAAGCAGCCTCTGCCAGGTGTCCCTGCTGTCAGGTTGGTCCCCCTTCCCACACTGTAGAGTTTTTGGAAAGAAGTCACTATACTCAGCCCACACTCAAGAGAGGGGGAGGATCTATTGAGAGTGGCCTCCCCAAAATGCCACAACTTATTCTTAGAGTGTACTTTTTTTTTCTTTCAGATGGGACACACCAAGTTTTGGTCATTTTACTGGGCATTCTACTTAGAAGGGTGGGGTGGGAAAGGATATTTGCTTTCATATACACAGCTTCACACACTGCCCCCCCCCCACCTCCCTGCCTTTGGTACGTCCCAAGTGCGAGCTTCTGTGAGGCTCATCAGCTCTGGTCTGCCCCACTGCCATTCCCATTGAAGTGCTCCGGGATGTGGTTTCCTTTGCTTGCTTCCAACGTGTAGCTCTCTTAAATCTGTCTTCCGGAAGTTTGTTGTTGAAAATGTTTGCTTGTAGATCCTCCTCCTCTAATCCAATCGTTTTTCTTATTGGTTATATATGTGACATTTGCATTCCTTTCCTATCATTTAAATCATGGATGTTGGAAGACATGAAAACAAGAGATCAACCACCATTAATGTTCAAATATAAAGTCTTTTTTAAAATTGTAATATTAAAACATAAGGTGGTCTAATTACTATCTTTTGTTATTTACTTAATATTTGTAATTTTTTCTAGGAGTAATAAATAGAACATGATGGTTTCCCGCCAGTGATCCTCCAGACTGAAATGGGGAAAAACAAGGTAGAAAGTGTAATGGAAATGGGAACTAGCCTGGTCTGTGTTGTTGGTTTTAAATTGTCTGACAGGTTGTATGTTCCCAGGGAAAAACAGGATCTTGAACAGAGTTTAAGAAATGACAAACAGGGCTGAAAGGAAGGAACAGTTGTGTTGAGGAAGGGTTTTCTAAGTCTTCACTGGCGTAGATTAAGGGAAAGGAGTTAAGAGAATAACAAGGTTAAATGATAAATGGTGAGATATGCAAATATCTGCTATTCAGTCTTATGGCCCATACATGATAAGATTTTTTTTTGTATTTTTTAAACTATTTATTTTGGATAACTTTAGATATACTGAAAAACTGCACTAATAGTGTAGTTTCACATACATTTCCCAATGTTGACATTTTACATATTCATAGTGCATTTGTCAAAACTTAGAAGTTAACTTTGCCACAATACTGTTTACCAAACTACAGACCATATTGCATAACTAATTTTTAAGTCAGAAAAGTTTTTATTTGAGCTACATGCTTGTCATTCAGCAATATATAGCACACATATGTTTATGTTCCTGAACTTTCTGCCTTTCAGATGTTCTTTTATGTAAATAAGTAGTTATTGCTCTGGGTCTAGGTCTTACTGATTCTGAACATAAGTTTGGGTGGGCATACTCAAAATGAGTTTTATAACACTGGAGAGGAATACTTCAACTTTATTTTTTAAAGTTCTGATTAAGAAAGTTTCATTTTAACTTTTAAAAGAATACATTTTATTTATGGTGTGTGGACGTATATACGGACATGTGTATAGTGATACTCTATTAATGTATTATGCTTCAGGGTGTTCTCATTTGTGAAAGGTAGGGCTCAGGAACTAAATTAAGCCAGAGACAGAACAACCTATTTAAAGTCTCCATGAGAGTCAGGAAATCTGATTTCTAGTCCCAGATCTGCCATTTATTTTTGGACACTAATGTGTAAAGTCAAGGAATGTCAAGAGACACGTTAGACAGTTCTGTACTGGAGCTCACAGGTGGTGCCGTCCCTGCCTTCATCCATGTTCCAATGTCTCCACAGTACCTGAGACCAGATGCATTTCAGCTGAGTGCTTCCAGTGACGAGTGTTCTGGTTATCCATCACTGTATAATGAATCACTTCAAAACTTGGTGGCTTAACACAGCAATTTATCATTTTTCTCATAGTCCCAGTCTAAAGAGGCTCAGCTGGGTGGTTCTTGGTTGGGACCCTTCTTGCCGTTGGAGTGAGTAGGAGGCCAAGGCTGGAGATGTCTGAAGGCTCCTTCAAGTCACACATCTGACACTTGAGCTGGGGACAGTGGAACAGCAGTGGGCACCTGGGGACACTCTACCTGTGGTCTTTAAATGGCTAGAGAGGGCATTATAACAGCATGGTCATCTCAGAATAGGTAGGTTTCACACCTGGTAGTTGGCTTCCCCAGGAGTATTGTCCAGGAAATAGTCTATTAAGTCCTGGGCCCAGAAACTGGCACAGCGCCACTTCTGATATATCTCATTAGCCAAGCAGTCTCAGGGTCCCCCATACCTAAGCAGAGGGAACATGGGCCCCTGTCTCCTGAAGGAATGAGAATCAGAGAATTTGCCATCTTTAGTTCACCCAGCACAATGGAAAATTCATTGCTTCCCGAGGAGCACATTTCATTGACAGAGAGCTCAAGATGTTTAGGTGAGATGACATCTGCTGCTCATATGAGCATCAAGGCCTGATGGGAGTTATAAGATAAATTAGGCCTATTGTGCTGTAGACATTTTTGATCTGTTGAATTACTCAGTACTCTTTTTTAGAAGCCCATGTCTTAACACACATGCATGAGATGAGATGCACGCGAACTCAATATCCATGTGCGTGCACACCCTTAGCTAGGTCTAGGCCCAAAGGGACCAAATGTGCATACTTTTCTCTGAGAACTTCCTTTTTCACAAATTCTACCATCCTTCCTCCCTCCCCCATATGATACACAGACTTGGAATTAGTTGCCTTGTTGCTACAGTTGATTCCTTAAATGACAGTGCTGGGGATTCAAATACAGGTAAAGTATAGCCCCTGTCCTTAAACAGCTGAAGTCAAATATGAAGTGAAACGCGTTAAAGGGATGTACACGTGCTGTGATCAGCAAAGTGGGGCACAAAAGGTGGGGGGCAGTGTGACTAGGCAGAAGGAGTTAGGAAAAGTTTCGGAGAGGAGTGAAACTTTCAGTCTGCTTTAAAAGATAATGACAATAATAGAAATAATAGCAGTGTACAGCATTTATTGAGCGCTCTGTGCTGACACCATTCCAAGAGCTTTATGTACAATACATGAACTCAGCTAGTGCTGCTAGTGACCCTGTGAGGTGAGCATTTTATTATCCTCACTTCATAGCAGAGTGAACTGAGGAACGGAGAAGGTAAGCCACTTCCCTAAGGCCACACAGCTGGTGAGTGGCAGGGATTCAATCTCAGGCATTCCAGCCCCATGGAAGTAGCAGACGGATATGGGGGAGCTCTCCAGCAGAAGGTTGATGTTCCGACACCTGGGCCACAGTGTGAGGATTCCAGAAACTGCTTTTGGCTACCAAATCTTCCAGCTTCCTGCCTAACCAGCCCTCTTCCCCCACTAAGTATACTTAAGGCAACTTCCATTCCTTTTAAAAATGCTGCTTTAACTACTACTTTTCAAATGCTTTTTGTGCTCCTTTTCTTGAGGCCTTGTTTAAAACCTTTCTCTTTTATGAGATATTTTTGAAGACTCCAGCTTATATGGATCAGCTTTTTTTCACCTCTCTCTTCCTTTTTCCTTTGTTCCTTCCATTGCGCATGCCATCTTTGTGTGCCTACTGTGTTCTAGCCCTGGGCACTCTGTATATAAGAAAGAGCAGAAAACACATTTTAGACCATCTAATCATTATACGAAAGGAGGAAAAAATTTAGTGTTCCAAATTATTATGAAGGGGCAACATAGGGGTGAGAAAAGTTTCTGGTCAAGAGATTTATGATTTTTATTACACCAGAGTATTTGAAATCTATTTGCATTTATCAGTAAGACTCGCTCGTACCTGTGCATGCACCCATCACATTTGCACGCACAGGGTGACATGTGCTCACTACTGCCTTTTACACTTTTGCCACCAATAGCAGAGTGATTGATATTTGGGGTGTTATTTATATAATGAAATACTATACAGCCATGAAAACAAATTTACTCTGGTCTACACCAGAAGGATAAATATCACAACAGTGTGTAGTTTTTAAATGTTTTCTCATGGTGCCTTTGAGGATCAGCACACAGTTTCAGTGTGCAGTGCGTTCTGTTTTCAGATACCATGGTCACTGAAGTCTGGAGAGTGAGCCCACCCTGAGGGCTTCTGAAATTCCTAGCTGCCCTTCATGGTGAGGGCTCCAATGTTTTGGCCAGATTGCCATGCTCAAAATTGGTCCAGAGGGAACCCCAGGGATGGGCCGTCCGAGGTTCATCCTGTTTGGCATCAACCTGTTTACCCAACTGAGATGGTATTAGGGACCGTTATGGATAAAGGTTGGTGGTGAGTCATGCAGTACAGGGTCAGAACTGGACCAGAAAGCTGCTAGAGCCAATTGCTGGGGTCTTTGTGTTTGAACTCCCAGGTCTGGCAGTTTTTAGAGAAGGTACATTCTACTGTTGGGGGCATTCCTTTGCTGTGGCAAAGGGCTGACGGAGAAGGGCTGCAGGAATCTGAGGCACTGGAACCCTGGGTCCATAAGGGCGAGTCCCTGGTCAGGGGCCTGGCTCACTCCGTTCCTTTTGTCTGGACCAGTCTCCATGGTCCTGGCTGTTGTTTCTGCTGCTGCTGCTCCTGCTGCTGCTGAGCAGACTGTTGCACTGGAGGTACTTGCATGTCTGCTCCTTGCACTTACCCGGCTTGAGGCCACTTTCTTCCTTTCCTGGGTGGTTGAGTACGTGATCGCCTCAAACAGTGTCTACGACACCTGTTGATGTTTCCTTCTGTAGACAGTGGCTTCCCAGTTCTCTTCTTTGAAAAATAAATGACTGTACGGATACCACTGGGAAACAGTAGAACTTAAACATACCTATATATTCCTGGCTTTGTTTTTCCTCAGTTACTTTTAAACTGATGATTTCCAAGATGTTGAGTAGAAACTTGGATACATCCATCTGTCTTCCTTCTATAAGCTCTAAATGTAGGTTTCCGTTTGTAGGTATTGCTTCCCCAGAATGACATCTCTTTTATTGTTGCTTCTCTTATTGACATCTAGAAAATTGTTTGGGGCTTTTTAGAGTCATGTAAAATTAATATGCTTTTCTACTTTGATAATTAAAAGATCAGGGACTTCAGAGTATTCTTTTATGCCAATCAAAAATAAAACAAAACCAAAATTCATGGCAAAGGTATAAACCCTATTTCTAAGGGGGAAATATTCATTGTGTGCAGCATGCCAAGTTCCCGTAGCTCTCTGGACGGACTTGACTTCCCATTGCTGCACCAAGAGAAGCACCTTTGGGCTTAATAGTCTCCTCCCTGAGTCAATAAGCCACAATTTAGCAGTTCCTCCTGAAACTTCTTTACATTGGAACAGGTAAGAATTTGTTTCCAGTCTTGCTAGTGAGATGTGTTATTTTTTTCACATTTCTGTACTTTTATTTCCCTGGCTCAATAATAATGCCTGTTATTTGACAAAGTGTCAGGTTGAGATGTTTTCTTGGAATGTGGGATCCATGAGAAGCTGATCAGAGCATCCTTCCTTCAGGGCCTGCTGCCCCGACAAGATGGAAATCGCTTTGTGTAATTTTTGCCTTCTGACTACTGGCTGATGGTGACTCCTGAGGAAACGTGGCTGCTGCCGTCAGCCCTCTCTGGAGGGAAGGGAAGGAAGAAACCACTGCAGGGAGGACATGGAGGCAGCACTTTTATGTCTGTCCTGTGTAAGCAGAAGCTTCCTACACTGTGATTTTGTGATTTTTTTCCTCAAGAAATGCAGCCTGAAACCCACATTGGAGTGGGAATGGCCTGAGTTTAAATCCTGGCCCTGGCACTTGTTACCATCTCGCACACATTAGCACCTCCAGGCCCACCTTTTCTCATTTGGAACATGAGGTTAATAGCACTGAATTTCTTACCACCTGTTTGTTGTAAAGATGATCCCTGTGACGAGTGTAATGTAACACGTGACTTGCAGTACTAAGTAGTTCTCTGCTATAGTCATTGCTTCCTTCCCTTCTGCTGGAGAGGATGAGCTCTGACTTCAGACACAGCTTGGGTGAGATCTCACCCGAGTTAGCTGCAGGCCTGTTGATCTTTGGCAAGATTTTTAACCTCCCTGCACTGCAATTTTCTCATCCATAAAATGGAGATAGATGTACATACCTGTCAATAGTGTTGAGAGGCTTTTGTGAGATAATGGATGAGGATGATCTAGCCCCGTAACTATGGTAACTTATCCACAAACCATCTTTAGTTCTTAGCAACACACTTTCTCCATCTGTACATTTCTTCTCTCTCTTCTGTGTCTTCCCTTGTTTCTTACGCCCTGCCTCTGTTTACCCTTTTCTCTTTGCTCTTAATGCCTTGGGACCTTGGGTGTGAGGTGGAGCAGTTGGGGAGTGAGAGGGGCAATAGCTCAATCAGAGATCATCTTACCCACCTTTGCTTGCTCTTCCCTCCCATCTCTCTTCCCTTTACAAAGTGCTAGGCCTGAGACACAAGGTAGAAGTCAGTCTGTGCTTGGTGCTGCATGGGTAATTCTCAAGTTCAATTTCTAAGAATAACAATAAAGAATAGCAACTTGGCATTGTCATTTGTCATTTTTAGTTAGACCATGTTCCATTGAGCAGTCTGGAAAATTTAAAATGTTTTTCTAAAAGCTTTTTGGCACTTTAGTCACTAACAGTCAGAATATATCAGGCCAAATTTTAAAACCAATATTTGTTCTGTCTGGCCTTAAAAACTTTCCAAAGAAATGCAGCCATCCCAGTATTCCTGGAAAGATAGATCGGGTCTCTCCTACCACCCCCCACCCTTCCTCGAGGTGTCTCCTTGCCTTTTTCCATTGCTGCCAGCTGTTACGAGATACTCTTCACCTCTGACAGGGCCTCTTTTTCCTAGATGGAGTTGGATCAAACCGTTTATACCAGTTCTCTCGTTCATGCACCATACAAGATTCAGGCCTGGGCAAAGGAAGAAGGCGCAGGTCAGACACACGCCCTGCGGTCCCGGGGGGCCAGTCACCCACACTACATAATTCTTTCCTTTTTCTTCTTTTTTACCTGAAAATGGGGGATACAATTACAAACTGAAGTGGCTTGGGGAAAAATTTATTTATTTATTTATTGGGCAAGAGTTGGTTGCTCACTAAATGTCATCTTCAGCGGCTCTGGAAAGGTTTTATAGAATAAAGAAGAGCATTCTTTCTCCTGGATTAGTCATGACTATCTTTTTTAAGGGAATAAATCCTCAGTGAAAGAGAAGCGATGATAAGTGGTGGAAAGTGAAAGTAAATTTGTTTTTAGTAGAAGTCAATGTCTTTAATTAATGAGAAGAATGAGAGAATATTCTAGAAAGGTTATAGAACTAGAAGAGACTTGTGAGATCACCCAGTACCTTAGTACCATAGTTGAAGAAGTTGAGTCACCATGAGGTCAATGGATTTGGCCAAAACATCACAACTGGCTTTGCAGAACTAGACTGAGGTGAACCTGAGTTCGGTTCTGAGTCCTCTCCACCACCACGATGGGACTCCAGTGGTATGTGTGTGTCTGCTCACACATGTCTGTTGGCAGAAAATTAATTTAAACTGCCTCCTAATTGATTTTTGACACTGGAAACTGGATAATAGGAATAAAATGAAAATTTATATTTTAGATGTTTTTCTTGAATAACATTTAAAATTATTATTGAATGAACATGAATTCATTAAATGATTTTACTGAGTAGTTCAGTTGTCTATATTGAAACATTGCAGGAGTATAATCCCACAACTTAATAATAGAGAAATGACAGTTATATATTTTTGACATTTGTAGTTTTAATACATGAAAACATGATTATATTGCTTAAGTTAATATGTCTGTGCAAGCTCAGGATATCAATTAATAAAGTAACTTTTCATTTTCTCCTTATGTGTTGTTTTTAATAATCGAACCATGCAGTCTGTGGAAAAAAAACTTTTTAATATAAAAATTCTTTGAAATTTGCAGTTGTTCTGCACTAACATCTTTTAAACCATTAGAATTCTAATTACCCAGGGGAATTGATGACGAAGGTGGGGATCACACTAAGTTCATTGCTAAACATTCGGTAATGTAATGATTCCCTGATTTCCCAGGGCTTCTGGTTCTCATGCTTTTGTCTCAGGAGGAAAGTTCTAGTTGGCCCTGTTAAAAGGACAGCTTGACAAGTCATTTTAAGAGACATACTTTGAGCATTACTAGCAGCAGGAGGAATGCGGTATTTTAGAAGTCAGTATCAGTAGGTTCCAACTTGCTCGCAAAATTGGGCTACTGTTTTTAAAGTTGCAAGTTGTGCCAAGAAGAGAATCTGTAATGAGTTTGTTTTGTTGGAGAAGTTTTAACGTAGCTAACATTACTCTTTACCTTTCAGAGATCTTGCCTCTCGTGACTTTTTGGAGAGCACCAGCTCCTAGGGATGTGTGTCTCTTGCAGTATGAAGTCACAGAAAGGAAATAAAGAACTGAAACTCTTTTTGTGGGATAGTCTCCAGTGGAGCTGGAACTTCAGGATCCAGCAAATATTTGTACTGACAGCTTAAGCTGCATCTTGAAATTTTAAACAATGGGTCAAGTCTTCCGTCTTCAAGAGTATAGTCTCCTTGCAGGTGTAGTTTCCAGAATATTCAAAACCACCTGTATTTTCTTTGGCTAGAGGTTTGCCAGATGGGGATGGGGTTGTGGAGCCTGGCCCATGGGAAAACTATAGGTCTAAGTTCAAAGAACCAGACTGAGTCACCAAGGAATAGTCATGGAATGGAAGACAATTTTAGAGATTTCTCAGGGGAGACAGCCAGCTTCTGCATGAATGTGTCTAATTCGGACAGGGCAATCATCATAATATAATTGTATGTACTATATAATATAATAAACAGTATCGCTATTTTTATGTCAATAATCATTAAGTACAATGGCAGCTACCTTTTTGGAGTGACTATGTGGCAGTTCAAGAGCTGTGTACATTATTTCACTTAATCTAATACCTTTATAGAGCAACTGTGTAGCAATTAAAGGCACAGATTCTGGAGCAAGACCATCTAAGTGAATCTCAGCTCCGTATTTGTTTGCCATGTGACCTTGGCACATAAGTTATTTAATCTCTTTGTGCCTCAGTTTCCTCATTGGTAAAATGAGTACTCCTAAGTCAGTATAGGAGTACCCGGCCCAGAGCTGTTGTGATAAGTGTTCCCTTTTTAGAAATAAAGTAAGATTTAAGTTGTTATTTCACTTGTGATCTTATGCTGGAAGGAGCTGGGGCTCAAGACAGCTGTGCCCGCCTGTGCCTGTCCTTCAGCTTCACCCATCTGCTTCTCCTGTGTCATACAGCCCATTTCATTTCTGAGCAAAGCTTGAAGTGCCATTTTTAAGTAACTTCTGGCTTCTGTTGTCTTTGTACTCTTGATCTCAAGCCTGTCAAAGAGGAGGAAAAGAACAAGTGCAAACATGGACGACTTCTGTCTCTCATTACTGTTGGCTAATGAGCACTAATGTTTGATAGTGTTTCTTGGACTCTGGAAATCTGATGATTTGGAGAAAAGGAAGAAACACCCAGTTTGGAAGTTTTTCATGTAAGCCCAAGCAAACCAGAACTGGGTGCCTTGTTCAGTCACTTTCTTTTCCTAGTAAAGGTCAAGCTCAGGAGGATGCTTGCCAAGGTCAGGAGCAGGCTTATAAATATGAGTACAGGGGAGGGGCGCTAGTGGAAGCAAAACTCTAGCTGCAGTCTTAAGGAGGATGTTGAGGCTTTTACTACCTCTTGTTTTTGGCTAGTGGTGTAAAAATAGCCTCAACTTCCATGGGAAGGAAGATATATATATATATATCTTTTTTTTCTGTTAAAGATCCTGCAAAATTTTTCTTTGGAACTGGGATTAATTTCAAAAACCCCATAGAGATTGTGGGAATGTCCCCTTCTCCATTATCTGTTGGAAGGTAAACTAACAATTTGGGGGAAGAGTGTTCTTTTCACTTTTTATTTGGCAGGTACATACCAAATAGTATGGCCATAAATGTCTCTTAGACTAAAGAGAAAATTAAGATGCAAGTCCTTAATGCACTGAACTGGCTCTGTAGTGCACTGTGACAATACAGCCGAGAGACTATTCTTATGAATAATCCGGCAGTGAATGATATATATATACATATATATATTTTGCTTTAAGAACACATAACTGACCACTTTAAAGGATGTGCCGTAATTTAGTCACTGTTCATGTTGTCGTCTTTCACTTACTCTCCATTGGGAATCCAGTTTGGGGCCCAGGTCTGAAAATTCAGCTTTATTTATCCTTCTCTGTGCTGTAAAGCAGAGCTACCTCTACCACATAATCCAATTGTCTGTCTCCTCTTTGGCTGTTTGCAGCTGCAATACATTAAATTCCTGGAGGTGGGGAATACTTCTTTGGTGCTCCTTCTTAACAATAGCACAGGGCTCCATGTCTTTTAAAATTATGGTTGGACTAATTATAGAGTAAGATCATCATTAAAACACTTCCTCCCAGGATATAAAAACAGCTTTGCCTGTATGTAAGAAGTGATTCTTGAAATCTGTGGAATTTCTGAACATTTCATAGTGAATGCTTACATGAATTGCTACATACTTTGTTGGAAACCTATGTGTATGTGTCTCTTTCCCTTCCTGCCTCCTGCCTCCCCCTCCTCCTACTCCCCATGCTCTTTTTCCCTGTAATGACGCAACTCTGGGTACACAGAGCTCTCTAAACTGTGTGATGTAATCCCTAGGTTTTAACCAATGCCTCTCTGCCTAACGTTCCCATTACTGCATCTCTAGGGCCTTTGACGGCTTAATCCCTTTGCAGCCCCACAGCCACAGCTGTCTCTAAGCTCTGACTGACTAAGCGTGGTGAAAAGTGATTGGTCGATCTCCCTGCAGATGGATGTCTTTCTGAGTTCCTTTTTTTGGTCAGTGGAAGGGAGTATCTTCTGAGCCTGACTGCTGGTATTTTCTCTTAAGACCGACTTCTTTCCCAAATGCTGTTGTTTCCAATGCCCCTTCCTCTCCACATACCCATAGTGAACATAGTCATTTCCCAAGTCTGGTGGCACATTAGAGTTCCCCCGGGAGCCCCTGACTGAGCTGATGCCCCAGGCCCTATGCCATTTGAGTCAGCAGTGTGTTTTGGAATGCTCCAGGAGATAGGGCGTGAGGCAGTGTTGGGCCCACTGCAGACGTTCAATAATCTTTGTGAGCTGATTAAACAGTAATTCTGTGCACATCATACATATGGGTTAATGTTTTGGTGCTGGTTGATATTTACGGGAATGCTGGCCTTAGTAGGATTTTCCAAGAAGTCTTGGTGATCACACATCATAAATCACAGAGTCTTGCCAATGCCCTGGGAAGTGGAAAGAAGATTTTGTGTCACAGTGATATGGTCTTAAAGTTTTTAAAATAAGAAATAGATATTTATGGTCCACTTTTAATGAGATACTGTATATACATTTTGGAATGATTTCCAAAATCTTTTTCTTTCTGCTATATAAATGCAATTTGTTTGCCTACGCTTATGAAAGCATTGAAATACTATCTCCTATTTCCTATAGACATATAGATTTCTATTTTCAGTTTGACAGAATTGGTTCAAGCTTAACTCTTCTGGGAAATAAATCTTATCTGGTAAACAGAATTTAAGAATGACAGGCTATATAGTTATAACATTGGAAAGCAACTGAGGAGACCCAGACAGTTTCCAAAGCCGGGATCAGGGAGCTGCCGAGAGGCCAGCGCGGCCTGATAGAGTGGAAGTGTCGTACGTGGGTGTTCCAATCTCACAGTCAGGGTGGTGCAGTGGGAACACTGAAGCCCTCATTTGATCCCCATGGATTTGGTTAAAAACTGAGCCATACTGTTCTCTAACACAGAGAGATAATGACTACCTCTTAAGCCTGGCAGATTTGTCAGAAGGCTCCAGAGAGATGGGAGTGCAGTAGTTGCCTTGAAGACTGGCAAGTAACTAACTGTACCAGCTGGTGGAAGAGGAGGAGGAGAGGGAAGAGGAGGAGGGAATGACAGTAAAAGAACTTCAAGGGACAGTTCCAGAAAATTGCTAATGGGACTTCTTAGATGCGTTTGAAATGAAGTACTTCCAGCCAGCGTGTCTTGGGTTCTTTTCACTGAGTCAGGGCTGAGAGATGAGCTGTTGTCATGTTAAACTAATAAATGACATTAGTAAGACCTGAGGTTGAAAAGAATTGTACTTGCAGCATGGAAGCTCCCCCGTGGAAGGTTTCCAAGCTCTGGGAGCCAAGAGATCACTCATCTCTGACAGGAACAATGGAAACATCTAAATTAAAAAATGGAATAGCCTTCCAAAACCTCTGGGCCCTAAGGAGCTTCGCTGAGCATAATTTTCTTTGAATGGAAATAGAAGTTTATAATTTGTTAGAAGCAATTTTTCAAAAGTAAAAAATGAGGCATATACAGGTGGCTCCTGCCTTTCCAGCTCCTTCAACAAAAGCCACTTTGGGTAAGTGTATCTCTAAGGTTCCTGTGCTGGACAGTGATTAATTTGAGAACACAGTTGGAGAATTTGTTGTGATAATGATTTTTTTGGTGACTTTCCCTGGTTTGGATTCTTGTCATAAAATCCAAAAGTTTGCAGCTCTATGTTCAGACACGTTGCATAGCTCTGGTCTTGAGAACTGAAAAGGAGCCACAAACCGATGGCAATTATCTCGGATTTTGAGATCCGTGTGATGAGCTCAGGCAGCAAAGAGCTGGGTTCATGAACAGGTTGTTGTGGGATTTCTGATACAGACCAGCTGCTTCCTTTAGTGCAAAGTATTGGCTCTTTTGAAATTTATAAAGTATCTTTTTAAGCAGGTGTTGCGTAGAACTGCACATTAACATTTTTTTTCTATTTGTTACTGGGAGTCTAATCTCTACTGAGCAAGCATTTCCTTGTTATTTAAAAACATAATCTTAATAATATGCTGAACGTGTTAGCATTTGGTAGCAGGTAGGAAGTGGTTTCCCCCTGTAATGTAGGTGAAATTTTGAAGAAAGTGGGAGAAATGGTAAGAGTGAGATACCAAGAGCTTCTGTGTGTTTTTTAATGACTTGAATGAATTAAGCTCAATTGAATACATCTTAAATAAATATTCAAGTACTTTCCTATGCCAGTAATAACAGTAGCTATGCTTGTGATGCTTTTGGGTGTAAGGAGCAATACCTGGCTAACACTGACTTGATGAAAAACCACGTGCACACAGGTTGGAGGGGAAGTTTTCTCAGTCATCTCCATACCCCCAGTAGTTTCTGGGGAAACAGAGAAAGCAGATGTTTAGAAAATAAGAATCTGATTTTCATGATTGTCCACAATTGATTTTAATTGATAAGTAGCCTTTCCAAATCAATGAGGTGTTTTGTTTGCAAGAAAGGAAGAGAGGTGGGAGCCTAACACGGGGGTACCATGGTGGCGTGTGCCAGGCTTTCAGAGAAGAGAGGGATCCCACTACCTGATGCGGGGAGAAGACAAGTGATCAGCTCACCACGGTGATCTGTGGACTAGGAACAGTGTCAAAGAGGTGCAAACACAACACTGTCACGGCACGATTTGGAGAGACGCGGAGAGGGTCAGGAAAATCTTGGGAAAGACATCATTTGAGATGGGCACTAAAGTTTTCAGCAGGTACTGACAATGTCCTTTAGACATCTGCAAAGCCAGAAGCCTTGGGTTTGTATAGCACGTGTTCCAGGAGAGTAATCCGTGGTAATAGTGGCAAGTGTTCCAAGCCCCAGCGTGCCATGGCGGTTGCTGCACTACTGCACTGGCAGCAAATGAATGAAGTGTAACTTAGTGCGTTCTGATCGTCCGCCAGTTGTGTGCCAAGCGCAGGGCTGGGTGTTTCTCCAAATAGATGACCTTTGTCAGTGAACATGTTCCTGTTTCTTTCCTCGGTGTTCCATTCATTCAAGGGCTGCCCTGGACTCTATATTTAAAATTGAACTTTGAACTCCTGTGCCTGACGTGTGAAGTCTGTTGTTTGTAATCTGTAGGTGCAAGCAATGTGTTTTAGGGAAAAGGAAGTGCCAAAGGACCTTCAAGTCTCAGTTCCAATTTTATCAACGTGATGTGATAATATCATGCAGTTTAATGAACTGTTGGTAGACTTATAATGCTGGTGGTTTAGATTAGCTTTATATTGAATGATTTTAATAAACTGTACCAAGTTATTTTTGGTACAGTTAGGGCAGTCATTGAACTAATTTGTCTGTATGGAAAGAAATTAATGAAAAGTGGTGTTTGCCAAAGAAAGCTGTCTTCGTCTTCTTCCGTGTGTCCCCATCCACGTTGCCCAGCAGTGCCCCATGCTGTGGCCAAGCAGAAGCAGGACCGCAGACTGAGGAGGAGGAAGAACTGAGAGACCTAAGTGGTCCTTCAAAGACTAGTGTTTGCAGAAGGAAAGAAACCTGTTTAATAAAAAGATAAAAAATAATACTATTTTTTTGTACTCAGGGGATAGGATTCACGATAAACTCAGTGAATGTGGGGGCTGCCAAACACTTTGTGTTAATGTAGTTCTGATTGTTGACATTTTATTCTAGAACAAGAAAGATGAAAATTTTACTCTTTTCTCATTTAATGAGATTTTATGTATGTGTAATATGCATATAATATATATTGTATGCATCTCTCTGAAAAGGATTTAATATAGTTGCAGTGCCTTTACCACACCCTACAAAGTTAATTGTAATATGTTTTCCTAGAATATTAACTTATTTTACTGTATTATTTGCATGTATATTATATATCTAAACCTTATCTGTGCTGTGTCTGTCTGTTTGTGTCTTTCTATGTAGACATTTTGTCCATAGAAAGAAGATTCAGAGCGTCACAGCTGTTTTGAACATTGTAGGACTGTCATGTGGAAGAAAGGCTGAGACTTCTGGTCTTTATTCCTCTCGGTAGGAAAGGCCCAGTTGGTAGAGTTATGGGGAGGCGTCTGGGCTCATTTCTAAGGAAGAGTTTTCGGAAAATGCTGTTCATAGGTGCAGTAGGCTGCTGTGGGTGTAAGAGAAGTCCTTGTTTATTCCTTTAAGACCAGTCTGTACAAGTCTAGGCTAATGCAGTGGTTTTGAGCTTCAGCGTGAGTCAGAACTACTTGGAGGGCTTGTTCAAACCCAAGGTGCTATACCCCACCCCCAGAAGTGTTGCTTTAGTAGGTTAGGGTGGGGCCTGAGAAATGGCATTTCTAATGATTTCTCAGGTGATGCTGATGCTGCCGGTCTGGGAACCACAATTTCAGAACCACTGTGCTAAAACATGCTTATCTAACTAGAAATCATCTGTGCATAGGAATCATTTGGGGATTTTTGTTAAAACACAGAATCTGATTCGACTGGTTTAGGCTTGAGATTCTGCGTTTCTGATGTCTCAGGGGATGCCGATGCTCTTGGTCCATGGTGTGAGTACCAGGGCCAGTGAACCCATCAGGGATGGGGAGGGAGGCCTGAGGAAGTGTCAACATCCAGTGGGCAGTTAGATGAGAGGATACAACTCTGAGCTCCTGTGAAATATTTTTGCTTTGTAAATTCCCAAAGGTGACAAAGAAAAAATTGGCTTTTGCTTAAATTTTTTTTATGATAAAAATCCTTGTCATAAAATTATCACACCATAATCACCAATGTTTTTATGAGCCTTCTCTGCAGGTCTTTAAGGCCTCATTTACCTCACTCTATAAGCTTTACCCATCAGGGAAATGCCTCACTGAATCCACTGCAGACCTTTAAATGGAAGTGACCGCGATGTTCCTTTATTTATCTGAGCTGTGATGCTTATTTGCAGTTTTGGTTATTTGTCATAAATGCTCCCTTCAAAGGATTTTGAGGGTTTATAATACCATTATGCCTACTCACTGTGCTTTCTAACAATGCTACTGGGGTAGTGGCCATGAAAGATGACAGGAAATCAGGAGATTACTAAACTTTTATAAAATCACATGGATCTATGGCCATGGGTCGGATAATGCAAGATTGCATTAAGAAAACCAAGTGTCTCCCATGGGGAAATGTGTGCTTCCTATCAAGAGCCAAGTGCATATTTTATTCTGTTTTCTACTGTTTACTCCCTTTCTTTTGCTGCCATCAGAGTTCTCTTACCACCTCTTCTCTGAGCCTTGATTCTAATCTCATGAGCTCCTTATCACTTTTTAGGTTTAGTTTTTCTGGCATTAAGGGGATAGTCTCATAGAATCACAAGCAGTTCTAGACCAACTGGAAGTACAAGACGAAGATCTCAAGAAAGAGAAGCTGATTATTAATAACTTTTTAACCTCTTTTTGTTTGCTCATGGTGGTATTCATTGTGGTTTTAGTATGTGTTTATTCAAACTCTTTAACCTCTTGATGTGTTATTCTTCTCATATAAAGGGATGGAAACCGGCATATGCCTGCCTCTGCCAGCATTTGCCAGAAACTTTACATCGGTATTTCATTTAATTCTTTAAAAACTCACATGGTCCCGGTGGTATAATTGCATCACAGGAAAATTGACTCAGGTCAATTATTACCTTAATTGGTGAAACAATTAAGGTGATAGCTCACAGGTGGTACATAAGTTGTCAAATGAGGATTTGAACTCAGGACAGCCTATTTCCAAAGCCACTTGGCTTCTTTTTATATGCTGAGGCTTATATGCTGAGGCTTCCTAAAATAAGTAGCAGACTCTTTGGAATGCCGATGTTCCCACATCCTGTGCCAGAGGCATGACAGCAGAAGGTTTTGAATGGGAGAGGGAGAAAATAAAAGTCCTGGCCAATCAGTATCCCTTCAGTTTCTTATCCAGCAGCCACCGACACACTATCAGCTGCGCTGCAGCAGTCAAATGAAGATAGATGCCCAGCTGGCAGGAGCGTCCTCAGACTGAAGATTCGGAACATGTGAGGAACACTCTGTGCCGGTTATGGAGCCATCGGCTCTGAGCGACAAACGCACCCTTCCAATTTTGTTTGTGGCCTCGGGACTGTGGCCCTAAAAACCACCTGGCTCCTATGCCAGCGCTTTTCCTGTGGTGTCTGCCAATATGGGGTGCTAGAGAGGGCTGCATACCTGGAGGAGGGACGGCAGAGGTGCTTCTCCTGTTTACCTCCTTTCCTGAAAGTGTCACTTCAACAGTGGTTCTTCGCCAGTAGAGGTGGTTTGTTTTCAGCGATGGATTCTGGTTCCTGACTTTTCCCTCTCAGGCATCGTCAGCAGCTGGGGACTGCCTCCTTAGGGGTCTGGGTCTAGCTCTATGGTAGGGTGGGGGGAGGGGGGTTCCCTTATCCCTACCTAGGACTTCCTCTGTGACATCTCAGGGTTGCCTTGCGTCTTCTACTACTCCTGTACCAATTTAAGTAGGTCCTTATATTAAATTCTCTCGGTTAAAAATATATCAGGGTTTCTGTTTTCCAGACAAGATCCTCAAGGGTACAGGCTGACTTAGAGAAAACCTCTAAGCTGTGTGGAAGGGTGATGTGAAAGCTCACGGCCGGCAACACACAGTGTCCATTGCTGACACAGGGAGTTAGTTGGGCAGAAGTTGTAGAAGAACTTGAAGGATTTGCAAACAAATCATCTGCAAACAAATTTGTTAGGTTCACATTTTCACAGCACAGTTCAATCCTGGAATAGCATGCCCAATTGGAGAAAAGAATAGGAAACAGCAACCGACTGAGAGAAGCTGTGTATTCTGGGTCAGCTTGGCTTCTAGGTGTGGGAACAATACCCTCCTCGGACCTCAGTTTCCTCACCTTCTGAAAGTTAGATAAGACTCAGTATGAAGTCAAATGAAGTTAGGAGATTGATTACTTCTAAAAAGTATAAGGCCTTGAATTAAAGCAAACTATTTTGACAGTCAAATAAATATGGTAATGCTCTCATTAGAATCAGTCTCTGTCTATATGAAGCAATTTGCTGAGTCCTTAGGAATCTTTAAATGATAACAGGGTGGGTGGGACTGGGAGGGGCGATGGAGACCAGTCCCTGAGGACCTGCTCGGTCCTGCATTTTGCTCAATGCATTACATGGGCTATCATCCAACTTTTATAATTTAGTAGGAGACAAAACTGATTCTCCTAATGTTGAGAGTCAGCTCTCCTAGTTATTCTCCATTCCTGTCATTCTGTTTCATTGTGCCTGTTTTTCATAGTTACATTTGCTTCTGAAACAGGAACATGACAGGTAGTTGGTGTTACAATTGGCGTTAGGCTGTCAAATTTTGGGGGGGGAATTTTTAGGATATTGGTAGATCATAAGCTTAAATGAAAACCTTTGTGATTCTCTCCTTCATGAACTGCTGATTCTGTTCTGAAATTCCATAAAGTCATTGTGTTATTAGTAATCCACCGTCAGACTAAAGGGCACTATCCCTGTTTACGTCTACACACACCTAGAAACCTTCAGTGATGGACCAGAAGTCAAAGCAGGCATTGTTCATTGATGACCAGATTTCGTGGTTTTGAGGCAGCCGTGGACGGTCCTTGTGATACTGATACCCAGACCGAAAGAGATGTTCACAGATCCATGAGCATGTGTAACCAACTGAAAAGTCAAGTAACTGGGAGAGCGCAGTTCTTGGTGTAGAGTAACAAGGGTTACGAACGTGTACCACTACCCTTTAGGTTTTTAGTTCAAGTCACTGCAACACTGAAAGAACTCTTTTCCTCTTTTGCAAAACAGTGGTAATAAAATCTGTTTGCTTATCCCTTGGGGACGTTTGGAAGACTGACTGAGATAAAGCGTGAAAGCGCTTGTGAATTTAAGGCACCTGGCAAATGCAGTGGGATTAAAGGATTAATGCATTGGAGGAAGGCTCTGAACTCTCCCAGACCTGTTAGCATCGTAACGCTAGGGTCACTTCCTTTTCCTTAAAGAATAGAATGAAGTTAGATTCAGAAAATACTCCTTAAATGCTAAAAAGTAAAAATTTAGAGTTAGAAAAAGATCGTTGCAGAAAGGTTTATAAAATCCAGGCTGTTTCTTCTTGAAGAGAGAAGAGAACATAATCAGTGCTTTCAAATATTTGAGGTTATTCACTGTACTATTCATCTCTCCGGAGGGCTGAGGAAGGGGGAAATGCATTTACATTTCACCAAGAAAGAATGATAGAGGAGGAACATTTTGAGTCAAGTGTGATAAAAAACTAAAGACACCAAGGGAAGTTTTTTAAGAAAATTGTTTTGAAATAATTATAGATTCACAGGAAATTGCAAAGAAATGTACAGGGAGGTTTCATGCCTGAAGGAAGTTTTTGAATGATCTCTCTATAGGAAAAAATCTGGCTTGGAGGAAGGAGGCTGGACCAAGTGACATAATAAGCTCCTAATTTTTCTGGCTCTTTCATAAGTTTTTGCCATCTCTATGTTCTTCTTGTAACTCTTGGCAGTGAAATGGCAGCAGGGGTCAGACCGGTGGAGTCAGACAGGGCCTCAGTTCAGCAACCTCAGTACTTGAGTTCCAGCTAAGAAAGAATTCAGGGCCAGGACTCAAACTATGAGAGAAAGTTTACTTAAAAAAGTCCCAGAGGTAGAAGAAGTGAGCCAGCTGAGCTTCGAGGGCTCAGAGAACAAGTTATAGAGGCAAAGGGGCCTTTAGAGCTTAGGAGATGGAGAGAGGCAAGGAATACTTCCCTGGGGGAAGGAGGTGGAGAAAAGCCGGGGTGTGCTTCGTAGAGAAAGCTGCACTGGTCCTCTGCCTTGGGGGTATTTATTTGGAGGTGGGAGCATCCCAATAGGATATTCATCAGCTCTCCAAGTATGTCCTTTCTGGGTCACGGTCTTTACTGATTGGTGAGCAGAGGGCAGGTGTCATTAGTCAATGCAGCTGGTCCTGATGTCAGCCATGGCGCCACTCATCTGGTTTGGCTGCTTTTTCTGGGCCTGGAGCTGAAACACAACTGAGGCTTATATGTGTCTGATGTGGGTCAGAACCTCATTGTCCTGGGGGCTTAATGCTTAAGGGCTGTTCTCCAGCCCCCTTGCCCCTCCTCTAAGGGGGTTGACTAGCAACCTGCCAGGGGAAGAAAAGTCAGGGGAGGGTCAAAACCCAACGACCAGCCATATGCTAGGGGAGGAAAGGTCACCCTGGGGGACGAGGTCCCTGTTTTCTCAATTTTGCCTGTTGCTGGGTACTCAGGGTTTTCTGCCCTGGTGGCCTTCTGTACCTGGCCCATCATCCTTGCCCTGCTCTTGTCTGTCTAACTGCTGACCACAAAACAAACTTCCTATGTGAGGTTCCGACCAGCACAGGCTAGAGGTCCTCCTAATGTGTGAAAAGTGTATTTCCTGTAATAAAAATTTAAGACTAGCCCGCACTTACTGAAGACTCTCTAGATGGGCAACACAGTGGTGTGAGGTTTATATTCATTCTGTCAGTGCTTACACAAAACTTGCAAAATAGGTTTTATTGTCTCCATTTTATAATTGTGGTACCTAGGGTTCAAAAATACTAACTAGCTTTTCAATACTGCAAGCTCAGAGTAGACTGTACCTGGAAAAAATTTGTATTTTGTCCTAAGAAGAGTATTATCTTCTGCCTGCACACCAGTCTGCATATCATCTTCCTCTCTTTCTTATCCTTTTTCAATTGGTCTCAGGAGGTCAATAATTTAGAAATATTTTCCAACGTAAAACAGAGTGTAATTATGATTTTCATTTTCTAGATAAGGAAATAGAGAAATTCTGTGGCGTCTCTCTCCAAGCACAGGCAGAAGCAATTTTTTTTTTCCAGAGGCATCTCAAACTTCTCAGGCTATTTATTTAATGTTGATAACATTTTTCTTGATGTCATTTCATCACAGTTTTCTATCGCTTGGTGCTCCCATTGACTTGAATTTCATCCTTTACTTAACGGGGTACTAAAACAGCATTTTATTTTTCTTGCCTTTACTAATATCTCCCTGGTCTCAGTCACAGTTCAATCCTTTGCTTGAAGAGCTCCATGGAATTAGCTAAAACACAGCCATCTCAGGACTGGCCATGTTCGATTTTTGTGTCCTTGAGGTTTTGAGTGTTACCTGGCATAGAGATTAAACTGTTCATCTCTATTTTTAAAGATATTTATTTTTAAAAAATTTGATATTAAAAGTTTGCATTCTCATTTTAAGATGTGGAAAAATATAGAAAAGCATAAAAAAGAATATTAAAGTAAGCCATAAGCCTGTTATCTGGCAATAGGCATGGTTGACCTTTCAGTGTTTGTGCTCAGCTTTTGTATGTGTCAGCTGAGCATAAATGAAATCAGGAGGCTTTGGTTAGAGATAAATGACAAAGATTTATTCAAGGGTCTTAGGGTTTGCAAGCCAGAAACACCCAGAATCTTCCAAAGAAGAAAGAGCAACTGAGAGTTTTTATCATGAAACATACATTCTTGAGAAGAATCAGCTCCGAATTCTTAGTCTCTGGGCTGTAATGATGGTAATCCCCTCAATGACTGGTGGCCTGCGTGCTGGATTTCGGGCAGCCTGGATACGTGAGCATTCTTTCCTTCGTCCTTCAGTGGTAATCAGAGGTTTGTCTGGAGGCTTCGTGTATATCCAGGCATTGATGTAGGACTGGAAAATTCAAAAGTTGAAGTTCCCAGGCTGGTTAAAACAGGGGTAGAATTGTTTCTTCATGCCCCACTCACTTGGTTTTAGTAATTTAGCAGCCTGACTATAGTGACTCCATTTTATTTCTTCATTCTATTCCTCATATGTCAGAAATTTATCTATAAATAATCACCATATAAATATTACTTAACTCCTTGCTTCTGAACATTTTTCCATGTTATTAGCTATGCATTGAAAGTATTGAAATGTTGTTTACCTTTAAATAAATATAAATCATATAAGTTTGTACAAACTTAAAACAGTATAGAAAGATATAAAATGTAAATTAATCTTCTTAACCCTGAAAGATTATCACCATTAAAAATTTTTTGCTACTCTTCCGATAAAAGTGTTTCTAACTGCACAAATGGGCTATTATACTGGTCTGTATCTTTCATTTTATATTTACTGTTGAGTCTTGAAGCACAACAAATCTACCTCATTTTAACAACCTTATGGAATTCTCTTGTGTGGATGTACCATATTTCACATGTCTCCTTCTGACAAATATTTGTTCCCTGTCTTTTGTTGTTGTCGTTGTTGTTATTTCAGGCAATACTGCAATAAACTTTATTTTTTAAAATGCGGGTGTATCTGTAGGGTATGTTTCTAATAGGATATAAAACTACTAATGCCCACAAGGGCTTACGTATTTTAACAATTTGCCAAATACTGGTAAACTGCATTTCCGAGATGGATTAGACCAGTTCAGAGACCCAGAATCAGTTTGCCAGGTAGCTGTTTCTCCTTACTGTTGCCTGTGTTGGAATTTATCAAAATTTAAAGTTTTTCAGATATTACAGGTGAAAATGATACCAGTTTTTTAAAATTGATACCAGTTTTTTTAATTGAGGATGATCATCTTTTCACATGTTTATAGGTCATTGTTGCTTGTTTGTGAACTATACACATTTGTATCCTATGTGCATTCTTTACTAAACTTCCATGAGCATTTTATAGGCATTGTTGTTTTTCCAGATCTTCAGCTCTATTTCACAGTGTCACACCAGCCTGAAAGGTGTGAAATTGTATTGTTGCATTTTCCTGGTGAGGTTGAGTATGCTTTTTGTATGCTTATTGATATTCCTGTTTTCTTTTTTGCCACTTCCCTATTGTATTCTGTTCCTCATTTTCTGCTGGTCATTGAAAATCTTTAAAAATGACCTTGCTGGTGTGGCTCAGTGGATTGAGTGCAGGCCTGTGAACCAAAGGGTCACCGGTTCGATTCCCAGTCAGGGCACATGCCTGGGTTGAGGATCAGGGCCCCAGTAGGGGCCACACGAGAGGCAGCCACACATTGATATTTCTCTCCCTCTATTTCTCTCTCCCTCACCCTCTTTCTAAAAGTAAATGAATAAAATCTTAAAAATAAAATTAGAAAAGAAAACTACCTCAAATATTAAAAAAAGAAAATCTTTAAAAATGTAAACATTCAGGATGTAGAAGAATCTAGAGATTTTCCCCTTCAAAGCTTTTTTAAAATAGATTTTTTGGGAGGGAGAGAGGGAAAGCGGTAAAGAGGAAGAGAGGGAGAGAGAGAGGTAGATAAATGTCGATTTGTTGTCCCACTTATTTATGCATCATTGGTTGGTTCTTGTATGTGCTCTGACCAGGGATCAAACTGTCGACCTTCACGTATTGGGATGATGCTCTAACCAACTGAGCTACCCAGCCAGGGCTCTCTTCAAAACTATGATTTCTCTGAAACTGTTGTGAATGTTAGCTAGTAAGGGTGATACAAAATTCAAATGGGAGAGATCAAACTCATGGAAGAATGGATAGTTACTTTTAGTGACAAGTTACTTCAATGGTCAAGGTGAAGAATTTAATCCTTTAAATTCGCCTTTGGTTGATCTATATTGTGGAAACATTTTGTCACTTTGACCACAGCTTTGTACTCTCAGAAAGGGTCCAGCAGCTGCTTCCTGAGAGTCTTCAAAACAGCAAAAAATAAGCTCAACCTAAGTCCATGTAACCATTCAATACTGTGTTTTTCCAGGATATGTGATTTCCTAGGAGAAATGTTCTAAATAGGAAAATAAAGCAGATTACTAAATACATATAGTGTGATGCAATTTTGTTTAATTAAAATATAGTAATTATAAAAATGGAGTGCGTGAAGGGGGAGGGAGCGGAAAAACGCTCACCTGTGATCTTTGTGTGACGGCATGCCCGGTGCTTGCTTTCTGGTACACATTCTGTACTGTGCACCCCTTTTCACGTCCACTGAGTCACAAAAATGAAGGCTCAGTAGAATCTGGAGGGTAAGTCTTTCCTGAGCTCTTGGAGCGCAGGGACTATGTACAAATTGGCCCAGTTCGTAATTCTCTTTCACTGCTAGGTTCATTATACTTTTATGAACGACACCTGGATTTTATTGTTTCCCAAGAGTAGAGGGAACACAAAGGAAGTGCAATGCTAAATTCCTCTGATAAAACATATTGACTGTCACTTTTCAGACTTTGTCCTGTGCCATGCTTTATTGTGGAGTTATCCTTTTCACGTACAGAGCATGCCTTACAAAATGCCACTGCATTATCCACGTTCGTGGTTCACGTACACAGGGCTGGGCAAAAGTAGGTTTACAGTTATGAGTCTGCAAAACAGTTTATTCTTATATTGATTAATGTATTATTGACATGCAAACAACTGTAAACCTATTTTTGCCCCACCCTGTAGTGTACGTAAGTATCCTTTTTATGAGCTATATAATATTTCATGGGAGTTTTTGTACTCTGGTTTATTTAAACAGTAAGCATGGGAGTCACCCTAGGGTTTATTTCTTGAATCTCCTCTCATTTATTTTACATGCACTGCCCCGGTGACTTCATTAGTCTTATGGGTTTGTATGCCATCTGTATGTCGATGTCTCCAAATCTGTGTATCTAGTCCAAACCTCTCCTGAACTCCAGAATACTATATCCGATTGGCTACTTCACATCTCCACTTAGAAGCCTAACAGCCTAATAAGCTAACCTCACACTTACCACCCTCCAACCTAACTCTGTGCTTTCAGATGCTCTGGCCAAAAACCTGTGAGGATCCATCACTTCTCGCCCCCTCCTTTGCCACCACTCCCAGGGACCCACTGTCATCTGCTGGCTGGATGCCTGGAGTAACCTCCCGCTTGGCCTCCCTGCCCCCATCCTTGCTGCCCTTCAGCCTGTTCCCACAGAGGAGCCAGTGATTATGTGAAAATGGAAATCAGTCATGTAGGTTATCGTCTCGGTGTCCTGCAGTGGCTTCCTGCCTCACTCAGGATAAAAACCGAAGTCCTTCAGACAGCCCACAAGGCAGATGATGTGGCCGCCTGCCCTCTCTGACCCCACCGTTCTCCTCTCGCTCTTACTGGGTCTGCGCCAGCCACACTGGCCTTCTGGATGTGCCTTCCACATCTCGGTCGTACTGCTTCCTCAGAGCCTTTGCCTTTGGCTGCTGTTTTTTCCAGAATGTCCTTCTCCCCACTTTTCTTCCTAGTTTATTGTCTTACTTCCCTTTCAGGAGTCTTCTCACACGCTCAGTGGCCTTCTCTGACAAGTCTATTAAATATTAAAAACTGCAAGTCCATCCTTCTTAGCAGGCTTAATTTTTTTTCTATGATACTTTTCATTGTCTGGCATAACATGCACTGCTTTATTTTTATTTTATTTTTCATTAAAAGTTTCTTTTCAATTACAGTTGTCAGTCAATATTATATTAGTTTCAGGTGTGTAGTGTGACGTGCTCCCCCAAAATTCTGGTACCCACCTGGTACCACACACAGTCTTTATAATATTATCGACTATATTCCCTATGCTGACCTTTACATCCCGTGACTATATTTTGTAACTACCAATTTATATTTCTTAATCCCTTCAGCTCTTGCACCAAGCTTCCCACCCCCCTCCCATCTGGCAACCATCAGTCTGTTCTCTGTATCTATGAGTCTGTTTCTGTTTTGTTTGTTCATTTATTTTGTTTTTTTAGATTCCACATGTAAGTGACATTACATGGTATTTGTTCTTCTCTGACTTATTTTACTTAGTATAATGTCCTTTAGCTAACACTATTTCATTTTTTATCTCCCTACTGCTGGAACATTGGCTCCGTAAAAGCAGGGATTCTGTTCTCTGCTGCGTCTCTAACACTTCGAGCAGGGCTGATGCAGCATAGGTGCTCGATGAGTTATTTGTTAGTGGATCACTAAATTATTTACCAATTTTTCTATTAGGGATAAAGGTGCATGACAATCTTTACCTTTATCGCTTTTTTCTTTGTTGGACAGATTTCCTTAGATCAGGGGTGTCAAACTCATTTTCACCGGGGGCCACATCAGCCTCACAGTTGCCTTCAAAGGGCTGAATGTAATTTCAACTCCTTAACAGTAAAAGAGTAGTTACATTGATACAGTCCTAAAATTAGTTAATTCATAAAAGTAGGAATGAATACTGAGTGAAAGTGTATGACCATATTACAAATATTTTAACAATACCTCTTTAATCAACATATCTTTTATTATTTTAGGGAAGGGGGAAAATATTGCTTGTATGAATAGATTGTGTTAGGTTTGACTGGGTCTTAATCTTGTCTAAGCTTTTTACTTTAAGTTTTAAGACCTTGGGCAGATCCCTTAACTTTTTTGAAATGTAGTTTATATTTTGGTAAAATGAGACTTATATTTACTTCAAAGAGTTGTTATGGGCTTTAAAAAAAGTTTATTCGGCAAAATACTTGACACATAGTAACTGCTAGAAAGTATCAGGCTTCCTGTCTCCATCCTGGGTTTCTTTCCACCACCTGTGTGTTTTCTTGAAACAGTTTTATCTTAGGTAAGACTGTAGAACAGTCATACAAACACGCCTACTCACTTGGGTACATGCACACATGTATATCTAAACATGCACCCATATACTAGCTTTCAAAATCCAATCTATACCATTTTCATAAGTTTAAAATTTTGACAGTTACTGTGACCAGAGCCACGGCCCCTCCATTACTGGTCGCTCGGTCTTGGAGTCTGTGGAAGTGCAGGCAGTCAGGCTGTGAACTGAATCAATCACTTCTCCCTATTGCTTCTTTCTTGAATGTCCGTCCGCACGTCCGTGCTTAGGTTTCTTCCCAGTACGTTCTGGGGTGGGGCACATGTTATGGCTCATAATTGGAGGTAACTATGTCATCGGTTATTACTAGGTTGTGATTTCTTTCAAAGACCTTCCAAGCACTTTTGGATTTACCAGTATATTTGCCATTTCTTATGTTCTCTACTCATTCCTGAAGATTTAAATTCCATTTGGTTTTGTTTCCTTTTAGCCTAAAGAACTTCCTTTAGTCTTCTTGAAGTGGGAGTCTGGTGGCAAACAAATTCTCTTAGTTTTCCTTTCACCTTTGTTCTTTGAAGGATAATTTTGCTGGATGTAGAGTTTTGGGGTGACAGTTTTTTTTTGTTAGTTTGTTTCTAGCATGTCCAAGATGGCATTTCACTGTCATTGAGCCTTCATTATATCTGATAAGAAGTCCCTTACTCAAACTATTGTTCTTTGTATATAATAGGCCATTTTTGTCTGGTGACTTTTAATATTTCCTCTTTCTCTTTGGTTTTCATCAGTTTGACAATGATTTGTCTAGGTTTTCCTCTTTTTGAATTTCTCTCTTTTGGGGGTTCTTGATCTTCTTAAAAATCTGTTTTTTTTAATGTATTTTATCATATTTGGAGAATTGTAGACTATTAGTTCCTCTAATATTTCCTTCTCCCCAGCCTACTTCCTTTTCTTTTCCTGGAACTCGAATTACCCATAGGTTAGCCTTTTTGAAATTGTTCCACAAGTCTTCTTGGTCTGTTTATTTTTCTACTTTTTCTTTTTTTTCCCCCCCAGATTGCATAGTTTATATTGACTTATCGTTAAGTTCACTGAATGCCTTTGAATGTTTTTTTCCCCTAAAATTGTGTCATATTTTCCTCCCTCTTCATCAACATTTTAAATTGTATCCTGGACATTATGAAAGTTACGTTGTGGAAATTCTAGATTTTTTTTTTTTTACATTGCTCTGAGAAGTGTTAATAAGCAACTTGTGTTAATAAGCAATTTACTTAGATACGGACTGCAGCCTGTCACGCCTGCTGTGGACAGGGAGGGGCTTCTGTCTGGGTCCCCTTCCTTAAGTCTTAGCGCCTGCTGCTTTCAGTTTACCCTGTGCATTCGTGACTCCGAGGTCAGCCCGAACTGGCTTAGTTTACACACGGAATTAGGGGTCAGCTTCTCTCTTTTTCCCTTGTGCTGTTCTCTAGTCACTCCCTGATTTCCCCAGGTACCTTCTCTGCTTCCTCTATTAGAGAGTGCGTTTTTCCTATCAAAGTTAAATCTGCTGCTCTGATTGTCTCATCTCAGTAAAGCTGCAAAATAAATGTATAAATAAATAAGAAGAAAGGGAGCTTGCTGTCTGCTGGTTTCCTGCTCCAACTTTTGACTCCTCTCCAAAGTCTACTTGCTTTAATTCAGTCTCCAGGCCCTCAGGTAGTTTTGTTTTGTTTTGTTTTGTTTTGGAGGGTTGGTAGGTTGTATAGAGTTTTTAAAGACAAAAAAAATCAATGTATTAGGAGCTCATTCCTCCGTATCAAAAGCAGAATGCCCCTTCCAATTATTTTTTAATTGAAATCTTTATTGAGATAATTGTAGACTCACTTGCAGTTGTAAGAAATAATATACTAGAGCTCATTCACCCTTCATCCATTTTCCTACAATGGAAACATTTTCTAAAACTGTAGTATAATATCACAACCAGAATATTGACATTGATACAGTCGATTGAACTTACTCAAATTTCCCCCGTTTTTCTTGTACTCGTGTGTATGATTGAATTCTATACAATTTTATCGTGCGTAGGTTTGTGTGTCTACCACCACTGCCTTCTAATTATTTTGAAAAGTAGAGGAAATGCTAGATTTAGAAAGGCCTGAGTCTCTGGCCAAGCTCCCCACTGAAGATGATTTCATAGTATTGAGTAGTTAGAACTGACAAATACAGTTAACATTAATTTTCTATTAATCTCCTTTCCATGTTGTAAATGTGTTTGACTGCAAGACTCACATTGTGTTTTCTAAATACCTTTAGCCACACCTGTAGGCAACACCTACATGGGCAATACCTACAGCCCACAGTACGTCCACACTGCCGAGATATCCAACTCATGTTTAAAAAATAGACATACATGTTGTTAAATGGAGTTAAAAAGTATTTTTTAATACTTTCTGGTATTAAAAAATATTTTTGGTGTTCTCTCCTTTTAAATTGAGACTAGTATTTTTCAAAGCTTGCATCCTTATTTTTTGTTTTTACTTTCGAATAGCATGTTATACTACATGAAAGAACTTTATACTTGTTTGATCTTTTGAAGGGGGTGTTGCTGCTTTTGATTAAAAAAAAAAGTAATTAGGTGAGCATTTCCAGGTAGAGGTAATCTTCAAAGCTTGAAAAGACACATTGCCTTTTAACTGTTATTTTGCAGGCACTCTACCCCCATCCCTTCCTCTGTCTCTTTTAAGACAACCCTATGAAGGACGGCACTTCGGCACTTACTTCTGTCAGAGCTGGTGTTGGGCGGAAGGGAAAATCCAGCTTCTCTCTAATGGACCACGGCAGGGGGTAGTTATGCCACGGCTTTTGCTTGGTGTTTCATATGCTCTCGGAAAAGAAAAATGTTAGCAGTGATTCACAAGTTCTTTGGAGAGTAAACACACATAAAATTTCTGTATTTTCAAATAATCAGGGATACTATTAGGAAGATAAAAAATATATCTTTCCTCTCATAGGGGATTTGATATTAATGTTTTCTGCCTTCCTTGGGAAGTTCATTAAATCTTGGAAAATAAGTATTGGACTGTCTCTGCTAGATACATTGAAAGGAAAATGCCCCGTGAAGTGTTGGTGGAGCCCACACAGGTGCTTGCTGCTGGGGCAGCTTTGACTTCAGGGGCGATGGGAATTTTAGAAATGGCTTCTAGTCCCCAGTGAGGACCCTGAGTAGATGTGGGTATTCAGGGGAGTTAAAATGCACAGCCTCTGTAGGAGAGATAGTAAGGATACCTACCATTGAATTAGCTGATTTGTGCATTCTTTCAGCCATCAGATATCTGTCGAGGGCCCACAGTATGCCAGGAATGTGTATAAAACTATTCTATAACATAGTAACTTCAAAGGGTTCATATGCTTTAATTTATTGTGCATCCCCACCATGACCCATTCAAAACTGTAAAGAGCTTCAATTCAGTCTTTAAATTGAGTTAAATTCTGTTAAATTTATCACGCATCATATCATACCAGTCCCCCCCTGAACCTCAGATTTTGGGACCCAGCTGGCCAGTAAATCAAGACGGGGAGTTGATGATAACATCGCCCTTTGTGGGAAAGAAATACGCCATCCTCTGCTTCCCTGCTCCCGGAGGCAGAGGCTGCGATCTCTCTGACCCTCTCTGCGAAGCGGGAGTGACGATAATCCTGCCTCATCAGCCAAGGGGGGTTAAATGAGTTTGCGTGCTAGGCTCCGGAGATGCGGACTGTCACTGAGACCATTCCTGCCTTCAGAGAGGCCACACTCACAGGGACGAGGGGCACACATGTTCATAGCACCTGTACTGTGCTGAGGGTGGACACAGCACCCTGGAGGGCCAGGAGGATGGAGAGGGGAGCTGGAAAGTTTGGGATCCTCAGAGAAGGCTAGATACAGATGAACAAGATCCCTAATGGCATTGTAGCTATGGACTCAACCACACTCGGCCTGATGATGGTCATTGCTACAGTTTATGGTCCCAATGAGGACACTTTAAGAAATTGTTGTGGCAGTATATCAGACAGGGATGCTTTGTCAGTAAAGGTGGCGCCATTAATAGGGATGCAAGGACAGCCGACTGCGAGGGCAAACTGAGACAAGTGGTCACTGTGCATGAAACCCTTGTCCGTTTCTGTTGCCTGTCTTGTTTTCTGGTCTCTTCTCTTTTGCTTGGTGCTTTAGAATCTGTTGGCTGCACGTGGCTTGGCACAGCATAGCAGAAGCTGAGTGACTGGGTTCCTTGGCCCAGAAAGGCCTGGAGTGGAAATGCTGCGACGCGAAGACTCGCGCATGGCTCCCGTCAGTGATTTTTAGACAGACTCTGTGACATTATGTTTTAACATATGTTAAATGTTTAACATTATGTTTAAGCACATGTGTTTGTATACACATGCCATTTATATCCATATGTAATTATAATGTTTTACATATGGGGATATTGAGGCTCAGAGAGAGTAATTTCTGCAGCGAGGTTGCCACAGCCAGGGAGGAGCAGAGATGGTTCCCACTTAGCCTTGGACATGGCTTTAAAAATCTATTTACTGAGCATGACATTTACTTAATAACTTTGATTATCAAAATGTAATGTTTGGTGATCAAGGGATATGCCGACTTCACAATGCTGTGGCATTAGTTCTCAAATGTTAGAGAAGAGTTTTTAAAAAGTAGTTTGAAGCTTAAAAGTGAGATAGGAGAGAGGTATAAAACATGATATTGTGTAGTAGATGCTAGAAAACCTTTTTGAATGCTTTTGTAAGTTGCTGGAAAACGACAGCAACTTACAACTTTTTTTCACTTTTTTAAAAGATTTTGTTCATTTGTCTTTGAGAGATGGGGAGGGAAGGGGAAAGAGAGGGAGAGAAACATCCATTGGTTGCCTTTGGTACACGCCCTGATTAGGCACTGAACCCACAACCCAGGCATGTGTGCTGACGGGAGTCGAACCTTTTGCTTTGTGGGACTGCGCCCAACCAACTGAGCCACACCATTTGGGGCAATCGATACCTTTTCTTTTTAAAAAGGTTTTAGACACATGTCACCATACCTTTGGGGCCGCATGCCCTCTGCCTGTACTTCTTTCCTACCTCACACACCAAACATGAAGCTGAGGCTTCCTGTTCTTGACACAGTTGCTTGCTGCTGATGCTCATAATCATTTCAGACTATTCAGCTTGTCAGGGACACCATGCTGTTTGACACCTTTCATTACTCCTTATGAGAAAGCTGCAAATAAGCACAAAGCAGAAAATTTTAAGATGCCATAAAGAATTGGAACTGAATATAGAACGATTTGATTACAGAAACAAAGACAGTCCATTTTATGACTGGGTTGATCAAAAGCACACTCTCTGCATGTGTAATCAGACGCTTAGTACACACTTTCTCATTGGAAAAGCATAGCAGTGACTAGTGCTACTCAGGCGTTAGTAAGAAAGCTGTGAATTATACCATTCCAAAGTCATGATTCCTTTTGCCGGTGTATCTCACGTACACGCTGATGTTTGTCATTTAATAGTCTGTCTGTTCAGCCTCATTAGAACTTGAGGGTCAAGAGGTTTAACTGTTTTTAAAGGGTTTTTTCCTGCTCCCGCTGTGACACTGAAGGAGAGAAAAAACATTAAATCAGTTGTGCAGTTACCAGCGTGAGTGTTGGCGATGTCCATCCAATAAAATGCTATTTGGGGGACAAATTGAGTAATGTGTAACATGTGACATGAAGAACAGCTATAGAAAGAATAACTTAGGACTTTTTTTTTTTTTTTAGGTTTGTAGCCAAACCATGTGCAATAGCCCTCAACATTCAGGCCAACGGACCACAGATTGCCCAGCCAAACGCCATTCTGGAAAAGGTCTTCACTGCGATCACAAAGGTACGATTCTCCTTTTCTGGGGTGTGGCTTGTCGTGACCACAGTTGGCAATCTGAACTCATTCGATGCCTCCTCTCCTGGGTTTGGGAACTAACTTTTGCGTATCCCATCCTGCAAAGTGTGCTCTTGCGGGGCACACGGGCACTGTGACTAGGCCAAAATGGGTAGAAGCTGGATAGATGTGGGCACGTTTGAGACCTGTTTGTTTACTCTCAAGTTCAGAGAACAAGGTTGTGTGTGAGGAACAGTGAAAATTAGTGATATAGTCTAACCTTGTGCCTCTTTTAATCTCCTGTGACATGAAACAGTATGTATAACGGTTGGGTGGGACATTGCAGAGGCCACTGAGTAGAGCTGAGGGATGTAGTTAATGTATACTTGAAAAAAGTGTGCATTTGCTGATAGCATCATTCAAGTTCTAGTGGTTGTGGTACTTAGGCAAGTGTGAACCAAAAGGAATATTTGAAGGCAAAAAAAGTTGCAACATGAAGGAGAGAAGAACAAGGGTGTGGAGAGTTAAAAGGTATAGATTCACTGTGGAGAAAATAGGAGAAGGGACCGTCACTCTGGTGAGAGTTAAAGTCCAAACTAGGCATGGGAAGAGGAGAGCAGGGGAGGGAGAAGAGATAGAGAGAGGTTGCCCCTCCCTGCCCCCCTGCCCATGCCTCCCTAAGAACAAGGAGGGGAGGAGAAACTTCTGACTGAATTCAGGATCCCTCAATCAAAAGCCTTCAGAAACGAAAGCAAATCACAGCATCCAAATATCTTATTCTTACTCTTATCTATCTCTCTCATCTTACTCTTGCGTGAACAAAACATAGACAAAACAGAAGTGTATCGTTCTGCGAGAAGTACTGTGAGAAGTATCGTGTGGTTGTATAGTAAATGGTTAATTTGTGTTTGCGTAGCACATGGGTCCCTCTTTCATTTTCCTGGGAGAATTACTCAGGCTTTTAAGATATGATTTGACACTGTTAACCAAATTTTATTGTTTTTTGGTATTGGTGTTGCTTACCATCCATTTGTATTATTTGTCTCTTGTCTCTTAATACTATTAATTCAAATATTTGAACATTATTGTTTATTTTATGGTCTTTGTTTCTGCCAGGATTCTCTAGAGTTTTTCCCTCTATGCTTTTAAATAGGATATTTTTTTCCTGGAAAAGAAAAGGCACCGCGTGTTTTTTTTTTACATCTCTACTAGGAAGAAGAGAAGAATGAATGGAATTTTGGGAAAAGTTCTTTTGGTAGTTTTAGAATGCCACGTTATAATCTGAAGGGGCACATATTCTATGCATTTTAAAGGAAGAAAAGTATTATTAAGACAAAAACTTGCATTTTCACTTACCATAACAATTTACTGCAGTGAAACACGTTTCCACCCCTAAAATTGCAGTTGTGAAGGAAGTTATCAGGTTCACTTCTTAAGGTGATTACCACATATTTTTATTTTCTTTGCAAACTGCTGTAAATGTATAATAAATTGAGTTGTCTACCCAAATGGTCTGCTTCCCTTTAGAAACCCTGCAGTGGCCATTTATTTCCCTTGCCTGCGTTCATTGTGGCTACTGGAGAAATTCCCTCTATAAAGTGATTAAAGGATTTTGCAGCCAGGTTAACTGCTCTGGAGCATACTTGTTTGTAGCTCATTTTAATAATCATATTCTCTTAGTTTCCAAGGTGACTCTTTTGGAAGTTTTTACATGATTAAAGCCTCATGTTTTAACTATCAGTGCAGCAAAAGTTGTAACTGTTTGCCCTTGAACTCTTTGTAGTTCTCCAGTGTTAGTTGTGATGTAAGAAAGTAATAGGTTGTCTGGAATAGAAGTAGCAGGACTTGGAGAGTTGGAGCGTGTGTGTGTGTGTTTGAGTGATTATTTAGCATCCTGCCCTTGACCGTGGTTCCAGGTCAAGGGTATGAACAGGGGTGGGCAAAAGCAGGTTTCCAGTTGTTCACGTGGAAAAATATATGCAGGTTCTGATTAGTAAAATAGCTTTATTAACTCAAAAGAATGTCACAGGGCACAGTGCACTTAGGTACAATCTTGTAAGTGTTCAAATTACCGGCCTTCATTACAAAATAATAACAATACGAACTAAGAACAACAATAATAAAATAAATAATATAAATAATAATACAGTGATGAATAGATAAACAATAATACAAGAATAAACTGTGTGTTTCGTGTGCTCACAGCTGTAAACCTGCCTTTGCCCACCTCTGTGTGTGTGTGCGTGTCTGTGTACTTTGGGATCCTCCTGCCGTATCCAACAGCCTCACTTTTCTAATCAAATCAGTTTTGAGCCATTGAGGGCAGACTGTATATGTCAGTTATGAAACCAGGTTGAATGATGCAAAGAAATCATGTCACACTCCACGTTTGGTATGTTGTTCTGTTTTAATTTAACTCCCTATAGTTTATTCTCCCTCATTTACCCCTTATTCCTGTCCCCATTTTTCCCTTTTACTTCCCTTTTCCCTTTTTAGTACTGGTTATGATTATTAAAATTAACCTAGGTATTTCTGGTATAAACATGTCTCTATAAGTCAGCATTCTTCATTTATTTTCATGGAGATATTTAAAAAGGAAAAAAAATCCTATCAAGTACAATTAAAAAGCACAATACTAAAAATACACACACACAAAGAAGGAACATCTCCCAATCTTTATTTTTGGCAAACTAGGAGATAGCATATCTTTAGATTTCAAAATACACATAAAAGCTGGGAAACAGCAGCTAGGGTTGAACAGACACCAAGTAGCAGAAGTGAAAAGCGTGAAGTGTGGATGGAGGGCCCGGTGGGAGTAGATCTCAGGAAAGCGGGCAGAAAGTACAGCTCTGGAGGGTACGGCATAGCTCTGTCCACAGTGTTTGCAACACTAGGCACAGGAACTGGGGGCAGGGCTGGCAGAGGTCGTGCGGACTCCCTTTGATTCAGAGAGGTGGCAGGAGTGCACAGAAAGCCACGTGGATGGCACTCTTTCAGGAGTTAGTCTGCCTTGGTGGCAGCTAAACTGCAGCAGCATTCTCTCTGCTCCTCACACTGCCAGGAGCTAGTCTAGAAACTCCAAATCCCTCAGTGAGAGGAACGAAGAAGGAATGAAGGAGGAATGAAGGAGGAATGAAGGAATGCAGGAGGAATGAAGAGGGAATGCACACAGCACCAAAGACAAGAAGAAGAATGTGTAGCAGTGCTTATGAACAAAAATTGTCACTGGAAAAATGAGGCCACAGGGCACATGAACATGGTGATCAAATATTTTACCATAAATTGTACAAGATAAGCAGTAACCCTTTGAAGGGGGACCACAGAAAAGAAATACAGCACCTGAAGCAAAAAATGTTTGGTCCAAGAAAGAGATGCAATGTGAGATTAGAGGTTCAAAAAAAGTACCAAAACTATCACAGAAATGAAGTAAAATTGAGGAACACAGGAAATGCTAGACACTGCAGAAAATTTGACAAGAAACATAGGAGATAGAAATAATAAAACTGATTTAAATGAAGTAAAAACAGCTAAAAATAGATATATAGACCAAGCAGATACCACATCTGCATAATTGAAATCCCTCAGAAAAAGCAAAGTAGAATAAATATTGAAAGATATAATTCAAGAAAATTATCCTAAAATAAGAGTTATTTTAATGTGCTCATGAAAATGTCTTCAAAACTGACCCAAGAAGGTTAACACCAAGACTTACATTATTAAAATTATTAGACTTGAAAAATAAAAAAGTAATTCTTTGATCAGCCAAACAAAAAAAAAATCACATCACTTTAGGGAAAAAGATCAGCATGACTAATCCTCTCCATAGTAATATTCAACAGAACGGCATTTTAAATATTTTCAAGGAAAATGTGGACTAAGAATTTTAAATTTAGGTTAATTGTTTAAAGTGTGTGAAAGCTAAAGACAGATTTGAACATGCAAAAATTGGGGGGAATTGTTCCCATGAGTCCTTTTGAAGAAGCTATTATCATTAATTGCAGCTGACTAACAGATGACTGGGAATTTTAGTTTAGAATACAGTTAAACTTAGAGCAAAGAAGTTTGAGGACTAGGACGACAGAACAGGCAGGACAGGATGTAAACCTTACGCGCTCTCACGATGTAGAAACGAACAAGAGGGGAGGGGGAAGAAGGTGGGAGGCAGAATAAACGCACTGATGGCCTCATCTCCGTAGCGGGAGACGAAGCATATCAATTCAAGCAGCCAAAGGAAGTCATAGAAGTACGAGCATATTAACAATAAACTCTAAGAGGTGACATTATTGACTGATTGGGGGGAGGAGAAGAAATATACTAATTTTAAATATTGCTCATATGAAATCATTATTAACTGAAGACAAGTAGAAGAGGATTATGATCATATGGATAATCATTTGAACAATATTACTCACAAAAAGGAAGGGAAATAAAGCAAACCATATTTGGCTTGTTAAATTTTAAAAATGTAACTATCAAAACAGAAAGCATACCGTAATTGAAGGAACTATAAACAAACTTATCAGTTATATCAATACATGCAAATGGTTTGACTCATCTAATAAAAATAATTCAGGTTTGGGTCACAGAGCTTATAGGAGATAACTTAAGACAACGTAATTACAAATAGTGAAAATCCGAGTATGAGTAAAGATATGTAGGCAGATATAAATAATAGAAAGGAGGGTTTCTATTTTTATATGACAGTGGAATTAAGGCCAGGAAGAATTAAATGAAATGAAGAGTTAGCTTTTTATTGCTAGAGAATACAGTTCAAAGTGAAGATAAAATAGTTATAAATATAGATGTATTGAATATCCGTGTATCCATATAGTCACAAAAAAGAATGAAAAGAGAAACAATTTAATAGCTAGAAATTTTAATTTACCTTTGGGTTATGAGAGATCAAGTGAATAAAATATAAAACAGAATATAGAAATTCTAATAAGATATAGTTAATGAGAAAGATATAAGAGGTAAATTTAGAACATTGTATTCTAAAATGGACTATACCTTTTTTCAAGAGTCTGTTAAATATCTAAGAAATTTTACCTTTTACTATGTATAAAACTGTAAAAAATTTTTAAAATAGGCACGATTTAATAATACCAGAAATCAGAAATCAGAAAGCTCCTTGCTTTCTCATTCTTAAGTAATAATATTTCAGACTATTTAGAAAACAACAATGATGAAAGCACTCCTCACATACATGTATTATGCCAAAGCCGTGCTCGGGAGAAAACTCATGAATATATAAAAATAGAATTAACCACTTACTTAAACATTAGAAAAAGAACCATAAAGTAAATGACAGAAGCAATAGGATTAATAGATAAATGCAGGAATTTAGTTAGCAAAGCTATAGAATGGAAAATTAATCCAGAAGTACCTTATCTGTTTAATTTTTTACAGAAAGTCAGGTAACCCCACAAAGAGAAAAACCGAGAGCCCTAGCTGGGTGGCTCAGTTGGCTGGAGTGTCATTCTCTACACCAAAAGCTTGTGGGTGTGATCTCTGGTTAGGGCACATACCTAGGTTGCGGGTTATATCCCCAGTTGGGGCGCATAGGGGAGGCAACCAATCACTGTTTCTCTCTCACATCGATGTTTCTCTCTCTCCGCACCCTCTCTCATCCCCTCTCTCTTTTTCTCCCCCTTCCTCTCTCTCTAAAATGAAAAAAAATCCTCAGCCGAGGATAAAAAAAATAAATTTACAATATAATAATTAACATAATAATCAACAATCACAGACATGGAGGAAAATAAAAGAAGATGTATTTTATTAACATGGCAATTAAAAATAAAAACTTGAGTAAAATGGAAATTATTTTAGGAAAATACCATTTACCAACTATAATTTACATGGTTTTGTGTGTGTGTATATATAAATCAAAGAGTTAAACTGCAAAGTAGTACCAGGCTTAGATGCTCTCAGAAGAAAAATCTAACACACTCTTAAAGAGCAGAAAATTCCAATGCTATTTTAAGCTGTACCAAAGCATACAATATTAAGAAAACCATCCAAATTCTTTTTATGTAGCAATAAAACATTAATACTAAAGTCTGACAAAGATTTCACCAAAAAAATAACACTACAGACCATTATACTTATTAACATTCATGAAAAATCCAAAATAAAATTTAGCAGACAGATCTTAGCAGCACATTAAAAGAATTACTTATCATCATCAAATAGGATTTATTTTAGAATGCAAGACCTTCCTTTTCTGAATTCAGTATTAAAAATCTAGTTAGCTGGTCAAGAGGCTCAGTTGGTTGGAGTATCATCCCATACACCAAAACTTTGTGGGTTCGATTCCCAGTCAGGGTACATACCTCAGTTGTGGGTTCCATCCCCAGGTATGGGAGGCAACCGATCTTTGTTTTTCTCTCACGTCGATGTTTCTTTTTCTCTCTCTCCCTTCCTATCTCTCTAAAATCAATGAACATATACTTGGGTGAGGATTAAAAAATATATTTATATAATTTATCTTATCAATTATGGTAATCTAAGGAGAAAATGTTCATGATCATCTCCATGGATCTTGAAATCTCACATAATTCTGACTCAAATAAAATTATCTAACTAGGAAGAGGTTGTTTCCTTTACATGACAAATACATTTTGTTTTTGAAGGAGGATAACAAAATTAAACAAACTTTAATGAAATTCCTATAGAAAACTCAGTCACTGGGGAAACACTCAGTTTTCTTTCCCAGGTCATTGAGGATAGAGAAATCCCAACAGTCTTTGGAGAATAAGCAGTAATTTCGCTGGATGTTGCCAGTACTCGGAAAAAACAGCCATTTACACATTCAAACCAATAGTTCCTATCGCACAGATTAATGATATTTGTCATCTAGCACCCTAAATATATGGTACCTCAACAAATAAATTACAGAAATCCATGTGGCATGAAACAATTTCAATTCAACTAACATCCTTTAAAAAAATCACATTGTTATAAGTTTTAATAAATACAGTAAAAACAGCTGGCATTTAAAATACTGAACTTAAGTCTGGAGTTTATCCATAAACAATCTCCTTTTCATTTGCTTTCTCTTTTGGGTACATTTGCTCAAGTATTTGCTCTATGAAGTGAACTCTTTCATAGATATCATGTAAAAACTATATAAATATTTGACTCATTACAGAAGCGACTGGAAGAACTGTACCACATAATTAACTAAAAAGTAACTTAGGATGCTGAGGGGAGGGGTGTATAAGGGGACTACATGGTAATGTAAAAATATATGTATAATAAAGATTAAATTTTAAAAAGTAACATAGAAAAATACTCTGCATTTTGTAAAATAGAGGCTGAAGAAAACCAAAGAAATATCATCTTATATAGAACTCCTACTAGAAATTTTATAAATGTATATGCAGGATACATATTATATTTGCCTCACCGGTTGATTTTCAGCAAGTCTGGTTGGGATAAGGCTATCACTATAGATAAACATCAACAAAAGAATTAATGTATCCACTGGTTTAAAAGATTTTTTTGAAAAATAATCATATTTCAAATTACATTATAATTTAGAGATTACACAATTTAAAAAGGAAGAAAGGGAACTTCTGGTCAGATGGCAGCATAGGCGGACATGGCTTGCCTCTTCGCACAATCACATCAAAATTACAACTAGAATATAGAACAACCATTACTCAGAACTGTGAGAAATGGGGTTGAATAGAAGTCTGACAACTACGGAATTAAAGAAACCACATCCAGCCAGACTGGTAGGAGGGATGCAGATGCGAAATGGGCTGGTCCCACCCCACATGTGGTGGATAAAAATTCAGGAGGGATATTTTGGGAGCAAGGAGTCCTAGCTCCACACCAGGCCCCCCAGTCCAGGGTTCCAGTGCCAGGAAGATAAGTCCCCACAACCTCTGGCTACAAAGACCAGTGGAGATTGAGTCAGTGGAAGAAATTGATGGAGCCGCAGTAGTTCCCTCTTAAAGAATGCACACACAGACTCTTTTACTCAGACTCACTCCCTCTGAGCTCCAGCAGCAGGGTAGCAGCTTGAAAGGCACCAGTGGCATATAAGGAGAAACTGAAGTGTCTGGTATCAAGGTGAGCAGAGACCATTGTCCCTTTTCTAAACCCTCCACCAACAGAGCCAATGAGCTGGCAAGCTGGTGACATATTTGAGACTCCATCAACCTGGCTAACATTGTTTGCCCTGCCTTGGAGATGCCCAGAGACTTACCCCACCCAACTTATGGGTCCACCCAACATGCTTTTCCATATGCATGGCTGGTCTTGATTATGCTGAACAACTTCCTAAATCCTCTTAAACAAGCAATAGCTGGCTTCAGTGAGCCCCAGCCAGCCTAGATTCACAGCTTGGCTTTGCCTGGGAATCTCCAAGACCAGCATAAGTAGCAGCCATCTCAGATTCCTTTATAGCTCAGGCAGGGTGGTCCCAGGCAAAACACAGGTGGGGGCTGATCTTGGCCTGCAATGCCCAGAAACCCCAGGGCCAGTGCACCCGGTGGACAGCTACCGACCACTTTGGAGCGGTACAGTCCCTGCACAACTGATCATCCATGGAGGGCAGAGGTTGGTGGTCAGTGGTCACAGCCAGTCCTTGCAGCTGACTGGCCTGGTAAATCCCTTTTATTGACCTGCCAACAGCAACAAAGGCTCAACTACAAGAGGAGCCCACATGAAGCCCATCTACTACAACAGTAAAGTATCAAATCAATGATATGGAACATAAGGAAGCAAAGAACAACCAATCAGAACAAGAAGAAGAAGAATCCAAAAAAATGAGGATAGTAAAGCAGCTTCGGGGACAACTTCAATAGGGGTGCCAGAAGGAAAAGGGAAAGAGCAAGAAATTGGAAATCTATTCGAATAATAAAAGAAAACTTCCCTAATTTGGTGAAGGACGTAAGACATGCAAGTCTAAGAAGCACAGAGAGTCCCAAACAAGATGGATGCAAAGAGGCCTATTCCAAAACACATCATAATTAAAATACCAAAGGTTAAAGACAAAGAGTCTTAAAAGCAGCAAGAGAAAAGAAGTTAGTTACCTACAGGGGAGTTCCCATGAGACTGATTGTCAACCAATTTCTCAAAAGAAACCTTTCAGGCTAGAAGGGATTGGCAAGAAATATTCAGAGTTGTGAAAAATAGACCTACAGCCAAGATTACTCTACCCAGCAAAGCTATCATTTAGAATCAAAGGGCAGATAAAGAGCTTCTCAGGCAAGAAAAAACTAAAGGATTTCACCATTACTAAACCATTATTATGTGAAATGTTAAAGGGACTGATTTAAGAAAAAGATGATCAAAACTATGAACAATAAAATGGCAAAAATACATATCTATCAACAATTGAATCTAAAAACAAACTAAGCAAATAAGAACAGAGAGAATCATGGATACGGAGAATGTTTTGATGATTGCCAGATGGGAGGGTAGTGTAGGGGAATGGGTGAAGAGGTGAGGGGATTTAGAACTACAAATAGGTAGTTACATAATAGCCATGGGGACGAAAAGTAGCGTGTAGGAAATGGAGTAGCCAAAGAATGTATACACATGACCCATTGACATGAACAATGGTGGGGGCATCACCTGAGGGACTGGGGGCTGCTGAGTGGAGGGGGAGGAAAAAATCAGGACAACTGTAATTGCATAATCAATAAATATAATTAAAAATAAATAAATAAATAAATAAATAAAAGGAGGGCAGTAAAAAAATTAAAAGGAAGAAAGATGCCTTTTCTTTAAGCCTCCTTTGGAAATTAAGAATAGCCACCAGTCCCCAGGTGTGAAATAGTTGTCTCAATGATAACACTTGGTCATAACTCAAGAAAGAAGTATTTAGACCTTTCTGGAAAAGTACCACATAATGGAAAAAAAAAAAGAAAGAAAGACAAGAAACAACCTCTAGTAGAATTCTTTGGTGTACAAAATCAGCAGAAAATGATTATCCATAATGTTGGCAGTTTTCTCATTAAGCAAGAGGCCAGATCTGGGCCTGATATACAAATGTATTTATCATTATTTTTTAAAATTATTTTTGTATTGTTTTCCATTACCATTTAACTCCCTTACACCCTCTTCCACCTCCACCCACTCCCTCTGCCCCGTGATCACCACACTGTTGCCAGTGTCCATGAGCCCTTTTTCTTTTTTGCTTGATTCCTTTACCCCCTAATTGCCCCCTCCCCCAGAGCTGTCAGCCTGCTCTCTATCTATGATCTTTCTGAATTGATCTTAATGATAAATAAATTTGTGTTTCAGGCCCAGATCCAGCCTCTCACTTAATGAAAAACAAACAGGCATTCTCACTGAAGTCTGGAACAGACAGGGATGTTTATAACCACTCTTTTACATTGTGCAAAGTTTTATATTGCATTAGCAAATAGACACAAGAAAGAAAATAAAGGCATAAAAGTTAGAAAGAGGCAGATAAAGCTATGTCTATGAGAAGATGTATTCATTCATTCAAGAAGCATTGATTCCATACTATATTCTACATACTGGTGAAAAACATACTAAAAATCCTTTCTGTTTATAGAGCTAACATTCTAGTAATAGGCTATTATATGACTACATACCAGGGAAATTAATGACAAACAATATGAAATGTTAGCATAAAGTTAGTAGCCATATATACATGCAGACAATAAGCATTAGGAAATATAAGAAAAGTCCTTATTTACAGTAGAAACCAATGAAGATAACATTCCCAGGAAGAAATGTAACAAAGATATGTAAGGTATGTGAGGACATTTCACACACTGTTAAAGGACACAAAAACCAAATTGAATAAAGATGTTAATTCACTCTATGTTAAATTAAGAACTTGGTATAATACCATTAAAAATACCAGTAGACTTTCTTGTTTGACCATTTGTTTATATTTTGAAACTGGAAAGCTAGTGCTCACTTCAGCAGCACATATATTACAATTGAAACTAGGCAAGCCAATTCTAAAGTTCATACAGAAAAACAAATAAGGATTTCTGTGTAACCTCACTGCATGTACCTGCACAAACATAATAGAACAATGGAAGCACAGATCCAACTTCTCGTGGGAAAAAAGATGAACAATGGTATTGGGCTATCTGGGTAGCCATTTGGAAAGAAAGTTAGATTCATACCTCCCTCTGCATACAGGATATATTCCAAATGCACTAAAGATTGAATGCAAAAAGCAAAACTATAAATGTATTGGAATCAAATTGTAAATGTGGGAGAATGTCTTGGACATTTGAAATAGGGAAGTATTTTCTAATTATGACCCCAGATTCACAAGCTATAACAGAAGCAATCGATAAATTCAAATGTTTTTTTTCACGTAATAAAGGTGTTTATTCTCGGGGGGGAAAAAAAAAAGAAAGAAAGAAACATGCCTGAAAGGATGCTTACAATATATTAATTGTGGCATGGAAGGTAAAAAATGGCCAAGAATTTCTTGACACCCCTATTATTTATTTATTTGTTTGTTTGTTTGTTTATTTAATAGATTATGCTATTACAGTTATCCCATGTTTTTCTCCTCTTTATTTGCCTCCACCAGCAACCCCCTTCCCACCAGCATTCCCCCACCTTACTTAGTTCATGTCCATGGGTCGTACATATAAGTTCTTTGGCTTCTCCATTTCCCTACTATTCTTAATGTCCCCCTGTCTATTTTGTACCTACCATTTATGCTTCTTATTCCCTGTACTTTTTGCCCCATTCTCTGTCCTCGCCCTCCATCCTGCTGATAACCCTCCATACAATCTCCATTTCTGTGATTCTGTTCTTATTCTACTTGTTTGCTTAGTTTTTGTTTTTGTTTTAGGTTCAGTTGTTGATAGTGGCGAGTTTGTTGTCATTTTACTGTTCACATTTTTGATCATCTTCTTTTTCTTAGATAAGTCCCTTTAATATTTCATACAATAAGGGCTTGGTGGTGATGAGCTCCTTTAACTTGACCTTATCTGGGAAGCACTTTATCTGCCCTTCCATTCTAAATGATAGCTTCCTGAACTTCCTGGAAATCTATTTCCTTTGCCATATTAGGAAAGTTATCCTTCATTATTTTTTCAAATAAGTTTTTAATTTCTTGCCCTTCCTCTTCTCCTTCTGGTACCCCTATGATTTGGATGTTGGAATGTTTAAAGTTGTCCTGGAGTTTCTTAAGCCTCTCTTCATTTTTTTGAATTCTTGTTTCTTCATCCTGTTCTGGTTGAATGTTTATTTCTTCCTTCTGCTCCAAGTCGTTGATTTGAGTCCCAATTTCCTTCCTGTTTCTGTTCATTCCCTGTACATTTTTCTTTATTTCACTTTGCATAGCCTTCACTTCTTTCCCTATTTTGTGACCATACTCAGCCATTTCTGTGAGCATTCTGGTTACCAGTGTTTTGAACTCTGCTTCTGATAGGTTGGCTATCTCTTCATTGTTTAGTTCTATTTTTGGAGCTTTGATCTGTTCTTTCATTTGGGCCATATTTCTTTGTCTTGGCATGCCTGTTATGTAGTAAGTAGTGGAGCCTTAGGTATTGGCCAGGGTGGGGCAAACCACGTCACTGCATTTGGTGCTATCTGTCGGGGAGGGGTCCGAGAGGGGACAGTGCCACTTGTTCAGCTCTCTGCCTTTCAATTACTTTCCCCACTACCCACAAGCAAATTAGGCCCTTCTAGCTCTCATTCCCAGGTGGGTGGGTTTGTGTACATTCTAGGACCCTGTGGGTCTCTCCAATGAACTCTCCTGTGAGGCTGGGAGTTTCTCCCACTGCCACAATCCCTGCTGGTTTTTACAGTCAGAGATTTTGAGGCTTTATTTCCCTGCACTGGAACCCTGGGTCCCTGGGTTGCATGGTTGTCTCGCTCCCCAGTTGTTCCTCCTGGTTTATCTGCATGCAAATGTGGGGCCACAGCCATCTCCCCTGCCCTAATTCTCTAGCCGCTGCCTTGACAGGAGTCCTCTATGTCTTGGCTGCCCGTCCTACCTGTCTGGATGAATGTTTCTTCTTTAACTCCTTGGTTGTCGGACTTCCATACAGTT